>NW_026775578.1:32885000-34314375 GCF_030987335.1 Cornus florida | reverse complement strand
CAACCAAAAAAAAAAAAAAAATTAAAATTTATCTTTTACCAATGGGACCTTTTTTATTTTTATTTTATTTTATTTTATTTTTTTTACACTCTTCGTATCAAAAGAAAGCTTCATCTTTAACAGACTTCCACTAATATGAGATTGAAGTCTTCTTCAGTTCCTATGTTGTGTGTATATTTTTTTGGGGGAAGTAAAAAAATAAAATATTTGTTGTAAATCAATATAAAGAATTAAAAAAAGAAAAAGAAAAAAAAAAAGACAAGATCAGAACCAGTCACTGTGTTGGAATCAACCAGAAATTAAGAAAGAAACATCGATCAAAGTGCTAAATTGGGTAATTAACAAAATAAATAAATAAAATAATAGTACCATTTAAGAAAATTCATGTATTAAAATTTATGAAAATTCAGTTTCCTTTATTGAAAATCCATTTGATAGATGAAAAGAATTCAAGCAGAATTCAATAATTGAGTGTTTGATATGAAACATAAGTAAAAAAACAGAGTTAGGAATGCACCTTGCTTTGGGAGGAAACCCTTCTCCCTCAGAAACGGATGGGCAGCAAAAGCAAGAAAGGAAATATTACCGCTATGTAACACGAGCCTAGGGAGCTTAAGGCCATCAGCAACAGCTTGAGTGAAGTGCCAGATAGCATCTGTGATTAAGCAAGCAATGGGCTCCTCCGAAACACTAGACAACAACTGAACCAAGCAATCACGAAAGGGGGCCACGCAGTTGACGTTGAGGAGTGTTAACAAATCTCTGCCACGTTCTGTGGAAGGCGGGGTTTCCAGCAAGCCATCGGAAATGGGGCGGAAGGTGAAGTGTGGGTATTTGGAAGGATTGAGAGAGTTGTATTGGGTGTGAATTACAGTGATATTGAAACCTCTGGAGTGGAGGATGTTTGCTAGCTGAAGCATGGGGTTTATGTGGCCTTGCAAGGGTAGTGGGAAGACTACCAATCCGCGACCCGCCATCTGCTGCATTCGGGTCTCTGTTGAGACCTCCATCAACCTCGGTTTTAAATTGAAGAACATGTCTGAGTCCTGCCATGAGGATTGAGGCAGTTTCACATAAAGCTACAATAATTTTATCTATCTTGAATTATTGGAGTCACACATAAAGCTCCAATAATTGAGTCCGTGTCAGCGGACAAACAGACACGTTAATGTGTTTTTTAATGATTCATGTGGGGGGCCGTGTAGAATTATCTTTTTCAATGATTCAGGATGTGGGTGGGGTGTGGAATTATTCGGAGTCCTGGCCAAGCGTTCAGAGTAAGGGTTGGCATATTTTTTACTTTTGTCTTTACAAAGATGAGAAAGAGAATAGGAATTATAAACAATTACTTCTATTTGACTTATGTATTAGTGTTTGGAAATTATATTTTAGAAGAACTTGTAATGTTGAAAGAGTTTTTTTTTGCCTGTTTGGCAAAACATTTTTTAAAATTTTTTACTATCTAAATAATTATTTTACCCTAAGATGGGGTGAATGTATATTTAAAAAAAATTATTTAGCGACATAAAGTAGTTATATTATTTTACATAACACTATTTCCTAAACACCCTAATAACCCATTCAACATAATTTAATTATCAGAAATGCCTTATATAAGAACAATAACTTTGTAATGTCGGTAAGTTATAAAGAAAAAAAAAAAAAAAAAAAAAAAAAGGGGTAGGACCCACAACTTTTGTAAAGTGGTCATAAGACCACGTTTTTTTTTTTTTCGTTTTTTCTTGTTCTCTGTTTTCTTCTCTCCCGCGGCCTCTCTGTTCCTCTTTATTTTATTTTTTCTTTTACAACTTCAAATCTTGATTGCTCTCTCAATCCTTGATAGATTTGAGAGCCGTTTGAGGCAAAACGACGAGCACAGCGAGCTCTACGTGCTAGTACCAGAAATTCCAGCTTTTGGTTCTCTTTAGGAGCTCGAATTTAAGAACCCAGTTCTAGGGATTTTGCTCATTTTGAGGTAGGGACATCTTAATCCACTCCTTTCTTATTCTATTGTGAATTACACCTCCTTGTTGTGTCAAACATGTTTAATTGGGAATTAATTGTATCTATGATTGTATGAATGATGTCTAGAGAATTTTCAAGAGCTTGATTATGACTTGTTGCATGTGTAAAATATGTTTAGATGTTGCTTTATCATGCCCTCTATGTGTTAACATGCTGAAAATTACAAATGAGAACATGTTTATTTAGATTGTACCAAATTTCCCATTGTCATAATATTGAGATTATATGTACATCAATGCACATGTCATTGGGATGCATGAAATGGGAGAATTTGTCTTGAAATGAAAATGGGGAAAATTTTGGGAGAAGAGTTTTGTCAAATAGTTTTGATAAACCCGGTTGCTACGGGGTTACCAACGGGCCGGAGGTTAATATAGCCTAGAGGGGACTAGGGAGTCGCCCTAGCGTGGTTGAGCTATTCGGGCCCCTCGATGACGCTGTGGGGTTACCAAAGGTCTAGGGACGATAGCCAATCCTCCTCTCGTGTCGCGGGGGGGTTACCAAAGGGCGGACTGTATTAACATTTGAAAGTGATGGTTTTGTGAATGAAAATGGGGAGTGATATTAGCATGCATTGCATTTCATTGCACTGCATGGTTTATAATTGGAATTGACGTGCATATTGTTTTAATTCCCTATATTGCATGATCCCTATTTTCCATTGGCCTATGCTTTGTTTGGATTCACAAGGACACAAGAATTGTGTCTTAAGTGTCACCTACTAAGCTTTATGCTCACTTTACTATTTATATTATTTTTTTCAGGTCTTGGAAATGAACCGGTGGACGACAATCCACCTCAAGCTTGAAATTTGTTAGAAGGTTGTTTGCTATTTTGTATTTTGACCGTTTTATGTATATTCATAGCTGTGGGGATGTAACTAAGTTAGTATTCATGGCCTTGTAACTTACGAATGAACTTATCTTTTGTTTGATGTAAATGAAACTAATAGAATTATGGTATATGTTTCCATGCAATTGTATCATGTAACGTTGTAAGACAGGGACTTTAAATCTTAACTATGTATTTTGGGACTGTAATTATGTTAATTTAGATTAATTGGTGTGTGAATGTTCCACCATGAGAGGAACTATGTTGAGGTATAATGAATGGATGAATAGGATGCTGGATGATTTTATGTGTTTTGTGTATTGGGACAGGTTGTTGAAAGCCCATTTTTAGGGGAGGTTCTGCCGATTTTTTTTTTAAATTTTGGCATCAGCTAGGGTCGTTACAAATTTGGTATCAGAGCGATGGTTCGAATACCATTAGGACGATGGGTAGAGGCTTACCTAGGGTTGTCTGGGAAGTCATTTGCATTGTTATTTCCTTGTTTGGAAAAGTGTTTTGCTATGTGAAAAAACATGCTTAACTACTTACTTGCTTACGTGCTTATGTGTTTATATGCCTATATTAATGTGTTCATTGCATAGTATTACATGCTAAATGTTTGTATAGTATCTTTTGCGTTGGGTTGTTCACGGTTGGACCTTAGTGTTATCGTTATTGAATTGTTTCCTTTGTTTTATAGAACGATGTCACGGCATGAGGAAATCAGGGAAGTTGGCCCTAGATTGACTAGGGGTGATGTTGGCGAGAGCTCCAGCTCCAATCCGGAGGAGCTAAATGATGAGGACACACTTCTTAGGGACTTAATTCCCCCGAGAGTTGTCCCCACAAGGAGGGATAATGTTGAAGCACCCGTAGAAATGGGTGAAGGTTCTGTGGCACTGGAGTTGAATCGTTTGTTACAAAATGTCGTGAGGGCAACGATTGCTGCTCAGTCACAGTCGGCACTACAACCTACAGTTCAAGTTGAGGAGACGCCAGCTCAGAAGCGTCTCAAGATTATTAAGGGGTTTTCTCAGTTGATGCCGGTTATGTTTGAGGGCGGTGCGGATCCAATGATAGCAGATGACTACATGGAGCAAGTTAAAACTCAATTGATTTCAATGGATGTGATGGAGGATCATTTGAAGATCATCCTAGCTACTTATAAGTTTGCTAAGGATGCCAAATTATGGTAGAAGTCGGTTACGAGCCGGTACAAGGTGGAGGAGATGAATTGGGACAAGTTTAAGGAATTATTTTATGAAAAGTACTTTCCGCTTTCCAAAAGATGGGAGTTACAAGACCAGTTTCATAACCTTATCCAAGGGAGCATGTCAGTGGCAGAATATGAAAACAAGTTCACATCACTTTCTCGCTTTGCTCCAGAAATGGTGAGAGATGAAGTTAACAAGACTCGAAAGTTTGTTTTTGGTCTTAATGATCGGATGAGGCCGTTGATCACGGCACAGTTCATCAAGGTATATGCTGAATCAGTGGAAAGGGCTTTAATGTTAGAAGCGGATAACAGAGATAAGGATGCGAGAAGGGAACAGTGGAAGCAGAAGAGGGGTGCAAGGCCATCCTCAGAAGGATCTTCTTGGAAGAAAAACAAGGGTGGTTCATTTCAGCTTCAGGGGCAACAATTTACACGATCTGTTCCTACCACTCCTATGCCAGTTGGATCTGACAAGGGTGGAGTTGTTTATTATCAATGTCAGCAGCCTGGGCATTACAAGTCCAGTTGTCCTTTGAGATTGACTTCAGTTTCTTCAGTTCCGAAGGCTTGTTATGGGTGTGGCCAGCAGGGCCATTTGATTCAGGACAGTCCGAGTCAGGGAACAGGCATCACTAGTGGCAGAGGGTCACGGTAGAGGCCGTCACAGTCGGCTACGGTTCAATTAGGTTTCAGACCACCGCCACCACCACAGCCTGCCTTGTCTTCTCAGGGTTCACGACCAGCTAGAAGGGATACTCTTACTGTATCGGCACAACAGTCTGGTGTTCAGATTAGTAGTTCACAGGCATAGGCACCACAGGGGCGTGTCTTTGCCCTTGCACCGACTGATGCATCTCCTGGATCTTTAGTTCTCCGAGGTATATTTCCAATGTTTGGTTCTTAGGCCCGTGTTTTGTTTGATTCTGGTGCATCTCATTATTTTATTTCATCATCATTTGCACTTGCATCGGGTTAGAGGTCAGTTTTATGGATCGGGCGTTGTGTGTTGATACGCCAGTTGGAGTTTCAGTGTCTTTGAGCCAAGTCGTGAGGGACTGTTCCATTGTGATAGCTGGGCGGACTTTTGTGTTTGACCTTATCCTCCTGGAGATGACTAGCTTTGATGTCATTCTCAGGATGGATTGGTTAGCTTCCTTTCATGCCACGATCGACTGTTTCAGAGGAAGGGTTATAGTTTGCACTCCCGAGGGAGACTGTTTCTTTTTCGTGGGAGATCGGAGTGATTCCCACATTTCATCGTTTTATGGAATTTGTGGACAGAGTCGTGGTGATTACTTTTTGGCTAGCCTTATAGCCGAAGAGGATGATGTTGTGGAAGAATATTATCCTGCAGTTGTTTGTGATTTTCTGGATGTGTTTCCGAAGGATTTGACAGAGTTGCCTCCACACCGAGAAGTGGAGTTTTCTATTGAGTTAATGCCAGGTACCGCGCCGATTTTTATGGCACCGTATCGTATGGCACCAGTTGAATTGGAGGAATTAAAAAGACAGCTTGATGATTTGAGGATGAAAGGTTTCATCTGACCGAGTGTGTCACCATGGGGCGCACCAGTCTTGTTTGCTAAGAAGAAAGATGGTTCTTTGAGGTTGTGCATCGATTATCAAAAGTTGAATCGTGCCACCATCAAGAACAAGTATCCTTTGCCAAGGATAGATGATTTATTTGATCAGTTGAGGGGAGCCAGTTGTTTCTCCAAGATTGACTTGAGGTCTGGCTATTATCAGTTGCGGGTTAGGGATGAGGATATCCCGAAGACATCATTCCGTACACGGTATGGACACTATGAGTTCCTTGTTATGCTTTTTGGCTTGACTAATACTCCAGCGGCATTCATGGACCTAATGAACTGCGTCTTTCACGATTACTTAGACCAGTTTGTGGTAGTTTTCGTGGATGATATTCTTGTGTATTCACGATCTTGGGAGGAGCACGAGATCCATTTAAGTATTGTTTTACAAATTTTACAGGAGCACCGGTTGTATGCCAAATATGAGAAATGTGAATTTTGGCTACAAGAGGTGAAGTTTTTAGGACATGTTGTTTCAGAAGGTGGAGTGTCAGTTGATCCATCAAAGATTGAAGCTGTTTTGAATTAGGAGCAACCCAAGAATGTGTTTGAGATCCGTAGTTTTCTTGGTCTAGCGGGTTACTACAGGAGATTTGTGAAAGATTTCTCCCGTTTAGCAGCGTCTATGACCCGTTTAACCCGGAAAGGGATTAAGTTTGCATAGCTTGAAGCCTGTGAGTCATCTTTCTAGGAATTGAAGACAAGATTGACTATGGCTCCAGTGTTGGCGATACCTGAGCATGGCTTGGGTTATGTGATCTATTGTGATGCTTCACGTAATGGTTTAGGGTGTGTGTTGATGTAAGATGGTAGAGTAGTGGCTTATGGGTCTCGACAGTTGAAGACTCACGAGTACAACTACCCTACTCATGATTTGGAGTTGGCGGCAGTTGTGTTTGCTTTGAAGTGTTGGAGACACTACTTGTATGGTGAGAGATTCGAGGTGTACTCGGATCATAAAAGTCTCAAGTACCTTTTCTCCCAAAAGGACTTGAACAATAGACAGAGAAGATGGGTTGAATTCTTAGAAGATTATAATTTTGACTTGCAGTATCATCCGGGCAAGGCAAATGTGGTAGCAGATGCCTTAAGCCGAAAATCTCGTAGAACTTTGGCCTATCTGGCTATTCAGAAGTGGAAAATGCTTAAGGATTTGGCAGAGATGGGATTGTATTGTTTTGATGACGATGTTGACAGCGAGCCGGCATTCTTGTTTAGTCTTGTGGCTCAGCTTACTCTTGTTGTACGAGTGACTGAGTCATAGAGACAGGCATCGGATTTAGATGCCATTCACGCTTTGATCTCTAGTGGTGAGACAGTGAAAGATTGGGCCTTGTATGCAGATGGGGGTCTACGGTTCAGGGGTTTGTTGATGGTTCTTACGGTTTGTCGTGAGGACGTCTTACGGGAGTTCACACTTCCCGCTTTGCAGTTCATCCAGGTGGTACCAAGATGTATCACAATTTGAGACGTCAGTATTGGTGGAACGGGATGAAGAAAGATGTTGCACAGTTTATGGCTAGATGCCTTATCTATCAGCAGGTGAAGGCCGAGCATCAAAAACCAGTCGGTTTATTGCAACCATTGCCTGTAGCATAGTGGAAATGGGAGCATATTGCTATGGATTTTGTGACAGGTCTTCTAAAGTCACGAAGGGGCAATGAGTCCGTATAGGTCATCATTGACAGATTGACCAAGACGGCTCACTTTTTGCCTCTTAAGGTAACAGATGATGCAGAGAAGCTTGGTGTTCTTTATGTGAAAGAGATTGTAAGGTTACATGGAGTTCTAGTAACCATTGTGTCAGATAGGGATGCTAAGTTCACTTCAAAGTTCTGGGAAGGACTTCAAGCAACATTTGGCTCAGCGTGGCATCTGAGTACGGCATTTCATCCAGAGACTGACAGTCAATCGGAGCGTACTATCTAAATTTTGGAGGATATGCTTCGGGCATGTGTGCTTGACTTGGGTGGTATTTGGGAAGATCACCTTTCACTTATTGAATTTGCCAACAACAACAGTTTTCAGGCGAGCATTCAGATGGCTCCATTTGAGGCGTTGTATGGTAGACCTTGTAGGTCTTCTGTTTGTTGGACTGAGGTAGGCGAGACAGCCGCCTTAGGACCCGACATTGTGCTCGAGACTACTAAGAAGATTAAGTTAATAAGACAGAGGTTACTTACAGCTCAGAGCCGACATAAGAGTTATGCGGATAAGCGGAGACGGTCGTTATCCTTTGAGGTGGGAGACCATGTTTTTCTACGGGTTTCTTTACAGAAAGGATTGATGAGATTCGGGAAAAGTGGCAAGTTATCGCCACAATTCATCGGACCGTTTGAGATTTTGGACTGTGTAGGAGATGTTGCCTACAGACTTGCTTTGCCACCACAGTTGGATAGGGTCCACAATGTTTTCCATGTATCGATGTTACGGAAGTACGAGTCAGATCCATCTCACATTTTGAGTTGGGTTGATGTAGACATTGATAAGGATGTTTCCTACGAGGAAGGACCAGTTTAGATTCTTGACACACAACAAAAGGTGTTGAGGAACAACACGATACCAATGGTGAAAGTCCTTTGGAGACACCATGGAGTTGAGGAGGCTACTTGGGAGCTCAAACAGGAGGTTCGCTCCAAGTATCCAGAGTTGTTTTCTTCTCCAGGTATGTCTTGATTTCGGGGACAAAATCTTTTAAAGTTTAGGAAAATGTAATGTCTATAAGTTATAAAGAAGGAAAAAAAAAGGTAGGACCCACAGCTTTTGTAAAGTGGTCATAAGACCACGTTTTTTTTTTTTTTTTTCGTTTTTTCTTGTTCTCTATTTTCTTCTCTCCCACAGCCTCTTTGTTCCTCTTTATTTTCTTTTTTCTTTTTTTCTTTTACAACTTTAAATCTTGATTGCTCTCTTAATCCTTGGTAGATTTGAGAGCCGTTTGAGGCAAAACGACGAGCACGACGAGCTTTACGTGCTAGTACCAGAAATTCCAGCTTTTGGTCTTCTTTGGGAGCTCGAATTTAAGAACCCATTTCTAGGGATTTTGCTCATTTTGAGGTAGGGGCATCTTAATCCACTCCTTTCTTGTTCTATTGTGAATTACACCTCCTTGTTGTATCAGATATGTTTAATTGGGAGTTAATTGTATCTATAATTGTATGAATGATGTCTAGAGAATTTTCAAGAGCTTGATTATGACTTGTTTCATGTGTAAAATATGTTTAGATGTTACTTTATCATGCTCACTATGTGTTAACATGCTGAAAATGACAAATGAGAACATGTTTATTTAGATTGTGCCAAATTTTCCATTGTCATAATATTGAGATTATATGTACATCCATGCACATGTCATTGGGATGCATGAAATGGGAGAATTTGTTTTGAAATGAAAATGGGGGAAATTTTGGAAGAAGAGTTTTGTCAAATAGTTTTGATAAACCCGGTCGCTGCGGGGTTACCAACGGGCCAGAGGTTAATATAGCCTAGAGGGGACTAGGGAGTCGCCCTAGCGTGGTTGAGCTATTCGGGCCCCTCGATGACGCTACGGGGTTACCAAAGGTCTAGGGATGATAGCCAATTCTCCTCTCGTGTCGCGGCGGGGTTACCAAAGGGTGGACTGTATTAACATTTGAAAGTGATGGTTTTGTGAATGAAAATGGAGAGTGACATTAGCATGCATTGCATTTCATTGCACTGCATGGTTTATAATTGGAATTAACGTGCATATTGTTTTAATTCCCTATATTGCATGATCCCTATTTCCCATTGCCCTATGCTTTGTTTGGATTCACAAGGACACAAGAATTGTCTTAAGTGTCACCTACTGAGCTTTATGCTCACCCTACTATTTATATTATTTTTTTCAGGTCTTGGAAATGAACCGGTGAACGACAATCCACCTCAAGCTTGAAAGTTGTTAGAAGGTTGTTTGCTATTTTGTATTTTGACCGTTTTATGTATATTCATAGCTGTGGGGATGTAACTAAGTTAGTATTCATGGCCTTGTAACTTAAGAACGAACTTATCTTTTGTTTGATGTAAATGAAACTAATGGAATTATGGTATATGTTTCCATGCAATTGTATCATGTAATGTTGTAAGACAGGGACTTTAAATCTTAACCATGTATTTTGGGACTGTAATTATGTTAATTTAGATTAATTGGTGTGTGAATGTTCCACCATGAGAGGAACTATGTTGAGGTATAATGAACGGATGAATGGGATGCTGGATGATTTTATGTGTCTTGTGTATTGGGACAGGTTGTTGAAAGCCCATTTTTAGGGGGGTTCTGCCGAATTTTTTTAAAATTTTGGCATCAGCTAGGGTCGTTACAAACTTGCTTTGAAAAAGTCAGATATTAATTTCATCTCATAACTAATACAACAAAATGAAATTTTAACAAAGTATTTACCTAAGTTCCATATCAATTTTATTCTGAATAGCTTTCATTTATCTCATTTTCAATTTCACTATCATTATCTAACATAATTAAAGAAATATATATAGAAGAGTTGGTATAGAAAAAATAAATATAAGAATTGGGGTATAAAAATAAAATACACATTTAATGAAAAATTAATTAAGTAGCATAATAAAAAAATTTGAGTTGTAGAACAACCAAGTGCATTGTGATGTCATTATTCTATTTAGTGTATTTTACATATCAATTGTTTTTATTTCTTTTTATTTTTTTATTTTTTTTTTATTCCCAACTTCGTTTTTGTTTATGAACACGTTGAATCCATTTTTGTCTTCATATGGGAGGGAAAAAAAAAACACAATTCTTATTTATCTACTTTAGCATGGAAAAACCAACATGTGCTAAACCATAGTATATATACTAAAATTCAGATCCACCCAATACATCTTTAACCAAATATGAATATATATATATATATATATAAAGAAAGAAGAAGAAGAAGAAGAAGAAGATTAGGTTGAGATATAACGAGGTTAGATGATGGTGGATCTCATGTAACCATGTTAAGAAGCTTCCCGAATTCTCAAGTCTCAACCAACACAATGGACTAATCTTAAGGATGAGAAAAAGGAGAGGAGGAACCTGTTGTTATGCGAACCAGATGAAAGAGACAATCTGCGATTAGGTTTCTTTACATATATAGGGATACAGGTGGAATACTTTATTTTTTGTTCACAAATATGGAGGGCACGCTTGGTATTTTAAAAGTTTCATTAAATCCCTTAACAGCTTTCAGTGTCTTGAAAAAAAGAGCATTTAGGAAAAGCTGGGGTACCTAGCTTCTCCAAAATGTTCTACTAAGACTCGGAAGCTCTTTTAAAAATTTAGCCAAACACTTCTCAAAACAGCTTCCAACTCCAAAAAGTTAAAAGTAGCGTTTCAAAAACCAATTCAAGCGAGCCCTAAGAAGAATTTTTTTCTTGGCTGAAATGACACTTTCAAACTTGAATCACCTCAATTAAATCATGATTGAAACCCGACCATTCTGTAGAGACAACACTAAGGACATGTCCACTAACAGGAATTAATTTTTAATTTCTACTATCAATTCCTAAAATAGGAATCAAAAGTCAAAATCATGTTTAGTAAAATATTTTTACTTTTCAATTTTAAAGAAGTACTTTCTAATTTTATGAAGAGAAATTCTCACTTTCTCTATTTGTTTACTGTAGCAATGAATTATTTCTTATTATTGTAGCCCTAATATTTGCTCTCTCTCTATCTCTCTCTCCTGGTTTAACCATAAGTAAATTTGGCTGAAAGTGTATTAACGGGGGCGGCTAACAGTGACTCCAAGTGAGGCCAGACTGAATTTACCGGTGGACCGAACGGTGACGAGATTAAGGAATCCGGCAATTGGGCATCAGAGAGGGATACCCAAATTTGCATCCACAAGCAATTCATAGTCAAAAGTTCTATTCCCAGCCAGTCCGTGGATTCCGACATTGGAAAGGGAGACCCAAATTCGAGTTTGTGGTTTCCATGGATTTCGGCAACTGCAACAATATATAAAGAGAAACTGACGAGGCTGAGGTCCACGATCCGACATCTAAAGAGAGAGATGGTTCACTGGGTTATTCATCTCTTACACACAATATACTAGAAACCCCTGAATGGTCTCACCAAGCATGAGGTCTCCAGAGCAAATTGAATATTGGAGGAGCTGAGGCCAGTTATTCAAGAGAAGAGTTTGGTCACTAATACAAGTAAAATCATAATTTTACACCTTGTTTTTGGGTTGGTTGGTGCACACCGAAAATGGGTGGACTAATGGCTCGCCGGAGCAAACCAAGTTTAGTCCCGCGTTGAGAGACCCAGTTTCGTGAAGTTCCTGCTCATCCTTCCCAATAACATTGTGTTTTTTTTTTGTTTGTTTTTCCTGATGCTCTATTTTATGCTAAAATCTGTTAGTTGCATACAACACACACATACACAGACTCTGTACTCATCATAATTAAACCCAGATAAAAAAAAGATAAAAAAAATTAGAAAGATAAAAAAAATTTAGTGAGGGGTAGATAACAGGAAAGTAAAATTAAAATCAAAATTATTAAACTTACTTTCTATTTTTATTTTTTAAATGTTAAAATAAAATCTTCTTATTAAACATCATTTTACTTTGTATTTATCCCAAGATTTTACTTTTAAAGAAAGTAAAAGTAAGAAAGTAAAAGCGTTGGTGAATAGGCCCGGTGGAGTCGGAATAACTCATTCAAAGACATTTATCGAATTCAGATGAATTTGTGTATGAATATTTGCAAGGGCGGAGCTAGGAATTCGTTTCAAGGGTGCCATATTAAAGAGGATAAATTATATTTTTTCAAGCAAATATTGCTGCAAGATAATAAGCGGAAAAATAGAACTGTAATAATGATGGAATAATAGCAATTAAAAATTTGAAAAACAATTATTTTAAAAAATGAGAAACATAAAATACTGATCTTAAGAGTCCTTTTTAGGGATGGCAACGGGGGCGGGTTTAGGCGGGTGTACCCAGCCCCGCCCTCGTAACTGTTTAAAAATATCACCCCCATCCCCACCCAAAACAGCAAAAACGGGGGAACTTTTCACCCCATCCCCGTAATTGTTTAATATTTTTACCCCTGCGGGTACCCGCCCCTCCCCATTTAAGACCTTAATTTATTTATTGTTGAAATAGATTTGCTTTTTTTTTTTTTTTTTTTTTTTTTTTTTCTCATCTTCAATTTTTCATCATTGCAACTTTCCTTTTAATCAAATTCATTTGTTATTTTAATATTGTTATATAGGGTACTTAATATATAGTGGTAAATATATATACTAATGAAATAAGGGTACTTAAGTAATTTGCCTATCTAAACAGGGTAGGACAGTGCAGGGCGACCTCCCCCCCGCCCCCGCACCAAACCTGTGTGGATTTTTATTACATCAAACCATCCCCACCCAAATAAGCAAAACGGTTTCCCAAAACCACCAAAAACGGGGCGGGTAATCGCGGGGGCGGGTCAAATTGTCATCCCTAGTCCTTTTAGCAACAAATTTAATTACTAAACTTTGAAGAGAAAAAAAAAAATAATAGTTTGAATAAAGGAATGCAACTTTTTTTCTTTAAGAGAACATAAAAAAGAAGAAGAAGAAAAAGAAGAGGAGTAAGAATAAAAAGAAAGGAAAAATTAAAGATATTTTTAAAAAGTAATTATTTTAGTGGGCATTATTGTAAAATTTTATAAATTATAGGCCTACTTGCAATAAAAATTAATTGGCCCAAGGGTAAATAATTATTTCAGGGGGCATTTTTCACCTTTTTATAAATTATTGGCCTATGTGTAATAAAAATTAATGGTCATTTTCTAGAAAAAAATTTATTTTAGGGGGGCATTTTGAAAACTTTTATAAATCATAGGCCAATTTGTAATTAAAACTAATGAGCCAACATCGGGCAAGAGAATTTTGTGCACTTTATCCAATTTTATATTATGAATTATTAGAGCACCTCCAGCTCTGTTAAAACTCTCTTTCGTGTAAAATATATATACTGTCATGTATGATTCTCTAGCAGTCTGTTAAAATACACTACCACTTTACTAATATGTTTACACAACCTTTTTACATCTTAACTGCCATACCACTAATGTGTTTACACAACCTTTTTACACAGTCACATTAGCATATTTCTTTTATCCTCCATCTTTCTCATTCCATTAACAAATCAATACTATATTAAGTAGGTTTGTAAAAATTATGTGGAGTCCGCACATGATACTATTGGTAGATATATTTTTACACAAAAGGTATATAAACAATACGTGGGGCTAAAAATAAATAATCTAAAATTTTTGTGTAAATTTGATAGATTTACACAATATATATATATATATACACATACACACACACGCAATGGTTGCATGATAATATAAAGTAAATCTTATGTAAATATAATGTGTCATAATAGATTTAAACAAAAAAATTCTGAATTAAAAATTGCCCCTTAAACTAACAAAAATATACAATGCTTCTACAGCCGTTAACAGAAAATTGGATTGACCATTTAAGAAAATTGGGTTGACCATTTTGCTCTTAAAATAAATGGTGAAGTGCAAAAAATACCCTTATAGTATGCTTATAGTGCATATTGCACATCTCACGTGCAAAAAAATCCCTAAACTATGACATTTGTGCAAATGGGTCCTTTACTGTGTTGCCACATGATGCAAAACTTTGATAATTAACTGGAAGAACAAAAAGTACCATGTGCAAGCTTTCAAATAGCTTTCCGAATACTCCTCTAACAGTGAGGAAAATATTCAAACTCGTTCCTTCCTATGCACTTTGTGGGAGGTTACCATGATGAGACTCTTACAAATATTGAAAAACAAAAATGATAAGAAGATAGAAATAATTAAATCTATGTCATTAATCTTTAACATTATCAACCATTTTCTTATTATAAAATAATTACCTAAAGTAACCCAATGTAAATTACCTAAATAATTCGCACAAAAGATGAGTCACTGGACCATGTCTACTATGTTGCCACATGATGCAAAACTTTGATAATTAACTGGAAGAACAAAAAGTACCATGTGTAAGCTTTCAAATAGCTTTCCGAATACTCTTCTAACAGTGAGGAAAATATTCAAACTAGTTCCTTCCTGTGCACTTTGTGGGAGGTTACCATGATGAGACTCCTACAAATATTGGAAAACAAAATGATAAGAAGATAGAAATAATTAAATCTATGTCATTAATATTTAACATTATCAACCATTTTCTTGTTATAAAATAGTTACCTGAAGTAATCCAGTGTAAATTACCCAAATAATTCGCACAAAAGATGAGTCATTGGACCAAGTCTACTGTGTTGCCACATGATGCAAAACTTTGATAATTAACTGGAAGAACAAAAAGTACCATGTGCAAGCTTTCAAATAACTTTCCGAATACTCCTCTAATAGTGAGGAAAACATTCAAACTCGTTGCCTTCTTATGCACTACCATGATGAGACTCCTACAAATATTGAAAAACAAAAATGATAAGAAGTTAGAAATAATTAAATCTATGTCATGAATCTTTAACATTATCAACCATTTTCTTATTATAAAATAATTACCTGAAATAATTGAGTGTAAATTACCCAAATAATTCGCACAAAAGATGAGTCACTGAACCAAGTTTATTGTGTTGTCACATGATACAAAAACTTTGATAATTAACTGGAAGAGCAAAAAGTAACATATGCAACCTTTCAAATAGCTTTCCGAATACTCCTCTAATAGCGAGGAAAATGCTAAAAGTCGTTGCCTTCTTGTGCACTTTGTGGGAGGCTACCATGATGAGACTCCTACAAATATTGCAAAACAAAAATGATAAAAACATATAAATAATTAAATCTATGTCATTAATCGTTAACATTATCAACCATTTTCTTATTATAAAATAATTACCTGAGTAATCGAGTGTAAAACATATTGGGTAGCCGATTTGTGTTCATCATTAAATGAGATGTAGAAGGCATTTCTAATTCATAATTCATCATTGAACAAAATGTAGAAGGCAATTCTGTTCCATAGATTATCATTGAATGAACTGTAGAAGGCATTTCTATTCCACTGCCAATTTGAGATTCCTATAAAATAAGCAAAAATGTGTTGGGTAAAGAAATAACCATAATCTGACTTCCCCACAGCAGAGGCCATGTAAAGAAACATTACACGACAAAGAATGAATTACCTGAGTCAAAAGATCAAAAGCTTGAATTCCATGTCTAACTTGTTGTTCTTGTTACTAAAAATAGGCTCCTATAATATTTATTGAAAATAAAAAAGTAAGTACAAAAAAAATAAATAAAAAATAAAAATGTGGTAGCATTTTATTTATTTATAAGTTTCAAAGCATACCTTGGTAGCATTTTTTGAATCTTTGGCATATGATTTTTTTCTTCGTTTTTCGAGTGCACCAATTATTTGACCACGTAGACGCCCAACTGTGGCTTTTCTTTTAACCCCATAAGCTTCTATTGGCTCATAAATCTTTGGTGGAGCCATCCTTTCAACTTTCTCATTGTATATGCAAAGTTCTTTCTTCATCTCCTCCAAGTCATTAAGCAACACAAGAGCACGTTCATTTGCATATGCATATAACTTCTCATGTTCCGAGGCTAAAGATGAAAGCTCATGAAAATTTCGACACAAATTACTATAACGCTTTCCCATAGACGCCTTAGGATCTTCATTGGCTTCAATACCATGATAATTGGTGATAGTCCTTGCATTTGCATCTCTTATCCATCATTTCATAATATATTGGGGTGGAATCTTTTTTATATTCTTCTTATCCAACACTTTCAAAGCATGAACACATAAAATCCCAATAAAAGTAAACTTCATACAAGTACAAGTGACTGTCATTATTGAGGCTTCAAAATTAACCACATGCTCTCTATATTTTCCAACACAAGATACTTTGTATTCAACTTTTGTCACACCCTTAGCCACTTTATATACATTGTAATCTCCCAACCTCATGTACTCTTTCTGGACCAATTCAAAAATTTCTAGGGTATAGATTTCTATACCATGACGTAACATCTCCACATTAGCTAGAAGCACAGGGATACTTCGCATCATATTGAAATCTGCATGTAGTTCTTCATACCGCAAATCATTCAAAACCCTCTCATAATGCTCAAAGAAACGTAGAAAATCATGTTTCAGCTTAAAGTATTTCTTTAACACATTGTTCATGCCTTCAGTACGTTGGATAGATTTCATGTCCGCGGTGAAGGTGTGTCATCCATAAACCATTGCCCATTTTTCTCTTACTTCAAATAAGTCCTTCAACCATTTATTCTCTTTGAGACTATATTTTTCCAACATACCATTCCATTCATCATCATTTTCATAATCATATACACAATTGCTAAGGTCATGAGCAAAATGGTTCGATCTATGAAAGATATAACTCAAATTTTGGCTGTATTTTGATAAATATGCCAAACACATAGTCGATGCTGAGATTCAGGAAAAACAATTGATATTGCTTTTGCCATTGCAGCAGATTGATCTGTCAGAATTGTCTTAGGCTGCTTTCCAGACATTGCAGCAAAGAAAGTCTCAAACAACCACCTAAATGATTCAATGGTTTCATCATAAAGTAAAGCTGCACCAAAAACAATTTTTTGCTTATGATGATTCACCCGAATAAAGGGTGCAAAAGGTCGACCATATTCATTTGTTCGATAAGTACTATCAAAGCACACAACATCTTCGAATAGGCCATAGTTACTAATTGACCGTGAATCAGCCCAAAAAATATTAGTGATCATATCATCCTCATCCAATTGTACTGAAGAAAAATAAGATGAATCCTTTAGCTGCATATTCTGAAAATATTCAAATATAGCTCAGGCATCTCCTTTTTCCTTTGCCATCTTTCGCTTTCTATGTATGTAATTTCGATAATCATTATTTAGAAAACCAAGATGCTCTATCCCCCTAACTTCTCTGCTCATTAACTCCATAGTTACTTTTATTGGTAGTTCCGACTTCTCTACATCTTCAGCATGTGTTTTTTGAGCCTTAGAAATACTTCGATTAATTCTCAACATATGTTTCATTGAAGTTCTAATTAAGGCATGATTATGGCTTTTATTGAAAGACACAACTTTAAATTTCCCATTGTTTTGAAGAGTACATTTCATATGAGCCATACAACCAACTCTTGTAATAGGTTGATTATACAAAGAAGTTTTGCTCTTGTTCTCTCTCCTTTTACTCTCTCCTTTTACCTTCTTTTGAACAGCAAAATGTAACACTTACGATGAGCCCCTTCGCATTTTTTTTTTTTCTGAAAATTTCGCCTTCCATCAAAGCCAAGTTTGCCACCATAGTTGAGGTAGAACTTACATGCTTTCTCATCTGAACTAAATTCCATCTCAAGTTCGAGTTCATCTCTTTCATCTTGATTTTCTTTTTTTGAGGAAAAATCATTAGTAGGAGAAGAACAATCATCATCAATTTCACAATTATTTGATTGGTCGCTATTTAAGTTTACATACTCCATCTCCTTCATTAGTCTACATACAAATAACTTGTGACTATTAAAGCCAGAAAAATTAAATATGCAAACCAAAATAAAAACTTATAGTAACTTATCCAAAAAAAAAAAAAAAAAAAAAAAAAAAAAAAAAAAAAAAAAACCTTATAGTAGCCTCTTCTTTAAAAATTGTTCAATGTACTTGCGTAAGCTAAAAATTCATGGATTTAAAGAGGAAAAAAAAGAATAAAAAGACAGCAAGCAATTCAAACAAGAAAATCCATTTCAGGCAATTTATAAAATGTCTCGACCAATTTTAGAAAATTTTTAGTTTATAATTTCATTTGAGCGTAAAAAATATGCAAGGGGATTTTATTTCCTATTGAATATATCTCTACTGACTACAAGCAATTCAAACAACAAAATCCATTTCAGGCAATTTATAAACAATTTGCAAGCAGAAATGTCCCACTCTTATTTGTATGGTAAGCAGGATCATACATACTCCTCCAAATTTTGAGTAGTGAAATAGTATATTGTTGGCACCAAAACTTGGCAGCCACTTCAGCGGTGACGTGGACCAGTGAGGAGCCGACAAGTGTTCAGCATGGTTCCAAGGAGAGTCGGCCAATAGAGAGATAAAGGGAGCAAATCTAGGGAATATATCTTAGCCACCTTATCAATAAGGTTGTTGCTAAATATATTTACAAAAATTCAAATCGATTTAAATATGGTCATCAATTAAAAAAGAAGGACTTCAAGATTTAGTTACAATAAGTAACTAAATCCCTATGAAGTAGGAGTGTAGTTGAAGAAGGAAATTGAATCCCTATGAGATAAGAATTTCAAAAGAAAAGGGCAGCCACAAAAGTATATGGGTAAAAGCTATAAATGGCCAATGGGCCATTTTAAGGGAAATTCGGCTGAAAGGAAGTTGCTAGAATTTAGCAACTATTCAGCAATATTTTAGCAACTCATATTTAACTAGATCAGAGAGAGTTTTCGGTAAGGATTTCTCTACTGAAGCAAGAAGCAAAACGAGACAAGGAGCAAAAGAACACTGGGTTTGACTTAGTTTGAATAACAAAATAAAGAAAATCAAGGAATGAGAGATATTTTAGCAAAAAATAAATTTAGAATAATTGATTTAAAACTTCTATAAATAGAAGTATTGTAAGCCTATTCTAATTTGTCCAGCATCACCCACAAAACATGAATCAAAATTCATTTATCAAACGACTCAACGTCATCTTTATCTTCAATTATTTTGTCCAAATGGCAATTTCCATTCGAAGAATATGAGTTCCAATAACTTATAATTCTTTTTGCAATGCTTAATTATGCTATTTACAATTTATTCTTTATTTTATGCAAACGAATTTAAATGACAAATCTTTGATCAGATTCATGTCAATTTAATTCGGCCTGCTTTCTCATTCCAAAATGTCATTATTTTCCATTGTGATACCCCTCAATTCTAGAGCCACGGGTGATCAAGTCCGAGCACAGAACCGAGGGATATCAGACAATCAATATGTAAATAAGCAGGAATAGAAAACAAAATAAAGAAAATAAATAATAAGCTGAGTAGAAATCTAAATACGAAAACCTCGAAATAAAAGTTTAATAAAATTTAAACCTTTAATTCCGTACAACTCGGGAATCCAACTAGTGGACCCCTAATAATCCCAAATGATAAAACTTTACAGAATTAAAATCCAAAACTAAAATCAGAAAAAAAAATCCTATTTAGTCGGAAGAGTGAGTGACTGTATCTGCATCCCCACGAACAAACTCTAAACCTGGTACTGTCAAATACCTGAAAAATAAGGGTGGGTCAGGCCCACATGCAAGTTCCATACTACTACAATCCATACATAAACCCGATACGCAGATACATCCTAGATAGCTCAACAATTGCTAAAGTAGTCCATATAGATATAAGTACACACTATAGGACGTTCACCAGCCCACATAATCCGTCTCAACCTGAGTAGAACAACCAGGGAAACGTCATCAGGTCTGGTTATCAATCCTAGGCGATATACGCACCCTAACCGTGATCAGGAGACTCAAGCTCGTATCACGATACCATAAGTATATATATAAATTCCTTCCTAATGCAGAAAGATAAAACAACCATCCGTTATGTCGTTCAACTGTTTTAGTTAACAGGACATGCATCCATGTTGGAGTTAACTGTTTTAGTTAATCCATTCCGTATGTATGAAGGGGTAGGACTTAGCTTTTTGATCAAATTCATCCCTGATATGTCACCATCCCATACCGGTACATATAATATATATGATCCAAGAATCATGCACACTCCAAATGAACATCAAGTAAATCCAGAAACCAACATAATAGAAATCAGATATTGATAAGATCCTATCATGCATCCAGTATATGATTATAATCATAGATCCTCCTTTTAAATTGTTAAAGTACTGATAAACAATTTAAGCCATCCATTTCCACATAATTGACAGAACAGAAATTATGACAGTTCAGCAATTATCATCTATAACATAATATAATGAATATCAGAATTATAAAATGCAAATTATATTAGAATTCCCAACCAATACATCCATACTAGTTCACTTACATTATTAAAACGAAGACTAGCATTTAAATCCTTCTCAATCCTTGTCGGCATGCAAATTAATATTAAAATCCCACAGCATCTATTTAATCCCCAATTATAATCCAGAGTGTGATATAAATGACATACAGACATAAAAACTGAGCACCTACACTCAGATTCCATAACCACACTCCTATTACTCCGTTTACTTTGTTAAAACAATCAAAAGCACTAAACCTTCCATATTCCGAGACGACATGCAAATTATTACTTAAAATTTCATGAAGTCTATTAATTCGGTGTAAACCAACTTCTTGGCCCTTATATAAAATATAACATTGATATAACACCCCAGAGAACAACTTCCGTTCCAGTCCAGTTACTTTGCTAAAACCACTGGCATCAACCATCTTCCTCCTTCCTCGACAGCATGCTTAGTCATATGTTTATTTTTTTCATGCTCAACCTTTTAAGATTAGCACACTAGCTTGTAATAACTATTTCCATGATTAAATAGATTAATTTTAAACTTATAAAACCTCCCACAACTTCCCAGAATTCACTTCCAAGCCCCTGAAGTCCAAAAACCATCAAAAACCCACGTACTGGCCATTTAGAAAATTGGAGCCGCCTCCAATTTTAAGTTGAGCCGGCTCCAATTTTAAGTTGAGCCGCCTCAACTCTTTGTGGAGCTGGCTCTACTTCAATGGAGCCGCTTCCATTGAAGTGTGAAGCCGCCTCCACTTCCCCAGCCTCCGTTTTTCCCTCTCTGTTTCGTCTGTCTTGCCTTCTTCGTGTTCGGCAAAGCCTCCGCCCTCTGTCCCACCTTTTGTTAAAGATTTCTAAGGTTCAAATTAAGTCCTAACAAGCCTAGAAACTTCTTTAATTCCAGCATGAATTACCTAGCAAAAGCTTAAACCATGAACGCAACAGTTTTTGTTTTCTCCGTTTGTCTTCTTCGCGTCCGGCGAAGTTTAACCCTCCGTTCTAGAATTTTTCTTATATTCCTAGGGTTCAATTCAAGTTCATTAAATCCTAAAAACTCCTCAAATTCTCTTGTGAAATTAATGACAAAAATTTAAAACAAAAACACAACAGTTCATAGTTTCAAAAGCGAACAGGGGTTTAAAATTGTACAGAGACTCTATCACGCATAAACATCCATTTTAATAATTAAATTAGATTCCTGGAGACTATAGAGAATGCACAGAACACAAGTTTACAAGAAGGAGATAGAATGAAACTTGCCTTTAGGTTTCGGTTTGAAACCTTACAACGCCGTTTATGGGGTTTCCGACGAACTCCTACTGCTCAGTTTTATCTCACAGTAACCATACCTTCCTCCTTGACATGAGCTTCAATCCAAAGCCCTTTCCCAGTTCCCTTCATGTTTTCCCCTCAACCTCTCTCTTTTTCCTCTCTCCAGACACTACGTGAATAGGGTTTTCTCAAACCCTTGCAGACACATATATTGTTCTATATATAGACTTTTATTTAAACCTACGTCTAATTCCAATATGACTTAAAAGTCGGCTAAACCTAACTTCTTAACCCAACGTGAATACATAAAACATAAAACCCTAATTCAAAGAGGTAAATAAAACAAAGAAAATAAATAAACAAATTTTATAGCTACCAATTAAAAATTACCAAATATAAGCTACCAAATACACGTCAAATAAAACATCAATAATCAATTAACAATTAACTTATAACAAACTCAATTTAAACAATTAAACTAAAATAAATACACCCGTAATTAATTAAGCAAATAATAAAAGAAAATCACCATTTATCAGTTAAGAAAACAAAACACATATGTCGTATAAAAAAAACAATGCAATAAAAACCAAAAATTTAATTTCTATTCCCATTTCATCCTTTTGAAAACTAGGGGTATTACATTCTTCCCCTCTATCAAAAGGAATTCCGTCCTCGGAATTCACAAAACTCTTAATTAATGTCTTTACAAAATTCATTTCCGTTTTCGTGTGGCACAACCTCTTTAGACGAGTTCAACCAAATTCCAACCTGTCCAACAATATACCAAGTTTCTATGTGTAAGAAATAGCATAAATGTACAACTCCTAGGTTGTATCTATCAACGATCCAATCAGACCCATATTTAGCGAAGGGTAACAATCACTATTCCTTCCAGTTCCATAGAACAAACACATAAAATTCCTATACATTCAGCGCTCAACAAGTTAGTAGCGCTAAACAATAAGCTACTGCCTAAACCAATAACCAAAGTCTGTGAAGAGTTAGTGCGACACGTGAACCTAACCTTCCTCCAAAAGATAATGTTTTGCAATGATCCGATTTCCTGTCTAGATATACGAAACATTGTTGTTGCTCCCACACCTTCAAAAACTCCGTTGACATAGCAGTGTCTAACTCTTATAAGAGATAACCACATACTACGACTCCGTTCTCAGTGCAATGTAGAACTGACACAACACATCAAAACAAACCCGACTAACAATAATGTCCACAATCGAACTTGCTTGATCCACGACTCTTAATCCATATGGAATTAAAATTCTAACCAATGGAGGTACTGTCTACCAACCATCCACCTCCTGATGAGTCTTACTTCCCTGTTGAGATAGGGAGTGGCTAAAACCTCTAATAATATCCAAGTATCAACTTTCCACCTTGTTAATAGGTGACACTTGGAGACTGTGATATATATGTATTTATCCGTACCGGCTCACCAAGACGAACATGATAAGTCGTACTGTAAATCCCATCCATTTGACTACACTGTAAAATTTATAAATATTACATTACAGTCACTCCGACCTTCCTAGAATCAAAACGACAACTACCAATTTTCCTTCAGTACCCTAAACTCATCGGAGTAAAGTGCAACCTCCTGTGGGGTCAACTCAAAAATTCTAAGTTGACCGCCTCCATGTCCCTGGTAATAGCAAATGTTAGCATTTCCATATGTAAAAATGCTATTGATTTCACAAAAATCACCGAAGGTTCTATTACCATATCGGTTGATACAATCATCCTCATCCCTATTACTTCCACCAGATGAAACTTAATGCAAAGTGTGAATCACCACATCTATCCATCTAAGCCGTCTCGTGATCCGTGCTATTCCTAGGAACTAATATCTTACTAGTTCCAAAATAAACAAAACGAAGCTGATATAATTTTATCAGTCAAGTAATATCCCAACTAGAATCCTGACCCTTGTGTAGAATCAGCAATGTCTCAACCAAATCCGTGGAAACGACTCTGTCATTCCTTCTCTAGTAAGAGAAATGGCTATAAGGATCTAGCGATCTCTGATGGTCTATCTGAATTTATCGAATAGATATCAGACTTTGAGACAAACTCACTGTGTCCCTCCTCTTGCCTGTCCTCCAAACAGCTACTTCAAACCGTGAAGCATCATGTTTCCTCCACGATAAACAAAGAACTAAGAGTTGTGAACCTCAGTTCTCACATCCTCCTTCCAATTTGTCTAACGACCATATCATTAGTCTAGTAACACCAGCTTCCATATTTAGATGTTTAATCTGACCTGTAAGTCTTTGACATCCTACTTCCTTAACACAAGTAAGTGTCTGTTAGACGTCTTGTCTAATTTCAAGGAATATCTCCCAAAAAGTTAACAATTCCCAGCAACAACTATTTGTTGCGAACTGTGACCTAAAAAAAAAACAAAAATTTCCATATTATTTGTGCAAATGAAGAGACCTTGCTTCCTCCTTGATATGCAACCCCAGCAACTCCTCTTAACGACATGCCCTCATGAATCAAATTCTTAATGAAAGATAAACTGATGAATAGTTAATACGTATCCTATCCTCAGTCGGTGTCGTTCCAACAAGTACTTAACCCAATACAAAATCCTCCTACTGACTTGGGAACACCTGTCTAAAATTTTCTGAGAAAAAATTCAGCCAAGTCAGTTCCTCCAAGAAACCATCGTGACGTTACAGTTTATCAAATGAATCTATATCATTTGACTAGAACTGTTGATTTACTTATCCCATCCTGAAAACAGACCATAACCACGCATGTCTAGATTCATTAGATTGGCTTAAGATAGGTATACTTACCAAATCCTATGACCACAAGCTCAAAATCCTAGCTTAACTAACGTTATTCCTCCAAAACGGTAGTTGGCTGATCACACACTTGTGTCCCCAACTAAACCGCAATCCCGATCCTGAACAATTAACAAAAAGGAAACACAAAAAGCACACACAATCAAACACAATAGAACCCTACGTAAAACATCGTTCCTCCTAGCAAAGAAAATCTCTTTTAGAAATCAACTTTACCCGATTGGTTCACAATCTCCTTTCTACAGTTTCGGAGGTAATCACCCAACCTCGAAACATAGCTCAAAACAAAATCCATTTGCCTCAGCAAATGCCAAAGGTTTAACCTTCATCCTCCTTATACACATAATGC
Organism: Cornus florida; assembly: GCF_030987335.1. Classification (NCBI taxonomy): domain Eukaryota; kingdom Viridiplantae; phylum Streptophyta; class Magnoliopsida; order Cornales; family Cornaceae; genus Cornus; species Cornus florida. The sequence goes on along the minus strand of NW_026775578.1, from coordinate 34,289,190 downwards.
ATATCGTCTAATGTAACTGTATAAAGCAACTTAGATCATCACAACCTAACCCCTATACTCCCCGAAACGTGCTATATAATCTTTGCTTCATTCCGAGAAGAACTCCATTCAATTCCTGAACCCCTGAAGAGTTTCTTTATCTACCTTTTTTAAGGGAGCACAAAACTTTAATTATATGTAGGTCGATCCATGCCAACTCTACCAGTATCGTTCACTATACTATTAGCGAACTAAATCACCCTTACGCAATCCTTGATTTTCAAGATTCAATACCCTCTTTACTAGGTATCTTGAATTCTCCTCCCCCAGAATTCTCTTCGGACTCCTATTCCTCGGTTGTTTCCTTTAGGAGAACAACTGAAATCGTGTTGGTCCCTTTATACGGTGACCTAAAACACACTCATAAATTCCTCCTTGGCTTATACTTCTAAAAATAGTGCCAACCAGAACTAAACCTTCGATCCCAAGTTCTGCTTCTGATAGAGAACTCGATAATGTACTCCTCTACTCCGTCGGGTCTGATTCATTGTCGCCGCGGACCCCATCCTTCTTCTAGTGTCAATCATTCTATAAGGATGAAATATAATTAACATCAGTTCCTCCTAACGAACCGTAAAAGAGTACAATGTATCCTAATATTGCTCTAAGTTTGTTTAAGAGACACAACGCGGAAGACTTCTAACGAAAGACACTCCTAAGGACACTAGAACCTGGAGTGCTCTGATACCAACTGTGATACCCCTCGATTCTAGAGCCACGGGTGATCAAGTCCGAGCACATAACCGAGGGATATCAGACAATCAATATGTAAATAAGCAGGAATACAAAACGAAATAAAGAAAATAAATAATAAGCTGAGTAGAAATCTAAATACAAAAACCTCCAAATAAAAGTTTAATAAAATTTAAACCTTTAATTCCGTACAACTCGGGAATCCAACTAGTAGACCGCTAATAATCCCAAATGATAAAACTTTACAGACTTAAAATCCAAAACTAAAATCAGAAAAAAAATCTTATTTAGTCGGAAGAGTAAGTGACTGTATTTGCATCCCCACGAACAAACTCTAAACCTGGTACTGTCAAACACCTGAAAAATAAGGGTGGGTCAGGCCCACATGCAAGTTCCATACTACTACAATCCATACATAAACCCGATACGCAGATACATCCTAGATAGCTCAACAATTGCTAAAGTAGTCCATATAGATATAAGTACACACTATAGGACGTTCACCAGCCCACATAATCCGTCTCAACCTGAGTAGAACAACCAGGGAAACGTCATCAGGTCTGGTTATCAATCCTAGGCGATATACGCACCCTAACCGTGATCAGGAGACTCAAGCTCGTATCACGATACCATAAGTATATATATAAATTCCTTCCTAATGCAGAAAGATAAAACAACCATCCGTTATGTCGTTCAACTGTTTTAGTTGACAGGACATGCATCCATGTAGGAGTTAACTGTTTTAGTTAATCCATTCCGTATGTATGAAGGGGTAGGACTTAGCTTTTTGATCTAATCCATCCCTGATATGTCACCGTCCCATACCAGTACATATAATGCATATGATCCAAGAATGATGCACATTCCAAATGAACATCAAGTAAATCCAGATACCAACATAATAGAAATTAGATATTGATAAGATCCTATCATGCATCCAGTATATGATTATTATCATAGATCCTCCTTTTAAATTGTTAAAGTACTGATAAACAATTTAAGCCATCCATTTCCACATAATTGACAGAACAGAAATTATGACAGTTCAGCAATTATCATCCATAACATAATATAATGAATATCAGAATTATAAACTGCACATTATATTAGAATTCCCAACCAATACATCCATACTAGTTCACTTACATTATTAAAACGAAGACTAGCATTTAAATCCTTCTCAATCCTTGTCGGCATGCAAATTAATATTTAAATCCCACAGCATCTATATAATCCCCAATTATAATCCAGAGTGTGATATAAATGACATACAGACATAAAAACTGAGCACCTACACTCAGATTCCATAACCACACTCCTATTACTCCGTTTACTTTGTTAAAACAATCAAAAGCACTAAACCTTCTATATTCCGAGACGACATGCAAATTATTACTTAAAATTTCATGAAGTCTATTAATTCGGTGTAAACCAACTTCCTGGCCTTTATATAAAATATAACATTGATATAACACCCCAGAGAACAACTTCCGTTCCAGTCCAGTTACTTTGCTAAAACCACTGGCATCAACCATCTTCCTCCTTCCTCGACAGCATGCCTAGTCATATGTTTATTTTTTTCATGCTCAACCTTTTAAGATTAGCACACTAGCTTGTAATAACTATTTCCATGATTAAATAGATTAATTTTAAACTTATAAAACCTCCCACAACTTCCCAGAATTCACTTCCAAGCCCCAAAAGTCCAAAAACCATCAAAAACCCACGTACTGGCCATTTAGAAAATTGGAGCCGCCTCCAATTTTAAGTTGAGCCGGCTCCAATTTTAAGTTGAGCCGCCTCAACTCTTTGTGGAGCTGGCTCCACTTCAATGGAGCCGCCTCCATTGAAGAGTGGAGCTGCTTCCACTTCCCCAGCCTCTGTTTTTCCTTCTCTGCTTCCTCTGTGTTGCTTTCTTCGTGTCCGGCAAAGCCTCCGCCCTCTGTCCCACCTTTTGTTAAATATTTCTAAGGTTCAAATTAAGTCCTAACAAGCCTAGAAACTTCTTTAATTCCAACATGAATTACCTAGCAAAAGCTTAAACCATGAACGCAACAGTTTATGTTTTCTCCGTTTATCTTCTTCGCGTCCGGCGAAGTTCAACCCTCCGTTCTAGAATTTTTCTTAAATTCCTAGGGTTCAATTCAAGTTCATTAAATCCTACAAACTCCTCAAATTCTCTTATGAAATTAATGACAAAAATTTAAAACAAAAACACAACAGTTCATAGTTTCAAAAGCGAACAGGGGTTTAAAATTGTACAGAGACTCTATCACGCATAAACATCCATTTTAATAATTAAATTAGATTCCTGGAGACTATAGAGAATGCACAGAACACAAGTTTATAGGAAGGAGATAGAATGAAACTTGCCTTTAGGTTTCGGTTTGAAACCTTACAACGCCGTTTATGGAGTTTCCGACGAACTCCTACTGCTCAGTTTTATCTCACAGTAACCATACCTTCCTCCTTGACATGAGCTTCAATCCAAAGCCCTTTCCCAGTTCCCTTCATGTTTTCCCCTCAACCTCTCTCTTTTTCCTCTCTCCAGACACTACGTGAATAGGGTTTTCTCAAACCCTTGCAGACACATATATTGTTCTATATATAGACTTTTATTTAAACCTACGTCTAATTCCAATATGACTTAAAAGTCGGCTAAACCTAACTTCTTAACCCAACGTGAATACATAAAACATAAAACCCTAATTCAAAGAGGTAAATAAAACAAAGAAAATAAATAAACAAATTTTATAGCTACCAATTAAAAATTACCAAATATAAGCTACCAAATACACGTCAAATAAAACATCAATAATCAATTAACAATTAACTTATAACAAACTCAATTTAAACAATTAAACTAAAATAAATACACCAGTAATTAATTAAGCAAATAATAAAAGAAAATCACCATTTATCAATTAAGAAAACAAAACACATACGTCATATAAAAAAAACAATGCAATAAAAACCCAAAATTTAATTTCCATTCCCATTTCATCCTTTTGAAAACTAGGGGTATTACATCCATGTAATTTCCGTTCAGCCATTTCCTTTATTGTTCATTTCAATTTAGCCGATTTACTTTTCAGTCCATTTCAATTCAGCTAGTTCATTTTCATTTACTTTTCATTGTATTTTACTTCTTTTAAGCACTTTAGATAAAAAGTCCTTACTACAAATAAGGCATAAAAAGAACCTTACTGGGAGTTCTTACTAGTCTTTCTCCCAAACAATCGCCTGAGAGTCAGCCATCTGAAAAAGGGATAGACTGGTGTTCGAATTTACAATTGTAAGTGTTTTGTACAAATACTCTGGCACGTCCGCAAAGAGTCCATCGATCGGCGTAAAACCGCGCGAACATATTTTGGCACGCCCGGTGGGACCACTAGTGGGTGTTTAGAAGAGGCAAAAATGCCACCACGGCTTACGAAGAATTCTAAGGCCATGGTTACTGAAGAAGAACTGGAGGAAGGACATCAGCTAGATCAGGCTGAGAACACTGCATCAGGCCCTACCGATGAGCTAACAGTGATGCAAGCACAGGTGAGTTCCTTGGTAGATGCAATAGGAAGGATGGGTGCATGTTATAATGACCTCCACGAAACTATGTTCTAACTCTCAGCTACCATTTTGAACTGGCCGACTAAGGCTAGCAGCTCCAATAATCAGGAATCGGCTCTTCAGCCGAATCTGTCACAATCTACTCAGCCAGAGAGGGCCATTGAATCATCACAACCATGGCCGCCAGTAATGATACTTCAACTAGGTGCAACATCAAGTCAGCCGACTCATATGCCACCAACCTGGGCTGAAAATCATCCGCAACCTTCTGTGTCAGGTTTAATCAGCCACCAGTAGTAACTCCGTGGCCACAGGTAATTCCACCAAACCCTTGGGTACCTTTGAACTCGGGGGGCAATCAGATCAGGTGGAAGCCACTGAACCCACTATATACTCATGTGCCACCACAGGTTGGGCTTGGGGGGTAGAACATGGCCAATCAGCCACATGATTGGCCGAATTACTATCAACCAGTGGCTAATCATCCGCCAGTTTATAATCAGGTACCGCTAGTAATAAATCAGCCACCATAGGTCATGCTAGACAGAGGACAATTAGCTAATTTACTTACCCAAGAATATGGCTTGGAACTTAGAGGTGCAGGCCGACCAATTTATAGAACTCCATATCCAGAAGTGGTAGATCAAGTTGAGTTTCCTAGAGGATATAAAGTCCCTAACTTTGTAACCTTTAGTGGCGAAGGGAGTCAATCGATCGTGGAACACATTGGCCGTTTCACAGTTCAATGTGGAGAGGCCAGTGTGAGCCCTTGGTTAAAATGAAGACTTTTTCCTAACTCTTTGACAGGGGCAGCTTTTTCATGGTGTATACGTTTACCTCCTAACTCTGTTTTAAATTGGCCACAGATGGAGGAGTTATTTCACAATCAGTTCTACCGTACGGAGACGGAACCAACTCTGGCCAATTTATCCAGGCTGAGCCAATTGCCTAGTGAATCGGTCAAGACATTCATTGCAAGGTTTAGGAGGGCAAGATTGAGATGCCGTGTAGCTCTTCCAGAATAGGAGTACATTCGTTTAGCCTTGAACGGCCTTAATTTTGAACTCCGAAGGAGGTTTGAAAGAGTCTCATTCCGTAACATGTATGACTTGGCCGAGAAAGCTACCAGGTATGAATTGGTCCTCAAGGAGGAAAAGGAATGGAAAAATTCCTCGAAAGGTACATACTATTGGGATCCCAATTATGAAGTTTTTTTAACCGATTTGGTTGAAGAAGAAGATTTTGATTCTAATCTTGCTAAAGTTATTATTAAGAAACCTTATGTATGTGAGGTTTTGACAAAACTGAAGGCATCTACCAGTGGTACTCAGCCATTGACTTCATCGGCCAAGAAAGGTACGGCCGATACTAGTAAGGTTTATACGTTTGACTTGGCCAAGACAAAACAAATTTTTGATCATTTGTTGGCCGACAAACAAATTGTCCTGCTAAAAGGACACAATATGCCATCAACCACTGATTTAAAAGGAAAAGAGTTCTGCAAATTTCATAATTCATGGAATCATACTATTAACAATTGTTATGTATTTAGAAATGTGTTGCAGAAAACAATTGATGAAGTTGCATTGAAATTTCCTAAAAAGAAGCCGGAAGTGATGGGGATTGATGGTGATCCATTTCCTAATATTTTAAATACCAACGTTATCAGCCTGGCAACTGAGAAAGTCGCTGATAATGGTAGACAAAAAAGAGCACCAAAAGTTCTTAGTAGTTCGTCATCGTCCAGCAGCGATGAACAGAGGGTAAAAGACTTGGAAAATTAGTTGAGAGAAGCTCAAATTGCCCTCATCAACCACGGTTATTGCCCAAGTTGCAAAGGCCGTGGGAATAATCAAGACAGGAGGGGCTATTTTCAATCGACCAGGAAGCGTAGTGTCCATAAGAGGTTAGGTTATCAGCCTAGATAGAATCATGAAGAAGTTAATTGGCCAATATTCAGAGAGAATAGGCCGAGGGCAGTAAGAATCATTCGGTCAGAAAGATCTGTGGCCGATAGAGTTCTGTCAGAGCAACATTCTTATCCTCATTTCAAAAGGAAACCAACAATCCAATCAGAAATATGGGTTCAAAAAGGGAAAGAATCTAGCCATGTTAGAACGGTCAGACCTCCTTTAGTTAATCATGGCAGATTGACTCAAGTGAATCATTCGAAGTTTCCTAAGCAGCCTCCTACACGTACTTAAAAAAGGAGGATGCAAAGGAAAAATGTAGAACTTAAAAGGAAAGAGGATAAAATTGACCAGGTTCAACCAGCTAAGGAAGATGAACCAGAGGAGGCCGAAAACATGAAGGTTGCTATAACTTTTAGGAATGAGACATCCTTTTATGAGGAGAAAGATGATCAGCCAGATCAAGATCCCAAACATGCGGCTAAGTACAGAATTCGTTTTGGCTCTCTTTCGGATGAGTGAATTGTAACATGGTATTTATTTTACCCTTTATTTTTAAAGCAAGGATAGAGCCAATGATGAAAAGGGATGTCAAATCAGCCAAACTTGAAGAGGAGGCTGAATCATCAGAAATCAAGAATGACTCGAAGAGTTCATCGGTCGGGGTAGGATTGGTCTCTCCAGGCCAAACAACTGAGGCAATAAAATCATCTTTGAGAAACCACATTTGGCCATGACACAACAATTGAGGCCATTGTATGTTAAAGTATGGGTTGAAGGTCAGCCAATTAATAGGGTGTTGGTTGACAATGGTTCGGTGGTAAATGTCATTCTAGCAACTACTTTGAAGAAATTGGGCAAAACCATAGATGATGTGGTTCCAACCGATGTAGCCATCAGTGGTTTTAATAGGGGATCTAGTAATACCAAAGGTATTCTGCCTTTGGAAATTACTATTGGTGGCAAAACATCCTTCACGGCCTTCTTTATCATTAATTCAACTGCGGCCTATAATCTCCTTTTAGGCCGAGATTGGATTCACCCTAATATGTGTATCACATCAACAATGCACCAAATGTTGATTTTTTGGGATGGAAATGAGGTAAAAATTGTTAAGGCTGATAACAAACTCTTTATAGCTAAGGTGTATTCGACCGAAGCTGCACTTTATGAAGAAACTGTTGTACCTATCAAGTTTGTAGGCATCAACAGGATGGGTCGACTAACAGCAGCAACAATGAAGAAGAAATTAATTAATACTGATATTGAAGAGTTATTGATAGAAGCAGCTCGGCAGAAAATTGATATTTTCAGGTCGACCATCAAAGAAATTGAAGATGTTTCTAATGGATCACACGACTAAAGAATAAATGAAGCGGCAAGCTTTCAGGGCCGCTTGTATAAGACTGAAAGCATATTTGGCTGAAAAGAGATTGGCCAAAGAAGAACTATTATATGAAGAGGTATCGGCCAGCACAGCCGATATAGTTCAGGAAGGTTTCGAAAAATTGGATGCAATCCAAATTGAAGATCTGGAGTCAGCCCCTTCCAGGATGGAAGATAATAAAGCAGAAGTGCAGGATCCCTTATTAGAAAATAATGTTGGTACTGAAAAAGATCATCGGCCATTATTTGTTAGTGCTTTGCTTGAGCCTAATTTTCAGGCCGATTTGATCAAGTTACTAAAAGAATATAAGGATTGATTTCCTTGGAGTTATGAAGAGATGCCTGGCCTATCAAGGGACTGGGTAGAACACAGATTACCTATCAAGAAAGATTTTTAGCCTTATAAGCAACCACCAAGGAGGATGTCCTTGGAAGTAATGCTCAAAATTAAGGAAGAAATTGAAAGACTTCTTATGGTAGGATTTATTCGAATAGTTAGGTATGTGGAATGGTTGTCTAATGTCGTTCCAGTAATAAAGAAAAATGGCAAACTTAGGATTTGTGTGGATTTTCGTAGTTTAATTATTACCACTCCAAAAGATGAATATCCAATGCCAATGGCCGATCAATTTATTGATTCAGCTGTTAAGCATGAAATATTGTCTTTTATGGACGGCCATTCAGGTTATAATCAAATCTATATAGCCGAGGAGGATATTCACAAAATGGCTTTTAGATGTCCTGGGTCAATTGGCACTTTTGAGTGGGTTGTGATGCCATTCGGCCTGAAGAATGCAGAGGCTACTTATTAAAGAGCAATGAATTCAATTTTCCATGATATGATTGGCCGATTTATGGAAGTTAACATAGATGATATAGTTGTGAAGTCATCGGCCAAAAAACAGCATTTAGAACACTTAAAAAAGGCCTTTGAAAGAATGAGAGTCCATAAGTTGAAAATAAACCCATTAAAGTGTGCTTTTGGGGTATCAGCAGGGAATTTCTTGGGATTTTTGGTACACAAACGAGGCATAGAAGTTAACCAGAATAAGGCCAAAGTTATTATGAATGCTATGGCTCCAACCAACAAAAAATGGGTGCAAAGGTTTCTCGACCAAGTAAGTTTTCTTAGAATGTTTATTTTTAATCATGATGGCCGAGTACATGCTTTTTCTCCTTTATTAAAATTGAAGTTACATGAGAAATTTCATTGGGATGAATCCCATCAGAAGGATTTTGACAAAATAAAAGAGTATTTGGCAAACCCCCCAGTAGTAATGCCTTCAAGGAAGAAATGGCCATTGAAGCTTTATCTGTCGACCACAGAAGAATCAATTGGTAGAATGCTTGCTCAGAATAATGAACTAGGGAAGGAACAAGCTGTTTACTATTTAAGCAGAGTACTAACTGATGTTGGATGCAGATATTCTTCAATTGAGAAACTTTGTTTATATTATTCAGCTATGAAATTAAGAATATATATGCGGCTGGTTGATATTTACATTCTTTGTCAAACTAATGTGATTAAATATATGCTATCAAGGCCATTAATCAATGGCCGAATAGGTAAGTGGGCATTGGCCTTGATGGAATTCAATTTTATTTTTGTCTCATAAAAATCAGTTAAAGGAAGGGTTCTGACTGATTTCTTGGCCGATCATCCTTCAACTGATATTAATCCACAGAAATATGATGAATTGGAGTCATCAGCCATATTCCTAACTCCTTGGATATTGATGTTTGATGGATCAAGCACGGCCGATGGAGCAGGGACAGGTATTGTTATCATTTCACCAGCCGAGAGAAAGACTTCATTTTCATTCTTCTTAGATTTTAAATGTTCAACTAATCAGGCCGAATGTGAAGCACTTATAATCGGCTTGGAAATTCTAATTGAAATAACTGTTGGGGATGTTAAGATTTTGGAAGATTCAAACTTGGTACTAAGTCAAATTACTGAAGATTTCAAATGTTTAAGTTGGCAATTAAGGCCGTTTCATTCTCTGGCCACTTCATTGTTGAATCAATTTAATACTGTTCAACTTAAGTTCTGGCTGAGAGGACAGAATAAGGAGGCTAATACCATGGCCCAAGCAGCCTTTGGAATTAAGGTACCAATTGGAATGGAGGATTGATTGATAAAAATCACACGAAGATCATTACCTTCTGCTGAATTAAGAAATACTATGTTGGCCGATTCCTGGGTAATTGATATAGAAGATCTGGCCGATGATGATTGGAGAATACCGTTCATAATGTTTCTCCGAAATCCAAACATCAAGGTTGATTGAAGTATCAAGAGAAGGGCAACCAACTTTTTACTTCTTGATGGGGATTTATACAGAAAATGCCTTGAGGATGGACTTTTACTACAATGCATTAGTAAAGAAGAGTCACTTCAGGTTATGGCCGAGGTGCATGAAGGCAGTTGTGGAGCCCACCAAGCTGGGATAAAGATGAGATGGCTGATTCGAAGGTATGGATATTATTGGCCAAGGATGAGAAAAGGATTGCATAGATTATGCAAAAGGGTGTCAGGCTTGTCAAACACATGGGCCGATTCAAAATGTACCAGTAAAAGAATTACAGCCAATAATCAAATTATGGTTGTTCAGAGGTTGGGGCCTTGACGTTATAGGTAAAGTCAATCCACCATCAAGTGAAGGCCATCACTGGGTGATTGTTGCCATGGATTACTTTACTAAATGGGTTGAGGCTAAAGCTTGTAAAACAGTTGATTAACAAACAGTGATTAACTTCATGGAACAACATATTGTCCATAGATTTGGAATTCCAGAAACATTCGTTTCAGACAATGCAATAGTGTTTAGGGCAGTTGGTGTGCTACAATTCGGCCATAATATGAACATTCATATGTCAGCCTCTACACCATACTACACCCAAGCAAATGGTCAGGCCGAGTCCTCAAACAAAATTTTGATAAAGATCATTAAAAAAATGATCAAAGATAAACCAAGAAGATGGCATGAGACTTTATCTGAGGCTCTATGGGCCTATAGAAATTCAAAAAGAACAGGCACAGGGGTTACACCATTTATGTTGACTTATGGCCATGATGTTGTTCTGCCTATGGAAATGAAGGTTAGATCGGCCAGGGTCGCATTCTAAAATAATTTAACTCCGGCTGATTATACTCAAGCAATGTTGACAGAGTTGGAAGACTTGGTTGAAGTTAGGCTGGATGTTTTGGATCATATCATGGCTCACAAAAGAAAGGTAATGAGGATCTACAATAAAAGGGTAAAACCTAAGTCTTTTGCTGAAGAAGATTTAGTTTGGAAAGTCATTATGCCAGTAGGTAAGGTTGATAGGAAATATGGAAAGTGGTCTCATAAATAAGAAGGGCCATATCTAGTTCATTAAGTCCTGAGTGGAGGAGCATACAGGCTGAAGTATCTTAGTGGCCGATTGTATGATTACCCCATTAATGGCAAATACCTTAAGAGATATGTGCCAACAATCTTTGAAAGGGAAAATTAGAGTCAGCCAGTACCTTTAGCTTACCATGTGTACCATGTGTAATAAAATTCGGCCTTTTTATAGGCTAATATAGTTGTTCAAATTTTAAATAAAAAGGAAAATCTTGTTGAAGTATTGATGATTGTTTAAAGCAGCAAAAGAGGCCATTTATTTATTAAAGTGTAGAAGGATTACATCATTTGAGTTCATACACTAAAATGGCTACAAAAAGGGTCCCATTGAAATAAAAGGTTTACATGTTTGCAAATTTCTTCTTGAAATCGGCCCAAATCACCAATGTGATACCCCTCGGATCCGAGACACGGGTTGATCAGGCCCAGGCCCAAACCCGAGGGATATTAAACAATTAATATGTAACCGAACATAGAATATAAGATAAAATAAGAAATAAAAGTAATAAGCTGAAAGAATGCTAATTGAAAATCCTTAAAATAATAATAATTATTGAAATCTGTTAAATCCAAACTACATAGGTTTACGACTTGGGAATCTATCCATTGGACCCCTTATTAAAGATTCTCAAACCGAAACTGAAATAAAAGAAATAAAATCTAAAGCTAACATAAAGAAGATTCCTACATAGTCGGAGGAATGAATATCTGTATCTGCTCTGCACGTCCAAGCTCTAACCCTGGAACTGACGAACACCTGAAAAATAAAGGAGTGGGTCAGGCCCAAATGCAAGTCCTGATCTACTACAATCCAAATAGTAATCCGGTACGCAGATACATCCTAGGAAGACTCAACAATATCTAGAGTAGTCCATATAAGTATATAGTACACACTATAGGACGCTCGCTAGTCCAGTAGGTCTGTCTCAGCCTAAATAGAAGGCAACATGCAAATACGCACCCTAAGGTGGACATGAGTACCTAGACCTACCAGGGAACAACACCTATGTCCAATTATCCATCCTAGGCGATATGCGTGCCCTAACCATGGTCATGATACCAAGCTCATACCACGACACCATATAATATATATATATATATATATATATATAAAGTCCGTACTCCTCCTAATACAGTATACCATCCATCTGTGTAGTGGTCTGATATATGTATAACAAATCCGTCCGGAAACCATAGTAGATCATTCAATTCACAATTGATATGACACATGTAGGTGATGGACTTAACCTTTATGATTAATCCATACATTAATCCAAATTTAGGTAGGCCAACTGTCTGAACTAGTCCATACCTAGTATGTCACCGTCCCATACCGGTACATACCATCCTCCAGTTAACAGAGTTAATAAAATAGTACTAGATAGTCATCAACCCAACTCCTAAAATATGCATAAACCAAATTAATCCATAAATATAAAACTTAGGCATTCAGTCCAGGCCTAGAAATTATATTCCAACCATTAAATTTGCTAATTATGAAACATAGCATGTACATCATGCATCAAATCCACTAATTGATAAAATTAACTGAACTGTTATATCAATTTACTTCCAACCAAACATAAATAATTCCAAGAATTTATTATGCTTATAAAATTGTCTAAATATAATTAAAACAGTATTAAACAAAAATCCCAATTCCAGTCCGTTAAATGACAAAACAAAAGTATGCAATTTACTTCTCCAAACAGTGTCATAACTGATGCAATTTATATCCAGTTTTAATCATCAGTTAATTCCATCCATATTTACATCTAGTTATACTACTATATGTTTATACCATAATAAAAATATGACTAGCAGTTTAAGATTATACAGAGAAATCAAAATTTCAAAAATAGTAGACAAAAGAAAATTAATTCTTCAATCATCCTCCTACTGTTTTCTGTTTAAACTAAAGTTAATTCCATCCTCAATATCTACTTGTAACCATGCTTCTCAACATTTTTATAAGTCTTTGGCAATGATTTACACCCTCCAGTAGCTTTTAAATAACTTTAGAAAACCAATTTTCAGCCCAAACGGACCTTAAAATCAAAATTCTGGGCAATTAAAGAGAGAGCAGGCTCTAGAAAAAATTTGAGCCTGCTCTTTCCATCTAGAGCCAGCTCTAAACTCTTTAGAGCCTACTCTAGTGCACCAAGAGCTGGCTCCTCCTCTTTGGGAGCCGGCTCTAAGGGTTTTGGAAGCCAGTTCTTCCTCCTTTAGCAGCCTTTTATTCGTTTAAACTTCGTTTTCTTCGATTCCTGTGAGTACCAGTTCTCTGTAGTACTTTTATTACATGTTTTTAAGGTCTATTCCAATTCCAGATTGATTATAAAACAAGGATATAGAATGATATTTAATCAAGACTTGAATTGAAAAACAAATTGTTACCCAACGGAGCAAGGTTACAAAGTTACAGTTTTTATTACTATCTTTTTAAAACAACCAAGAACAGGTTTATTCCATGAATTGAAACATTAATTAAACATGCATAAAGGTTATAATTAAGCCTTAGTTTAATTCCTGGAGTCTTCCTAAACACGCACAGAACACATATTAAAGAGATAGAGCAGAACAGAACTTGCCTTGAGTTTCAGACTTTGAAACTCTAATTCCACAGTTTCTGTATTCTCCCTTGAACTGCTCTACCAATTCCCCACGCTCTGATTCTTAGCAGCCCCTTATGTTACAGACGTAACCTTATGTTTGTCTAAAACCCTAAACCCCAGTACGTGTATGTATTTATAGACCTAACATTAACCCTAATCCATAAATAACTTGGCCCATTAAAACCCTAAATTCAGATAAATAAAATAACTACACCATGAATAACTAAATAACCTAGTTAACCAATTAAGGTAAGTCAAACAAATGACATAATAATAAGCAATTAATTTAATTTAACTCAGTGAAAGAATTCAAATAGTTAATTACACCAAATAGAAACAATTAGACCCATCAATTAAATTCAAGTACCAAAACAATTAAACCAATTAAATAATTAAATTAAAGCAAGTAAGTAATTAAATGCACTAAAACAATTTAAAACAATTAAACCACACCAAAGAAAACAAATGCAATTTAACCAACAAAATAAATACCAGGACTATCTTTTTGAAATTTAAGGTATTACAACCAAGGACTGATTGAAAGCAACCATGGCTTGTCTCTTTGATTCTTCTAATTTTGGTAATTCTTCACGAAGATTTGCATACTCGTGAGCAAGGTCTTGAGCTTCAAACTGCAATGTGGCAACCTCGACAGACAAGATGGCCTTACGAGCATGAATCTGGTCGATCTCTTTTTGAAGGACTCTCTCTCTTTCTTCAAGGATGATGAATTCTGTGTTCACTCGGTCAAAGATAGAAGCTTGGATCAACAACTCTTCACCAAGAGTATCTTTCTTACTTTTGCTCTTATCAAATTGGTTGATTGATTCATTGGCTTGAAAAATCTCATCAGCCAGAGCTGGAAGTTGACCTTTGAAAGTAACAATGGTGGCTTGTAGATCGACATGGAAGTCTGGATACTGGCTGAGTGTGGTAAGAACAACCGTGAGCTCACTTTCAAACTTGGGAAGATCAGCAGCATCTCTTTGCAAGATTTCAACCAAACTTCTTTTGGTTTCTCCCATGGTTTGTATTGGAACACTGGCTAAGGTAACTGGGGTCACTCCTGAAGATTCACTCTTTCTTTCCTCAGTCATTGAAGCCACCACATCTTTGAAGAAATTACTCAAGGCTAGGAGGGAAGATGCAGGAGCTTTTGGTGGAGGAAAAGATGCAATAGCTTGAGTTTCTTCATGTACAACCTGTCAAAAAGGTTAAAAGTTTAAATTTTAAAGTATGAGTAAAATTACAGGTATGAAATAGTCAATACTTTGGATGATTCGGCCATAGTTGCATCCAAATGTGACTGATGGCTGATCACTGGTGGAAGAAACTCTGGCCGGAGAACTGTGTTATCTCCCTAAGAAGAGGCTTTGGCCGGAGTGACTTGAACATTTACATGTACCTCAAAGGGTTCATGAAAATCCTTCAAAGGACTGAAATTCCTAACTGGGCTATAGACCAAGTCAATAAGTGGAGATTGCTATAAAAGAAAATCAATGATGTTATCAAAAGTGATGAAGTTAAATGTAACGACCCAGACTCGGAGGCCCGAACCGTTAGCCGGGTCCTTACTCGAACCCGAGGTTATCTTCGTTAAACGCATCATTTCACGCATCAAACATCATCATAAGGATCATTGTTGAGTTTTCATAAGGCTCAAAACAATTCCCCACGAGTCGAGAGAATAATAACAAGAAGAAAGAACAAAAAAACCAAAAAAAAAGCACTTCGGTCGACCGAAGTGGAGCTTCGGTCGGCTGAAGCAGACCGCCAAGAAGTGGTTAACCGAAACCCTCCATCGGTCAACCGAAATGAGAGATCCAGAGAGTGTGAAGATGGTTCGGTCGACCGAACCCCATTTCGGTTGACCGAAACAGGAGATCCTGAGAGCATCAGTCTGGTGACACCATTTCGGTCGACCGAAGTGGCTCCCTCGAGCCCTGAAGCTGGAATTTGACATACTGCCTTATGAAATGAAAGGGGATCTGAATTGGAGACTTTACAATGATTCCAACTCGAATTAAATCACTAGATATGAGTTACTTAACGATCATGGACTAAAATACTAACACGTGATCAAGTAAAACGTCATTGGAATTAATTTCATGAGTTTCAAACTTAAACTTTACGTCATGAACGATTTACATCAAAATAAGTTTACAATATCGAGTTACATTATTATTTACAAACCAAATGAACTTAATACACTTCATGGCAAGATCTTTACAAAACGAGTTTAGGTTCTACAAAATATCCCCAAAAATGTCCATTCATGTTCCCTCAAGACTGTGATGGATTTTCATCCGCCAATTCCTTGCTATGACCTAAAAAATGTTAAGTATGTAGGGTGAGTAATTTGCTCAGCAGGTGGCACTTAAGACGTGTCTTTTGTGTCCCCGTGAATCCATACAATGAATATGACAATGGGAAACAGGATCATACCATGTCGGGAGAATACAACATCGTATCCAATCTCGACATAAACAATACGGTGCAATGTAATGCAATGCATGCCGATGTCGCTCCCCATTTTCAACATTCAAATCCATCACTTTTCAAACTGTTAATGTAACCCCCTTAGGTACCCCCTCAGCGCCAAGAGAAGGATTGGCTACTGTCCCTGACCGTTGGTACCTCTGCAGCGTCATTATGGGGCCCAGATAGCTCAACCATGCTAGGGCAGTCTCCCTAGTTCCCTCTAGGTTACATTAACCTATTGGCCTTTTGGTGACTCCACGGCGACTGGGTTTTCATAAAACCGTTTCATCAAAACACTTTCCCGAAATTCCCCATTTTTATTTTAAAACAATTTATCCCATTTATTGCCCAATGCCAATGCATAGATATATCAATGCTATGCATATATATTTATCATCCCACAACTAGTGCAATTTTAATCAATAAGGCATGGTTTACAAGAATTACTAAAAAGATCATAACATGCTTTTATACAACAAAGATCTAGCATGATAAATACTTAAAACACAACACTTAAGCATGTTTTTCACATAGGTCATTCAATATACATGATCACCATTAACATATATACACAACAACCAATAATTTGCTAGATTCTACATAAATTAATCATGCTAGCAACAATTCAAAAGGAGATAACTCACTAAAGCACAAGAACTTCATGGATTAAGAACCCCTACCTTGATTTGGTGCAAAACCCTCAACTGGGTCAAGCATTTTGAATTCCCTATGGAGGTCCAAAGCTGGAATTGTTGGTATGGATTTAAAGATCTCGTCGTGGGCTTCTAAAAACTCCTAGTGTTGAGAGAGAAATCTAACTTCAAAGTTTGGAAGCAAAAAGAAAAAGAAAAAGTGAAGCCAAGGAAGAGAGAAAGAGGACCAGCGGGAGTGAGAGAGAGAGGGTTGAGAAATGAGATCAAAATGATCTCTAACCCCTTTTAATGATAGTGGTGGGGCCCACCCTTTTTAATTTATTTTCTCTTTTTCTTTTATCCTTATTTTACACCACATAAATATATATACACACATTTAATTCACAATCCTCTAAATCACATTAAATAAAATAAACATGATGTAATTGGATCCAACAAAATTTCCCACGAGCAACAATTCCGGTAGCGGGTCCCACACGGGACCGTTCGGCCTAAAAAATTGAAAAAATGCGAAAATGGTCACCCTTACATTTCAAAGAGTCCTGGACTCAATGAAATGCCCCAAAAAATTTTAGGACATAACCGGTACACTCCACAATGTCCAGCACGATAAATGTGAAAAGACAAAAATACCCTTGCAGCGACAAAATTTCTGGAAAAAAAAAAATGATGAAAATCGGAAACATCACAATCTACCCTCCTTAAAGAGATTTTGTCCTCGAAATCTACCCTCCTTAAAGAAGAAGGCACAACCACACACCTTCCTAAGAAACATTTCACAAAACCCCAAGACAAAGGACTCAACAACCTTATTGCCTTTTACACCGGCGCCAACAGGCAATCACACTCTGCCGCCTGAAAATCCAATGATCACCACCCTATGAGAGAACTCATCTCTTACATCATCATACACAAAACCCACTAAATTTTATACTCGACTTAAGACCGATACTGGTCTCCTCTACACCGCTACATAATACTTCAGAGCTCGAAAAGAATGGTCACAATACCCCTGGACATAACAACATCCTATCACAACTCATCCTTCTAAAGGGCAACCCATCACATCACACAATCAGACTCAAACTCCATCTACACATCTCTGTCCAACCAATACTCGTCATCCAATATACGGCTATACTCCCACAAAATCATACAATGACCACCAACCACACTAATCGATAATTATTATACTGGTCAACCTCAAGATAACTAAATGATGAATCTCCCAACAATTTTACAATCGCGAGTCACCAAACCAATAAAGCGTACTATCTTGTGCCCAGGACTCAAATCCTTAAAATAAGGTCTTTAATAATCAAGCGGATTGGACACTTCGTCTCACCTAACACACCTCATCACTCGAGACAACTTCCTGAATTCACACTGAGACTCCGAAACTACTCGCCATACCATGCTCTCGTTATTCGTGACAATTCAAAGCAATCATTGACCTTTGACCCGACATCGTGCTAAAGATGGATTGACTCAAAAGAAATGGTTGGCCAGGCCATTCTCATCACCGATCCGATCTCAACACAGATGTCGTTCCTGTCCTCGGGTCTAAACCTCAAACATAACTCTACATAGTTCTCAAAGTAACCACGAGATCCACTCTCTAATCAATTCATCGCTCTACACAACCTCAACAATTATTTAGTCATATTCCAGCCCTAAAAATTCTAATCGGACCTCAATCACAACAAGCTAAGGCAACCCAACGCCAATACCATAATCATTAATCACCCTAAAAGCTTTTCAGTTACTTCATATTACCTATAGCCGGTAATCAATCATAACATCATTCGACTCGATTCTTATTTCTTCAAAATGCACAATACAACCGTCTCATGTTTGAAACCTCAAAACTAAAGTCAATCATCTCATTATTCTTCAATGGAGTCTCACATTCACTTCCTCAATCACGTAATTTTAAGGTAACATTGATATTTATCCTCAAAGCACTGCTCAATTCAAACGCCTACAAAATCATCTGAGTACATGAGTCATATCACATCATTTATTCATTCTCAATCTATCATTCATACCACATTCCCTAGCCATCACCGCCAGTGTCAAATACCGAAGGGGATCTAAATTGGAGACTTTACAATGATTCCAACTCGAATTAAATCACTAGATATGAGTTACTTAACGATCATGGACTAAAATACTAACACGTGATCAAGTAAAACTTCATTGGAATTAATTTCATGAGTTTCAAACTTAAACTTTACATCATGAACGATTTACATCAAAATAAGTTTACAATATCGAGTTACATTATTATTTACAAACCAAATGAACTTAATACACTTCATGGCAAGAGCTTTACAAAACGAGTTCAGGTAATACAAAATATCCCCAAAAATGTACATTCATGTTCCCTCAAGACTATGGTGGATTTTCATCCGCCAATTCCTTACTATGACCTGAAAAATGTTAAGGATGCAGGGTGAGCACTTTGCTCAGCAGGTGGCACTTAAGACATGTCTCTTGTGTCCCCGTGAATCCATACAATGAATAGGATAATGGGAAGCGGGATCATACCATGTCAGGAAAATACAACATCATATCCAATCTCGACATAAACAATACGGTGCAATGTAATGCAATGCATGCCGATGTCGCTCCCCATTTTCAACATTCAAATCCATCACTTTTCAAACTGTTAATATAACCCCCTTTGGTACCCCCTCAGCGCCGAGAGAAGAATTGGCTACTGTCCCTAACCGTTGGTACCTCCGCAGCGTCATTATGAGGCCCAGAGAGCTCAACCACGCTAGGGCAGTCTCCTTAGTTCCCTCTAGGTTACATTAACCTACCGGCCCTTTGGTGACTCCGCGGCGACCGGGTTTTCATAAAACCGTTTCATCAAAACACTTTCCCGAAATTTCTCATTTTCATTTTAAAACAATTCATCCCATTTATTGCCCAATGCCAATGCATAGATGTATCAATGCTATACACATATATTTATCATCCCACAACTAGTGCAATTTTAATCAACAAGGCATGGTTTACAAGAATTACTAAAAAGATCATAACATGCTTTTATACAACAAAGATCTAGCATGATAAACACTTAAAACACAACACTTAAGCATGCTCTTCACATAGGTCATTCAATATACATGATCACCATTAACATATATACACAACAACCAATAATTTGCTATATTCTACATAAATTAATCATGCTAGCAACAATTCAAAAGGAGATAACTCACTAAAGCACAAGAACTTCATGGATTAAGAACCCCTACCTTGATTTGGTGCAAAACCCTCACATGGGTCAAGAATTTCGAATTCCCTATGGAGGCCCAAAGCTAGAATTGTTGGTATGGATTTGAAGATCTCGTCGTGGGCTTCGATTTGCCGCAAACGGCTTCTAAAAACTCCTAGTATTGAGAGAGAAATCTAACTTCAAAGTTTGGAAGCAAAAAGAAAAAGAAAAAGAAAAAGAAAAAGTGAAGCCAAGGAAAGGAGAGAGAGGACCAGTGGGAGTGAGAGAGAGAGGGTTGAGAAATGAGATCAAAATGATCTCTAACCCCTTTTTGTGATAGTGGTGGGGCCCACCCTTTTTAATTTCTTTTCTCTTTTTCTTTTATCCTCATTTTACACCACATAAATATATATACACACATTTAATTCACAATCCTCTCAATCACATTAAATAAAATAAACATAATGCAATTGGACCCAATAAAATTTCCCGCAAACAACAATTCCGGTAACGGGTCTCACACGAGACCGTTCGGCTCGAAAAATTGAAAAAATGCGAAAATGGTCACCCTTACATTTCAAAGAGTCCTGGATTCAATGAAATGCCCCAAAAAATTTTAGGACACAACCGGTACACTCCACAATGTCCGGCACGAAAAATGTGAAAAGACAAAAATACCCTTGCAGCGACAAAATTTCTGAAAAAAAAAAAAAGAAATGGCGAAAATCGGAAACATCACATTAAAAGCTTAGGTAAAAATTATCATTACCTCTTTTTCATCTGAGGAATGATCAGAAGGGTCATCAGCCACATTAATTATGGGGTCATCGGCCAGTTTAATTACAGGATCATCAGCCACGTCTTATGTAGCCTGAGGGCTTTTGGTATAGTTTTCTACCTCATATTTCTTACCCTTGTTAAATTTTGTCCTTTTTAATGTCCCATAGGCAGTTGATTTCTTTCTTTTTCCCTGAAAATGAACTTTTATTAAAAATTGTTTCGGCCAATAATAGTTGTGGCCGAGAGTTAGGTATTAATATTGGCCAAGTATTTCAATAATATGGCCGATATGATTATCTTCGTGTGCTGATGAGTGTAAACTTTTACCTTGCCTACAATAGGAGGGGCTGGAGCAACATCAGGGATGGTGGCTAATTCAGTTTCTGCAGGCTGAGAAGGTTGACTCGAGGAAATTTCATGATCTGGAGGATTAACATTTTCTGGATTAAAGGAGGCTGACAAGGTTTCATTATCTGAATCTGTAAAAGGGTAAGAGAATTTAATTCAAAGCTTTTAAATAAATATATATATATGAAAATAAAGGAAGATTATACCTTTGAGAAGGCTGGTTGTGGCCTTTGCCTTAGCTTCTCTCTCTTTATTTATCCTTGTTGGAGCATTTGTTGGTTGAGAGAAATGAAGTTTCTTGGCTGTTTGTTTCTTGCCTTTAGGAGGATCTTTTTGAGGCACTTTCTTTAGAGTAACAGCCCTGGTAATTATGAATGCCCCTTCAAAGGCCATAGATATGAATTTAAATGAGTCCAAGATTTTAATGACAAAGGATTAGCACTCAGCTGTCCTGGTAGAGACAATGTAAGAGGACCACCATTGGTCAAAACTGGAATCTGAGGCTGGGTTTTTTATGAAAGGTTGGAATTTGAATTCAGCTTGCAAACTAGAAAACCGAGAAGATACATTCTTAACATAAGATTCATCCGGAAATACCACACGCCGATTGAAATTTTTGTTAAAGGAGAGATAAGGAGGCATAGGAATCATTTGAGTCAGGCCGAATTGCCTAGCAAGCTGACTAGGGTTGTAAAACTCTACCCCGAGCTTTGAATTTACTGTCCCCAAAGGATCAGTGTTGAAATGAAGATCTTTTGAAAAAAGGAAACTGGCCCACATGGCCGAAAACTCATCATTAATCTTCTTTGTGGATACCCCTTGAGGAGGAATCAGCTATCGAGGGGCTTGAGAACAGTGAGAGAATAAAAAGTACTAGCTGATGGTTCTATGCTCACAGCCAGAGTAGAAGAAATTAAAACAATCTCCAAATGAGTGGGATTTGGGCACGACCGATGCATAACTCACAGAAAGGAGTGGGTCATTGGCCGATGGCCTCACCACAGGCCCTAATTCAGGAAAGTAAACTTGTAACCAAATTTAAAATAACCAGAGGGGGCCACCATAACTCACATCCAAAGTTAGAGGTGAGCAAGTCATAAATTCCCCTATATAAATAGGATAACACTAAAGGAGCTAGAGCAAGGGGTTTACCTCTGGAAAAAACAACGGCCACATAAATGTAATCCTTGGTAACTTAAAATGCTGGTACACATAGAAGGAATTTGTTCAGCCAGGCCAACAAGAAGTCAATATGCTCGGCATCATTTATAGGAACGCGAGGATCCATGGTAGAGGTTAAATAATTGCCATATGAGGATTTAGAGGATTTGGTTCCAATTTGCTTAGAGGGAAAAATAAAGGAGGAGTCTTCTTCTACCGGTAAAGTGCTCACATCAATCCCAAAGGGTTTAAAGCCGGTTAAATAGCATACATCTTGAATGGTTGGAGCCATCATGCCACACCTTAAATGTAAAGAGTTGGTGGTGGTCGACCAGTTGAACATAACTGCTATCATCAGAGCCCTGTCCTGAGCAATATTTGTTTTGCTCAATTGAATGGCATCATAAATACCACAAGTTTTCCACGTCTCTCCTTTCACAGCTCCAACTCGGTCGACCCAATTGATCCAAGCATCATTGGGAATATGCCATGTCCTAAAATGAAAATGTGGCAAACTGCCATTTTCATTAGGAGGGAAAGTTTGAAGAAATGGAAGTGCCTCGGCCGAGGGGTAGTAATGCAAGATGGATGAAGGAGCTTTATCAAGGAAGGCAGGACCTAAACCCTTGAAGTCAGTGCGAAGATCTATGAGAATATTAAAGCAATACTTGTAAAAAGAAAAAGTTTTCAGGGATTTCTCGATGGCACTGCTGTGAGTTGAAGAATCTGAAGGTTGTGGGGCCGAAGTAAAGTCAGTTGACTTGGTTTTCTTAGGAGCCATCAAAGATCGTCAAGGGGAGGAATCTGGGTTGTTAAGAGATGAGAAAGGGAATTTCAAAATTTGTGATTTAAGGCAAGAAGAATGATTTTAGGGTTTTAGAGAACACAGAGCTAAATACTAGTGTTGAGATAGATATGCCTAATCACCGCTTTAATCGGGAATCGTTAACTATTAAGGCAGATAGTTAGGAAATTAAAAGAGTTATTACCAAATTTTGAAATTCAAGTTTATGTTCGATTCAAATTCCAAACGCCTATCATAAGCGATAAGGCATTTGAAATTCAGGGGGCATTTGTTAGCACCAAAACTTGGCAGCCAAGTTTCAAGGAGAGTCGGCCAATAGAGAGACAAAGGGAGCAAATCTAGGGAATATATCTCAGCCACCTTATCAATAAGGTTGTTGCTGAATATATTTACAGAAATTCGAATCGATTTAAATATGGTCATCAATTAAAAAGGAAGGACTTAGGGATTTAGTTACAATAAGTTACTAAATCCCTATGAAGTATGAGTGTAGTTGAAGAAGGAAATTGAATCCCTATGAGATAGGAATTTCAAAAGAAGGGGGCAGCCACTTAAGTATATGGGTAAAAGCTATAAATGGCCAATGAGCCATTTTAAGGGAAATTCGGCTGAAAGGAAGTTGCTATAAATTAGCAACTATTCAGCAATATTTTAGCAACTCACATTTGACTAGATCAGAAAGAGTTTTTGGCAAGGATTTCTCTACTAAAGCAAGAAGCAAAACGAGACGAAGAGCAAAAGAACACTGGTTTTGACTTAGTTTGAATAACAAAATAAAGAAAATCAAGGAATTAGAGATATTTTAGCAAGAAATAAATTTAGAATAGTTGATTTAAAACTTCTATAGATAGAAGTATTGTAAGCTTATTCTAATTTGTCCAGCACCACCCACAAAACATGAACCAAAATTCATTTATCAAATAACTCAACGTCATCTTTATCTTCAATTATTTTGTCCAAATGGCAATTTCCATTCGAAGAATATGAGTTCCAATACCTTATAATTCTTTTTGCAATGCTTAATTATTCTATTTGCAATTTATTCTTTGTTTTATGCAAACAAATTTAAATGACAAATCTTTGATCAAATTCATGTCAATTTAATTCGGCCTGCTTTCTCATTCCAAAATGTCATTATTTTCCATGTAATTTTCGTTCAGCCATTTCCTTTATTGTTCATTTCAATTCGGCCGATTTACTTTTCAATCCATTTCAATTTAGTCAGTTCATTTTCATTTACTTTTTATCGCATTTTACTTCTTTTAAGCACTTTAGATAAAAAGTCCTTACTACAAATAAGGCATAAAAAGAACCTTACTGGGAGTTCTTACTAGTCTCCCACACAATCGCCTGAGAGTCAGCCATCGGAAAAAGGGATAGGCTGGTGTTCGAATTTACAATTTTGAGTATTTTGTACAAATACTCTGGCACGCCTGCAAAGAGTCCATTGACCAGCGTAAAACCGCGCAAACATTTATATAAACCAAGAACTACAAATTATGTGTGTGTGTGTATATATATATATAAACTGTGTGTGTATATGTACAACGAACGAGATATAGAGACAGAGAAAGACCTGGGGCTTCAATTTAATGATGAATACAAAAATTAAACGGAATGGGAGTGAGACCAGATGCTTCGATCTGATGTCAAATTAAAAAATTGAACCGAATGAGAGTGAGACCAAAGGCTTCGATCTGATGTCGAATACAGCAATAGAAATACTAGGGCATCATCATCTCTTGAGAGAAATAGGACAAAAGGAGAAAGATGTGCATCATCTTCGTCTTGAGAGAAAGAGGGCAAACAAGAAAACTAGGGCTGCTGGAGAAAGAGCAAAGGGAGCGATTTTTCTGGAAGCAAAGCGAAAAAAAAATAAAATAAAATAAAATAAAAAAGAAATAAAACCGACCATATTGCCGGGTCAAATCCATTTTAATTGGGTATTACCCAACTTAAGTTGAATAGGGTTAAAGGACACTTGTCATGCCCTTATTAAGCCACATACCCAGGTTGGACAAACTTCATCCAACGTGGGTTGGATGCAAGTTTTCTCCTTAAGTAAAATATTTACATGTACATGGTTGGTCTGACAACTTTTGTAGTTCCTGCATGTTTCAAAACCGTTTAAGATCCTTTTTCTTTTTCTTTTTCTTTTTTTTTTTTTCTTTTTTTTTTTTTTGGTTGAAATATACAGGCAAACTATGAGAAGGAAATAATAAAATAAAAGAAAGCCTGGAGTTTTATTTGAAAAGTCCAAAGAAGATAAATATATTTTTTCATATATAGCATTTAAATTTTTTTAAAAAAAAATTAATTTGATATCATACTAATTTAAACTTAAAAGGATACTTTAATCATTTTAAGAGATTAAAAAGGCTCACTCCTAAAAGGGACTATTTTTATGGGACAGAGAATATCATTTTTAGCAGTCAAATGAAGAAATAGATTAATGGATCTAAAGTTCACAATAAACAAGCAAACAATATCATAATACACCTTATGCTCCTGTCATCAATTGTTAATTAATTATATGGTGTGTTTAAATAGACAAATTAAAAGTAAAGGTGCAATTTGGATTAGTGAATTTCCAAAAAAAATAAAACAAACAAACAAACTTGAATTTGATACAATTTGTCATGGATTTGGACAGGCGGTTTATAATTAGAATTAGATATGAATAAAAATCTCAACATGAACTTAATTTGAGATGGATTTGAAGTGTCGATAATTTGAACCTGAATTTTAACCCAATTATTTTATATATTATCAAAATTAGATATTATTTATAAGCATGTATATATATTTTATAATGATCAATCTCTTTTTAAGTTTCTTTTCTTTAAATATTGAATGATTATTATAATAACTAGTTCATTGAATTGAAGTCCAGATTATGTTGGATCTAATTTCAAAGTTTTCCTTATATGATTCCTAGGCTTCCCTACAATATAATTACTAACAAGAAATATAATATAGAAAAAAGAGTAACAAGAAATAGAATATAGAAAAAAGAGTAACAAAAAACAAAATAATATTTTTCTCATAAAGGATTTTCTTTTTCCAGGTAAATATCTTTTTTAATTTTTATATTTCCTTTGGCAAATGTCTAGATCAAGGTTGAAGTCAAGTTCATCAGGCGCGGCACTGCATATAGAATAACTTATTGATAATTGATGGGTAAGTTAATTTTTTTTTTAATAAATATTCTACAACAATCAAACAGCAAAAAATTAAAAATAAAAAATATATATTTTTTAAAAATTTTTTTACATCCAAACAAAAAGAGCATAATGGTGAGTGAAACTAAATTCATGTGATCTAACTAGTTCATTGAGTTGACTTCCAGATTATGGTGGATCTAATTTCAAATTTCATTATATGATTCCTAGGCTTCCCTACAATATGAGTACTGCCAAGAAAAAGAACATTGAAAAGACAGTAACAAAAACAAAAAACAAACAAACAAAAAAACAATTAAGAGTTTTAATGGTGGGTGAAAATAAGATCCAGGTTTTTGACTTTTTCTAATTTCCTTCATTAACACTGCATATTCAACATTATTAGTACTCTCTTATCTCTATATATACAAGTTCAGTTTCTTGTTTAATGCATCTTTTAGTTCACAATTACACTGATCACCTCCTAGTTTTTGCTTAGATAACAAGAATGTGGTCAGTTGGATTACTGTGTGTTGGGGCAGTGCTTGCCATTGGCATCACTCACTGGATATACAAATGGAGGAATCCCAAATGCAATGGAGTTCTTCCTCCTGGTTCAATGGGCATCCCTCTTATTGGGGAGGCTATTCAGTTAATCATTCCTAGTCATTCTCTGGAATTGCCACCTTTCCTAAAACATAGACTGAAAAGGTACGGGATCAAACTATTATTAACATGGGCATTACTCATTGGCCTAGTAGCTAAAGCACCCAGCTCTGCGAACTGGTGTGCCTATGTTTGAATTCCCCTCCCCTAGTCGTACATGTCACATCAATTTTATTTTATTTTTTTAATTTCAAAACCTTGGCTTTGTGATTTTCACAGAGTTAGGCAGTAATACTTGTTAAGTGTAATACATAGGTTCCTCATCTTAATGTCCTTTTCTTCCTATCAGTTAATTGTTTTTATTTTATTTTATTTTATTTTTTATGTTCCTTTGTCTCTATTCGGTTCATTGTTTTACAACTTATTATTGTACATTAGCTGAAGGCAGTATCTTATAGAAGACATGACTCAATATAGATCAAATGAATCCTTACTATCATAGTACATATCACTTTTCTTTTGGTTAGATGATTCTGTATCACTTGATCTGAGAATTTACCGCCTGCTTAATTCTTTCTTTGATGCAGATATGGATCAATCTTCCGAACAAATGTGGCAGGACGGCCTGTCATTGTAACAGCTGACCCTGAATTCAACTATTTTCTACTTCAGCAGCATGGGAAGTTGGTTGAATCGTGGTCTTTGGACACATTCGCAAAAGTCTTTGCACAAGACTCTAGGATTGATCGCGCTCATGTTCAAAAATATGTGAGAAGCTTGGTCTTGAATCACTTTGGTGCAGGGTCCATCAGAGAGAAGCTCCTCCCTCAGTTTCATGAGGTGGTTCGCGAAACTCTTTGTGCCTGGTCAAGGCAGGACTCCCTTGAGATGAAAAGTGCAGCCGCGAAAGTAAATTTCAGACTCATCCGTTCACTATATAAACTAATTTTGCATCTACATATGAATTTATTTTACGATTGTAACAATTCTATTTGGCCATGACAGATGACTCTAGACTTCGGTGCAAAGCAGCTATTTAGCTATGATCCTGAAGAGTGGCCTGAGAAGCTAAGTGACTTGTTCAAAAATTTCGAACAAGGTCTGATGTCCCTTCCCTTGAACATCCCCGGTACTGCACACCATAGATGTTTGATGGTAAGTAGGATAATCTTTTCCTAATATATAATCAGGTTTATATGATCAAAATAGTTACTGATTGTATCCAAAAAAAACTTTTGTTTAGAATCACAAAAAGGTCTCAAACATGATGAGGGATGAGTTGAGGAGGAGGCTCGCGTCAACTGACAAGAGGCATCAAGAGGACTTGCTTGATCATTTCATTCGTGACATGAACACCGAGCAGTTCTTGGCAGAGGATTTCATTGTTCAGCATATGTTTGGCTTTTTATTCATCATCTTTGATTCTGTTTCAACATCAATTGCACTAGCAATAAAGTTACTTGCAGAACACCCTTTGGTGTTGGAGGAATTAACTGTGAGTTCAACTATACTTCAACAGCTTTTGAGATATATATATATATACAATTTCCATATGTGTTTACAGTACTGATAGTGTTTGTTCATCAGGCTGAGCATGAGGCAATCCTTAAAAACAGAGAGAATCCGGATTCCCCAATCACATGGGAGGAATATAAATCAATGACATTCACACTACAGGTCAATTACAATATTTCTTAGTGTTCTAATTTTCTAATGTAACCTACATTGATGTACTCAACAACCTGATGGTCTATTGTAAATTACAGGTTATCAATGAAACTCTTAGGTTGGCAAATATTGCACCAGGGATGTTTCGAAAAGCAATAAAGGAAATCAATGTAAAAGGTAAAATCGCGTAAAAATTGGTTTAGCTTTTCCAGTTTTTCTGCAGAGTTTAATTGAAATTGATCACTAATTGGGATATTTATTTGCAGGATACACAATTCCTGAAGGATGGGTAATTATGCTTGCCACTTCTGCTCAACACTTGAACTCTGACAAATTTGAGAATCCACTCGAATTCAAACCAAGCCGTTGGAAGGTGGGAGATTGATCTCGAGCTTCAAAACTTGAATCAGACTTCATTTATCTTTTTATTTTCGATCTTCATTTTCATAAAATTTACTAATTCCTGGTGTCATTTATATATATATATATATATATATATATATATATATATATATATATATATATATATTATATGAAAAAGCAGAACCTTGAGTCATCTGTTATAGCAAAGAACTTCATGCCATTTGGATCAGGCCTGAAGCAATGTGCAGGTTCAGAATATAGTAGGGTGATTATTGCCACCCTTCTCCATGTGTTGGTCACAAAATACAGGTATTTTTCTTCCTATTACTTTCTATACATAATATATAGTTGAATGCTCGAGTCTCAGAGCTGTCACTTTGTGTGAAATAATGCTAAAAGGTTGAGTCTGGCTCGAGATTTTCTATCCA
Source organism: Cornus florida (assembly GCF_030987335.1). Lineage (NCBI taxonomy): Eukaryota > Viridiplantae > Streptophyta > Magnoliopsida > Cornales > Cornaceae > Cornus > Cornus florida. The sequence goes on along the minus strand of NW_026775578.1, from coordinate 34,259,908 downwards.
AGTATGATGTATTAACCAATTTATGTTTTCTATGTTCCTGCAGTTGGACAAAAATCAATGGATGCGAGATCATGCGATCTCCTATTATAAGATTTCCAAATGGATTTCACTTCAAAGTCTCCGAGAAGATTAATTGAAGAGTTTGCTGAAAATTCAGTTCTTGGAATCCTTTGCGTACTTAGAAAAGAATAACTGAAGAGTGCTTTTTTTCAGTTCTTAGAATTCTTAGAATAAACTTCCTTGTCAAGGAAAGTAATAGCTGGATTTCCAGGCATTTTAATAGTCTTCCTTTTTAAAATTTTATGCAGCTTGTAATCTATGCTTAGATGGTGTATTTTTTATGAATAAAATTGTCAGTAAGTGTAACCAACCTCTGGTGGACATATCAGACAAATATATTGTCCAAAATGAAAATATATATATATATATAGATATATATATATATATTTGTTGTCTTGCCCAGCTTCTGTACTACATTCTCTCTCTATATATAGATGCAAAAACCATGTTACTCAAGCACAATAGTATTATAAATTTTTTATATATATATATATATATATATATATATATATATATATATTATTTTTTATTTTTTGTGTAAGTGAAATTATATAAGAAAATGTACAGGAGAAGAGGGGCATAGCTCAGAAGAGATGAACAAAGGCAAACATGCTTAATGTTGACAAAGACCATTGATCGATTATATTCTTTTTAAGTATTAATGTAGTGAGGGGTTCGAGTTTGGATGGGAATAAAAAGTGTATGTGAGTGGAGATGTGGGTGTATTTCTTGCAAATATATATATATATATATATATATATATATATATATATAATAATGATAATAATAATAAAATTATGAAGATCTGAAAACCTTCAATTCTATTAATTATGTGAAAGAAAAAAAGAAGAAGAAAGAAAACATGTTATAGCTCAATGCTCACACAACAGTGGATGAATGGTTACCCAGAGAACAAAGATCTATTAAATCATTTTCTGAACAAATAGATGTGATACACATATTATTTTCCTTTTACAAAAAATAACTTTAAAGGGTGATCAAATAAATAAATGATAGCTCTACAATCTGTATGGATTTTTTTATTTGTAAATGCAATTAAGAGATAAAGTCCAAGTCCACAGTCTTCCCAACATAGCTTATAAATAGACAAAACAGTCAAAAGAGTTTAGGTTTAATAGAACGTTTGAAACTAATACTCATTTATTTCAAATAATTTATCCATCTTTTTATTTTTTTATAATATTTTCAAACTGTTTTTTATATTGATATGATTAAATAAGAGAAGGAATGTGTGCGTACCAATTAGAAAGAAAAAAAAAATGCACTAATTAAGAAATAGATAAATTTAAAAATTCAGTCTTATTAATACATGCAATAAAAAAATATTAAAAATTCACTATCATAAAAAATTAAATGAGAAAAACACCCGAATTTTTTAAAAACAAACCATTGCCGAGAGTATTGGGCACAAACGCGAAACTATTCATTGATAAATATTTCTCATTGTTCTAGTTACGGAAAAAATAAAAATAAAAATTTACTCCAATTTTTTTTTTAATAATTTTTTATTTTATTAGCAAAAAGACACACTACTCATTTTGTTTTTTCGGAGACTTTCAATATTCACTTTAGAGGATAGAGAAGATATCACAAGACCACAAGGCCTTTGATAATTCATTTAATAATATTTAAATATACTATATTGTCCAACTCTAATAAAATAATATTTGATCATATAGTAACCAATAATTCTACTATGTCGCCATCATTAATTAGTATAATCTTCACTTATTTTATCTTAAATAAAATCATATAATAAAAATAATGTAAATAATAAATTATCTTCAAATTGTTAAAAAAATTATTTTGCTTCGTGTGTGTATATATATAGAATAAGTCTTATTTAATCTTTATATATATATATATATATATATATAAAGATTAAATAAGACTTATTCTACTAATATTGACTAATTAATTATATATGTAATGACTTAATTATGCTGAGTTGCATGTGAGTCATTATATTAACCAATCAATAAGCATTATTTTTTTTAAGATTAAACAAGACTTATACTAAAATGTTTATCGACTAATTAATATAATGACTTAATCATGCTGAGTTTTATGTGAGCCATTAACTATATGAATCCGCCAATAAGCATTATTTTTTTAATATTAAACAAGACTTATACTAAAAGTCTTACAGACTAATTAATGTAATGACTCACATAATTAAGTCATTATTAACTCATTGTAAATAAGCATAATTAAGTCATTATATTAATTAGTTGATTAGAATCTTAATATAAGCTAGTTTTGTTTAATATTAAAAAGATCATATATAAAGCATATATTTTCCAACATAACATTTGGCGATCCAATTTAATCCTGACCTGTCACTTAAAAAAAAAAACATGGAGCACAAGAGTATAATAATATATATATATATATATATATAAAGATTAAATAAGACTTATTCTACTAATATTGACTAATTAATTATATATGTAATGACTTAATTATGCTGAGTTGCATGTGAGTCATTATATTAACCAATCAATAAGCATTATTTTTTTTAAGATTAAACAAGACTTATACTAAAATGTTTATCGACTAATTAATATAATGACTTAATCATGCTGAGTTTTATGTGAGCCATTAACTATATGAATCCGCCAATAAGCATTATTTTTTTAATATTAAACAAGACTTATACTAAAAGTCTTACAGACTAATTAATGTAATGACTCACATAATTAAGTCATTATTAACTCATTGTAAATAAGCATAATTAAGTCATTATATTAATTAGTTGATTAGAATCTTAGTATAAGCTAGTTTTGTTTAATATTAAAAAGATCATATATAAAGCATATATTTTCCAACATAACATTTGGCGATCCAATTTAATCCTGACCTGTCACTTAAAAAAAAAAACATGGAGCACAAGAGTATAATAATATACTATAAAGAAATTTGAAATTAATTTTGAGTAGACCATACCACCAAGTAGCAAATGGTCCATGGCTTTCTAATAATTTTTATATTAATATGTCAAATGACAACTCCAATAAGAATGAGATAAAAATTGGGTGGGTTGCACTACCGAGTAACAAATGGTCCACGACTATCTAATAATTAATTTCTCTATTGAGTAACTAATCAATAGTTGGGATGATGTTGTATATTTCAACCTCACATTTTAAAATTTTGATTTAGAATGTGGTCCATTAATGCTTTAGGAAGGAAGAAATTCGCCCTATAAATTCAAGCATACACATATGCATTGCATGCTCACAAATTACCATCAACGTGTTGGGAGAGATGACAATAAACAAACACAGCGGAATAATTCTTCTCCCTATATGTAAACAAATATAGTATATCTCTACTTTTATATGCACTGAAAATAATAGAGAATAAATCAATCATACCAAGCCACAAGAACACAAGCAATTTTTACGTGAAAAACTTCCCCAGTGTGAGGAAGAAAAACCACAGGACCTAGTCCAATTAAAATCTCCACTATCAACCAAATAATGGTACACAAAGTCTTCTCTAATCGCAATTAGAGGTTACAAAACATCTCATCAAGATAGCAACAATCTTGGCAAAAAACAAAGAGAATTGGAGAGAAAAATACCAAAACCTGGTTACTGTTTACGGGCACGAATCACTGTTCCCGAGCTCAAAATCTGATCTTCACCATTCAGATTTTAACTCATTGAGTCGTGAACCTCTCCTCCAAATTTCAACTCGATCGGACCACGGACGAAGCGGGATCGGACGTTTGATGAAATCTGGGCAGAATAGAAAAACCTGCGTTTTTCTACCAAAACCTGGTTACTGTTTATGGGCACGAATCACTGTTCCCGAGCTCAAAATATGATCTTCACCGTTCAGATTATGCATCACTTAGTCACGAACCTCTCCTCCAAATTTCAGCTTGATCGGACCATGGACAAAGCGGGATCGGACGTTTGATCAAACTTGGGCAGAATGGAAAAACCTGTGTCTTTCTTCTCTTTGTTCTTACCCTTGCGGCTAACCTCTCTCTCTTTTTATACTAATTTCCTTAGGGTTTTCTTTTCCCTAAAGGCTGGGCTTTGGGCTTTTAATAAAACCCACTTGGGCTTTCCTCCATATAGAAGGAAATAAACCCAACAAATCTCCCCCTTTCCGATTATGTGGAGGGAATCGCCATCCCGGCGATCGAACAACAAACTTCAAGCTTCTCTCTTGATAATGTCTTTATCAACATATTAGAGCCATCATCATCAGTGTGAACCTTCTCAAGTTCAAGTAACTTATTGTTCAACGTATCTCTGATCCAATGGTATCGTACATCAATGTGCTTAGATCTTGCATGGAAACTGGAATTCTTAGCAAGATAAATAACACTCTGGCTATCACAAAACAACACATACCTCTGCTGCTTGAAACCAAGTTCTCTCAAGAACTTCTTTACCCATAGGAACTCTTTAGTCACTTCCGTTGCTGCAATAAACTCTGCCTCTGTCGTAGAAAGAGTAATACACTTCTGAAGTCTCGATTGCCAACCTACAGCCCCACCTGCAAAAGTGATCAAATAACTCGAAGTAAACCTACGAGTATCCATTTCCCCTGCCATATCTGCATATGTGTAGCCAACTAACAATGGTTGTCCGTTTCCCAAACCAAGTCTCAAACTGGAAGTGCCTCGAAGATATCTCATGATCCACTTCACTGCATTCCAATGCTCTCTTCCCGGATTTGACAAGAATCGGCTAACTACACCAACTGCACGGGCTATATCTGGTCTTATGCAAATCATTGCATACATCAAACTTCCTACTGCTGAGGCGTAAAGAACTCTTTCCATGTCTTCTTTTTCCTTATTTGTAAAAGGGCATTACTTTGTACTCAGTCTGAAGTGGGTAGCAAGAGGAGAGCTAACCACTTTAGAGTTGTCCATATTGAACCTCTGAAGCACTTTTTCAATGTACTCCTCCTGTGACAAATATAACTTCTTGGCACTCCTATCACGACTAATTCTTATGCCAAGAATTTTCTTTGCTGGCCCCAAATCCTTCATAGCAAATGACTTACTCAATTGCTTCTTCAACTGTTCAATCCTTGAAGCATTCTTGCCAACAATCAACATGTCATCCACATAAAGCAGTAGAATAATAAAATCACCATCAGAGAATTTTTGAACAAATACACAGTGATCAGAAGTTGTCTTCTTGTAGCCTTGCTTCCCCATAACAGACTCAAACTTCTTATACCACTGTCTCAGTGCTTGTTTCAAACCATATAGGCTTTTCTTCAGCTTGCACACATAATCCTCTTTCCCTTTCACTTTCTTCTGGCTGCTTCATATAAATCTCCTTCTCCAAATCACCATGAAGAAAGGCAGTTTTCACATCCATCTGCTCAACTTCCAAGTCAAGACTAGCTACTAGGCCGAGTGCTATACGGATCGATGACATCTTTACGACTGGGGAGAAGATCTCATCAAAGTCAATACCTTTTCTCTGACCGAACCCTTTGACAACCAATATAGCTTTGTACCATGGCTGTGAAGAAAACCCATTTTGGCTTCTTCTTGTAAATCCACTTGTTTTCCAAAGCTCTTTTTCTTTTAGGTAGCTTTACTAACTCAAGGGTGTGGTTATCATACAATGACTGCATCTGATCTTGCATGGCCTCAACCCACTCTGTCTTTTGTTCATCTTCTATAGCTTCTGCAAAACATTGAGGCTCTCCCCCGTCAGTCAATAACACATATTGCTCTGCTGAATACTGAGTAGAAGGACGTCGGTCTCTGGCAGACTTCCTGGATGGAATCACTGGTGGAATCTCTGGCGTTGTCAACTGCTCATCAGTCTCAACATCTCCTTGAACCCGTAAAGGAACATCCACATCACCTGCACACTGTACACTGGTGGTCATCCTGACCATCATTCTCAACCTGAGATGGCAGATTCTTCAGAGGAGCTGGATCCATATCAGTTAAGATATCACCTTGTTGAGACATAGATTTCCTTGCTTTCTCAATATCCTGAATCGGCTGATCTCCTGCAAACACGACATCTCTGCTTCTCACAATTTTCTTCTCAACTGGATCATAAAGCTTGTACCCAAACTCATCTTGGCCATAACCATGGAATATACACTGTCGCGTTTTCACATCAAGTTTGGACCTTTCATCTTTTGGAATATGCACAAATGCTTTGCACCCAAAAACCCGCAGATGGTTATAGGATACATCCTTACTTGTCCAAACTCGGTCTAGCACATCAAACTGTAGAGGAACACAGGGTGTAAGATTCAACACATGAACAACTGTGCTCAATGCCTCCCCCCAAAAAGATTTTGGCAATTGGGCTTGTAAAAACAAACATTTTACTCTCTCAACCAGTGTCCTGTTTATCCTTTTTGCTACGTCATTCAACTGAGGAGTTTTTGGAGTTGTCTTTTGATGCCGGATACCCCATTGTCTACAATACTCATCAAAAGGACCAGAATACTCTCCGCCATTATCAGTACGAATGCATCTCAGTTTCTTCCCAGTCTGTCTCTCAACTAGGGCTTGGAATTGCTTGAACACTGCCAACACTTGGTCTTTTGAATTCAAGGTATATACCCACAACTTCCTTGAATAGTCATCTATGAAGGTCACAAAGTATCTTGACCCACCAAGTGTTTTCGTCTTCATAGGGCCACACACATCTGAATGTACGAAATCCAGTATCTCTGACTTTCTCAAATGAGGGGAATTCTTGAAGGAGACTCTGCTCTGCTTCCCTGACAAACAATGAGTACACCTTTTCAGAAGTGTACTTTTTAGTCCACATAGTAGACTTTTCTTCCCTAGTAGAGCTATTTATTTCTCACTCATGTGACCCAGTCTCTTGTGCCACAATTCTGTTGTATCATTATCCTCCATCGCATTAACAATATCGTTGGAGATCTTTGTTTGTAGAACGTACAGTGCAGAGTGCTTAATACCTCGAGCCACAACCATAGCACCCCTAGTGAGCTTTCACTGGCCATCACTGAAAGTACTGTAATACCCTTCATCATCAAGTTTACCTGCAGAAATCAAATTCAAGCGAATGTCAGGAATATGCTTCACATCTCTGAGAACTAACCTCGTGCCATTATTCATCTTCAGATACACATCCCCAATTCCAATGACTTTAACCAAGCCATCGTTGCCCATCTTTACTGTTCTAAAATCACCAAATTTATAAGATGTAAAGAAATCCTTCCGAGATGTAGCATGAATGGAGGCACATCTCATGGTATGCAACATTTATCATCTCATCATCATAAGCAATGAGGAAGTCTGCAGGAATGGTGGTAGCAACTCTGTCATCACCATCTTTATCATCTCCATTCTTCGTTCCCTTCCCTTTCTCATTCTTGTTTTCTTTCTTCAATTGCCTGCAATATTTCTTGATGTGTCCCTTTTTCCCACAATGATGACACTCAACATTTGCAAACTTGTTGAACTTGCTTCTACTGTTATCTCTGTTCTTCGGACCTCTGCTCTTACTTCTCCCCCTCTTTTCTGTAACCAAGATCTCTGACTGTGAAGAGGATCCCTATGTTTTTCTTCTCATCTCTTCATTTAGCAAACAACTTTTGGCCATATCCATTGTGATTACACCTTCTGGAGCGGAGTTAGATAATAAAGTTCTGAGCGTCTCGCACGAGTTCGGTAATGAACCAAGCAACCATAACCCTTGTATCTCATCATCAAACTTAATACCCATTCAAGCCAGTTGATTAATAATACCTTGGAACGTATTCAGGTGATCAGATAAAGGAGTCTCGTCCTGGTATCTTAAAGCCATCATCTGCTTAATCAGAAATAATTTATTTTTTCCAGTCTGTCTAGCATATAACTATTCAAGCTTACTCCATAGAGAACGTGCATGTGTCTCTCCACTAATATGGTTCAAAACATTATCATCTACCCACTGTCTGATATACCCACACACCTGTCGATGTAACAAAGTCCATTCCACATCAGATTTGTTTTCTGGTTTTTCAGTACTAAACACCAGTAGGTAATAATCTTTCACATAAAGAAGATCCTCCATTTTTCCTTTCCATATGTGATAATTTGAACCATTTAAATTAATCATTCTACTCGTATTTGCTTCCATAACTCAAACTGTCAACCTGGCACTCTGTCAACCTAGAGCTCTGATACCACTTTGTTGGGAGATATGACAATAAACAAACACAGCGGAATAATTCTTCTCCCTATATGCAAGCAAATATAGTATATCTCTACTTTTATATGCGCTGAAAATAATAGAGAATAAATCAATCACACCAAGCCACAAGAACACAAGCAATTTTTACGTGGAAAACTTTCCCAATGTGAGGAAGAAAAACCACGGGACCTAGTCCAGTTAAAATCTCCACTATCAACCAAATAATAGGTACACAAAGTCATCTCTAATCGCAATTAGAGGCTACAAAACATCTCATCAAGATAGCAACAATCTTGGCAATAAAACAAAGAGAATTGGAGAGAAAAATACTAAAACCCGGTTATTGTTCACGAGCACGAATCACTGTTCCCGAGCTCAAAATCTAATCATCACCGTTCAAATTTTAAATCATTGAGTCGTGAACCTCTTCTCCAAATTTCAGTTCGATCGGACCACGGACAAAGCAGCATCGGACGTTTGATATCTGGGCAGAATAGAAAAACCTGCATTTTTCTACCAAAACCCGGTTACTGTTCACGGGCACAAATCACTGTTCCCGAGCTCAAATTCTGATCTCCACCATTCAGATTGTGCGTCACTGAGTTGTGAACCTCTCCTCCAAAGGTCAGCTTGATCGGACCACGGACGAAGCAGGATCGGACGTTTGATCAAACCTGGACAGAATGGAAAAACCTGCGTTTTTCTTCTCTTTGTTCTTACCCTTGCGGCTAACCTCTCTCTCTTTTTATACTAACTTCCTTAGGATTTTCTTTTCCCTAGAGGCTGGGCTTTGGGCTTTTAATAAAACCCACTTGGTCTTTCCTCCATATAGAAGGAAATAAACCCAACACAACGTCAGATCAAATAATTCAGTGACAAACATGTCCAAAGGCACAACTGTTTTCTTCCTCATAGCGCTGGTAACAGGCTTAGGGTTGCTCTTGCAAAGTCATGTGACTGATGCAAAATACATTGGTTATCCTAGCCTGCAACCTAACATGCCTCCGCCATGCACCAGCCAGCAGCAATGTGAACCACCTGCAAATGCTCCCTACCACAGAGGCTGTGAGAAAGGTGCCCGTTGTCGAAGTCCACCTCCACCCAAAACATAAACATGCAAAAACCCTAGCAAGCTAAACATCTTCCCCTGGTTCTAGTGACAATCTCTCTCTCATTATTCAACTAATAAATTGCTACCTTTGTTGTTCTTGGAGTCCATTTTGTGTTCTCTCTCTCCCTTTCTCTTTGTATCCACCTTCTCATTATTCTATCAATAAATTTGTACCTTTGTTGTTGGAGTACATTCATTTTTTGTAAATATATTTGTAACTTTGTTCTTAGATTCCATATATACACAGACATATATATATATATATATATATATATATATATATATATATATACTAGTAAAATTGCATGTTCAATCAGGGGGAAGAGCCAGAAATTTAAGGCTGGGGGAGGGGGGGGGGGCAAATTTGAACTATGTAAAAAAAAAAAAAAAAAAAACTTATAAATCAATTGTAATATAATTTATTTTTAAATATTGGTCATAATATATATATCTTGAGAAAATTCAAAAATGAAAAAAATACAACTTGGACAAAAATTAAATAAATAAATAAATAATAAAAAAAAATAATGTAGAAGAAAATTATGGAGAATAAATGTAATGAAATAAGCCTGGTTAGAAAATCAAATTTCCTTTATCAATTATTTTTTATTTTTTTAAAATCTAATTTTTGGAAGAAGAAAATTAAGTAGATTCCACAATTCAACAACATGATGAATTTTAATTCAATTTTTAACCCAAAAAAAAAAAAAAAAAAAAAAAAAAAAAAAAAAAAAAAAAAAATCAACAAGATTATTATTGAATTATTAAGCAGGATACAAATAGTTATAAAATTTGTTATTTAGAAACTAATAACTAAAAGTATATAGATGATATTATTATTATTATTGAGAGTCTCAGAATACATTAGTTTATCTTCTTTCCAAATATTCCTAGGACTTGCCAATAAAAATTGTTATATAATTTTAAATATTTTTCTTGTAAATACCATTTTACAAAAATGTTTGACAAAAAATGCTTCTTGCATTTTTACCAAACTTGATGGAACATTAATTATTTTATTCCTTTTTTTTTCTCTCTTGAATTAATATTATAGATATTGTACTTGCATATATAAATAAAATAACAATGTGTTGAGATAATGAATATAATAATTATTTACCAAAAAAAAATGACTATAATAATAATGAGCTTAAATTTTTGTTTCATAATATTTGAACTTTTAAAATTATAGTTAAAAGAGTGCAAGTTGAAAAATATTTAAATTTCAAGGAGACACAAGTTAAATTTATTTTCAAACTCTTTATTTTGGGTCAATATATGTGTTTTGAAAAAGATTAGGGGGCAATTGAAATTTTTAATTAATTTTACTGACAAAATCTACAAATTAATTAATATTTATGGGCTATTGATAGAATTTTCAAAAAAATTGGCTGGTCAATATATGTGTTAAAAATATTGGGGGGACCAATTAAAATTTTTAATAGATTTAGAGGCAAAATTTATAAATTAAATAACAATTAAGAGGTAGTAAAAAAAAATTCCAAAAATTGCTGCCCCCTCTAGCTCCGCCCCTGGATGCAGATGATAAGAAGTATATTTACAGTATTTTTAATTGAAATTTTTACACAAATTAAAAATTTTGCATTTTCACAAAATAAAAAGGTGTGTTTAATGAAATCTCTTATATATATACTGTCTTGATAAATTAAAATAATTAAACAAAATGAAAAAAAATATGATACAGGTGTAGATTGTAGGTGCAATTTCTCATACCCGAACACCTAAGGAGATAAATTATGGAGAACACACAGAATAATCAAAAAGAGAACAAATAGATCTTTGAGATTATAGCAGTATTAGGAATCCGATGCTTTTTCATTCTCATTCAGACTATATTTATAAGTTTTTTCTCAGAGATTTACATGAAGCCATTTCTTAGCTTTTATTCCCAAACGTGGGTAATTACACCTATAGATCGTGCATTCATCATTATGGCAGACGTTATGGAATTCGGGCCTTGTTAAGATTGGGCTGCCCATTTAGCCTTTATATTAAGTAAAACTTCCTTCACTTTAATTGGGCTTCTGATTATCTTAATTTGGTTGTGGGCTGTTTTTCGCCGCCACGTGGTGTGTTGTAATTGGTGGAGTTTTTTCCCTCCACACTTTGCCTCCGATTCCTTTTATGAATTTGATTCATATAAGGAATTGTAACTGCTTTCGGGAAATGGAGAAGTTTTTGCGGCGGTTACTGCTAATCATTACCATTCGTGCTGTCGATTCTGGGGCTTCGTGTTTGCCTTTCCGTTTTCTGCCCCCTTCTGCTTATATATTGGGTTTTTGTGATTTGGACATCTGCATCTGTGGCTTTGTTCCCAAGTTTTGGTGAGAATTTGATAACTGTTTCAACATCTCCTTCCATCTGCTGAGGTTAGTCTTCTTTTCGTTCCATCTTTCTTACATTATGAGTCAAGAAAGTAGTGAACGAACTCATAGTGTTCATATGTCTGATTCCGAGTCGGGAACTGTGGCGGCGAGTCTGAGTGATTATGCCGAGGATCCTATAATCCTCCCTCAGTTTCATGAGGTGGTTCGCGAAACTCTTTGTGCCTGGTCAAAGCAGGACTCCCTTAAGATGAAAAGTGCAGCCGTGAAAGTAAATTTTCAGACTCATCAGTTCACTATATAAACTAATTTTACATCTACATATGAATTTATTTTACGATTGTAACAATTCTATTTGGCCATGACAGATGACTCTAGACTTCGGTGCAAAGCAGCTATTTTGCTATGATCCTAAAGAGTGGCCTGAGAAGCTAAGTAACTTGTTCAAAAATTTCGAACAAGGTCTGATGTCCCTTCCCTTGAACATCCCTGGTACTGCACACCATAGATGTTTGATGGTAAGTAGGATAATCTTTTCCTAATATATAATCAGGTTTATATAATCAAAATAGTTACTGATTGTATCCGGGGAAAAAAAAAAAAAAAAAAAAACAAAACAAAACAAAACTTTTGTTTAGAATCACAAAAAGGTCTCAAACATGATAAGGGATGAGTTGAGGAGGAGGCTCGCGTCAACTGACAAGAGGCATCAAGAGGACTTGCTTGATCATTTCATTGTTCAGCATATGCTTTTTATTCATTATCTTTGATTCTGTTTCAACATCAATTGTGTTGTGCGGAAGCGTGGGCCCAACAAATAAAATAATGGTGGTTGTGATCACACACACAAGAAGAATACACTCACAAAATAATAAATAGGAGAAAACACACACACAAAAGGAAGACAAAGATTTACGTGGTTCGGCAATGTGCCTACGTCCACGGGAGCTCAAGATCAATGTACTAATATCAAAACCCAAAGGGTTACAAAAGGCTCACAAATGAGAAAATAAATATTATTTTCTCCAAACTCTCTTTGTTCACTTGAATGCTCTTGGATGATTTTCGAATAAAAATGAAACTATGAGATATAAGGTCTATTTATAGCCAACAAATCTCCCTGATGATGTAAGCAAAGCCTGATGTAAGCGATGACATATGCAAAGCCTGAGGTAAGCGATGACATATGCAACTGATGATGTAAACGATGACATATTTTGAGCCAATTCCAAATTTGAAACTCCAAATTTGTCAACAATCTCCACCTTGGCGAAAAATTCTGTACACCTCTTCAAACATGATCTTGAACTGCCTCCAATTGCGCCCAAAGGCACTCATACTTGCAGGATGTTAATCAAGTCTAAGCAATGCTCAAACTTGACCTTCGTTACAACCTTCGTCAGCATATCTGCGGGATTATCTGCAGTCCCAATCTTCTGAAGAAGAATATCGCCTTCATCCAAAATTTCACGAACAAAATAGAAACGGACATTGATGTGTTTTGTACGTGAATGATGAACCTGGTTCTTTGCCAAATAGATAGCACTTTGATTGTCACAGTAGACATCAACATGCTCCTGAAGAATCCCCAAGTCCTCAATCAACCCATGTAGCCATACGGCTTTCTTAATGGCCTTTGTCACTGCCATATACTTTGCCTCTGTTGTAGACAAAGCAACTGTAGGCTGTAATATTGACCTCCAACTCACCGGTCCTTTAGCAAGTGTGAACACATAACCTGTAGTTGACCGTTTATCCAAACCACCAGCATAGTCCGAATCCACATATCCAACCAAATGCTGACCAAGTCTATTATCTCGCTCAAATTTTAAACCAACATCTACAGTACCATGGATGTACCGTAGAATCCATTTCACTGCCTGCAATGACCTTTACCTGGGTCATGCATATACGTGCTCACCATACTAACGGCCTGTGAAATGTCGGGTCTTGTACACACTATTGCATACATTAAACTTCCAACTACGCTCGCATACGGAACATAAGCCATTTGCGCACGCTCTTCATCTATGCGTGGAGATAATGAAACACAAATCTTAAAATGAGGAGCCAAATGGGTACTTACAGGTTTAGTATTCGAGTCCATACCAAACTGATGTAGCACATTCTTCAAATATGGCTTCTGAGACAAACAAACAGTGCCCTTCATTCTATCTCTTCTAATCTCCATCCCAAGTATCTTCTTAGCTTCACCAAGATCCTTCATTTCGAACTCAGTACTTAACTGAATCTTTAACTTATCAATTTCAACTTTGCTCTTAGATACAATCAACATGTAAGAGCAAATATACAAATGATCCATCACGAAGCTTACGAAAATACACACAGTGATCAAAATGGCTTCTTGTGTATTGTTGCCCTTTCATGAACTGATCAAATCGATTGTACCACTGCCTTGGACTTTGTTTCAACCTATACAATGACTTATTCTATTTGCAAACCCAATTTTCCTTACCAGCAACCTTGAATCCGTCTGGCTGAGATATATAGATCTCCTCCTCCAAATCTCCGCGTAAGAAGACAGTTTTGACGTCGAGTTGAGCTAACTCGTGGTCAAACTGTGCAACCAAAGCTAGTAAAATTCAAATGGAAGAGTGTTTTACAACAGGTGAAAATACCTAATTATAATCAATCCCTTCCCTTTGCGCGTAGCCTTTCGCCACCAATCTAGCCTTAAATCTCACACTGTCTTGCCCTGAAGAACCTTCCTTCTTGGTGTATACCCACTTGCACCCAATCCCCATCTTCTCCTTTGGAAGCTGGACCAATTTCCAAGTCTGATTCGTATGAAGAGACTGCATTTCCTCGTCCATTGCTTTCTTCCAATCTACACTTTCTGAACTTCTGACAGCTTTTGCATAAGTAGATGGGATGTTATCATCAACTATGGGTAGTGCGTATGCCACTATATCAGTAAACCGTGCAGGTTTCTTTATTTCTCTTTTTGATCTACCAATTGCAATAGAATATAGTTGCTGTGGAGACTCTTGGGTAGGAGCATCCTCCTCATCTGTACCTATTTCCTCATCATCTGAGTTACTGACAGGTCTAGCTGGAACAATTGGAGCCTCAAGCTCCACCTGCTGCGAAACTTCTTTGGTCATGTTCTCTGTAGAAGAACTTTTCAGCATAAAAGACTCATTGAATGTAACATCCCTGCTATTAATGATTTTCTTCAACTCGGGGCACCAAAGTCTATTCCCTTTTACGCCTTCACTATAGCCTAAGAATATAGCTTTCTTGGCTCTAGGATCCAACTTACTCTCTTTAACATGAAAGTAGGCAGTACAACCAAAAATTCGCAGAAAATCATAATCGGTAGCAGGTTTCCCAGACCATACTTCCATGGGCGTTTTGCCCTCATTCGTAGCTGCAGGCAACCTGTTGATGAGATGGCATGCGCATGTCACAGCCTCAGCCCAAATGCTTTGCCCAATCCAGCATTGGACAATATACATCTAACCTTTTCTAACAAAGTTCGATTCATGCCTTCTGCCACCCCATTCTGTTGTGGCGTGTCTCTGACTAAAAAGTGTCGAACAATACCCTCGTCCTGGCATACTTGCAAGAATGGGTCCGATGTGTATTCACTGCCATTATCGGATCTGAGTCTTTTGATTTTTCTGCCAGTCTGGGTTTCCATCATCTTCTTCCATTTCAAGAACACTTTTAAGACTTCATCTTTATGTTTCATGGTGTACACCCATACTCATCTAGAGAAGTCATCAACAAATGAGACAAACCAATGCTTACCTCCCAAAGATGCAACTCTGGTAGGTCCCCAAACATCTATGTGAGCATAGTCAAGTATTCCTTTCGTGCGGTGTACTGCTGTGCCAAACTTGACTCTTGTCTGCTTGCCCAGAACACAATGTTCACAAAATCCAAGCTTGCAGGTCTTGGCACCTTTCAATAGACCCTGCTTCACTAGTCCCTGCAAAGCCTTCTCACCTACATGTCCCAAGCGTACAAGCCACAATCTGGTAGCATCTGATGCGTCTCCCTTTGAACTGTCTGCAACAGCTGCTGTGTCTGTAACTGTATTTCCAAGGAGAAAATACAAGTTACTCTTCTTTGTACTCTTCATCACAACTAGAGCTCCATAGGTCACCTTTAAACCATCGCCTTTCAGCGTGATCTCATAACCTTTTGCTGCCAATGATCCAAGTGAGATGAGATTTTTCTTCAAATCCGGTACATACCGGACATCTTCGAGAACTCTGACTGTTCCATTGTGCAACTTCAAACGGATCTTTCATATCCCCCTTGTTTGATAAGCATGATCATTGCCCATGAAAACAGCTCCACCGTCCAGCTCCTGGAAACTGGACAACCACTCCCGGTTAGGACACATATGATAAGAACAACCCGTATCCAAGATCCATGCATCATGAGAATTGGATCCAACTGATACAGTCAAAGCAAACTCTGCAGCTTCATCGTCACTGCTAACAATGTTGGCGGCAATCTTTTTTTCATCCTTGTTTTTCAATTTAGGACAATCCTTCTTCCAATGCCCTTTATTATGACAAAAGGCACATTCATCTTTGGCAAGATTTTTCTTGCCCAAAGTTGATGCTCCTCTTGATCTGGATTGAGATCTTCCACGGCTACCAGACTTTTTCTGATCTGTTCTACCACGTACTGTTAGAGCTTCAGCTGTTGAGTCTCTATTAACTCCTTATCCTTCTTGCGAAGCTTATTATTCATGAGGGTATTAGAGACATCAACATATTTAATTTCTTCTTTTCCATACAGTAGTGTGGTAGTCAAATGTTCATACGAATCAGGCAGAGAGTTTAACAATAATAATGCTTTATCTTCATTATCAATTTTAACATCCAAATTTTGCAAATCAGCAAGAATTTTATTAAAATTATCTAGATGCTTGGACATAGACATACCTTCTTTATAATCAAACCTGAAGAGCTTCTTCTTCAAATAGAGCCGATTTTCAATGCTCTTTGTCATATACTTCTCCTCTAGTTGTGTCCAAAGCTTGTCTGCTGAAACTTCATGCATAAAAGGATATTTCTGATCCTTTCCGAGATAAAGCCGAATTTGACCACAAGCCTTACGATTGATCTTTTTCCAATCTTGTTCCTTCATTTCTTCTGGTTTCTCCTTCCCCAGGGCAGTGTCTAAATCTTATTGAGTCAGAACATCCAAAACTTCGCATTGCCACATGCTGAAGTTGTTGCGCCCATCAAATTTTTTAATATCAAATTTTGCGATTGCCATCTTCTTTTTCAACGATCACGATCACCAAAAAGAACCGAATCGTGGTGCTCTGATACCAATTGTTGTGCGGAAGCGTGGGCCCAACAAATAAAATAATGGTGGTTGTGATCACACACACAAGAAGAATACACTCACAAAATAATAAATAGGAGAAAACACACACACAAAAGGAAGACAAAGATTTACGTGGTTCGGCAATGTGCCTACGTCCACAGGAGCTCAAGATCAATGTACTAATATCAAAACCTAAAGGGTTACAAAAAGCTCACAAATGAGAAAATAAATATTATTTTTTTCAAACTCTCTTTGCTCACTTGAATGCTCTTGGATGATTTTCAAATAAAAATGAAACTATGAGATACAAGGTCTATTTATAGCCAACAATTCTCCCTGATAATGTAAGCAATCATGTAAGCAAAGCCTGATGTAAGCAATGACATATGCAAAACCTAAGGTAAGCGATGACATATGCAACTGTTGATGTAAGTGATGACATATTTTGAGCCAATTCCAAATTTGTCAACAAATTGCACTAGCAATAAAGTTGCTTGCAGAACACCCCTTGGTGTTGGAGGAATTAACTGTGAGTTCAACTATACTTCAACAGCTTTTGAGCTATATATATATATATATATATATATATGTATACACAATTTTCATGTGTGTTTAGAGTACTGATAGTGTTTGTTCATCAGGCTGAGCATGAGGCAATCCTTAAAAACAGAGAGAATCCGGATTCCCCAATCACATGGGAAGAATATAAATCAATGACATTCACACTACAGGTCAATTACAATATTTCTAAGTGTTCTAATTTTCTAATATGACCTACATTGATGTACTTAACAACCTGATGGTCTATTGTAAATTACCGCTTATCAATGAAACTCTTAGGTTGGCAAATATTGCACCAGGGATGTTTCGAAAAGCAATAAAAGAAATCAATGTAAAAGGTAAAATCGCGTAAAAATTGGTTTAGCTTTTCCAGTTTATGCAGAGTTTAATTGAAATTGATCACTAATTGGGATATTTATTTGCAGGATACACAATTCCTGAAGGATGGGTAATTATGCTTGCCACTTCTGCTCAACACTTGAACTCTGACAAATTTGAGAATCCACTCGAATTCAAACCAAGCCGTTGGAAGGTGGGAGATTGATCTCGAGCTTCAAAACTTGAATCAGACTTCATTTATCTTTTTATTTTCGATCTTCAATTTCATAAAATTTACTATATATATTATTTTTATTTTTTGGGTAAGTGAAATTATATAAATAAATGTACATGAGAAGAGGGGCATAGCTCATAAGAGATGAACAAAGGCAAACATGCTTAATGTTGACAAAGACCATTGATCGATTATATTCTTTTTAAGTATTAATGTAGTGAGGGGTTCGAGTTTGGATGGGAATAAAAAGTGTATGTGAGTGGAGATGTGGGAGTATTTCTTGCAAATATATATATATATATATATATATATATATATATATATATAAAATAATGATAATAATAATAAAATTATGAAGATCTGAAAACCTTCAATTCTATTAATTATGTGAAAGAAAAAAAGAAGAAGAAAGAAAACATGTTATAGCTCAATGCTCACACAACAGTGGATGAATGGTTACCCAGAGAACAAAGATCTATTAAATCATTTTCTGAACAAATAGATGTGATACACATATTATTTTCCTTTTACAAAAAATAACTTTAAAGGGTGATCAAATAAATAAATGATAGCTCTACAATCTGTATGGATTTTTTTATTTGTAAATGCAATTAAGAGATAAAGTCCAAGTCCACAGTCTTCCCAACATAGCTTATAAATAGACAAAACAGTCATAAGAGTTTAGGTTTAATAGAACGTTTGAATATTTAAAACTAATACTCATTTATTTTAAAAAATTTATCCATCTTTTTATTTTTTTTTATAATATTTTCAAACTATTTTTTATATTGATGTGATTAAATAAGAGAAGGAGTGTGTAAATATCAATTAGAAAGAAAAAAAAAAATGCACTAATTACGAAATAGATAAATTTAAAAATTCAGTCTTATTAATACAATAAAAAAATATTAAAAATTCACTATCATAAAAAATTAAATGAGGAAAACACCCGAATTTTTAAAACAAACCATTGCCGAGAGAATTGGGCACAAACGAGCAACTATTCATTGATAAATATTTCTCATTGTTCTAGTTACGGAAAAAATAAAAATAAAAATTTACTCCAATTTTTTTTTAACAATTTTTTTATTTTGTTAGCAAAAAAAAAAACACTTTTGTCTTTTTGGAAACTTTCATTATTCACTTTAGAAGATACCACAAGACACAAGACCTTTGATAATTCATTTAATAATATTTAAATATACTATATTGTCCAACTCTAATAAAATAATATTTGATCATATGGTAACCAATAATTCTACTATGTCGCCATCATTAATTAGTATAATCTTCACTTATTTTATCTTAAATAAGAGCATATAATAAAAATAATGTAAATAATAAATTATCTTAAAATTGTTAAAAAAAAATTATGCTTCGTGTGTGTGTGTGTGTGTGTGTGTGTGTATTAAGATTAAATAAGACTTATACTACTAATATCGACTAATTAATTATATATATAATGACTTAATTATGCTGAGTTGCATGTGAGTCATTATATTAACCAATCAATAAGCATTATTTTTCTAAGATTAAACAAGACTTATACTAAAATGTTTATCGACTAATCAATATAATGACTTAATCATGCTGAGATTTGTGTGAGCCATTAACTATATTAATCCGTCAATAAGCATTATTTTTTTAATATTAAACAAGACTTATACTAAAAGTCTTATAGAGTAATTAATGTAATGACTCACAAAATTAAGTCATTATTAACTCATTGCAAATAAGCATAATTAAGTCATTATATTAATTAGTTGATTAGAATCTTAATATAAGCTAGTTTTGTTTAATATTAAAAAGATCATATATAAAGCATATATTTTCCAACATAACATTTGGCGATCCAATTTAATCCTGACCTGTCACTTAAAAAAAAAAAAAAAAAAAAAAAAAAAAAAAAAAAAAAACCACATGGATTTCAAGAGTATAATAATATACTATAAAGAAATTTGAAATTAATTTTGAGTAGACCATATCACCAAGTAGCAAATGGTCCACAGCCATCTAATAATTTTTATATTAATATATTAAATGACAACTCCGATAAGAATGAGATAAAAATTGGGTGAGTTGCACCACCGAGTAACAAATGGTCCACAGCCATCTAATAATTAATTTCTCTATTAAGTAACTAACCAATAGTTGGGATGATGTTGTATATTCCAACCTCACATTTTAAAATTTTGATTTAGAATGTGGTCCATTAATGCTTTAGGAAGGAAGAAATTCACCCTATAAATTCAAGCATACACATATGCATTGCATGCTCACAAATTACCATCAACGTCAGATCAAATAATTCAGTGACAAACATGTCCAAAGGCACAGCTGTTTTCTTCCTCATAGCGCTGGTGACAGGCTTAGGGTTGCTCTTGCAAAGTCATGTGACTGATGCAAAATACATTGGTTATCCTAGCCTGCAACCTAACGTGCCTCCCCCATGCACCGGCCAGCAGCAATGTGAACCACCTGCAAATGCTCCCTACCACAGAGGCTGTGAGAAAGGTGCCCGTTGTCGAAGTCCACCTCCACCCAAAACATGAACATGCAAAAACCCTAGCAAGCTAAACATCTTCCCCTGGTTCCAGTGACAATCTCTCTCTCATTATTCAACTAATAAATTGCTACCTTTGTTGTTCTTGGAGTCCATTTTGTGTTCTCTCTCTCCCTTTCTCTTTGTATCCACCCTCTCATTATTCTATCAATAAATTTGTACCTTTGTTGTTGGAGTACGTCCATTTTTTGTAAATATATTTATAACTTTGTTCTTAGATTTCATATATACACAGACATACATATATATATATATATATATATATATATATATATACACACACACACTAGTAAAAGTGCACGTGCAATCGGGGGCGGAGTAAGAAATTTAAGGTTGGGGGGGCGAATTTGAACTATGTAACAAAAATAAATAAATAAATAAATAAACTTATAAATCAATTGTAATATAATTTATTTTTAAATTACTGGTCATAGTATATATATCTTAAGAAAATTCAAAAATGAAAAAAAATACAACTTGGACAAAAGAAGAAAATTAAGTAGATTCCACAATTCAACAATATAATGAATTTTAACTCAATTTTTAACCCAAAAAAATAAATAAATAAATAAATAATACAACAAGATTATTATTGAGTTATTAAACACGATACAAATAGTTATAAAATTTGTTATTTAGAAAGTAATAACTAAAAGTATATAGATGATATTATTATTATTATTGAGAGTATCGCAATACATTAGTTTATCTTCTTTCTAAATATTTCTAGGATTTGCTAATAAAGATTGTAATATAATTTTAGATATTTTTCTTATAAATACCAATTTACAAAAATGTGTGACAAAAAATGCTTCTTGCATTTTTACCAAAACATGAGGGAACATTAATTATTTTATTCCTTTTTTTTCTCTCTTGAATTAATATATATAAATAAAATAACAATGTGTTGAGATAACGAATATAATAATTATTTACCAAATAAAATGACTATAATAATAATGAGCTTAAATTTTTATTTCATAATGGGGTTAAGTGCAAATAACCCCTTCACTATATACAAAATGTGCAAGAAGCACCCCTACTAAAAATTAGGTGCATATAAATTCCTATATTATCAACTTTTGAACAAATCATCCCATAATCCTCGATTTTGACTAATTTTTTAATAAAAACCCCAAACTACCCTCCACACTGTATCGTCTAACCTCTCTCTCAACGGCATCTCTTTCTCTCTCCACATCTCTCTCCACACACTCTCTCTCTTACAATCTCTCTCTCTGTCTCTCTCTACAGCATCCTTTTGGAGCAATGATACATAGCCACATCATTCCCCACAAAATTCTCTACAACGTTTTTCTTCTCTCTTCGATTTCTACAGACTCTCTCTCATTCCTCTGGTTCACATAATTAAAACCATACCCAAATGACTAACATGATTTGAAAAAAAAAAAAAAAAAAAAAAAAAAAAAAAAAAAAAAAAAAAAAACAAGCGTTTTGTTAAAGATGGTTATTCGAGATGGTTGTTCGGGAACTCTTATTCTTTGTTAATTGATTTCCATTACCTAACCCACCACCAATAACCAATTATTCATTGGAAACAAACAAGAAACACCTAAATTTATTTTCCAAGATCTAACACCTATTGTAATTTAGTATTGAACAACAGGTTGAAGTGTTCAATGATGGATATTAATTTATTAATTTTATCTAACACCAACTATAGAGCATATACATAAATTCAAAGTATAAGAGTCCAATAAGCTATACGGAATTCTATTTTGAAAGAATGAGAAAATTAATTCAGTTTAGGGCTTATAATTTTATATTTAGACAGAGATAGAAGATTTGGGTTTTTTCCTTCGATTTTTCAAAATTATTTGTTAGTTCTTGGAATCCATGGCCATGATTAGATGATTCAATGAGTGATTCAATGTCTTCAACCAGTGCCAGTGCAAGTGAATATAGCTAGTTCTACATGGGTCTGGTGCATGTCTAGTGGTTTTGTTTGTGTGTGTGTATATATATATTAATGAAAATGAAGAAAGACTTTTTTATTTTTATAAGTTAAGGGTAATTTAGTCATTTTATTGTCCAATTATCCAATTTGTCCTTAGTTGCACAAATAAAAAAATGTAGGGGAGTTTATTGAACAACAAGGGGGTAATTGAACATTTTGTATATAAGGAGGGGGTTTTTTGCACTTAACCCTTCATAATATTTGAACTTTAAAAAATATAGTTAAAAGAGTGCAAGTTGAAAAATATTTAAATTTCAAGGAGACACAAGTTAAATTTATTTTCAAACTCTTTATTTTGGGTCAATATATGTGTTTTGAAAAAGATTGGGGGGCCAATTGAAATTTTTAATTAATTTTACAGACAAAATTTACAAATTAATTAATAGGGATAATTTCACTGATACCCCCAGTAGTTTGGCCAAATATCAGTCTAAAATATCTTTCGAAAATAACTATAAATTAGGCCTATTTTCGCTTTTCCGTTACAGCCTCCGTTAAAAACATGGGAAAAGACATGTTTGTCCCAAATTTTTTAATCATATTTATTCCAAAGTATCAGATAACCTAATTACTATTATACCCCTATTTAAATTATACATTCAAAATAAATCTTTTCTGGGGAGTCATATATATATATATATATATATATATACACACACACACACACACACACACACACACACACACACACACACACACACACTCAACCGAAACTTGAAGACCACGTTGGAGGTGGCGGTGGTATGGTGATGGTGGTGTGTCACCAGTGGACACACACTCAACCGAAAATTGAAGACCAAGTTGGTGGAGGTGGTGGTATGGTGATGGTGGTGTGTCGCCAGTGGAGGTGCTAACTCGGACCTTTGCCACCACCGAGTCTAACTCGGACGATGATGGCGACGACGAATTTCAGATGATGGGCGGCGCAAGACAGGTGATGGGTGATGGCCGTCGAGGTTGTAATCCGACATCCCGACGGTGATGGGCAACGACGAATTTCAGAATTTCCCCTTTCTCTCTCTAAAAAACCTCCAATTTAGAATTTCCCCTTTCTCTCTCTAAAAAACCTCTAATTTCAGAAAGGCTTTGGTGACTCGCCGGTCCAACATCAACCTCTCCCTCCCCGGCGACGCCTTCGATGTCTTCGTTCGGGCCAAGATTGCCCTCGTTCTCGCCTGCCCTGCCGTCGTCTCCTGTGCCGACATCATCGCCGTCGTTGCCAGGGAGCTCGTCACCATGATGGCTCACCTGTCTCGCCGTCGTTTCCTTCACCTGATGCGCCACCGTCTCCTGCGCCGAGATCCTCGCCGGTGTTGTGGTGGTGTTGTGCTTGTGTGTGTGTATCTGACATATATATATATATATATATATGAGGAAAATTGGAATCCTCGCCGGTGTTGGTGGTGGTGTTGTGTTTGTGTGTAATATATATATATATGTGTGTGTGTGTGTGTATTTGAATACTTAAAAAAATAATTTAATTAGTCAAATTAAAGTCAAATGAGGGTAAACATGTCATTAAGTGGGTCAAACCAAAGTCAAAGGGTAAGAATGTCTTTTTACATGTAAAAAGTGGTCTGACACACCTGTCAACTAACTTTTGGGGTGTGAGTGAAAAACGGAGCAAACGTTTGTAATATGAGTGATGGTTATTTTCGAAAAATGTTTTAAACTAATATTTAGCCAAACTATTGGGGGTGTCAGTGAAATTATTCCTAATTAATATTTAGGGGCTACTGATAGAATTTTCAAAAAAATTGGCTGGTCAATATATGTGTTAAAAATATTGGGGGCCAATTAAAAATTTTAATAAAATTAGGGGCAAAATTTATAAATTAAATAACAATTAAGAGGTAGTCAAAAAAAATTTCCAAAAATTGCTGCCCCCTCTAGCTCTGGCCCTGGATGCAAATGATAAGAAGTAAATCTACAGTATTTTTAATTGAAATTTTTACACAAATGTAAAATTTTGCATTTTCACAAAATAAAAAGGTGTGTTTAATGAAATCTCTTTTATATATAGTGTCTTGATAAATTAAAATAATTAAATAAAATGGAAAAAATGATACAGATGTAGATAAAAATATATATATAGAGGAATTGTTTTTTTTTTTTTTTTTTAATATAAAGGATAAGAAGAATTTATGTTAGATATAAATAAGTGTAAATGAGTTAGGATGAGAAAAAGAAACACAGTTTATGTTGTATAACCAATTTAAGGAATAACAAACTTAGTTTCTTAGGAATTAGGAATTTGTGGATTAATTAATTAGTTAATATAAAATTTAGGGATGATAATGGGGCGGAATTGGTGCGGAGTTGGCTAAATTTTACTCCGCTCCGTTAAAAAATTAGTCATACCAACTCTACCCTTACTCTAGAATGGGTTTATAATTGATATACCATTCCTGCATATCAACTCCGCCCTTACTCCAGAACGGATTTGTAATTGGTATACCATCATCGCCTTTACTTCCGAAGACAAAATATCGACTCTGCACCATGTACTCCATTTAATTGCGTGGCGGAGAGGGTTATGCCACTTTTATCATTTAGTGTAAAAAATAATAAATAAATAAAAATAAAAAAAAACTAGCCCAATGTACTCAAATTGGGCTGATAAATAAGATGACCTAGCTTTTAAAATACTAAATAGTAAATATTAATATATTAGCTGACACTTTCAACAAAGCAACAAGGATCTTAAAAATATTAAATATATATTTTATATGTATAAATATAATTTTTAAAAGTACATATATAATTGAGGCGGGTTCATCACTAAATCTACTCCCACCTCGAACCCGTTTCGAATTTTTAATTGTTTTATCATATTCGACCCAAACCCATTTAAGAGTTCTATTAGGAACGAAGCGGGGCGAAAACTCATAGGGTCGAAGGAGATTGCCATCTAATAAAAAATTTCTACTAGTAATTAATTGATGGGTAAAGTACAAAAACCCCCCCTCAATTATGTCTAAATTTACAAATAACCCCCCTAAACTATGTTTTGTGCATAAAATCCCCTAAACTATCACATTTAGTTCCAACATGCCCCATTGGCTTACCTATTTTTCATTAAATGACATAATACCCTTTCTTATTTAAGATTTTTATTTAAATAATTAATTTAAAAAATTAAAGGCAAACTTATGCAAATTTAATGGAGAATATTTCATCAAATTAGTATGAATTTTTTTCATAATTTATTTTAACAAGAAAATATATTGAATTAAAAAGAAGATATTTTTTATTTACGTAATTTATTAATTTTTCATGAATATTGTTTGAAAAAGAAGATATTTTTTTATACTAATTTTTTTTTTAAAGTGAATAAAATAAGTTTTATTATAATAAGTTAATCATTTTAGAAAATGATAGCTACAAATTTATTTAGTTTTTTCCATTTTTATAATCAATTGACACTAATTATAAAATTAAGGTAAATGGTATATTTAATATTTAAATAAGAAAAAATATAATAAAAAACAATTTAATAAGAAATGAGAAATTTAATAACAAAGGGTAAAATAGTCTTTTGTGATGGGTTTCTCCTTAATTGCAACAAATCAATAATTTAGGGAAGTAATCTTTAGTTCAAAGAGATTAGTAGTAAAAAAATC
The DNA here is from genome assembly GCF_030987335.1 of Cornus florida. NCBI lineage: Eukaryota > Viridiplantae > Streptophyta > Magnoliopsida > Cornales > Cornaceae > Cornus > Cornus florida. The sequence continues at coordinate 34,233,621 of NW_026775578.1, read as the reverse complement.
AATAATTCTGGGAGTGTTTTGCACCTTACCCTTAATTGATTGAAGAATTAGGAGTCTATTAGTTACCATATTAGTTAGGAGTCTATTATTGGTTAACGTAGTAGTTAATTGAGCGACCGATCAGGAGTCTATTAGCATTAACTGAGTGTGGAATTAACAATTCAGAAAAAAAAAAAAAAAAAAAAAAAAAGTTCATTAATTGATATTCTGATTAATAATTTAGCATTGACTCATATAAATTATTTTTATTTATAGAAAAAGGGAAATACTTAGAAATGGAATAGAATTAGGAAAAATATAACCTTATATATTAAAATGAATTATAAATAAAAATAAATGAAAAATCACATAAACTCATTCTACTTTTAATAATAGAATAGAATCAATAGATAGATATATATATAGATTGTTTTGTAGTTTATTTTTTTATTCTTTTTTCTTCTGTTGAGCATCATTGGTTTGTGTCTGTCTTCTAATAAGTTAGTGGTATAATTAAGGGTTAAAATCATAAAAACTTTTATCTACTTTTAAAATCGTGCATAAAATTCCAATATAATTGTAAAAAGGGTAAGGGTAAAGTGCAAAAAACCCCCCTGAACTATTAGGGTTTTGCAACTAACCCTCTTGAACTACAAAAAATCTCCCTGAACTATGATTTTGTTACAAAAAAACCCCATAAACTATGATTTTGTTACAAAAAAACACCCCTAAACTATTGATTTGTTGCATTCCGATAGGTGACTTGGTCGAAAATATTAAAAGACAAATTTACCCTTATTTAAAACTACGTCGTTTTGAGAGTTATACCTGATGTGGCAGTTGATAATTTCATAAACCAATCAAAATGTGACACCCTTTTTGTCACCCTCATACCCAAACACATCATAACATACCCCAAACACCTCCATTGCTTTCAGCCCTCAAACAGAGCATATCGGCCTTCAAATAGAGCAAATCGGCTGCACTGACGATGGTGACAAAGTGACGGAGAACGTTACGGCGCTTGAACTTCAAGACTGGGGTTGGGACATGATCAAGGTTCTTGGAGACGTCGGCCGCATCAATGGAAACACCTCTGTTTTCAGAAGCCCCAAAATCAGTAACTCCTCAGTTTTTCATCTTCTATTCACCCCACCACCCCTAAATCGATTGATTGCAAAATCCCTAATGGACAAACCCAATTAGAGCATTATCAAGCAATAACCCTTCTTTACCCGTTGCAGGCGGCACATTTTCAACACGTTGACGCGTTAGATCCATTGGGTCGGGATGAGTTACCGAGCGAGTTGTAACTCGATGGCAGCTCAAAACCTAAATCATCCTCGTCGTTGCCGGGATCTCGCTGCCGTCGTCTCCTGCGCCTACTCCGCCACCGTCTCTTGTGCCGACATACTCGTCAGTGTTGGTATTATATATATATATATATATATATATAATAAATATATATGTTTGTGTGTATGTCCAATTCCTCTTCGATCAAGCACGTTACACTGGCGGCGGCACCAAAGGATATATAAGTGTGTTGTGTGTGTATATTATATGTGTGGCTGTAATGGTAGTGGCAAAAGTGGGGTGGTGGTAGTGGTTGGTGATGGTGGTGGCGAGATTGGGTGGTGGTAGTGGGTTTGTGTACTGGTTCGATTGGGTTCGTCGAGATGCCGATGGAGATGGTAGTGATAGTGGTGGGTTTGATTTGGTTTAACGGTGTGTTTGGACATGGATTCTTTGAGTTTTGTTGTTCATTGGTTCACGTTGAAGGCGACATTGAGGTGACGACTCTACAACTGCCGGCCATATTTTCGGAAGCAAACATCATAGGATTTGAAGAATTGATGTACAATTTCCCAATTGAGTAGTTTAATTACTCAATTTCCCTATTCCTTTTTTGTCTTCTTGAAACAAAGCAGACCCATTTTCTTTTGGAAAGGTTACGGCTTCATTTGGGAGGAGATTATAAAGGTATAACAGGTGGTTTGGCTCTCTTCTTCCTCAGAGATCGTGGTGTTCAAATCATTAAGAGCTCAAATTTCCACAATACTTGTATTAACTTGCTTAGGGAAGCAAAATTGTTTTTTTTTTGAAATTTTTTTCATTGTCCGAGCAATCTATACAACAACATGAGTGATATATATATAGACAGAGGGAGGGAAAGAGGAAAGCAGAGCTATGTTCAGATCGTGAGTCAGATTTTTTTATTTTCCATTCAGGTAATGCTGGGAAGAAGATCAACAGTATAAGGGTGTGTTTGGGGTTTAAAAAAGGGGGTATGGATTTAATAGTTATAAGGGGCATTAGTGTCTTTTCATGGTCCTGAGGGCATTATGGTCATTAAAAATATAATGTTTGTCATGTGACCATCACGTGATCACTTTAACGGCAAGATTCGACAAGATCCGACCGGAACAGTGACGGATGGGGTGATCAGCAACTTTTTTGCATAGTTCAGGGGGTTTTTTGCAATTTTGAAAGTTCAGGGAGTTAGTTGCAAATTTTTTCATAGTTCAGGGGATTTTTTTGCACTTTACCCAAAGGGTAAATTACACCGGCATTTCAGAGGTTAGGTTATTTTTCAGCCAGATAAATATTTTGGTTTTAATTTTTACTTACACCCCAATTTACTTTTTGGCCTCCAATACATGCGAATTGACCATTTTACCCTTAATTTTTAATACAAAATATATTTAATCTTAAATGACAAAAATGACCTTATATATATATATCTATATATTCACTGTCCATGTAAGTATTTGAAGAACATTGATTTCGTCTCTACTTGCCTAATAAAAAGTAAACATAATTCCTTACTTCCAGAATTTATCAAGTGTATTACAATTTGGTACAACTGCATAAATTTTAACTAATTATATATGTTTTGGTTTATAACTATTTCTCTTTAACAAACCTCAAATTTAGTTTCTTTTCTTCCTAGCCAAAATAAAACTACTTAAATTTAATTGGTGGATCTGCTACTATGTATCGCTGACCATGGCTCCATGGATTCTATTGCATCGACCAGCCGACAACCATAACCACTATGCATAATCCGAAAAATGAAGCACCACCACCACCGTCTCCACCCCAAAACCATCCCCACCGCTATTCATCCTGGCCAATAGACCCTTAACAGACCTCTGCACTCCCTCCTAACATTCATTACCCTCTCACACCATCTATGTTCCCCAATTTATCAATGATCTCAATTCTAACCCCAATTCATCACTGATCACAATTCTAACCCCTATAAATGCACAAAGAGAAAAAGGAAGGGAGATGTTGCAGACGTTAACCATATGGCTCGCCCTCCTTGTGAGCCACGGGATCCAAACAATGACTTCGGGTTCGTTTCCTTCAGCAAGAGACTTGTTTTGGTAAGAGAAGGCAGACAAATACGAATACGAATTGGTGAGGAAACCCCTGTTTGCCTGATTTGTATATGTGTGTGTGTGTGTGTGTGTGTGTATATATATATGGTTATGGTTGTTTTGTATGTGTGCTTATATGACTGTGTATATATATATATATATATATCTCACAAGTACTGTGAGGAATTGTTGGGTGAATTAGGGATGATGATGGTCTGAGGAGGAGGAAGAAGATAAAAAGGGTATACTGGGGTAGTTTGGTCACAAAAATAGTCAATAGGAGGTTAAAGGGTAACATAGTCATTTAATACGTAAAAGGTAATGTGAACCCACCAAAAATTGACATTTGGGGTGTAAGTGAAATGTTAAACTACTGATTAACATGTAAGTGAAATTTAAAACCAAAATGTTAATCTGTCGACTCGTTAAATAGTTTGTGAAATGTCAAATTTGACCTTTTCATTTAATATTAAATTAAAAGTTAAAATTATTATTTAAATTAAAAAATGTACCTTTATAATAACCGTATTTAATGTTAGATTAGTTGTTATTTTACTAGCGACCGATGATTCATTTTCGCCTCCAATATTATATTTATAATTTTAAAATAATTATTATAACTTTTAATTTATTATTAAATAACATGATTAAATTTGACATTTGACAACCTATTGAATAGGTCGGCCACAAATTTGGAGATAACTTGATAAATTTTGTTAGTTCAAGTGTAAAAAAGAAATTGATCCGAGCCCAAATGTTAGCCCAACCTGATAATCCGATCCAGGAAGAAGATTGGGCCCAAAAGAAAGCCCTCCGATCCATATCAGAGACCAAGCAAATTAGGCCCTAGTCAAGAGAGCTATAACGCCCAAGACATAGAGGTCAAGAAAGAGTGTTAAGGTAGAATAAAAATGGGGATAAATAGGGAGAAGAAGGGGGAGGTGTGTGAAGCAACTTTTTGTACCCAGGCAATAATAGGCGCCGTCTGTGGAAAGCGACGAGTGAGATCTCATGGTTTTTCGATCCGATTCATGATGCAACTACGTTCTGGGAATATGATCGGAGAAGAAAGCATGCAACAACAAGAAGGCAATCGGAATGGTAAACAAGAGGAGCTTTGGCAACTAGTCCTGCAGACCCTACGTAAGGAAAACGCAGAGGTAGTGGAGACCTTGCGCAAGGAGAATTCTGAGCTACGATCTCGACTAGAGCGCAAAATGATGCCCCATACACTGCAGCCAGTTGTAAATTTGGAGGCGGCGAACGAGGCAAACCCGCAGAACGATCGAGCTGGATCTGTACATCTGAATCCACGCTGGCGAAAATAAGGTGCAGAATAGAGAGATCTTGCAGCCGAACAAGAGGGTACCAGCAGAACTGTCTCTCGAAAACTAAATGCAACCCAGATGCTCGAAAAAATGTCAATGGTAGACATCCGAACACAGGTCCAAAGATTTGAAAGCACCAACGCCAGCCGATATGGCTGCGAAAGCCTCCGCCGACATGGTCGATTCACATTCTACTGAAGAAATACTAAAGGGACCCAAGCCGAAGAAATTCATCATCCCATCAGCGTTTGCCTCGTTCGACGGATCTGGAGGTCCGATGGATCATGTCTATCATGTGCAGTTGAAGATGGATCTACACAATGATGACGATACTTTAATGATGTGTCGAGTATTCCCAACGAGTCTCGTTTGTCCATCTCTCAAATGCTTCAAACACTTACCGAAGGGGTCGATTGGAAGTTTTCGCCGATTGTGCGAAGTGTTCATGGCGCAGTATTTCGGCAATCAACAGATTCAAAATTTTCTATACAATATTCTTCACATAAAATAAAGATTTATAATATTGTTAAATAAGAGTAATGTACATAACATTATATTACCAATATTAAATCATACTATGTCTCACCCAATTAGTATAATCTTCCCCTGCTTTTATCTTAAATAGAATTATATAATGAAAATAACGCAAGGAATAAATTATTGTAAAATTGTTAAAAAATATATGTTTCATATATTAATTTTTTAAAATTAAACAAGACTTATACTAAGATGTTCATCCATTAATTAATATATTGACTTAATCATGTTATGATTTATTAAATTAAGTATTAATTCAAACAACATTGAATTAGAAAATTATATACAAAGCACAATAATGTACACCATATTCAAATTAGTATTTCACTCAATAATATTTTCTAAGCAATATTCTTCATATGAAGTTAAAGATTTATAATATAGTTAAATAATAATGAACATAACATTATTTTACCAATATTAAATCATACTACGTCTCCATCATTAGTATAATCTTCACTTATTTTTATCTTATATAGAAGTATACAATAAAAGCAATGCAAAGAATAAATTGTCTTAAAATTGTTAATATATATTTTTTAAGATTAAACAAGACTTATACGACAAAGATCCGCGTATCAACTAATTATATAGTGACTTTTTTTTCCCCAAATTAAAGCATTTTATTAAAAAGAAGAAGATAAATCCTCAAGTATTACATCAGTAAGCCATTGAGGCCAAATCTGCCATTGCAGATCACTACACTTATGACTTAATGCTCATTAATCGGTGAGCAACCTTGTTACATGATCTAGAAGTCCAAACTAAAGCCAAATCTATATTTTCCTTTAACATCACTAAGATATCTTAAAGTACAGTCATGGTAAGAGAGACAATAGGGTTAAACCTTACAATAGTTTGACAATCACTCTCCACATCCGCCAAAGAGTAATTATGCTGAGTTGTATGTGAGTCATTATTTTAATCAGTCAATCAGCATTATTTTTTTAGGATTAAACAAGACTTATAGTACAAAAGTGCTTATCGACTAATTAATATGATGACTTAATTATGCTGAGTTGCGTGTGAGCCATTAATATAATTAATCAGTCAATTAAAATTATTTTTGGGTGGTGATTATATTGACGCTCCAAAAAATACTATGGCGTTCCATTCATTATTTTTTAAAATGGCAAGGACAAAATAAGTCCCAATCAAACTTTCTTGGATTGCGTCTCTCTTTTCTCTTTCCTTTTCTCACCCTAACATGTCCTTCCTTCCATGGTTCCTTGGTTCCTTGGTTTTTCTCTTTCCTACCAAACCCTAAGGGTGTGTTTGGATAGTATTAGTTATGAGAGAAAAGAAAAAAAAAGAAAGGATAGTTTAATAAGAAAAGAAAAGAAAGGATAGTAATAATTTCTATTTGTGTTTGGATAGACAGGGAAGAAAAGAAAAGAAAGAATAATTATTCTTTTTTGGATGAGATAGAGGAGAGAAAAGAAAAGAAAAGATAATAGACAAATTACTTTTTTACCCTTTCATAACCATGGGACTTGAATGGAATATAAATCTGTGTATTGATTTGTGGAGGCTAATTTTGGTATTATCAAAATACCACTAAAATCACTATCTTTTCTCTCCCTATCTTCTCAAAATTGAGAAGAAAGCAAATGAAAGATCCCTATCCCTCCACTTAACTTACCCAAACACACACTTACACTATCCTCTCTTTTTTTTTTTCTCTCCCTATCCCTCCAAATCAACCCTCACCTAGGAGCTAGCTCTGATTCAAAGTCGCCCACAAAGACAAATATACACGCGGATGAACAAGAAATGTCCATCCATTGAATGCAAATACACCCATTCTTGTCAATCCAAACAAAGCAAAGCAATTGAATCCATTCCTCGTGTTTGGGTGTTTGGGTGGCACTAATGGTGTATGTGCTTTTGTTTTCCTTTCTTTTGTCTTGCCTTGGCCTTTGGCTTGTTAGGCCTTGGGAATGCCCCTAGTATACATGTACCTATTATTTTTTCTTGGGTAAAACGTAAAAAATTTTCCTGAACTATTAACGAATGAACAATTAACATCCTGAATTACTAAAATTGCAACTAGCCCCCAACACTATGCAATTTTGTTGCAAATAGCCATCTTAGGCCAAGCTCCGGTCAAATCTTGCCGTAAAAGTGACCATGTGATGGTCACATGATGCACATTATAATTTTAAAGACCATAATGCCCTTATGAGCAACAAAAATACACTAATGCCCTTTTTGTGACCCTTAACACCCAAAAACTCAACACCGAAATGCAACCTTATCAATATATTGTTTATCATCAATATATATATATGTAGTTAAAATCACCATTCATCTTCTTTCCCATCTGCTTTCTGATAAAAAAAAAAAGAAAAAAAAAAAAAAGAAAAAATATCACTTACCTCCCTCGAAGTTAGCCCTTGTTACAAGCAGTACCCCTAATGTTTTAAAAATTACACTAAGCTCTCTCAAATCATAACACTTCGCCCAAGTTCTCTCAAGGTTAACTCCATCATAACACTTCGCCCATTCCGGTGAAAGTCAACGCCGGTAAATAACATTTTTTTGATGATGTCATCCAATTTTAAGAATGAAATATCACATTTGCCCTTCTTATAATTGCAAAGACATTTTCACCTATACTTTTGAATTAAAAATTATTCATATACCCCTCAATCACACTTTATTTTCTCTCTGTTCTCTCTTGTAATGGAACCGATCCTCTACATTACTTTTGGTTCTCTCTCCTAGGTTTCACTATCGAACTATGCCCAGAAATAACACCAAGCCAAACCTGGTTTCACCGGAGTTTTTTAGAATTTTTTGCCTTGATTTCTTTGTTTTTGCTGCCACCAGACCCAATTGAAAGCTTCATCACATTACTCCATCATAAAGATCCTTCCGGTCTTTGGGCTTTGCACAGAATATGAGATGAACAAATGAACCCATTTCCAATATATACAATTCTAGTGAGCTTGCTTCAAGACCCAACTGATTACTCCGTTATTGCCGGATTGAAGGACCCTGAAATGCGGCTAAAGACAGAGCTGCACATACACTGTTCCGGTGAGTTTCAGTGACCCAACAAATCGAACAGCTTCAGCAACCCAACCGGCAAAGAGCAAGCTTCAGTGAGATTGCTAAATAATTTTGAAGAGCCAATTGGCATAGAGCTTCAAGGTCATGGAGACCATTCAAATCGGAAATCCACAGTGACCAAACCGACGTCGGGCTTTAGCAAACAAACCGGTGTGCTTCGGTTCAATTGATATTCTAGAGTTCTCCAGTACCCGGCGAGATCACTAACAGCAGTTCTGGTGACTAGCTACAGCACACAAAACCAATCATCTAACCTCACCGCTACAAATTGCCGGTGCAATCGATCCGTTCCTCCACAAACACACGGTATATCGTTGCCGAAATCGATAGACACCATGGTCGTCAGAATCCATGGAGCCTCATAGTCGCGCCACCTCAAATCACTGCAACGGGGCAGATTGTCGCCGCTGCTACAAATCGATTCCGCATCGTCCAATTGAGAAGTTTGTTGTTCTTGAGGTGTTTTCTCTCTTGGTCTAAAACGGTTTCAAAGGCGGGGCGGGTGGGTGTGAAATGGGGGCGGCTATGATGGGTTTAATATTGAGGCAGTGGTAACAACGGAGACAAGGCCCGGTGGTTTTGAGGTGAGAGAAACGGAAAGAGGGTTAGGGTTGAAACAGTTTAAGGTGTTTGTTACTGATGGTACTGCACTGTAAAAAGTCTGGTATTGGGGGTAAATTTGACAACTGGTTATATTAATATAATAATAAAGGACATTTTAGTACTTTTACATGAATTTCTCACAAAACCTAACTCCGGTTATATTGAAGGGAGTTCGGTGTAATATTGAAAATCATAAGAGTACTGTCTGTAATTAAGCCTGAACTCAGGGGAGATAAGTGATATTATCCCATAAAAAAAAATTAAAAAAAATGTGTTCACCCCATAAGAAAAATCACACAGTGATGAAAGCAAAAAGGAAATATTGGCCTCAAATCTCCAAACCTTCAGTGGTAATTGAAGGCATCAACGACGAGTTTGCGTCTTCGTCAGCAACGTCTGCGTCATGTGTGTTGTTATAGTAGAACATTCTACAACAATTCTTTATACTTCTTAATCGTCAATACATACCCTTTATATACACACCCCAAATCCTTAGAACCCTAACTCAATTTTCGAAAAATCCAAAATAATTTTCTAAATCAACTTCATACCTCTCAATTGCTCTCAATATCTAAATTGATTCCTGCAATATTTGCATCAATCATACCTAATTTACACCTCAATCACAAAAAAAAGTTCAATTATTCATGCAAGGAAAAAAAAAAAAAAAACAGACAGACACACATATATATAGATATTCATATTCGTCTCCATCGCGATCGCCATCATGAACCCATTCGCAACGCAATCAAAGCCAACTCCTCTACCATTCTCGCCATCCCCGCCGATGGCACCATCATCACCGTCCCCACAACTACACCGCCGACACCACTCCCATGGAATAATCAGGTTTTCTGTTTTGTGAAACCACTCCAAGGAAAAACCCAAGTCTATCTCCACTATTGCGATGGAGACGAATTGGTTGACAATTGTACATTGAACTTGTGATGGGATGAGAGTATGTAGGTCGTCGTCTTCTCTCTGTGATTATTATAAGAGGTTTTTTTATTTATTCCTTTTTTTTTCTTTTTCTTTTTCTTTTTCTTTTTTCAGTTTTTGATTTGTTTCAATTGTTTGATGCCAAAAGGAGATAACGACGTTAGTTGGCAAATTTTTATTGGTCCATGAGATTACACTATCCACGTCATCCTCTACATCATACTCTGAAGTTTATACCTATTGAAACTACGTAGTTTTAACAAGGTTAAATATGTCTTTTGATTTTTCTGGTGACCGGCTATCCTTGGTTGCAACAAATTCATTTTTTTTTTTTATAAGTAAAATGTATTAAAAAGCGTTCAAAAAGGGAACGCGTCCCAAGTTATACAAAGTCAAAACGGAACCTATGAACTCAAAGAGCCCATAAAGTCTACAATATCTTCAAGAGAAAAGTAGTCTCTCCCCCGACCCCAACAAAAAAGAGTATAAATAATAGAAAATTTCAGCACCCCAATGGAGGATTCTTTCCCATCAAAAGATCTTTTATTCCGCTTTTTTCAAAGGTTCCACCAAATGCAAAAAGGGGTCACCCTCCAGAAAACTCTTGCCTGAGCCCCCACCCATTGGTCCCTCCAAAAATCCAACAACTCCCAAGAGGTCCGAGGCATGATCCAATGAATACCAAACACGCCAAAAATGAGACTCTAACAGTCATGAGCCACAGGACAATGCAACAGAAAATGATTCACTGACTCCCCATTAATCTTGCAAAGACAACACCGATTAACAATGATATGCCTTTACTTCCTCAAGTTGTCCAAAGTTAAAATCTTACTCCAAACTACAGTACACACAAAAAAGGCTACCCTAAGTGATGCCTTAGACATCCACACCATCTTCCATGAGAAGGTGGTACCATGAAAACCAGAGAGGCACACAAAAAAGGACCGAACTTGGAACATCCCCTAAGAAAAAGGCACCTAAATCAAGGAATCTGCACCAGTACCCTTCACCTCCTGTCTGTACAGGAGAGCCAAAAACCCAGTGACATCATCTAACTCCCAATCCTGAAAAGCTCGCCGGAAACGCACATCCCAAGACAACCTTCCGTTATCAAGGCGATAGCAGTCAGCAACCATAGCATGTTTGTTAACAGCAATCTTGAAAAGCCTGGGGAACAAAAGAGCCAATGGCCTATCCTCATACTAGGAGTCCTCCTAAAACCAGACATTCCTTCCATCTGGAACTCTTAATCTAATATGTTTGGAAAAAACATCCCACCCCTTTCCAATGGCCCTTTACATCCCCACTCCACTAGCAGACCTACTGGTCTAACTGACCACCCCCCTCTCTCTTTCCCAAAGTGACACGAAATAACCCTTCTTCGTAATCTGTGTCTTTTACTGCCAAATCTCCAAAACCACTTGCCAAGAAGAGCACTATTGAAAGGGGCCAATCTCCTAATACCAAGCCTTCCCAACTGAAAAGGCCTACAAACATACTCCCATTTGACAAGATGATACTTGAACTCCTCTCCGCGACCCCCCCAAAGGAAGTTCCGTTGAAACATCTCAGTTCTTCTAACAATAGAGGCTGGAATCCGAAAGAGCGAAAGAAAGTACGTTGGGAGGCTTGACAAAGTACTCTTCACTAACGTAACTTTACCACCTGTAATACCCCTAATTTCAAAAGGATAGTCCTGGTATTTAAATTATTGTTTAAATTTCGATTTTTATTTATTATTTGACTAATTGTTTTGTTAATTGATTATTTGCATAAATGTTTTTTAATTTCATTATTTGGTTATTTGTTTTGAATTTATTTGATTATTTGTTTTATTTGAAATTAATTGTTTTAATTTATTTAATTGGTTGTTGTAATTAGTTGTTTAAATTATTGCTTCAAATGGTATGCATTTATTTAATAGTTTTTACGTGACTTTTATATAGTTCCATTAGGTAAACACATAAGTAGCCGTCATGCTTTTCATTTAGATTGTATTATGGGCTGAGTAATTTGATTAAGGTTTAACTAAGTCTAGGGTTAGTATGTTCTATAAATACTCATCTAAGAGGTCAGCCTAGGGTCGTAGAATATCATTACGACACAGTAGGGTGGTGAGAAGTTTTGGTGATGTCTGGGTAATTAGCCAAGTGAAGAAACAGAGTTTCGCTGGAACCTTAGAAGCCGACGTAGAGACTTTGAACAAAAGTCTCAAAGGCAAGTTTTGTCTTAACTCTCTCCCTTAGGCTTCGTGTTCTTTGCATGCTTATATAGTTCCAGGATGAATTACATGTTTTAACGAAGAAATATATGATATCTGTTTCCATGATTTTAAACTGTTGGTCGTAAGTTCTATTTGATAAACTGTTTAAAACTTAAAACTTTTCCTGCATTGTTTTCTGTTTGAATCCATGTTAGTAAGTATAATAAGGACTTAAACAAGGTTTGGAACCTACTGGGATCTAGTTACAGTTTCTAAGAACCTAAATAGTGAAGCGCCGGAGGAGTAGACGAAGCCAGAGAAGAGAACACGGAGAAGAAGAGGGAGAGAGCCGGCTCTTTTTTTGGTTGGAGCCGGCTCTTTTTGACTTGGAGGCGGCTCCAAGTTTTTTTTTGAGCCTGCTCCATCTTTTGTTTTTCCAATTTTACGTTTTATTTGTTTTCTGTTGGTTTTCAGTGAGACAGATTCTTGTGTATGGAATTTCTGAGTCTTCTAATAGAAACTAAATACTGTAATGGATGGTTTAATAGTGGTCTAGGGTTGGGATTAAATTTCCAAGTATTTTTGGAGCCTGCTCCATCTTTTGCTTTTCAGGGTTTTTCCGTTCTGTGGTTTTGTTTCTCAATTTTCAGTAAGGAAGCCATGGTTGTTGGGTTGTATGAAGTTTCAAAGGAGAAAAGGTGCTGTAATGGATGCTTAAAGGGTTGTCCAGAATAAATTTTAAACTCTAAAGGACAGTTAATTTATGAACAAACTCTTAGTTGTCAATTATGTAAGTCTGTATGCAAAATTTTAATGAACTTCCATACTGTGAGGATGTAGCTTATTAATTTTCATTTATAAGTTAGAAAATTCTATGGGAGGGATTTAATCACCGCTAATTTTGTATGGTGGTGCTGAATAAGCATGAGAAAAATCTATGTCATGCTAAGGTTGTTTAGAGACTAGTTGATCATTAGATTCTAGCAGGTAGTGCATTGATGGTTGGACTGGGATTTTTAAAATATGTTAATGGCTTATAGTGTTTATGCCCACCATAAAATTAATTGATGACGTACTACTACTTCAGGTCTGTTAATTATATGGAAACTGAACATGGAGTTTAATACGGATATAGTTATGTGTGATCAAGTTATGACATTCTGTATTAGTTTGATTAAGTATGATTGTTAATCTGCTCTAACATGCTAGTTTGGAAATCTTGGTATTGACACTTTTGTGGACAGTATTTTATCTACGGTTGGTTTAATTAAGCATGTTTGATAAATTACTTTATTATGCTTAATATGGAAATGTTGATATTGTTATTGTAAATACTTTGTCAACTATTGGATGGATGAGATTGTATGCACCGGTATGGGACGGTGTCATACTAGGTTTGGATTAGCTCAAATTGCTAAGTCCTACCTATTTTGGAGTAAGGGCACGGGTTATAAAATACAATCATCCTTATATATATAAGTCGGTACGGTTGAATACGCCGAGTGACTTACTGGATTTCTTGTGGATGGTTAGAAACGGAGTTTAGATATATTTTTATGTTATCGTGTCATGAGCTTGAGTCTCAGTGTCGACGGTTAGGGTGCGTATATGCAGTTGGATGTGTAGCTGACTATGAGGGTTGAGGTATACCCTGTTTAGGTTTAGGCACTCATGCCCACTCAGGTGCGTATTGTGTGAAGCCTTCGATCCAGGTTGAGACCCTCTTCATAGTCTAACGAGAGTCCAGTAGTGTGGATATATTTATGTATGGAGTATTAGTTATTGTTGAACTATTTAGTATGTACATGCGTATCGAGTCTCTGCTTGGATTGTAGTAGGATAGAACTTGTTTGTGGGCCTGACCCACTCCTATTTTTCAGGTGTACGTCAGTTCCAGGCTTGAGCTTGTTCGTGCTGAGCAGAGACGATCTTCCATTCTACCAACGATGTAGGATTTCTTTCCAGATCTTAAATTTGGATTTTATCTTCCATTTTACTTTCATTCAGTGTGGGATTTTTATTAGGGGTCCACTAGAGATGGATTCCCGAGTTGTTCAAATTATGGATTTTTGGTTTATCAGATTTAAGTATTTAATTATTTAAGGATTATCTTTTAGTTTTCTTTTCAGCTTTAAACTTTTATTCTTAAATTCATATTTTTTTTGTATTCTGTGTTCATTATAAAATATTAATTGTTTGATATTCCCTCGGGCTCGGGCCTGGGCCTGATCAACCCGTGTCTCGGATCCGAGGGGTATCACAGTTGGACAGATATTGCTTTTTCCAACCAGCTAATCTTCTCTCGACCTGCTCAATCACCGGGTTCCAACTTCCCACCCTCCTGGTCGAGTCCCGCAGTGGCAAACCCAAATACGAGATAGGAAAGCGTTGCGCCCCACACCCAAAAACAGCAGCCAGAGTGTCCACCTCTTAAACCTCCCCCACAGGAACAATCACGCTCTTACCCACGTTAACTTTCAAGCCAAAAACAGTCTGAAAACCAACCAAAACACATCTTAGATGCCTCAACTGGGACAATTCTGCCCGCAAAAAACAATAGTGTCATCCGCAAAAAGTAAGTGAAAGATCTCCATCTGCTGAACTAAGTCAGGACAGATCTTGAAACCCCTAATAAAACCCAAGTCCACCGCCCTTCTCATCAACCTACTAAGGGCCTCCATAACAATAATAAAAAGAAATGGGGAGAGAGGGTCCCCCTGACTCAAGCCACGAGAACTGCCGAAAAACCCTGTAAGAGACCCATTCACCAACACCAAAAACCTGACAGTGGAAACACATGAAACAATCCATTTTTTCCATCTCTCACCAAAGCCCATCATCTCCAACAGATAGAACAGGAAATTCCAGCATACATGATCATAGGCTTTCTCGATATCCAACTTGCAAAGAACACCAAGAGTCTCACTGCAAAGTCTAGAATCCACACATTCACTGGCAATAAGGGCGGAGTCCAGGATCTGTCTACCCCTAATGAAAGCATTCCGAGACTCAGAAATAACTCCATCCAGGACCTCCCTTAATCTAAAAGCAAGGACTTTTGCGATGAGCTTGTAAATGCACCCTATCAGACTAATAGGTTTGTTACAACTTGCCAATAGTTCAGGATTATTTTTTTGCATTTTACCCTTTTTTTTTTTTTTTTTTTTTTTTTTTTTTCTTTCTTTTATTCATACTTATTTACCGAACTAGGGGAGTGCCCCAAGTATACATGTACCTATTATTTTTTCTTTTATTCATACTTATTTACAGAAAAAAAGAAAAAAGAAAAAAAAATGTTTTTAGCCTGCTAGCTAGTGTGCCATAAAGTTGGAAACGAGAGTGGTATCTGTTAAAATACATCAAAAGTCTTTTTGACATTTTATTTTACAAATAATAATAGTGGAGCGCTAGAATACTATTTTAGAGCGTGAATATCACCATTATTATTTTTCTCAATATTAAACAAGAACACTAAGAGTCTTATAGACTAATTAATGTAATGACTCACATAATTAAGGCATTATTAACGCATGGTAAATAAGCATAGTTAACTCATTATATTAATATAAGTATCGCGTAAGATTTGTTTAATCTTAAAAAAATAATATATGAAGCATATATTTTCCAACATAATACTTGGAGATCCAGTTTAATCTCTATTTAAAAAAACTGGACTAAAAGAGTATACAAATAAATTACAAAGATATTTGAAATTAATTTTGATTGAATTGGACCACCAAAACTCATAAATTACAAAGATATTTGAAATTAATTTTAATTGAATTGGACCACCAAATAGCTAATGGTCCACCACCATTTAATAATTTCTCCATTAATACGATCACAGCAATTTTACCTGGTTAAAACTAACCAATAGTTTGGGAAAATGTGATATTCCAACCTCACATTTTAAAATTTTGATTTAGAATGTTGTACATTAAAGTTAGGAAAGAAGAAACTCTCCCTATAAATTCAAACATGCACATATGCATTGCATGCACACAAATAAAGATCATCAACATCAGATCAAATAATTTCAGCGACAAGCATGCCCAAAGGCACAGCTGTTTTCTTCCTCATAGCGCTGGTGACAGGTTTAGGGTTGCTCTTGCAAAGTCATGTGACTGATGCAAGAAGCATTGGTTATCCTGGCCTGCAACCTAACGTGCCTCCGCCATGCACCGGCCAGAAGCAATGTGAACCACCTGCACATGCTCCCTACCACAGAGGCTGTGAGAACCCTGCCCATTGTCGAAGTCCACCTCCACCCAAAATATGAACAAAAACCCTAGCAAGCTAAACATCTTCCCCTGGTTCCAGTGACAATCTCTCTCTCATTATTCTACTAATAAATTGCTACCTTTGTTGTTCTTGGCGTTCACATTGTGTTCTCTCTCTCTCTCTCCTCTCTCTCTCTCTGTATTCACCCTCTCATTATTCTATTAATAAATTTGTACCTTTGTTCTTGGAGTTCATTTTTTGTAAATATATTTGTAACTTTGTTCTAAGATTTCACACACACACACACACACACACATACTAGTAAAAGTGTACCTGCAATGCAGGTGATAAAAAGTAAATTTACAGTATTTTTAATCCATTCTTCGTGTTTGGGTGGCACTAACGGTGTATGTGCTTTTGTTTTCCTTTCTTTTGTCTTGCCTTGGCCTTTGGCTTGTTAAGCCTTGGGGAATGTCCCAAGTATACATGTACCTATTATTTTTTCTTTTATTCAAACTTATTTATCCAAAAAAGAAAAAAGGAATTTTTTTTTTTGAAAAGATGGAGAGTTAAGGAATAATCCGAAATTACTAATCCGGAGGAAAAAAAAAAAAGAGTTGAAGGAGTTTGCTACAAGGATGGAACAGGAGAGGGGAAGAGAGAAAAGTGAGGTAAAGATGGAAAAGAGAAGTACCATATAGTGAGAAACGAGAGTAGTATAGTGTTAAAATACATCAAGGGCCTTTTTGACATTTTATTTTACAAAGAATAGTAGTGAAGCGCAAGTATCACCATTATATTTTTTTTCAATATTAAACGAGACATATACTAAGTCTTATAGACTAATTAATGTAATGACTCACATAATTAAGTCATTATTAACGCATTGTAAATAAGCATATTTTAGTCATTATATTAATTAGTTGATAAGAATCTTAGCGTAAGTTTTGTTTAATCTTTAAAAAAATAATATATGAACCATATATTTTCCAACATAATACTTGGAGATCCAGTTTAATCTCTATTTTAAAAAATTGGACTAAAATAGTATACTAATAAATTACAAAGATATTTGAAATTAATTTTGATTGAATTGGACAACCAATTGGAGATCCAGTTTAATCTCTATTTTAAAAAATTGGACTAAAAGAGTATATTAATAAATTACAAAGATATTTGAAATTAATTTTGATTGAATTGGACAACCAAGTAGGGAATGGTCCACAACCATTTAATAATTTATCTATTAATATGTCATAGATAACACCACGACAATCTAATATTTAATTTCTCTATCCTCAAAGAGTAACTGTAACAACCCGAATCCACTGGATCCAGATCATTAAACGGGTCCTTACCCGACCCAAAATCATCCGAGGGTAAAACGATCTTTTCACGTTAAATTTAATTATCAAGGTCCAAAAAGGACAAAATGGTAATTTGCCCCAATTCAATAATTTGAGACTCAAAGGGTAATATGGCCATTTACTTGCATCACATAATAATTAAAATGAGGTCCGGGGTAAAATAGTCCTTTTGGGGCAAAAATATAATTATGGCATTTAATTGGGTTATAAAAATAATTAATTTCAACTTCAAATGATGTCAAAGTGTAATTTTAAGAACTTAAATTGGTAATTACATGAAAAGGCAGAACCGACTGGTTTGGGATATGAACAGTGGGAAAACCCACTGCCATGATACCGGTCGACTGGTTTGGGATACCAGTCGACCGGTTCTGAACATAAGTTCCAACGGATACCGGTCGACTGGTTAGGGATGTGAAATGCTCAAACATACTGTGAAGATATCGGTCAACCAGTTTGGGTTATACGTCGACCGGTTCTAGAAAATCTTCACTCCCACCTTCCACTGTCGTGTGTAACCCCTATACACCAACTTTTGATCGTTTAACCACCTATGTCACAATACATTTTAACAATAAATTCGAATACAACAACCACGTTATTACGTAATTTGCCGCACGTTACTTAAAATACACACAAACTGATTTTGAATGAGTAAAACTTAATTTCATTATCCAAGGGCCATATACAAAATGAATCCAATCATTTAACATGTTGCAAGAATAATACATATTGATAACGAAATTTTTGTAGGATAAATAACGCGTTCCAATACATCATTTAAAGATCGAACTAAGTAAGTCTCATTTTATACAAAATTCAAAGGAATTAAATACAAGAGTAAGGCCTCTATGTCCAAAATTTACATAGCTTTGGTATAAATAAAAGTGAAGTCCTATCTACATTGATATCCATGGATGTATATTATTCACCGGCTCATTTTCAATCCCTGAAAAATGATAATAAGTAGAGGAGTGAGTACAAGGCTCAGTAGAGAATACCTAAGTGGCATCTCCTCAAGCATGGTAAATAATTACATGCCTTACAAGCAATGAATAGGAAAAAGAGACGGGGATCATGCGAGGGATTCACATACGACACCTCAATTTTTAAATAATTCACACACCATCATATTCAATGCTATGCACAAGATGCCAATGCAACCACACATCACACTCTACCCTCACATAATCACACATTCCGTCTATACCATCGTATGTCCACGCATCACTTCCACACTCCTACACACCCACACATTTCATTTACCCCTCCACACATCCACACATCCACACATCACATTCACACCCTCACCTCTCTTATACCCATCAATACCCTCATGATATGCACATGAAATATTTTGATTTCAACAATTCAAATTCTCATCATGCTTTCATTATCCAATAAGCAATTTCACTACCATAACAAGATAATCCAACACTTAAACATGCTTCTACATATATCAAGATGACTATACAAAGAGTAATAGAGATAATCCACCATATAGCAACTTCATAGCATGTTAATTGAAATTAATACACAAGATAAACAATTAATTTCCATCAAACACATTAATTAGACAAAGTTTATGCATCAACCAAAACCCTAAAATCTTCATTATTCAATTAACATCAAATAGGCATGTCAAAGGAGGGAAAAACATTTAATTAACTACCAATTCCAAGGAAATCGACAATTAGACAAACTCTACCTCAATTAGAAGAAATGCCCAAATTTTCGAAATCCTCTAAGCCCTTGCACCTTTGGTCTCTAATGAAAGCTCATGCCAAGCTCTCCAACATCCCTTATTCCTTTCCCTCAAAATCTTACCTTAAACTCTCCAAATCAAAGTTTTTCCTTAGAAGACATAATTGTGTGCTTATGTATAGATATAGAGAGAGTTAGAGAAAGTGATAGAGAGAGAGGAATAGTGTCCGAAAATTAGAAGGGAAAAGAGTGACAAGCGGTCTTGCATCTTCCATGGCCAAGATTTTGCAAAGTGTCACCATTTGTGTAATTTCTAAATCAAGCTAAGTTACTATAATGTCCCTCCTCCTTTAATGAAATGTCATTCTTACCCCCACAAGTATCTACCTCTAATATATAGATATAGATATATACATATATATGAGAAATGTCCATTATACCTCTTTCTCAAAATGACAAAACCGGGAGAAGTTACCGAGTCCGGAAATCATGCCGACCTCCAAAAATTCTAAAAATGACACGGTCGCTTTTAATTGACTTATAATGATTAAAAAAAAAAACACTTCTAAAACCCTCGACTCAACAATTGACCAAAACGCCCCTCGGGGCCCGCGTGGCACGCAAAACGAGACAAGGATTAAAATAATTTAGAAAATCAAATAAATTCCAGAAATTAAAAAAACGAAAGAAAAAAAAAAAAAAAAAATCGGTAACGTCACAGTAACTAACCAATAGCTTGGGATGATATTGTATATTCCAACCTCACATCTTAAAATTTTGATTTAGAATGTGGTCAAGATCCAGATTACATTTTTTTGTTTAATCTTAAAAAAATAATATATGAAGCATATATTTTTCAACGTATATAACACTTGGTGATCCAGTTTAATCCCGACTGTCTATTAAAAAAAAAAATGGATTAAAAGAGTAGCGAATGGTCCATAATCATTTAATAATTTCTCCATTAATATGTCCACAATTCTTCTCAAACTGGTTAAAATTAATTTCTCTAATCAAATTGAGTAACTAACCAATAGCTTAGGATTGGATATTACGACCTCACATTTTAAAATTTTGATTTAGAATGTGGTCCATTAAAGCTTTAGGAAAGAAAAAACTCTCCCTATAAATTCAAACATGCACAGAAAAAAACAACAACAGATCAAATAATTTCAGTGACAAGCATGTCCAAAGGCACAGCTGTTTTCTTCCTCATAGCGCTGGTGACAGGCTTAGGGTTGCTCTGGCAAAGTCATGTGACTGATGCAAAAAACATTGGTTATCCTGGCCTGCAACCTGACTTGCCTCCGCCATGCCAAGGCCAGCAGCAATGTGAACCACCAGCAAATCCTCCCTACCACAGAGGCTGTGAGAAAGCTGCCCATTGTCGAAGTCCACCTCCACCCAAAATATGAACAATAACCCTAGCAAGCTAAACATCTTCCCCTGGTTCCAGTGACAATCTCTCTCTCATTATTCTACTAATAAATTGCTACCTTTGTTGTTCTTGGAGTTCACATTGTGTTTTCTCTCTCTTTCTCTTTGTATTCACCCTCTCATTAATAAATTTGTACCTTTGTTCTTGGAGTTCATTTTTTGTAAATATATTTGTAACTTTGTTCTTAGATTTCATACATACACACACACAATATATATATATATATATATATATATATATATATATATATATACTAGTAAAAGTGCAGGTGCGATAAGAGGTAAATTTACAGTATTTTTAATTGAAATTTTTACACAAATTAATAATTTAACATTTTCACAAAATAAAAAGGTATTTAATGAAATCTCTTTTATATGCCTTAGATGAAATAACATAATTAAACAAAATGGAAAAAATGATAGAGATGTAGATAAATAAATAAAAAAATAGTGAAATTATTTTATAAAAAATATAGTGAGGATAAGAAGAATTTATGTTAGACATAAAGTGTAAAAGAGTTGGGATGAGAAAAAGAACACAGTATATGTTGTATAACCTATCCCAGGAATAAAAAACTTACTCTCTTAGGAATTAGGAATTCGTGGATTAATTATTTAGTTAATATAAAATTTCTCTACTAGTAGTTAATTGATTGAGGAATTAAGGATAGGACTTGATCTTCTAAGTTAAAATCTATCTACTCTTTGTGTTAAAGCACGTCAACTAATAATTTAAAGAAAGTTTGAAAATTGTACCCTTTTGAGATAAAGAAAAATTTACCAAAGTTTGAATCTGCACCGTTTTGAGATAAGGAAAATCCACTATACTTTAACGATGTTAAAGTCGTTCTCTCATCTTTTTAGAAAAAGATTAATCCCCTATCTCCTCTTGCTCATTCCAACTATTAGGGAAATCTTTAAACCTCTGTAATGAATTTTGCAGTTTAAATTTTTTTTTTTTTTAAAAAAGGAATTTTGCAATTTAGATTTAAGAAAAATAAAGAAATTTTGCAATTTAGATTTCACAAAAGAGAGTGAACCAGAGCGATTTTGCAGTTTAATTTTTTTTTTTAAATGGAATTTTGCAATTTAGATTTCAGAAAAAGAGAGTGAACTGTACTAGAACTTCTAGACGCCAAAAATCGTGAGAAAGAACATTCATTTTCGGTGTGAAATATTCCCTCAATATTCAGATGGAAATGAACAAGAGGAGAGAGAGGGAGCGATCTTTTTTGGAAAAGATGAGAGAGAGATAACGACGTAAAGTATGGTGAATTTTCGGTGCAATTGACATAATTTAGCAGTAGATAAATTTTAAATATCACGTGTCAATCTGCAGATAATTTAAATTAGGATAACTTAAAAAATATTTAACTCAGAGGTACTATATATGGAATTGAGGGTAGTTTAAGATAGCTACCATATAAGATAATGCTATATATGGTAATGATATATTATAGAATATATTCTAACACTTTTCATGCAAAGTATAATGGTGGAGGCTCATCTATGTAACGGAAGAAATCATGGGAATGGAAAGAGAGAAAAATAGGAAACAACATGAAAAATAGGAAACAACATGATACCGGAGAATTTTTCTCCACTGATTCCTCCATTAAGAATAAATCTTCAATGGTGGAAAACAAGAAGATTTTCTTCCACTAATTCCTCCAATAAAAATAAATCTTCAATACAAGGTAACCAAAACCTTATCGGGAAAGAAGTGAATTCAGCTAAGGTAATTGTGTTGTCTTGTTTTGTTACCGTCAGGCATTACCAGCACCAAGAGAACCTCTTCTTCTTCTTCTTCTTCTTCTACTTCATTTTTTTTTTTTTTTTTTTTTGAAATGTTAAGCAAAAATTGTATAAATGGAAAACGGTTACAAAGCCTCACCCATGACTGAAATTATAAGCCCAAAGGTCCAAATTATTCTACATACAAAGCAAAGGCCCAAGCCCAACCCAACAAAACAATTTGACCCGTTAAATATTAGATTGAAGTATAACGCAACGACAGGTTACATTTCAGGTTCCAAACCTCTATGCCTCTGCAACAGGTTAAATAACTTATATATCAGAGAACCCCATATTGGATGAGCGGGGGCATACCATATCATTGGTGTACCCGCTCAATAAACATGCATTAATTTAGTTAGTTGAGAGTAATTTTATATATAAATGGGACCAATTTAATTGAATTGTGCATGTTTATTGGGTAAGCATACAAATGACATGAAATGCCCCGGCTCACCCAATATCAAATCATTCCTTGTATGTTTCTATTGCTACGCGGCAACACCACTTCTCAAGTAAAATCAACAAAGACAAAAGCTCATGCAGAAGTGGCCACATTCAGTTGAAAAGCCATGCAAAAGAGGACAACGTGACAAACAACCCTTCACAGGTGTTATAACCTAACCCTACTTTTCTTTCCTATAAATTCCCTGCACAGACCCACCATCCTCCAACCACAAATTAAGAAGCTTTTCTTAATTTTCACATATATATATCCATGGCTAAGTCTTCTTTGCTTCCCACCACTCTATGCATTCTCCTTTAATTTTTTGCCATGGCAGCCTAGTTCAACGCTCACTGAAGCCTCAATAACCCTAATCCCAATTAAGCATTACCGATAGAGAACAAAAGCCATAGAGAAGGAGGAGGATGAAAAAATGGGGAAAAAATGTAGAGGGACCCTCCAATATGATGTTAATTATACGTTTTTTAGGTACCTAAATTTCCAAGTTTAGGGTCTTGCACTACTCTCTCCTTCAGGTATATTTTTCCCCCACACATGACAAAGCCCAAATCCCACACATGACCACCCGCAACCTCACATATAATTACTCCTATCACAATGCACATCAATTCATTAAATTTTTTTTTTCTTTTAAAATATATAATTACTGCTATCATAATTACTCCTCTCAAAAAAAAAAAAAAAAAAAAAAAAAGTCTAAAAGCTACACACACCGCCAATAATGTCTTGCCTAACTCTTATCCTACAGAACATCACTCTGTTTTTAGAATATTTCTTTCATGAAAATTCTTTAATATCTTAGCTAGGGTATATTGTTATAGCTAGTGGCATGAACCCACCATCTATCTAAGCCATTTAGTCTGCCAATGGCTTCGTTGTCTTTTTAATAAAAAAACGTACTTTAGTCTACTTATAATATCAATGACACGATATTAATGATCACTTAAATACTGACTCATAGTGACAGGATTTACAAAAGTAAATACATTTTTATTTATATGACAAGACGTAATTGGTTCACGGACGGGTATATATATTTCACTAGTGCTAGACTTCACTTTTTTTTTTTTTTGGTTAGAGGAAATAATAGAAGTTGTGGTTTTTGGATGCAACATTAATAGGGTAAATTTACTAAATGTGCCATTTCATGTTTTGAAACACATAAACAATCATGTCATGAAATAATTAAATTTCTCTTTACATAAGAAACAAGGGTGCTCCTCGGAAGGTTTTCGTGGTTATATCAAAAACATCCACTAGACACAAAACATGAATTAGATACAACCAATAGTGTCCTCAGTCATCACTTTCAAATTATTTTTTAAGTTGAACATGGCTTACATGGCATGCAGATCACATCACGACACGTTGAGCAACTATGTAAATTTTCCTTTGAGAGGGGGTCCCATATGTGCATATTTAATACTCAAGAACCCTAAATCCTAAACATTACTGATCAAGAACACGAGCCATAAAGGAGGAGAAGAAAATGGGGTGAAAAGGAAGAGGAACACTCGGATATGTTGTTCTACACTTTCTGGGTATGTATATTGTCAATCTCTCCTTCGGCTAATTTTCCTCCTCTTATATGAAAAAGTCCAAATACTCACACATTACCACCATGCCCAATCATTGCAAAATGCACATCAATTCATTATTTATTTATTTTCCTTTTTTAACCTTTTTCTTTCCAAAAAAAAAAAATACTATACATGCCAACAGTGTCTCACCTACTCTCACCACCACTCCAGACGGCCACACTTTTTTCTAATCTTTTTTTTTTTTTTAGAAAATTTTTCTTTCATGAAAATTCTATAATATCCAAGAAAATCACCTCTTTTCTTTTTCTTTTTCTTTTTCTTTTAAAATATTTAATTTAATGTGCATAGTTGCATGTCAACGAATCAGATATTAGTCGGATTGTGCAGAATCGGATCCAAACCGATATCATTTGATGCTGATACCTTTATGATTACACTTTTACCTATTAAAAAAATGCTATTTTTGTTAGATCCATCATATATCACATGACATTTTTAATTCATTTATTTATCAAATTTGGACAAATTAAGAATAGATAATATATAATACGATATTAATTGCTACATTTGCTCAGATCTGATTGACTTTTTCTTTTTCTTTTTCTTTTTTGAGTTTTCTTTTTCCTCAAAATTTCAAGCAAAGTATATTTTACCCTAGCAGAGTTCATTTCTTTTCCGGATGAGGTCTTTGATTCTTCGAGATACGGTCTACTCTCATGATGTTTTCCAGCTAGCCGATGATTTTTTATCCATTCTCAAGCTAGGGTAACCAAAACCTTATCGGGAAAGAAGTGAACTCGGCTAAGGTAAATGTGTTACCTATCAGGCATTATCAGCATCAAGAGAACTAAGCCTTGCAGTAAAAAAAAAAAAAAACACACTAAGCCTTCCCAGCCCTTCCTTGTATGCTACCTTCGGCAGCACCAGTTCATATGCAAAATTAACGAAGACAAAAGCTCATGCAGAAGTGATCAGATTCAGTTGAAAAGCCATGCAAAAGAGGACAGACAATGTGACCAACAACCCCTCACACCTGTTATAAGTTTATAACCTAACCCTACTTTTTCTTTCCTATAAATTCCCTCCAGAGATGGCAGTCCCACCATCATCAAACCACAAATTAAGACATTCTTCTTAATTTGTAAGTACATATATATCCATGGCCAACTCTTCTTTGCTCTCTGTCACTCTCTGCATTCTCCTTCTGTGCCATGGCAGCCTAGCTAGCTCAACGGCAATCTTCTAGGTCACAACAACAACATGCAGCAGAACGAATGCCGCGTCCAAAACCTCAATCCCCTCGAACCTGCATGCTCACCGCTTTCAGCATGAGGCTGGTGTTACGGAAGAGTGGGACCAGAACAATGACCAGTTGGAGTGTGCCGGAGTGGCAGCTACTCGTCATCTTATTGAGCCAAGAGGCCTCTTGCCCTCCTCCAACAATGCTCCCTTGCTAATCTATGTTCTTCAAGGGCTAGCCCCATGATCACATATTCTTGACATTTAATAGAGGTGGCAAATAGGCGGGTTAGGTTGGATTTGGGCAGAGTTAAATATGAGCGGGTCAAATATGAGTTGTGACCCATATTCAACTAGTTTGTAATGAGTTGGGTCAAAATGGGTCGGGTCAATCCGTCATGACCCACCAACCTATTTAAAGAAAAAGAAATGTTATTATTTTGGATAATCTCTTTATTATAGTTTTTTATTTTAGATTGATAAAAGCTTGTAAAAATATGTATCAATAATTGTAAATCCTTCAATTTATTTTGAAAATTCTTTAAATTTATATTATTTTATTTTATGACTAGACATGCATGCATGAAGGTAAGATATATGCATATATATAATATATGAAATCATCTATTAAGCTTTTTATAGAATAAATAATTAAATAAATAAATCCAGTATTCCTATATATATAATACACACTAATACATTGTATATGTGTTGTGGATGTAATAGAGCAATATTATAGTACTATAAAGAATTTTAGAGAGAGAAAGAGGATGATGAGAGAGAATTTTAGAGAGAGAGCTAGAGAGTGGGAGAGAGAGAATTTAGGATCTGTGTGAGAGAATTTTAAAAAGGAAGAATAAGTGAATTTGAGTCAATTAAATACATAATGTAAAACTGTCTCTTATATAATGGGTGAAATATGGAATAAAAATGGATTGAATATAGGTCACCCATTTTGATTCATATTTTAAAATAATTCACCCATATCCATTTTTAAACTAGCAAATATGAACAGGTTGGTGGGTCATGACCCATTTTGCCACTCCTAACATATGGCTACCCAGAAACATATCAATCCTTCCAGCAATCTCAAGAGGTAAGAACATCCAGAGGTCAAAGGACCAGCACCAAAAGGTCCGACGTATCCGCCAAGAAGATATTGTTGCATACTTGCATTACCGGCTGGAATAGCCAATTGGTCCAACAATGACGACAACTAACTTGCTAGTTCACGACACCAACAACAATGCCAACTAGCTTGATCAGAGACTCAGGGTAAGAAACCAACACAACTAGCTAGAATAGCACATTGCTCTGGTCAAAATTAATCACGACCTATTAAAAAGTTCATAAAGTTTAGAACTTTGGTAGTTTTCAAAACCATTGATCACTTGTTTTTTAATGTAACAGAGGTTCTTCCTTGTTGGTTCCGGAAACCAACAAGAGCAGCAACAGGGAAGCTTTTACGGGCAACAACGCCAACGCTTCGAGAACAATATTTTCCAAGGATTTAATGTTGAGATTCTGGCAGAGACTTTCAATGTAGACACTAAGACCGCAACGAAGCTACAGAACGAGAACGATAGGGTAGGAAACATCGTGAGGGTTGAAAAAAGGCTTCAATTGATAAGGTCAAGGTTTGAAGAAGACGAAAGAGAAGAAAGAGAGAGAGAGGCAATGATTTGGAGGAGACCATGGTAGTACTAATTAATGTTAACAATGTTAACTTAGGTGACTAACATGTCAGTGGCTTAGCAGTATCAAGTTCTTACTTTTCAAAAGGAAGTTAAGAATTGAAATCTCAATAAAAACATATATGCGTGAGTATCAATTAAAAAAAAAAAACATGTTAAATTTGGCACAGGGACTAATGCTTTGAATGGATTTCATTCAAGACTAATGACTTTGCAAAGACCAGTCCTCTTGCCAGAAGGACATCAGTTATTCGGGCACTGCCAGAGGATGTCCTAGTCACTAAATGAGACATTATGTTCAAATTTTAGAATGTTCATGACCCAATCCAAGCACGTGATATTAATGAGCAAAACAGCAATCACAGTCATTTTCTACATTTGCTTTCAATTTGAATTTAGGAAAAATGATATACCCAACAATAAATTCCAAAACTTCAAGAATGTACAGTTTTATTATTATTTATTTTTTCGTTCTTTTTTGTGGGTATGTACGTAATAATAACACACACCACTATATATGTTGAAATTCTTTTCAAAATAGTGTGTATATATATATATATATATGTAGGCTATTTTTTAAGAAAGCTAATTAACCATTAAAGACCAATCCAACTATCTGGTTTTAATCAGCCGACAGAAACGTACCCACCTTTCTCTCTCTAAATCAGCCGTCCTCATCTTCCTTCTGTGCTCCCTGCTCCCTTCTATGGGAATGGGGAGCTGCTGGCTACTATCCACGGATGTAATAAACTCGGCGTATTCGAATAAGTGGGCTCCGTAGGTGTTTTTTTACACTGTTTTTGTTTTTGTTTGGCTAGATCTGCTCTTGTTTGTTTTGTTTTCGACTCACATGGACAGATATGTTGCTTTTCTATGGCTAGATTTCTTATTTAGGCCGGTTTTGGGTTTTTCCCCACTTAGATTTGATCATTTTCTCCTTGATTGGATCTTGTGCAGGGTTTTGTGTGTCAGAGCGCTTTGTGGTTGTAACTTTGGAGCGGTTGCCGTACTGATGATGGTTCCATTTGCAGAGTGTTGGGCTCTGTTTCCTCCACAAATCTGGAGCATGTTCTTTATTTATTTGCTTTGCTTTAATATTTGTATGCCTTTTCTGGCTTGGCTTTATGCCTCTATACTGTCTTCTTGGCTTTAGGCCTTTGAGCCTTTGAATGACAAAAATAAAAAAATAAAAACCCAACATAACTCATATATTTATTATTTTTGAAAATTAAGTGGCCTAGAACCCAAGCCCATCTCTATTGCTCAGTCCATTCTAAACCCTATCTTCTCTTTTTCCTTCACACAAACCCTAGCTGCAGAGATGGAATATTACCTATTACACCCTCTTTCTCTCTCTCTCACACACACACAACCCTAGCAGTAGAGATGGAATACGTACTCAACTGATGAGATTAAGAAAGGTAAACATATTAGTTTTGTGACACAATAACCGACCACATAGGCTTAAAACCAGTCATCATTGATGATGAAAAAAGGTGACATGCTTCACCAAATATATAGGTCAGTGTTCTCTCTATCTTTCTTTCTAAATAAAGTCAAGATCAGCGGCGATTTCTCTCATAGGTGAGGCAAATACTCGAATAAAATGATCTCCAGTTGAGTTGTTTGAGCTTGATCATGGCGAGCCAAAACTTGAGCACCTCTTTGGAGTTTCCTAACCGAGCCCGAATAGCTCGAAGCTTGGCCCAGCTCCTTTACAGCTAGGGGTGACAAATAGGGCACATTTTATCATCCACATCATTTTTAGGGCATTCCATACACATGTATGCATTTCTTTTACTTTTGGGGCCATAAATGTGATTTTTGAATTTTGGTGGGGTCACATTGACGTTGGAGACTAAAGTTAGATATTTAGGTGTGTGTATATGCTAGCATACCCATTCTCTCTCTCTCTCTCTCATGTTTCTCTCTCTTCCTCTCATCTCCATTATTTTTCCTTTTCTTCTTACAACCATTTTCTTCCATCTTCATCATCAACCTTTTATCTTTTTGTGTTACCATAGAAGAGAAAAAGTTCGGGACTCCGTTGCCAACAAAATCCTTGGTTTTGTTTTGGATTTAGGTCATTCTTCATTTTGGATTTCTAGGTTTTCTATATTAGAGTAAGGTATGGGATATAGAATAACCCTAAACCAGTTATTTGCTTCTGTTTTGGGGCATAGTGTGTGCTATACATGTATTGTGAGAGTTGTGAGTCTTTTTTATTTATACTTGTTCATACCCTAGCTTTAACTTGATGTCCTAAAGCATGAGATGAAATAACTTTAAAATTTGAATGCTTCTTGATGCATTTTAAATGATTAGATTGATTCTCTATGGTATTTGTTTATATACTTGTGTATTTACACTTCTTAATTGCATAAAGTGTATTTGGAAGCTATATGCATCTTGTGGCTATGTGTAAGGTTTTATGAATTATCACTTGAGAGTGTGATTTTGTGATTAATTAGGTTCTTAGTAAATCATTAGGGATGAAATGCTAATATGATTATGACTATACTTGACATTTACAACTGCATTTTGATGTCATTGTATTGAAATTCATGATCACATGATTAGCATTGGAGATTATAGCGCATGAATTGTATAAGTATTGAGGTTTGATGCGCTTGTGAAGTGCATTACTTGATTATAATATATATGATATATTGTGGGATTGGTTGATGATTTTTAGGAGATACTTGGAACCTTTTGTTACTTGAGAATGCGAGGGTATGGCGATCGCAGGTGAGCTCGGACTCCCCAATTTATAATAGCCACTCGGTTAGTTCCCTGCAGGTTAGTAGCCCAAAAATAACTATTTTTTAGGTGCATGTAGTACGTATGATCGAGGGTGTGGGTGTGTCCAAGTTATCCCTGTTGTATGATTTCGGATCTTATTTCCCAAGTTGACATCCATGTGTAGTTGTAACTTGGCGCATTTTGGCTTCATTGTATTTTCTTGTATTTGCATATACTTGAAATGGAATTGTTGTATTTAGTTCCATTGCTAGTTCTAAGTTATACCTTTTAGAATTACCCTTGAACTAGACGTTAGGAGGTATGTCCCATACTTGTATAGCATATGATATATTTGCGAGATCAAAGAAATCTAGTTTATTATTATAATACATTAATTTCCTACAAAATAATTTAAATTACTCACACTCGTTGATTTCATATTTTTCAGGAAAGGATATGTGGATGCACCTCCACTATAGCTTGGACGTGTCTTGAATTCATTTTGAACTCTTTTTGGATGACATTTTCATGTTATATGTTAAACATGCTTCTAATGCCTTACTTTTGGGATGTGTAATACCTTGATTCATGTATATTCTTTAGAAGGAAAATGGTTCGGGAACTCTTCTCAGTCTTTTGGAATTCTCGTGTGATTTTCATTTCTCCTTTCCTTCTTGAAAATTTGGACAAGTGATGTAATGAGGCCATGAGGTCCATTTAATGTCAATGTATGTTTTTCATCATTAATCGCACACCTGACATGTATTTCCACGCACATCTTTGTTCACCATGTCAATGTTATGGTTTATATTTGCATTAAGATTAGGATGGACTTTGGACTTAGTTCACGGCCTTATTAGGTACCAAAGAGGTGCCAATGACCTTATGCATTTTTTTAGGGTTGTTTTGCACTTTCTGGGGTTTTGAGCTCGAGCATTTTTTTCATAGCTCGAGCATTTCAATCAGGGAGCTCAAGCACTGGCTTTGATGAGCTCGAGCATTCCATTTTTTGAAAATTTATCATTCGGGATCTCCATTTTTGCTCGAGCATTCCATAAAAGCTTGATCTCTCCACGAAAAGCTCGAGCATTTCATGAAAGCTCAAGCACACCCCACGGCATCCCTAGATTTGTTTATCTCTCTTCAAACTGCCATATCTCATTCATTATAAACCCAAATAAGATCATTTTAGTGATCAAATTGAGGGGTTTTGAACTAGCTTTCCAGTGGTACACACCCCATCCACCATGTTTGACATAAAAATGACAACTTTACCTTTCACTTCTGCATTTTAAACCATTTTGATCTTAGCTTCCGCACTTGTGACCTGGGTTTACAAGTTAGGATTGGGTTTTCTTTTTAATGGACCGGATCATGGGATTTGAGACATTACACATTTAACTCAACGTGTCATAATCAAGAATATGACTTATATTATCTGTTACCTCTTTAGACCCAATTACTATGGACAATTAAGTTATTTCAATATAAATCTTGACTAAGCCTTATAATTTTTACTTAAGCATTTGTATTTGGGTTAATTGTGACTTTTTTTTTTTAGTATTTAATGTTTGATTGAGTATTAACTGTCTCGTTTTGGTACGTAAACTAATCATTAAACAGGTTAACACGTGTAACCTGTTTAATAAAAAGGTCGGGTTAGTATTCAGAGTCCCTGACACATTTATAAATGGGTCGTGTTTGGATTTACCTATTTAGTATAATACCCTTAGGTTGACATAACACGATTATGATGCGCGAACACGAATTGTCATCTTTATTTACAGCCCTACTTGGAAGGGAAAGAGGGAGGGGTAAGACGGATAATTTTGAACTTTTAATTTTAGCCCTAAGATGCACACATATATAATTTTAAAAGCAATGTTACACATTCATTACTAATTTTGAAATGTACTTCTATAATTTATGTGACAATATAGTTATAGTCACTACATTAAAACTCCATAAATGTTTACAATTGAAACAAAAATTTAGTTCAGCACATGTGACTAGGTAGCAAGTGTCTGAGCTCAAGAAACATCCTTTATATTAAGTGCATCTCCTTTGTTTCACAAGTCATAGAGATGTATTAAATTTGGATCATATAATTAAATTGTTAATCATTTTGGCAATGTTCCAAACAAAAAAAGAATTGGTAGATGATATAATAACACCCACCATCTAAGTGATTTAGTTTGCTAATGACTTCGTTGCCCTTTTTTGTGAGAAGTATTATAGTGTACCTTAAATATCGATGATTGTATTTGGGATTGATTAAATGCTGACACATAGTATTAGGACTCACTAAAATAAATGCATATTTACTTATGCGATAAGAATTAAGAATTAATGAGTTGACAACACCGATATCACATGTGCACCGAAGTATTTTTTTTTTTTTTAATTAATTTTTTGCATATAACTAATGCTATAAGTTGTGATTTTTTAATACAACATTAATGGGGTAAATTTTCTAAAGTATCATTTCATGTTTGGAAACACATAAATTCATGCCAAGAAATAATGGAATCCATCAATGCTTAGGAAGCATGAGTGCTCCTCAAAAGGTTGTCGTGAAGGTTGTGGTGGCTAGGGGTTCACAAAAAACAAGTGAAACAAAAAAATCAAACCGGACCGGACTGGATTTAGTCAAATTTTCTACAAATTCGGTTCAATCCCAGTTCCAATATAGTGAAATTGTGAAATTACGGTTCAATTTCGGTTTAGGGTCCTACAAGACGGACCGATCCGAACCATTTTTATAATACCTAAAGTAAACCTAGAAGTTTCTTTTTTAATTTCTCATTCAGACTCCCGTTAACCCGCCTCGACCTCCTCCTCATCTTCCTCTCTCACGTACCTTTGGTCATCACTATCGATCCTCCCCCACTGTCGTCAATCCTCCCTTAATCCGTCCGTCAATCATCCCTCGGCCACTACTACTACCCTCTCTCTCCCCCTTTCTTTCTCTGCAATCTACACCTACAGAGTCTCCCATGGTGTTTCTGAAAGATTGTGGTTAAATACTCATTTAAGCCCCAAATTTCAAGCGTAACCGATCGAGGGGGGAAAACCATAGAGGATGAGGAAATGAAGAAAATGGGGAAAAAGGAAATGACATCCTCTAATATGCCATTCTACACTTTCTAAGTACGTAAATTTCCAGGTTTAAAGTATTCATTACGCTGTCTTTATGTTATTTCTCCTGTTTTTTCTCACGTGATAAAGCCGAAATACTCACACATGGCCACCCGCAACCTACACATATCACTCTTACCTGTTCGCTTACTCCAATCACTACACAATGCACTTCAATTTAATATTTTTCTTTTTCAAACTTTTTCTCTCTTGAAAAACCATACTAGCTACGCACACCACCAACAATATCGCAGCTAACTCTCACCACTCCGACCACCTCTCATTTTTTTTTTTTCATCTTCTTTTTTAAAATATGTTTTTCTGAAAAAAAAAAAAAAAAAAAAAAAAAAAAATTTATATCCACACATGCAAATCACCTCTTTTCCTTTTCTTTTGTTTTATTTTTTTTATTTTTCCGTTTTGAAATATATTTCATTTACTGCGATTGTGAAGCTTGTTAGTAAATCTGCATGTTAACAAATCAGATATAGATGGCATTAAGTAGAATCTAGTAATCTGCGATTATATATTAACCAATTCAAATCCAAATTACTTGATCTACCATTTATCACATGCATATGACATTTTTAATTCATTTATTTATCAAATTTACAAAAATAAAAAAAAAAAGATAATAATCAGAAATATGTATTAATAAATTATATGTAACGGATCGTCCAATTGAAAAATCAAATTAACATATCCAAGTTATTAAATTAGATTCAAATCAAAATTCAATTCATTGTACAATTTACTCCTTATTTGTAGTCACGAATCTATTAAACGTTACCTTCCGAAAAAAAAAAAAAATCTATTAAACATTGTTTTGAGTTTTTGTGCCCTTTAGTAAAAATGTATAATCACAAATTTGGGCAAAGCCCAGTTAGCAGCCGAAGTCACCAAAAAGCAGCCCAATAAGGGAAGGCAAAGCAAAAAACTAGTCCATACATCCAGAACCCATGTGTTTCTGTCCTCACAAGTGAAAAAATAAAATATAATTAATTAATTAATATATATATATATATATATATATATATATATATATATATATATGGGTGCTTGTGTAATCTCAGCGTTTTGTGGCGGGTAAAATGTGTCGTCTTGTTGTATCAGAGATTCAGACATTGTCAAAACCACCAGCTCTTCCTTTGTATTCTTCTTCTGCTACGCGGCAACACCACTTCTCATGCAAAATTAACAAAGACAAAAGCTCATGCATAAATGTCCACATTCAGTTGAAAAGCCATGAAAAAGATGACAATGTGACAAACAACCCCTCACACCTGTTATAACCCAACCCTCCTTTTCTTTCCTATAAATTCCCTCCACAGACCACAGCCTAACCATCCTCAAACCACAAATTAAGACATTCTTCTTAATTTGTCCATACATATCCATGGCCAACTCTTCTCTGCTCTCCATCGCTCTCTGCATTCTCCTTCTGTGCCACGGCAGCCTAGCTCAACGCCAATCTCCTCGATCACAGCAGCAACAGCAGAACGAATGCCGCGTCCAAAACCTCAATCCCCTCGAGCCTGCTCGCCGCATTCAGCATGAGGCCGGTATTACAGAAGAATGGGACCAGAACAATGACCAGTTGGAGTGTGCCGGAGTGGCAGCGAATCGTCACATTATTGAGCCAAGAGGGCTTCTCTTGCCCAACTTCCATAATACTCCCATGCTAGCCTATGTTCTTCAAGGCAAGCCACATTAACCATTTGTGTGTGTGTGTGTGTGTATATATATATGTATATGTGTGTGTTTTATAGCCACATTAACCATTTGTATATAAACTGTTACCTATGAACAGGTCAAGGCCTATTTGGGACAATGTTTCCTGGCTGCCCAGAAACCTACCAATCATTCCAGCAATCTCAGGAAGGAAGATCATCTCAGAGGTCAAGAGACCAGCACCAAAAGGTCCGACGTATCCGCCAAGGAGATATCATTGCCTTGCCGGCTGGAATAGCCCATTGGTCCTACAATGATGGCAACAACCAACTTGTTCTCGTCGTAGTTCACGACACCAACAACAATGCCAACCAGCTTGATCAAAGAGTCAGGGTAAGAAACCAATACAATTGGCCGGAATAGCCCATTGGTACTTTTTTTCTAAAGTAGAATGTTTTGTGTAGTTACTGCTTAGAATTTACTAGTTTTTCAATTTTTTGGGTAACAGAAGTTCTTCCTTGCCGGAAACCAACAAGAGCTGCAACGGGGAAGCTTTCAAGGGCAACAACAACAACACTCCGGCAACAATATTTTCCAAGGTTTTAATGTAGAGATTTTGGCCGAGGCTTTCAATGTAGACGCTGAGACTGCAAGGAAGCTACAGAACCAGAACGATAAGAGAGGAAACATTGTGAGGGTCGAAAAAGGGCTTCAATTGATAAGGCCAAGGTTTGAAGAAGAAGAAGAAGAAAGAGAGGAAAGAGGAAGAGAGAGATACAATGGCTTGGAGGAGACCATTTGCAGCATGAGGCTCAAACAAAACATTGCTAACCCAGAGCGCGCCGACGTGTACTCAGCTCGTGGTGGACGTATAAGCACTGTCAACAGCCTCAACCTTCCCATTTTGAGACATCTCCAACTGAGCGCTGAGAGAGGAAATCTCTATAGGGTAAGAGATACATTCTTAGTGAGCATTTACAAACAATATGGGGTTTCCATTTACAAATAACAAGAAATTATATTTGGTGTCATTAGTTCAAACTAACAAAAATGGTATCACAGGTTTGAAGTCTCAGAGCAATCACTTTAATAT
This sequence comes from Cornus florida, assembly GCF_030987335.1. Lineage (NCBI taxonomy): Eukaryota > Viridiplantae > Streptophyta > Magnoliopsida > Cornales > Cornaceae > Cornus > Cornus florida. The sequence continues at coordinate 34,197,464 of NW_026775578.1, read as the reverse complement.
GAAATAATATTTATTTCCATCTGCGTCAATTCTTCCATGCATAAAATGGATTTAAATTAATGCACTAAAGAGTACCATATATTAATGGGATAAGACACTCATTAACATCAATAATGCTTAGTACTAATGTTTAACAATATTAACTTTTGTGCAGAATGCCATGGTAGCACCTCATTGGAACATAAACGCCCACAGCGTGCTGTACGTGATAAGGGGAAATGCCCGGGTTCAGATCGTTGGGAACTCCCAGAGGCCCGCTTTTGACGGACAAGTATGCGCTGGTCAGCTGCTGATTGTTCCACAAAACTTTGCTGTGGTGAAGAGAGCCGGGGACCAAGGCTTTGAATGGATTTCATTCAAGACTAATGACTTTGCAAAGACCAGTCCTCTTGCCGGAAAGACATCAGTTATCCGGGCACTGCCGGAGGATGTCCTAGTCAATGCCTATCAGGTTTCTAGAGATGAAGCAAGGATGTTAAAGTATAACAGAGAGGAGGTGACTATCCTTAGTCCGAGGTCTTCCCCTCAAGGAAGGCATTCTGTTGAAGCCATTGTGTAATAAGCTGTTTGGTTTAATAACTTTCATGTGTGAGAGAAAAACCAAGTGTTTTAATGAAGCGGTTGCTAGTATCTATGTATGAGAAATAAAACTGTGTACTATGAGGCCATTGTTGGGAGGTTTTTCCAATCTATATAAGAGTAATCCTTAAAATTTTATGCATATTTCTTAGATGGTATATCAAATATATATTAGATATCTATGAGAGTGTTTATATATAATACGTGGGTGATTAGCTATGCGTGTATTTATAACTTTATATAAACAAGGTCGAGTCAAGCCAACGATTAGGTTAACAATGACGAACCAAACCTGATTTTAGCCTAGCCATGCCTATCCAAGAAAGAGTCAAGCTTGAACAAGCTTCTACGCTAAGCGAGCTGAACCCAAACAACCCGACTCTATTCGGTTTATTTACAGCCCTAAAAGGAAAACTAGACTGAAAGAGTTGCATTATAGATCTCAAATTAATTTTGACTGATAATGAGGTAGCCAGAACAAAATTATTGGTTTTTCACAACCGAACTCTTTGCTTTCTATCTACTCTTCTCTATCATTTTGTTTTTAAACTTAAGTAAAGAAATCGGAACATAATAGGACCAATGATTTCACTAACATTATATCAATGTGGGTTGCTGGCATTATCAGATGACGATTTTATCAAATAACTTTTGCCGAAGGTTCTAATAAAGGAAGTGTTAGAAGGATATATTGCAGGAGATTAGTTTAACAGTGATACCGATCCACCATTTAAGCCGACCAATTTGCCAATGGCTTTATCATCTTTTTTTGTCATCAAAGGAAATAAGTTCAGTAACAAACACTGAAAGTGTATTAATGAAGAGGGTGAGCAACATCTATGTATGAGAAATAAAACTACGTACTACGAGGCCTGTGTTGCCTGTTGGGACAGTTTTTCAGTCTATATAAGAGTCATCATTTAAAATTGTATGGATCTTTCTTGGACGGTATATCTGATACACATTTTCACAAATAACTGTCCAAGACTAATTATTGTAGATGACTCTTCACAATAATTGTGATGAAGAAAATACCAATTCAAATTGAATGGATTCAAAAAGATGTTACTGCAGAGATCGGGATTATACCTGAGTATTAGGTTTGATAACCTGCTACAAATTCCTCTTCTGCTTCGGGTAAATCAAAAGATAATCTTTCACTACATTAGATATCTATGTGTGTGCATATAATACATGTGTGTATTTATATAAATGAGGTGGAGTCAAGCCCACGATCGGTTGAACAATGACAAGCTGAGCCTGAATTTAGCCTAGCCAAGCTTATCCGAGGAAGTGTCAAGCTTGAACAAGCTTCTAAGCTAAACAACCCGAACCCAAATTTGATTCCATCAAGGAACCGATCACCATTTGCAACATTTAACTTGTTTCCAGTCTACGGTAAGACGGTCATGTGTCAAAATATAATTCTCAAACAGTTCCAAGGTTAATGAAATGTATTGATGAATACACCATTTTCAAATTTTCGATATTAAAAAATAATAATAATAATAATAATAATTAATAATAAATAAAAACAAACATATTAATGAACTTAAATATACCCAATGAATCTATCGATAAACAAGTGCAAATATCAATCCAAGCACATGACAATAAATGACAAAAACAGCAACCACACTCATTTTTTTCATTTGCTTTCAACTTAAATTTAGGAAAAATGATAAACCCAAATTCCAAAACTTTAGGAAATGACCAAAACAACAATCAATATATTACCCAAAAGTCCTACTAAACTTTCTTTTTATTTTTCTTTTTTCCTTTTTCATAGGCAAGAACTCACACGTCTCAACTGTTGAAATTCTTTCCAAAACAGTTTCCTTCAGTAATGAAGAAAAATCAACCAGTCCGAAAAAGGAATGTACTGGTTGGTTTGATTCTATCCAGAAATCAACTGGTTGGTTTAGGGAATCAACTGGCTGAATCTTTGAAATTGTACAGGTTGACTTTTGTCTAGATTGAAAAACATTTTACCAACCTCACTGAGTTTAAAACCACACTATATGAATATATGGCCATACTCAAAGATTCATCAATAAGTATGAATTTCAACTCAGGACGGAGTGAGCAGAAAAAACAATCCTCGTACTTACATATATATAAATAATAGTACAAACATTTAAATTTCTTCATGCAAGACAATTCGAAGCCATTGAAGTTCTAGGTTTGCATATTTCCATTTCATGTATTGAGTTCCGTATACAAGTTTCTACCACTATCTGATCTTTAATGACTTTGAAACGTCAATAGTTGTGTTTGAGTTCGGTTGTATGATTTACAAAAGTGGGGGTTTGTTTGAAGATGTACTGCTTGATTTGAGTGTTCCGTCAGTGCCATTTTATTGTTTGTTTGATGGTTTTAGCATTTGAGTTGGCGTTTTCAATGTTTCAATTGTTTGTTTTCCTCTTGAAGGTTGCAATTTTTACATAGAGAGAGTTTATACAGCATAAAATTATAGTATAATCTTTGCTGTGATGAAGTTTCTAATGGCATCAATTATAGAGATTTATTCTTTTCCAAATGGCAAATATGAATAAGCATAGACTTACTAATCTAATCGAAAATATATAGGTATATATATGTATAAGCATTATCAGTTCCCATCTCAAGTATATTGGCACTTGTATTAGGCATTTGTCAAAAAGCCCAATTAAATTGGAAAAACATGCTTTTGTATTTCTAATTATTCTGAAAGGAAAAATAAAGTTTTAAACTTAGTGAAAAGTAAGGCAAATGCCAACTCAATTTTTTTTTTTTTTTTTTTTTTTCTCTAAGTTCTTCAAGACAGAGATGAAGATAGTATTCAAGATTTTTTCTTTTCTTTCTTTTATTTTGGGTTTGAAAAACAAATTAATAGTAAATAAATAAACTGTATACAAATAAACTGAAAAATGTACAAAGACAGAATAAGCCATATATACACAAAACATTACACCACAAAAGAAACCCAACATAGTCTCAATCTCATTCTCATCAGAGAAGGAAATTAAGTCAGAGCAATCTACCATCTAGCATAACACTACAACACTGTAGCCAAATCTATATAAAGATCAGATTCATTTGAGTTTGATATTTCAATGAACTAATTAAACAATAATTCCAAAAATTTAGGAAATTTTCTGGAATACCAACCTTGTAATTGCTTGTGATTGAAATTCCAAAAAAGCCTTTGGATCGCCCCTTTAGGTAGTCGAATGTACCTTCAAAAGTTGCTGTTGATGGTAGTTCGTGAATAGGATGAGGAGATCATTCCACGTCTGTCAGGGATGCTGAGATCAGAGACTGAGTGGAGCTCCAAGCTAGCACAAGGGATTCTCCATAGAGGAGATTAAGAGAGAGAAGGCAGATTTGCTTAACACCCATGGTAATGCGAGTCCTAGGAGACCATTACTTATGGTTATAGTTAGGGTATTGTATATATATTTTCAGCCCCCTTTTAAAATGGTGAGGGTTAAGCCCTATTTATACTACTTCATTTGGGTAAGGACCGTTGGTCATGAGAGCTAACTTCATCTTTATCCAATGGTCGCTTTACTTAGTTAAGGACACTTGGTTATGATGATAGCTCTTTCTTTATCCAATAGTCATTATATGAGATATATATTTAATGTATTATGTGGTCTCTACTACTCAAGCTCAGCTATTGGGTGTTAAACATTCTCTCCCCCTTGTGTAGACCTCGAAGTGAGGCGATTCCTTGGAACTCAGCCACCTAATCACTAATACTCAAATTCCCGCAACTGAAGATAGGGAAAGACCCTTCCTCGGGGTTCCGCCTTCTCGGCCCCGCGGGCTCTATCCCAGCTCTGTGTCTCGAGGTCCTTACAGTTAAAGGGAGCTCGAGAGAAAAATGCCCGAGGTTATGCCTACAGGAAGCAACCTCGGAAAAGAGGGGAGGAGGGGCCCATCCGACTGGAGCGGGGCGCGTCCACAGAAGAGGAAGGGTAGCGACCCCTTCCTCGGCCAGTGAGTTCAGTTATAGGACGAGTAGCTCGAGGATGCTGTCCTTTCAGGAGCACGCCAGATAAGTACTGGCCAAGTGTGCTTATTTTCAGAGATGGTGCCACTCGGGCAGACGTCGTGGCACGTATATCAACATTTTGCCTCCCTGTTTGAGGTCGCGAGGAGAGAGCTCAAAGCTGCGAGGAGGGAGCTCGAGTAAAAGACTGAATGTAAAAGGAAAATATTTGTAGAGAGGATCTCTATCAACTCATTGAGGTTTATCCGTAGAGAGGAACTCCTCGTTTTTTTTTCTTTTAGCCGAAACAGAGACTTATCAGTGCTCAGCTATCAATTATTATAATTATATATATACATAAGTGTCTGTGTGCTTAAAGTTCCCTCTTGATGACGTAGGGATCCCATGGAGCTTCAGCCTTTATTATATATAGGTGCACCTCAAGTCAATGTACTGACTACATTTTATCCAAGTTGAGATGTTCCTCGCACAACAAAATCATATTGTTAGAAAATAGATTGTAATGGAATGTGATAATTAATAAAAATAATTCTATCTTGATTCCAATTCAGGTTATGTGGTGTAATTTGCATCACCTAGTAAAGTCACGAAACAGTGCGAGATGCAGTTTTTTTTTTTTTTTTTTTAACAAAATTTATTGATAAAAGGAACTAACAGTGAGTCAAAATAAATTAAATAAAGGGAACTGAGCATGGAGTACAGATATATTGGGGCGCATCAGATGTGCCACAAGGAAGCACTGGTAAGCAGTTCAAGAAATGAGAGGTGTTGTCCTGAGCCGCAGAGGCACTAGGCGAAGAGGTGTCAATCTGAAGTTGCACTCAAGTTATAAGGGATACTCGAGTGAAAGATGTATTTTGTGAGGTGGATGCTAGTCTCGATTAAACTTTGTCAAGATAATGAGGATCGAGCGGGGAAAGGGAAAACAAGAATAATCAAATACCTTACTCGAAGGAAAATATTTGATCCCGTGATAATAAAATAATAATAATTTTTAACTAGCCCCTCAAAGAGAAACATAAAACATTATAGGACAATACAAAATAGGAGTTACTCCCTTGCCCCCCTGTCTGGTAGAAGTGTTGGTATAATGACTTCTAGCAGACAAAAAGAATAAAATTATCCTAAGAGGAAACTTTTTGTGAAGGTGAGCTAATTAGGGGGAGCTCATTAAAGAAGTCAATTTTTATGGAACTGAGCTTGGAGGGCTCGTCAGAAGATTAAATTTGTGAGTCTTATGGAAGGGAACTCTCTAGATAACCCCGAAGTTGTGGAAAGGACTTGAAATTTGTAATAAATAATTGGTTTGAGGAACCCTAAGGCTTGGAAATTTTGAGCATGAAGGACCTAAAGTCCGAGAACAAAGAGAGCATAGCACGAGGCACGACTCTAATTCGCGAAGTGTTACTTAGAAGATAAAGTACCAGGCATAGAAGGTTCCAAGTTTAAGCGACCAAAAAATAAATTAAATTAAAAAAAGAGTTGATAATGAGTTACTAGACCACTTAAAAAAATTATAATAAATAGAGTTACCTAAAATATATATATGATAGAAAGTTAAATAATAAATGCAATAAACCAACTCATATATATTGACAATGTCAATGAGGATTATAAAAGTACAGGTACTCGAGCTGCTGAGGGCTGCATGCCAAAAGTGTTATGATGTTATTACCTGCTAATAAATTATGATACGGAGTACAATAATACTGTTGCATTAGTTAAGTTCATTATTTAATCATTTTATATAGATTATCTTCAGTTTCGTATTTTTGTGTATTTTCAGGTTTGTTTCCCAAAAAGAAATAAAATGGAAGTCTTAAAGGCTTTTTGAAGACCAAGCCATGCAGAACGCTCATCCCTTCACTGAACGAGCGCTCATCCAGATAATGTGAGCGCTCATCCAGACAATGTAGAGCGCTTGTCCAAAGGCCATCCCAACGAATGTTCGGCAACCAGAGAGCCAAACGCTCTTCCAAAGCCAAAGCGCCGAGCGTTCTTCTAAAGGGCCAAGTGTTCTTCCAAAGCCAAAGTGCCGAGCGCTCTTCTAAAACCAACCGAGCGCCCATCCAAAGCGCCGAACGCTCGTCCTTTGGCAATCAAAGAGCCGAGCGCTTGTCCAGACAATGTGGACCCAGCTGGCATTTTGAACCTTTCAATTTGATTCCCTCCTTAATTGAGGTTGTTGGTAAAGTGCTTTCGGGGGACTTTGACCTCAAAATTGAGGAGGTTTGGTTGGTACTACAGGGAACTTTTAGCATGCATGATGAGGGTTGTGCTCATGAAAGGACTTGAATGCTAGTAAGAAACCCAAACTCGCAAGAAAGTCTTAAGCCGCAAGAGGCTCCGAGTCCTTTACGAGTGCTCTAACCGTAGTGAAGTGAACTATGCACAAAAATAAAATAAAATCCTAAGTACAAGGGATGGACGAGCTTGAATGAAGGGGAGATCCCGAGCACAATGAAAGGACCATGAAGCAAATGGACTGGCTATTTCAATGGGAATATCCATATCTCAAGTGACCCAAAACAAACAAATAAATAAAGTTGTTTGTAGTGAGATCGTACGAGAGAAAATTTTGGCAAGTGATTGGACTTAATGAGTGGGCCGTTATATATATATATATACACACACACACACACTTTAGAAAAGTCCTTAAACGCTCCCAGGATTATTTTATAAAAAAAGAAAGCTAGTGATGTGTTAAAGCCACGAGGAAGTGTTTGCCAAAGCGGTGCTCGAGTAGTACGAGCTGACCTGAAACAACGATCGAGCTGCGACAAAATGCTAATCCGAAGCATTGCTTAAGCATTTATAGGAAAAGATTTTCCTTTAGGATCAAGTGACCTTGAGGAGGTTACCGAAGTCTCTAAAGATTGATGGGTCGAAGAGAGAGATTAGTAGGTGAAAGCTTGAAGAGATTTCTATCAAAGGGTAAGGACCAACCAACATGTTAAGACTCAAGGGCTCTGTTAATTCTTTGATGGAGATTCCCGCAACGTGGAATGCATGCACAGGGAGGATAGCTATTGAGTGCTCTGAAAATGATTACCACAAGTTGTGATTGCTTCAAGATTCAAAGATCAGGAAGTGTACAACTACTACTCAAGATCATAGGTGAAGCTTGATATTGGTGGGTGGTGATGTTTGATGGTACGAAGAGGCACAAAGTTTGTGTTTGAAAGAGTTTGACCGGCGTTTTTTTTTTGAGTGTTCGAAGAGATGCCAATGTTGAGTTCAAAAGGAATCGACGATGCGCGTCGAGTGCTCGAAGATGTGCCAAGTTCTAGATTAGAGTTTGAAAATGATCGAGTTAGACAGTCGAGGGTTCGAAGAGGTACATGGCTCGGAATCGAAGGGAGTTGGACAACATTCCTCGTTTCGGCCTAGGCAGTTTATTTGAGGTGTTCTTGGCAGCAAGTTTAGTTGGATGTGAGGTGTAAGATCTCGCTTTCAGAAGGGTGATCGAGGTGGCAGTCAGAGTTTGGCGAGGTTCGCTATTATTTGCAAACACAATGCTTTGTTGGTTCAAATGGGTTTCTTGATCATGTTTCATAGAGCCAAGCAAGGAACTAGGAGGGAAAGAAGCTGAAGTTATAAAAGTGAGAGAGGCCGAAAGAGCTAGTCCTCGAATTAATGACCAGGGTATTTTTTGTAAAACATCACTACTACTATATTTTTGTTCAAACAGTTGTTGGCATTGTGCTCAATCCGCCAGGCGAGCGTGGGCTCAAAAAGGAACTCGAGTAGCATGAGTAGCAATGTCGAAACAGTGCTCGAACCACAGAGGAATGCTAACCCACAGCATTTCGAGCATTCAAGGTTTTTTTTTTTTTTTTTTCTTTGGTGAACACTCTTAGTCCTTTGCCCCCAATTGTCTGGTAGGAGTGTTGACCAAACAACTTCTAGGCTTCTAGCATACAAGAGAAGATGTGTGAGTGTGAGACTAGATGTTGCCCAAGAGAATGGAAGCTCTCGGCACCGCAGGGAATTTTCAATAAGCATCATGACAGGCTTGAACTAGAGGGAGGACTTGAGTTGTGGCCAAGACTCGGAATTTGCAATGAAGGATTGAGCTTGCGGAGCGGAGGACCGCTAAGAACTTGGAAAACTTTAACATGAGGACCCAAGGGAGAACAGAGAGCATTATAGCACGAGGAAGGCTTGAACACTAGGGGATACATAGAGTGAGAAATTAAGTGTGACACAAAGGGACCCAAGCGCGGGAGAAGGATAACAAATAAATAAATAGGAAGTAAATCTTGAGAGTCCTCAAATCATTGACAACGTTGGCAAAACAAACTGTCATTATTACTATTTTTGTTGGAACAACTTATAACTGTGTTTAAGCTATAACAAAGTTCTAGCTCAGAGCAGGCTCGAGCTATAGTGTAAAACTGCTACTTTAAGCTACGAGGGACGCTGATCCGAAAGGTTGCTCGAGCACTGGAGTTATCATTATTATTTAAATAGGATAATATATCCATATAGTACATATTTTATTGCACGTTAGTATAGACTTAAAAGATGAAGTCTCAGACTACACAATGCCAGTAAAAAAGATGTGAAAAGATGTGTGACAACTCACTAATGTAATAATAACTGACATGGTACTCTAAAAACAGTAAAGAGAAAGAGGATTTGATGGGTAAATGACACAAAAATGAATAAATTAATTAAGAATTGTTTTTTTTATGGGTTCAAGTTGAACTTTTCCAAAGACTGATATGCACAATTGTTGTGATACATATGTAAAATATAAGTCAAGTCAATCATTATATTTACCTTTTTTTTTTTTTTTTTTTGTTAACTAGCATTATATATATTTTACTAGTAACAATGAATTCAGATCAGGGAGCTAATTAGACTTATGTTTAAATTGAAAACAAGGAATGTCAAGTGTATAAATAATGAAAGTTAAAATAAGTGATTTATCAACCATCCAAAGCTTATGCAACAATGGTTAAAGAAAGACATTTAGTCTTCACTTCTACTATTAGTTTTAATTTTTATTTAATTATTTCTACTGTAGCTTTATGGAGTTGTAGTTGGCTATTATTACATAAGCTTTGAAGCAAAGCTGAGGTTTATATTATACAGTGTAATAGATTGTCTTGGCCAGTTCATGGCGTGACTGGGCCAAAGTAGCAATTGTCATTTTAGCACATGCAAAACTGTGTGCATAGGGTAATGGGTAGACCAACAAGGTAGTACAAGCAACAATGCGGAAAGTGTCTAACATATGTCACAGGTATGTGTAATACATGTGCAAAAAAGGAGTTACAGATGGGTAATGTAATGTAACAATAAAAATAATAGAAGAAAATACTTATTATAATTAGAGAGGTGAAAATGGGAAATGACCTCAAATAAGTAAGTCTTTACATGAATAAAGACCTGTAAGGTTTTGTGCCGCAGGACAATTTAAATAGCCAACGGATAAAAGTTAGCAGGGTGAGTGACAAATGAGATTCTTGTGGAACTCTTTACACTTGAATAGGCTGTCAAATGTGTGGTGATTTATTGATTTCCCCTCTATGTTTTTAATACTATGGTGAGCCTGTCAAACTGGTGAAAAGTTACAGAGTAGGTGGTGGCAGGTGCCATACATCTCTTATCAAAAAAATGTGTATGAATAGATTAATCAAGTAAAGTACACAAAATATATATATGTGTGTGTGTGTGTGAACAATAGAGATATATATATACGCATTCAATTTTTATATGTGAAGAGATTAGGACAGTATAACCTTTCTTTATCATCATTATGGGTAAAGAAAGACTGATATATATACTGGGGCCCTCGACTCTCCATATGGCCTTTTTACAAAACCCGTTTTAAGTCGAGGCCGGACTAAGGGAAGTGGGTTGCTCGAGGTGTCATGCTTTGAAGGGAAGAGATGCTGCCTTAAGAGAATTGGCCATTTTTTGAACTAGCACACATGAGACCCACGAGGGATCGACCAAAAAATAGCGAAGAAGATAATGATTTTTAGATAGACAGAGTATAAGATTCATGACTAAATAACATGGCATGCTATATCAGTAGAGATAAAACAAAAATCTAAAGATAAACATGTCAGTTTGAAACTAGAGCAAGCAATAAAAAATTGAGTTGGGAACGAAATCACCGTTTTGAAGCAGTAGATTCTCTTGCAAACTTGACATTGATGGAATGCTCCTCCCAGTGAAGTCGCCAAAATGTTGATAGTAGTTCGTGAATAGGATGAGGAGATCATTCCACGTCTGTCGGGGATGCTGAGATCAGAGACTGAGTGGAGCTCCAAGCTAGCACAAGGGATTCTCCATAGAGGAGATTAAGAGAGAGAAGGCAGATTTGCTTAACACCCATGGTAGCGCGAGTCCTAGGAGACCATTACTTATGGTTATAGTTAGGGTATTGTATATATATTTTCAGCCCCCTTTTAAAATGGTGAGGGTTAAGCCCTATTTATACTACTTTATTTGGGTAAGAACTGTTGGTCATGAGAGCTAACTTCCTCTTTATCCAATGGTCGCTTTACTTAGTTAAGGACACTTGGTTGTGATGGTAGTTCTTTCTTTATCCAATAGTCATTATATGAGATATATATTTAATGTATTATGTGGTCTCTATTACTCGAGCTCAGTTATTGGGTGTTAAACATTCTCTCCCCCTTGTGTAGACCTCGAAGTGAGGCGATTCCTTGGAATTCAGCCACCTAACCACTGATACTCAGATTCCCGCAACTGAAGATAGGGAAAGACCCTTCCTCGGGGTTCCACCTTCTCGGCCTCGCGGGCTCTATCCCAGCTCTGTGTCTTGAGGTCCTTCCAGTTAAAGGGAGCTCGATAGAAAAATGCCTGAGGTTACGCCTGCAGGAAGCAACCTCGGAAAAGAGGGGAGGAGGGGCCCATCCGACTGGAGCGGGGCGCATCCACATAAGAGGAAGGGTAGCGACCCCTTCCTCGACCAGTGAGTTCAATTATAGGACGAGTAGCTCGAGGATATTGTGTTGGAATTTTATATATATATTTAAATTATAAAATTATTTTATGGTCCTATGTACTACGTTTTCTAAATTAGGATTGCAATGTGATTATTGATACTTGATGGATTAGGTTATACTTTCCAATTTGGTGGTCTAATTGGAAGTATGGTTTTATACCGTTGGATTGTGGTTTTCCAACTTATTTGGTGTGATTTAATTCTAACCATTGATATCTAAGTTTCCATGATAGGAAGGGAGACTTAGATATGCTTGTTTGTAGAAAAACCGTCCCCTCTTGTTGTTATTATATATAGGGGTTTTAAAACCTTTATTCAGTCCTATCGTATCGATAATTTTCAGAAGGGAGTAAAGCGCTCTATTTTTCAGATCCATCAAAGGGCGATAAAGGATTCTCAAAAAGGTATCTCAAGTTTAATTTTCTAATCAGGTATGAGATCAAACCCTCTCTTTAATTGATGATCAATTTTGATTTCTACTTGTTGTTTGTTAATTAAACCTAACAATTGGTATCAGAGCAAGGTTAGGGTTTGTAGAAATCAAAATAATAAAGATTAATTTATGATGTAACATACTTAAATCGATGTATTTGAAATCATTAATTTTGTGTGTCTCGATTTTGTGGGTATTTAATCATCTGGATATTTGTACTTGCGTATTAATATATAATTGATTCATATAATCAGTAAGTAAGTTTCTGTTTGATATTTAATGCACGCCGATCGAGAGAAGATCTGATTTTTTTAAATATCAACAAGTTTTAAGCAATTTGGTAACTAGGAATGCAACAGTATGAGTTTTGTATTGTTGTACACGCCGAACAAGATAGAAACCAAGATTAATGAATTTGTTGTATATGTGTGTATATATCAATTTGTTTTAATAGTTTTACATGCACGCAATTTGGTAGCTAGGAATGCAAATTGTTGTACATGCCGAACGAGACGGAAACCAAAATTAATGAATTTGTTATATATGTGTGTATATATCAGTTTGTTTTAATTAGTTTTACATGCACGCCTTACGAGTGTTGGCATGAATTAATTTTTTTGTTAAAGTTTAAGTAATCATTTTGTTATGATTTTATACTATCTGTTTTTTAATAAATTGATTATTGTCATGATTTTAAGGAATTAATTTGTTATGTGATTTAGAATTTGTTTCCTTTAATCAGTATGCACGCCGAACAAAAAATAAAATCAATGAATTTGATTGTAAAAATTATACTGTGTATAGTATATAGAGAGGGATATATGTTTAAATATTTAATTAATTCTTTAAATTATTCTATATATGTGAGGTAGTAATTTCATGTATTATTTATTAAATTGCTCACTGACTAATCTCATATAATGATGATGAAATTACATGACCTCATGAGTGTGCTATACTTGATTAAATGGAATTTATAAAGATAAGGTCTTTCATTGGGGTTTATGAGGACCTGTAAAGTGACCGTTTTAAAAAATAATAGTCAAAGTGAGTGATGCCTGCTTAAAAGTGACACGCTCATAGAGGTTATTATTTTAAAATTTTAAGGCATTGGTCTTATTGAGGTCTCACAGTGCACTTACTTACATGAGGGTATTTGTTCTGCCAAAAGGTGGTCAATGTCTTAGTGTGGGATAAGTGAGTAGAATATTTGAGAGTGCTTGGATTATAACTAAATAACCCTCTTGCCAAAGGTAGTGGAAGTGTTTAGTAACAATTCAAATATAATCAAATAGGTCTATGTGTGATTTGATCGCAAGTTTGGGATAAAATAAAATCTAAATTCTGCCAAAAGATGTTTTTTAGATGGCATTTTATATGTTCCTGCAGGGTAGACAGTTTTGCATATAGTAAAACACCCTGATAAATTCGGCTTAAAACCCCAAGCACGAATTAAAGAAATAATCCCTAAAACTGTAAATATTATTTTATATGTTCATTTTTATGTTATTTGATATAACATGTATTACAGTTATGGACGCTTCCGTTATTCAAAGACAACTCACAGGGATTGAACCATTGAATGGTTCGAACTATACTACTTGGAGGACAAGTGTTGATATTATGTTGGGTTTCTTGGACTCTGAGTTTGTACTTTGTGAGGAGAAACCCGCTGCAATCACTGAAGAGTCTTCTGAAGCAGTAAAGTTATTGCATGCTAAGTGGACTAAGGCTAATACCATGGCTATCAGGTTGATCCGTGCTTCTATTGGTGAGACTATTCATGGTGGTATTCCTGTATTTGATACTGCCAAGTCGCTTCTTGATTTACTTAAGAAGCAATTCATGGGTACTAAGAAGCAACTTCAGTATTATTATTTGACACAACTTATGTCAACCAGTTATGATGGCAGTGGTTTAGTGAGGGAGCATATCTATAAGATATGTAAGCTGGTTAATGGTCTCAGAGAGCAGGGAATCAAATTTGATGATGAGTTATTGGTCCACATGGTGATTTATTCTCTGCCTAGATCTTTTGATGCTTTCAGGGTAAATTATAATTCACAAGAGACAAAATGGGACATTAATCAGCTATTGGCACTTTGTGTGACCGAGGAAGAGCGGCTCAAGGGTGCTAAATTTGAGTCGGCTCATCTTGCCAGAAGCAGTAAAAGTATGAATAACTTCAAGTTGAAAGGAGGCAAGAAATGGAATCAGACAATTCAGAAAAATGGAAAGCAGGACAACAAAGGAAAAAGGCATTGAGCATGTAAATGCGAATGATGAATGTTGGTTCTGTAAGAAGAAAGGACATCAAAAGAAAGACTGCTACAGCTACAAAAATTGGTTAAAGAAAAACAAAGCAGATATGGGAATTACTATTGTAATATTTGAATCCAACTTAGTAAATGTGCCTAATTATACATGGTGGATTGATACGGGCGCATCTGTTCATATCTCTTGTTCATCACAGGGACTTCGAAGCCAGAGAAAACCCAGGGCTGAGGAGAAATTGGTGTTGGGTAATGCTGATGCAGTTCATGTTACAGCTGTTGGGACGATTTCGCTAGTGTTACACACTGGTTTTTCCTTAAAACTTCAGGATGTTTTTTATGTTCCAACTATTAGGCGTAATTTACTTTCAGTTTCAAGACTTAATGCTTTAGGTTTTCAATTTTCTTTTGGTGATGGATCAGTTACTATTCATTATGGTAATAATATAGTTGGACATGGTTGTTTAATTGATGGTTTATATCAGTTATTGTTAGATGATTCTCATATACCTGCTTCTTGTTTTTCTGTGGATTCGATACCTTCAAGATTAAAACGTGCTTTTATTAGAGAGGATTCATCTATGTTGTGGCACAAGAGATTGGGGCATGTCTCTCGAAAGAGACTTAAACGCTTGGTCAAGGATGAGATTATAAGACCACTAATTTTTTCAAATTTTGATTTATGTGTTGACTGTGTCAAGGGGAAGATGCAGAAGAAACGTAATTTTGAGGCTAGTCGGTCATCTAGTCTTTTAGATTTTATTCACACAGATATTTGTGGTCCGTATCCTACTGCTTCTCGAGGAAGACAAAGGTATTTTATTACCTTTATTGATGATTTTTCAAGGTATGCTTATTTTTACCTAATACACCAAAAGTCCGATGCACTTAACATGTTTAAGATCTATCAAACTGACGTTGAAAAACAGTTAGGCAAAAAGATTAAAATTGTAAGATCAGACCTAGGTGGTGAGTATTATGGGAGAATGAACCAGGAGGGTGTGAATCATGGTCCTTTCGTCACGTACTTCAAAGAGCAAGGTATAGTGCCACAGTATACCACACCTGGTTCTCTTGAACAAAATGGAGTTGCAGAGAGGAGAAATCGCACCTATCAAGATGTTATTCGCAGTATGATGAGCCATTCTTCACTACCTGAGAATTTTTAGGGAGAAGTTCTTAAAACGGCAGTTTATATTTTTAATAGGGTGCCATGTAAAGCAGCTCCTGAAATACCTTACAAGCTTTGGACAGGTCATAGACCTAGTCTTCGACATTTACATGTGTAGGGATGTCTTGCAGAGGCAAAGTTATACAATCCTGATATTAAGAAGCTTGATTCTCGCACTGTTACTTGTCATTTCATTGGGTATCTTGAGAGATCATTTGGTTACAGATTTTATTGTCCCTCTAAACCTATGGAGATTGTTGAGACCAGTCATGCAAAATTTATTGAGAATGACGAATCCAGTGGGAGTTTGGATCATCGTACTTTCTCTTTTACAGAGGAGCAATCTTCTGTGTCTATTCCATTTACTACAGATTTAATTCCAACTTCTGTGATTCCATTCAAAGCTCCCAATCCCACCCCTTCAGTTATTCCTCATATGCAGCCTCTTACTTCACCTTTTAATCCACTTTCTGAGCCTGATCAACTTAGAAGATCTTCTAGAACTCAAAGATCCGCTATACCTGATGACTTTGAGGTGTATGTTAGTGAGGTTGACATTGGCGAGCATGAGGATCCAACTTCATTTAATAAAGCCATGGAGAGTCATGAATTTTCTAGTTAGATAGATGCTATAAAAGATGAAATGCACTCTATGGATGTAAATGGGGTATGGGAGCTTGCTGATTTACCTACAGATCGCAATGCGATGGAGTGCAAATGGGTTTTTAAGACCAAGAGGGATTCACTTGGAAATGTTGATAGATATAAAGCTAAATTGGTGGCTAAAGGTTTTAAGCAAAAGCCAGGTGTTGATTTCTCTGAGACTTTCTCTCCAGTTTCATCAAAGAATTCTTTGAGAGTCATTTTTGCTATTGTTGCACATTATGATCTTGAGTTGCATCAGATGGATGTGAAGATAGCATTCCTTAATGGAGACCTTGAGGAAGAGATATATATGTCTCAACCTGAAGGTTTTGTGGTTAAGGGACATGAACATCAAGTGTGTAAATTAAAGAAATCAATTTATGGGCTTAAACAAGCTTCACGACAGTGGTACTTGAAATTTGATAAAGTGATTACTAGCTATGGGTTTAAGGAGAATGTTGGAGACAAATGCATATATCTCAAGGTCAGTGGGAGTCGTTTTATTATTCTTATTTTATATGTTGATGATATCTTACTAGCTAGCAATGACATTCATGCGATACATGATACGAAGAATTTTTTATCAAGTCATTTTGATATGAAGGATATGGGCAATGCTGAGTTTGTCTTGGGTATTAGGATCCATAGAGATTGCACTTCAGGCACACTTGGTTTATCTCAAAAGGCATATATTAATAAAATTTTAAAAACTTTTGGGATGAAAAATTGTGCACCTGGTGAGGTTCCAGTTGTAAAAAGGGATATTTTTTCAGAAGAACAATGTCCTAAGAATGAGATTGAGAGAAGTAAAATTGATGTCACCGCATATGCGTCTGCAGTTGGAAGTCTGATGTATGCTATGACATGCATTAGACCAGATATTAGTTATGTGGTTGGGATGCTTAGAAGATTTTAGCAAAATCCAAGTATTGCTCATTGGAGAGTGGTAAAGAAAGTTTTGAGGTATCTTCAGAGACCAAAAGAGTTTGTCTTGGTGTACAGGAAATCAGATTGTTTGGAGATAGTTGGTTATTCTGATTCGGACTATGCAGGTTGTTCGAGTAGTAGAAAATCCACTTCTGGATATATTTTTATGTTGGCTCAGGGAGCTGTATTATGGAAAAGCTCTAAGCAATCTATTATCGCATATTCAACTATGTATGCAGAGTTGATCAGTTGTTATGAAGCGACCAAACGTGCTATGTGGTTGAAACAGTTTATTGCGGATTTAAAGGTTGTAGACTCCATACACAAGCCTTTGATAATTTTTTGTGATAATGAAGCTGTCACAAAATATGTGAAAAATGAAAAATTGACCAAACGTAATATGCGCATAGATGTGAAGTACCTTTACGTGTGCGAGAAGGTTAAATAAGGTATTATTGAGGTTCCCCATATAGATACAGTAAGGATGATTGCAGATCCTCTCACTAAAGGTCTTCAGCCAAAAATATTTAAAGAGCACGTGATTTGGATGGGTATTCAAGAGTCATTGTGTTATGATGTCTGATTTCTCTATTACATCATGTTACATTACAGTTGTTTTTCTTTCAGTTTATTTACAACTTATGGTGACAGTTGTTTGCATGAAAATAAAGTTATGATGCATCATCATCATTATTATTATTACATTGTTGTATATGATATGTGCACGTATTATTCTTGTTGCCTGAGAGTGGTATTGCACTCATGAAGTTATTTGGGCTAGATGTGAAATTGGCACCACATTGGTAAATCCAAACATAACTACTAAAGTTTGCCTGTGGGAGTGTTAACGCTCTATGAGGATAGCTTGGGTTAGATATGAGATTGGCTCCATATCGGTAAACCCTCACACTGAATAGAAGGTTGGCGGTTTGCTGTAATATGTTCAGGTGACATACCGCGATGGTATGAAGCAGGACGGACAGTGAGGTGTGCGTTTAGACCACATGCAGTTTGCATATCTCATGAAATACAGTAAAACCACTATATTTGCTTGAATCCTAGATGGAATCGGTTTTGAGACCATGGAACTGTTTAGACTAATATATTAATTGTCTACGCATTCATGATCCACTATTGAGGAAATTTATGGAGGAGAGTGTTCTAAAGTTTCAATCCATCAATTTCGATAATTGTGTTTTCTAAATAAAAAATGAGTGGCCACTCGACTTTTTATAAAGTGTGTTGCAATCCATAGTGTCATTTTATAAAACTTAGAGTGCATGGACCAAGTGGGAGATTGTTGGAATTTTATATATATATTTAAATTATAAAATTATTTTATGGTCCTATGTACTACGTTTTCTAAATTAGGATTGCAATGTGATTATTGATACTTGATGGATTGGGTTATACTTTCCAATTTGGTGGTCTAATTGGGAGTACGGTTTTATACCGTTGGATTGTGGTTTTCTAACTTATTTGGTGTGATTTAATTCTAACCATTGATATCTAAGTTTCTATGATAGGAAGGGAGACTTAGATATGCTTGTTTGTAGAAAAGCTGTCCCCACCCCCCCTGTTGTTGTTATATATAGGGGTTTTAAAACCTTTATTCAGTCCTATCGTATCGACAACTTTCAGAAGGGGGTAAAGCGCTCTATTTTTCAGATCTATCAAAGGGCGATAAAGAATTCTCAAAAAGGTATCTCAAGTTTAATTTTCTAATCAGGTATGAGATCAAACCCTCTCTTTAATTGATGATCAATTTTGATTTCTACTTGTTGTTTGTTAATTAAACCTAACATATTGTCCTTTCAGGAGCACGCCAGATAAGTACTGGCCAAGTGTGCTTATTTTCAGAGATGGTGCCACTCGGGCAGACGTCGTGGCACGTATATCAACAGTTGCGTAAAGAGAAATTCCAAATCGGCTTTAAATCGCCGGCCGGTGACGTTCACGAATACAATGGTGATTAGGTCTGTGTGGAGGGAGAGAAGGTTTTCTTCAGGGACGATACCTGTCAGGAAGTTCATACTCTCAACATCGGTAAAAATAGAATGATAAGTGTTTTAAAGGATAATACTTAGCTCCTCACCGGTGAGTAGCTTTACGCTACACACCCCTCATGTTTCAATGACAATATATCATATCTGCTTTAATAACCAAATAATTTACGTTCTCTGTATTATCTCAAATCAACTATTGAATCAGCTTTAATAACCAAATAATCCACGTTCTCTGTATTATCTCAAATTAACTATTGAAGAACTTTTTTATTAAAGCTGATGTGGTATATTGTCATTGGAACACATGAGGGGTGAGTAGCTACTCACCGGTGAATAGCTAAATATTATTCTATATTAAATATAAATAAAAAATAAAATATTTGAGAGGTTAACGATTAAATCTTAATTTAACAATATCTCACACTATTATTTCTAATCGAAGCCCTAATCTATAACTAGCATCGTAAAAGTTTAGTCCTTCGAAGCATATTAGCCTTTCAATAAGCAATCTTCATGAAGCACAGCAATAGTATTAGATGTCAAATAAGAACAAATATGTACTCCTTTGGCAGCCTACTCTACCATGTCTTATAATAAGCATGGCTCGAAACAATTTGACACTTTAGGCTAATCTTTCTTTTTATTTTGTAAAATGCAAAATTACTAATTAAATTTTTGTATTTAAGTTTAGTTAATATATAGAAATATATAATATATATATATATATATATATATATATATACTCATAAATTTATAATAATAAAAATTAATAAAACTAAAAAATAATAATAGAATCTGATTTAAAAAACTTTAATCCAATGTGCTTATTAATTGTTCAATATAATAAAAATATATTCAAATTGAGAGTAATTAGAAGAAATAAAACTATAAACTTGTACAGAGAAATGAGAAGATTTGTTAAGAGTGGAGAGAAAGTATGTATGTATGTATATATATATATATATATATATATATATATATATATATATATATATATATATATATTATATACACAGTGTATAAATATATTTATTATATATAGAGAAAGTAAATTGAAGTCTGAAATATATTTATTATATAGAGAGAAAGTAAATTGAAGTCTGATTTATTATATATAGAGAAAGTAAATTGAAGTCTGAAATATATTTATTATATAGAGAGAAAGTAAATTGAAGTCTGAAATATATATATATATATATCACCTTCATCCGTCTCCCCATGTCTGAGATAGATTGAGATGCCAAGGATTGGGGAGAATAGAGTAAAGTGTGAGTATAGAATAACAATTGCCTCTTATTCACGACACAAAACGACATCGTACGTATATAATTCCCCAGGGCACCGCCAAACTTTTGGCAGGGCCATAATTTAAAATTTGTGGCTAAATAATTTTTCTAATTGAATAAAAATAAAATTATATTTTAGGGTAAAGTACAATGATACCTTGATATTTGTTATATAGATAGTCATATATAAGTTGACTATTTTTTGGAGAATGATACCTTTATCAGAATTGTCATCCAAACAAGGCCTTAAATGATTCAAAAAGGCAAAATTGTCTCTTAATATTAAAATTAGTTTTATTATAAAATATCAGACATGTTGAAATGTCAAAATTACCCTTGATCAACTTAATATAAGCCACAAAATGACGCCAATATTATGTTAAAATTCATTAATTTTTCTATGGTATTATAATATTCCGATTGTTATGAAATTTTTACCAAAGGTTCCTCCGCATGCCTAGTTACTATCTAAAAATTTTCATAATTTTTGACCAAACAAATATTTTTATAAAAATTTGACAACAGTTGTTGTCTGGAATTTTTCACTTTTTGAAATTAGGTTTTTAATTTATTTATTTGACTGCCTTTTGGACATCGGATAATCACCAAAATTTTCAGTTTTATACTTCCATGAGTCTACTTTTCAAAACATTTTAGTTTGCTCTGTTTCAATTTCAAACAAATTTTCTATGAATTTTTTATTCACCGCTGTGTAAAATTTTCCTCTAACTCAGCATTTTAACTTTTTTACATCAAATGTTAATGAGGACTAGATTAATCCAATTCATTAATTTGTAAAGTTAAAAAAATTCACAAAATGGTCAAGAGGCAAGTTGGTCAATTCCCCATCTGTTATATATGATAGGTTGTTACAGGGGGCGTTTTTGTCAACTTCTTCAAACTTTAGGAGTGTCATTGTCCAAAAAGTAACCAACTTGTATATGATTGTCAATATGAAAAACCTCAGGGGATGTCATTGTATTTTACTCTATATTTTAATGACTAATTTCAAATAAAATTGCTCTAAAATGATCACTGTATTTCACCTCATCTATCTCTCTCTCTCTTGTGCCACACACATACATAAATAAGAGTGTTTCTTTCTTCCACCAAATATCTTCGACAAATTCAATCATCGCCGTCAATCTTCTGGCCACTCCTATAAATTTGATAACTAATTATATTTTAGTGACTAATTTGAAGTAAAATTCTCTAAAATGACCATTGTTGATCTTAAGGATTTTATCCAAGGACAATCTACATGTTTTGATGATAACAAACCATTAATGGTGTTTACGGACTAATGTTTACATTGAATGTTAAAGATTCTTCACATTCAAAGAATGACCTCAATGAAGCTATAAAGATCATTCCAAGTATTCCATTATTTAAGATCACATCAATGAAAGAAATGGATACAAAGAAGACTTGAAGTTGTAAGGAACCAAATCCAAAGTTCATCCAAAGATAGCTTGGACTACAATGAGTAAGAAAGCAACTCAAAGGAAGGAAGAAAGCAAGATTACCTCAAAGCCTACACGATCATGGACAAAACATGAAGAAATGGGTAGATAAGATGGTGAGTGTTTAGGATTCAATGTCAAAATATTTATGAATCCATTTGAAACTCATCTCTACAAGACCATGCATATCATATCATCATTTATATGTTCCTATATCCATTACCAATAGACTATGCACTTCATCACATATATATATATATATATATATATATATATATTTGCTCATGAAATCATTACTAAAGAATGAGTTAGTTCAAGCATGCTTAAACCTTAAAAGAACTCACCACTTGTGCTAGAAATGCTAAGACCATGCACATCAATCACATGATTCATATTGATCAACAATTAAGGCATATAAAGCTTTCATTACCATAAGTTGGTAACAGACATTAGGACCCCAAAATGCGCATCAAGAAAAACTGTGTTTTTGGCTAAGTATGAAAAATAGCTAAGTGTGAAAAATGAATTTTTGAAATAATGATTATTTCAAAATAATTTTTCCCCGATAATAACTCATTATATTTCAAATAGCCTAAACTAATTTTATGGGATTTTTTCATCCATTCTACATTGGTCTACAAAATGATTCATTTTTACCAAAACTGTCAGAAATCCAAATTTGTATTAAAACTGAATTTCTACATTTTGATTTAGTTGGATTTCAATTTTTTTATATTTTTTATTGAATCCAAATGGGGGGTACTTCCTTATTTACATTGTAAACTTAAAATAAATAGACATATAAATATTATCTAGTTAAACTGTTTGAAACATTTTCCCCAAAATTTAATGACCATATAAACGGTTAGGAAGAAACTTCTAACCGAGTAGCTGAATCGGCAGAATGACCCATCCTTGAAATACAACTAGTAACCGGTTAGGACAATTCTCGTAACCGAGTAGCTGCACTAAGATAGAAAGGAGTCACTTCAAAACGCATCTGTTGTAACCAGTTAGGAACATCCTTGTAACCGGTTAGATGAGATCTGAATCTTATCTACTCGAGTAGTTAAGTCTTGTAACCGGTTAGATGTATGGGCAGAAGCTTCCCAACGGATATTTTGACCATTTGACCTCATGGGAACTTACCATAATGCCCCCAAATAGCTATACTCTTCCAATGGCCTATAAATACACAATGTAAGGACATTGTGGGTATACAAGGGAGCAAACACTTGAGAGACCTTGATGAGCACTGAAAAGTGCGTATTTAAACCCCTTAAGCTTAGGCATTCTACTACCTTTATCTATCTTACTTTACCATTTTAGATTGATTTCGTATTATTTCCTTTTTCAGGCACTTATCCTAAAAA
The DNA here is from genome assembly GCF_030987335.1 of Cornus florida. NCBI lineage: Eukaryota > Viridiplantae > Streptophyta > Magnoliopsida > Cornales > Cornaceae > Cornus > Cornus florida. Next base: position 34,174,323 of record NW_026775578.1, on the reverse strand, counting down.
TAAGCTAACTCAGCCAAATAAGAGTTTAATTGAAGCAATTCTGGAATTAAATAAAGAAAGGAGCAAAGTGGAAAAAGAGGGAAGCAAATAAAGCCAAAGGTGACAAGCAGTAAGGTTCGATCGATCCAAGTTAAAGGTTCGATCGATCGAATAATGATCGATCTCAGCACTTCAAGATAGATCCAAGCCTTAACCCAAAAGCATAAAGTTTCCAAAAGTTCGATCGATCCAACACCATCCTTCGATCGATCAAACACTTTTATCCTTATTCAAATGATTGATCCTATCCACAGCTGTACCACCCACTAACCACTTTTGTCCTTTTCCCATAAATATCTCCTATAAATATCTCGGATTTATCTTTTTCCAAAAAGCTCAGCTAGTTGGATCGATCCAGCCTAAGTTCGATCGATCTCACTTACTTTCGATCGATCCAAGTTCAAAGTTCGATCGATCGAACTTCCTCCAGTGCGAAAAAGTTAAAATTCCATCTCATTGAAAGTTGTCCTTTATCCAATCATTAGGGAATATTGTGTGCACGACCCCAACTCATTTTGGGTGTCATTTTGACCTACCTATATAAGGATAAGGATTGCTTTTTATAAAAAGAAGAAAAAAAGCCAACACATTATTTTCATATCATCTCTTGGAGAGGAAGCTTAAAGGAGGAGGAGGCTAAAGACACCATTGGAGTTCTTCATCAACAAAGAGCAGATTTCAACCATGGAATTAGCCCTTGAGGGTTGGAACATCATCACCATGAATGGCTAGACATTCTCTTGGGGCTAGAGTTAGCCCCAAGCATGCTTTCTATATCTTAATCTTGTGTATTATTGAGGGATTAGTGTTGTAATTGATGTTTTGACACTTTGATATATATAGATCTTGTTTATTCAATGATTTATATGGTTTAATGCTTCTAATTGGTCATTTCATTCTATCCATATGTCTATGTATGCTAGAATAGATGTTCATGTGCTTGTCTCTAGATTTTGTGTTATTGATGCATGTCTATGTGTATTGATGCTATAGATTTGGAGATTGTCAAAACATAATGCTTAAAGGAGTGCTCTTATGATTCTCTTGATGGTTCATGCTTATCTCTTGATGGATTGTGCCTCTCCCCTAGTTTATTTTCATGCTAGTAGTGTAGATATAGTGTAGTTGTAGTGTAGTGTTAAATGGGAGGACAATCTATGCTTGTTGTTTGATGATCCAAGCTTTTGAATGCAAGTAGCATATGTCTATATCCTTGTGTTGTATTTGGATTGTGAGCTTAACGAAAGGATTAATGACTTGTTTTGATTTATTGTGCCTTTCATATGTTGTTTAGACAATATATGTTTCATTGCTTAGATATATTGTGCCTTTCACATGATGTTTAGACAATACATGCTTAACTAGTCATCTTTACTTGTTGAATCAACCAAACACACACACACCAATATTGTAACACACCATTTTCCCTCATTAATCACTTGTCAATGATATAGAAATGCATTGCTTGGTAGTGATCTTTAAACCCCAAGATCTCTCTCTCTTACTTACTCTTAATTGCATTCTTTTGCCATCACTTAGTTTAATTTAGTTGCTCTTTAATCAACCAACCAACCAATTATTTGATCACTCAACCTACTAGCCCTAATTGTGATTCCACGACATTGCTCGATCCTCATAATCCCTTGGGACGATCCCTACTCACTCTTGCTACGTTAGTAGTAGTGTTGGTAGTGGTTTTTATAAATTTAAATTTGACCCAAAAGGCTTTTCTTGAACCACACATTCACTACATCAATTTTGGCGTGTAGGAACGGCCATCTCCGTCAAATTTTGGCGCCGTTGCCGGGGATTTGTTTATTAGATTTGGCAATGTCGGATTTGTGGAATTAATTAGGATTAGTACTCTTTTGATCGTGTTTTTACTTTATTTTTATTTTTCTTTTTGGTTACTTATTGTGTTGTTCTTACTTAACTAGGTGCATTGTTGGAGAGGAAGCAAGCAAAGGAGCCATTGAGCATTCAATTCAAGCAAGCAAAGGAAGCAAAAAGATAAAAATTCTAAAATTGCTAAGCTAAGCTTTAAAATTTGGAGTTGAAGTGCTAAAGGAACTTTGTGAGATTTTCTTTACTCAATCCCTTAGTTAAATCATCGGCCCGCATAGAGGCTTATTTTTTATTGTCTTGCATCATTGTTGTTAAAGCATGGGAGTATGAATTAAATGTTTGTGGAAGAAGTCTAATTGCATTGTTGTGAAGGCATAATGTTTGTCATTCTTTGTGTTTGTTGTGTTTTGCATTGTGCATACATGGACGTCGTTCATTGAGACCAACTCTTATCTCTCTTGATTTGCATCTTGAATCTATCGTTAGAAATCCTAGGGGAAGAGCAAGTTCAAATAAAGCCAATCTTTCAATGGATGACCATAATGACAATCATGTTAAGGACTTTGGTCACATAGACTAACAAAGTATCCTTCATCCCAATGTGCACAATGAGACATACAAGTACCATTAGGCATACCTAGGCCATTCATTCACCAACCACCACAACAACAACACCAAGTTCTATATGGAATGCCAAGGCCAATGTATGCTCCACAACCTCCTATCAACAATCAAGGAATCCAAAACCAAGGTGTTCATGTTGCACTTCAAGTAGCTAATCCACCTCTTGCTTTAAGAGACCATTATGTGCTTAATGAGTATAATGCACCTATATGCATCCAATTGCCTCCATTTAGAGCACATCATTATGAAATTAAGCCACAAACCATTCAAATGCTTCCTAACTATCATGGACTTCCAAGTGAAGAACCTTACAAGCATTTGGATGAGTTTCTTGAAGTATGTTCCACCGTAAAATATACGGACATGCCGGAAGAGGTTTTAAGACTCAAACTTTTTCCATTCACCTTAAAAGACAAGGCAAAGTATTGGTTTAACAATCTTAGACCTTTTTCAATCACTTCTTGGGCAGAAATGCAACAAGAGTTCTTAAAGAAGTACTATCCAGTTTCTAAGACCAATGCCATGAGAACCTCAATTCTAGAATTTTCACATGGGGATGGAGAAACGTTTCATGAAGCATGTGAATGCTTCAATGAATTGTTTAGGAAGTGTCAACATCATGACATGCCCAAATGGTAATTAGTTCAATACTTCTTTGAGAGCTTATCGGACAACTATAAGGGTATGGTTGATGCTTCCATGGGTGGCTCATACATTGATAGGCATGAGGATGACGTGTGGCGTCTCTATGAGAGCATGATTGAAAATTCTTTGCATAGACACTATCATCCAAGAATGGCAGAAATTCACAAGGTAGGAAGAGTGTTAGCTTACATCAAGTCGACCATTCAAATGAAATAGCCGCCGAAATGAAGTCTTTATCTCAAATGTTTGATCAATTTTTGATTAACCAAAACTCGGCGAACCAAGTATCTTCCTTCCCTAACCATTCTCATCATACATCAAATGAAACATGTATGACTTATTCTAGTGTTCTTCATTCTACTTCTCATTGTCCTCACGGACAAGTGCAAAGTGAACCTAATGAACAAGTTAATGCGGCTTTTGTGAACCAAGGGAACAATCCTTACGGTACTCATTATAATCCAAGTTGGAGGAATCATCCGAATTTCTCTTGGAAAAACCAAGGAGAAGGCTCAAACCCTTCCCAAGGCAGTTTTCAAGGGAAATACATTCTACCTCCACTTCAAAACCAAGGATCCCAAGGTTATAGACCCTATCAATCACAAGGGAATCAATTTGCTAATTCTCATTTTCCCAACCAATTTTATTCCCAAGGTAATACTAGAAGTCCCACCTTTGAAGAGAAAGTTTTGAATGCTTTGGGCACTTTAGAGGCTCACACTCAATTGCTTCATTTTCACTCTCAATCTATTACGAAGTTAGAAACCCAAGTAAGGCAAATAGGTAGCACTCTCAATGCAAAAGAGAAGGGAAAGATGCCTATAAATGCCCTACCTAAGCAACAATGTGTTGTGGAAACCCATTCCTCATCGGAAGGCCACACCATTGAACATGTTAATGCGGTGACTACCTTACGGAGTGGTAGGATTGTGGACAATCAAGTTGGAATGTCCAATGAAGAGAGTAAACCGGTGCAACCTCAAGTTTGTCACCCGTCTCGTTTCACATCCCATTCCTCCTTCATTGCATATATATGACCTTGTAAATAAGAAAGTCTTGAAAGATGTGTTTGAAAAAGAAGTTTTGAAAAATGATGTTGAAAAGGTTTTATTGAAAAATGATTTGAAAATTTCTTGTGTTGAAGAGAGTTCAAAAGAAAATTTTGAAAAAGTGTTTGAACCACAGGTTCCATTTCCGGATGCCTTAAAAGGATCCATTTCAAAAGACAAGCAAAAGGCAAAAACCAATGAAATCATGGAAATGTTTAGGCAAGTGAAAGTTAATCTTCCACTATTGGATGCAATCAAGCAAATTCCGGCTTATGCCAAATTCTTGAAAGACTTGTGCACCCAAAAGCGGAAGAATAAGAGCCAAGCACCAAGAAAAGTGATTTTGACCGAGCAAGTAAGCTTAATTTTGCAACATAACACTCTTCCAAAGTTTAAGGACCCCAATTCACCTACTACATCATGCATTATTGGTGATCATATCATTAATCGGGCGCTTCTTGACTTAAGAGCAAGTGTTAACCTTCTTCCATACTCGGTTTATGTCAAATTGGGCTTAGAATAATTGAAACCAACGTCGGTAGTTTTACAACTTGCCGACCGATCCATTAAAAAGCCTAGGGGTATAATTAAGAATGTTTTGGTAAAGATTAACAAATTCTTCTTCCCGGTTGATTTCGTTGTCATAGACACGGAACCGGTTCCCAATCCTAAGAGCCAAATTCCCATTATCCTTGGTCGTCCTTTCTTGGCAACCGCTAATGCCAACATCAATTGTAGGATGGGGATAATGAAGATCTCATTTGGCCACATGAAGGTGAAATTGAATATGTTTAATCCCACACCCAATTCATTTGACAAATATGAGGGCGAAGTTAATGTTATAGATGAATGTCATGATCTTCAATGCCGAGGAAATGAGCTTTTGTGTAAAACCAAAACTTCTAAAGGATCATCTTCAACCTTGCATTCTAGAAATCTTGTCTCAAATTCTTGCTTTGAAAGGGCATGGAAGCCCAAAGGTTGTAATTGTATAGACGAGGGACTAAAGATTTCTTTTGAGCTTAATCCAACAAGTTCTTCAAAGAACTATTTGTTAGGAGGAGTTCAAAGCATCTATCACCCTAACAAGGAGGGGATGCATTATAAGATCTTTGATCCGGCTAAAAGAGCCCAATGTCTTGCTAGAGACGTTAAAGACTAGCAAAAGCATTCGTAGGGTGTCAAAACCCTATTCCTCCCCTATTTCTATCTTTCATTCCATTTCATGCGAAGTCTAGATACTTGTTTTTGGTTCATATGCATTTCAAGGAACTTTCGTGAGGATTGCATAAGCTTTCATGTCATTATTGAGCATTTTGCATAGTTCGATCGATCTCAAACTTGAGTTCGATCTATCTCAAACTTGAGTTCGATCGATCGAACTCCATTCTGCATCCAACACTTAGAAAAATTTTCGACCTGCAGAAACCTGCATCCAAATCACCTCTCTGTCCCATCGTTCGAACTAACTCTTAGATCGATCAAGAGACCTTCGATCGATCCAACTTCCAAGTTCGATCAATCTCATGACTCAACACTTAGAAAATTTTTGAGCCTGCATCCACCTGCATATTTCAGCTCTCTGTCTGATCGTTCGAAACATTCCAAGATCAATCTGAAAGTTCTTCGATCAATCCAACTTCCAAGTTCGATCGATCTCATGTTCCAACACTTAGCCAATTTTCTGAGCCAAAAACCTGCATATTTTTGCTCTCTATCTGATCGAAACAAACCTGTTTCGTTCGATCTCAATCTTCATCATTATTTTGACTTTGTTTTGACTTTTCAAATTTCCAAAAAATCCAAAAATATTTGCATTGGTATTTCATTTTGTTTTATTTTATTTTATTTTTCAAAAAGTTTTCAAAAATTCAAAAATATTCTATTTTAATTAATTTTTAATTGTTAGTGTTTATTCAATTTAATTTAAAAAAAGAAAATTTTTGAAGAGAGTTCATCAAAGTTCGATCGATCACAGTTGGGTTCGATCGATCGAACTCTATCGGGACTGTTTTTAAAAATAGAACCAAGGGTTTGCACGATCGATTACAAAGATCGATCTAACTCACCCTTATCCTCAAAACCCTAACCTCTCTTCATCGCCGTCACTGTCTAACCACTTCACCATCTCCGGCGAGTTTCCAAGCTTCACATCTCTCTCTCATCTCGGATTCCATCTTTCCTTCTTCGCATCCACTTCTCTCACTTGTTCAAGGTAAGAACTGAGATTCACTTTGTGATTTGATGTTCGATTTGATGGTTCAATGATTTATATATTCGATTTAGGTTGCTTAGATGGATGAATCCGCCATTGATAAGCCTTCGAAGCATTGTATATACGTGTGTATGTTTTATAGATATTTTGAGATTTGTTTAGATTTATTGGAGTATGGGCCTCGATTTGTGATGGATTTATTGATTTGATGTGTTGTTGGGCCCACGAACACGTTCATGTGGGCCCCATGCTTCCAAGGTCACAGATTTGTGAACTTTGAGTTTTCAGCATCGCACAATTCGATCGGTCGAACTAGTATCTCTGATCGATTTTAAGAGATCGATCGAACTCATGTCTTCGATCGATCGAAGTAGTGAGATCGATCTCACTTACTTTCGATTGATCCAACTTTTGTGATCGATCTTACTTCTTTTTATGATCGATCGAACTTCACATATCTCACACACACACTTCATTCATCATATCTTATATTCATGCTATCATATCTATGCCCAATGCCTGTGATATTCCACATTGGATGTATTTCATACTTACAATGTTTAGCATGTTTCATATTCTACCACTTGCATAGATTCCTGTTATTTTTGTTTTGTCTATTTTACTTGACATACATGATTCTAATTCGTGCTTTTAAATTTCTTGTTCTGGCACTAACTCCCATTGCAAGTTTTTCTTTTTCTTTTTGCAGGCCATGGTAAAAAGGAAGACCATTGCCAACAGGCAACACGGGCCCACCCGACATACTAGGCCACGGACAGAGGAGCCAGCAGAACCCTCTTATGCACAGCGGGAGCCAGCACGGGCTACCCCGCCTCAGTCACCATCTCATGAGCCAAAGGATGACCACACACCATCCACTTCTATGGCTCATCCTGCTTTCACTCCATCACCATCTCCACCGCATACTGGAGCTGAGCATTTACATATACCACCTCAGCCAACTTATCTGCGGCGTGATAGGCCCACACCTCGATATGTGCACATGACACTCGACCATGAGTCAGAGTTTGACACGGCCTTCTTCTCTCATTCGGTGCTGACCCGATCCGCCTACCAGGATATTATTCAGAGGGGCCTGGCCGCTATTCTTTCCCCCGTTACAGAGCCGGTCTACCCACGGCTGGTTCAGTTATTCTACCAGAACCTCCAACCATCGCCGCATACCACAGCCGAGATGGTCACTTCTATCGATGGCCATCCGATCACCATTACAGTGGACATTTTAGCCCGCTCTTGCCGTTGTCCACACAAATGTCCCCCAGAGCTTCAGGACACATATCCGAGGCTATTCAGGCCTTTATATGCCGACATGGCAATTTCCCTCATAGGTCACCATGCTAGTGGCAAGACCTTCACCACCCGGACATTCCTTCCTGACGACCTATGGTTTACTGATTCTGTTCTTTACCGGAATATATACATGGCGGGGCACAAGATTCAGAAGAGGGGCGATTATCTGACAGCCCTTTACTCTTTCTACATCGGGCACTGGGTGTCTATTCCTGCGCTCATCTGGAGCATGATGAGGAAGCTGTATGACGAGTACATCAACAAGGAGATGCCCGGACGAGCTAAGTCTCTTCCTTTCAGCCACCTCATCACCCAGATTCTCATTGACCAGTGCTACCCCATCCATCCTCGGGAGCATCCCGAGAGAGGTTCTTGTCACTACCTCAAAAAGGACTGGAACAAGACCTACCGCTCCCTTATTACCAAGTTGCAGGACCACGCGATACTGGCTGCAGCAGAGTTGGAGCTGGAGGAGGCACAGGTACAGGCCAGGCACAGGTACAGGCCCAAGCACAGGTAGAGGCAGCAGCAGCACATCCCGCAGCGGACGACGCACCAGTTCATCCAGCTGCCGAGTATTTACACATTGACTTAGAGTGCCCTGCAGACGATGCGGAGTAGGACTCTCCAGCCAGGTTGCCCATTCATGAGCAGGAGCAGACACAGGAGCTTTCTTCTGATTCATCTATACCTGAGACTCCAGATATGACCCCCGGCTTTAGAGTACGTCTGCAGACGTTTGAGGATGCTGTTGTTTCCATCCGAGCTAACCTCACAGCCCACAGAGCTGATTTTGCTACCTTACGCACGGATGTTGCGACCATGTTCAGAGATTTATCCAGAGACATCCGCGGAGCCAGACCTTCCCGTCCTACCTCATCTCCTGAGCTCTCAGTCTTTTCTATCTTATGATCCCTCTCTCCTTTTGATACTTTACTATTGTTACTGTATTATTTTTACAGCCGATCTGTCGGCTTTGATATTTTTGTTGTACCTGCACTTTATCCGTTTTATATGTATCTATTTTTGCTATGGATGTCATATGATTGTATTCTCATATCTGTATGTTTGACTCCATCAGGTGCATCACAGTGACTTTAGTGAGAGAGTGCTACCCAATTTCCAGGACCACCCTTATACCTCTCTCATTTCTTTATCTGTTTATCCCATTTACACTTGCATGACCACTGTGCACTGATTATCCCATTTTGTTATCTGATAAGTTTATCCCAAGTGCCAATTTTCAGGATTACAGTTCATCCCAAGTTTGGGGGGGAGGCATGCCACCCACTTCGGATACTTCAGTCCCGATCATTCTTTCTTAGTTGCACTGGTATACTCTTTCCTTTATTCTCTTTGCATATTGAGGACATTGTGCAATTTAAGTTTGGGGGGAATGGTGTTTTACAGTGTTAGTTTTAAATTCAAATTTTGAGCATGACTTGTGTATTTGAGGGATATTTCTATAATTGGTCCATATCTAGCTATGATTTTGATCTTTTGAGGACTGTATTGCTTAAAATTTAAAATTTGCTTGACTTGAGAGTCCAATACTCCTTGTATGCCTTATGGATACCACTTATGAGTAAAAAAAATTTCGAAAGATTGATATCTTGCTTGCACTTGTGGTCCACATCATCCTGATTTTGTAATTGTTTTGAGATTCAATCTAGTCTTCTAAACTAGCACCGGCGCACACTAGCACTCATTTGTGGGGTACATGCTTTGTTAATTATTGAATTGGTTATATCCCAATTGAGCTAGTAGTGCATTGAAAGTTTTCATTCTTGATAAAGGTGGATAACAACCCCTTTTCACTAAGTAGCTAGAATTCTAGCCTCATCAAGCACTGAACTTCTCGCACTGAAAGGTGGAGGGTCCAAACTTTAGGTTAACAATTTTTTTTTTTTTTTTTTTAAAAAAAAAAACAAAAGTAATAAAAAGTGAGGGTTTCTCCCAAAAGGTGAGAAGTGGGAAATGATTAGATAGTTGTTGTCTTGATTTGTAACCTGGTTGATTTAAGCTTGTAAGTCCATAGGGGTATTTGAATGCCTGATACCCTAAAGCCGTCTGGTTTGGGAGTCATTGACCTAACGCTCGACCTCAAGGATCGCTAAAAAGTTGAAGAGATCAACACATTGCACCATACTTCCATCTTTGATCCTCAATAAAAAATAATAATAATAATAAAAATAAAAATAAAAATCGAGTGAAAAAAATAAGCGCACCTAGAACAATAAAGCTTTAATAAAAGGTCCACTTTTTGTCTTGATGATCGGTACTAGATTTGTGTGCTAGTTTGAGGGTAAGAATGTGATTAATCCTTTAGTTGGCTTAGATAGCAACACATTTGATACCAGTCCACTCAAAAGGATTCTAGAGTTGTTTTGATTTGCATGATCATTTTCTTGATTTGTGGAGGACCATACTTGCTTGCTTGATATTGAAATTTTGGGAGATTACTTGGAAATGGTTGAAAAATTGCATACTTGAGGTAGTTCTCTCCCAATGCTTGTTTGCAATATTGGTACCTCTTTTGAAAGAATGAGCTTAATGTTTGTGGGTACCATTTCTGGAAACCCTCACGAGACTTCACTCGTCCACTAGAGGTAACCTAAGGGTTTAAAAGGCTTGTTGCATGTGCTAAGTGCAATCGTGTTCCCTACGAAAGTGGCATTATCCATTTATTATTTTCTAGTTCATAGTTGTATAGTTGTTCATTTCATTCCTTTACTTTCTAATTCATTGCTAGGGACTAGCAATATTTAAGTTTGGGGGTGTGATGAGCACTGAAAAGTGCGTATTTAAACCCCTTAAGCTTAGGCATTCTAGTACCTTTATCTATCTTACTTTACCGTTTTAGATTGATTTCGTATTATTTCCTTTTTCAGGCACTTATCCCGAAAATAAGCTAACTCAGCCAAATAAGAGTTTAATTGAAACAATTCTTGGATTAAACAAAGAAATGAGCAAAGTGGAGAAAGAGGAAAGCAAATGAAGCCAAAGGTGACAAGCAGCAAAGTTCGATCGATCCAAGTTAAAGGTTCGATCGATCGAACAATGATCGATCTCAGCACTTCAAGATAGATCCAAGCATTGACCCAAAAGCATAAAGTTTCTAAAACTTCGATCGATCTAACACCATCCTTCGATCGATCGAACACTTTTGTCCTTATTCAAATGATTGATTATATCCACAGTTGTACCACCCACTAACCACTTTTGTCCTTTTCCCATAAATATCTCCCATAAATATCTCGAATTTGTCTTTTTCCAAAAAAGTTCAGCCAGTTGGATCGATCCAGCCTAAGTTCGATCGATCTCACTTACTTTTGATCGATCCAAGTTCAAAGTTCGATCGATCGAACTTCCTCCAGTGCGAAAAAGTTAAAATTCCATCTCATTGAAAGTTGTCCTTTATCCAATCATTAGGGAATATTGTGTGCATGACCCCAGCTCATTTTGGGTGTCATTTTAACCTACCTATATATGGATAAGGATTGTTTTTTACAAAAGGAAGAAAAAAAGCCAACACATTATTTTCATATCATCTCTTGGAGAGGAAGCTTAAAGGAGGAGGAGGCTAGAGACACCATTGGAGTTCTTCACCAACAAGGAGTAGATTTCAACCATGGAATTAGCCCTTGAGGGTTGGAACATCATCACCATGAATGGCTAGACATTCTCTTGGGGCTAGAGTTAGCCCCAAGCATGCTTTCTATATCTTAATCTTGTGTATTATTGATGGATTAGTATTGTAATTGATGTTTTGACACTTTGATATATATAAATCTTGTTTATTCAATGATTTATATGGTTTAATGCTTCCAATTGGTCATTTCATTCTATCCATATGTCTATGTATGCTAGAATAGATGTTCATGTGCTTGTCTCTAGATTTTGTGTTATTGATGCATGTCTATGTGTATTGATGCTATAGATTTAGAGATTGTCAAAACATAGTGGTTAAAGGAGTCCTCTTGTGATTCTCTTGATGGTTCATGCTTATCCCTTGATGGATTGTGCCTCTCCCCTAGTTTATTTTCATACTAGTAGTGTAGATGTAGTGTAGTTGTAGTGTAGTGTTAAATGGGAGGACAATCTATGCTTGTTGTTTGATGATCCAAGCTTTTGAATGCAAGTAGCATATGTCTCTATCCTTGTGTTGTATTTGGATTGTAAGCTTAATGAAACGATTAATGACTTGTTTTGATTTATTGTGCCTTTCACATGTTGTTTAGACAATATATGCTTCATTGTTTAGATATATTGTGCCTTTCGCATGATGTTTAGACAATACATGTTTAACTAGTCATCCTTACTTGTTGAATCAACCAAAAACAGACACACCAATATTGCAACACACCATTTGCCCTCATTAATCACTTGCCAATGATATAAAAATGCATTGCTTGGTGGTGATCTCTAAACCCCAAGATCTCTCTCTCTTACTTACTCTTAATTGCATTATTTTGCCATCACTTAGTTTAATTTAGTTGCTCTTTAATCAACCAACCAACCAATTGTTTGATCACTCGACCTACTAGCCCTAATTGTGATTCTACGACATTGCTCGATCCTCATAATCCCTTAGGACGATCCCTACTCACTCTTGCTACATTAGTAGTAGTGTTGGTAGTGGTTTTTATAAATTTAAATTTGACCCAAAAGGCTTTTCTTGAACCACACATTCACTACATCAATTTTGGCGTGTAGGAACGGCCATCTCCGTCAAACCTCATTAGGCATCAAAGAGAGCTTTTGTTCTCACATTTTCTCCTCATCTCTCTCATTCTTTCATATACTAATCTTGAGAGATTCTAGTAAGGATTCAAAGGGCTTTTGCTCTTGTTTGAATCTTCGTAGAGTTTTTACTCTATTATACACTCGAAAGATTCTATTGAATTCATAAGAGCTTATTTTCTTCACATATTTCATCTTCTCTCATTCATATCATTCATAGAGTTTGAGTTTCATTGATATTCATATATACTCCAGTTGAGAGCTAAATTTGTACATCAATCTTTGAGAGATATTTCTTGTACTTCATTGTACTTATTACTATCAATTATAAGGGGTTAGTTTAACCACCGGGTTGGTGTGACCCAAAGGAAGACTAAGGGAAGGTTGTTCTCTTAGCAAGGCGAAGTAAGGAGTTGCTTCATGTAAAGGTTTGCTCTCCACCCATAAGGAGAAGTCATAGTGGATTAGGAAGTCTCAAGAGGGGTTTTGAGCCGAGGAGTAGGAGTTTCCGAACCTCGCTAAAATCGCCGAGTCATTCTTTACAATTTCTCTTCCCTTATCTCTTTTACAATTGCGCTATTAATTATTTACTTTCATATCTTGAATATTGCATAATTGCTTAAGTGGTTAATTAGAAATTGTAAATCTATAAATTGCTAAAATTGGCCATTGACTCTATTCACCCCCCTTTAGAGTCAATCCTTGGGCAACAACCATTAAAAAAAAAAAAAAAAAAAAAATGACTAATGATCAAAATTAAAACTCAATTGCATATTAGTGACCATTGAAATTTATTCTCTAAACTATCAATACTTTTACATCACCTCTCCCTTTTTTTCTCACACACACAAATAAGAGCCCATTGCTTTCTTCCTCCAACTATCTCCGACAAAGTCAATCATCGCGTTCAATCTTCCGGCCATTTCCATAAATTTGATGCCTATGTAGTATTTTAATTTATAAAGATAATTTAGGAATTACATTAAAAACTAATAAGACAAGAGGAAGAACATAATTAAATTACTGACGATGAATCTTGAAATTAATCCAGCGTAGTATCATAGTCTTCCCAAAAACACAATGTTTCTTTACATTTAAAACGAAATACAAAAACTCTAGGAGTTCTAGTATTTGTATCATAACAACCAACTTGATTTTTCTAAAGATAACATGGGACAATGATTAATAGACTTGGCAAACAAAAGCATGACCAGAACTTTCATTAACTAAAGTTAATGGATTTTGAAGTACAACAACAGAAAGGAGAGAGACACATCAGACCCAATAAATTTTAGGCTTGCCTGAGATCAAAGCATGACCAAATTGATCGATGCACATATCGAATGGGTGGGTGTGAGGGCGTGTAAAGGTTTGGGTTCACCGGAGATAGTCGGAGGAAAGGATGGGCCCTTATGGATTGTCATTGAAATCAAGTTTTCCCTTAAATAAATTTATATATTTATATTATAATTATAGAGATCACCCAAGTCTCTAGTCAAGCGGTAGCCCCTTAAGTCTACTCTTTTTTTTCTTCTATGAAATACTATAACTAGTTTGTGGCATACTTTTTTTTTCTTTTTTTAGTTAATCCGGGGTGTCCGGGATGGCAAAAACCCTTAGGGCCACTCAACAACCTGACTAATCCCCAAGGACCGGAAGGGCACCTCCCAACCCAGGCAAGTAAGTCACTACCTTGCGCTTGCGAAGCTCCAAAGTCCAGCGAGAAAACCGCTGGCCATATCCGAAGTGGATAGTTTGTGGCATACTTGTTTTGTCATTGACACAATCGCTGGCCATAGAGGCTCAAAACCAGTCATGATTGACGACGAGAATATGTGACATCATCCTTCACCAATAGGTCAGTGCTCTTTCTTTCTCTTTCTAAATATAGTTAAGATGTCTTTTAGCAATGAGGCATATACACACATATATAATGAAACATATATTTAAACTAGCTCTAGTCAAAATGTTCGAGCTCGTTTAAACACCGGCAAGCTGAGTTTGATCATGGTTAGCCAAAGCTCTAGTTTCCGATCCGAGCCTGAATATCCCAAAGCTTGGCTTGGCTCGTTTACAACCCTACTTGGAAGAGATAGGGGGTTAAGATGGTTAATTTTAAACTTTCTTGGCCCTAAGATGCAAACCTAATTTTAGAAACAATGCTACACATTCATACCTAATTTTGAAATGTGCTTCTATAACATATATGGCAATGTTGTTTGTCACTACATTAAAACTCCATGTATGTTTACAATTAAAACAAAAATGTTTTTTTAAAGGTTCTCTCTTTTGTTCTCCACTCCTTTCTAAACTTTTCTTGATAGTAAAATTAGAGTGAGTGCCCCAAGGGGTAGGCTCGAATAGGTAAGTCACTTAGGTCTAAGGTTCGATGCATCTTGGGTGTAAACAATTCTTTAGAGGGGGAGTGTGTGAGTACTAACTAAGAAAATAATAATAATTAAAGTTAGTGAAAAGGTATTAAAATCTAATAATTAACTCATTCATTTAGTTGGGTTGCAAAGGTAATAGTGCGGTGATTGACAAGCACGATTATTCAGAATTGGACTCTCACGAGGGATTTAGCAGCTCTATAGTTCCATACATTCATATTTAGTTGACCACGTGCAACTAAGTAACAAGTACTTGAGCTTAAAAACCGTCTTTTTTATTAATTACATCTCCTTCGTTTCACAAGTCGTACAAATGTATTAAATTTGGATCCTATAGTCACATTGTTAATAATTTCCTAGGGTGAGATCATTGTCATAACTTTTTACCAATGTTCCAAACAAAGAAAGAGTTGGTTGGTGATTTAATGTTAGTATAGCTAGTGACATTGAGCCACCATCTAAGTTGTTTTGTTTGTTAATGACTTCGCTACCCTTTTTTGGTGAGAAGTACTTTAGTGTACCTTGAATATTGATGACTTGGTATTTTCAATTCATTAAATGTTGACACATAGTTCAGAACTTACTAAAATAAATACATTTTTATTTATGCTATTTTATGTAATTGTTTGATGACGCTGATGACAAGCATCATCGGTGTTATGTAATTGTTTGATGACAAGCATCATCGATGCACTGCAGTCTTTTTTCTTCTTTTTTTCCCCTCGTTAGAGGATATAACTAATGCTATAAGTTGTGATTTTTAGATATAACTTTAATGGAGTAAATCTAGTAAATATGTCATATCATGTCTTGAATCGTATAAAAAAAAAAATCATACCATGCATAATGAAATCCATCTATGCCTAGGAAACATGAATGCTCCTCGAAAGGTTGTCATGGCACTATCAAACACATCTGTTGGGTACCACCTAACATACTTTTTATACAACTAAGAAGTGTCCCAATTTTTAAATTATTTTTTAGAAGGTCACGATTCATTCCTCAAAGAGTGCCATTAATTTATTTCTATTTTGAAGCTCTAACGCCCACACCGGTTATGAAACACACTGGTTTCTTAAAATTTCGCTTTTTACTTACCGAACTTATTAGTGGAAAATACATTTAAGCATAAAAGGTCGTCTTCATTTTGACACTCCACTCATAGCCGGCTAACATGGCAGGCAGATCACATCACATCACGACGCAGGAAAGATGCGTTAAATTATTAATTTTTCCTTTGAGAGAAGGTCCCATTTATAATATTGTAAGAATATATGGCTAATTTACAACTACATATATATATCTTGAAACTTAAATACTCATTTAAGCCCCAAATTTCACGTGCATCGCACGTATATCACACGTGCTTTTACTAGTTTTATAAATTTGTCATTTCATTTATTAAAACATATAAAACGTCACGTAATGAAATAATAGAATCTACATATGCCTAAGAAGCACAAGTGTTTCTCAAAAGATTGTCGTGGTAATATCAAACATATTCGATGTGAGCACGAATGAACACATGTCAAATATAATCAAGAAGTATCCTAAATTATTTTTTAAGTTGAACATGATTGACATGGCATGCAGATCATATTACGACATACGATGCATTACCCCATATTTTTATTTCAGCTTTAATCGTGATTAAGGGTTGATTTTTGCTATACTTGGAGACTTTGTTCTCTTTTATTAGGGGGATTTATGTTTTTAATTTGAATTTTTATGATTTTAGATATTTATTGGGAGTGTAATGTCATTAATTGGAAGTTTGAGTTTTAGTGATTTCTTAGTTAATATGGTGTTTAATATGGTGGTTAATATAAATAATTACAGGACATTGGTGTATGATTAGTTAGAAGTTGTGGTGGTGGTGCAATTTAGGGAAGTTAGAGGTTAATGGATTACATGTGCCAACCATCCTAACCACCTTAAAGTTATGTGTCTCTCATACACTTCATGCCCTTAGATCACATCCTCACCCTACATTTGCTTATATCTTTACCATCCCTACTTTACATTTGTGTTTCTCATAAGCTTTATAACCAAATGATACCTATTATCACATGGAGGGGAAAAAAAGGGGAGAAGGAAGAAGAGAGGACTTGGCTAGAGAGAGAAATGTCAAGAAAAAGAAAGGAAATAAGAGGAGAGTGTTGCTGGCCAAAGGTTGGAGGAAAAATGAGGAATGGTTTGCTAGATTCTTTTTACCAACTTCATCTTCTCATCATCTTTATGTTCACCATTCATGTTCCTCATCTATGGTCATAATTTTCATGTGATTTCCTTTAATTGAGGTATAATTTGTATTACTATATGTGATTTTTCCCAATACGTTAAATTTATAATTTTCTTTAAAATGGCTTACATTCATAATACTAAAAGATTGTAGTTAATTTGAAAATATATGTATATATAGCTAAATGCTCATTTAAAATTCAAGAGCCCCAAACCACAAACATTATCAATCGAAACTGGAAAACCATAGAGAAAAAGTTGGAGGTGCATGGAAAAGGAAAAGAAGAAAAATAGGGGGGGGGGGGGGGGGGGAGATGGACATCCAGTCAGTCATTCTACACTTTCTAGGTATGTAAATTTTTAGATTTAGGTTTTCACTACTTTCTCTTTAAGCTATTTTTACTCTTTCTCTAACATGATAAAACACAAATACTGACATAGCCACCCCCATCCTACGCATATCACCATTACTTATTGCTTACTTCACTCACTACACAATGTACTTCAATTCAATATTTTTCCTTCATTTATTTTTTTTGTCTCTCTTACAAAATTGTTTACTTGCTAAACACACCACCAATGGTGTCTCGCCTAACTCTCTCTCACCATTCTAGACGATCACTTTTTTTTTCTTCTCTTTTTAATTTGAAACTCTCTCTATATATAGTGGCGGACCCACATTGGGACAAGTGGCGGCAATTGTCCCCACTGGAGTTTTATGTTATTTGAAACTTTTATACACAAATTTTAATAATTTTAAAAATAACCCCACTGAACTCTTAAAATATTAAAAATACCCCTTATTTTCTAACTCATTTGCCTAACAAGATTCTTAAAATTCATAAAAGACCCAAGTCTTTTTTTTCTCCAACAAGTTCCACTAAATTTTTAAGTATCGAATTTCAAAAATGACCCCTTATTTGTTATTAAAATTCCTATTATTTGCATTTTCTATGCACGAATTGTGATAATTATAAAAGTGCCTTGATTGAACTCCTAAAAAATTCACAAAAACCTTAAGAAAAAATTTTAAAATTTAAAAAGACCCCTCATTTTCTACCTTTTTTACCCAACAAGATTATCAAAATTAAAAAAAGACCCATCACCTATGTCTTTTATCCTCCAGCAAGTCAAAAAAGTTTTTAAAAATCAAAATTCAGAAAAGACTACTCCTTTATTATTATTATTATTATTTTGGTTCAAAATTTTTTATCATATTAATGTTAATGGTTGCCCCTATGAACTAAATTTCTGACTCTGTCACTGTCTATATATCTAAACGTTAATTTAAACTCCTAATTTCTTGTGCATCGCACGTGTATCACACGTGTTTTTTCTAAATACGCGTCAAGTACAATAAAAAAATATCTTAACTTTTGAATTATTTTTAAGTTGAACATGGCTAACATGGCATAAAGGGCGTATCAAATTTGTCAATCTTTCTTTAAGAAGTGTCTCATTCATAATACCAAAAGATTTTGTTAATTATAACTCAAGAACCCCAAATCCCAAACATTTACTGATCAAGACCAAAAAGCCATAGAGAAAAAAGATGAGGCGGAGGAGGAAAAAAAAATGGGGGAAGGGGGAAAGAAAAAGGATCATCCAGTCAACCATTCTACACTTTCTAGGTATGTAAATTTTCAAGTTTATGGTTTCACTACCTACTTTTGCTCTTTCTCTAACATGATAAAGCTCAAATACCCATACAACCACCTTCAACCTAAACATATCACCGTTACCTATCGCTACTCCAATCATTACACGATGTACTTCAATTCAAAAAATTTCCTTTATCTAACATTTTATCCCTTAATCTACTAGCTAAACACACCACCAACAATGTTTCGCCTAACTCTCACCACTCCAGTGTTGGGTTTATTTCCTTTTATATGGAGGAAAGCCCAAGTGGGTTTTATTAAAGCCCAAAGCCAAGCCCTTTAGGGTGAATAACCCTAAGCAAGTCAGGATAAAAAGAGAGGGAGATCAGCCGTAGCTCTCCTAAAAAAGAGAGGAAAAACGCAGCTTTTTCATATATTGTCCAGATTTCATCAAAACTCTGACCCCGCTTCATCCGTGGTCCGATCGAGCTGAAACTTGGAAGAGAGGTTCACGACTCAATGAGTTACAATCTGAATGGTGGAGATCGGATTTTGAACTCGGGAGTTAGGGTTCGAGCCCGTGAACAGTAACCGGGTTTATGGTATATTCTCTCCAATTCTCTTTGTTTTTGCCAAGATTGGTGATATCTTGATAAGATGTATTGTAATCTCTAATTGCGATTAGAGAAGACTTTGTGTACCCATTATTTGGTTGATAGTGGAGATTTCAACTGGACTAGGTCCCGTGATTTTTCTTCCTCACTCTGGGGAAATTTTTCACGTAAAAAATTGCTTGTGTTCTTGTGGCTTGGTGTGCTTAATTATTTTTCTATTATTTTCAGCACATAGAAAAGTAGAGATACACTATATTTGCTTGTATATAGGGAGAAAAGTTATTCCGCTGTGTTTGGTTATTGTTATCTCTCCCAACAAAGTGGTATCAGAGCTCCAGGTTGACAGATTGCCAGGTTGGCAGTTTGAGTTATGGAAGCAAATACGAGTAAAATGATTAATCTCAATGGTTCAAATTATCACATATGGAAAGGAAAAATGGAGGATCTTCTTTATGTGAAAGATTATTACCTACCGGTATTTAGTGCTGAAAAACCAGAAAACAAGTCTGATGTGGAATGGACTTTGTTACATCGACATGTGTGTGGGTATATCAGGCAGTGGGTAGATGATAATGTTTTGAACCATATTAGTGGAGAGACAAATGCAGGTTCTCTATGGAGTAAGCTTGAACAGCTATATGCTAGAAAGACTAGAAATAATAAATTGTTTCTGATTAAACAGATAATAGCAATACTAGGACGGGACTCCTTTATCTGATCACCTGAATACATTCCAATGAATTATTAATCAGCTGGATGGAATAGGTATTAAGTTTGATGATGAGATACAAGGGTTATGGTTGCTTGGTTCATTACCGGACTCGTAGGAGATGCTCAGAACTTCACTGTCTAACTCCACTCCAGAAGGTGTAATCACAATGGATATGGCTAAAAGTTATTTGCTAAATAAAGAGATGAGAACAAAAACACAGGGATCATCTTCACAGTCAGAGATCTTGGTTATAGAAAAGAGGGGGAAAAGTAAAAGCAAAGGTCCAAAGAGCAGGGATAACAACAGAAGTAAGTCTAACAAGTTTGCAAATGTTGAGTGTTATCATTGTGGGAAAAAGGGACACATGAAGAAATATTGCAGGCAATTAAAAAAAAGAAACAAGAATGAGAAAGGGAAGGGAACGAAGAATGAAGATGACAAAGATGGTGCTGATAGAGTTGCTACCACCACTCCTGCAGACTTCCTCATTGTTTATGATGATGAGACGATAAATGTTGCATACCATGAGACCAGTTGGGTGATTGACAATGGTGCCTCCATTCATGCTACATCTCGGAAGGATTTCTTTACATCTTATAAATTCGGTGATTTTGGAACAATAAAGATGAGCAACAATAGCTTGGTTAAAGCCATTGGAATTGGGGATGTGTATCTGAAGACGAATAATGGCACGAGGTTAGTTCTCAGATATGTGAAGCATATTCCTGACATTCGTTTGAATTTAATTTCTACAGGTAAACTTGATGATGAAGGGTATTGCAGCACTTTCAGTGATGGCCAGTGGAAGCTCACTAGGGGTGCTATGGTTGTGGCTTGAGGCATGAAGCACTCTGCACTATACGTTCTGCAAACAAAGATCTCCAACGACATTGTTAATGCGATAGAGGATAATAATACAACAGAGTTGTGGCACAAGAGACTGGCTCACATGAGTGAGAAAGGATTAGCTCTACTAGGGAAGAAAAGTCTACTATATGGACTGTAAAGTACACTTCTGAAAAGGTGTACTCATTGTTTGTCAGGGAAGCAGAGCAGAGTCTCCTTCAAGAATTCCCCTCATTCGAAAAAGTCAGAGATACTGGATTTGGTACATTCAGATGTGTGTGGCCCTATAAAGACGAGAACACTTGGTGGCTCTAGATACTTTGTGACCTTCATAGATGACCATTCAAGGAAGTTGTGGGTATATACGTTGAATTCAAAAGACTAAGTGTTAGCAATGTTCAAGCAATTCCAAGCCCTAGTTGAGAGACAGACTGGGAAAAAACTGAGATGCATTCATACTGATAACGGCAGAAAGTATTCTGGTCCTTTTGATGAGTATTATAGACAGCAGGGTATCCAGCATCAAAAGACAACTTCGAAAACTCCTCAGTTGAATGGCATAGCAAAAAGGATAAATAGGACACTGGTTGAGAGAGTGAAATGTTTGCTTTCATAAGCCCAATTGCCAAAATCATTTTGGGGGTAGACATTGAGCACAGTTATTCATGTGTTGAATCTTACACCCTGTGTTCCTCTATAGTTTGATATGCCAGACCGAGTTTAGACAGGTAAGGATGTTTCCTATAATCATCTGCGTGTTTTTGGGGGCAAAACATTTGTGCATATTCCAAAAGATAAAAGATCCAAACTTGATGTGAAAACGTGACAGTGTATATTCCTTGGCTATGGCTAAGATGAGTTTGGGTACAAGCTTTATGATCCAGTTGAGAAGAAAATTGTGAGAAACAGAGATTTCGTGTTTGTAGAAGATCAGACGATTCAGGATATTGAGAAAGCAGGAAAATCTATGTCTCAGCAAGGTGATATCTTTACTAATATGGATCCAGCTCCTCTGAAGAATCTACCATCTCAGGTTGAGAATGATGTTCAGGATGACCACTAGTGTCCAGGTGATGTGGATATTCCCCTATAGGTTTAGGGAGATGTTGAGACTGATGAGCAATTGATAGCGCCAGAGATTCCACCAGAGATTCCATCCAGGAAGTCTGCCAGAGACCGACATCCTTCCACTTGGTATTCAGCAGAGCAGTATGTGTTATTGACTGACGGGGGAGAGCCCTAGTGTTTTGTAGAAGCCATAGAAGATGAACACAAGACAGAGTAGGTTGAGGCCATGCAAGATAAGATGCAGTCATTGAATGAAAACCACACCTTTGAGTTACTAAAGTTACCTAAAGGAAAAAAAGCTTTGGAAAACAAGCGGATTTACAGGAAGAAGCCAAATGGGTTCTCTTCACGGCCACGGTACAAAGCTAAATTGGTTGTCAAAAGGTTCAGTCAGAGAAAAGGTATTGACTTTGATGAGATCTTCTCTTCAGTCGTAAAGATGTCATCGATCCGTATAGCACTCGGCCTAGCAGCTAGTCTTGACTTGGAAGTTGAGCAAATGGATGTAAAAACTGCCTTCCTTCATGGTGATTTGGAGGAGAGCAGCCAGAGGGTTTCAAAGTGAAAGGGAAAGAGGATTATGTGTGCAAGCTGAAGAAAAGCCTATATGGTTTGAAACAAGCACCGAGACAATGGTATAAGAAGTTTGAGTCTGTTATAGGGGAGCAAGGCTACAAGAAGATAACTTCTGATCACTGTGTATTTGTTCAAAAATTCTCTAATGATAATTTTATTATTCTATTGCTTTATGTGGATGACATGTTGATTGTTGGCAGGAATGCTTCAAGAATTAACCAGTTGAAAAAACAATTGAGTAAGTCATTTACTATGAAAGATTTGGGGCCAGCAAAGAAAATTCTTGGCATAAGAATCAGTCGTGACAGGAGTGCCAAGAAGTTATATTTATCACAGGAGGAGTACATTGAAAAAGTGCTTCAAAGGTTCAATATGGACAACACTAAAGTGGTTAGCTCTCATCTTGCTACCCACTTCAGACTGAGTACAAAGCAATGTCCTTCTACAGATAAGGAAAAGGAAGACATGGAAAGAGTTCCTTACGCCTCAACAGTAGAAAGTTTGATGTATGCAATGATTTGCACAAGACCAGATATAACCCATGCAGTTGGTTTAGTTAGCCAATTCTTGTCAAATCCGGGAAGAGAGCATTGGAATGCAGTGAAGTGGATTATGAGGTATCTTCGAGGCACTTCCCGTTTGAGACTTGGTTTGGGAAATGGACAACCATTGTTAGTTGGCTACACAGATGCAGATATGGCAGGGGATGTGGATACTCGTAAGTCTACTTCGGGTTATTTGATCACTTTTGCAGGTGGGGTTGTAGGTTGGCAATCGAGACTTCAAAAGTGTATTGCTCTTTCTACGACAGAGGCAGAGTTTATTGCAATAACGGAAGCGATTAAAGAGTTGCTATGGGCAAAGAAGTTCTTGAAAGAACTTGGTTTCAAGCAGTAGAGGTATGTGTTATTTTGTGATAGCCAGAGTGATATTCATCTTGCTAAGAATTCCAGTTTCTATGCAAGATCTAAGCACATTGATGTATGAGACCATTGGATCAGAGATGCGTTGAACAATAAGTTACTTGAACTTGAGAAGGTTCATACTGATGATAATGGTTTTGATATGTTGACAAAGACCCTACCAAGAGAGAAGCTTGAAGTTTGTAGTTCAATTAGAGCCCGTGAATAGTAACTGAGTTTATGGTATATTCTCTCCAATTCTCTTTGTTTTTACCAAGATTGGTGATATCTTGATGAGATGTATTGTAGCCTCTAATTGCAATTAGAGAAGACTTTGTGTACCCATTATTTGGTTGATAGTAAAGATTTCAACTGGACTAGGTCCCGTGGTTTTTCTTCCTCACACTGGGGAAATTTTCCACATAAAAAATTGCTTGTGTTCTTGTGGCTTGGTGTGATTGATTATTTTTCTATTATTTTCAGCACATATAAAAGTAGAGATACACTATATTTGCTTGCATATAGGGAGAAGAGTTATTCCGCTATGTTTGTTTATTGTTATTTCTCCCAACATCCAGACCATCCTTCTTTTTCATCTTTTTAATTCGTGTGTGTGTATATATATATAATATATATCTTGAAATCTAAATGTTCATTTAAGTGCTAAATTTAATGTGCATCACATGTGTTTTTACTAGTTTACTAAATGTGTCATTTTATGTTTTGAAACATCAAAAGTCACGTCATGAAACAAATCTGAGGTGGACACGACTGAACACACGTCAAATACAATCAAGAAGTATCTTAACTTCTAAATTTTTTTTTTAAGTTGAACATGATTGCAATGGCACAAAGGTCATATCACGACACACAATGAATACATAAAATTCGTTAATCTTTCTTTAAAAAAGGTCTTATTCATAATACTGAAAGATTTTCATAAATTTAAAACTCTATATATTCGAAAGCTAAATGCTCATTTAAAACTCAAGAGCCCCAAATCCCAAGCATTTATTGATCGAGACAGGAAATACAGAGAGAAAAACGAGGAGGCAGAGGAGGAAAAGAAAAAAAAAAAAAAAAAATAGGGGGGAAGAAAATGGACATTTAGTCAGCCATTTTACACTTTCTAAATATGTAAATTTTCATATTAGGATTTTCACTACTCTCTCTTTTAGCTATTTTTGCCCTTTTTCTAACATGATAAAGTCCAAATACCCACATGTCCACCCCAAACCTGCACATATTTCCTATCGCTTACTCCAATCCTTACATAATGCACTTTAATTCAATATTTTTCCTTTTTTTAACTTTTTCTTTCTTGAAAAACCATCTACAAGTTACACACCACCAACAATGTCTCGCCTAACTCTCACCACTCCAGATCATCTCTTTTAAATTTTAAACTATACATATAGTGAAACCTAAATGCACATCTAAGCCCCAAATTTCACGTGCATCACACGTGCTTTTACTTGTTTACTAAATGTGTCATTTTGTGTTTTGAAACACATAAAGAGTCACATCATGAAATAATTGAATCCATATATACTTTAGAACAATATTATTAAAGGCGCCTACAGGCGCATGAATTGCGCCTAATGATAGCCCAAGCACAACAACCTTCGTTAGGCGCGAGCCTAGGACACGCCTCACACTTTTACTCAGGCGCGCGACTTATTTCCTCTTAAATTGTTTTTTAATTATTATTTTTGTTTGTTCTGTTCAGTTTTTTCCATGTGCTGGAATAAAAAAGAGCTTTTGCAAATATGTCTTCTTGTGCAATAAAAGAATAAAATAAAGAAAAGAAAAGTAATGATCAAATAAAGATGGATACAACATAGAAACGTGAGAGAGTGAAACAAATAAAGAAAGATCAAAAGCAGAGAAAGAAATAAAAGGGAGTAGTTAGTTGCAGTGAACTTTGTCTTCTTATGCAATAAAATAATAAAATAAAGAAAAGAAAAGGGAGTAGCCAAGTAGTTTGTTGCAATAAACTTTGTCTTCTTGTGATACGGCTCAGCCAAAAAATGTGAGCGCCCCTGCGCAAGCCTTCTTTTCTGATTTTAGTAAAGTCAAGCTTTGGGCTCCCTAAAGAAAGAGATCAAAGAGAGAGGAGGGGGGGGGGGGGGGGGGGTGGGGACGCAACGGGCTATGCCACCCAAACCGACTGAGGGAAGTTGCATCCGTCCCATCGCAAGCACCTACAATGTCATGATCACATTGGCCTTTTTTCTTTGGTAGTTTAACGGACGGTCGCCCCTCCAACAAGAAAAGGTATAAATATGGAAACTTCTCTGTCATTTGGATCAGAGAATTTGTGGAGGAAATCGGGTTTTAAATTCCCAGAACCGCACGATTATATAGCCAAAAGGAATATGCCGCGCCTAAAATCATCCCAATCGCTGCTAATGTGGCTACTAAGCTATTTCTTTGGAAAACTCCTACTAAGATGGGAAATTCCCCGAGAAAGCTGCTAGTACCAGGTGAACTCATATTGGCCAAAGTGGAAAAGAAGGAAATGGAATCAAATAAAGCGAGAATGGAATGCTTTTGTTTCCATTATTTAGTTTGGTAACTAATTTTAAAGTTGGAATGATGATTCTTGCCTATTCTCCGAGAATGGTGATTCTCACTAATTCATTCCACTTTCTAACTAAAGGAATGACCATTACATTCCCACTTCAAAATAAAAAACAAAAAAAAACATTTGATGAAATGTCGGCTACATTTATATATATATATATATATATATATATATATATATATATATAGGTTTTACAAAAATAGGATGTTTTTCTGTGCAACCAAACAGGATGGTCATTCTCATTCCATTCCCACTTTATTTCATTCAACGATACCAAACTAGCCCTAGAAGAATAAAACAAAGAAAAGAAAAGGGATTACCCAGACAACTTTTTAGTATGTCTTGATTTGCTTTGTTCTCATTTGCTCCGGAGTGCTGCCAACTGCATTTTCATGTCATTTTACTGTTGGGGGCCTTAATGGCATGACTTTAAAATTTCCCTTTTTTTTTTTTTTTTTTTTTTTTTTTTAATGCAATTTGCTAAGTTATGCTGAATGTTGTTTGTTAGAAATTGCTAGATTATTTGAAATGTTGAATGCATCTTCCTGCATGCTGTTTGCTGATTTTTTTAGGTTTGTTAGGATTGTTTGGTTTTATGACTCAAAACTGAAACTAAATATCTTCCATTTGCTGTTTTTCTTAATGGAGCTTTATTATTTTAATTGTGTTATTTTGTTGGTTGCTTTATTGGTTTAATTGTGATATATTTAGTATTTTTATTACTGGATGTTTATTGTTTAATTGTGTTCTTTTTGTTGAGAATAATTATTTTAAATTTTTACTTGTGCGCCTCACATCACTTAGGCGTGCATCTCGTGCCTAGGCTCCAAGGGAACTCTAGCTACATCCAAATGCATCAACTATAATCAAGAAATATATTGACTTTTAAATATTTTTTTGTAAGTTAACTATGACTAACATGGCATGTAGGTCATATCACGACAGGCAAAGGATACGTCAAATTTGTAATTCTTTATTTAACCCATTCATAATACTAAAAATTTTTGGTAAATTTGAAACTTTATATATATATATAATATCAAAAACTAAATCTTCATTTAAAACTCAAGAGTCCTAAATCCCAAGCACTACCGACCGGAAAGCCATTGAGAAGAAAGAGGAGGCAAAGGAGGAAAAAATAAAATGGGAAAAAAAATACTCCCTCCGTCTCAAAATAGTTGTCCATTCTTTCTATTTTGGGATGTCCCAAAAAACACGTCCTATTCCAAAATTGAATGTACTATTTTTTATAACATTCCCAAACTATCATTTTAACTAAACAACTGCATTAATTACGGAGCACTATTTTGTCTTTTAGTGAGGGCATATTTGAAATTTCACTCTTATCAATACAATAAAAAATTATTAAAACTCCACTACCATAAAAAGTTAAATTTCACATGCAGAACATGTATTGTGGGACGGAGGGAGTAAGATAGACCATCCAATCAGTTGTTATACATTTCTAGGTATGTAAATTTTTAGGTTTAGAGTTTTTACTATTATCTCTTTTAGCCATTTTCACGTATTCTCTAATATGATAAAACCCAAATACCCACATGGGCACCCCTAACCTACACATATTATTCTAATTATTACCCAATGCACTTCAATTCAATATTTTTCCTTTTTCAAACTTCTTCTCTCTTGAAAAATCGTCTACTAGCTCGCTACACACACCACCAGTAGTGTCTCTCCTAAGTCCTAGCTCTCACCATTCTAGACCATCGCTTATATTTTTTTTCCCATCTATTTTTATTTTCCAAATACTCATTTAAGCCCCAAATTTCATGTGCATCGCACGTGCGTTACGTACGCGTGCTTTTACTGGTTTAATAAATGTGTCATTTCAAGTTTTGAAATACATAAAATGTCACATCACAAAATAATGGAATCCATCTTTGCCTAAGAAAGTACAAGTGCTCATAGAAAGATTGTCGTGGTCATATCAAACACATCTTAGATGGGCACAACCAAGCACGCATCAAATACAATCAAGAAGTATCTTAACTTCTAAATTATTGTTCATTAACCAATCCAAATCTGAGTTATTTGATCTACCATACATGCGAATGACATTTTTTATTCATTTAATTACCAAAATTAGACAAAATAAAAATAAACCATACATAATAACTCAAGGGGGTTCCTATATATAATGCTTAGAGGTTGACTGCATTTAATTTTTTCATTTATTTACTTGATTTATTGTTGGTTATGATTGAACACGCGTCAGGAGGGATATGTCAAATTTGTAATTTTTTCTTTGAGAGGAGTCCCATATATATATATATATATATTCATTCAAAACTCAAAAGTCAAAATCTTAAGCACTACGGATTGAGATCAGAAAGCCATAGAGAAGTCAAAATCTTAAGCACTACTGATTGAGATCAGAAAGCCATAGAGAAGAGGAGGAGGAGGATGAGGAGAAAATGGGAGGAAAATGAAGAGGGGCCATCCGATTTGCCGTTCTACACTTTTTAGGTATGTAAATTTTCAGGTTTATGGTTTTTACTACTCTGTCTTCCAATCACTACACAATGCACATAAATTCAATTTTTTTCCTTCTTCAAACTTTCTATCTAGAAAAAATATGATTATTATTATTATTATTATTATTATTATTAATTTTTTTTTTTTTTTTTCTTCTCAGATGACTTCATGCGCTCTGATTCACTATTTTGATTTTGATCCAGGAGCACTACCAAAGTGTTTCAAAAAAAGATTATCTTGACGTAAGTCTGCTTTGCCCTTATCAATCTAAGTTAAATGAAGCACCTATTTTCTAGCAACACACCACCACCTATTTACTAGCAATGCACCACCAGGGGTGGAGCCATGATTTTAGTTTAGGAGGGGCACAATGTTAAATAATAATAATTATTATTATTATTTAAAGGAGTTGCAGGGAAAAAAAATAAGAAAAAAGAAAAAATAATAATAATACGAAAAATGACAACTTAAAAAGGAAACAATTAAAATTAATTTAACAAACAAAATTTAACTTTTTTTTAAGGAATTTGAAGAGTAAATTAGGAAAAAATTAGAAAAATAAGAAATGATTTTAAAAATTAATAATTTCAGAGGAGCATTATATAAAAAAATTCTATATATACATATATAGAATTAAAAAAAATTTCTCTATATATAATGGGCGGGCCAAGCCAGGTCAGAGGGGGCAACTGCCCCCTGAGTAAACACTGGCTCCCCCCTGCACACCACCACCTATTTACGAGCAACGCACCAATCTAGATCACTTCTTTTCTTTCATCTCTTTTTATATATATATATATATATATATAATATCCCACACACGCAGATCACCTCTTTTCTTTCTTTTTTTCTTTTATAAATATTTCATTTACTACAATTGTTAAGCTTGTTTTTTTATTTATTATTATTTTTTTCCTGATTGTGAAGCTTGTTGGTAGACATGCATGTCAACAAATCGGACATTGGTCGGGATTTTGCAGAATTTGTTCCAATTCCGGTAAGCTGCAATTATTCATTAACCAATCCAAATCCAAGTTACTTGATCTACATTTATCACATGCATGACATTTTTAGATTCATTTATTTATCAACATTACAAAAATTAAAAATACATAATAAGATATTATGTACTATATCTGGTCAGATCTGATTTATCATAATGCAAATCCAATCTATTAATCTAATAGATTATCAGATTCGAATACTTCTAAGTTAGTAGACACAAATATATTACATTCAAGCAAAGTATATTGGTAAAATGCAGCCGAAGCCACCAAAAGGCACCCCATTAAGCAAATGCAAAAACCCATGGGCTGATATGGGTACATTACTTATCTTGTCGTCGTGTGGGTAAATGTGTTAGTCTTGTTGCATTCATGTGTAACTATCACTCTTATCAGACATTACCAACACCACCAGGTCTTCCTTGTATTCTTCTTCTGCTACGCGGCAACACCACTTCTCATGCAATATTAACAAAGACGAAAGCTCCTGCAGAAATTGCCACCTGATTAACCAAATTGCCGCGTATCACATTCAGTTCAAAAACCATGCAGAGATGACATTGTGACAGACAACCCCTCACACCTGTTATAACCTAACCCTCATTTTCTTTCCCTATAAATTCCCTCCACAGACAACAGTCTCGCCATCATCAAACCACAAATTAAGACACGCTTCTTAATTTGTACATACATGTCCATGGCCAACTCTTCTTTGCTCTCCATCATTCTCTGCCTTCTCCTTCTAGGCCACGACAGCCTAGCCCAACGCCAATCTTCTCGATCACAGCAACAACAACAGAACGAATGCCGTGTCCAAAACCTCAATCCGCTGGAACCAGCTCGCCGCATCCAGCACGAGGCAGGCGTTTCGGAAGAATGGGACCAGAACAATGACCAGTTGCAGTGTGCCGGCGTGGCAGCAACTCGTCATCTTATTGAGCCAAGAGGCTTACTCTTGCCGTCCTTCAACAATGCTCCCATGCTAGTCTATGTTCTTCAAGGCAAGCCCTTAATCACATATTCTTGACATTTAATATGAATTCTATATCCTTGACATTTATTGTTACCTATATATGAATAGGTCAAGGTTTACTCGGCACCATGATTCCTGGCTGCCCAGAAACCTACCAATCTTTCCAGCAATCTCAGGAAGGAAGAACATCTCAGAGGTCAAGGGACCAGCACCAAAAGGTCCGACGTATCCGCCAAGGAGATATCATTGCCTTGCCGGCTGGAATAGCCCATTGGTCCTACAATGACGGCAACAACCAACTTGTTCTCGTGGTAGTTCATGACACCAACAACAATGCCAACCAGCTTGATCAGAGACTCAGGGTAAGAAACCAACGCAACCTGCCAGAATAAGCCCATTTATCTTGTCAAAACTATGATCTAAGTATTAAAATTTTACAAACTTTGGTATATTTTTTTCCCAAAACTAAATCTTTTGAGTGCAATATTTGCCTCGAATTTAAGTAATGCACAAAATGGTAGTTTTCACAACAATTGATCTCTTGTTTGTTTAATTTGACAGAGGTTCTTCCTTGCCGGAAACCAACAAGAGCAACAATCAAGAAGCTTGTACGGCCAACAACAACACTTCGGCAATAATATTTTCCAAGCTTTTAATGCAGAGATTCTGGCCGAGGCTTTCAATGTAGACCCTGATACTGCAAGGAAGCTACAGAACCAGAACGATAGGAGAGGAAACATCGTGAGGGTCGAAAAAGGGCTTAAATTGATAAGGCCAAGGTTTGAAGAAGAACAAGAAGAAGAAAGAAGAGAAGAAAGGGAAAGAGGGAGATACAATGGCTTGGAGGAGACCATTTGCAGCATGAGGCTCCATGAGAACATTGCTAACCCAGAGCGCGCCGATGTGTACTCAGCTCGTGGTGGTCGCATAAGCACTGTCAACAGCCACAACCTTCCCATTTTGAGACATCTCCAACTTAGCGCTGAGAGAGGAAATCTATATAGGGTAAGAGATACATTCTTAGCAAGCATTTACAAACAACATGAGGTTTCCATTTATAAATAATAAGAAATTCTATTTGTGGTCATTAGTTCAAACTAACAAATATGGTATCACAAGTATGAAGTTTGAGAGTAATCACTTTATATAAAATAATATTTATTTCCCATCTGAGTCAATTCTTCCATGCATAAAATGGATTTAAATTGATGCACTAAGAATATCATACATTAATGGAATAAGACACTCATTAAAATCAATAATGCTTAGTCGTTAGCACTAATGTTTAACAATGTTAACTTTGATGCAGAATGCTTTGGTAGCACCTCATTGGAACATAAATGCGCACAGTGTGCTGTACGTGATAAGGGGAAATGCCCGGGTTCAGATTGTCGGGAACTCTCAGAGGCCCGCCTTTGACGGAGAAGTACGTGCTGGTCAGCTGCTGATTGTTCCACAGAACTTTGCTGTAGTGAAGAAAGCTGGGAACCAAGGCTTTGAATGGATTTCATTCAAGACCAATGATCTTGCAAAGACCAGTCCTCTAGCTGGAAGGACATCGGTTATCCGGGCATTGCCAGAGGATGTCCTAGTCCATGCCTATCAGGTTTCAAGAGATGAAGCAAGGAGGTTGAAGCATAACAGAGAGGAGGTGACTGTCTTTAGTCCGAGGTCTACCTCTCAAGAAAGGCATTCTGCTTGGGCCATTGTGGAATAAGCTGTTTGGTGTGAGAGTTTTTTTTATGTATGAGAGAAAAGCTACGTGTACTAATTAAGAAGTAGCTAGGTATGTATGTCTGAGAAATAAAACTGTACTAGGAGGCTTTTGTTGGGAGGGTTTTCCAATCTACATAAGAGTCATCCTTTAAAATGTTATGGATCTTTCATAGATTGTGTATCTAATATATATTAGATCTCTACGTGTGTATTATATATATGGGTGATTATATATATATTTGCGTGTATTTATATATAAATGAGCTTGAGTCGAGCCCATGATTGACCAAAAATTGCCAGCCCAAACTAACCGACTTAACCAAGTTTATCCCGAGTCAAGCTTGAACAAGCTTCTAAGCTAAGCAAGTCAGAACCTGAACAATCGAAAGCTTGATTCTATTTTATTTCTTTATTGGTTAAGGTAAGTTAGTATATTGCATGAAAGAATGTACAGCAAGGAAAAGCTGAAACAAACCCTATAGGTTGGAAAAGCTTAAACAAAACCTAGAGGCTGAAAAAAAAAAACTTGAAAAGGACTAGAGCCTAGCTGCTGGCAATTTCAGATGACGATTATATCAATGAATTTTTGTAGAGGATTCTAACAAAGCAAGTGTTGGGAGAATTTATTGCAGGAGATTAGTGGTGATAGTGATACCAAACCCCCAATTAAGCGAACCAATTTATCATCTTTTTTGTCATCAGAGGACATAACAAAAATTGGAAGTAGTGATTTTCAAATATCTCCTACGCCCCTAATGGTAAGCATAGTGGAGGTGAGATTTTATGTTTAAGACTCATTGCAGTCATGTCATTCTTAATTTGTACCACATTGAAATTGTGACGTTTAGCAATTTTGAAATTGAAAGAAGTGATCAAGCAATGCTAAAAATAAGGCAGCTAGTTTGTTTCCAAACAGAGCAAGGTATATGTACCTGAATCATTGGCTGAAGCCTCCAATCATTCTTGCTGGAAAGATGCTATACAGGAAGAAATCAATGCCCAGGAAAAAAACAATAACATGAAATGATTGTTGGAAATAAACTTGATTTTAGAATTTTAGTATTAAATAGTATTTTCAAGTATTTGGTATACATATGCATGTGTGCATTTCATGTTAGTGGGGTAGTAAATGGTCTTGATGGAGAAGGTTACTTAACCAAGAGGTATGAGAATTAAGCCTCCTAAATACTATGTTAGTGGGAGTTATGCTATAAATAGTCATGTTAGTGGGAGATGTGTCTTCTAAAGGTTATGTTAGTGGGAGTAATTGGAGTTATGAACATTCATATGTAATTGATAAATATTTATGTTCTTGGAGTCTATATAAACTCATGTACTCTAGTAATTTTATAATGAGAATAAGATGAAATAGTATGAGTAGAATATAAGATATTTCTAAGTGTTTCTTTCATCAACTCCTCTTCCATATTATTGTGTTGTGTGTGTGTCTCTAGTTCGGCCACTTATTTCCAACAAAGTGGTATCAAAGTAAAAGTCAACAAAGTGGTATCAGAGAAAAAGCCAACAATGATTGATTCAGTTAACATGAAATGATTGATTCAGTATGTCGTAAGGTAAGCGACTGATGGAAAGTCGTCAAGCAATGCTTTTGGCATTTTTGATCTTCTTTCGGGTATAGTACTAGTGAAAGTTTATGTGTTAAGACCATAGAAGTTAGGAGTAGCCTTTAAAGTGAAAAACTCTTTCTGTGTTGTTACGGTAGCGAGTTTCTATAAGTTCACAAATGCTGCGTTTGGTGTGCAGTAATAGAATGGAATGCAAGTGGGAATAGAATGAAAATGGGAATGGAATGGCAATTCTCATTCTATTGTTTGGTTGTAAATATGAAATGTGTAGGAATGGAATGATAATAACCATTCTAGTATTTGGTTAGACCAATTTAAAGTTTAGAATGGAATAAATTTCAAATTGAGTTCTCCAAAATAGCCCTCTTAGTAATAAATAAATTAAATTAACAAAATGATATTCTTCTATAATTTTTTTTTAAAATAAATAATGGCAGTGGCGGTGGTGGAGGTGGAAAACGGTAGTGGTGTAGGTGGTGGTGTTGAAGGCAACGATGGTGGCAATGGTAGAAGGCGGTGGCGACGGTGGTGGTGGAAGGCAGCAGTGGTGGTGGTGGTGGTGGAAAGCGGTGGCTGTAGTGTGGTGGTGGTGGTGGTGGAAAGCGGTGGCTGTAGTGTGGTGGTGGTGGTGGAAGGTGATAATGGTGTAGGTGACGGTGGTGGAAACCAATGGAGGTAATTGTGGTGGTGGTAGAAGGCAGTTAGGGCTGCAAATGAACTGAGCCGAGCCGAGCTTTAGGTTGCTCAGGCTCGGCTCGTCAATCCCAGAAAGGTGCTCAGGCTCAGCTTGCCACTCCCAGAAAGGTGCTCGGGCTCGGCTCGAGATCGAGCGAGCTTCGCTAAGCCAAGCTCGAGCTCAGCTCGGTAGATTTTCGAGAAGGTCGGACTCGGTTACATACACCCTCCAAATTTTGCTTCCCAACTCTACATAACAGGGATGTCATCAAAGGGCATATTTACGCAATTAGTCAATTTTCCATAGAAGAAGGCAAAGAATTGACAACAGCGCATATACCCAAAGTTGTAGAATTAATTCCCGATTCAAGAAAAGAACTAAACATGCTCTCTTTCATGAGATCAGATCTCAATCTCCAAGAAGAAGAAAAAAGAAAAAATACAGAAGAAAAAAAACAAACAAAGAAGTTAAAATTCCAAAGTTGTAGAATTAGTTCCTGATTCACGAAAAGAACTAAACATGCTCTCTTTTACGAGATCAGATCTCAATCTCCAAGAAGAAGAAAAAAGAAAAAAAACAGAAGAAAAAAAAAAACAAATAAAGAAGTTAAAATTAGATCTTACAAGGTTTTTACTGTAAGCCTTCCTCTGATGACAGCGGTGAGTGGAGGAATAAGTGGCTTATGGAGGGATGCCAGCGGATTATACGTTGGAGTTTATCGAAGCTCTGTTGCTTGTGAGGGCTTCCGGCGCATGTATTTGGTGAAGCTATGAAGATGATACGTGGTGAAACTGTTTTCTTTAGGGTTTATTCTATCACTTAAGAGTACCAAAATCAACGGCTAAGATGCAACCTTATCTGATGATGGGCCAATAGTCCTTGGGCCTTACTAATGAAAGGATGTAAGTTGGGCTAAACTAATGTATTATATGGGCTAACACTTTAAATATAGAATACGGTTTGTTTGTTAACATAAATGGGTTGGGTTGGGTCTTTAAAATGAATATGGGCCATTTTTTTTGGGCTTTGTTATTTGATTATAGTAATAGTTTTCAAATGGGCTTATCATGTATAATTGTAATGGACTCACACATATGGGCTAGATCAAGAACTTATAAATGGCTAATAAACGAGCCTTATATGAGCCTTGTTCACGAGCCTAAACGAGCCTTATACGAGTCTTGTTCACGAGCCCATACGAGCCGAGCCTAATGTTGTTCGAGCTCGGCTCGTTTATTAAACGAGCCTAGAAATTGGGCTCGAGCTCGGCTCGTTTACTTAACGAACGAGCCCGAACTGTTCATGAACAGCTCGGTTCATTTGCAGCCCTAAAGGCAGTGGAGGTGGAGGTGGCAATAGTGGAAGGTGGTGGTGGTGGAAGGCAGTGACGGTGGTGGAAGTGGTGGCGGTGGTGGAAGGCAGTGGCGGCGGCGGTGGTGATAGTGATGGTAATGGTAGAAGGCGGTGACGGTGGTGGTGGTGGAAGGTAGTGACGGTGGAAGGTAGTGGCAGTGGAAGGCAATGGCGATGGTGAAAGGTAGTGGTGGTGATGAAAAGTGGTAGCGGTGGAATGCGGTGACGGTGGAAGGTAGTGGCAGTGGAAGGCAATGGCGGTGGTGAAAGGTGGTAGTGGTGATGGAAGGTGGTAGCGGTGGAATGCGGTAGCGGTGGTGAAAGGGGGTGGTGGTGGTGGTGGTGGTGGAAGGTGGTGGCGGTAGTGGTGGTGGTGGTTGTTGTGGTGAAAAGGGGTGGTGGAAGGTGGTGGCGGTGGTGGTGGAAAGAGGTAGGCGGTGGTGAAAGTCGATGACGGCAGTGGTGGTAGTGGTGGAAGTCGGTGGTGGTGGTCGTGGTGGTGGTGAAAGGCGAAGGTGGTTGTGGTGGAAGGTAGTGGTAGTTTTTGGACTTGGAACACGGGGGTTTTTTGGGAAGTTGAATTTTTTTTAAAAAAAAAAAAAATTACTTGGGAATGGAATGGCCATTCTATAAGTTTAGTTGTAGAATGGATTTTCATTATCCGGAATAGATTTTCATTCCAATGGAATGACCATTCTTAGTTTAAATTGCATACCAAACAAAGGAATGGTTGGAATGGGCATTCCATTCCTGCATACCAAACGTAGCATTATAAGTGAAGTGACGACGAATGTGGATAAGATAGACCTCTTTTGCTTAGTCGGATTACGGGAGTTTGTGAAGGTGACCTTCGTTTGGGCGAGAGGCTCACTGCAGGTGCTGTAGTAGAGAGAGAATCTTTTCCGTTCAGTTATCGGTCTAATGTGCTAGTTCCCACCTATGTTGCTGGACAAGGAAGCAAGCCTTTTTTTTTTCAAGCAAGCTTTGAACTTCCGTTGTTCCTGCACTTTCTCTTGTAGCGTTTTGTCCTTTGGTTCACTGTGTCTTTTCAGTTAAGTGACTCTTTTTGGTCAAAGGCAGGAATTTTCCAGATACTCTAGAGTGATAAACAAAGAAGGGGGATCCATTTCTAAAGGAAGAAGGGAATCAATCCTTATAATGCCAGCCATTAACTCCTGAATTCACTCTTTAAACAGAGGAAGTGCCTAAAGCCTTTTTTTAATAAAAAAAACTTATTACAGGGCGTAGTACCTACCTATATAGATAGCTTTGCAGGCCTTTTGACAAAAGAGAAATTGCCATAGAGATTCACTCATAACAGATATCCATCCTAACACTACTATTATCCATCCTTCACCCCTGAACTAAAAGTTTTTACCGATGTTACCTGGACTCTTCAAAGGTAGTGAAGTACCCGTATCAGACACATATTGCTCGAATATAGTATGAAATGTATGTCCAACACTTTTGGTTAGACATATGTTTAAAAAGCATATCCAATCATTCAATTTTCTTATATTATTACTTTAAAATGAATTAAATGCTTATATTGAACACTATGTTACATAAAACATTACATTACTCTAAAAAATAAAATAGAATAATTTAATAAAATGAATATTTGGCAGTGTCCTTCTGTTTGAAAATTTGACACATCTGACACATAGATACATACTGGTACCCACACACGAACCCGAGCCCGTGATACATAAGTTTTTATTCCTTGACCTTCCTGGCGCCATAAGGACTAGACACAAGGAATGCTGCTTACCAAAGCCCCTATCCGCCATCATATCCCCTCTTCTCTAATGTGCACTGCTTGCTCGAAATCACCTTCCTGCTAACCTCTTGGCTAGCTCTAATAGAATATATTCGACCGAGCCACTGTCAGAAGAACTACTAGCTATTACAGGAGCGCTATTGCTACTATCAAAGGAGCTACTATAGCGGAAGAGCTACAATTCCATGAGCTAAGACAAATGAAGGGAGATCTATTTCAGAAAGGGATTAATTGATTGCCTTAGCCGCCTTATAATGGTCAGCCTTGCTCCCATCGTATTAGGAGTTTAAGGTTCTTTACTTGTATACACAATTATCACTCCAGTCACCAACGGGCCAGTGATCTAGCGGTATCAGCCTCTTACTTCTCAAAGGGAGGTCAGAGGTTCAAGTCTCAGAAGAGACAAGTGTGTGTGAGTTCCAACTAGGAAAAAAAAAAAAAAAAAAAAAAAAAAAAAAAAAAAAAATTATCACTCCAGTCCTTTTTACCATAATAGAGTGGCAAGGAGGAGATACTAAGCTATCAAAGGGATGCAAGCAAGGAATCCTAGACTTCCTAGACGATAGGAGCGAGGCTAAGAGCCTTCCCTTACTCTAGAAGCCTTCAACGAAAGCCACTTTTTGAAGTATAGCCCAAAGCGGTATTTGGTTGATCATCTCCACATAATGGATTTTAAGAGATATAGAAACTAGTAATGCACTTCTATATCCTTTAGCCTTTATAGTGAAGTTCACTCCTTCAATACTGAAAATCTTTTTTGTGGGTTTTATATTTCCACTGTATAAGATATCAAATTTTCATCACCTAAACAACCAAACACTCCCTCACCTCTGAATATACATTACCTGATGAAATTTCAGGTATCAATGCTCATGGAGCAGGTTAAGATTCACGCCTCACAAATTTCCATCACCTAATTGACCAAACACTCCCTTAACATAAAATTTCAGGTATCAACAGGTTAAGATTCATGCATCAAACTCTAACCGCAAAGTACTCTTTCATAATCTTTGGAAAAAAGAAAAAAAAAAAAAAATTCTAGAAACCCAAATAGGAGGTATAGGTATAGACTATAGACTTGGATCAAATGGACCCCTTAACAACTAAACAAATTTTACTGGATAAATTCAAGTATTAAGCTTTTAAACTCTATCTAGGTAAAGCATCATACAGGGATACAGAATTGAAATATATATATATAAAATTTCAGGTATCAACAGGTTAAGATTCATGCATCAAACTCTAACCGCAAAGTACTCTTTCATAATCTTTGGAAAAAAGAAAAAAAAAAAAAAATTCTAGAAACCCAAATAGGAGGTATAGGTATAGACTATAGACTTGGATCAAATGGACCCCTTAACAACTAAACAAATTTTACTGGATAAATTCAAGTATTAAGCTTTTAAACTCTATCTAGGTAAAGCATCATACAGGGATACAGAATTGAAATATATATATATATATATATAGCTGGATTTAGCATAGAAGAGAGAGGTGAGTGATTAGTGCTCAGAATGAGGTCATTGTTTGTGAAACCATTCTTGTTATTGAATATTTTACAATACACCAAGCTGGGAAATATATATATATATACATATATATATGAAGAAATACTAAATTTAACGTGCAGAACAAGGTAATTGTTTGTGAAACCATTCTTGATATTGAATAATTTACAATTTATGCACCAACAGACACTCAATACAGAGATAGCAGAAAGATAATGCCCAAAACCTCAAAATGCAACAAGTTGTGAAATGATATTTCAAAAGCAAATCAATACCCTAAGCCGCAAAATGAAATCTTATTTACGAAGTATCAGAATTGAGAAGAAAAAATAACATTTTGTGAAGCGATTGAGAGATATGAGTTCCAGATTTAAAACTTACGGAGATTTGAGGGACAGTAGCTTGTTGATGCAGATAACAGTAAACAAAGAGAAAGCTAGGGTTTGAGAAAACCGAGACGCATTGCAATTTGGGTGGAGTTTGATCGATACTGTGAGAGAATCGCGCGCGAGTGAAAAAACGCGAGGGCAGATCAGGAAAAAAAAAAAGGTGAACGACATCGTTTGGATGTTATTAGAACTTAGAGGTAAGCTCAGCAGCCCTTTTCATGGGGGACAAGGATCCTCCAAGTTCACTGCTCTGTAGTCTGTACTTATTATTGTAGGTTAAACTGTGAAAGTTTGACGTATGGCAATTTATGCGTGTAGGATTGAACCAATTCAGCTAATAAATTTTTTTTAATATAAAAAAGTAATTATTTCAGTCTTGTAGCAGCTAACCAGAGGACCCTAATACTTTCATGGGTTAGGGAATATCAGAATAATCTATGTTGTTCCCTCCTAGAATGTTCCAGCCTCTATTCTTAGATAAATTTACTTGGTTATGTTGAATTTTAAGTCTCTTCTTTCATTTAAGCTGGTGGTTGTGTGTCTCTTTTATTTGTTTTTTCTCCATGTCCTTGGATTGTTATGCTCCTAGTGTTTTTTCTCTCTATTTTCTGTTTATTTATTTATTTATTTACTAACCAAGAAAAAAAAA
This sequence comes from Cornus florida, assembly GCF_030987335.1. Classification (NCBI taxonomy): domain Eukaryota; kingdom Viridiplantae; phylum Streptophyta; class Magnoliopsida; order Cornales; family Cornaceae; genus Cornus; species Cornus florida. Next base: position 34,134,185 of record NW_026775578.1, on the reverse strand, counting down.
ATTATTTAAAATGTCTAAATCTGCAATTTCTCCATGGAATATTAGATGGTGACAAAATTATGTCATTGTACAACATTAAAATACAAGCCAATTTTTTCAATTGCAATTTATAATTATTATTATTATTAGTAGTAGTAGTAGTAGTATTTTTATTATTTTGTCATTAGCAAAAAAACACACACCTCATTCGTACATGATACACTCATTTTGCCCATTTGAGGACCGGAACCCTCGCAATCTATTTTGGAAGGCAGAGAAGATGCAACGATGCCCTTGGTTATTAAATTGTAATTACATTGTATTAATTTCTAAGTTAAACCATTTACAGTCTCGAATAAAGTTGCAAAAAACAATTGAAAGTAGTTCGATAATATTTCATGAGTTCCTTTTTTTTTTTTTTTTTTTTCCTTAACTTGTCAAGGAGGGAAGGATGAGGCGAGTCAAACTTGCAATCCCACACGATTTAGGGGATTGCTGCCTTTACCAACTGAACTACTATTACAAGGGGACTTGTTTCACATTGGATCCGGACAGATGAAGCGAATGGGTATATATGGGTTGGGGGTTAGCCTCAACGTTATAGCTTAAACTTTTGGGCTAGATCACGAAACATCCACTTTGTTACAATTGGTGTTGGGGCAGTGGAAACGTACAAACACAAATATCTAAAGAAAACTAACAAATTGGTATCAGAGCCAAAGGTAAAGGAAATCCAAAAAATACAAGAAGTATCAACATGTGTTGCAACGGGCTTCAGTTGTAGGTGGAGTCAATCGGCTTAGTTACATGGGTATGGAGCTTGCGTAGTCAAGGTGAAGCCTTAGAGGTTTGACTTATTAAGCAATGTATAATTTGGACAATCGGAGTTTTGCAGGAGTATCATCAAGATTGAAACTGTAAAAAAATTGTCCTTCATCAATGTCGCGGAAATGATGATTGGCCGAATGGAATTTGAGCTAAGTAGAGATTGTGGGAAATTGTGTCTCAAATTTTTATTCAAATTAGGATTCTATTTTAGATAATTGTATTACGTTAGGTAATTTTTTGCTTGGCAAGTCTTAGCCTCTAAGGAATAGGAATTGTGTTTCTAACTTTATAAATAGGTACATATGTTGTGAGTTAAGACTTATGAGATTGAGAGAGACGTAGTCTCTCTTGAGGGAGTTGATGGGTAGAGGTAGTATACTAGTTGATAGAGTAGAAAAAATACTGCTGACACTGGTAGCGAGGAGATAGGCTTGTGTAGTTGTACATGGTGAAAAAGCATGTGCGTGATGTTGGTACTCTATTTTTGTAATATCTTTACGAAAGTGAAATCTCTTCTCATGGACCAGCTTTGGCTGAACTATATATATTTTGTGTTTGTGTGATTGTTTTGTTGGCTTTCTTTCGATCTTTGTGTTTGTACATTTTCGCTGTCCCAACAGTTAGTATTAGAGCCAAACTCATTTTTTGACCCGATGTGACCTCAAACAACCGCACAAAGAAGTGGAACTCGTCTCACATCAAAATTAATTTTCAAGTATGGTCAAGATTTTTTATTTTGAAAGGTAAATAGTAATTGTATAAATAAGAAACGGTACATAGACCCAAGTTGTAGGACCATAAAGAATGTGAAAGGCAAGAAGCCCTTACAAGCAAAATATAGCCCAATGCTTCAATAAAAAGTCTCAAATCTTCAACCATTGACTCATTGAGCAATGGTAATCATTTACAAGGCAATACATCAAAACCATACATCCAAACAAAACGCATGGGCTGATAATGGGCCATGGGCTGATAATGGGTACTTGTGTTGTCTTATCATTTTGTGGTGGGTAGGTAAATAAGTCGTTCTGTTGCATTCATGCGTTACTGTCACTCTTCAGGATCCTCATCATTTATCACCACCAGAATAACTTAGCTCTTCCAAGTCTATATACCAAATGTTTCTTGAATGCTTCTTTGATACGCGGCAACACGACTTGTCATGCAAAATTAACAAAGACAAAAGCTCATGCAGAAATTGCCACCTGATTAACCAAATTGCAACGTATCCACATTTCAGTTCAAAAACCATGCAGAAGATGACAATGTGGCAAACAACCCTCACACCTGTTATAACCCAACCCTCCTTTTCCTTCCCTATAAATTCCCTCCACACACACCACAGTCTCACCATCCTCAAATTAAGACACTCCTCTTACTTTGCTTGCATCCATGACTACCTCTTCATCTTTGCTCACCGTCACTCTCTGCATTCTCCTTATATGCCATGGCAGTCAAGCTCAAATAGCTCAACGCCAATCTTCCCGATCACAGCAGCAACAACAGGGCGAATGCCGCGTCCAGAACCTCAATCCCCTTGACCCTGTTCGCCGCTATCAGCATGAGGCCGGTGTTACCGAAGAATGGGACCAGAACACTGACCAGTTGCAGTGTGCCGGCGTGGCAGCCACTCGTCATGTTATTGATCCAAGAGGCCTCCTCTTGCCCTCCTTCAACAATGCTCCCATGCTAGCTTATGTTCTTCAAGGCTAGACCTTAATCACATTTTATCTGAATTTCAATACTCTCATTTCCATATATATATTTACCATTTATATATAACTTGCTACTTATGAACAGGTCAAGGCCTACTAGGGATGACATGTCCTGGCTGCCCAGAAACCTACCAATCTTTCCAGCAAACTCAGGAAGGAAGATCATCTCAGAGGTCAATGGACCAGCACCAAAAGGTCCGACGTATCCGCCAAGGAGATATCGTTGCATTGCCGGCCGGAATTGCCCATTGGTGCTACAATGACGGCAACAACCATCTTGTTCTCGTTGTGGTTCATGACACCAACAACGATGCCAACCAGCTTGATCAGAGACTCAGGGTAAGAAACCAACACAAATTTGAATGTTTTGTGTAGTTAGTGCTTTGCAATAATGCACAATTAAAATGGTGGTTTTCACAATAATTGATCACTTGTTATTGAATGTAACAGAGATTCTTCATTGCCGGAAACCAACAAGAGCAGCAACCAAGAAGCTTGTATGGACAACAACAACGCCCCTTCGGCCACAATATTTTCCAAGCTTTTAATGTTGAGATTCTGGCGGAAGCTTTCAATGTAGACCCTGAGACCGCAAGGAAGCTACAGAACGAGAACGATAGGAGAGGAAACATTGTGAGGGTCGAAAAAGGGCTTCAATTGGTAAGGCCAAGGTTCGAGGAGGAAGAAGAAGAAGAAAGAAGAGAAGAAAGAGAAAGAGGGAGATACAATGTTAATGGCTTGGAGGAGACCATTTGCAGCATGAGAATCCGAGAGAACATTGCTAACCCAGAGCGCGCCGACGTGTACTCAGCTCGTGGTGGCCGTATAAGCACTGTCAATAGCCACAACCTTCCCATTTTGAGATATCTTCAACTCAGCGCTGAGAGAGGAAATCTCTACAGGGTAAGACACAAATTCCTAGTGAGCAACAATAGAAAATGAAGAACAATCACTTTGTATAAAATAATGTTTATGTCTGTCTCAGATAATGGAATAGAGACATCGTTTATTTAACAATGTGATCAACTTTGTTGCAGAATGCCATGGTAGCACCTCTTTGGAACATAAACGCGCACAGCGTGCTGTACGTGATAAGGGGAAATGCTCACATTCAGATCTCCGGGAACTCTCAGAGGCCCGCCTTTGATGGAGAAGTACGCGAAGGGCAGCTGCTGATTGTTCCGCAGAACTTTGCCGTTGTGAAGAGAGCTCGGGACCAAGGTTTTGAATGGATTTCATTCAAAACAAATGACTTGGCAAAGACCAGTCCTCTCGCCGGAAGGACATCGGTGGTTCGGGCTATGCCGGAGGAGGTCCTAATGAATGCCTATCAGGTTTCCAGAGACGAAGCAAGGAGGTTGAAGTATAACAGACAGGAGGTGACCATCCTTAGTCCAAGGTCTACTTCCTCTCGAGGACAAGGGCCTTATACGGAGTAATAAGCTACCTCTTTGTTTGTTTTGCTAGGTGTTTTATGTATGAGAAAATAAGTACTCCGTAACCAAGTGAACTAATCAAGAGGCTTGCCAAGGCTTGTAATGAGGTACTACTTATTATGATGAAATAAATAATATGTCTAGTTTGACATTAATTGTGAATGTGTCAAATTGGTGTAATGCTAGCTGGTCCATGTTCATGCTCATGCGCCAATATCACTAAAAAAAAAAAATCATTATTCTGATAAAAATTATAAAGATCACTAAAAGTACGTAATGCTGCACATTCCAACAAAATAGATATTTGGGGTGTGTTCGGTTTCATAGAATTTGAGCCTTGAAATTAAAATTGGTAGAATTCGAAAAAATTTTGGTTCAATTTTCTTAGTTATTTTTTTAAATTCTACCAATTTCAATTTAAAAAATTTAATCCCGCCAAACACATCCTCAGCATATTTGTGTTAGTAACTAAGTCAAATTATTAAATAAACTGTGAAAACCTCATTCATCCCACAAGCAAAAAAATGTTGCTATTTCACTATTTTTTACTCATTTAATTCGACTTGGTTAGTCACAAAAGAGTTTTGAATTTTCATAACTATTCCAACTGGGTTGTTCAATTGAGTTTAGCGTTTTATGTTTAGAAACAATTTTGCATTTATAATTTCAATTCCGCTTAATTAATCCTATTTTACTTATTAAGTAATTTGGATAAAATTTTCTAATTGAATATATATATATATATTTTTTCTAGGTATGCTTTCATTAAACATTAACAACAAAAGTACAAACACAATAAATGCAGGCAAGCCCTCCTATTATAACTGAAAAAGACCATTTTCAATGGTTAGTCTTGGGATATTTGGCCTAGTTGGCTCCTCTCACAATGACCTTCATCCTCTTCCTGGGTGAAGTTGTTTCTTTTTTGGGTTGCTCTGTTTTGGGCTTCTCTGTTTTCCTTGTATCCTTGTTCCGGGAAAAAATAAAAATAAAAAATGGTTAGTGTAAATTTGCCCAAAATTTCTTTTTCCAAGGTACAAAGCTTTATCATATGCCTTGTTTCACTCACTCACTCTTAAATTCCCAACATACAAAACTTCATTTGTCTAGTTTCCCTTCGCTCACCTTTAAAAACTTCTCACCAAATTTGTAGTTTTTTAGAGTATAAATGGTTTGGATTGTCATTAACATCAATGGTTAAGATTTATTTTTCAGAGGTAGGAGGATTGTTACTTTCCAGAACTATAGCCTTACCTAAATATATACAAATTTACAGACATTCAGCTCAAAAATTATTTATCTATATATACATATAAGCCAGCCATACAAGGGAAAGGGACAGTAAAAAAAAGGAAGATTCGTTCACGATGGGACTCGAACCCATAATCTCCCGCTCCGGAGGCGAGCGCCTTATCCATTAGGCCACGCGAACACCTGCGGTGAATGGTAGATTTATTTCAATATAAATAAAATTCGAGCACTGACCTTTTTGTTTTTTTGGGGGGGGGGAAAATAAACATTGAAATTGACAGAAAAAGGAAGGAAAGTTTTTTAATATTCATCGAAGGGTGTTTTTGGTGCTAAAATGATCCTTCAGAGCGACTTGAACCACGAGGTAATTCAGCTAATATATTGTTTATGCCCTAGAAATTGAAGTTAATACAACTCACTCGCGAATTATTTATTCGGTATTTAATTTCTCTCCTTGATTAATTATTTTGTGCTTTGTCCCTTTCCCATTTTCCAGATCCTTATTTCTGAACCCCATTGAGGGATTACTTGTAGTTTTTTCATATAAAATGATTATTTTGGATGAATAAGCATTGGAATATAGATACTGAGTTGTTCACTGAAAGACCTGCCATTTTTTATTTATTTTTTTATTCTTTTTTCTTTTTTTTCTGTGGAACAAAGCAAATCAACAAAATTAGTCAAGAAAAACTGATGAACAAGGAGCTAAAACCCATTGTTTATACATTATGAGGTTGTAGAATTGTTCATTTGATTCAACTATTTATGTGATATGCTTTTAATTACTGACATTGATATGTTTATGTTTAATCATATGACATGCTGATTGCTACCCATACTCAACAAAAGTTGAAATTTGTTAATTAAAGCTCCTTTCTCTAATCTATTTTTCATTTCATTGCTAAGGAATGGTAGAATTAATGCAAGCCTTCTTTTTTTGTTCATTTTTCCTTTCAGAGCTAGCTAGAGTGTATATTCGGAAACAAATTAAAAGTATTAATCTCAACTTTTTGTGAAAGAATGTAGTGTTACCTATCAACCTCTTAACTAGTCCACTTAGTTTTTTTCCTCGTACATAAGAAGCTATCAAACCAGACAGCATATTAGGTAGACCTTGGACTAAGGACAGTCACCTCCTCTATGTTATACTTTTACCTCCTTGCTTCATCTCTAGAAACCAGATAGGAATGGACTAGGACATCCTCTGGCATTCCCTGGATAACCGATGTCCTTCCAGCGATAGGATTGGTCTTTGCAAAGTCATTAGTCTCGAAAGCCTTGGTTCCCAGCTTTTGTCACCACAGCAAAGTTCTGTGGAACAATAAGCAACTGTCCAGCATGTACTTCTCCATCAAAGGCGGGCCTCTGAGAATTCCCGACGATCTGAATGCCAGCATATCCCCTTACCACGTACACCATGCTGTTTGCGTTTATGTTTCAATGAGGAGCTACCAAGGCATTCTGCACCAAAGATAGCATTGTTAATCATAGGAAAGCATTTTTGATAATGAATGTCTTGGACCATTAATTTATGATATTCTTTTAGTTCATCAATGTATATTCCTGTTTTTGCAGAGTGCTGGGAGGGAAGAATTGAGCCTGATGTAAATAATATTATTTAATATGAAGTGACAGGCTCTCAGAATTCAAACTTGTAATTCCATATTTGTCAGTCTGAACTAATGACCCCTTTTAGAATTTTCTATTATTCATAAAATGGAAACCCCATACTGTATTTAAATGCTCGCAGAGAATGTATCTTTTACCCTGTAGAGTACTCCTCTCTCAGCGTTCAATTGGAGATGTCTCAAAATGGGAAGGTTCTGGCTGTTAAGTTTGCTTATATGTCCACCGCGAGCAGAGTATACGTCAGCGCACTCTGAGTCATCAATATACTCTTGGATCCTCATGTTGCAAATGGTCTCCTCCAAGCCATTTCCAACCCCCGCGATGTTTCCTCTCCTATCGTTCTTGTTCAGTGGCTTCATTGTAGTCTCAGTGTCTACATTGAAAGCCTCAGCCAGAATCTTGACATTAAAAAAGCTTGGAAAATATTGTTGCCAAAGCATCGTTGCCCGTATAAGTTTCCCGGTTGCTGCTTCAGTTGGTTTCCAGCAAGGAAGAACCTCTGTTACATTAAAAACCATGGGATCAATTTTTGTGAAAACTACCATTTTGTGCATTATTTAATCTTTTGGGAAAATATTGCAAAACTAGTATGTTTTAAACACTAAAACTACATAAAACATTCAACATATGAAGATATTTACCAAACTATATGAACTCGTAATAATTCAGAATTCATCTTTAAATAAATTCTGGTCTGTGGAGGGAATTTATAGGAAAGAAAATTAGGGTTAGGTTATAACACCTTTGAAGGGTTGTTTGTCACATTGTCCATTTTTGCATGGCCTTTAAACAGTATGTCCATACTCGGCAACATTTTTTTTGGTTAAAAAAAAAAAAAAATGTTGGTTACTTGGTTAATCATATTGGCCACTTCTGCATGGGCTTTTGTCTTGTTAATTTTGCATGACCACCCATGAAACTGTCAGCAATTAATGTACGTAATTTTCTAGAAACGTCAGAAAATGTTATAAGATTCCAGCGTCTTCTCAATCTTTTCCATGAATTATTTTGGTAGTTGAGCAACACACACAACTGTCATATGTGAGTTGCCTAAGAAGGCATGCAAGCTAAGAGAAGAGGAGAGTTGTTCGCAATTACTACCACAAGAAATACGACCCCTATCTCTAATGGGGTGAGGGTGACTGTGAAAGACACCTGGGACCAGAGCATGGCATGAAAAAAGCACACTGGGCGGGCATGCTTTGATCGTGTCTCCAGGGCACTGTTGAATATAGATATCATGAAAGCAAGGGTGCAGGATTCTGGTTGCCAAAAGGATTGTTTGGCAGATGAATGGCAAAGGAATTACATACTCTATACCCCCAGTCCAATTAAGCCGACCCTATCTTTGTCTTAAGTTGAGAATGGGAATGACTGTCTTCAAAAAATAAAAGGTTGGTATTAACTCGTGAATTATTAGGTATTTAATTTCTCTCCTTGATCAATTATTTGGGGCTTTGTCCCTTTCCCATTTTCAAGGTTCTTATTTGTGGACCTAATTGAGGGATTACTTGTTTTAATTTATAAAGATGGTTATTTTGGATAAATTAGCATTGGATTGTAGATACTAAGCTGTGTTATGCATGTTTAATTTCTCTCTTCAATTTTTATATCTTTCAACAAGTTGTTCACCGAAAGACCTGCCATTTTAGATGCTTAAATTTGTGTACTTAGCCAGAGGCTCCATGCTCCATCGTTCTGTGACGATCCCTGTATTACCTTTATGCCATTTGTTTGAAGTACCTTTTTTTTTTTTTTTTTTTTTTTTTTTTAAGAACAAAGCAAATCAACCAAGTTAGTCAAGCAAAACTGATGAACATGGAGCTAAATATTATTGTTTGTCTTACTTATTGGTAGAAAGAAAACAAGAAAAAACCATTGTTTATACATTATAAGGTTGTAGACTTGTCCATTTGGTTCAACTATTTCTGTGATATGTTCACCTCTATTTGTACAACTGATGGGCTCTATTATTAATTACTGACATTGATATGTTCATCCTTAATCATATGACATACTTATTTCTACCCATACTTAACAAAAATTGAAATTTGTTAATTAAAGTTCCTTCCTCTTGTCTATTGTTCATTTTTTTGCTAAGGAGTGGTAGAATTAATGCTAACCTTCTTTTATGTTCCTTTCTCTTTTCAGAGCTAAATTAATACTATCAACTTCAACTTGTTGTGGAAGAATATTGGCTAGCTAGAAAAGTTGACCAAGACCAACAAGGTACTTTCGTAGATTTTATATTCCAGAAGGCATTTATTTAGTTTGTTATTTGTCTGACGTGCCCTCCACGAGGCTACATTCAGTAGCAACTTCATACATGTTAGATATACCATCTAAGAAAGGTCCATAAAATTTTAAAGGATGACTCTTAAATAGATTGAAATTTTTTCCCAACAAATGCCTCTTAGTACACTACGTTTTATTTCTCATACGTACATAGATAGCTAGCAACTTCTTAATTAGTACAATTGGTTTTTTCTCTCATATATGAAAAGCTCTCACACCAAACATCTTATGACACAATGCCCCAATGAGAAGTCCTTCCTTGAGAGGTAGATCTTGGACAAAGGACAGTCACCTCCTCTCTTTTATACCTTAACCTCCTTGCTTGATCTCTAGAAACCTGATAGGCATGGACTAGGACATCCTCTGGCAATGCCTGGATAACTGATGTCCTTCCAGCGAGAGGACTAGTCTTTGCAAAATCATTGGTCTTGAATGAAATCCATTCAAAGTCTTGGTTCCCAGCTTGCTTCACCACAGCAAAGTTCCGTGGAACAATCAGCAGCTGACAGGCACGTACTTCTCCATCAAAGGTGGGCCTCTGAGAGTTCCCGGCGATCTGAACACGGGCATTTCCCCTTATCACGTACATCACGCTGTGCGCTTTTATGTTCCAATGAGGTGCTACCAAGGCATTCTGCACCGAAGTTAACATTGTTAACCATTTGAAAGTGAGGGTGTCTATCGTGTCTTCGGGGCACAGTTGAATGTCGATATCATGAAAGTTAGTGTGCAGGAGTCTGGTTTCCAAAAGGGATGTTCAGCAGATGAAAGGCAAAGGGTTGCTTACTCTTACCTCCAGTCCAATTAAAGCTGACTCTACCTCAGCCTAGGTTGAGAATGGCGATAACTTTGTCGTCAGAAAAGAGAAGCTTGGCATTAGCTTTTCCCATGCCTTAAACATTGGACTAGAACTTCCCTATCATCCCTGAACAAGGGGACATGACATTGCTAACCTCCACTTTAGAAAGGAAAAAAATTACAAAGGAAAAGTAAAGAGATGAAAACGAGTTTGACCTAAAAAGATTTGTGAAGATGTGTGGAGTTTCAATGTAGTGATTGCATGAATATATATGACCATATAAGTTGGAGATAAATATATCGAAGTTAATCACAATGTGTACGTAATTCTAATTTTTAAGTTTAGGTGTGCATCTTACTTGGGATGAAAAGGTTCAGTAGGTCCATCTCGAGAGAGCCATGTTTTTTTTTAATGCATTGGGCCTTTACCATTTCTCTTTCTCCTCCAGATATACATACAATTATGTTGCACAAATAATCATTGTTAATAAAGTGGGTTATCTTGGGAGTCTAGAAGTTATCATAATACCAAGCTAACATTATTTTTTTTATTTTTTTCCTAGTTGGTACTCACACACCCCCACTAGCTAACCTGTTTTAGAGAGTAAATTATTATTATTATTATTATTTTTTCTCTTTTAAATCGAAATCTTATAGTTTAATTGATTTGTTTCTTCCTTTGGTTTCTCAAAACTTAATTACTTGTTTCTTTGGCTGACTTAGTTTGTCATTGATCACCTTTGATTCATTCATTTTTTGTTGTTGTCATAAATTAGTAGTAACACGCGATTAATGTGACGTTTTTATGTGATCTCATTAACTATTATATTTTGTTACATATGGTTACAGTGTAACTATTATATTTGGTTCAGTCTTTTTTTTTTTTTTTTGGTGTTGGGGGGGAGGGGGAGGGAAGGGGTGGTATTTAAGCAGCACAGGCACACTCACATATACCACACATTTTTACCTCCCCTTTCGGATTAAGTTTGCAGAGGAAGAGTAGAGAGTATAAATAAGAGTTTGACCTCAAAGGTATTTATTTTAAATTGTAGATATGTGTGGAGTTTTCATGTAGTAATTACATCAATATGGTCACATAAGTTGGAGATACATATTTCTGCTTCATGTAATAATTGCAGCAATATGGTCACATAAGTTGGTTCGGTACAAGTTGTACTTACGTCCACGGTGAAGATTCAACAAAAATTTCACTATACAAAAATCAGGAGATTACAAGTTTCAGCCCCAAACACTAACTTCTGCTTTCACTCTCTTTTCAGCGATTTTCAGGGTCTCTTGTTATCCCACTCCAAACCCTAAGTGCCCTTATATACCAAGCTACAAGAGAGTACTAAACAGGGTCCACGACCTGTAAGCGGAAAAAAAGGTGTCAAGTTGTCCACACAAAGCTCAATTTTCGGGTTAGGCCCACACAAGGCTCACTTTTTGAATCAACTGGGTCGCATCCGAAACAAAATTCGAGCCGCAACATCACAATTGGAGATACATTTTTAAAAGTTAACTCAGAACGTATAATTCTAGGTTTTAAGTTTATGTGTGCATCTTACTTGGGGTGAAAAGGTTTAGACTATCTATCTTGAAAGTCAGATGTTCTTCAATGCATTGTGCTTGCAGTGGGGGACAGTGCACTAGAGAGGATTCCGTCTCATCCATTTTAATCATTTATTTTTATCCTCCAAATAACATATAATCATGTTTCATAGACAACTATTGTTTAGAAAGGGGGATATCTTGTGAGTTGAGAAGTCATGATAATACTTAGCTAATCTATTTTAGAGAGTGTAATTACATAACAAATTAAACTAATACTGTTGATCAGAGTCATAGTAAATTAGTAATTTAATTTTACTTCTTCATTATTTTGCTGTTTTGTATAAATTAGTAGTAACAAGATATTAATTTGAATTGTTCCTGTGATCCCATTGACTAATATTTTAATTAGAAATGGTTTGGGTCCACCCTCCCCCCAGGCCTATCCTATCTCTTCTAAGTCTTCTCAGGCACTCTCTTATATTAAGTTCAATTTATTATGAAAGAATGTAGTTTCTAGGTAGAAAAGTTGAGCAAGAATAACGGACTTTAAGTTTTTATTAGAAAAGGCATTTATTGAAATTGTTATTTGTCTGATTTGCCCACCAAGAGGCTATATTCAGTGGCAACTTCATACATATTAGATATACCATCTAAGGAAGATTCATAAAATTTTAAAGGATGGCTCTTTAATAGACTTGAAATCCCTTCCAACAAAGTTCTCTTGGTACACAGTTTTATTTCTCATAATATAGATACCTTCCAACCTCTTAATTAGTACACCTTTTTTTCTTTTCTTTTTTTTTTTTTTTATTATTTTCTCTCTCTCTCTCTCTCTCTCATACATAAAAACTATCAAACCAAACAGCTTATTACACTATGGACAAAACAGAAGGCTTTCCTTAAGAGGTAGCCCTTGGACTTAGGACAGTCACCTCCTCTCTGTTATATTTTAACCTCCGTGCTTCATCTTTAGAAACCTGGTAGGCATGGACTTGGACATCCTCTGGCAGTGCCTGGATAGCTGATGTCCTTCTGGCAAGTGTACTGGTCTTTGCGAAGTCATTGGTCTTGAATGAAATCCATTCAAAGCCTTGGTTCCCAGCTTTCTTCACCACAGCAAAGTTTTGTGGAACAATGAGCAACTGACCAGCACGTACTTATCCGTCAAAGACGGGCCTATGAGAGTTCCCGGAAATCTGAATGCGGGCATTCCCCCGTGTCACGTACACCACGCTGTGCGTGTTTATGTTCCAATGAGGTGCTGCCAAGGCATTCTGCACCAAAGTATTGTTAACCATTAGAAAGCATTTTTTTCCCTACGTCATTATAAAGCATTTTTGATAATGAATGTCTTGCTCCGCTAATTTACGACTTGAACACGACACGAGTTGAACGGGTTTGGGTTGACCTTAAACAGGTTCAGGTCGTAAACGGGTCGACACAATTAACCCGTTTAGTTAATCGTGTTGTGTTTGGGTAGAAGTGGTTCAATCCTTATAACTCGTTTATACTATAGTTAAACGTGTCATAAACAAATTTATATTTAAGTTCCAAAATAACATCTAAATTTGTGTCTTATAATTTACTCTTTTGTAGACTAAAGACTCTTTAGTAATTTGGTTGGACTGAAACTTATATTTTTCTAGTATTTGTTGTTTGATTAAGTATTATTAATAATTTAAATAAAATATTTTTTTATTTTATTAAATAAGTCATTAAACGGGTTACACGTGTAATCCGTTTAATAAACAGGTCGGGTTAGTGTTGAGAGTTTCTGACACGAATATTAAGCGGGTCGTGTTCGGGTTGAACTGTTTAGTAGAATACCTTTAGGTCGACACGACACGATTATGACCCGTGAATACGAATTGTCACCCCTACTCTTTGTGCATTAATGTATATCCTATTTATGTAGGGGTGTGGGGGAGGGAAGAATCAACATAGATTTGTGATACCATATTTGTCAGTTTGAGCTAATGACCTTCTATAACTTCCTACTATTCATAAAACTAAAATCCGATATTGTTTGTAAATGTTCCCTAAGAATGAATCTTTTACCCTGTAGAGAACTCCTCTCTCAGTGCTCAGTTGGAGATGTCTCAAAATTGGAAGGTTGTGGCTGTTAACAGTGCTTATGCGTCCACCATGCTCAGTACACGTTGGCGCACTCTGGGTTAGCAATGTTCTCTCGGAGCCTCATGCTGCAAACGGTCTCCTCCAAGCCATTGTATATCACTCTTTCTCTTTCTTCTTCTTCTTCTTCTTCAAACCTTGGCCTTGTCAATTGAAGCCCTTTTTCGACCCTCACGATGTTTCCTCTCCTATCGTTCTCGTTATGTAGCTTCCTTGCAGTCTCAGTGCCTACATTGAAAGCTTCGGCCAGAATCTCAACATTAAAAGCTTGGAAAATATTGTTGCCGAAGCGTTGTTGTTGCCCGTAAAAGCTTCTTGGTTGCCGCTCTTGTTGGTTTCCAGCAAGGAAGACCCTCTGTTACATTAAAAATCAAGGGATCAATTTTTGTGAAAACTACCATTTTGTGCATTACTCCGTATTTAATTTTGGCGAAAATATTACAAAACATTCAACAATTGAATTTTTTCACCAAACTCTATATATGAACTTTTAATAATTCAGAATGGCCCTTGGTTTCTTACCCCGAGTCTCTGATCAAGCTGGTTGGCATCATTGTTGGTGTCATGAACCACGGCGAGAACAAGTTGGTTGTTGCCGTCATTGTAGGACCAATGGACTATTCCAGCCGGCAAGGCGGTAATGTCTCCTTGGCGGAAGTGTCGGACCTTTTGGTGCTGGTCCCTTGACCTCTGGGATGTTCTTCCTTCCTGAGATTGCTGGAAGGATTGGTATGTTTCTGGGCAGCCAGGAATCATGGTCCTTAGTAGGCCTTGACCTGTTCATGGGATACCAATTATATATAAATGGCTGACATAAATTGGTATAAAATCAAATATATTTGTGTGTGTGTGTGTGTTTGTATTCCAGTATGCTTATATGCGTTTATGTATATGCATGCCACGATTAATTTGGAGCTGAATGTGTGACTATTTCTGTGAATAAAGCACACATTTGGAGCTTTATTCACAATGTGCTGAACTGTTAAAATGATAATATACAAAAGCCATATTTCTATTGTTTGAACATCATAAAATTGTATGCATATGTATGTAAATGGTATATATAAATATATATGGAAATGACAATATAAGACAAATTATGATCATGTAACAAATTGCAATCAAATTGTAAGCATGAATCCCTAAATTGTACAAATATTTGGAAATGAGAATATGGAAATTCTGGTTATATATATATGACAAGGATGTGAAAGTAAGGGCTAGCCTTGAAGAACATAGACTAGCATGGGAGCATTGTTGAAGGAGGGCAAGAGGAGGCCTCTTGGCTCAATAAGACGACGAGTTGCTGCCACGCCGGCACACTCCAACTGGTCATTGTTCTGGTCCCATTCTTCTGTAACGCCGGCCTCATGTTGATTGCACCTAGCAGGTTCGAGGGGATTGAGGTTTTGGACACGGCATTCATTCTGTTGTTGTTGTGATCGAGAAGATTGGCATTGAGCTAGACTGTGATGGAACAGAAGAAGGCAGAGAGTGGTAGAGATCAAAGAAGAGTTAGCCATGGATGTGTGTGTGCAAATTAAGAAGAGTTTCTTAATTTTTGGTTTGAGGATGGTGAGACTGTGGTCTGTGGAGGGAATTTATAGGAAAGAAAAGTAGGGTTGGGCTATAACACCTGTGAAGGGTTGTTTGTCATGTTGTCCACTTTAGCATGGCCTTTAAACAGTATGTGAATACGCGGCAACTTGGTTAATTGTATCTGGCCACTTTTGCATGGGCTTTTGTCTTGTTAATTTTTGCATGAAAAATATATGAAATAGTCAGCGATTAATGTAAGTAATTTTCTAGAAACGTCGGCAAATATTATTAGATTCGAGTGCCTTCTCAATCTCTGATGATTTCTTTTGGTAGGTAAGCAACATGAGTACGGATCTTCTGAAGTACAACACTTGTGCTGTACTGGACCGGATCCCGACACAGCCAACACATGCTACACTGACGTCGTATGTGATGTGCCTAAGATGACATGCATGCAAACTATGCACACTAAGAGAAGAGGTGCCCCCATCTCTAAAGGGGTGAGAGCGACCGCGAAAATCACCAAATAGGTCAGTCTTTTCCTTCAGTTTATCTCACATTTAAAATGAAACAAAGGCATGGGAGGATGTTGCAGATTTCAAGGACCGACATGGCTTCTTCTAACGCTAGAAGACCACAGGAAGACACCTAGGACAAGAGGATGTCGGGAAAGCAGCACACTGGGTGGGCGTGCTTCGAAGTTTTTCTGGAACACAGTTGAATGTAGATATCATGAACGCAAGGTGCAGGAGTCTAGTTGCCAAAAGGCATGCTCAGCAGATGAAATGCGAAGGAGATGCCTACTCTGTACCTCGAGTCAAAATAAAGCCGACTCTATATTAGCTTAGGTTGACTTTTTTTATGGCAATGACTTTGTCTTAAAAAAAAAAAAGAAGGTTGGCATTATCTTTGCCCTTGTCTTAATGGTTGGACTAGAACTTACCCCAACCGTCACTGAACGGGCAGACATGACAATTGCTAATGATCCCCTTAGAAAGGAAAAATTTTACGAAGGAAAAGCAAAGAGGAAAAAAGAGTTTGACGTAAAATGATTTTTGAACATGCATGGAGTTTCAATGTAGTGATTGCATGCATATGACCACAAAAGTTGGAGATACATATTTCGAAGTTAATTTGGAATATGTAAGTTAAATTTATGAAGTGATAAGGAATGATTTAAAAAAAAATTAAATCTAATATAAATTATGACTTATGATAGAAAAGAGTGGAAAAAGAGAGTGGCTGACCCCGTTTGTACGGAATAATGGCAAGAATGATGATGATGAATAATTCAAAATTTTAAGTTTAGGTGAGCATCTTACTTGGGGTGAAAAGGTTCAATCTATCCATCTTGAAAGCCTGATTCTCTAATTTAATGCATTAATTGTGCTTTCTATTACATTAGGAGATAGTGCACTAGAGAGGATCCCATCTCATCCATCTTAACCATGTCTCTTTTTCCTCCAAATATACATATAATTATGTCGCACAAACAATCATTTTTAATAAAGTCTCATTATAACACCTAGCTAACCTATTTTAGAGAGATTACTTACATAATAAATTAAATTAATAGTTTTGATCAAAGTCACAGTTAATTTCTCTCTCTCTCTCTCTCTTCTCAATACTTAAATACTTATTTGTTTAGCTGAATTTAGTTTGCCATTGATCACCTTTGATTCATTCATTTTTTGTTATTGTCGTCAATTAGTAGTAACACAGGATTAATTTCACGTTTCCTTGACATCTCGTTAAATACTATATTTGGTTACAAATAGTAGCAGGGGGGTATGGGTCAGACCGCTCCTCCTGACACTACCCTATATCTTCTATGCTTTTCCATGCACTTTCTTTTTGAGTTTTTTTTTTTTTTTTGGGTAGTTAAACAACACGCACTTTCAAACACACTGTTCATGTGTGGCTGAAACCATTCACCTCCCCATTAGGTTGAAGTTTGCAGAGAAAATGTA
The DNA here is from genome assembly GCF_030987335.1 of Cornus florida. NCBI lineage: Eukaryota > Viridiplantae > Streptophyta > Magnoliopsida > Cornales > Cornaceae > Cornus > Cornus florida. The sequence goes on along the minus strand of NW_026775578.1, from coordinate 34,117,058 downwards.
GAGAGAGTAAATAAGATTTTCACCTCGTAGGTATTTATTTTAAATTGTAGATCTTCGTGGAATTTTCATGTGGTGATTGCATCAATATGGTCACATAAGTTGGAGATACATATTTCAAACTTAATTCAGAACGTGCAATTCTAATTTTTAAGTTTAGATGTGCATCTTACTTGGGATGAAAAGTTTCAGACCATCCATCTTGAAAGTCGGATGTTTTTCTTCAATGCATTGTGCTTTCCATTGCAGTGGGGGACGGTGCACTAGATAATATCCCGTTTCATCCATCTTAACTATGTCTTTTTCTCCTCACATGTTTCACAAAAAAATATTGTTAATAAACAGGATATCTTGGGAGTCGAGAAGTCATGATTGTTATACTTAGCAAACCTATTTTTGAGTTATTGGTCATTATATTTTAATCTGACTTGTTCATTATTTTTTGTAAATTAGTAATAACACGGGAATAATTTTACTTGTTCCCGTGATCCCATTAACTAATAATTTGATTACTGATGGTAGCTTGATGGGTATGGGTCAGACCTTCTTCCCAGCCCTATCCCATCTCTTCTAAGTCTTCTCATGCACTCACTTTTATTAATTTCTACTTGTTTACTGGCTAGGTAGAAAAGTTGAGCAAGTATGACATTTTACTTTATAGGACTTTATATTAGACAAGGCATTTATTTAAATTGCTATTTGTCTGATGTGCCCAGCAAGAGGCTACATTCAGTGGCAACTTCATATATATTAGATATACCATCTAAGAAAGATCCCTAAAACTTTAAAGGACAACTCTTAAATAGACTGGAAAACCAGTTTTATTTCTCATACATATAGATACCTACCAACCTCTTAATTAGTACACTTGGTTTTTTTTTTTTTTTCTCTCATACATAAAAAACTATCAAGCCAAACAGCTTCTTACACAATGGACCAAACAGAAGGCCTTCCTTGAGAGGTAGCCCTTGGACTAAGGACAGTCGCCTCCTCTCTGTTATACTTTAACCTCCTTGCTTCATCTCTAGAAACCTGATAAGCATGGACTAGGACATTCTCTGGCAGTGCCCGCGAGTGGACTGGTCTTTGCGAAGTCGTTGGTCTTGAATGAAATCCATTCAAAGCCTTGGTTGCCAGCTTTCTTCACAACACCAAAGTTCTGTGGAACAATGTGCAACTGACCAGCACGTACTTCTCCGTCAAAGGCAAGCCTCTGAGAGTTTCCAACGATCTGAATGTGGGCATTTCCCCTTATCACGTATACCACGCTGTGTGTGTTTCCAATTAGGTGCTACCAAGGCATTCTGCACCAAAGTTAACATTGTTATCCATTAGAAAGCATTTTTGATAATGAATGTCTTAGTCCATTAATTTATGACGCTCTTAGTGCATTAATGTATATCCTGTTTATGCAGGGGTGCAGGGAGGGAAGAATCAACACAGATTTGTTGTACCATATTCGTCAGTCTGAACTAATGACCCCTTTTAGAATTTCCTGTTATTCATAAAATTAAAATCCCATACTGTAGGTAAATGCTCACTAAGAATGTATGTCTTACCCCGTAGAGAACTCCTCTCTCAGCATTCTGTTGGAGATGTCTCAAAATGGGAAGGTTGTAGCTGTTAACAGTGCTTTTGTGCCTACCACGAGCTGAGTACATGTCAGTGCGCTCTGGGTTAGCAATGTTCTCTCGGATCCTCATGCTGCAAATGGTCTCCTCCAAGCCATTGTATCTCCCTCTTTCTCTTTTTTTCTCTTCTTCTTCTTCTTCAAACCTTGGCCTTGTCAATTGAAGCCCTTTTTCAACCCTCGTGATGTTTCCTCTCCTATCGTTCTCGTTATGTAGCCTCTTGCAGTCTCAGTGTCTACATTGAAAGCTTCGGCCAGAATCTCGACATTAAAACCTTGGAAAATATTGTTGCTGAAGCATTGTTGTTGCCCATAAAGCTTCTTGGTTGCTGCTCTTGTTGGTTTCCGGCAAGGAAGAACCTCTGTTTCATTCAAAAACAAGGGATTAATTTTTGTGAAAACTACCATTTTGTGCATTATTTAGTTTTGGGGAAAATATTGCAAAACTAGCAAGTACTTCTAAACACTAACTACAAAACATTCAACAATTAAAATTTCTTACCAAAATATATATACGAACCTTTAATAATTCAGAGTAGCCCTTGATTTCTTACCCTGAGTCTCTGATCAATCTGGTTGGCATCGTTGTTGGTGTCAAGAACCACAACAAGAACTAGTTGGTTGTTGCCGTCATTGTAGGACCAATGGGCTATTCCGGACGGCAAGGCGATAATGTCTCCTTGGCGGAAGCGTCGGACCTTTTGGTGCTGCTCCCTTGACCTCTGGGATGTTCTTCCTTCCTGAGATTGCTGGAAGGATTGGTATGTTCCTGGGCAGCCAGGAATCGTGGTCCCTAGTAGTCCTTGACTTGTTCATGGGTTACAAATTATATATAAATACCTGACATAAATTGATATAAAATCAAATATGTGTGCGTGTTTTAGTAGTGCTGTATGCTTATATGCGTTTATGTTATATGCATGTGGTGATTAATTTGTTTGAATAAAGCACACATTTGGAGCTTTATTCACAATGTGCTCAACTGTTTAATTGTCGAAATGATAATTGTACAAAAGGATTCTTTGTATGGTTTTTAAGTATCTCAAAATTGTAAGCATTTTTATATAAATAGTATATATAATATATTTGGAAATGACATTATAAGACAAATTACGAGTATGTAACAAATTGCAATCAAATCGTAGGCATGAATATCTAAAATGTACTAATATATGGAAATGAGAATTTGGAAATTCAGATTATAGATATGTTGTAGAGGCTAGCCTTGCAGAACATAGACTAGCATGGGAGCATTGTTGTAAGATGACGAGTTGCTGCCACGCCGGCACACTCCAACTGGTTATTTTTCTGGTCCCGTTCTTCAGTAACGCCGGCCTCATGCTGAAAGCGGCAAACAGGTTCGAGAGGATTGAGGTTCTGGACACGGCATTCGTTCTGTTGTTGTTGCTGTGATTGAGAAGATTGCCGTTGAGCTAGGCTGCCATGGCACAGAAGGAGAAGGCAGAGTGTGGTGGAGAGAAAAGAAGAGTCAGTCATCGACATATGGTGTGCAAATTAAGAAGAGTTTCTTAATTTGAGGTTTGGGGATGGTGAGATTGTGGTCTGTGAAGGGAATTTATAGGAAAGAAAAGTTCCCTAGTTTATAACACCTGTTAAGTGTTGTTTGTCATATTGTCCACTTTTGCATGGCCTTTAAACAGTATGTGAATATGCGGCAACTTGGTTATTTATGTTTGGCCAATTCTGCATGAGCTTATGTCTTGTTGATTTTGCATGTCAAATATATGATATTGTCAGCAATTAATGTAAGTAATTTTCTAGAAATGCTGGCAAATGTTATTAGATTCGAGTTTCTTCTGAATATCTTTGATGATTTCTTTTGGTAGGTAAGTAACACGAGCCCAGATCCTTTGAATACAACATCCGTGCTTTACTGCACCGGATGTGTGTGCCCAAGACAGCATGCAAGCAAACTAAGCACACCAAAGAGAAGAGGAGAGATGTTCACAATTACTAGCCCAAGAAAGCTGCCCATCTCTTAAGGGGTGAGAGCAACCGCGAAAATCACTCGAATCGGTCAGTCTTTTTCTTCAGCTTTTCTCATATTTTAAAAGAAAAGAAAAGGCATGGGAGGGTGTTGCAGATACTTGTGAAGGACGGACTTGACTTTTTCTAATGCTGGAAGACCACTGGAAGACACCTGAAACCAGAGCATATTGCGAAAGCAACACACTGGATGGGGTGCCGGAGTCTGGCTGCCAAAAAGCATGCTTGGCAATTGAAATGCAAAGGAGTTGCCTACTCTGTACCTCCAGTCCAAATAAAGCCAACTCTATATTAGTAAAAGTCGAGAATGGCAATGACTTTGCCTTCCAAGAAGAGAAGGTTGGCATTAGCTTTGCCCATGCCTTAAGGGTTGGACTAGGACTTCCCCCAGCCGTACCTGAACAGGCAGAGATGACGGTTGCTAACCTACCCTTTGGAAAGGGAAAAATTTACAAAAGAAAAGTAAAGAGAGGAAAAAAGAGTTTGACCTAAAAAGCGTGGTGATTGCATGAATATGACCACATGAGTTGGAGATACATGTTTCGAAGTTAATCGGAATGTGTAATTCTTATTTTTAGGTTTAGGCGGTTCTGTCTATCCATCTTCAGAGCCATATTTTTTTAATGCATTGTTCTTTTAACGATTTCTCTTTCTCCTCCAAATGTACGTATACAATCATGTTGCACAAATAATCATTGTCTATAAAGTGGGATATCTTTGGTGTCCAGAAGTCATTGTAACACCTAGCTAGCCTATTTCAGAGAGAGTAATTACATAATAAATTAAATTAATAATTTTGATAAAATTCATTCAGTTTAATTAATTTGTTTCTTTCTTTGGTTTCTCTGGACTTAATTATTTGTTTTTTTTTTTTTTGGTTTGACTTTAGTCTGTCATTGATCACCTTTGATTCATTCATTGTTTGTCAGTCATAAATTAGTAGTAACACAGGATTAATTTGATGTTTTCCTGTGATCTCGTTGACTATTGTATTTGGTTACAGATGATAACAGGGTGAGAATGGGTCAGACCTCTCCTTTGGGTGCTACCCTATCTCTTCTGTGCCTTCTCATGCACTCTCTTTTATGATTTTTTTTGGTGGTTAAGTAGCACAGGCACAGTCAAACAAACCAGACATTGTCCATGTGTGGATCAAACTGCTCCTTTGGGATGAAGTTTTGCTGAGGAAGAGTAGAGAATGCAAATAAGAGTTTGACCTCAAAGGTATTTATTTTAAATTGTAGACATGCGTGGAGTTTTCATGTAGTGATCGCATCAATATGGTCACATAAGTTGGAGATATATATTTCAAAGTTAATTCGGAACATGTAAGTCAATATTTTAAGTTTAGTTATGCATCTTACTCGGGATGAAAAGGTTCAGACTATCTATCTTGAAAGTCGGATGTTCTTCAATGCAGTGTACACAGTTTTATTTCTCATACATAGATAGCTAGCAGCCTCTTGATTAGTACACTCTTTTTTTTTTCTCTCATAAAGAACTATCAAACCAAACAGCTTTTTACCTTGGACTAAGGATAGTCACCTCCTCTCTGTTATACTTTAACCTCTTTGCTTCATCTCTCGAAACCTGATAGTCATGAACTAAGACATCCTCTGGTAATGCCTGGATAGCTGATGTCCTTCTGGCAAGAGGACTGGTCTTTGCGAAGTCATTGGTCTTGAATGAAATCCATTCAAAGCCTTGGTCCCCAGCTTTCTTCACCACAGCAAAGTTTTGTGGAACAATGAGCAACTGACCAGCACGTACTTGTCCGTTAAAGACAGGCCTCTGGGAGTTTCCGACGATCTGAATGTGGGCATTTCCCCTTATCACGTACACCACACTATGCGCATTTATGTTCCAATGAGGTGCTACTTACCAAGGCATTCTGCACCAAAGTTAACATTGTTAACCATTAGAAAGCATTTTTGATAATGAATGTCTTGGACCATTAATTTATGATGCTCTTAGTGCATTAATGTATAGTTTTGTGATACTATATTTCTCAGTCTGAACTAATGACCCCTTTTAGATTTTCCTATTATTCATAAAACTAAAATACCATATAGTATGTAAATGCTCACTAAGAATGTATTTTTTTACCCTGTAGAGAACTCCTCTCTCAGCGCTTAGTTGGAGACATCTCAAAATGGGAAGGTTGTGGCTGTTAACAGTGCTTATGCATCCTCCACAGGCCGAGTACACGTCGGCAAGCTCTGGGTTAGCAATGTTCTCTCGGAGCCTCATGCTGCAAATGGTCTCCTCCAAGCCATTGTATCTCCCTCTCTCTCTTTCTTCTCTTCTTTCTTCTTCTTCAAACTTTGGCCTTGTCAATTGAAGCCCTCTTTCGACCCTCACGATGTTTCCTCTCCTATCGTTCTCGTTATGTAGCTTCCTTGCAGTCTCAGTGTCTACATTGAAAGCTTCGGCCAGAATCTCAACATTAAAAGCTTGGAAAATATTGTTGCCGAAGCGTTGTTGTTGCCCGTACAAGCTTCTCGGTTGCTGCTCTTGTTGGTTTCCGGCAAGGAAGAACTTCTGTTTCATTCAAAAGCAAGGGATTAATTGTTGTGAAAACTGCCAATTTGTGCATTATTTAATAGTTGGGGAAAATAATGCAAAACTAGCAAGTATTTCTAAACACCAACTATATAACATTCTACAATTGATTTTTATTTACCGTTGTATATATATGAACTTTAATATTTCAGAGTAGCCCTTGGTTTCTTACCCTGAGTCTCTGATCAAGCTGGTTGGCATCATTGTTGGTGTCATGAACCACAACGAGAACAAGTTGGTTGTTGCCGTCATTGTATGACCAATGGGCTATTCCGGCTGGCAAGGCGATAATGTCTCCTTGGCGGAAGCGTAGGACCTTTTGGTGCTGGTCCCTTGACCTCTGGGATGTTCTTCCTTCCTGAGATTGCTGGAAGGATTGGTATGTTTCTGGGCAGCCAGGAATCGTACTGTGGTCCCTAGTAGGCCTTGACCTGTTCATAGGTTACAAATTATATATAAATGCCCGACATAAGTTAGTATAAAATCAAATATGTGTTTGTGTGTGTTTTTTGTATTCTAGTATGCTTATGGCCTTAAATGTGCTTATGTTTTTTGTTGACGGAGGGCAAGAGTAGGCCTCTTGGCTCGATAAGATGACGAGTGGCCACCACGCCGGCACACTCAAACTGGTCATTGTTCTGGTCCCATTCTTCCGCGACGCCAGCCTCGTGCTGAAAGTGGCGAGCGGGTTCGAGGGGATTTGAGGTTTTGGACGCGGCATTTGTCTGTTGTTGCTGTGATAGAGAAGATTGTCGTTGAGCTAGGCTGCAATGGCACAGAAGGAGAAGGCAGTGTGGTGGAGAGCAAAGAAGAGTTAGCCATGGATGGTGAGACTGTGGTCTGTGGAGGGAATTTATAGGAAAGAAAAGTAGGGTTAGGTTAGCCTTTAAACAGTATGTGAATACGGGGCAACTTGGTTAATTATGTTTGGCCACTTCTGCATGGGCTTTTTTACTTGTTAGTTTTGCATGACAATTGACCAATATATGAAATTGTCAGCAATTAATGTGAGTAATTTCCTAGAAACGTTGGGCAAATGTTACTAGGTTGGATTGTTTTCTCAATCTCTTTGATGGTTAAACAACACTGAGCCCGGTTCAGTTTTTTTAAAATGTTTTTCAAAAATTTAAAAAATAGAACATTATTTTTTAAAGGACTACAAAATACAGTTATCTGAAAACAATTTTTTTTTTTTAAATTAAGTTTTCAAAAAATTGATTTCTACTATTAAATAGGTTTTTGCATAAATTTTTAATTTTCAAACTTCAAAAAATAAAAAATATTCTTAAAAATTTGAACCAAACTTGTCCTATATATTTGACCTATATATTTCAAAGTTATTTGAAATGTGTGTAATTCTAATTTTTGAATTTAGGTGTCCATCTTACAAGGAATGAAAAGGTTCAGACTATCCATTTTGAAAGTCAAGTGTGTGCTTTCCATAGCCCGGAAAGTAATGTCTTGCTTGGCGTCACATAATTTGATATACATGAATAAAAATGAAATGAAGGTGGGATTGATCACAATAAACAAGGAAAAAAAAAAACACACACACACACAATATAATCTAATTTAGGTTTCGGTTGCATGCATAATTTATATACCTTAACACTTAGGGCATTAATTACTTAATCAGGCACGAATTTGCTGTGGGCTTAGTGGGACGGATAGTTTTTGTTATTGTATTTTATATCTCTAAATTTGTATTTTTTTTTACATTTATATCTATAAAATTTTAAAATTACTCTTACTAAAATTAAATAAATAAATAAATAAAAACCCAACCCTGTACTTAACTATGCTAGTGGTGAACTCTGCCGCTCACACTAGCGACTGATATTTTTTATTTTATTTATTCACTTTTTGGTGAAATAGAATTACAAACAAGTTGTTCCCAATTAAAGACTACGAAATTATTTTTGACCAACTCATCACTCATTACCATTTATAAGGTTATTACCAACAAATCAAAATCCTAGGTGCCGAAACAACCCAAACGCGTCTTCAGGTGACTTGATTTACACACACAGAGAGAGAGAGGGGAGGTGAAAGATGATGAAAAGGAGTGTTATTGCCTCATCAAAGTTCAGAAATGGCGGTGCTCTATCTCTCCAGAAAGGTACCCGTAAGTCTACAACTCCTCTTTTGAAGCATTTTGTTAATTTCTTCATTGATTATCCAATTGCTAGTGACAATTTTAGGGCTTCGTTTCATTCCCAACCTGGTCAAGATCAAAAACCTCAATGTACGAGTAGTCAAATCCGGAACTCTTTTGAATTCACTAACCTTGATGATGCACTGTCATTGTTTGATAAAATGTCTCAAATGCGACCTCTTCCTTCAATTGTTCATTTTAATAAATTGTTAGGGGCCATTGTGAGAATGAAACATTACACCACTGCTATTTCTTTGCTTAACCAAATGGAGTCCTCAGGAATAGCTAAACCAGACGCTTATACTATGGGCATCTTGATGAATTGCTACTGCCATTTGAATCGGGTCGATTTGGGTTTCTCTGTTCTGGGGAGAACTTTGAAGCTTGGTTATGAAGTGAATTGTACAATGCTCAACACTTTGATGAGGGGACTCTGCAGCGAGGATCGAATAGGTCAGGCAATGGAGTTGTTTAATGACATGGGGGCAAAAGGATTTTGACCTAATACAGTTACTTGTGGAACCATTATAAATGGGTTGTGCAAAACAGGGAACACCAGCGCAGCTATTGAATTGGTTAAGAAGATGGAAGAGAGAAATTGGGTAGCTGATGTTTTTGATTATAATATGATTATTGACAGTCTTTGTAAGGACAGATTGGTAGCTGAGGCTTTTGACTTCTTTTCAGAAATGATCCGTAGAGGCATTTCACCTAATATTGTCACTTACACCTCCTTAATCCACGGCCTATGCAATTCAAACCAGTGGAAAGAGGCTACAAGATTATTGAATGAAATGGTGAACCAAAAAATCATTCCGAATGTAAGAATCTTCACTATATTGGTGGATGCACTTTGTAAGGAAGGGAAGCTTGAAGAAGCAGTAGAAATAGTTGAAGTGATGATTCAAAGAGGCGAGCAGCCTAATACAGTCACTTACAACGCACTAATGGATGGATATTGTTTGCAAAGCAAATTTGATGAGGCAAAGAAGATACTTGATTTGATGGTTTGTAGGGGTTGTGCACCTACTGTTCGGAGCTATAACATCTTGATTAATGGATATTGTAAGAAGCAAAGGATGGATGATGCTCTTAGACTTTTTCACGAAATTTCTCAAATAGGATTGGTTCCTGATACTGTTACTTACAACACTCTTATAGGTGGTTTCTGCAATGTGGGAAAACTTTTAGTTGCGCAACAGCTTCTAAATGAGATTCGAGCCCGTGGCCAACATCCTGATCTTGTGACCTACTCTACTTTGTTAGATGGATTGTGCAAGAACCAATGTCTGGCTAAGGCAGTGGCCTTGTTTCGAGACATGGAAGAGAGTGGACTGCATCTTGATATTGTGGTTTACAACACCCTCATTGATGGTATGTGTAGAGCTGGGAACATTAAAGCTGCAAGGGAACTCTTTTGTAGTCTTTCTTTCAAAAGGTTGCAACCTATTGTTTGCACATATAATATCATGATCAATGGACTATGTAAGGGTGGGTTGTTAAGCGAAGCAAACATGTTGCTCAAGAAAATGAAGGAGGGTGGTTGCTCACCGAATGCTTTAACTTACAATATAATTGTCCAGGGATTTCTTCGAAACAATGAGATGTTAAGGGCGATGCAGCTTATTCAAGAAATGGTTGAGAAGGGATTCTCTACTAATGCATGTAGTATGACCCTGTTATTGAATATATCAAATAGTAGTGGATTGGATGGGTCAGTTTTGGAGATGCTTAATAAGTTTCTGTGATTTCTATTGGGTTTTCTCATGTTAAGTGGAAGTTTTATATTTTGATGGCCTTGCAGTGTGTTGTATGTATGGCCTATTGATGCTTGCAGCAGTGTCGTTTTCATGTTTTTGGGGTGAGAATTGTTATTCTATGAGAAGGACGAAGGAGAGAACCTGAGTTGGGTGATGCTGGGGAACTTGAGAAGAATGCCGTAGGGATTTGAATGAAACTGGTTAACTAGATGGGATAGGAAGGTGGCTTGGTGAAGACGAGCAAGGGATTGTCTCCAGGAAAGCGAAGTTGCTGCTGAAGCATATGGGAATTGTGCTTGGAAGAGAGTAGTTTCAAAGCTCTGAAATTTAGCAAACAATGTGTGCTTATCTGCCGTGTATTTTATTTTATTTTATTTATTTTTTATTTTTTATTATTATTATTTTTTCTGTTAGGATGTTCAAGAATGGCACCTCATAAACTTCATTTTCCTTTCTTGTTTAGAATTTGTACAGTGAGGGAAAAGAGGGCTCCCTTTTCAATCCATCTGACCTTTTAGAGATTATTGTAGAAGAAGAAGAAATTGTCCTTAAATCACAGATGCATCCAGTGACAGAGCCAGGATTTCAAGTGAGGAGGGCACACTGTCAAATAATAATAATAATAATATGGAGTACATATATATAACAACTATAAAATTTAAAAAGACAAAGAAGAAGAAAATTATTAAAAGGAAAATAAAAATGAAAAAACTTTAATAAAAAATAGTTAAAAGTTTCAATTGAGGAAGAAAAATTTGACTTTTTCTATTAAGGAAATTTAATGAATGTGAAGAGTAAAAGAAAAAATAATAATATAATTTTAGGAATTACAAATTTGAGAGGGGGGCACTATATAAATTTTGTCATATATATGAAAATTTTTAAAAAAATTACCACATATATTACAGGTTGCTAGCCAATCATCAGCTCCGTCCCTGGATGCATCATTTCCTTTGCTTCCTCCTTTGGTCTGTAAGCTCATTCTTTACCATATTTTATGCCAAATAGTTGAATAATGAATACTCTAAGCCTCTTATGGGATCATATCATGCAAAAGTGTAAAATCAGAGGTTTAAGCATGTCAACCAAAAATTCAAAGAGACAGAAAAGATCATGCTTTATAAACTCAACTTTAAATCCACACACACACACACACACACACACACACACATATATATATATATATATATATATATATATATTCTAACTCCGTGAAGTCATAATTTCTATAGAGTACTAGTTAATTGCTGTACTTTTTATTTATGTATTATATTTTAAACTTCTATCAAATTTAAGATTTAAAAAGGCACATAGAATCATGTTTCATCTATTATATTTAATTACATCACTGTAAGGTACAAATCTTAAATTTTATCTAATTAAGATTCTAAGAGATACAAAGATTTATGCCATCACAAAAAATACAAAATAAAATCTAATTAGACTTATTGTTACTTCTCAGTTTTCTTTATCAATTTTATAAATATTATAATTTTTGTTTTAATTTATATGAATGCCAATAGAAATTTTATTAGTTATTTTTTTATTTACATTTGATGACGTAAGCTTCTATTAAATTTTAGAATTTAAAAAATAAATAAACATGAGGAGATTATGCATGCAAGTAACCAAACATTGGAGAGCAAAGCAAACATTTATTTAGTATCATATTATTAGACATTCCAAAGGAACATAAAGTTTTTTCAAATAGACATTTGACAGAATAAACCAAAAATGATTTCAATCCCCTCAACTAATTAAACAATAAAAGAAGTAGCTCGCCCTTTATTTGTTTATGTTTGCGGTGCATACCTAAACGCCATTAGTACTTTGTTGGTGCTTGCACATTTTTAGCACCGAAGTTGTTGATTATCGCTGAAAATTCAGGTAGAAAGGGAAACAATTTAGGCCATCAACCGTCAACAATTTGAGAGAAGTCCTCACAACATTATGCAAATAGAGCTTTTGAGAAGTGACTCATGAATATATAATTGAATTCAATCTTCTTTTATTGTGAGAGATTGGCGGCTAAAGGTTTCTCTTAACAGTGATCATGCAATTATGCTTAACGAATGTATGGATGAATGTTTTGATAATATATCTAAGACGAGTTGTACTACAATCTAGATTAGAGTAGTTAGGTAGACAATTCATGTCAACCGAAGATAAGTTATGGCTTAGTGTTTATTCATGTATATCTTCTTAATTGAATTGATGTGTGCTTGTAGTCACTTGGTTCCCGAATATGCAGAAGTATGAACTCCCTATAGTTGAGACAATTGACCACGTTACAAGATTAGTGGTGAAGTTACTATCCTAAGTCCCTTATGTCTTGATATGTCATCTTAGTAGCTTAGTTTATCCTTAATTTTTATTTTGTTTACAATTTAGAAATAGAAAATATCAAAATTGTTTCATCTCTTGAATTAAATTAGCAATTAAATATATACTTAATAATACACCACAGTTCTTGAGGTTCGACACCATCAACAGTCAACATAGCCCTATCTTACAAGGATTTGTTCTATTACGAGTGATTTTTATAGCCTAGGTTAGCTCATTAATAGTTCCTCCCTTCTCAACATAGTCCTATCTTATAAGAATTCGTTCTATTACAATGATTTTTATCATTGATATAACACACATCAAGAAGAAAGAGAGGCAGATTGTTTGAAGCGTGAAAAAATCATTTCCTAAGATAGAAAAGCTTTTTCTTGCATATTCACCTTCTTTTATCTTTTGGGCTGCTTTCAGGGTTCGTGGAAGGGCAATGTTTTGGGGCTTTGCGTGATCCTTTTTTAGTAATGTTTGTAGGTTCTTGGGAGAGGTATTTGAGGTTGGTTGGTGATTCATTGTGAGGGCGGCATTTGTGTAGGATTTTATATAGATTATTGCTATCTTTTATTTAATTTTTTCCACTAATTAATGTTATATTTTCTTTTTCTTTTTCTTTTTTCTCTCCTATTACTCAAATGAGCCTTGAATATTAGTTTGTTTCGCTCAGTTTAGTTTGTCATGAATCACCTTTGATACAATCATTTTTTGTAGTTGTGTCAATTAGCAGCATCACCGTGATTAATTTAACATTTTCATATAATCTCATTAACTATTATATTTGATTACAAAAGTTTAAATTCAGGCTCTGTTTGTTTCGATGTAAAATATTCTTTTTAAAAAATATTTTTGTCTTTCAGATAAAATATTTTTTTATTTTTACTTTGTCGGTGTTTAGCATTAGTCTACGTCGAAGTTGAGGTCGAGTCCATCGGGCGGGGCATGTAAAATAGTTTGCCAAAAATTGATGGATAAGTTATTTTTGTTAAATTTTAATATTTTTTTTCTTTGTAAATATTTTACGACAACCAAACAACCGAAAATAAAAAATATTTTTTTAAAAATATTTTTCGTCCAAACAAACGATCACACTAAGTTTTATTATAAGTAATAAATTAATCAATTTAGAAAATGATAATTACAAATTTATTTATTTATTTTTATTTTTATGATAAGTTGATGTTAATAACAAAATTAAAGTAAATAATATAATTAATATTTAAATAAAATAAAAATAATTTAATAAGAAGTGACAAATTTAATAAAAATAATAATAAAATAGTCAAAATGAATGATTTTAGAATTAAAATAAATTTGATAGTGTGATAACAAAATCCGGATATGTTATAAGTTTAAGGGATAATTTCACTGACACTCCCAGTAGTTTGGCCAAATATCAGTCTAAAATATCTTTCGAAAATAACTATCAGTTAAGTCCACTTTTGCTTTTCCGTCACAGTCTCCGTTAAAAGCATGGGAAAAGACAAATTTGCCCCCCTTTTTTTAAATAACATTTAATTCAAAATATTAGATTAGTTAAAAGACAATTATACCCCCGACAATTATATCACAAATAAAATCCGTAACTTCATCATCTCTGGTGCCGGAGGCGATGAAGACGACAAGGGCTTGGAGGTTTCTCTGTAAACCCTTCTCATGCCCATACACAATCAACGAATCTAACGTTTTAAATTTTTCAGAATTGTCCACACCAATTTGGTATTAGAATTGGATGGCGCTTGGAATTGAATGAATCGAATGGAAAAAAAAAATGTCTAAGCGAAATTGAACGAATTGGACTGGTTTGGACTTCGAATTAAGGCTTTGAGTGATGCTTTATCTGAGAAACGAAATGGCCACCGTTCAGAGAAAATCAAGGGTTCCTGTTAACGAAGCTTCTGCAAATTCTGGAAGATGAAGCTTCAATGTGTTTGATTGAAACTAATTCTAGAAGTTGAAGCTTCAGGGTTACTGTTAACAAAGATTCAATGTGTTTGATTGAACCTAATTTCTTTTTTTTTTTCACTAATTGAAATCAGGGTTTGAATTGGGTGTGTTTGAGAGCACAGGAACTGATAGAAAAGCCCTTGTCGAGTTACCTTACAAACCAATGTCATTGGAAACTGAAGCATCCACTGAGGAATAACGACTACGACTGATGAAGATTTCGGCGACGATGAAGGAGAGACCGACCCAAGCAACCAAATTCGGCAACCCCAAGCAACCCAATCGGCAACCCCAAGCAACCCAACCTACCTGTGATTGCAACTCATAACCATAGTCGGCACAAGATGGTGAACCTACCTGTGATTGCAACTCATAACCATAGTCGGCACAAGATGGTGAACACGACCCGCCGTCCCACACCGACAATCCACACACGACGGCCACGCAAACCGCCGGTGAGAAGACTGTTACCCGTGACGCATGACAGCGACACACAGTCGACGGCGCAGCAACCTCTGGTTCGGCCTGAAACCACCACCGTCCGGCGACCCTCCCGCACTCTCTGGTTCAGCCATCGCTGCAGTGCCCAACCGATATCCCTTCGCCGCCATCGTCTCTGTGCCTAACCAGACATCTCGGCCGCCGTCTTTTATGCGATTGTTACATATATATGTCTCTGTGTATGTATGGAGTATATATATATGTCTCAGTGCGTGTATATAGGGGTATATATATGTCCGCTTGTATATATAGTATAATTTGTAAATTTACAAATTTTTAAGGGGCCATATTGTCTTTTAACAATGATATTTTGGAAAAAAAATAAATTAAAAAAATGAGGGTGGACCAAAGTCAATGGTCAAATTAAAGTCAAAGGGTAAGAATGTCTTTTTACATGTAAAAAGTGGTCTGTAAACTAACTTTTCGAGTGTGAGTAAAAAACAGAGCAAACGATTATAATGTGAGTGATAGTTATTTTCGAGAGATATTTTAGGCTGATATTTGGCCAAACTACTGGGAATGTCAGTGAAATTATCCCTAAGTTTAAAATGGCTCATCCCAGTGTACTTCAGCTGATTGTACGTCTATTAACGGAAACCCAACCAGCTTCAACCTTCTGGTGACTCGTCTTCACACACACACAGCTGAAAGATGCAGACAAGAAGTGTTATTGCCTCCTCAAATTTTAGATATGGCGGTGCTCTGTCTCTCGAGAAAGGTACCCGTAAGTCTACAACTTCTCTTTTTAAACATTGTGTTAATTTCTTCATTGATTTTCCATTTGCTAGAGACAATTCAAGGGCTTCGTTCCATTCCCAAACTGGTAATGATCAAAAACCTAACTTTACCAAGTCTGTCAGAAATCAATTAAGTTTCAAGTTCACTAACCTTGACGGTGCACTCTCACTGTTTGATCAAATGTCTCAAATGCGACGTCTTCCTTCAATTGTGCATTTTACTAAATTGTTAGGGGCCATTGTGAGAATGAAACATTACACCACTGCAATTTCTTTGCTTAACCAAATGGAGTCCTCAGGAATAGCTGAACCAGACGCTTTTACTCTGGGCATCTTGATGAATTGCTACTGCCATTTGAATCGGGTCGATTTGGGTTTCTCTGTTCTGGGGAGAACTTTGAAGCTTGGTTATGAAGTGAATTGTACAATGCTCAGCACTTTGATGAGGGGACTCTGCAAGGATAAAATAGGTCAGGCAGTAGAGTTGTTTAATGACATGGGGAAAAAAGGATTTCGACCTGATAAAGTTACTTGTGGAACCATTATAGATGGGTTGTGCAAAACAGGGAACACCAGCACAGCTATTGAATTGGTTAAGAAGATGGAAGAGAGAAATTGGGAAACTAATGACTTTGTTTATAGCATGATCATTGACAGTCTTTGTAAGGATAGACTGGTAGCTGAGGCTTTCCAACTCTTTTCAGAAATGATCCGTAAAGGGATTTCACCAACCGTTGTCACTTACAACTCCTTAATCCACGGCCTATGCAATTCAAACAAGTGGAAAGAGGCTACAAGGTTGTTGAATGAAATGGTGAACCGAAAAATCAACCTGAATGTAAAAACCTTCAATATGTTGGTGGATGCACTTTGCAAGCAAGGGAAGGTTGTAGAAGCAGTAGAAATAGTTGAAGTGATGATTCAAAAAGGCGAGGAGCCTAATACAGTCACTTACAATTCACTGATGAATGGATATTGTTTGCAAAGCAAATTTCATGAAGCAAAAAAGATATTTGATTTGATGATTGGTAGGGGTTGTGCCCCTAATGTCCACAGCTATAGCATCCTGATTAAGGGATATTGTAAGAAGAAAAGAATGGATGACGCTCTAAGTCTTTTTCACGAAATTTCTCAGGTAGGATTGGTTCCTGATACTGTTACTTACACCACTATTATGGGTTGTTTTTGCAATGTGGGAAATCCTCTAGTTGCACAGCAAATTTTAAAGGAGATGCGAGTCCGTGGCCAACATCCTAATCTTATGACCTACTGTAATTTATTAGATGGACTGTGTAAAAACCAATGTCTTGCTGAGGCAATGGCCTTGTTTCGAGAGATGGAAGAAAGTGGACTGCATCTTAATATTGTGGCTTACAACATCCTTATTGATGGTATGTGCAGAGCTGGAAACATTAAAGCTGCAAGGGAACTCTTTTGTAGTCTTTCTTCCAAAAGGTTGCTACTTGATGTTCGCACATACAACATTATGATCAATGGGTTCTGCAAGGAAGGTTTGTTAAGCGAAGCAAACATGTTGCTCAAGAAAATGGAAGAGAGTGATTGCTCACCGGATGCTTTAACTTACAATATAATTGTCCAGGGATTTCTTCGAAACAATGAGATGTTAAGGGCAAAGCAACTTATTCAAGAAATGGTTGAGAAGGGATTCTCTACTAATGCAGGTACTATGACCCCTGTTATTGAATATATCAAATAATAGTGGATTGGATGAGTCAGTTTTGGAGATGCTCAATAAGTTTCTGTGATCTCTATTGGGTTCTCTAATGTTAGGTAGAAGTTTTATATTTTGTTGGCCTTGCAGTGTGTTGTATGTATTGCCTATTGATGCTTGCATCAGTGTTGTTTTCATGTTTTTGGGGTGAGAATTGTTATTATATGAGAAGTACGAAGGAGAGAACCTGAGTTGGGTGATGCTGGGGAACTTGAGAAGAATGCCGGAGGGATTTGTATGAAACTGGTTAACTAGATGGGATAAGGAAGGTGGCTTGGTGAAGACGAGCAAGGGATTGTCTCCAGGAAAACGAAGTTGCTGCTGAAGCATATGGGAATTGTGCTTGAAAGAGAGAAGTTTCAAAGCTCTGATATTTAGCAAACAATGTGTGCTCATCTTTTAGAGATTATTTTATTATTGTAGAACAAGAAGAAATTGTCCTGCAATCACAGATGCATCATTTCCTTACTTCGTCCTTTGGTCTGTAAGCTCATTCTTTACCATATTTTATGCCAAATATTTGAATAATGAATATCATGCAACAGCATAAAATCAGAGGTTTAAACATGTCAACCAAAAATTCAAAGTGACATAAAAGATCATGCTTTATAAACTCAACTTTAAATCCATATATATATAGTACTTGTTGGTGCTTGCACATTTTTAGCACAGAAGTTCTTGATCATCGCTGAAAATTCAGGTAGAAAGGGAAACAATTTAGTTCATCAACCGTCAACAATTTGAGAGAAGTCACTCACAACATTCTGCAAATAGACTGATGAATTGGCTTTTGAAAAGTGACTCACGGATATTTCTTATGCACCTATTAATCATTGTTACAGATGACAAGCGCAACTCAATATCTCCTTATTTGACCATCTGGGTGGTAGTACCCCTGAACCACCATAAGACACTCTAGGCTCACTTGGCGGATCGGCTAGCTAGTGCTGCGGGTTCAGAAGTTGCAATGCAAGCAACCATTGATAATACTAGTAGTGAGATATATAGTTTTGCCACCATGGTTGTGATATTGTTGTCGTATATGTAATGTTGTAAGTGAAAGTTCTGATTAGCTTGTGGGGATGGATTTTATGTTGTGGGAAAATTTGTAGTGAGTTTAGGAAGAGAAAAACATACAAATTAGAATTTAAACATTTGATTTTACAAAAGTTTTTTAACTTCAAATTAATATGATCTTAATTAAATAAAAGTAACAGCAAATTAAAGGAATGATGAAATTTGGTGTTTGTAAGTAGGTTTTAACCTTGAATTCTTGGGGTAAATGGCTTGGTTATACACTGACAGTCAATTAAGGACTAGGTGTGTCAAAGTGGTACTTTTAGACCAATAGCTACTAAGCGAGTCATTAAAAAGGATCAAGTAATTAAACAGACCTATCATCTTTGGACAGAAAAAATAATAATAATAATAAAAATAAAAATAAAAAAATTAAGTAGATCTGGCAGTGGAGGTGAACAGATCCCATATGGATATTTTTTCTGCTCTTTAAGACTAAATTTTTGGAGTTCAATTAAATCAATTAGTTTATATATATATATTGACAAGAAATTCATGTATTCATTTGTTCATACGAGTATTTAAATCCTTGCGTTCCACTTTGAAAGATTCAGAAGATACCACTAGAAAGTCTAGAATACACAACTTTTAGTCAATTAAAATGATTAGTTTGTATTATGTTATTTGTGAAAATCTGATTGTATAATGAACCAATTTTAAGTGTCCATTGAATGTTGTTGTAATGGTGAAAGAGTTACTGTTGTCGAAACCTCACATGACGACATTTATGTAGGGTTTTATGCTAGAAATGATGACGTTGATGATTGGATTTTCGATTCGATTTCATTTTTCTTTTCTTCCTTTAACCCTTTCTTTTATCTTTTGGGCTGCTTTTAGGACTCGTCCGAGGGCAATGTTTGGGGCTTTGCTTGATCTCTTTTCTGAGTAATGTTTGTAGGTTCTTGGGAGAGGCATTTGAGGTAGGTTGCTGATTCATTGTGAGGGCGACGTTTGTGTAGGGTTTTATACATATTGCTATTTTTATTTTATTTTCTCTCATAATTAATGTTATTTTTTATTTTTTTTTCTCTTCTATTATTTTTTTAATCCCTGATTTCCTTTTAGGAAGTAAGAATTTGGTATCACTAGGTCATTGGCCGGTTGATTTCTCTTCTATTATTCAAACTAGTCTTAATACTAGTTTATTTCGCTCAGTCTAATTTGTCATGGATCACCTTGGATACATTTATTTTCTATAGTTGTGACAATTAGTAGCATCACCATGATTAATTTGACTTTTTTTCTTGCACACACACCTTGACACCTGGACACCAATTACGTAATTATGCTAACGGTGAACCTACTCAAACGCAACTGATATTAATTTTTTTTTTTTGTTCCACTTGTGGGTGAAATAACTATCCCTCGAAAGTTGGGGAGGCTCTGTTTTTTTTTTTTTTTTTTTTAATTTTTCCTTAGCTTTGTGGCTATTTGTTTTAAGGGAGAGGAGTGACGTAATTTAAAGTTGATTCCCTTCTACTAGTAAAACATGATCGGTTTAGTAAAAAGGAAGGAAGAAACAAATTTCCTTCATTTGATAGAGAGGAGGTAGGGAGATAATAGAAACGAAAAAGCGAATGAAAAAAGGAAAGGTTATAACGTAAGTTTTTAAATTACGAAACTTGTCTCATAATTAAAACTCTCTTCTCTTCTCTCATATTATAATCTCAATCTATTTTTTTACATCCAACCAAACAAAAGCAGGAATGATACAATATATTAGTTAGGAATTCCATCCAATTTTCTTGTTTCCTACCCAACAAAACAATAATATCTATTCCTTGAATTTTGAATTAAATTTGATAGTTGAATGAATCATTTGGAATTCTTAGATTTAGAATAAGTCTATCAATAATATGGGAATTTTAATAATCTTCTATATCTAACGTGTAATAAATTATAAGTCACTTTAAAATTGTTCTTTCACATGTGTGCTTCAACTAATTCTAATTGTCAGTTGATTTATGGTGTAGTACCATCCAATTCCATTATTCAATTTTTTTTTTTATTATATATTTTATCAAACTTTACTATTGATTTGAATTTAGTTACTAGATTAAATAAAATTACAAACAAGTTGTTTCCAATTAAAGAATGTACGAAATTATTTTTGACTAACTCATTCTCATTCTAAATTTCCACCGTTGATACAAATCAAGATTTTAGGTGCCGAAACTGCTTGCCCAGAACAAAATAGCCAACCCAAACGTGTCTTCAGGTGACTTCACTTGCACACACACACACACAGGGGGAGCTGAAAGATGATGAAAAGAAGTGTTATTACCTCCACAAAGTTTAGAAATGGTGGTTCTTTCTCTCTTCAAAAAGGTTCTCGTGAGTCTACAACTTCTCTTAAGCATTGTCTTGTATTCTTCATTGATTATCCAGTTGCTAATGACAATTTTAGGGCTTCATTTCATTCCCAAACTGGTAAAACCCGGAATTCTCTTGAGTTCACTAACTGTCAACATGAGCTGTATTTTCTAATGTATGTATATAAATTCTCCTAAATTGATTTGGTAATTAATTGTTATAATTAGGATAGTTGACCGGTATATTGTAATTTATTTCTTCTTGTTAGATTATTAGGGTTAGGGTTTTCACCTTGTATAGCCGTCGGCTCACCTATCCTCTTTTTCCATCACCTACCCTCTATTTCCATGTATAGATTTGCTTGGGCAACCATCCTCACCTATATAAACCCCATTTGTGGTTGTATATTTTCATTCAATACAGTAATACAATACATTTTATTCTCTCCTCCTCTCTATTTCTAACATGGTATTAGAGCAACTCTAAACAAAAAATTTAATCTTGTTCTTCTTTGTATTCCAAATATCATATTTCGAATTTTATTCCTGTTGTTAGTCTAAATGGCGATTACTTCAAGCGCAACTACCGTACCACAGATCATAGTCCACCAAGAAAATTCTGCATTTCCAACTGGAATTATACTGGATGAGACTAATTATTCATTATGGTCTCAACTCATGAAGATGAGATTGGCGCTCGTAACAAGGCTCGGTATCTCACCGGAGAAGTGACAAAACCCACACCTGGAGATCCGAAATTGGAGGCATGGATAATTGAAAATCATCGAGTCAATAAGCAAAGGTGAGCCTATCATTGATGCAGCGATTTATTTGTTTTCCCACGGCTAAGGAGATATGGGAGGCGGTGTCTAGAACCTTCAATAATGGATCGGATGAAACGTGTATTTTTTAATTGAATCAAAGATCTTTTTTCCACCAAGCAGAATGGCCGCACTCTGCCAACATACTACAATGAACTTGTTGCTATTTTTCAGGAGATTGATCACGGGACTATGTCACTGACAGAAACAATTGAAGGAGTGGTTCAATTGCACTCAGCCATGGCGATGCTTCGAGTTCATATTTTTCGGACTTGACTCTGAGTTTGAACAGGTTCGTGGAGAAATCTTACGAAAAGATCCAAAGCTTGACATCGAGAGTGCGTATGCATATGTCCGGAGAGAGTATCAGCAGAAGCAAACGATGTGAGGATCTCATCCAATCTCTGAGAGCTCGGCGATGATGGCCAACCAAACTCAACAAGGACCACCATTGGGCCCTTCAAAAAATTAGAGTAATCAGGCTATTGGAAAATCTAGAGGGCGATTATGTACTCATTGTGGTGAATCGGGTCATTCGAAATAACGATACTACGGGATTATTAACTATTGGTGGGATTCTATGAAGAAGCCTCGAAAGAATATTGGAGGAAAATCCATGGTGACGTGGGATTTTTGACAAATTAAACCAAAAAAGATTTCAATCCCCTCAACTAATTAATCAATAAAAGAAGTAGCTAGCCCTTTATTTGTTTATGTTTGCAATGCATACCTAAACGCCATTAGTACTTGTTGGTGCTTGCACATTTTTAGCACTGAAGTCCTTGATCATTGCTGAAAATTCAGGTAAAATGGGAACACGATTTACGCCATCAACCGTCAACAATTTGAGAGAAGTCCTTACAACATTCTGCAAATAGCCTAATGAATTAGCTTTTGAGTAGTGATCATGAATATATAATTGAATTCAAACTTCTTTTATTGTGAGAGATTGGTGGCTAATGGTTTCTCTTAACGGTTATCATGCAATTGTACTTAACGAATGTGTGAATGAATACTTTGATAATTCATGCATAAGGAAGACGATTTGTACTACACTCTAGATTAGAGTAATTAGGTAGACAATTCGTGCCAACAGAAGATGAATTATGGCTTAGTGTTTATTCATATATATCTTCTTAATTGAATTAAAGTGTGCTTGTAGCCACTTGGTTCCCGAATATGCACAAGTATGAATTCTAATTGACCATGTTACAAGGTTAGTGATGAAGTCAATACCCTAAGTCCCATATCTCTTGATATCTCTACTTAGTAACTTAGTTTATCTTTAGTTTTTATTTTGTTTACAATTGAGAAATGGAAAACATCAAAATTCTTTCTTCTCTTGAATCAAATTAGCAATTAATTTTATACTTGACAATTTACCACAATCCTTGAAGTTCGACACCCGACTTTATCCTACAATGATTCGTTCTATTATGAGTGGTTATTATGAGTGGTTTTTATCATTGATATAACATACATTAGGGACAAAGAGAGGCAGGTTATTTGGAGTGTGGGAAAATCATTTCCTTAAATATAAGAGCTTTTTCTTGCACATTCACCTTTCTTTTATCTTTTGGGCAGCTTTTGGGGGTCGTCGGCAATGTTTTGGGGCTTTGTGTGATCCTTTTTTAGTAATGTTTGTAGGTTCTTGGGAGAAGTATTTGAGGTTGGTTGATGATTCATTGTGAGGGCGTCATTTGTGTAGGATTTTATACAAATAATTGTTATATTTTCTTTTTCTTTTTTCTCTCCTATTACTCAAACGAGCCTTGAATACTAGTTTGTTTTGCTTGGTTTAGTTTGTCACGGATCACCTTTGATACATTTATTTTCTGTAGTTGTGTCAATTAGTCGCATTACCGTGATTAATTTGACTTTTTTCATATAATCTCGTTAACTATTATATTTGATTACAAAAGTTTAAACACAGCGTAATAAGTTTTATTATAATTAATAAATTAATCATTTTAGAAAATGATAATTACAAATTTATTTATTTATTTTTATTTTTATGATAAGTTGATATTAATAACAAAATTAAAGTAAATAATATAATTAATATTTAAATATAATAAAAAAAAAACTTAATAAGAAATGACAAATTTAATAAAAAAATAATAAAAGAGTCAAAATGAACGGATTTTAGAATTAAAATAAATTTGATAGTCTGATAACAAAATCTAGATATGTTATAAGTTTAAAATGGTTCATCCCAGTGTACTTCAGCTGATTGTACGTCTATTAACGGAACCCAACCAGCTTCAACATACCGGTGACTCGTCTTCACACACACACACAGCTGAAAGATGAAGACAAGAAGTGTTATTGCCGCCTCAAATTTTAGATATGGTGGTGTCCTGTCTCTCAAGAAAGGTACCCGTAAGTCTACAACTTCTCTTTTTATGCATTGTGTTAATCTCTTCATTGATTTTCCATTTGCTAGAGATAATTCAAGGGTTTCGTTCCATTCCCAAACTGGTAATGATCAAAAACCTAACTTTACCAAGTCTGTCATAAATCAATTTAGTTTTGAGTTCAATAACCTTGACGATGCACTCTCACTGTTTGATCAAATGTGTTAAATGCGACCTCTTCCTTCAATTGTGCATTTTACTAAATTGTTGGGGGCCATTGTGAGAATGAAACATTACACCACTGCAATTTCTGTACTTAATCAGATGGAATCCTCTCGAATGGTAGACCCAAACGAGTATACTCTGGGCATCTTAATGAATTGTTACTGCCATTTGAATCGGGTCAATTTGGGTTTCTCTGTTCTAGGGAGGACTTTGAAGCTTGGTTATGAAGTGAATAGTACAATGCTCAACACTTTGATGAGGGGACTCTGCAGCGAGGATAAAATAGGTTAGGCAGTAGAGTTGTTTAATGACATGGGGGCAAAAGGATTTCGACCTAATACAGTTACTTGTGGGACCATTATAAATGGGTTGTGCAAAACGGGGAACACCACCGTGGCTATTGAGTTGGTTAAGAAGATGGAAGAGAGATGATGAGTACTGAAAAGTGCGCATTTAAACCCGTTAAGCTTAAGCATTCTAGTACCTTTATCTATCTTACTTTGCCGTTTTAGACTTATTACGTGTTATTTATATTTTCAGACACTAATCCCAAAATTGAGCTAACTCAGCCAAATAAGAGCTTAATTGAAGCAATCCTGAGATAAACCAAAGGAGGGAGCAAAGTGGAAAAAAAGAAAGGAGCAAAAAGGAATCAAAGTTGTGCAGCTGAAAAGTTCGATCGATCCAACTTAGAGTTCAATCGATCAAACATCTATGATCGATCACAGTACTTCTCGATAGATCCAACCTTGGCCTTTGCTGAAATTCCAAGTTCGATCGATCGAACATCACCTTCGATCGATCGAACCCTATTTTGTCCTATTCAAATGATTGATCTTATCCACAGCTGTACGCCTACCAACCACTTTTGTCCTTTTCCCCATAAATATCTTCGAAATATCTCAGTCTTGTTCTTATCCGGAGGAGTCAGACCACTTCGATCGATCCAAGATGCAGTTCGATCGATCGAACCCATCTTCGATCGATCAAAGTTAAGGTTCGATCGATCGAACTTCCTCCAGCGAGAAAAAGTTAAAGTCCAGCTCATTTATTCCGTCCTTCACCCAATCATTGGAGAATATGCCTTGCACGACCACAGCTCATCATAGGGTGTATTTAACCTACCTATATAGGAATATGATACACTTTTTGGTGAGGAGTCTAGAGTCTCTTGTCACACATTGAAAATCATCTTGGAGGCTATTCTTGGAGAGGAAGAAGGGAGGAAGCTAGAGCAACCATTGGAGGAGATCTTCATCTACAAGGAGCAGCCATGGAATTAGCCCTTGAGGGTTGGATCATCACTACCATGAGTGGCTAGACATCTTCTTGGGGCTAGAGTTAGCCCCAAACAAGCTTTCTTTACCTAATCTTGTGTAATTTTGAGGGATTTGTGTTGTAATGCATATTTTGATTCTTGAACTTATGAAGATCTTGATTATTCATTGAGTTCTATGGATTAATGCTTCTAATTAATCATTTTCTCTATCTATATGTCTATGTATGCTAGAGTAGATGCTCACCTCTAGATTTAATGTTATTGATGCATGTCTATGTGTATTAATGCCTTTAATCTTGAGATTGCCAAAATATGAAGTTCTTAATGTAATGCTCTTGTTATGTCTCTAGATGGTTCATACTTATTCCTTGATGGATTGTGTTTCTCTTTTAAGTAGTGTAGTGTTAGTTGGGGAAACAATTCATGCTTGTTCTTTGGTGTTCCATGCTTTTGAATGCAAGAAGCATATGCTCTAATTTTGTGGTGTAAAGGAATTTTGAGCTTAATGAAGGATTAATGATTAGTTATGATATGTTGTATCTTTCACATGTGTTTAGACAATTTATTCCTCTCCCAATAGATATTTTGTACCTCTCACATGATGATTAGATAATGCATGTTTAACTAAGTCATCCTTATGGATTGCTTGGACTATGAGCTTAATGAAAGGTTCAATGACTTGAATTGTTATTTTGTTATCTTCACATGATGTTTAGACAATATATTCATCTACCAATAGATGTATTGTGGCCTCACACATGTTGATTGAGACAATTTGCACTTGTTGAGTCACCCTTACTAATTAAATGTCTTTTACACACACAACATTGTTGCAACACATTCATTTCCCTCATTAGTCACTTGATTATGATTTGGAATAGTATTGTTTGGTGGTGATCTCTACACCCCAAGACCTTTCCTTCTTACTTACTCTTTATCTTATTGCATTGCTTTATTATAGTTTAGCTCATTTAGTATAATCAACCAACCAACCAATTGTGTGATCACTTGACCTACTAACCCTAATTACCATAGTTCACAATTCGATACACCATCAAATCCCTTGGGACGATCCCTACTCGCCCTATCTATATTTTATATAGAGAAAGGCAGTAGTGGCTTTTTATAAATGTAAAACTTGGCCACCTCCTAAACACACACAACTCTCAAGCTTTATTGGTTGTGGCGACTCCATCAAGGAAACCGACAACAAGTTTTTGGCGCCGTTGCCGGGGATTTTAAATTGGCAACGTTGAATTGTGAAATTCAATTAGGATTAGTATTCTTTTGATCGTGTCTTTACTTTCTTTTTATTTTCTGTTTTTGATTACTTATTAAGTTTGTTCTTCATTAACAAGGTGCATTGAGCAAGGAGCTAGCAAAGTAATTCCAAGCTAAGGAGCAAAGCAAAGCAAAGGAAAAATGCTTAAAATAAAGAGTTGCTAAAAAAATTTTGCTAAGCTAAGTTTTTAAATTTGGAGTTGAAGTGCTAAAGGACTATTGTGAGACCTTCTTACTCAATCTCCTTAGTTAATGAGTGTGGGAATTATTGTATATGGAGGAAGTTGATGATATTTGACTTGTTGTGGAGGAGAAGTGTTTGTTTGATTGCTTTGTTGTGATTTGTAGTCTTTACTTGATCATTCACTCTAGGCATTCACATGGAAAACCTAGAGGGTAATCTTGGCCACCTAGACCCGCATTTCATGCAAAACCTCCCTCCCGATCAATACGGTCTCGGAGCTCAAGCTCCAATGCCTCCAATGGTACTTCGTGACTATTATGATCTCCATGCATACCATGCACCTTCTTGTATCATGTTGCCTAATTTCGAGACAAATCAATATGAAATCAAGCCCGAAACTATTCAATTGTGTCCACTTTTCTATGGTCTAAATGATGAGGAGCCTTATAAGCATCTAAATGAATTCTTTGAAATATGTTTCACCATTAGATACATGAATGTCCCGGAGGAAGTGATTAGACTACTCATTTTCCCTTTCACACTCAAAAGCAAGGCAAAGCATTGGTTCAATACTTTGGAAGCAAATTCTATAACTTCTTGGATGCAAATGCAAAATGAATTTTTAAAAAAGTTTTATCCCATGAGTTTGACCAATGCTATGCGTACTTCAATTAGAACTTTTTCTCAAAAGGAAGGGGAGTTATTACATGAGGCTTGGAAAAGATTGAATGACTTGCTAGGGAAATGCCCACATCATGGCATTCCAAAATGGCAAGTGGTTCAATCCTTCTATGAGAGCCTATCCGACATTCATAAAGACATTGTTGATACATCATGTGGAGGATCATATTTTGGGAAACATGAGGATGACATTTGGCAACTCTTTGAGAAGATGAGCAAAAATTCTTTACAAAAATTTTATACTTCTCAAATTGACCATGAACGAAAAGAGAAGAAGAAAAATTCTCAAGTTTGTCAAATAGAGAGTTCAATGGGAATTGTAGCCGAGATTAAAACTCTTTCTCAAAAGTTTGACCAATTCTTGTTAAATCAAAAACCGGCTAACAATTCCTATCCTCATCATCATACCTCTCAAATGAATGAGCCTTGTATGACATGTTCAAGTGTTTTGCACACTACTTTTGATTGTCCCCACGGACATGCTTATAATGAACACTATGAACAAGTCAATGCTACATTTGCTCATCCCTATTCCAATGCTTATGTTCCAAGGTGGAATGAACATCCAAATTCTTTTCAAGCTCAGAATTTTCAAAACAAGTACATTCCACCTCATAAGAGAAATGAAAGTTTTCAAGGGTTCACTCCTTCATATCATCAAAGAATGAATAAGAGAAATTGGGTAGCTGATGTTTTTCATTATAGCATGATCATTGACAGTCTTTGTAAGGACAGATTGGTAGATGAGGCTTTTGACTTCTTTTCAGAAATGATCCGTAAAGGCATTTCGCCAAATGTTGTCACTTACAACTCCTTAATCCTTGGCCTATGCAATTCAAACCAGTGGAAACAGGCTACAAGATTGTTGAATGAAATGGTCAACCAAAAAATCAAACCGAATGTAAGAACCTTTAATATATTGGTGGATGCACTTTGTAAGGAAGGTATGGCTGCAGAAGCTGTAGAAATAGTTGAAGTGATGATTCAAAGAGGCGAGGAACCTGATAAAGTCACTTACAATGCACTAATGGATGGATATTGTTTGCAAAGCAAATTTCATGAAGCAAAAAAGATATTTGATTTGATGGTTTGTAGGGGTTGTGCACCTGCTGTTCGGAGCTATAACATCTTGATTAATGGATATTGTAAAAAGCAAAGGATGGATGACGCTCTTAGACTTTTTCACGAAATTTCTCAGATAGGATTGGTTCCTGATACTGTAACTTACACAACTCTTATAGGTGGTTTCTGCCATGTGGGAAAACCTCTAGTTGCAAAACAACTTTTAAAGAAGATGCAAGTCCATGCCCAACATCCTGATCTTATGACCTACTGTACTTTATTAGATGGACTGTGTAAAAACCAATGTCTTGCTGAGGCAGTGGCCTTGTTTCGAGACATGGAAGAGACTGGACTGCATCTTGATATTGTGGTTTACAACATCCTTATTGATTGTATGTGCAAAGCTGGAAACATTAAAGATGCAAGAGAACTCTTTTGTAGTCTTTCTTCCAAAAGGTTGCGACCTAATGTTCACACATACAGCATTATGATCAATGGGTTCTGCAAGGAAGGTTTGTTAAGCGAAGCAAACATGTTGCTCAAGAAAATGGAAGAGAGTGGTTGCTCACCGGATGCTTTAACTTACAATATAATTGTCTAGGGATTTCTTCGAAACAACGAGATATTAAGGGCAATGCAACTTATTCAAGAAATGGTTGAGAAAGGATTCTCTACTAATGCAGGTACTATGACCCTATTATTGAATATATCAAATAATAGTGGATTGGATGAGTCAGTTTTGGAGATGCTCAATAAGTTTCTGTAATCTCTATTGGGTTCTTTGATGCTAGGTAGAAGTTTCATATTTTGTTGGCCTTGCATTGTGCTGCATGTATGGCCAATTGATGCTTGCATCAGTGTCTTCATGTTTTTGGGGTGAAATTGTTGTTCCATGAGAAGTACGAAGGAGAGAACCTGATTGAGTTGGGTGATGTTGGGCAACTTAAGAAGAATGCCAGATGGATTTGTATGAATTAAGTGGTTGACTAGATGGGATAAGGAAGGAGAGAACATAAGTTGGATGAATCTGAAGAAGTAACAGCTTCTGGTTATCATCTCTGCTTTTTTCTGTCATGATGTTTCAAGAATGGCACCTCATCAACTTCATTTTCCTTTCTTTTTTTACACTTTGTCTGTCATGATCGACGACATTTGTGTATGGTTTTATGCTAAAAATAAGGACGTTGATGATTGAATTTTGGATACGATTTCCTTTTTCTTTTCTTCCTTTACCCCTTTCTTTCATCTTTTGGGCTGCTTTTAGGGATCAACGAAGGGTGATGTTTGGGTTTTGCTTGATCCCTTTTTGAAAAATATTTGTAGGTTTTGGTGAGACAATTGAGGGTGATGTTGACCCTTGTATGATTGACATGTGTGTTGATGCTTCCACTTGAATTTGAGAATGTCTGACAATAGGGTTTTGAGTTGAGGTCGGATTTGGTTTTCTTTCTTTTCTTTCATTACAAATTGAGTCTTTAGTATTCGGGGGAGACAACTTAATTTGGACAAAAACACAGCGAACTCCGTGTGTGTGATGACATTGACATGTCTGTTGATGCTTCTCCTTGAATTCGAGAATGTTGATGTTAAGATTTTAAGTTGAGATCGGATTTGATTTTCTTTCTTTTCTTTCATCACAAATAGAATCTTTAGAATTCGTGAGGGACATATATCTTAATTGGACAAAAATACAACACACTCCTTCAGAAGCTATTGTTAATTGTCAAATGAAATTAAATAAATTGAGTGCTGAAGTCAAATTTTTGGTAGCATTCATTGTATTATATTTCCAGATTTAGAATAATAATCCTAAAGTACAGAAGACCACTGAACTGAACTTCGTCATTTGAGAAAGATTTTCCCAATAAAGAAGAGGGTGAAGAAAATATTCCAAAACTACGAGTAATCAATAGCAAATCTTAAATTACATTCCTAAGAAAGCAGAAAACCTAAACTAACCAACACGATGGCAGGATCGAAACTAAACTGCAAGATTGAGCCTGCAGATTAAAAAAAAAAAAAAAAAAGAGAGAGAGAGATCCATTTCCTTTCTTAACCTCATTGAGCAATAGTGTGTACTGAGGAGCTTCACTTCTCCTCAACTAAAACACCTTCATCCAAAATTTCATATTCTTCCTCATAAGAGCTTGCACTCAACCGTTCAATCCAAACCGGGACATACCACTTGCAGCTATAAGTAGGAACATCAAATTTCTCGTCCTTTTCGACCTCACCACCACCTGCATTCTTGAAACTGTAAATCACAAACTTGGACATAGGTCCATCTCCGGCAACAAACACCTTATTCTCCATCCCTTTCACCGGCAAAGCACACGACCCATGTGGTCCAAGAAACAAACTAACACCACCCAAATCCTCAACATCCACCCACATACTCACAGGACGGGTGTGGTGGAAGGAAGTCACACTAAAATCAATATCATAACCAATCTTCAGTTTCGTAACTTTCTCAACAACCCCATAACCCCCTCTCTTCCCTGCATACACCTCTCCATTGAACTCAACCAAATATGGATTCCAAATCCTCTTAAATGCGTGACAGTACAACCGAGTCCAAATATCACATTTATCATTGAATATAATGACTTCCGTACAAGTCCACTAGGTAAAGATCCCCATTGCAGCAAACAGCTCGAACCGCAGTACGAATTCTACTGTTTTTATTTCTTTTGATAAATCCAATTGTGTCTAGAATGTACAAAACGCAGATAAAAATTCCCGGGAAGTACCAAGAGCCAATGACATAAGCAAACAGCAAATAATAGACCAGACAGTATTTGAAAACACCAAACATGTGGCGCCAAACGGGGTTAAAATCATGACGAACCCATTGCTTATTATTATTTTCATTACCTACACGAAGCGTGTCAACGGAGAGGTGGTTGTTGCTGCTGTCCATGGAAACGGCGTAGACGGTGCAATCTGGCGAGGTGGGTGGTGCAGAGAAGGCTGCGGCGTTGAAGATGGAGTTTCTGTAAGGGAGTTCAATTTTTTGATGAGTGATGGGGTTGAAGAAGAAGAGTGAGTGGGTTTCGCGGGATAAGAGAAGTAACCATCCATGGTTGGATGAGAGACACTCCACTTGGTGTTGAAGTTCTGAGATCTCGATCACTTCAGTGATGGGTCTTTCCATTGGGTTGAAAATGGCATGTTTTGTCTCCCCGGAAAGTTCTCCCAAGAAGAACATCAATGGCGGCTGGGGCGGCGGTGATGATACAGTGCTGGTTTTCATGGTGGAAGATAGCAGACAATTCTAAAGACAGGTATGTGATGTGTTTAATTGAGAGAGTATTTATGGCTTCATAGTTCATATACCTATACAAACACACACATAACACACATATATCTATATCTATATCTGTACTATTTTAAAAGTGTAAGGAATTTTTTAACACTTTTAGATTTTTTAAAAATACAAAATAATTAAAAATAAAAAAAATGATATTAAAAGAGATATTAAAAGAGAGTAATTAATTTAAAATTTAAATCTATATCTATATCTATTCTAAAAGTGTAAAGAATTTCTTAACACTTTTAGATTTCTTAAAAATACAAAATAATTAAAAATAAAAAAAAATGATATTAAAAGAGAGTAATTAATTTAAAATTTAAATTTACTTTAAATATGAAGAGAATATTTAATATAGAAGTTGAAGGACCAAACCAATTTGACTTTTTTTTGGTATTTAAATTTGACTTTTTTTTGGTATTTTGATTTCTTGTTTTACACTCACGTGGTTTATCACTTTTAGATTTCTTAAAAATACAAAATAAAAAAAAAATAAAAAAAAAATGATATTAAAAGAGATATTAAAAGAGAGTAATTAATTTAAAATTTAAATTCACTTTAAATATGAAGAGAATATTTAATATAGAAGTTGAAGGACCAAACCAAATTTGACTTTTTTTTGGTATTTAAATTTGACTTTTTTTTGGTATTTTGATTTCTTGTTTTACACTCACGTGGTTTATCACTTTTAGATTTCTTAAAAATACAAAATAATTAAAAATAAAAAAAATGATATTAAAGCAGATATTAAAAGAGAGTAATTAATTTAAAATTTAAATTCACTTTAAATATGAAGAGAATATTTAATATAGAAGTTGAAGGACCAAACCAAATTTGACTTTTTTTTGGTATTTTGTTTTCTTGTTTTATAGTGACTCTCTTGTGATTTCAATTTTTTAAAAATTAAAAAATATATGAAATTGGGAAAATAGAATTTAATATAGAATTTAAAAGGGCAACCTTCCCAATTTCAGTTTTTATTCATTCTAAAGATGATACACCAATGGACCATTTTAATCATTGTACTAATTGTTGTTTCACTATTCATTGTTGTTTCACTTTTCAAATTTCAGTTATACTTGAAAATTTAATTAATTTCAGTTTTTATTTCTTCTTTAAAGATGAAGGGTGGACCAAACCAAATTCAACTTTTTTTTTTTTGGTATTTTGTTTTCTTGTTTTATACTGACGTAGTTTAATTAGTCTCTTGTGATTCCAATTTTTTAAAAATAAAAAAATATATGAAATTGGAAAAATAGTATTTAATATAGAATTTGAAGGGGCAACTTTCCCAATTTCAGTTTTTATTCATTCTTTAAAGATGACCATTTTAATCATTGTACTAATTGTTGCTTCACTATTCAAATTTTAGTTATATTTGAAAATTTAATTAATTTTATGATTGTATGTTCATTTCTAACTCATGCAATCTGCATTGCAAACTTTCGTGTTGTTATTCATGGTTTGTTTCCTTCCAAAGAGCTTGAAAAGGTTAGTTTTTTTTGCTCCTATGCTGATACAATAATTTTTATTCACCAAAAAATGAAGAAGGTATTTTGTTGTTAATATTCTTTAATTTCCAAATTTTATTTGTTAAAAGCCTCAACTCTTCATTTGATCCTCTTAGATTTGGCTTCGTTGCAACAATTTACAATATTGCTTTTGACATTTTGTTATCAAGGCAAATTTTCCTTTTGATTTTCATTGATTTGTAATATAGATTTTCATTGAATTGTGTTATAAAGGTGTTGAGTTAATGTGTATGTTTGTTTCCTTTGTATATGTTTGTTTGCTGAGAATAAACAAGTTAAAAAGTTCAAAAACTAATACAAGATTTGATTTTTTTTTTTTTTTCCCGCTTTTATAAACTAGGTCTTCCCCAACCGTGTTAATTGGAAATGCCACAAACGTCACGTTGTGCTCCAACGATGCTTGTGACATTTTTCTATCAGGGTAACTTTTTTCCCTGGTAAACGTGAATACCTGTTGCCACAAGAATTACAATATTGTTTTTGACATTTTGTTCGTTTCCATTATTTACTTGTTTGGTGAGAATATCTAAAAAAAAAAGAGTTCACTCGTGGTGTATGCTTGTTTCCATTCTTTGCTTATTTGGTGAGAATATCTGCAAAAAAAATTCACTCGTGGTTGTAATATTCTGTTTTTATTTTTTTCACTCAATCTTCCATCTTTTTTTATAAAAGAATGAAATTATTACCTATTCCTAAACTTTTCCTTTTCATGAAAGACATTAATTAAGAATTTTTATAGTCCAAATTAAATTATCTGTAATAGACTTTTTTTTATTGTTTTTATACATTTTTCACCTTTTTAAAAAAGAGTTTGTATTTATTTTGGACTCTTTAGAAACCTCTAAAAATGATGATTATAAATAAGACAATAAAAACATAATAGTAATAATTATAAATAAGTTTTTATGAATTTTGGACTCTATGTTTCTTTTTTTTAAAAAAATTAAATTTAGGTTTCTAATTTATTATTTGTTTCTATTCTCTTCTTTTTTTTCTTTTTCTTTTTTTTTGGGACTCTTTAGTTATTTATTATTTTTTTTAAAATAGTTTGTATAAATTTTGAAATCTTTAGTTATTTATTATTGTTTTTATCCTTCCATCTTTTTCACCTTTTTTTATAAAAGAATGCAATTATTACCTATTCCTAAACATTTCCTTTTCATGGAAGACGTTAATTAAGAGTTTTTATGGTCCAAATTAAATTATCTATAAATATAATCGACGTATAGACTTTTTTTTTTATTGTTTTTATATATTTTTCACCTTTTTAAAAAAGAGTTTGTATATATTTTGGACTCTTTAGAAACCTCTGAAAATGATAATTATAAATAAGTTTCTATGATTTTTAGCCTCTACATTTCTGTTTGAAAAAAACAAAATTTATATTTCTAATTTATTATTTGTAGTTTTTATAAATTTTGGACTCTTTAGTACTATTTACTATTTTCTAAAAAGAGTTTTTATAAAACTATTTGGACTCTACATTCCTTTTTCAAAAATTCTGTATTTACCTTTCTAATTTTATTATTTGAAAAGAGTTTCTATACATTTTGGACTCTTTAGTTATTTACTATTTATTGAAAAGATTTTCTATAAATTCTAGACTCTTTAATTATTTATTATTTTTTTCAAAGAGGTTTTATCAATTTTGGACTCTTTAGAAACCTATAACAATCAAAACATAATAATAATAATTATAAATAAGTTTTTATGAATTTTGGCCTCTATGTTTTTTTTTTTTTTTAAAAAAAATTAAATTTAGGTTTCTAATTTATTATTTGTTTCTATTTTTTTTTTTTTTTTTTTTTTTGGGACTCTTTAGTTATTTATTATTTTTTAAAAAATAGTTTGTATAAATTTTGAAATCTTTAGTTATTTATTATTGTTTTTATCATATTTTGACTTTCTATTAATTGTAAATAAATAGTTATTTGGACATACTTCGAGTAAAGTTGCCAACAAAATAATAATTGTATTTGGAAACTATTAAAAATATCTGATTTTTTTCTATTTACTGAGAACTCCTGCGCAAAAAATAGGATTTTTTATTTTTTATTTGGAATATTTTGGATTGGGCATGGAATTTTTGGAGAAAGGAAATGGGCTGTTTTTTAAGAAGTGGAGAGACAAAAATGGTTTTTTTTTTTTTTTTTTTTTTTTTTTTTTTTTTGGAATATTGATTAGGGTATGTGTGTTTAACCTTTAGAAAAATATTTGAATTCAAAATTGTTAAAAATGTATAGAAATAATAAAAATATATATATGCACTCATTAATCATATATGACTATTAGATTTTTTTAACTTTTATATGTAGAGAGATAACTCATTTAACTCATTAATTACATGTGACTATTGAATTTTTAAAAATTATATATATAAAAAGAGGACTTATTTAACTCACATGACTATTGAATTTTTTAAAACTTTTATATATAAAAAGAGATGACTCATTTAATCATATGTGGCTATTAGAATTCTAAGTAATATATATATAAGTTTATGATATAATGTAAAGTATTTAATGAAAACTATTTTGTATTTTATCATCTTAAATGCGAGTCTATAATTTGTTCTATTAGTTAAAAATAAATAGTTATTTGGACTCATATATTTATATATTATTTTTTTCTAAAATATATAAAATTTGGACACTGTTGAATCCTACAATAATCAAAACATAATAGTAATAATTATTAATTTTTATTTATTTTGAGTTATTTACGTCCCTTTTCCTCAATTCTAAATTTACCTTTATAATATAATAAATAAATTTACCTTTATAATATAATAATTTACCTTACTTTCTTTTTTCTCAATTATAATTCTATCGGGAATTTTACCATCCTAAGATTACATACTTCTTCACAATTATATTTTTCTTTTGACAGCGTAAACATCAAAATAGAGCTTAGGGCTTAAACTCAGAGTTCTGTTATAACTTATTCCCCCAAAGTCCACCCTCCCCCTGAAATTTTATCCATCTGCATGTTTTATTCTTTATGTTTTTTAAAGCATTGTATTTTATTCAATTGTTGTTATTTGTCTATTGATTTTGTTGTACGTTATTAATTATGTTTCATAAAATTACTATGGTTCTGTCCAATTTAGAGTTATTAATTAAGTTTTTTAAAAAAAAAAATCTCGCTTATATTCTACTTGAGTATTATTCTATTGATTTTATTTGTCATTATTTTAAATTTTGCCTTCTATATGGTATTTATTAATTTTTAAAAAGCATGAAATCAAGCGCATAAGTTAACATCTTTTTCCTTTTTCAAGGGATCTAATTAATCAATGTGATTAACGACAAGTAGTCTATTAATTTTGCTATTATTAATTATATTTCATAAAGTTAGTAAGGTTTAATAAAGTTTTGTCCAATTTAGGATTTTTAATTAAATTTTTTTTTTCACTTTTGTTTTTAATTTTTTCCTTCAATTCTATTTTAATATAGGGTTTCTAATTAAGTTCTTTTACCTTTGCTAATATATTTTTATATTTATATAATAAAAAATTTTAAAATTTATATAATAAAATTTAAATTTTGAGTTTAATTTTATTCAATGAGGGTACTAATAGAATATATATCTATAAAATTATATAATATTATTATTTAGGAATTTTTCATTTTGATATCAAATTTTAAATTTCAGTATTTATTGAAATGAATATAAATATAAATTTATTCTGGTAAACGTGAATTTTTCATTTTAATATATGAGATGATATTAATGGGAAAAAAAATATTCATAACAAATATATATGAGATGATATTAATAGAAAAAAAATATTCAAAACAAAAAATTCAATAACTCTACAAATTCATAAACAAAAATTCAAGAAGTCTACATTTTTTTTAACCATTACCATTCTTTCCAAAGAAAAAATAAAATAAAACAAACGCCGCACACATATATGTACTATTAATAGTATAGATAAGAATATATAAATATATATGTGAGATGATATTAATGAAAAAAAATATTCATAACAAATATATATGTGAGATGATATTATTGGAAAAATATATATATTCATAACAATAAATTTAATACACGAACCGTACCTCTAATAATGAAAAATAAAAATCATATTTTACACTTAATAGGTAATTAACAATTCATGATGTACATACACAACTATTTCTGCTGTTTTCGATATGTACACTTCATTATTTATTCTTTTCTGGAAAGGCAATGGTGAAAACAAAAAAAATTAATATATTTTTCTTCCTATTTTCCTTCATTATTGTTTTTTCACTTTTGTATTTATATTTACATTTGTGAATATTGTTTCATTATTTGGGAAAAACTAAATCATAACCATTGATTTTGATTTATTTTACGGTTAAAAATCATATTACACACATAATCAGGTAATTATCAATTCATGATGTACATACACAACTATTTCTGCTGTTTTCAATTATGTACACTTCATTATTTATTCTTGTCTGGATATATTTTTCTTCATTAATACAGAAAATTTGAATATATTTTTCACCCTATTTTCCTTCATTTTTGTTTTTTCACTTTTTTTATTTATATACTTACATTTGTGAATATTGTTTCATTATTTGGTTTAGTTAATTATATTGGGATGGTTATCCAAGAAGTGGTCGAATTTGTTTCTTTCTCTTAGATTTATTTGGTTTAGTTAATAAATTTGGAATGGATATCCAAGAATGAACTACTTTTAAAATACATTCTTAATCACTTTATTCAACTCTAAAAAAGAGAAATTATCTTACTTGTTAAATCTCCATTGTACTTAATAATAAGATAT
Organism: Cornus florida; assembly: GCF_030987335.1. Classification (NCBI taxonomy): domain Eukaryota; kingdom Viridiplantae; phylum Streptophyta; class Magnoliopsida; order Cornales; family Cornaceae; genus Cornus; species Cornus florida. Next base: position 34,078,789 of record NW_026775578.1, on the reverse strand, counting down.
TTGACCACAAATGTAGATTTATGATTTTTTATGATTTTTTATGATTGTAATAATTTTTTATGATTGTCAATCATTGACTAATTGCTACATGGATGAACTCCTAAGTTTGAAAGCCGAGGTGAAATTTTTAAATAATTATTATTGGTTAATAAAAACTAAAAAGTTTTTTCATTATTAATTTAACAAATTAACATAAACTCAAATTTTACTTTTGTAGCAAGATGTGACAAACGAATTTGAGAAGAAGATAGCAAGTTACAAAGGCAAGGCTTTTCTTGTTCCTCAAAAAGATAAACAGCATCAAAGATGACGTGGTCTCAAATAGTTTCATAGAAAGAATAAAATGTTGATCGTTTTCTCTTTTTCTTATTACTAGCCCAAATGCAATACATAGTCCTATAACAATATTTACATTTACAGAACAAGGCCGGAAAACAAAACAAATGTTACATGGATAATCTTCAGTAATGTATAAATGTTTTCTTATTTAGTAATATATACTGAATGACTTGATTTCAATAATATACAATAAATATATTTTTTGTTTAGTGATATATATTTCACAATTGTGTTTATAAATATATTCTTATAATTATAAAGTATTCATTACACACGTGCATATATATATATGTCCAGTCGATAAATCAGACCTAACACAATAAGAGGGGATAAAGCTTCCCCCAGTGTTCTACGTCGAACACATCACATCGATTTGAATATTATTTTTCATGTATATACTTGTAATAACTTGGGACTCTTATTAAACTTACGTTTTAAGAAATGTCTAATTGTCAATGACGTCATTTTTCACTAATATAAAATAATAGTATTGGTTGACCATCAACTACATATCATTTTCTTAATTTCTACAATCTTTTCTCAAAATTATGAGAAACTTAAACCAGCAAGTCGATCTGGACTGAATTTGTGGTCGCAGAGTCTCTGTTCTTCACGATTAGCTAGTTTTCAAATCCTAAACTTTGTCTGGGCTTGGGCTTGGGCCTTTCCTCTGTCTATCCGCTGTTTGTGGACTGGGGTTATGTTTTTAATGTCACTGCCTTGGGCTTTTGAAATCTCTAAAAGGGTAAGGTAAAAATGTAATGTATAAATAAAAATAAAAAGGGCTTGATACTTCTTGGGCATTCTGTGTTCCTCCACACGTATGGATGGCTTATAGATGCTTGTAGGGCTCCTTGTTTTTAGAGTAGATTGTTAAGTCATATAAGCAAAGTTTCTTATATATAATTCCACAACTACAAGAAAAGAAAATCATTGGAAATGTTTTCTATAAATTCTAGTGATTATAGTGACTTATTCACTTGAACCAACCTTTAAAGTTATTTAGTTAATTTTTTAAAAAATAAATAAATTTTACTTCCATCTTCTAAACACAATAAAAGATTTTAATACTCCAATAAAATGAAATATCATCATCATTTAGTTAATGGAACAAACCGTGCAATGCCTAAACCTAACATGACAAACTAACATTAAAGTACTTCAAATTGAATGTTAATGACAAACTATCATTATTTTAGTATTTTACTTTTGAATTTATTCCATTTTATTTTTAGTAGGTGTGACTGTGTGTGTATTGTGCACAAACAATATCGTTAATAATGTGTTTAGTTGGAGTCGAAATCGAACAGTAAGTATCCCAAAATATTACTACCTCCGTCCTTTATTAGTTGTCCATCTTTGGTTTTATAACTTTTTAAGGGGACATGCAATTAATGCATTATCCCCTTTTAAAATTATCAAATTGTCCTTTTTAATTTAAATATATATAGTTACAAAGTTTGAAATTTTTTAAAAAGATAAAGGATAATGATGGAAATATAAAGAAAAGATGCTTTGACTTTTCAAAGAAGACAACTAATTTAGGACATGTAAAAAGAGAAAAATTGACTACTAAGAAGGGACGAAAGGAGTATATATTTTCTCATTCACATATCAAAGATTCATGTTTAGTCAGGTAGGTGGCAGCAAGAGAGGAGTCGCAGCATCCTTCAGAAGAGGATGATGTTCAGTCCCGAATTAAAGATTTAACGGTGTTCAAGGAGACTGTCTCACTGAATGAACTTGATCATATATATAATAAGATTTATGGAGATCAACTTACACTTCTGTAATGATGTATTTGATATAAATGGAATGCAATGCAATGCAAGTGGAAATTAGAATGGACTGGAATTATCATTCTCATTAGATAAATAATAATTATTTTAGTGTTTAGTTGGACCAATTTAAAATTTAAAATAGAATGAATTTCAAATTAAATTCTTTAAAATACATTAAATTAACAAAATAATATTCTTCTATAGTTTTTTTTTTTTTAAAGAAATGACGGCAATGATGATCGTGGAGGAGGTGGAAAGCGGTAGTGGTGCTGGTAGGTTGCGGTGGTGGAAGGTGGCGATGGTGGTGGTAGCAAAAGGCGGCAGTGGTGTTGGTGAAAGGCGGTGTAAGTAAAAGCAGTTGTGGTAGCGGTGGAAGGCGTCAGTAGTGTAGGTGATGATAGTGGAAGGCCAAACATTGGCGGTGGCAGTGGTGTGTATGTTGGTGGTAGAAGGCGGTAGTGGTCTAGGTGGTGGTGGTGGAAGGCAATGGAGGTGATGATGGTAGTGGTGGTGGAAGGTAGTGGATTGAGGTGGCGGTGATGGGTGGAAAGCGATGGTGGTGGCAGAAGTTGATGGTGGTGGTGGAAGTCGGTGGTGGTGGCAGTGGCGATGAAGGTGGCACTAGTACTAGTGGAGGTGGCGGTGGAAGAAGGTAGAGGTAGCGGCGGTATGGTGGTGATGGAATGTTGCGATAGTGGTGGCAGTGGTAGTGGTAGTGGCCTAGGTGGTGGTAATAGACTGCAGTGGTGGTGGAAGGTAGTGGAGAGTAAGGTACGTGGTGATGAAAGGCCAGCAATGGTGGTGATGGCAGTAATGGTGACGATTGCAATGACGTTGGTGGAAGGCAATAGAGGAGGTGGTGATTGTGGTGGAATGAGGTGGCAGTGGTGGAAGAAGGTGGTGGTGGCGGCAACGATGGAGTAAGGCAGAGGCGGCAACAGTATTGTGGTTGAAGGTGGCAATAATGGTGGTGATGGTGTGCCAGTGGTGAGAGGCAGCAACAGAGGTGGTGGAAGGTGATGGTGATGGTAATGTTGAAATGTGGTATTGGTGGTTTTTGGACTTGAAACATGGTATCTTTTTAGGAATTGAACATGATTGTTGTAAAAAATTTACTTGGAAATGGAATGGTCATTCCATAAATTTAGTTGTCGAATGAATTTTTATAAATACCAAACAAAAAAATAGTTAAAATGGACGTTCCTTTTCGTCTCCACTCGGCCAAATTTATTTAAATATACTTAATGGCTTCCACAACTTTATGAAAACAAATCATTATTTTTTTCTAATTAATATTCTACTTATACTTTCTACCAGTAATCAAAATAGGATTCCAAAATTAACATAGAAAAAAAGCATCCCTAAGAAGGAAAAAATAAATAAATAAAAAGGAAAAAGAAAAACGGAAATTTTTCTAACCTAGGACAATTAATCAGAACTGAGCTTGACTATTCCTAAACAAAAACAAAATCACCTTTGTCCACTCAAGCTTTGAATCCAAATGGGAACATACCACTTGCAGCTATAAGTTGGAACATCAAATCTCTCATCCTCTTCGACTTCACCACCACCTGCATTCTTGAAACTGTAGATAAGAAACTTGGACGTAGGTCCATCTCCGGCCACAAACACCTTCTTCTCCATCCCTTTCACCGGCAAAGCACAAGAACCGTGTGGTCCAAGAAACAAAGTAACACCACCCAAATCACCCTCAACATCCACCTCCACCCACTCACTCTCAGGAGTGCTACTTTCGAAGCTAAGCTTCAGTTTCATAACTTTTTCAAGAACCCCATATGCCCCTATCTTTCCTGCACACACCCCTCCATTGAATTCGAACACAAATGGGTTCCAAACCCTCTCAAATCCGTTCTCCTTCACATGAAAACGAGTCCAACAACGATCATGTTCATGTTCAGCATCATTGAATATGGTCAGACTTCCATTCGAGTCCACGAGGCAAAGTTTCTGATCACAGCAAACAGCTTTAACTGCAGTACTAGAACTAGTACTGTGTTTATTTCTTTTGTAAAATTCAATAAAGTCTAACATGAAAAAAAAGGTTACAAAAATCACCGGCCACACACAGCAGAGAAACCACAAGAAAAAGAAAATTTTCTCGGTGATTACCAGAAGCAGCGTGTAATAGATTACACAAATTGGGAGATACCCACCAAACTTACCCCAAGTAGGCTTCCAAGTAGGGTTAAAATCGTGATGCACCCATGCCTTGTTTTTACGGAGCGTATCCACGGAGAGGTTGTTGTTGCCGTCCATAAAAACGGCGTAGACGGTGTAATCCGGTGAAGTGGGTGGTGCCGAGAAAGCTGCGGCGGTGAAGATGGAGTTTTGAATTTTTTGATGAGTGATGGGATTGAAGAAGAAGAGAGAGGAGGTTTCGCGGGATAAGAGAAGTAACCATCCATAGTTGGATGAGAGACAATCCACATGGAGCTCAAGTTCTGAGATCTCCACCTGATCGTCAGTGAGAGCTCTTTTCACGGGGTTGAAGAAGGCATGTTTGGTCTCGCCGGAAAGTTCTCCTAGGAAGAACATCAATGGCGGCAGCGGCAGCGGCCGCGATGATACCATGTTGGCTTTCATGGTCGAAGATAGCAGACAATCCTAGAGATGGTATGTGATGGGTTAAGCAAGAGAGAATGTGATGGGTTCACATACGCGTGTACGTGTGTGTGTATATATATGTATATGTATAGTTGAAAAATGATACGTAGTCTAGTGAAAAATGATACATTATCTTCTACTTAACATAAATGTTAATGCGGTTAAATGACATCACTCTACCTACACAAATAAATGTAATCGGATCTGATTCAACTTTCATATGAGGTAGCAGACAGTAATACTTTAATTTGGGACTCTTAAACTTGTTTTCTAAGCGATATGGAATTACAAATCAACCATGATTTCTAAAAAATCTATATCTCTATAATAATAATAATATTGTGTAAGAAATTTCTTAATGTTTTTAGGTTTTAAAAAAATTCAAAATATTTTTTACTAAATATTTTAGATTAAATATTTTTTTACTAACAATTACTCATTATTAATAAGGGTGCAAGTTGGGTGGATTCGCCCCCAGAATTTTTTTTTTATTTATAAAATTACCTATAAAATTTTGAATTTTTTAAAACAATCTCTATTTTTTTGTAAAAATTTTAAGAATGCACTTACTCAATTTTTAATAATACCCTACCATATTGTATTGTTGTTTTCTGCGTCCATATGATGGAGGGCAAAGAAATGATAGTCATTCAACACAAAAAAATTGAACCACGTAATTTTTTCTCGCATTAATGCACATTTTCTCTTCACTTCTCTATCTTCAAATATTTTTTTGGGATAATTCTAAAAAATTTGTGTTTTGGAAGTCAAAATACAAAAAGATAGAATCAAACTCAAATTTTCAAGTTAATGGAGTTTTGTCATATGCTGACCTAGGACATAAAATTTACTATAAATTATTTCTTGATTCTCAAATTGCAACTGTTGTTACGAAATGATCCAACTATCTATTCATTTTTTATTTTTTTCCTTTCGCGGAAGGTTCAAACATTGGGGGTAGAAATAAAATGTTTCATCTTTTAGAAAAAGTTAAGAGGGACATTTGATGTAAGTCCATTAATTCATCTACACTTTGAGAAAAAAATAATAATAATAATAATAATAATAATAAATCTACCCTTTCAACTGCTTTTTCCAAGTGAGTGGCCACATTAGTTCTCTCCATGTGCTCTTTTATTTTCTCTCTCTAGAAACGCAGAAAACAAACTTATATCTGATCTTTTCTGGGTTTTGTTTGAGGGGTAATGTTGTGTTTATGGAGAGAAAGCAAGGTTCTTTTTAGTGCTGAAAAGAGGAGGTGGTCAGAGGTTTATCGCCAGGGAGATTCAGGGGGTAAGGAGTGGGTTTCCGAGTTCGGGCTTGCTGCGGAGGAAGGGGCAGTAAAGCCTCGTGGCGCAACTGGAGGTATTGATTTTGAGATTGGGGAGGTTGAAGCCGGTGGCAGCTTTGTCACCATTGATGGAAGTTAATCAGTCCAACCCAATCATAATAAATTACAGATTAATTAATCAAATATACTTATATAATGTATTGTCTGCTTGTGTACTAAAAAGAAACACTACCAAACTAGCAGTTATAGTCTACATGATACAAAATGTGTTTCAGAGAGAGAAAGCTAGAGTGAGAAAGAGAGTGTGTGTGTGTTTTCTTCTTTTTTTGGGTAAATCAAAAAAATTTTAACCAAAACGGAACCATACAAAGAGGCTAGCCCAAAGCAAGCCACAGTCACAAACTGCAAGTCAATAGCAGAGCGTAAAGCCACAACCACAAAATCTTCAGATCCACCAACAGAACACACGGAACTAGCCTTCGTTGGTGCTTCCTTGCCACCGTCTTCCCTCATGCTCGAAGCCAGTTGGGTCTTTATGCATCGGTTTTGGGTCTCTATCGCTTTTAGATTTCGGTCTTAGTTGAAGTTGTTGGGCCGGTGACGACTTTGTTGCCATTGATAGAAGGACCCGATCAATTGAATAGGATAGTTGGGTCATTTCATAATAAGGGCAGTTTGGGAATTAAAATATAATCTATAGTAAATTTTCATATTCAAGTTAGCATTTGACGAAACTCAATTAATTTGAAAAACTTAATTTTGACTCCATATTTTTTTGTCTTTTGACCTTTAAAACACTATTTTTTTTTTTTTGGAATTATCCCTATTTTTTTATATATATATTTATTCATTAAAGTGTCTAATTAAGACACGTCTTCTATGTTCCAGTTGCAAACTAATTAAGTCATATAATTCGCTCAAACCACTGGCGCTCCATCGCTCCGCGCACGAATTGGCGTTTTGAGGGTGAATTCGTAAAAAATTCACGCTCTAATGCTTTTAAGAAAGTTCAATTCGACGAATTGTGTAAGGTAAAATCGCGTATTTTGTTCAAGAATTCGACGACTTTTGACAATAAATTCACGAATTTAGTATGAATCTTGAGAAATTTCGATTTTACCCCAACTTAAATAGACCAAATAAGGTTAATTATGTCAAAAAGTAATCAATTTAATTTAATTAAGTAAACTCTGTCTTTTATAAGTAAAAATCAAATAATATAACAATATACTTAATATTTAATAAACTTATTTATTAGTAAAGAAATAAATGAATGAATAATTTTTCATATTCTGATTGTAATTTCTCTATTTTCTCTCTGCTATCAGGTGTTGGGTTCGTAATTTTTGAACTTCTTTTACTAGTAATTGACTCTTGATTGACTCTTATAGTCTTATTCTCGTTCCATCATTTCATATTCTATTTACTATTTCATCTATTTTTCGTATGCTTTTGAACATTGTTATTTTAAAGACAATGATTGTTATCTTAAGAGTTTAAAGCAGATTAAATGTATAAAAAATAATATTTTTGAACATTGCTTTTTCTATTATGCCCTATTCACTATTATGTTTTTATTTTTATAAAGCAGCTTGTTTGATTGTCATGTTTGTTACTTTATGCATTTTTATAAAGCAGGTTATATTTGTTGTAATGGACTCATATTTGATTCATTATTTTGTCTTTTTATTTGAATGAAATTTATTTAAAACATATATTTACTATTATAAATTAATATTTTATATATTTATAATGCGGCGCTTCCGCTCAAAGATTTTTTGAGATATGCCGCTCTCGCGCTCCCACTCTAAGATTTTTTTGGGATATGCCGCTCTCGCGCTCCCGCTCCCACTCTATGTGACTTAGGTTGCAAAACCATTTTTTTCTTTTTTTCTTTTTTTTTCTTTTTTTCATCATTAAATTAGCACGTCTATTACCATATTTTGTTATTCAAAACTCTTGCGTTAGTTGTGTAGGAATGGAATGCTCATTCCAATCATTCCTTTGTTTGGTATACAATTTTAAAGTAGGACTGATCATTCCATTGGAATGAAAATCCATTCTACATCTAAACCTATGGAATGGCCGGCCATTCCATTACCAAGTAAATTTTTTTAAAAAATCAACTTCTCAAAAAACCCTCATATTCCAAGTCCAAAAACCACTACTACCTTTCACCACAACTACCTCTGTCTTTCACGACCACCACCACTACCACCGCCACCCCCACTGACTTTGACAACCACCCAACGCTTTCCTCCACCACCGCCGCCGCCACCGCCATCGTCTTTCACCACAGCCACCACCTTCACCACCGCTACATTCCACCACCATTACCGCCACTGCCTTTTACCACCGTTACCACATTCCACCGCTATCACCTTCCATCACCACCACCTTTCACCACCGCCTTCGCCTTCTACTGCCACTGCCTTCCACCACCACTACCATCGCCTTCCACCACCACCACTGTCACCACCTTTCACCACCGTTTTCTACCATCGCCACCACCTTCTACCATGGCACCACCTTTCACCACCACTACCGCCACTGTTTTACACCATCGCCATTGCCTTTCACTACCACTACCACCGCCATCGCCACCGTTTTTCATCACCACCACCACCACTGCCTTACACCACCGCCTTCCACCACTGCCACCGCTTTTCATTACCACCACCGCCACCGCCACCGCCTTTCACCACCATCTCCGCTGCCTTCCACCGTCACCACCTTCCATCATCGCCACCTCCACTACCTTCCACCAACGCCACCAGTCGCCTCCATTGGCTTCCACCATCGTCACGTACACCACTATCTCATTCCACCATCACCGCCACACTACTGCCACTACCTTCCACCAACACCATTGCCGCCTTCCTACCTTCCAGCACCACCTCCAACACCACTACCGCTTCCCACCTCCACCATCTTCCACCACCACCATTTATTTTTAAAAAAATTAGAAAAGAATGTCATTTTATTAATTTAATTTATTTGTTACTAAAAGAGATATTTTGGAGAACTCAATTTGAAATTTATTCAATTCTAATTTTTAAATTGGTCAAACCAAGTACTAAAATAGTTATTATCATTCCATTCCGACACATTTCATATTTACAACCAAACAATAGAATGAAAATGACTATTTCATTCTCATTCCATTCCCACTTACATTCCATTCCATTCCTACACACCAAACGCAACATAAAAGTGTGAAACATTTTTTTTTTCTTTCTATTTTTCATATATGTTTTAAAGAGTCCGTTTTTTTTTTTTTTTTTTAAATTTTTATTTCCAAATATTTTAATATTTTAATTTTAATTAAATAATATTTTAATTTTAATCAAATAATATTTTAAATAACAATTACACACTTGCAACTTTTGAAATTCATAACATTCATGCACTTTATAATTTTGGACGGTTACAAAAATACATTAACTTTTTAATTTTCTTTCTAAATGACACATTTTTCACTTATTTATTGATGATGCCACATTTTCACTTAAAGTCTACTCATTACAAATTTTTGGATAAAGTGCACTAAACCCCCTTAACTTTCTTCTCTTTCCCATTAAACCCCTCTAAACTTTAAGGAATGCACTTAACTCCCTAAACTATTCAATTTGGAGTAAAGTGCAAAAAATCCCTCTAAATTATTGGCTTTTTGCAACTACCCCCTGAATTAAAGATTGCCCCCTAAACTATCGATTTGTTGCAATTAAGGACAAACCCATTACAAAAGACTGTTTTACCATTTGTTATTAAATTTGTCATTTGTTATTAAATTATTTTTTTATTATATTTTCTCTTATTTAAATATTAATTATACCATTTACCTTAATTTTATAATTAGTATCAATTGATTATAAAAATGGAAAAAAATAAATAAATTTGTAGCTATCATTTTCTAAAATGATTAACTTATTATAATAAAACTTATTATACTCACTTTAAAAAAATTTAGTATAAAAAATTTCTTTTTTTTCAAACAATATTCATGAAAAATTAATAAATTACGTAAATAAAAAAATATCTTCTTTTTAATGCAATATATTCATGAAAATTAAGAAATTACTTAAATTATTTCAAAATTTTATATATAAGTTTTTTATTTAAAAAATTAAAGATAAACTTATGTAAATTTAATGGAGAATATTTCATCAAATTAGTATGATTTTTTTTCATAATTTATGTTAACAAGAAAAATATATCAAGTGTAATTCAAGAAGAAATGGTGTTATGGTTATTTAATAAAAAATAGGTAAGATAATGGAGTATTTTGCAACTGTGACAATTTAGAAGATTTTATACAAACACATAGTGGGCTTTTTTTTTTTTTTTTTTTTTTTTTTTTTTTTTTTTTTTTTTTTTTTTGCACTTTACTCTTCAATTTGTTACAATAATAGTTAATCCTTTTGAGAATTAATGGATAGAGGAAGCACGTGACCCATGTGCCATGGTGAGATTTAGAATACCATATATACCCTTATAACCGTTAGAGACTGTATTATATTAACCTTTTATTCATCAGATATATGCATATAGACGCATTCCTATCGGAGAAGCCTCAAAATTCGAAGCCCTAAGAGTCACTCTCAACAAATCCTCTCTCGTTCGCCATCGATTTTCAACAATTCCATCTCATTCGGTCTCAAATCTCCACATCCAGGTGACTCTCTCTCTCTTTCTCTCTCTATCTGTGACTCTGTATCGCTCTTTTTGGCATCTTATCACTCTTTTGTTTGGTGATCTGCTATGCATGAGGAGGCCAACTTGCTTTTGATTTTTTGGATTTCCCTATCAAATTGAATGGAACCATTTAAAAAATTTTGTTTCTTTGAAATGACAAATTGCATGACTATTTTTAATTGATTTGGTAGGTCGCCATTAAGAAAAAAATATCTGTATTTGGATATAGAGTTATTAGATTCATATAAAACAATTTGGGAACAAAATCAGATTATTTTGTTGAATATATACAAAAATAAATTTGGGAATCTCAACGTTACAATCTCACGCACAAAGCTCACCCTTCGGCTCTGGTTATTGTCCAACTCCAAATTATCTTGCTCTGTTTCTCTTTCTCTCTCTAAAAGATTAGCAAAGTATTGCTTTTGGTTTCATTTCCCAATGGTACGTAATTCATTTGGAGAAAGTAATTGTAGGTACTTGAAAGGAAGAGAATTGTATCAAACTAGTTTAATATATTTAGTTCAGTTTTAAAATCTTACTCTTTTTTTTTTTTTTTTGGTTGAATTAAGGATTACTGTACAACATTTTTAGGAAAAAAAAAATCCTTTTAAAAGGAAGAATGAAGGGAGTGTTTCATAGATTGTATCAAAGAGTGAAGATTTTTTTTCCCGATTGATGTCAATGAGTGAAGGTTGTTAATATTGTTGTTATTGTTTTAACTTAATTTTGTGTTGTTTTGCATAACTTAGCCTGAAGCATGATTTTTTGAGTAACAATTGGATCCCTTTAAGAGGCTGATTCGAATTACTCAACACACATAGTCAATTAAATATGGAAAAAAAAAAAAAAAAGAGTCAATTGAGTTATCAACATATTTGGGCAGTAAATCCATTTTCAATGCAAAATTTTGCTTATGATATTTCTTCTTTGTAATAATTCCAATTTCATCCATTTTTTCTTTTGAAGCTAACTCTATTATTGTTGCCTGTTTTTGTGCTTTTGTGTTTGAAATTCTATTTTATTGATTTGGGTTCTTATTATATATTTTTTGTTTAAAAAAAAAAAAAAAGAAGAATAAGAAAAACTGCCTCTATTTGTTTGTTATGTTTATGTGCGCACATATGCTTTGTCCTAACAATGGAGGAATGTAATTTCTTTGCTATGTTCAAAATCCTTATGTGTTTATACATGGACAAGTTTATATGAGTAACAATATTCGAAAGTAGCCAACTTAAACATGACGATTTTACTTTGGGTATTTCATCACTTGAGGTGAGAAAAATATATTAGTCTTTGTAATTCTCTGTATGTTATTAATTTTTTGGAATTTAGTTCTTTAACTTCTAAAAGGGTTCATACATGTATATATGATTTAGTGATTCAAATTGTCCAATTTAACATTGAAATTAAAATTTTTAATTTAAACACTTGCATGTGTAGTTTTTAGTCCAATACAAATTGAGTTTAGATGGTGGTAATTCGAGGAGGATTTTCATTGGATTAATTCAAGGAGGATTTTCATTGGTGTTAATACAATAAATAAAAGGTAAGCACTTAATTGTGCCTCTTTTGTAATATCTGAGTTTTGATGATTTAATATTTGAATTTTTATTTTATTCTTTAAGAGGTGATTCAAATTTAATCAATTTTTTATGGGGAAAAAAAAAGTCAATTGAGTTATCAACATGTTTGACCAATAAGTCTATTTTCAATACAAAAATTTGCTTATGATATTTATTTCTTTGCAATAATTCCAATTTCAGCCATTTTTTCTTTTGAAGCTAACTTTATTATTTTTGCACGTACCTATTTGTTCTTTTGTGTTTGAAATTCTATTTGATTGATTTGGGTTTTTATTGTGTATTATATATATATATATATATATATATATGGAAAAGTTTATATAAGTAACGATATTTGAAAGTAGTCAACTTAAACGTGGCTATTTTACTTTGGTATTTCATCACTTGAGGTGAGAAAAATTATAGTCTTTGTAATTCTATATATGTTATTAATTTTTTAGAATTTAGTTGTTTGACTTCTAAAAGGTTTCATACATGTATATGATTTAGTGATTCAAATTGTCCAATTTAATATTGAACATAATTTTTTTATTTATTTAAACATTGGCAGTGTTGTTGTGCCTCTTTTGTAATTTTTTAGTTATGATTTTTTTTTTTTTGCAAATGCATGATTTTCATTACATTGCAATACAATACAAGGTAAACACTTTGTTATTCCTCTTTTGTAATATTTGGGTGTGATTCATTCAATATAAACGGATTTAAATTTATTTTCTTGTATGCAAAACGTTTGATCTTTGTAATTGTTCACAGTTATATATATGAGAGAGAGAGAGAAGTTTCAGACTTGTATATATTCATCATACTGAAAAACCTAATAAAGTTTACAAGGCTTATATAAAGAGTACAAGTCTTACTTAACTACACAAGGGCCCCTATCAACTTTTTGTAATTACATAATGGCCCAACACTTATATATATAATATTCTAACACTTCCCCTCAAGCTGGAGAATATTTATCAAATAATCCCAGCTTGGAACAGATAATTCTTAACCGGTTATGACCCAATGCTTTGATAAACATATCAGCTAATTGATCTTCAGACTTCACAAATGGAGTAGAGATGCTCCCACTTAATATTTTTTCTCGAATGAAGTGATAATCAACTTTAATATGTTTGGTCCTCTCATGAAACACAGGATTTGATACAATGTGAACTGCTGCTTGATTATCACAGAACAATGGAGTAGGAGTCTCAACTATCAACCCAAGTTCTTTTAGAAAATGTTGTATCCATGTCAACTCACTAGTGGTATGGGTCATTGCCCTATATTCAGCTTCAGCACTAGATCGAGCTACCACCGTCTGCTTTTTGCTTCGCTATGTAACAAGATTTCCTCCTACAAATGTGTAGTATCCTGTAGTAGATCTCCTATCTGAAGGAGAACCAGCCAAGTCAGCATCTGTAAAACCTTCCACCCTAAGATGACCATTTGATTTATACAGTAACCCTAAACCTGGAGCTTTCTTGAGATGTCGTATAATCCGAAGAAAAGCAATCCAATGTGGTATTCTAGGAACTCCCATGAACTGACTTACAACACTGACTGCATATGAAATATCAGGTCAAGTGGTAGTGAGATAAATTAATTTCCCAACAAGGCGACGAAACCTGCCCGGGTCATTAAATAGATCACCCTCATCAGATACAAGTTTTGTATTTGAATCCATAGGAGTATCAACCGGACGACCACCCAACATACTTGTTTCTTCTAATAAATCCAACACATATTTGCGTTGGGATAAACTTATACCCTTCTTGGATCTAGCAACTTCAATGCCCAATAAATACCTAAGTTTACCCAAGTCTTTAGTGTGGAATTGATATTGCAGAAACAAGTTCAACTCAGCAATGCCTTCAGAATCATCACCTGTGATCACAATATCATCTACATACACCACAAGAAATATGAAGCCAGTTTTAGTGCGCTGGTGAAACACCGAATGGTCGGTCTGACATCTCTTAAGACCAAATTTTAACGCCACCTCAGAGAATTTTCCAAACCAAGCCTGTGTAGATTGTTTCAATCCATACAGAGCCTTTTTAAGGCGACAAATAGTGTGAAGATACTCCCCCTGAGCAACAAATCAGGTGGTTGCTCCATATAAATCTCTTTTGCTAAGTCACCATGCAAAAAGGCATTTTTAACGTCTAACTGAAATAGAGGCCAATGTCTATTAGCAGCAAGAGAAATCAAAAACACGAATAGAAGAAATCTTAGCAACGGGAGAAAATGTCTCGTCATAGTCAATACCATAAGTTTGGGTATAACCTTTGGCAACAAGACGTGCTTTTAAACGCTCAACAGACCCATCTGGAAGATACTTCACAGTATATACCCAGCGACAACCAACAGGTTTGACATCCGGAGGTAATGGAACAAGATCCCATGTGCCATTCTTATGCAAAGCATCCATTTCATCTTGCATTGCTTTCCTCCAGCCCAAATCAGATAACGCATCCTGCACAGTCTTAGGAACGAATGTAGTAGACAACTTAGAGGAAAAACAGGAGAATGATGGCGATAAGGAATTATAAGAGACATAATGAGCAATGGGATGGTTAGTAACACATGAGCGAGGAGCTTTACGAAGTGCAATAGGCAAGGAATCAGACACAGTGGAAGGCGCCGGATCCAAGGACTCTGAAGACGATGGAGGACAATAGACATGTGTGTGCAGTACCTGACTGGGCAAAAGTAGCTGTAGAAGATGAATTATATGCTTGCTTATAAGACAAAAACTGGGTATACTCATCCCGTGGAACAGGAACTGTATCTGATTCAACTACGTTGTATGATCCAGAAGCAACATCATTCGGAGAAGAGGAAACTTGATTGGCATAATTAGATGGTTTCCCATGAAGATCCCAACAAAAGTTCACAGTATGATTAGAAAGACCACAATAGGTACACTTTCTGAATTCCCTGCCACGGCCACGTCCTCCATTTGAATCATGACCACCATGGGTAGAGCGTCCCCCACGTCCTCCACGGTAAATATTATGTTCACCCTTTGAGACCACTAATGCTGAACGATCACCACTCTGTCCAGTATTCAAATTTGAGGTATCACTTGCAAGTGTAGCACGCTGAAGTCTAGAAAACACCTCAGTAAGAGATGGAAGTGTTGGACTACTCATAATCTGTACACGAAAAGGCTCATATGCTGATAATAAACCAGTAAGAAAACGGACAACATTAAAGTCCACACGCGCTGTTGTTGCATACTGCGAACATCACCTGTAATGGGTTGATACATATTCAGCTCTTCACAGACTCCCATAACTTTAAAATAATACTCTTCTATACTTTGAGTACCTTGTTCAAGATTGAAGTACTGCTGACAGAGCTCATAAACACGAGTGATATTACCTGTCCCAGAATACAATTGCTGCAATCTGTCCCATATCTCCTTGACAGTATCCAAATAAAGTAGAGTTGAACTAATTTGAGGTTCAATACTGTTTATCATCATAGAGATGATCTGAGCATCTTCCTTTTCCCATGCATTAAAGGAGGCATCAGCTGCCTTGGGTTTCTCTTTAGTCAAATGAGAACCCAGACCTCTGCCTTTAAGGAAAATGGCAACAGATTTAGCCCACAATATGTAATTCTTCCCATTCAGTTTAACTGAAGTCATGGGAGAATGAAGATTGTTTGTGGGTGAAAGTAAATCTGAACTAGATGCCATGTTGAATCCAGCAAAACAGAGAAGAAAAACACGGGGGAGAAAAAAAACAAATTCTGTATTCTGGCTGAACCTGGGAAACCGGGTCGGATCTGGAACCGGGTCGGATCTGGTCAACGGACCTGGTCAAACTGGTTGGACTGACCTGGGCTATCCAGTTTAGCAAACTAGGGCTGAAGTAGCCATAACCGTGTAACCAAACAGAGGTCTTCTTCTTCACACCGTCACGGACGCCGGGGAATAACGCGGCGGCAACGACGGCGACCCAATCACAAGTAATGGCCGAACCAATAAGCAGCGATCGCTGCAACTTCCGACCAACAGAGATGAACCTCACCTCTGCGAATCAAGATTGCAGAGGTCGATGAGCTCGCTGGCAACCAAAGAGAAGCTGCCGGCGACGACGAACACGGCAGAGACGACGACGAACAACTCCCAGATTTGACAACGATGAATAAGCCGCTGCTGATGACGACAAACAAGGAACCGATGAACCGATGGTAGAGATCACCAACACCACAACTGCAATTCGAATCTTAGACAAGAAGAACCCAATTACAGATTCTCACACTCATGATCGTACGCTTTGATACCATGTTCACAGTTATATATATGAGAGAGAGAGAGAAGTTTCAGACTTGTATATATTCATCATACTAAAAAACTTAATAAAGTGTACAACGCTTATATAAAGAGTACAAGTCTTACTTAACTACACAAGGGCCCCTATCAACTTTCTATAATTACATAATGGCCCAACACTTATATATATATATATATATATATATATATATAACATTCTAACAGTAATGAAATTCCAAATTTGCTAAATTTTAGTCCAATACAAATTAATTTTAGATGGTAGTGTTAATTTCAAGATTTTCACTGGATTGCAATACAAGTTAAGCATGCCTCTTTTGTAATCTTCAAGTTGAGAAGCTTTTGTTTTTAATCATTTTTTTTTTATAATATATTTACATTATCACTAAAATAAGTTTGGTGAAAAAAGGTGTATTAGCCTTGGATCATTGGATGTTATTTGGAATTCGGGTTGCATTGTTAGTATACAATTAATATATATATATATATATATATATATATATATATATATATATATATATATTAGATTTGTACATATATTTATTTCATGTGAAAACAATTTGGTTAAATCAATAAATATATGCAGGTCTGAATTTTAGACTTGAGTAAGAGTATGTTAGGATTTTGTGGAAATTCTCATTCTACTAAAAATTGAATTTTAATAAATCTACAAAAAAAAAGGCACATTCCAAATCTCGTTCTACTTCTACTACTATATTAATGTCAATAAAATTACATTTTTACATATTTATTTTGAATTTATAAGTTCATTTATATCCACTAAAAAAAAAATTTACTTTTCTTGCAATCATATCTATTGTAAAATATGCGAATCAAATTAGTTTATAAATTGTCTTTAAATAAATTTTATTTAATTTAGTTTTACTTTTGTTGAAAATATGCTTGGTGAAACCAAATTTTATTATCATTGAGTTTTTCACATCTTATCAAATATTTGTATTGAATGATTAAACTCAATTTTTTTCTCTCCATCCATGTCAAACATATTTACTAATTATCTAATTCATGTCATTTGGTTTAATTATTTTTATTTGTGTAGTATGTTATTATTTATTATTTGTGTTAACGAAAATATAATTTTTTGCAAAGATTTTTCTAATACAATTTTTAATTTTTAATCCTTACAAGTGAACTAATAAGTATGTCATTATATTTAGCACACCAAGAGACATTCTAATTTTAATGGGCAAAAATTATATTCATTTGTTCCCAAACTTTATTTAAAAACACAAATATTAATATGTTGTAGACTTTCAGTTCACTGTAGGAATTTTGCATGCTGCTATTTTTGTGGGGGTATTGGGCTCAGGAACCAGCACATTATCTTATTTGCTCAAAAGTGTTAGGCAGTTGTTCCTTCAAAATATCTAAAGTCCACATCCTTTTTTATGTCATGTATTCAACTCCATTTGAATTATTCTTTATTACCTCTCTAACTTTCTCTTGCTAATTTACAACATTTTGAAAATTCAAGTATGAATGTATGATAATTTCATTAATCAATATATCACTTACCAATTTATATTGTATACCTCTTTTTTCTTTTTGTACCTCGATTTTGTTATGATGGATGTAGGAAAGACACCCACACATATATATTCAACTTAGTGACAAATTATACTTTATTTACTCGCGCATAGCACGTGCACTTTGACTAATACTTTTTTAAAAATATAAGCTATTTCTTAACATTTTTTTGTTTTATTTTTTTTGTAAAAAGTCTCATTAAAGCACATAATTATTCATGTATCTTTTCATTTTCTCAACAGACATATGTTTGACATGAATAATACACGCATCTATTAATAATATTATAATACATGCATATACAATTATTGTGAAACATTTCTTCTTCCTTGGATAGAAAAACTATATTTTTTATTATTTACATACATATTTTTAATAATTTCATGTTATTTCATAGATGAGTTAATACATTCTAAATTATATTTTATATATAAGTAAATTTATTTCTAAGTGTTCCTTTTTCATTAAATTTACTAATATTTAAAATATTCTAAATTATATTTTAAATATTAGTTGGAGTTTATTAATAATTAATATAAAAGCTTTAGAAGTCTGTTAGTTTAGAGCCCGTATAATAATTCATTACTTTCACTATAATAAAAAAATATTTAAAAAGTTAAAATTTTTGCTTAGTTTGGGACAGAGGCATAGTATTAAACTAACTAAAAGCAACAAATAATTGGAAGATTTTTTTGTTTATATATTTATATATATACTAAAAAATTTCATAATAAAGTAAATTAAGGATATATTTGTTAGATGTCATTATCATATGTCTTATCAAGTTATCAATAATAATTCTCGTCAGTATTCACATGGCCTAATAATTCCCAATTTCTTACTTGCGCTTACTTTTGGGAGTTTCTTCGAGGATTGTAGGTGCTTGGGATTCGGTGGTGGAGAGGATGGAAGGAGGCTTGCGGGGTGGAAGAAGCAATATTTATCAAAAGGGGGGAGGGTTAAATTGTTGAAAAAGCACTTTGTCGAGCATTCCCACGTATTATCTATCCCTTTTCCAAATTCCGTCCTCGGTTGCTGCTTATATTAAAAGACTCCAACGGAACTTCTTATGGGGAGGGTTAGGGGACGAGTTTAAGTATCATCTGGTTCGCTGGGAACAGGTGTGTAAGCCTGTTAAGTTTGGAGGAATTGGGATTAGGCGATTGTTGCCTTTTAACAGGGCCTTGTTAGGCAAGTGGTTGTGGAGGTTTGGTATGGAACGGCATAGATTGTGGAGGAGGGTGATATTGTGTCGTTTTGGGGAAGAGGGAGGGTGTTCGGAGGTGGTGTCTACACCTGGAGGGGGATGTGTTTGGAAAGACATTCGGAAGGGATGGAAGCATATCAGATTCAGAGTTCATGATGGTAGAGAAATTCAGTTTTGGGAGGATGTGTGGTGTGAAGATTGCACGTTAGCATGTTCTTTTCCTAGACTATTTAGGATTGCGGTGGATAGGCATGCCTTAGTGGCTGACTGCTATATAGACTTGATAGCGGGAGACCGGTTTGGGATGTGCTATTTTAGCGATGTGCTGTTTTAGCGATGTTGGTTTTTTAGAGTTGTTGTATAGCCAGGTGATCCGGGGAGGAGGTAGGGATTCTCTTGTTTGGATTTCATCTGCTAGGGGAATGTTTAGTGTGAGATTCTCTTGTTTGTAAGCCTGTTAAGTTTGGAGGAATTGGGATTAGGCGATTGTTGCCTTTTAATAGGGCCTTGTTAGGCAAGTGGTTGTGGAGGTTTGGTATGGAACGGCATAGATTGTGGAGGAGGGTGATATTGTGTCGTTTTGGGGAAGAGGGGGGGTGTTCGGAGGTGGTGTCTATACTTGGAGGGGTAGGTGTTTGGAAAGACATTCGGAAGGGATGGAAGCATATCAGATTCAGAGTTCATGATGGTAGAGAAATTCAGTTTTGGGAGGATGTGTGGTGTGGAGATCGTACGTTAGCATGTTCTTTTCCTAGACTATTTAGGATTGCGGTGGATAGGCATGCCTTGGTGGCTGACTGCTATATAGACTTGATAGTGGGAGACCGGTTTGGGATGTGCTGTTTTAGCGATGTTGGTTTTTTAGAGTTATTGTATAGCCAGGTGATCCGGGAAGGAGGTAGGGATTCTCTTGTTTGGATTTCATCTACTAGGGGAATGTTTAGTGTGAGATCCTTTTTCGGATGCCTGGTGGACTTGGATAGGGTGGTACTCCCGTGGAAGGCTGTGTGGCGTACTAAGGCGCCATTGAAAGTGGCCTTTTTTGCTTGGACGGTTGTGTGGGGTAAAATTTTGACATTGGATAATTTGAGAAGGAGAAAGCTTATCACGGTGAATTGGTGTTGCATGTGTAAGTGCAATGGCGAGTCGGTGGATCATCTTCTCCTTGTCTAGTTCTAGAGGCGGTTGATTGTTGGAACCTTTTGCTAGGTTTGTTTGGAGTTTGTTGGGTCATGCCTAGATCTACGAGAGACCTGATGGATACTTGGAGAGGGGGTTGGCTGGGAGTACAGGCTCGAGGGTTCTGGAGAATGGCGCCTTTATGTCTTTGGTGGTGTTTGAGGAGGGAATGAAATAGAAGATCCTTTGAAAGAGAGGAATCTCCATCACTGTTCTGAAATCTTCTGTTATTAGCTCTTTTTGTTTTTGGGGTTCAGGTAGACTTTGTTCTTCTGCTCAAGAGACTATTGAGTTTTTGGCTTCCTTGGGGCCTTAGGGTTTACAAGTTTTTCTGATTTGTTTAGGGATGCGTTTCCCTCTTGAACACTTTTTTTAATGAATTATTTATTTATAAAAAATAAATAAATAAGGAAAAGGAAAAGAACTGATGAAGTTACGTGTTTTTAATCCTCACTTTCTCATTTCGCTAGCATGCGCAATAAATGAACATAATTGGCCTTATAATTGAAATTGAAAGAGATACACTCCAGCAACAACTGGCCTAGTAATTACTAAGGAAAGGAAAAGAAAAAGAACTGATGAAGTTTCATGTTTTTAATCCTCACTTTCTCAGTTCGCTAGCGTGCGCAATAAATGAATAGATAGATAGGTATATCAAATCAAAATCGAAAGACATAAAGTCCAGCAACAACCTCCTTGGACTAGTAATTGCTAAGGAAAAAGAAAAGAACTGATGAAGTTACATGTTTTTAATCCTCATAATCCCCCTTTTTTAAGAGATAGAAACTTGAGCAAGTCATTTTATCAGTTCTCGAATCAACGATACACTATCATTATTGATATGAAGATGGATATCTTTTTTCTTATTGTGATGCTATGTGTATTTCGATGTACAGTCAAACCGTAGTCTTCATTTGTTGCTGAACTAATTCGCAGATCCTTTCCCTCTCATCCATTTTACAACTCCACTGCCACTCTAGAGTGGGGGAGAGAGTTTTAGCTGGAGTTTCAACAGTTCGGGCCTTAGCCAGAGCATCAGCGGTGCGATTGGTCCTGATATAATTATGAGATATATGATTGGGACTTCACCCCAGGTAGCGTATGACACTGTGGATACGGGTAGCTCTTTCACTTGGCTAGAATGTGAGCCTTGCGATGGTTGTCCAAACCAGACACATCCGTTGTTCAATCCTGCAACATCAAGCACATTCATGTCCTGCAACAACGTGGACTGTTATGCGCTTGTGCTTCAGTCCGTTACTAAGATCAATTGTGAATCAAATAATTTCTGTGGGTATAAAATGGAGTATGGGGATGAGACAGAGTCTTCGGGTCGTGTCTTAAATGACACAATAACATCAGTCGAAGGCGGGTATACGATTGAAAAATATATATTCGGTTGTGCTGAAACCATCGTTGACCCAAAACGAACTGGTAGCTTTGGAATTATTGGGTTGGGCCGTCGAGAAGCGTCCCTTCCAAATCGGGTGTATCCAAAACGGTTTTCTTATTATGTAACTGGATTGAAAGGTAATATTTTATTCGGGAAAGCTGCCGTACCCAAAACCAATACCATTTTTTCAAAACAAATGGATGGAATGTATATGAATTGTATGGTTTACATATGACGGGGATCACAGTTTATGGTCGTCCACTCAATATATCAGTTACCAATAAGATGTCAGACGGGATCATAATCGATTTTAGGACTACTATGACATATTTGCCCAGTATTATCTTGGATGAGTTAATAGTAGAGATGAAGTCTCATTTGGCTGATATAGTAGTTCCTCATCCACATAATTTGGATTTGGAATTATGTGTTACTGATGTATTTGAATCACCTCGAATTGGATTTTCATTTGGTGATAAGGTTATCAATTTGCAAAGTAGGCATCTTTGGTTTCCTCCAATTAATGGAATTTCTTGTCTGGTAATGGCTAGATCTTATACAAGTGGAGGAATTTCAATATGGGGAATGGCTCAGCATACGGGATTTGAAGTGGGTTTTGACTTGGACAAAAATGAACTATGGTACTTAGAGGATAGTTGTTAAAATTGATCTTTTATTTCTATCAGAGGTTATACACTAAGCCTCTACGTTGGAGGCCACGGCTTGATGGTCTTCACTTTGATTCCATTTCAGCTGAGGATAGGGATGGGTTAGAGAGACCCTTTACGGAGGAGGAGGTTCTGATGGCTTTGAGGAGTTGTAATGGTGACAAGGGTCCAGGTCTGGATGGCTTCACAATGAGATTTCTATTGGAGAGCTGGGAGGAGTGGTTAGACAGGAGGTTATGGGCACTTTTCATGAGTTCCATTCTAATGGGAGGTTCGAAAAGTCGCTGAATACTTCTTTTATTGCTCTTATTCCCAAGAAGGGCGGAGCTTCTGACGTAAAGGACTTTAGACCTATTAGTCTGATTGGGTGTATGGACAAGCTTATTGCTAAAGTCCCTGCATTAAGATTGAGGGTGGTTTTGGACGGAGTCATTTAAGAATCTCATAATGCGTTCATTAGGATGGATTTTGCAAAGAGATGAAGGCGATGGATTGAAACATGCGTGTCGTCTGTCAGATTTTCGGTGTTGGTTAATGGGTGTCCATCCGGGTTTTTTTAGCAGTTTTCGTGGTTTGAGGCAAGGGGACCCTCTCTCCCCTTTCTTATTCATTATTGTTATGGAAGCTCTTAGTAGGTTGATGAGGAGGGCTGTGGCCTTGGGGTTCATAATGGGCTTCAAGATTGGTCCAGATGCAGCTCATCAGTTGGAGATCTCTCACTTGCTTTTCATGGATGACACTCTGGTTTTTTGTGAGGCAGGGGTGTCCTAATTCCTGGTTTGCTTTCATACTGTTTCTAGGTTGAAACTTGACGTGAGAAAGAGTGTGCTTGTCCTTGTGGGGGAGGTTCAGGAGGTGGATTCTCTTGCAGCTGTTTTAGGGTATGGGACGAGCTCCTTCCCTATTTCTTATTTGGGCTTGCCTTTGGGTGTCTCGTCAAAAAGGGTGGGAAGTTGGGACCAGTGATTGAGCGTTTCGAGAGAAGGTTGGCTGGGTGGAAAAAGTAATACCTTTCGAAGGGGGGAAAAGTTACTTTGGTGAAGATCACTGTATCCAGTTTTCCAACTTATTTTCTTTCGCTTTTCCAGATCCCCTGTTTTGTTGTTGGAAGACTTGAGATGCTTCAACGGAACTTCCAATGGGGCAGTAAGCGGGAGGAGTTTAAGTATCATCTTGTCTGGTAGGAGCAGGTTTGCAGGCCATTGGTGGGAGCAGGTTTGTAGGCCTGTGATTAGGAGATTGGCCCCTTCAATAGGGCACTCCTAGGCAAATGGTTATGGAGATTCGGCAGTGAAAGACATAGATTATGGAGGAAGGTTGTTTCATGTCGGTTTGGTGAGGAGAGAGAGGGGGATGGTTAGCTAGGTCGGTCAGTTTTGTTGTCGGTGTGGGGTTGTGGAAATCCATTGGGAAGGGTTGGGATGAGTTCTCTAAGCATATTAGATTCAGAGTTCGGGAAGGTTGGGACGTCTGGTTTTGGGAATATCCTTGGTGCGAGGACCATCATTTGTTTTGCTTGTTCCCAAAATTGTCCAGGATTGCTGGTGATAGGCATGCTTTGGTTGCTGACTGCTATCGTCTTGTTAGCGGTAGGTTATCTTGGGATGTGCAATTCCGGCGATCCTTTTAGGATTGTGAGTTGGATGATGTCACTGGTTTGCTGGACCTTCTGTATAGACAAGAGGTGGGTGGCACTGGTTCGGACTCCTTGACTTGGGTGTTTTCTTCACAGGGGACATTTTAGGTTCGGTCCTTCTTTTTTCGCCTTTCAGGGTTTCAGGGTACCACCTTCTCGTGAAAAACGGTTTAGCATTCGAAGGCTCCTTTTAGGGTGGCCTTTTATGTGTGGATTGCTGCTTGGGGTAAGATCTTGACTTTGGACAATTTGAGGAAGAGAAAACAAGTCATTGTTAACCGGTGTTGTCTGTGTATGAATGATGGATAGTCTGCAGATCACCTTTTCTTGCATTGTCTCGTGGCTTATGACTGTTGGAGTTATTTTGGGTCTTTTTGGCGTCCAGTGGGTTATGCCCCGAACCTCAAGGGACTTGATTGATATTTGGAGGGGCCAAAGGGTGGGTCTATGTTTTGTGGAGTCTCTGGAAAGAGCGAAATAGAAAATCTTTTGATGGGGAGGAGATCTCCATTGGGGTGTTAAAGTTTACCATTATTTATTCTCTTTTTAGTTGGGGTATGGGGAGAGATTGTATTTCTTTAGATGAGATCATGGACTTTTTGGGGTCTTTGGGTCCATAGGTCTTCTCCTTCCCCCCTTTTTTCGCTTTTTGTACAGCTTCTTGGGACGTGTTCCCCTCTTGAACGCTTTCTAATACATCTTTACTTAAAAAAAAAAAAAAATAAAAAAAAAAAATAAAAAAAATAAAAAAAAAAAAAAAAATTGATAATATTTTAGAAAAAAGTAATACTAAAACTTACCTACAATTTTAACAACTGTCCTCTAAGTACCATAGTTCATTTTTGTTCAAGTCAAAACCCACTTCATTTTTGTCCAAGGCATTCCCCAGATTGAAATTCCTCCACTTATATAAAATTTAGTCATTGCCAGACAAGAAATTCCATTAATTGGAAGAAACCAAAGATGTGTATTATGCAAATTGATAACCTTATCACCAAATTGAAATCCTATTCTTGGTGATTCAGATACATCAGTAACACATAATTCCAAATCCAAATTATGTGGATGAGGAATTACTTTATCAGCCAAATGAGACTTCATCTCTACTATTAACTCATCCAAGACAATACTGGGCAAATATGTCTTAGTAGTCCTAAAATCGATTATGATACCGTCTGACATCTTATTGGTAACTGATATATTGAATGGACGACCATAAACTGTGATCCCCGTCATATGTAAACCATACAATTCATCTACATTCCATCCATTTGTTTTGAAAGGAATGGTATCGGTTTTGGGTACAACAGCTTTCCCAAATAAAATATTACCTTTCAATCTAGTTACACAATAAGAAAACCGTTTTGGATACACTTGATTTGGAAGGGACGCTTCTCGACGGCCCAACCCAACGATTCCAATGCTACTAGTTTGTTTAGGGTCAATGATGGTTTCAGCACAACCGAATATATATTTGTCAATCATATACCTGCCTTCGGCTGATGTTATTGTGTCATTTAAAACACGACCCGAGGACTCTGTCTTATCTATACCCCATTTTATACCCACATAAATTATTTGATTCACAATTGATCTTAGTAATGGACTGAAGCATAAGCGAATGACAGTTCACGTTGTCGCGGGACATGAATGAGCTCGATGTTGCAAGATTGAACAACGGATGTGTCTGGTTTGGACAACCATCGCATGGCTCGCATTCCAGCCAAGTGAAGGAACTACCAGTATCCGCAGTGCCATCGGCTACCGGGGTGGAATCCCAATCATATATCTTATAATTACATCAGGATTTATTGTAATACCCCTACTTTTCAAAAGGATAGAATTGAAAATTTAATTTAATTTTTTTTCATTGATTGATTGTGGTTGCTTAATTGATTTAATTAATATTTGTGTGTATTTAATTTACATGTTAATTGCGATTGTTTTAATTATTTTTTTTGAATTTATTTAAATTAATTGCCTTAGTATTATGTAACTTGAATTTATTACCTGATTGATTTTTTTTTAGTACTTATTTAATTGCTTTATTTAATTAATGTACTGTTTTTCTTTATGGTAACTTGGGGTTTTATTTTTACACGGATGTCGCCGACATAGTTAGGGAATGGATGTTAGGGTTTTATTTTCCTGTTGGTAAACGAATTAGAATTAGGTTAAGATTTTGGGTTCTATAAATATATAGTTTAATGTGGGTTTAGGGTTTTATAAAAGTACACAAAGTTCTTCTCACGTACCTAAGAAACAGAGAGAAAATACAGAGTGCAATAGAGAGGAATTTTAGGAAAAATAGAGAGTAAACCTTGAGAGTTTAATAGAGAGGTTCAAAGAGTAAGGAATGGGGTTGCTTCTGGGTTTAACCAAGAGTAGCAGAGGCGTGGAACGACAGTTTAGAAGGTGGTCGGAAATCTCAGAGACGATGGTTTAAAGTTTCAAATCTGAAATTCAAGGCAAGTCTCTGTTCTTCTCTTTCCCGTTAATTCGTGTTCTGTACATACCTAGTTAGACTCCAGGGATTAAATAAAGGCTAAAATGGATTTAAACAAACATAATAACATGTCTTCTATGCATATATGATTTTATTTGATCCGGTTGAATTAACTGTTTTGCATGAACTTATGTTTTTCTATTATTTGTTCCTCTGGTTGTTTACTTTTAAGTTTTGTTTAATGAAGGCCTTGAAATTGATCTGAGTCTAAGATTAAACTCTAGAACATGTATTTAGAACAGTATTTAAAATTCAGGAATAAATCTGTTATGAGTTGCTTTGAATTGCTAATTGAAACTCTGAAATCGTTGTTCCAGATCTTGGTTTCAACACATGTTATGAGTGGATATCAGTGGTTTAACATTTGTCTAGGACTAAGATTTAACCTTAAACAAGGATTTAAAAACATTATAGAGGCTCAGATAATCACCGGAGTTGGAGAAGACGAGGCAGGAACGGACGAACTGCTCTAAAAAGGGAGAGAGTAGGCTCTCAAAATGAGAGAGCCAGCTCCCTCACACAAAGAGCCGGCTCCAAGGAGCATGGAGCCGGCTCCATGCTAAAAGAGCAGGCTCCCTAAGTTAGGGAGCCGGCTCTAACATAAATGGGGCAGGCTCTAAATTTTTGGAGCCTGCTCTTGCCCAGAAAGTGCATACTGAGTGTGTTTGTGTGCTTAGTTTAAGCTGTACAGTGAATTCTAAAGTTGTTTAAAGGATACTGAGGGGTGTAATTAAATGTTAAGGACTTATTAAAATAGTGAAAAACATTATTACAATATTGGATTAAGGAAAGGAGTAAAATACAGCTCAAGAAAAATCTATACGTTGCACTATTTTTCTAAGAGATTTAATTACTGGAACTTAGCAAATTATTGGTATATAAATTAATTATATTTAATCATATTGTGCACCGTGTTATAAACATAGTGGATTAACTGTAATTTCAACTATGATTGGGTTGGAATCAATTGGTACTCAATGGTTGTTAAATGGTATCAGTTTATGGACTATATGTGGAATTTAAATGTTATGACCTATTTTAGCTATTTAAATTATTGGACCATGATATTTAGGTTCTGAAGTGAATACCTAATGTTGATATATATGTATGAATTCATATTGGTGCATATTGTGGAGGATGGCAGTTAATTATATAGTGTTGTTTTAGTAACTATACTATGTTGGAGGATTTGCTAGTTTTATCTATTGGAGCTTAACAAGGTTGTTAAATATGATTTAAGTATATATGTTAAATCATATTTCTGGGGTATTAGAAGTAAAGTGAATTAACTGGAATGACCTGTGCTTAGCTTGGGTGTAATTGATGCTTAAATTTCTGTTAACTGTATCAATTCATGGATTATGATGGTGAATGTGAATGCTTGAATTTATTATAGCAATTTACATTATTGGAGTTGGATTTTAGGCTGTATTGAATGTCTAATAGTTATGTATATAGATTAACTTATCTTGTGCATACTGTGGAGTGTGGTTGATGACTACTTAATATTGTTTTGTCAACTATGTTTACTGGAGGATTGTATGTACCGGTATGGGACGGTGACATACTAGGTATGGATTAGTTCAAACACTAAATCCTACCTAAATTGGAATGAGTGGGATTAACCATAAAAAGGTTAAGTCCTACTTATATGGATGTATATATATGAACCGGTGTGGGACGGTGTCATATTGGGGATGGCTTAACTCAAAATACTAAGACCTACCTAAATTGGACTAAGGTATGGATTAATCATAAAGGTTAAGTTCATCATCTACATGTGTTATATCAATTGTGAATTGAGAGACTTACTATGGTTTCAGGATGGATTTATTATACAGATATCAGACCACTACACAGATGGATGATATTCTATATTAGGAGGAGTACAGACTTTATATATTTATTATATGTGCCATGGTATGAGCCTGAGTCTCAGGACCATGGTTAGGGCGCGTATATCGCCTAGGATGGATAACTGGACATAGGTGTTGTCCCCTGGTAGGTCTAGGTACTCATGCCCACTTTAGGGTGCGTATTTACATGTTACCTTCGATTCAGGCTGAGACAGACCTACTAGACTAGCGAGCGTCCTATAGTGTGTACTATATATACATATATGGACTACTCTAGATATTGTTGAATCTTTCTAGGATGTATCTGCGTATCGGATTACTGTTTAGATCGTAGTAGATCAGGACTTGCATGTGGGCCTGACCCACTCTATTATTTTTCAGGTGTTCGACAGTACCAGTCTTAGAGCTGGATCGTGTTGATGCAGATACAGACACTCACTCTTCCGATTACATAGGATTTCCTTTCTATTTTAAATTTTGGATTTTAATTCTGTAAATTTATTCAAGGATTTAGGATTAGGGGTCTACTAGGTGGATTCTCGAGTTGTACGATTTTAAATCATATTAATTTATTTATTTCAAGTTTGAGGATTCTTATGTTAGATTTCTTTCAGCGTATTATTAATTTGTTCTTAATTCAGTTTTTTTCTGTTTGTTTACATATTAATTGTTTGGTATCTCTCGGATCTGTGCTCGGACTTGATCACCTGTGGCTCTAGAATCGAGGGGTATCACAGTTGGTATCAGAGCACTCTAGGTTCTAGTGTCCTTAGGAGTGTCTTTCGTTAGAAGTCTTCCGCGTTGCGACTCTTAAAAACTTAGAGCCATATTAGGATTCGTTGTACTTTTTTACGGTTCGTTAGGAGGAGCTGATGTCAATTATTTTTCATCCTTATGAAATGGTTGACACTAGAAGAAGGATGGGGTCCGCGGCGACAGCGAATCAGACCCGAAAGAGTAGAGGAGTACGTTATCAAGTTCTCGATCAGAAACAGAACTTGGGATTGAAGGTTTAGTTTCGGTTGGCGCTACTTTTAGAAGTATAAGCCAAAGAGGGATATAGGAGTACGTTTTAGGTCACTGCATAACAAGACCAACATGATTTCAGTGGTTCTCGTAAAGGAGACAACCGAGGAATGGAGTCCAAAGAGGATTCTAGTAGAGGAGATTTCAACATGTCCAAGAAAGAGGGACTTGAATGTTGAAAAGTAAGGATCACGCGAGAATGATCTTGTTCGCTAATAGTATAGTGAACGATACTAGTATAGTTGGCATGGATGGACCTACAGATAGTTAACCTTAGGGATTACCTTTAGAAAAGGTAAATAAAGTGAACTCTTCAGGAGTTTAAGATTGGATGGAATTCTTCTCAGACCGAAGTGATGATTTTATATCACGTTCCGAGGAGTATTGGGATTAGGCTGGGACGTTCTAAGTTGCTTTACAAAGCTACTTTGGACAGTTGGTATTCCGTGTATAAGGAGGATGAAGGTTAAGCCTTTGGAAATTGCTGAAGCAAATGGATTGTGTTGAGTTATGATTTGAGCTTATGTTTCGAGGTTGGATGATTTTCTCTGAAACTGTAAAAGGGAGATTGTGAACCAATCAGGTAAAGTTGATTGCTTAAAGGAGATTTTCTTTGCTAAGAGGAATGATGTTTTACGTAGGGTTCTATCGTGTTTTATTGTGTTTTATTGTGTGTGCTTTATGTGTTTCCTTTTCGTTAATAATTCAGGATCGAGATTACAGTTTAGTTGGGGACACAAGTGAGTGATCAGTCAACTACCATTTTGGAGGAATAATGTTAAGTACGCTAGGGTTTTGGGCATATGGTCATAGAAGTTGGTAAATGTATCTACCCTGAGACAATTTAATGAACCTAGCCATGTGTAGTTATAATACGTTTTCGGGATGGGATAGGTAACCTAGTGGTTCGAGTCAAATGATAAAGAATCATTTGATAGACTGTAACGTTTGTCGGAAGAAATGACTTGGCTGAATATCTTCTCGGAAACTTTAAGCGGGTGTTCCCAAGTCAGCAGGAGGATTTTGGTACTACTTTAGGTACTTGTAGGAACGTCACCAATTGAGGATAATAGACGGGACTAACTATTCGTCAGTCTATCCTTAATCAAGAATTTGGTTCCTAAGGGTGTGATCGAACATCTAAATATTGGAGCTGGTGTTACCAGACTAGGGATACTGTTGTTAGACAAATTGGAAGGCAAGTAGGAGGAGGGACATAATGCTTTGTCGCAAAGTCTGATATCTAGTAAATAATCTAGATGGACCGTCAGAAATCATTAGATCCTTGTGGCCATTTCTCGTGCTAGAGCGGGCCTAACAGAGTAGTTTCCACGGATTTAGATGAGCGATTGCTGATTCTACACAGGGATCAGGATTCTGGATGACTAATACAATTAAATCAGCTTTGTGTTGACTATTTTAGAACTGGTAAGATATCAATTCCTACGAATAGTACAGATCACGAGATGGCTTAGATGGACAGGTGTGGTGATTCACACTTTGCATTAAGTTGCATCTAGTGGAGGTGCTGGGGAGAAGGCTGATTTTATCAACTGTTATGGTAATTAAACCTTGGGTGGATTATTTTGGAAAGTCAGTTAAGTTTTCGCATGAGAAAATAATAACACTTGCCATTACTAGGAAAATGGAGGCGATCAACTTTGAATGTTTGGACTGACCCCATAGGAGGTAGTACCTTATTCGATGAGTTTAGGGTACTGAAGGAGGAGGGGTAGTTGTCTTTCTGATTCTGGTAAGGTCGGAGTCTTCTAAAGGTGTTGGAGCAACAACTATGCTTCACATCTCTAGACAAGAAATGTGATCGTGATATAATATTTAAATCACGGCAAATATGCTTAGGATATATCCTAGGTTAGCATGGGTAATTGGAAGCGTTACTTAGCTTTTCAGATATTATCTGCGCTATTGTTGGCACAAGAGGGTTCGTGCGATAATGTCTGGGATTTTGGATAGTAGGTGGTGCCGATCTCTCACTGGTTGGTCCGGCCTGGAAGTGAGGTTATATGGTAAGACCTTGACTTTATGTAAGGATACGTCGGAGAAACATACTCTGTTTTGGTAATGAGTGTGTACGGTTTGGAGGCGCCAATCGGATTTTGTAGATAGTTGAACTCGTACATAAGAATTCTCTATCAGGAAATGGTTGTTTTGGAGGAAGGTTAGTCTTCTGTATTACACTGCCTTTTCACGGATTTTGGTAAACGAGTTAGGCAGTTGCTTATACTATAGCGTTACCAACTTGTTAAAGCGCTGTATGTATAAGAATTCTGTGCGTCTGATCTATGGGGGTACGATGGGATCGTCGATAGATACAATCTGGGAGTTGTACAAATGTGCTATTTCTTATACATGGTATAGTGTTGGATATGTTGGAATTTGGTGGAGCTCATCTAATGAAGTTGTGCCACACAAAAACGGAAACGAATTTGGTAAAGTCATTAATTCAGAGTTTCGTGAATTCCGAGAACGGAATTCCTTTTGTTAGGGGGGAAGAATGTAATACCCCTATTTTTCAAAAGGATAAAATTGAAAATTTAATTTAATTTTTTTTCATTGATTGATTGTGGTTGCTTAATTGATTTAATTAATATTTGTGTGTATTTAATTTACATGTTAATTGCGATTGTTTTAATTATATTTTTTGAATTTATTTAAATTAATTGCCTTAGTATTATGTAACTTGAATTTATTACCTGATTGATTTTTTTTTTAGTACTTATTTAATTGCTTTATTTAATTAATGTACTGTTTTTCTTTATGGTAACTTGGGGTTTTATTTTTACACGGATGTCGCCGACATAGTTAGGGAATAGATGTTAGGGTTTTATTTTCCTGTTGGTAAACGAATTAGAATTAGGTTAAGATTTTGGGTTCTATAAATATATAGTTTAATGTGGGTTTAGGGTTTTATAAAAGTACACAAAGTTCTTCTCATGTACCTAAGAAACAGAGAGAAAATACAGAGTGCAATAGAGAGGAATTTTAGGAAAAATAGAGAGTAAACCTTGAGAGTTTAATAGAGAGGTTCAAAGAGTAAGGAATGGGGTTGCTTCTGGGTTTAACCAAGAGTAGCAGAGGCGTGGAACGACAGTTTAGAAGGTGGTCGGAAAACCTCAGAGACGATGGTTTAAAGTTTCAAATCTGAAATTCAAGGCAAGTCTCTGTTCTTCTCTTTCCCGTTAATTCGTGTTCTGTACATGCCTAGTTAGACTCCAGGGATTAAATAAAGGCTAAAATGGATTTAAACAAACATAATAACATGTCTTCTATGCATATATGATTTTATTTGATCCGGTTGAATTAACTGTTTTGCATGAACTTATGTTTTTCTATTATTTGTTCCTCTGGTTGTTTACTTTTAAGTTTTGTTTAATGAAGGCCTTGAAATTGATCTGAGTCTAAGATTAAACTCTAGAACATGTATTTAGAACAGTATTTAAAATTCAGGAATAAATCTGTTATGAGTTGCTTTGAATTGCTAATTGAAATTCTGAAATCGTTGTTCCAGATCTTGGTTTCAACACATGTTATGAGTGGATATCAGTGGTTTAACATTTGTCTAGGACTAAGATTTAACCTTAAACAAGGATTTAAAAACATTATAGAGGCTCAGATAATCACCGGAGTTGGAGAAGACGAGGCAGGAACGGACGAACTGCTCTAAAAGGGGAGAGAGCAGGCTCTCAAAATGAGAGAGCCAGCTCCCTCACACAAAGAGCCGGCTCCAAGGAGCATGGAGCCGGCTCCATGCTAAAAGAGCAGGCTCCCTAAGTTAGGGAGCCGGCTCTAACATAAATGGAGCAGGCTCTAAATTTTTGGAGCCTGCTCTTGCCCAGAAAGTGCATACTGAGTGTGTTTGTGTGCGTAGTTTGAGCTGTACAGTGAATTCTAAAGTTGTTTAAAGGATACTGAGGGGTGTAATTAAATGTTAGGGACTTATTAAAATAGTGAAAAACATTATTACAATATTGGATCAAGGAAAGGAGTAAAATACAGTTCAAGAAAAATCTATACATTGCACTATTTTGCTAAGAGATTTAATTACTGGAACTTAACAAATTGTTGGTATACAAATTAATTATATTTAATCATATTGTCCACCATGTTATAAACATAGTGGATTAACTGTAATTTCAACTATGATTTGGTTGGAATCAATTGGTACTCAATGGTTGTTAATGGTATCAGTTTATGGACTATATGTGGAATTTAAATGCTATGACCTATTTTAGCTATTTAAATTATTGGACCATGATATTTAGGTTCTGAAGTGAATACCTAATGTTGATATATATGTATGAATTCATATTGGTGCATATTGTGGAGGATGGCAGTTAATTATATAGTGTTGTTTTAGTAACTATGTTATATTGGAGGATTTGCTAGTTTTATCTATTGGAGCTTAATAAGGTTGTTAAATATGATTTAAGTATATATGTTAAATCATATTTCTGGGGTATTAGAAGTAAAGTGAATTAACTGGAATGACCTGTGCTTAGCTTGGGTGTAATTGATGCTTAAATTTCTGTTAACTGTATCAATTCATGGATTATGATGGTGAATGTGAATGCTTGAATTTATTATAGCAATTTACATTATTGGAGTTGGATTTTAGGCTGTATTGAATGTCTAATAGTTATGTATATAGATTAACTTATCTTGTGCATACTGTGGAGTGTGGTTGATGACTACTTAATATTGTTTTGTCAACTATGTTAACTGGAGGATTGTATGTACCGGTATGGGACGGTGACATACTAGGTATGGATTAGTTCAAACACTAAATCCTACCTAAATTGGAATGAGTGGGATTAACCATAAAAAGGTTAAGTCCTACTTATATGGATGTATATATATGAACCGGTGTGGGACGGTGTCATATTGGGGATGGCTTAGGTCAAAATACTAAGACCTACCTAAATTGGACTAAGGTATGGATTAACCATAAAGGTTAAGTCCATCATCTACATGTGTCATATCAATTGTGAATTGAAAGACTTACTATGGTTTCAGGATGGATTTATTATACAGATATCAAACCACTACACAGATGGATGATATTCTATATTAGGAGGAGTACGGACTTTATATATTTATTATATGTGCCATGGTATGAGCCTGAGTCTCAGGACCATGGTTAGGGCGCGTATATCGCCTAGGATGGATAACTGGACACAGATAGGTCTAGGTACTCATGCCCACCTTAGGGTGCGTATTTGCATGTTACCTTCGATTCAGGCTGAGACAGACCTACTGGACTAGCGATCGTCCTATAGTGGGTACTATATATACATATATGGACTACTCTAGATATTGTTGAGTCTTTCTAGGATGTATCTGCGTATCGGATTACTGTTTGGATCGTAGTAGATCAGGACTTGCATGTGGGCCTAACCCACTCTATTATTTTTCAGGTGTTCGATAGTACTAGTCTTAGAGCTGGATAGTGTTGATGCAGATACAGACACCCACTCTTCCGATTACATAGGATTTCCTTTCTATTTTAAATTTTGGATTTTAATTCTGTAAATTTATTCAAGGATTTGGGATTAGGGGTCCACTAGATGGATTCCTGAGTTGTACGGTTTTAAATCATATTAATTTATTTATTTCAAGTTTGAGAATTCTTATGTTAGATTTCTTTCAGCGTATTATTAATTTGTTCTTAATTCAGTTTTTTTCTTCTTGTTTACATATTAATTGTTTGGTATCTCTCGGATCTGTGCTCGGACTTGATCACCCGTGACTCTAGAATCGAGGGGTATCACACTTATCGGACCGCTGAAGTTCCCGCTGTCGAAGCTTTGGCTAAGGCTCGAACCGTTGAAGCTCCGTCTAAAACTCTCTCCCTCTCCCCCTCCCCCACTCAGATAATTATAGTGGCCTTCAGACCAAATTATGTTCTCTCGAATTAAATCTAGTGGAGTGGCAGTGGGGTTGTAAAATGGATGAGAGGGAGAGGATCTGCGAATTATTAGTTCAGCAACAAATGAAAACTGCGATTTGGCTGTACATCAGAATACACAGAGCTTTACGATAAGAAAAAAGATATCCATCTTCCGAGAACGAAATTAGATATCAATAATGGCAGTGCATTGTTGATCTGAGAACTGAGAAAATGACTTACTCAAGCTTCTATCTCTTTAGAAAGGGGGGTTGATGCTGTACTTTATGAGAATTAAAAACATGTAACTTCATCAGTTTTGATTTGAGAACTGAGAAAATGACTTGCTCAAGCTTTTATCTCTTTAAAAAGGGGGGTTGTTGTTGGACTTTATGAGGGAGTTGTTGCTGGAGTTTATGTCTTTCGATTTTGATTTGATGTACCTATCTATCTATTCATTTATTGCGTACGCCAGCGAACTAAGAAAGTGAGGATTAAAAACATGTAACTTCATTAGTTCTTTTCCTTTTCCTTTTCGTTAGTAATTACTAGGTTGTATACACTCACATACGTGAAATAAAATCTCAAGAACAAGGTGAGCAATTTGTTAGTTTATTTAAAGCAAAATATACTACAACATTTTCCAATAAAACTACAATTACAAAGAACTATTCAAGCATTCATGTGTGTGCATTATTTTGCACTACATTAATTGACTGGTTAACAAAAATGAGTTCATAACTTACAGATGAACTAAACTCCAGAAGATAAGGAAAGGTTAAGGAAAAACAAAAAACAAAAATAAAAAATGTCAGTAAAAAAATTAGAAACATAGATCCTAAGATTAAAGTTTCGTTTAATCATCCATACAGGTGAAAAGGGTGCTACTGTTTGGAGACCTAGGAAGCACAAATAATACAATAGGATTATATTATTATATATATATATATTATTTTTTGAAAAATGGAATTCAATGAAATTTACAGTAGGATTAAGGGCACAAAAACACTCTTTTGCTATGCGTATCACACTCGTGCACAAAACAACTTCAAAGTATTTGGTGCATAAAACACTCCCAAAATATAGATTTGGTACAATAAATAACCCTGAGATATTTATATATTATTTAAAAAATAATAATTTTGTGAAATGACATAAAATGCCAAAAGTTAAAAGGATTAAGTGTGAAAAACAGCCCCCTATGTGCGTCCCACTTGATATGATATACCCAAATTACCTCTATTGAGACATTTTACATATTATTCAAAATAAGGTCATTTTCTGTAATATATATATATATATATATATATATATATATATATTTTATGCACACCACGATAAATAATTTTATGTATGCACACGATGATATGCAGTTTACATATATTTTGTTCGATTCTTGTTTGATTTATATATGTATAAATTTATAGGGAAATATGAGTTTATAGATGTGATTCTGAAGGGAGAGAAATTATTTTTGTTCTTTTATTATATAGTGTATATATTGTTCTTAAAAAATACAGAGAGAAAAAACACTCAAAAGCAGGTTAAATATAATTGATGTGTACATAACAATATATCTTTACTATGGGAATATATATAATACTATTCGCTCACAAATGTGTTATAGAAATGTGTAGGCATGCCAAAGTTTTGAAGAACTCAAAGTATACCGAACAAAAGTTAATTTATTGGTTAGGCTATTGTGTAGGAGAAGGAATAAGGTTCTTTTTGTGCCTTGGATGAAAGGGCTTCTAATGTTTAAAACTGCGTTGTAAAATAAGTACCAACAATGTAAATAATTAAAAGTGCAATTCAGAAATATAAGTGCTTAAAAGATAAAGGAATTGAAAGTGTTGCACTTGTATTGAAATTGCTGAAATTGAAAAGTAATTATGATGAATTTTTTATGGTGTTATAAAGTTAAGTAACTAGATGAATTGTTACATGAAAAAGGAGAGCCCAAATTGCACTAAACTTTTCTTGAGTAGTAAAAATTTTAAAAATAATTCCTTCTAGTATTATTTATTTATTAATTAATTAACAGTTGCAAATTACTGATCTACCCTTTCGCTTGCCTACATTAGGCTTTACGAGTGAATTTACAAATAAGAAGTTAGAGTGTGCTTATTGTATACCTAATGGTAGAATTAAGGGACAAAACTGTCAAATTTTCTATCTCCAATTTCACCACACAAGATCCGATTCGGGCAACAAAACCACCCATACCAAAATGGATAACCCAAATACAGTATCCATATCCCGGGGAAGCACAGTATGTTTTGAACTCTCTATATAACCTGCAGAGGGGAGAGAGAGAGAGAGAGAGAGGGAGAGGCTGAAGGAGGCCATGGCTAGCTTTTCCATTCTTCTGCTATATCCTCACACCTGCACCAATCAAAACCCTTATCCATCAAATTTTTAGATAGATAGACGGAAAGGTTGAGAGAGAGAGAGTTGGTACAAATCCACACTGAATAACAAACCTCAGAACATTACTTGCCGTCCATTTCAATAATCTAGTGAAGAATATGAGGATTATGATAAAAGGAGGTGTATGGAAGAACACAGATGATGAGACCCTGTAAACGGCGGTGATGAAGTATGGCAAGAATCATTGGGCTCAAATCTCTTCCCTACTCGCTCGCAAGTCCGCCAAGCAATGCAAGGCTCCCTGGTACGTGTGGCTCGATCCTTCCATTAAAAAGAAGGTCTCAGACTATTCCCCTTTTCTTTCATGCCCATCAAACCTCTCATCTTGATAGTTGAGCTCTCAATTTCTTATATGATCATGAATAATATGCTGATTTTTTTTAATTGTTATTATTTTTTTGGTGTGGTTTTTAGTGTTTTATAATGGTTTTTCTTTAATGGGTCTTGTGTACATTTTTCCTCTTTCATCATGCCCATCAAACCACTCATCATTATAGTTGGGATTCTCAATTTCTTATACGATCATGAATAATATGTTGATTTTATTTATTTATTTATTTATTTATTTATTTTTGTGGTTTTAGTGTTTTATAGTGGTTTTTCTTTAATGGGTTTTGTGAACATTTTGTTGGGGTTTGGCTAATGTTGGGTGTTGTTTGTAATGGCTGCACCAGTAATATATAAAATGTAGGAAAACAGAGAACTTATAAATTTTGGATCTTTATGTCTTATGCTTGATTTGGTTTCGAAGGTTGTGACATTAAGTTTAGTTAATACAAATTATTTATCGTGTTCTTAGTTTATGGGTTGAATTTTGTTGCTAGCTTTTTGTTTGGTTATAATCTGGTATTGTTTTTGTTGTTAGTGTTGTTGCAGTTTTTGGGTTTCTGTGTTAAATGATTTTGCCTTTTGGGCTTAATGAAACATTATCCTGTTAGTTGGTTCTTTGCTTGAAAGTTAGGATTTGTTTATGATACAGTAATAATTTGGTTGTTGAAAGGCTTGAGGAAACGAATTGATAATTAAAATTTGAATTTTATTTTTGGGCTTAATTATTGGAAAGTTGTCATAGTGAGATTTACCTTTGTTTATGGCTTAAGTTTTATGTTCTGGTTTATGGTTTGTAGGTTGTAACAGACGCAAGGTATGACCAGGTGGAACGTAACAGTGATGGATGTCAGAACCTTTTACCTTCTAATGATTTTCAATGAAAATCGTTGACTTTATAAAGATAATTCATTATAAGTTACGATTCACGTTGTATTTCAAGTGGTTATTTGGAATTATAATTTTTTTAAAATACCTTTCACGCTTTGGTCCATAAATGTTCTTAAAAAGGCATATGCGAACAACAATCTAGTCTAAAGACAATCCTTAATGTCTCTAGTCTAAAGGCACTGCTTAATCTTTATTTGTCTAAAGGCACTCCTTAATGCTTGTCCCAACTACATAGGGTACTGGAAAGGAAAGACGTGTAAAACCTAATTTTTTGGCATTGTTTTAGAGGTTGTTTTTAGTCTCTAACCAGAGTCCCTATTTTTCTCAACCCAAACTTTTATCATTGCACCAAGCTACCAACAACAATAATCCAGTCTCATTTTACATAGATATATAATGAAGGTGGGTGCAATTGAGATTACTAGTGTCTGTGCAAAACTTGATCACCACAAAAGGGAAGGTGATACCGAGGATCCTCATACTGAGATTGTGACTAAGCTGCTTGCAACTTCCTTCATCTTACCCCTTAGATTTGAAACATATACTTGAAAGTTCCCGCTATTTTATTTTTTGCATCTGTTCCAAATAGTGGATTTGTTGAAAAAGAGATATTCGGTTTCAATAAGACCAGATTTTAGGGGATATGATAGGCGTGTAAATATCATTAGTTAATGACTAAGAATTAGGAAATTCTGTTAGTGTACAGCCTGTAGTTTCCTTTTTTAGCTCCTTGTATTTCCTATTTAGCAAAAGCATTGTAAACCATTCTTAATACGGCAATATACAGATTTTTTTCAATCTTGAAATCGCCTATTTGGTATCAGAGCTTCTTACCGATTCTTTTGAAAAAAAAAAAAAAAACCCTAGCCGTCTTTTATTTTGTTTTGTTTTGTTTTTTTCTCTTCCAAACTACCCTAATCACCATGTCTGATGACGTACCTGAGTCCAAGACCAAGACCTCTGAGTCCCAAGTCCAAAACTCTGAGACACTCTCGGTCCAGATTACCATAATTCGGTTGAACGGTGAAAACTTCCTTCGCTGGTCCAGTCCGTGCGGATGTACATCCGAGGCAGAGGCAAAATTGGCTACCTGACGGGAGAAAAGGAACCGAAACCTGAAGATCCATCCTACTCGACCTGGGATGCCTATTGGATGTGAAGTGGACGGTTTATACCTATTGGATGCTCCTTTGTCACCTCAAGCACATTCAGCTTCATTTTCTAATATTGTTTCATCTAATAAAAGCCCAGCTTATGCGTTGGCACATGCGTTTAGGACATATTTCTTTTGATTATTTGAAACATGTATTTCCTTCCTTATTTTGTAATGTGGTAGTGTCAGATTTATTCTGTGAAACATGTAATATGGCTAAACATGTTCGTTCCAATTATCCTGCTAGTAGTAATAAATCTGCTTTAACACCTTTTGATCTTGTTCATTCAGATGTGTGGGGTCCTTGCCCAGTTACTTCTAGTCTTGGATTTCGATATTTCGTGTTGTTCATTGATGATCATAGTCGTGTTACTTAGGTTTATCTTATGAAAATCAAAAATGAGGTATACACCATTTTTAAAAATTTTATGGTAATGGTTCAGACTCAATATGGTCGTACCATTAAAAAATTTAGATCTGACCAGGGTACATAGTACACTTATGGGGTGTACAACGGTTTTGTACAGAATTTGGGATTAAGCATCAGATGGCTAATGTTAAAACTCCTCAACAGAATGGTCGTTCTGAGAGAAAGAATCGCCATATCCTTAACTTAGCCAGAGCAATCTGCATTGGCATGAATGTTCTCCAGTCATTTTGGGGAGATGCAGTTCTTACCGCTGTTTACATCATTAATAGGACTCCTCCTAGGATTCTTAACTTTGCAGCCCCACTCTCAATCTTACATCCCAATTCATCTCTTTTTTTTATTCCTCCGTGAGTCTTCGGGTGTGTGTGCTTTGTTCAGCAGTTGGGGCAGACTCGTACAAAGCTTGACCCCAAGGCTTTGAAGTGTGTGTTTTTGGGCTATTCTCACTCTCAAAAAGGTTATAGGTGTTACCATCCTCCCAGTCGTCGGCGGTTTATATCCATGGATGTTTCTTTCTTTGAGCATACACCATATTATAGTGGTTCAGTTGGTTCTCAGAGTGAATGGTTCCCATTGAATAGAATGGATGATCACCTTCTTCCGTTTTCAACTCCTCTACCATTACCTGTTTCTTCTTCTATGATTCCTCCTCGTGATACCCCTCCAGCAGGGGGAATTGTTCCTTTTTCACAGGTTTATAGTCGGAGACAACAGGTACAAGCTTCTACTCCCACGATCGACTGCCATGTTCCTTCGGCATTAGCTCTGCCTTCTCAAGCTATTGTTTCGCTTGATGATCGCCCCATTGCTCTTCGAAAGGGTAAACGCTTTTGTATTTACCCTATTTCTAATTTTGTTTCTGATTATGTTCTCTCACCCTCCTATCGGAGTTTTCTTGTTTCTGTTGCCTCGGTTCCTGTTCCTTTTAGTGTTGCAGTTGCACTAGCACAACCTTAATGGCGTGATGCTATGATAGAAGAACTACAAGCACGTGAGAAAAATCAGACTTGGGACATAGTTCCACTTCTTATTGGACGAAAGGCTGTGGGTTGTCGTTGGGTGTTTACAATTAAGCATAATCAGATGGGTCAGTTGCTCGTTACAAGGCCCGATTGGTTGCCAAGGGTTATGCTCAGACTTATGGCATAGATTATCAGGAGACTTTTGCCCCTGTTGCCAAGATGAATACCATCCGTGTATTATTTTCCGTTGCTGCAATTCGATCTTAGCCTCTATTTCAATTAGATGTCAAGAATGCCTTTCTCAATGGTGATTTGCAGGATGTGTACATGGTTCCTTCTCTGGGCTTTCGTTCTCTTGCTCATTCTGGTATGGTATGTCGTCTTCGTCGTTCTCTGTATGGCCTCAAGCAGTCTCCTTGAGCTTGGTCTGATCGCTTTGGCATTGCTATGCTCAAGTTTGGTTTCCATCAAAGTGCAGTTGATCATATTTTGTTTTTACGTCATTTTGCTGGTAAGACAATTGTTCTCATTGTGTATGTCGATGATATTGTTCTTACCGGCGATGATACTACCGGAATTGATGAGGTTAAGAGTTATCTTGGCCGTCAGTTTGAGATTAAGTATCTTGGTCCCCTACGGTACTTCTTGGGCATTAAGGTGGCTCGCTCCAAAACTGGCATTTTCATCTCTCAACGCAAATATGTTCTTGACTTGCTTTCTATTTCTGGTCAGCTTGGCGCTTATCCTGCTGATACTCCGATTGAGCAGAATCATCGGTTGGTTGATTCTGAAGGGGAGTTGTTGTCAGATATTGGTCAGTATCAACGACTTGTGGGAAAGCTCATATATTTATCCATAACTCGACCTGACATTGCTTATGCCGTGAGTGTTATGAGTCAATTCATGCACTCTCCTCGTGCCCCACCCCTTGATGCATCTATTCGGATCCTTCACTTCTTAAAAGGGTGTCCAGGCCGTGGTATTTTGTTTGCCAATCATGGTCACTTATGTGTTGAGGCTTGGACAGATGCTGATTATGCATGATCAATTTCAGATAGGAGGTCTACTTTTGGTTATTGTACCACTATTGGTGGTAACTTGGTTACTTGGCGCAGTAAGAAGCAGGATGTTATCTCTCGATCTAGTGCAGAGGCAGAGTATAGGGCTA
Source organism: Cornus florida (assembly GCF_030987335.1). Taxonomy (NCBI): domain Eukaryota; kingdom Viridiplantae; phylum Streptophyta; class Magnoliopsida; order Cornales; family Cornaceae; genus Cornus; species Cornus florida. The sequence goes on along the minus strand of NW_026775578.1, from coordinate 34,035,896 downwards.
TGGCTCTTGGGGTAGGTGAGTTGCTTTGGCTGAAAACCTTGATGACAGACTTGTGCCTTCCAGTGTTGCTTCCTTTCTCACTCTACTGCGACAAGAAGTCTGCCTAATGCATAGCAGCAAATCCCGTTCAGCATGATAGGACTAAGCATATAGAGGTGGACCGTCACTTCGTTCGAGAGAAGATCATCTCTGGTCAAATTTGCACTCTATTTGTCACAAGCTCTCAGCAACTTACATACATTCTTACAAAGGGCGTCAGCAAGATTGTGTTTGAGAATGCATTGTCCAAGTTGGGCGTTTCAGATATCAACACACCAACTTGAGGGGGAGTGTTAGCATATATGATACCAGGATTTGTGTTATGACTTACCATAATAGCAGAGATTTGACTATGCTATAGAATATGCTTTAGAATAAGTTGTGATTTGATTTTGATTTGATTTAGTTTCCTTTTTTGTAATATGAGCATGTACTCATTTTATCTATAAATACTAGAGCTGTGAATGAGTAATTCATATCATTCAAAGCCTTCACGCAATTCTCTCATTTCTCTTCTTTTTATATTTTTCTACTAGAAGGGAGGTTCACACGCCAAACGTGATGTTGACTCCTTCAGCAACCCCTGGAGGTGTGGGTCTTACACCTAGAATGGGCATGACACCATCAACGGATGGCTATTCTTATGGTATGACCCCAAAGGGAACTTCCATAAGGGATGAACTTCACATTAATGAAGACATGGATATGCATGATGGTGCAAAACTTGAGTTGCTTGGACAAGCTGATTTGAAAAGGAACTTGCTCTCTGGTTTGACCAATCTTCCACAGCCTAAGAACGAGTACCAGATAGTTATCCAACCAGTTCCAGAAGATATTGAAGAACTGGAAGAGAAGATTGAAGAAGATATGTCTGACAGGATATCAAGAGAGAAAGCTGAGGAAGAAGCAAGGCAGCAAGCATTACTTAAGAAGAGATCGAACGTACTGCAGAGGGAGCACCCCAGACCTCCTGCTGCTTCACTGGAGCTAATTAGAAATTCTTTTATGAGAACTGATGAAGACAGGAGCTCATTTGTTCCTCCTACCTTTATTGAGCAAGCTGATGAAATGATGAGAAGGGAGCTTCTCTCCTTACTAGAGCATGATAACGTAAAGTATCCACTCGATGAAAAAACAGACATCGAGAAAAAGAAAGGAGTCAAGCATGCTGCAAATAGAAAATCTCTTCATCATGCATGTCCCTGTGATGGAAGATTTTGAAGAAGATGAGCTTAAAGAGGTATGTGGTTTGTTACATCTGCTCATTTACTGTCTTCATCATAAAATCTTTGATTTATTTATTTTTTAAATGTTGGTTTGATATGATTACCTTGGTGTAGTCCATGGTACTGATTTTATGTCTAAAAATATGTTGCTTATTTATAAGTATTTGGCATATTGTCTTTGTATGGGCACAATGTTATGATTATTCATTATTTTTTAACTCAATGAACCGCATCATAGTTTTGGTATCCAATTTATGATATTTTCTCCAAATATTTCAGTTTCTTGTTGATAAAAAAGTTTAATTTATTTGTATAGGAAGTACAATCACAAAAGTAAGAAATTGATATATTTACATTAAGCTTTGCATATTTGTGAATTCAGATGTGCAATGTGGTTGTTGCTTGTAGCTAAATACCGTCTTTAATTAATTATTTATTTATTATTATGCTATTTTCTTCAATTCTTATTTCCCTATGGGAATTGATAAACTATCCTAGACTGACCAATTTTCTCCACTAATATGAACTGAATTTGTTAAACATGTAAAATTGTCCTTGATATCACGTCATTAATAAATATGTTTTGAGTCATGAAATTTGACTCTGGGTTTTTTATTCCCCTTAGATACTGGTTATCTATTGACTGTCTTAAGAAACAAGGCACCTTTATGAAGAAGAAAGCGGACTATGAAGCAAGTGAGAATTATTAACCGTAATAGCAGTGCTAATGGATCATGCTAATCCGAACTTGTGGACCTTTTTATCAATTGCTTTCTTTACCAATATACTGAATTGTGATTCCACTATCCATAATCTCATCTTTTCTTTTCCCCACACCCCCCGCTCCCCTCCCTCCTCCCTCTTCTCTTGGCTTTTTTTTGTTGGTATCATAGTGGCTTGTACTCTGCTAAAGCTGTCGGGGACATTGGCAAAGTGCTGACATGACATCAAAACGAAGTGATAGGGTTAATGGTTTGATTTTTATTGCAAATAATAAATAAAAAAAAAAAGAAAAAGAATTCATTGTAGCCTCTTGTCTCCTTATCAGAAACTCTTGTTCTCTTCGGTATTGTGTCATTCTGCTGTTTCATTAATTGTTTCTATTTCCTTAGGGAAGGGTTAGAAAAGAATTATGTTTGCAAAGAAATTTGATTTTTACTACTGAAGTGCCTTGAGCCTTGAGCTCGGGCGTGGGCAAAAGTTTGTGTGAGCACTTACCTGATCAAAAAAGAAATTTGGTTATTTCTATTTGTGTTTTTTTCTTTTCAAATAAACCAACTTTTATTAATGAAAAATGTACGTGCAAAAGTGAGATCTTTTTGGAATATTTCAACAGTAATATAGGACGTGTACAGCCATAGCCACATTATCGAGTAATGGCACCCCTCTTAAGCTAAGAGAAACGCTTCTGAATTAGCCAGCTTAGTAATCTTAGAGGGAAAGGGTGATAGAGCAAAGACTTGAGGAAGGAATTCATGGCTGATTGTGGTTAAAGAATGTACGCACAAATCGAGTTATGAAAGAGAAGAAGAATATAGGAACTGACTAATAATCCTAGATTCTTTCTAATACCTCTTATTAGTCTCTTCTGGAGAAAATAGGAACTGACTAATAATCCTAGATTCTTTCTAATACCTCTTATTAGTCTCTTCTGGAGAAAATAATGGAGCCTCACGAGTTAAATTGCGCAGAAGTCTGCCAAAAGTTGGTACTAATTCTTTCCTCTCCACAAGATCTGATTGTACGGAAACTCACTTGCCTAAAAGTAGAAACATTCATCATCTTTTTGGAGCTCTTTAAAAATTAAAAGTTTTGGACTCTAAATTAAGACTCAATTAGTCCTCAAATAGAAAAAAGAACAAAAATGTAAGATAACCAAAAACCTATTATCTTGGACAGCAAGTGATGCTAAGAACCTCTAATTGTAAAATTAATAAAAAGATCCTTAAATATTGACATATATATGTATATGATATTTCCTTGAAGGAGTTGAAATCATGTAGGATTAACCAAATCTTATTAAAAGTGGTACTTATCTCAAGTGGTTGGCTCACATCGTGGTTTACATTATGTAAAAGTTAGAACTGGCAACATCTGGTTTGAATTCGTTTGGAGGAGAGTGCTTGGAGACGAATGGTAGCAAAAGAATTAGATAAGTTCCAGATGGTTGACCAACTAGGTTACATCCAACCAAACCATAACTTGCAAATAAATAGGAGGGACCAATACAGATGCTTTGATTGTGATCTTCTCCATTTGATGAAGATAATTTAGAGATTGACAGAGGCTCTCCTTTTTCCACTCTTCTCAAATATGGCACATAACGTGTCAATTTGGAAGATCAGAATAGGGGAAATATTGATGATTAGAGCATCTTTACTTACCTGGCTGTGGGAAAGTTATTATGAGGAATGAGTGAATGTTAGTTGGGAGATCATCTGGTATTAGCTATTATTAAGTATTAACAGATGTTAGACAAGCCCCTTAGATTTAGGCTTCATTAATGTTTGTATATTTGCATATCTTATGTTACATATGTTTAGGCTTAAATATAGGCTTAGCTTACATGTCTTTTTTTATTTCATATAACACATATAATTACCCTTGTTGGGATGAATACAAATAATGAGAATTTTTACAATTCTTTAACTCATACATGGTATCAAAGCAAGCAAAGTCCTTAGTTCAAACCTCAACGTCACCTCACCTTGATAATTAAAATTGAAACATATGTGGGACCTCTGTTACATGGACTCTTCAAAAGTAGGGAAGTACCCGTGTCAGACACATATCTCTTGGACATGGGTATGAGATATGTGTCCGACACTTTTGGTTAGACATGTACTTAAAAAACATATCCAATCATTCAATTACATTATATTATTACTTTAAAAGAGTTAAATGCCTATATTGAACATTATATTAGATTAAAACATTACTTTACTCTAGAAAATAAAATAAAATAATTAATAAAATGACCGTGTCCGCATGCCCTTCTGTTTGAAGATTTGACATGTCCGACACATGGATACATACTTGTGTCCGACACCCGTACCAGAGTCCATGTAACATAGTGTGGGACCAAAAGAAGGCCACACATAAGGGGGCGAGTTAGAGAATCTAAATATTAAAGTTAATCCCTCTCTAACAACTTAAGCTTTTAGAGTAGATAGTGATTAACATGTTAGTATTTATACATATGATTGGGCTGGTTGTTGGTGTAGATGGTGCAGAGTCCGTAGAGCCAGAGGTGCTAGAAGAGGAAGACATGGCATGATAACAATAGAGATAAGATATTGGAAAAGCCTGGGCAAGTGATCAGTAAGGCTGGACAGGCAGCAAAAGGTGGCCTGAGAGAGCCTGGACATAAATTAAAAATGGGAGGAGAAGGCTGGACAGTGGCTGATGGCAATGGCTGTGCGCTATAGCAACTTGGACAGGTGCTGAGCAGCCTTGGGCAGGCTGGGAACATTACCAGAGAAGCCTCAGAGAGGCCGGACAGTGGTGGAGGCGGCGGACCCTCTATTCAACAAAGGAGATTAAAAATAAATAAATAAATAAATATATAAAGTGGAAGAGACTATAGGTCGTTGGACTCTCTGATGTCATGTAAGAGTTAAATAATTGTGAAAATTCTCATAACTTTGTATTCATCCCAACAGGGGTATTTATATGTGTGATACATGGAACCAAAAAGGGCATGTACATAAAGGTGAGCCTATATCTAAGGTTAAATAAGCTAGGCCTATATTTAAGCCTAGACATATGTAACAGAACATATGCAAATATACAAGCATTGTCTAACTAGTATGAATCAAGTTCATTGTATAGATAAACAATGAACAAATAAATGACAAATGGTCACTTCCTGTGACCTGCATATGAGACAAATGCCTGGATATGGCTAAACAATTTACTTCTGCTCTAGGGCACATTGGAGGTAGAGAAGGCCTTACTTTAGAACATAGAGGGGTATTGGGAGGGTATGGAGAACTAGATTAGTTAAACAAAGAGATAATGCATTATTGTGGCTTGATAGAGAAAATTGAGACATTTACTACGAGTATAGAGGACTAGAACAATTTGAAAAGCAGATCTTTCATCATCGTTATGTTAAGAGAGAACTGAGAGATCTGTTAGGAGCATGAGAACTTGGTGTCAATATCCTCTCGCTGGGGTGGGAGTTTTAAGCATGTTTAGTTGTCAAGGTATTATTGGACTTTGGATTCACTTAATCATATATCGGTGTGCCATTGGACTTATAATTGTTCATCTTGACACTCGCTTTGATTAGTGGCAGACCAATAGCGAACATTTATATAGCCTTCTTTTCTGCAGACTGATTTTTTGATTAAGGAAGAGGTTAATGTTCTTAACACTCGCTTCAATTAGTGGCAGTTTGATAGCGAACATATAACCTTTTTTTTTTTTGCAGGGTGATTATATGATTAAGGAAGAGGCTCAGTTTCTTTGTGTAACAATGGGGCATGAGGTTGAGTCTTTTGATGAATTTTTTGAAGCACACAAAACATGCCTAAACGGCATCATGTACTTCCCAACCCCTAATGCTTATGGTTTCTCTAGTGTTGCTGGAAACATGGAGAAGCTTGCTGCCCTATGGAATGAATTTGAGAATTTGAAGAAAAGGATGAATGATGATACGAAAAAGGCAAAGCGCCTGCAGCAGAAAATTAAGGTTCTTACGAATGGTTACCAGGTATGCTACAAAATTCTTGTTTAATTTTATTTAATTAGACCCATTTACCCATTTACCGTTATACAGTAAATTTTCACATTGAGCCTTTTTTGCAGGCTTATTTTGACCAAATTTTGGGCCTTTAATCAGCCATGTAAACTTCATGACCTAGGCCGGTCCGGTCACACTCAATGATCAATAGGGCTTGGGTTGGGCCAGACAAAAGTCTAGCCAGGGTTGGCCTGACAAGAATATTGGTCCTTTTCTTGAACCCCTCAACCCCTAAAGGAACAGACTTATAATGAAACTATCCTACTTTCCAAGAAGAGAAAGCAAATACAATTCATCTCTTAAGACTTAAACAACACCACGGCCCCCCCACCCCCCCCCCCCCCAAAACGCCCCCAGCCACACATACAAATAATAACAATAATAATAAAATGAATGAAAAAGTAAAAAAAAAAAAAAGAAAGCTGAAAGTGAAACCACATTTAAAATGTGCTTGTTTTAGCACACAGAGCCATGTATACCAATGATCACCAGCGTGAATGATGAATCTTAAGCAAATTCAATTAACAAACAGATATCTCTTACCCCACCCCTCCCCCCCCCCCCCCCCCAAAACACCCCCAGCCACACATACAAATAATAACAATAATAATAAAATGAATGAAAAAGTAAAAAAAAAAAAAAAAAAAGGAAAAAAAAGAAAGAAAGCTGAAAGTGAAATCACATTTAAAATGTGCTTGTTTTAGCACACAGAGCCATGTATTCCAATGATAACATTTGTACTCGAGACAAGTATCTGTTTGTTAATTGAATTTGCTTAAGATTCATCATTCACGCTGTTGATTTTAAATAATGGATATTGTTAATGATCAGATGCGGGCTGGAAAGCTTTTGTCCCAAATTGAAGCAACCTTCAAGCAGATGGACACTGCAGGAACAGAACTTGAGTGCTTCTGAGCTTTACAAAGGCAAGAGCAGCTAGCAGCATTACATAGGATTAATGGCCTCTGGGAAGAAGTTCAGAAGCAAAAGGAGCTTGAGAAAACATTACAGAAATGGTACGGAAATCTTATATCAGGGCAAGAAAGGACCCAACAGTTTGTGGATGCTTACAGAGTACAACCACAAATGCAATAAGAAATTGCAGCAAGGAATCGTCGTCTTGAGTTTTCTGCTGTCGCAGAAAATCAAACTGTTAAGCAAAGCACAGAAACTCCTGAGCCTGTTGCCTCCTCAGGTGTGCCTGGGAACTTTATTCAAGTCAACCGATGTCATGATGAAACTCCAAACGGACTGCTGGTTGTTGGTCAAATGCAACTTCATGCAAGCCTGAAACATGACATGGATGTTGACGCAGTAAAAGAGGATGCAATCCCCCTGGCATGGACGTAAGCTTATCATCCCACATCTTGCCTTCTACTGCTGAGGAAGAGTGTGCAGAACCAACCACTAATACCTCGGAAAGTTCTGTTTCTGCTAACTGTACTCTGGGCCTCGGTGTGGATGGAAATCACTCTTACAGGGTCGCAGTTCAAAATCCTCTGTACAAAGGGGAAAGCCATTCTGAACTAATCCATGGAAAGGAGACTAAGATGACTGATGATTCTGTTACTGTGACTGCTGATGATGATTTAATTAGTATTGAAGTTGCTAAGTAGGATTTAGCAGCTGATTATCAGCAGAATGCCACGGAAGACCAAAGCACGGGTGGTCTCTTGACCAAACCAAAAGGGTGTTGTACGAGATACAGCTGCAGATTGAAGATGGTTATCGTAATGGGAATGTACAGTTTCTAGCGACACAGTGGAGATGGCAAATTCGGAAGATGCATAAAAATTTGTGTCATACTAAAGAGCTGATGAAACCATTTACAGTGGAGATGGCAAATTCGGAAGATGCATAAAAATTTCTGTGTTTGCATGTTCTTGGGGTGCTGATTGGAGCTTGTTTGGGAAGATCCTAATACTGTCTGTATGGTGCAACTGTTATTAAGATTGAGTGACTATTACACTATGTTCTTTTTGAAGGACAATGTAATTTTGAGCCAAATTTTCCCATTTCATTACACTATGTTCTTTTTGAAGGACAATATAATTTTGAGCCAAATTTTCCCATTTCATTGCTATCATGAGGTTTCCCAATAGAGACAAGGTAACAATTGTAAATGTAATGGCAAGTTTTGTTCCTTCTGTTGTCGTGTGGACTGTCGGTAGTTTGGTTATGAAAAGCTCACTCAAAGAAATCAGTGGACTGCTGGGATTTTAAAGCACTCTGTTCTCATAATATTTTTAATAAATGAATAGTGTTCATGCTTTGCTTTTTTCTTTCATTTTGCTTTTCTTCTTTCCTTCTAAAGTTCTCTGTTCCTTTTCTTTTCGTTTTTTGTCTTTATGCTTGCTTCTCATCCTTTCCTTTCACTTTCATCCTTTCATTTTGAGTTATAAGAGGGAGTTGGACAATCGGACAAAGATATATGAGTAGAGATTAACATCAGTCGTTGATGTTATCATAGTGTCAATCTCTGTTGAGTTATGATTCTAGTTTACCAATTCGAGCACCATATGTATGAAAATTATATGACTCATACTCGTATTATAGAGAGAGTAAGCAAACTATGTGATTCGTTGAGGCTAACAAAAAGTCTATTGTGCGTGTTGATTACCTATGAGAGTGTGTTGCACAAGTACAAAATGCAAAACGCATGGATAAGACAAAAAAAAAAAAAAAAAAAAAAAAAAAAAAGAAAAAAGAAAAAAAGGAAAAATGAAATGACCTTATTACGTGTCAAATTCCAATTGACTTTTACCATGCTCGAAATTGACAAGTGGACGTCAAATATGGACGACACGTGTCAACACCACCACCCAAAACAAAGTGAACCATGAAGGTAGGCAATAGAAACCCATGACAAAAATCCATGGCTGTAACTATACATTTTTGTGTTGAGCCAACAAAGAAATAAACACACACATTTAGTTGCTACTAAAAGTGAGACCATATTGTGGTGGTTCAATCATGTACACTATTGGACTTATTCCTTTGGTACTGAAAGTCAGATTGAGATGTTTGGTTGTTACCAAGATTTTCCGGGAAAGTTCAGAGAATTGCTGTGAAAGTTCGTGAAATTTGTTGCTATCCCTTTTTAAACTTTCTCAGATGTGATTGCACAAGCTCAGTGGTGACAGCATAATTTGTTCCTTTGTCGACAAAAGTATTTTCGGTGAATTATTTCGGATGAATATTCTCATCCATAAAAAGAAAATGGCGATTTTGTCCCCCAATGAAGACTTATATTCTAATATAATTAATATAAATTTTTTCCGTACTTTTAATATGATGAGACCTCTCATCAATATATTTGGAAGAAAGCGTAAAATGATTGTACGTTTGTGAGGGAAATATGTAGTTGTAAAATACTTGTTTCTATCTTACAATTGATGTGGCACACGATTAAATGAAAAAAAAACATATTTTTCCTCCTCAATTGAGTCTTACAAAATTTTTATAAATCAGTATTCAAAAAAGACCACTCCTTTTGTTATTTATTTATTTTTGTTCAAATTTTCTTACCATATTATTTACGGTTGCCCTCTTGTAGTGAATTCCAACGAAGCAAAAAAAAAAAAAGAGAAAGGGAATCAAACAATGTAGTTGCAGCCAAGCTCAGTTGAGTACATCATTTGAGGTCAAGTCGAGTACTATTGTCACTTTGTGTTGCTGTACACTAAGGATAACTCATGGGTCCTTTGTGTTTTCTGTGCCCCAACAAGGGGGTGTTTACACAAATTGAAGAGAATGTAAAACAAGTCATTCCAGAAATGATAAAGAAGCTACCCACCACCAGTTTGTTGTTATTTTTCTGGGTAAACAATTGGCATAATTTTGGACTGACTTTTATGGACTTGTGCAAGTTCTCATTATTTCCCGATAATTAGATCTTGCTTTGCACAATCTCCCTACTAATTAGTTTTAAAAACTCGTTTATATAGTTAAGAGACATCCACATATATAAGTGTCATGGACTTCTACTCCTGACGATGCGGGACATGACGATGCGGGACATCACAATCACTCCCTCTTATGAACTAGCGTCCTTGCTGACCCGACTCGTGGACTTTCCATGTTACTTCATTTTTGGCTTGGGATTGATTCTGATACCATTTGTCAAGATTTGACCTGAACGATATAAATACTATAAGTCTTGTACATTCTTTTCTCATGATTTTCAAAACGCGTATATGCCTATAGGAGGGGCATTTGCACATGGAAGTAAGTATATTTGATTGAAAGGGATGAGCATTAATCGCGTCCTTCATCATCAACATTATATGTTTTTACGGAGAGAAAACTCACTTAATTGTGTGCTAAAGAGAGTAGGTGTTAAAGGCGCCTTAAGTAGTTCTAAACGAAAAATAAAATGAATATAAATGGGTGGGTATACAACGTTACTCAATAGTTTAAGTTTTTAAATTAAAGAGTAAGTCTCCGACTTGATACAAACTTATAAGTGATATTAGACTTAAATTTAAGTTATGATCTGATGTCAGATAAAAGAAATCCAGACTCTATCTAGATTAACAAATTGGTTCGATGACAATAAAAATATTACGAGTTTAAGTGAAAGAGAATGTTAAAATGTCTATCATCAATGCGAATAGAAAGGGAAAACCCCGGGCCAGTAAACACATTTTGGATGAGCATAGGGAACTGCCTTGCAGGTTCCTAGTTGGGACTAATGTTGTTTCCAAATTACTTCCTTTTGTTTTTTTGGGGTAGTGTATCCACTCCACGCGCCTTCAAGTCAGTGGTGAGTGCCGTGCGTCACTTCTATCCACTTAATAAAATGCCAATGCTTTCCCTTTTCTTGGCAATATACCAACTTGCCATAAATGCCACTTGACCCCTCTCCCTCTTTACACTCACTCATTCTCCCTCTCCACAGTATATAGTAGTTAATTGGGTTCATTCATATGCTTCCCCTGTCCATGGAAAGAAAATCTGATCATCTGATCTTTCCTTTTTAAACCACAAGAAACTACTGCCACTTCTCTCCAAGATTTCTCTCTGATCATCAGTACCCTGGTTCAAACAAAGCAAATCCCAGAGATACATATATATCATATATATATATATACACACACACACAAGGTATGTATCTTCTGTACATTCTCTCTCTCTCTTCCATTTCAAACATTTCCCCCTCCCCCTTCTCCTCTCTCACTCATCAACAAGCTCTCTCTCTCATCAAGAAGAGAAGGAATATGCATTGTAGAAATTGTTTGTTTTAATTTTTTGATATATATATTTTTTAATATCAAAAAGTAAATTTATAGTTCAAAAATCTGTTTGGCTGATAGTATTATGAAAAGTGTATCTGAAAAGTGTGTCGAAGTTGGAAAAAAGAAGAGTTTATGTAACAATCTTAACAATCTTTTTAAGATGCTCTAAAAACTATTATATATTTTTGGAGATCTTGATGTAATAATTGAATCACACTAATGCCGGAAAAATACAGTGAAAATAGAAAATGAACTCCTTAAAACCTAGCTAATATAGTATATATAGTGATTAGTGAACTGTATATCTATCAGATCTCATCACCTGAAACTCCCTCTCTCTATCTGTCAGATGATTTCCACAGAAAGTAGCAACAAAGATTAAAACCCTAGAAAAAGGAAAGCCAAGAGAAGCTAGCATTCATCAAATCTATATCGACTCAATGGATTTCATTACAGTAGAAAGCAATATTCCCAAATCCAACAACATCAACATCATAGCAAACACTATGATCCCAAGCAGCTGCTCACCACCTCCGCCACCGGTTCCCAGCCGGTACGAGAACCAGAAGCGGCGAGACTGGAACACATTCTGCCAGTACCTCAGCAACCACAGGCCTCCACTCTCTCTCCCCCTATGCAGTGGTGCCCATGTCCTCGAATTCCTCCGCTACCTCGACCAGTTTGGCAAGACCAAAGTCCACAACCCCGCCTGCCCCTTCTTCGGTGTCCCTAACCCTCCTGCACCTTGCGCTTGCCCTCTCCGGCAGGCCTGGGGAAGCCTCGACTCCCTCATCGGACGCCTCAGAGCCGCCTATGAAGAGCACGGTGGGAAGCCGGAGGGGAACCCTTTTGCTGCAAGAGCAGTGAGGCTGTTCCTGCGCGAGGTCCGCGATTTTCAGGCCAAATCAAGGGGCATCAGTTATGAGAAGAAAAGGAAGAGAATTACAAAGCAGAAGAAGATAGCATTGCAGCCTCATGGTGAAGCTGATTATAGTGGTAAAGCCATTATCTAGAGTTGTTTGAATTAAATCTTTAATTTAATTACTATATGATATCTATATATATATATATATATAGAACTAGATTATGAATCTTATGTCTTCTCTCTTTATGGTTTTAGCTGATCAAACTATGTGTATTTTTATGTTCTCGTTGTTTGTTGAAATGGGTAATTAGAGAATAGAGTAATGGATTAGTAATTTAGTATATAATTTAGTTATTGCAGGAATTATCTTTAGATTTGTGGTAGTCTTGAATTTGATCCAAATGCAACAGTAGGGTTTGGAACTAGCAATAGTGGAAGTAGCAGTTGGAATAGAAGCAGAAGTAATGGTAATTAACATCATAAATTGGTGTGTGTGTATGCATATATACATACATATACATTCTTCAAGCAATCAATAGACTATATTTACAAATTCTTATTTTTGTTGTATTTATAAGCATGACAAGTCCCTTGTCCCTTCTTTGTCATACTCATGACTAATTTTACATGCATATACAGTTTGATGCCTTAATTCTATAGCTATGTAATTAAAAAACAAAAAGCCAATATTAGGACAAAGATACGAAGATATGTAAAACTTTATATATATATATGCATTCATACATCCTCAGATTTGTCCAATTCTAAAGTGGCTGCTCTTATTCTACTGCATGTGAAGTTCTAATCAATTCACTATTTGTATAATGTGTGTTTTGTCTGGCACCGCATCCACCAAGCAGTGGTTTCTTGACATACATATGCCAATATGCGAGTATATATTAATATATTTAAGGATAAAAGATACATGCGCGCATACATAATTGTATATAATCTATATCTGTGTGTATGTGTGGTTTATATATGGAGGATGTAGGAGCATAATCTTGAACGACACGGGTGGAGAATGATATATATACTAGATAAACATCTGTTGACCGTAGAACTCATAAACAAAAATTGGTTTGTTCAACTTCAAAGTCTACCTTCATGATTATATATAGAATAACAGGTATTAATTATTTAATGTTATACCAAGAAATTTTTTTGCATGGGTATATTAGAGAAAAGAGAGGGAGAGAGACTATATATTGAGTTATAAAAACAAAAAACAAAAAATAAAAAAACCAAATTTTGAACTTTGCAGTTATGTTATACTAAGATATATTTCAACTTGGATCTATTTCTTATTTATATCATATATTTATCTCTTGTGTGTATGTGTTGATACTTTTGTCTTTGTGTGAAGAAATTGGATGATGCAGAAGGAGTACATAGTACTATTAATCTGTTTTATATGAAAATTTAATTTCTTCCCCATATTTTTTTTAAAAATTATTGTCTAGTAATTTATGAAACATGTACTGCGTATATGGGGCATTAATTGTACGTGGTGTACTAAGAAAAAGTCCAATGTTCATCATTTTGGACTGGTGGTTGTAGTGTTTATATATGGTTGAAATTGTTTTGATCATCTTACAGTTATACCTGAGAATTAAAAAGCCTTTCATTTAGGAGTAGCAGATTTTTTTTTTTTTTGAATGTTCATGCGGTCAGGGATGGTTGAAATTGTTTTGAGGCATTATATAGTTATTTTCAAGATTCAATTTTCTTAGTCCAGTAATTGATTATATGCATAATTAAGTCTCTCTAGTTCAAGTGTTTTTGAGCTACATTAATGTCATCAAGAAATGCCAATTCTATGCTTTCACCACAGTTTATTATCAACAATTGTTTCACTTTTTTTTCTTTGTTGTAATTAATGTTTTATTTTATTTTATTTTATTTTTGTCATCTGTTCCAATTTCATTAATTAGGATGAAAATTAACCATATTGGAAGAGACCAGTGGATGGAGAGAGATAGAGACATATATAGAGTGTGTATAGTCGAGATTAACACTCTATTATTAGGTTGAGTAGAGCAATCAAAGGTGAGAATTCTGTCTCATAGAGAGAGAGAGACACACACACACACATGGTAGCCCTTGGATGAGATGTTTCTTGAAAGATGAGGACAAAGCTCAAGACAAGTGGAGCACAGATAGAGCATTTAAAAAGTGAGATATAGTTGGGTATTGACTAAAAAGATGATCTAGCAAAATCTATAATTAGGGGAAAGGACGAAACCCTAGATCCAATTTTTCCACCATAGGTGCTAGCTTATCTAGAAACACACAGTATATATATGCTGCGCGCGCGCGCTAATACATACAATAAGACATAACATGAGAAAATGAAGTTTGTGAATTTGACAGGTTATGTTTCCTAATCAACGACCAAATCACAGTCAATTGGCTGGCTGATGTTGGATTATTGTTCGGCCGAGCACAGTGCATCCGTGGGTTGCACTGGTGTAGTCCATTGTTGAAGATCTCGACTTAAATAGAATTGTCTTCCAAAATTTAATGCTAGGTTTGGTTGGTGAGAATGATTGAGTGGGATGAATGAAGTTTTTCGTGTTTTGATTAGAGAAAAAGAGAAGTTCCGAGTTTGGTTAGAAAAAAGAAAAGAGAGGGTGAAACATCACTCATTTTTTTATATTTTGAAATCAGAAAGGAGAGAAAAAGTCAATAACAACTTTAACCTCTTCAAAAAAGTTCAAATATATATCTACTTTTTGTTATTTTATACGATAAGGATATATTGATAAAAATATATAAAAACTTTATTTTTCTTGTATCTAAATAAAAAAAAAAGTATTTTCACATCCATCATTTTAATTATTCATTTAAAAAAAAATAATAAAAAGAGACTTTTCCTTCGCTATGAATTCTTCACCCATCTTTCCCCCTTTTTTCTATTCGTTTTTTCATCCCTTCAATCAAATAGGGTGCTAAAAATACCGTCTCAAGGATCCCTAAGAGGCGGCATGGATCGCATAACGTCACTCTAATACTAATGGTGTCTTTTTTTCTTATATGGCCATTCTGCCCTATGTCCTGTCACATCAATGTTTGCGTTTTTGGAAGATACTGTAAAAAGTAAGTATATGCACGTTAATTACTATCTACACTAAAAATTTTAGATAGTTGTTAGAGAATATGTCTAACAAAATACATCAAGCTCAAATATTTTCTCTCATGTGTAATATGGATATAAACGAAATGAGGGAATAAAAAATAGATGTTGGAGACTTGGCACCTCCATAGAATTAATTCTCTTAAATAGGGCATGTTTAGTTTATTTTCTAATTTTTAGAAAAATGAAAACTCGAAAGTAAAACAAAAAACTTAAAATTAGAAAGCGTAGAAACTTTTGATCTGCTTAGTTGAGTTTTTTTGAAAACAATTGTATGTTTTTCGAGAACTAAAATTTAAAAAATGGTACAAAAAAATATATTTAATTGATAATTTTTTAAAACTGTTTTTTGAAAACTTAATTAAAGAAATAGGGTCGTCTTAAGAGAATTGTCTTTATACACTTAAACCAAGCAGACCTTTTATTTTGTGAACCATTTTTACGAAAACTGTTTTCTAACAATTTAATTAAAGAAAAAAATATCTTGATTTTAGATAGTAGTCTTTTGTAGTTTTCTATAAACAGTTCTCTCTTCTTCTTCTTTTTTTTTTTTTTTAGTTCCTTAAGAAAAAAAAAAAAGAGAGGTTAAATTTCCATAAAAATACACTCTAAAATATAAACTAATAATAATCAAAATTTGAGACATAATTCCTAACAATATTTTACATGGTGGTGAATTGTAAGATATTCTAAAAATCTGACACTATATAAAATAAAACATAAATAAAATATATGCAGTATATGAATCTGAATATAAAAAATTTAATTATATAATTCTCATAAAATCTTTTTTAAAATTAAAAACTCATGACACTTGCGAAGGTGTGATAAAGTGCACTTCATTATACTTTTTATGCTAAAAACAACATTATACAACATGTGCAAATAGATGACTGCTAAGCACACTAGCGACAACGCGATTTTAATCTTACATAAAATAAGATTATGAAATTCACGTAAGGGCATCTTTTTCTGTTCCTAAGGATCTGTGCAGCTCTTTCGTGCATCTAACTTATCTAAGAATATCAAAACGGTGACGTTTAAATTCATTTACTGTGTTGTGTGTGTTCCACACACATTAAACATTAGAGAGAAGGGGGTTAAATTATGTGGAAGATATTCCGCAATCTAAGGGGAAGACCGACAGGGATACTCGATTCTGACACGTGCAGCTAAGTGGTCCCCACAAGCGGCGTGCTATACCACGTGGCCACAAGTACCACCTGTCGGCCACAGAACTGCCTCTCTCCTCCTCGTTTCCAGTGCTCCCCAACCCACAAGCTACGATGCCGACACGTGAGTCAGTCTCAACCGTCGGATGCGTTGTCTTTCCCAGGAAAAGTTTGTCCGTACGAGAATTCGACGACACCCCCAATTTTTTTTGCCTTGTTTGGCTTCCACAGTTTTTGCCATTTGCGGGAACCAAAATCATCCAAACGGTCTCGATTATGGTGGCTTCTCCACTCATCCCTGCTTTCCGACTTTTATACTTGTAAGGTTGCTGCTATATACATAATTTATATGTATCTATATATGTATATATATAAGCATTGAATCAATCCAAATTTTATAATTTTATTTTAAGATATTTTGAGCTTATTTTTTTTTTTTTATAATGTAAGAGTTTTTGATGTGATATTTATCATGAGGTTGACTTCAGATGGTAGTTTTATTCTGAAAAAATATGTTTTGAACAACTTTATGGACTGGACTCACTTTTCAATGGACTAAATCACAATTATTGGATGAGCTGGACCACATATAGCCTTCACTATTTAGTACATGTGATTTTCAATTGGACCATATATAGGCTTCACTATTTTATAAGTACATGTGATTTTCAATGAAAATCGAAATGTCATTATAATATTCATAGTTTTTTATTAAAGAAAATATGAACTTGCTTGGTAATTTGCTTAGTTGATCTCAAAACAGTCTAATAATTATTTAGAAGTTACAACTTACAAGTAGTTATGAATTGTCCTTGGAAATTAGAGGAGCACTTTGGTTGCCGGAGTTGGAAAGAAAGAAGATAAGGGAAAGAATGTTTTTATATGTCACTCATTTACCGGGAAATTACAATGACCTTGCAGACCATTCAGTATTTATTATTTTGATCTTTTTTAAAATTTGACGTGTATACTGAACAAATTCTTAATGTTTTCTTTCCAGCTAACCTATTGACCATATTTTTTAAAATGACACTCTTGTATAAAATGTAATATAATATATTATTATAATATAAGGGTATTACTGACTTTCCACACTTAAAATTACTTTTTAACCGTGACAAACGGTTTTAGGAAATATCAAAGTAATAAATGCAAAACAATCTACCTATGTATAATTTTGTTCAAATCTCAAAGAAGGTCAATGTAATTTTCTCTTGATTTAAACATGAGTGAGCTAAAAAGAAATAAAAAATAAATACCAAAAGAATGGAAATTTTTCTCAAAAAATGATCATGCGTGTTTTCTATATGTTTGGGCCAAGGAGGTGGACTTCAGCTTCAAGTGAACCCAATTGTTGAGCCATTATTGATTAAAGGAAAATGGTCACCAACAGGCCTAAAGAAGGCCTCTAGCAGAAACACAAATCCGATGATCAGATTTGGGCTTAAAAGTTGGCCCTTTATGCTCCATTTCTGAAGGAGGCCCAGATTTGGGTATACTTTTCCCCAAAGTCATCACATCACCTATCCGCAATAGACTCACACATCCATTTATTCGAGAGAATGTTAAATATTCCGGGAGTATGGTACTCCGCGATCATCCCAACCCTTGGATGTGGTGGGGTCCACCACCACGTCCATGATCCAACGGCTCCCATTATTCCAGAGTACCATACTCTCGAAATATTTAATATTTTCTCCAACGGTCTATTGTTACTACAAAACTCGAACCCTCACCTTTCATTTTGAAAAGTGAAGGAAAAATTTATTAATAGACTACATAACCTCTGACAGAGAAATGCAAAAGCGTGTTAGTTGACTAATTTAAAAATAGATGTAATGAACTTAAAATGTTAGATGAATCCAAATAGTGATACTGTTTTATCAACCGAAAAAAAAAAAAAAAAAAAATTACGTTAGTGTTATTTAATTTTGGCTTGTGCTTTTACTGTATGTAGCATAACTCTTACTTCTTAAAGTTGATAGATCTATTTAATCATCATAGGTCAAATAAAAATGTAGTATCACCAAACTTCACATGGCTTTGAGCCTTTATGTGCTGGCTCGATCTGAAACCTGATTATGCTGTTGGTACCTTAGGTTCCAAAGACAAGTGCCCTAATTGTGTGTTGTTAACAGCTAAAATCCTCTTCAATATTGCAGAAGATCAATACAGCAACCAACGGTGGTGATTGGCACCACGGTCTCATCAAATGGTTATGGGTTCCATTTGATGGTGTTAATTACCACCATTAATGATATATCGTACTTATCGGAGAGGACGTTCCTATAATTTAAAATCTTGATGGGTTTAATTGGGACATTTGTCTGCAAATTTGCAAGCATGTACATAAATGCACATGGAGTTTTATACTTAAGTAAAGTCGCAAATTAAAATTTTTGCTATGACAAATGAAGGGTAATGATAAATTTAATCTCCTTCCATATATCACAAGCAGCTAGTTGAGGCTAGCCTCACGAATAATTCCATAATCCTCACGATCGCACCCTCATTACAAGTTTGTACACATGCTTTTAGAGTTACTAGATTGGCTACAACACCCGAACTGTAATACAAAATCATCCCCAAAGATCTCGGTCGAAAGGACGTATGCCCTCGGTCAAAAAGGCATATGCCAAACATTTCCTTAGTGAAATATTATCTTAGTGAAATAAAATTTTTAACAAGTGGAACTTTAAATAATGTACATCTTGGATGGCTAAATTTGCATCTTTTTTATCAAGGAAAATGATTTAGAGTCTATATACAACCATTCCAATTAATTCATGCAAGCAGGGACTGACATCATTATAATTGCCTGAATAAAATTAATAAAATTTGTGAACATATCAGACCAGGGGCGGAGCTAGTGGTCTGACCCCACCATACATATGGTAGTTTTTTTGTTTTTGTTTTTTTCAACATGTATATATATATATGAAATTTTTTATATAATGCCTCCGAAAATTATTATTTTCTAAAATTATTTCTTAATTTTTTTATTTTTTCTCATTTACTATTTAAATTTCTTTTAAAAAAAATTCTAATTTTTTGCCTTTTTAAGTTATCATTTTTCTTACTTTTTTTCTTTTTTCTTATTTTTTTCCCACCTAGTCCTTTAAATATATATTTTTTCTTAATATTGTGTCCCAAAACTAAAATCCCGACTCCTGCATGGGCTCCATATTATTACTCTTTTATTAACCCACTCAATAATTATATTTAATCAAAAAGTAAAAAACCCTTTTATTAATCCCACTCAATAATTATATTTAATCAAAGAATCAAAAACCCTTATTAAGCAAAGAATAAGTTGATTGAGTTCTAACCCCTTTTAAGCTTTTTCAAAGAATTATATTATAAAATGTTTCCCACATATGACTAAAACAACTGCCATCACAAGACGTAATGTGACATTTATGCCAGCCAAAAACAATGGGATTGTGGGACCCACCAGCTGAGTTGTACACGCCTTGGTGTAAAGAGAGTGTCGGCGAGGGGACATACTAGCAGATGAATGAAATAAAGCGCCGAATAAGTCCTGTTTGGATAACCTTTCTACTAAAATGCAATTTTGATATTGTTGCAAAATATATAAAATGCCCATTTTTTTTTTTTTTTTTTTTTTTTTTTTTTTGCTATTATAGAAGTTTTTTCTTGTGATATTTATCACCAAAATACTGTATCATTTTCGTCGAGTTATTATTATTTTTTTTATTCCTAATATGATAATAATGATATATATTCACTGCATAAACACTCCCTAACTCAGCCCCGCGTAATATAACAGAATCAACCGCTCAAACCATTCTCTCTCTCTCTATCAAACAACCCCAAAACCAGAAGAGAGAGGAACTACACAATGGGGTCTCTCCCACCATCTTCAGATCTCTCTTTACCCTCCCAAAAAGCCCTAGTTGACCCCAATAACCTCCTCAAACTCTTCAAATCCCAGCAAAATTACCTAAACTACTTCTTCCAAAACCTAGACCTCTCTCAAACCCTAACCTTCACTCAAACCCTCTTGAACGCCAAGGGCACAATCTTCTTCACCGGCGTCGGCAAATCGGGCTTCGTCGCTCAAAAGATCTCCCAAACCCTAGTCTCCCTCGGAATCCGATCTGGGTTTTTGTCCCCTGTCGACGCCCTTCACGGCGACATCGGCATTTTGTCGAATTCCGATCTCTTGGTGCTCTTTAGCAAGAGCGGGAACACGGAAGAGTTGCTCCGGCTCGTGCCGTGCGCGAGGGCGAAAGGGGCGTACTTGATCGCGGTGACCTCGTCGGAGTCCAATTCTCTGATGGGTGTGTGTGATTTGAATGTGCATTTGCCTCTGGAGAGGGAATTGTGTCCGTTCGATTTGGCACCGGTGACCTCGACTGCGATTCAGATGGTTTTCGGAGATACGGTGGCGATTGCGTTGATGGGTGCGAGGAATTTGACCAGGGATGAGTATGCCGCGAATCACCCGGCAGGTCGGATTGGGAAAACCTTGATTTTCAAGGTGAGAGTGATTTGGATTTACTTCGATTTATTTAGAATTTTTGGTTATTTCAAATTGGGATCTGGTTAGAATTCAGTAGATTAAGCTTATCTTTTTGAGTCACATGCTTCATTTGAACTTTAAATGGCATTGAAATATGGCTTCTTTTAGTTTCATGAAAATCTTACCTATACACATGGATACACATATATAAATATAATACATTTATACATATAGTATGTGTATGGTTATGCTTTCTCAGATTTTGGTTGTGATAGTGATATTTCTCACTTGCTTGGTTGGATGATAATATGAATCTGGGTCTGGATTTCTGTGTTAGAATCAGTTATCAGCTGACTAGAGCTGATTAATTGGTGTTATCTATTAATTGCATATAGAGGAAACAACCTAAGCCGTGATTATGCAGATTGATATATATTGGTTGAGTAGTTTGAGGGCCCTTCATATATGGATTATGATTCTTAAACACGAGAATTTAGGTCCAGAAATCATTTTAATGATTTTACCGAATTCGTCACAGGCAAGATAAAGAGTTGGTTTTTGTCAAAACCTTAATAATGTTTTGTAGGAACCATGACAAAGAAAAGTTTATCTTTCTTCTTCGGGCAAGGCTACAGGAAGATGACATTTTTTCAAAAAGAAATATACACACACATATAGAAATATGAATTATGGTGGTTGACATGGCTCGTGTTGATTGAAATATTAAGACTGTCTGTATCTGATTATTATAGAACTTATATTCATCATAAGAACAGGGTTGACATGGTTCATGCTGATTGAAAATATTGGAACTGTCTACATCTAATTATTGAAGAACTTATTTTCATCATAATAATGGTGGTTGACATGGTTCATGTCGATTGAAAATATTGAAAGTGTCTATATCTAATTATTGAAGAACTTATTTTCATCATCATGATGAGGGAGTTGACATCTACATGAATGTTACCATTGAAATGATTATTCTTTTCTAGGGCCAATCCTTTAAAAGGTTGTAGCCAGGATAAGATATGTATGTAGTTTGCCAATGGAATCTAAAAGTAATGCAGAATTATGCATTCTTAAAACCGTGAAGGATTTTTTGGAGTCAATTATAAACATTTCAGTTGCAGTTGAACCATCAAAAGCTGATATTTTATTAGCAGATGATTTGTTTATAAACAAATGAAGCAGATAGGAAAATAAGGACTTTTGCCTGATCTACTTGTGTTGCAGGTGAAGGATGTTATGAAAAAGCAAGAGGAACTTCCAGTCTGCAGGGAAGATGATTTGATAATGGATCAGCTAGTCGAGCTATCCAGTAAAGGATGTGGATGCCTCCTTGTAATTGATGAACAGTACCACTTGATAGGCACGTTCACTGATGGTGACTTGCGGCGCACACTGAAAGCTAGTGGCGAGGGGATCTTCAAGCTTACCGTGGGAGAGATGTGCAACAGGTAACGTCTTGCTCAAGATATTAGAGTAAAGCATAGGTTTATCAAGCATTGGGAGTCCTATTTAGATATGCAGTCGTGCAAAATTCACCACATGAAGCAACCTGTTAAGATTTTGTTAACTCCTATTACTACATTTGAATAAATTTAGATGATCCTGATTTCTTTAATCTTCCTGATGTGATATAACGTAGGTCTTAGCTCAATTATGTAGGATCCATTTATGCCAGATTAGAGGAAACAGTTGCTTATGGTTTCTTTCTGTAACTTCTGCGGCATTTTAGGAATCCAAGGACGATTGGTCCCAATGCAATGGCAGTTGAAGCAATGCAGAAGATGGAGTCTCCTCCATCTCCCGTTCAGTTCTTGCCTGTCATCGAGCATCAAAACGTCTTGATTGGTATCGTTACACTGCACGGATTGGTCTCAGCTGGCTTGTGAGTTCTATATGGATGTATTAATAGTCTCTATTCCGTCTTTTATTTCTACAAACGATTCTTTTGTATTTTTTACCCCAATCCTCTGACGAGGTGGTTTATCTGATATTCTTTAGATGGTTAATGTTGTACTTAAGAAGCATATGAAAAATCTTAATTGATATTTGTTATCTAAGTAAAGGGGTCTCTTGAGCATCCATTATTTGACGTACTTGAAAGTTCAAAGATGTAAGCTTTTTGCTGTTGTTACATTTCTTTTAGGCTTTCAACTCATCGACTCTTACCAAGCTTTTTGCTGTTGTTACATTTCTTTTAGGCTTTCAACTCATCGACTCTTACCAGAACCATGACCCAATGGTTTCAGAATATGACAGGAATTGTTTATATTTTCTGGTTTTGATTTCTCGCGTGCGCAGACCAAGTTTTGGAGAATAACCAGTTATTATTATTCGTACATTTAGGTGCAAACTTTAATAAGATTTGAGACTGTAATCTTGGTTGCTTCCACCTTGGCCATGGCTCAATCGAGAAACTATTAGATATAGGCCACTTGATGGTCTAGTCCAATCAAAATTCATGTTTACGTTACTCTTTCTCTATAATATGTTAATAAAACACTGTTGACTGTCAATTACTATGATGTAAGAGTGAAAAGGCAGAGAAAAACTACAAACCTTATTTTGAATAATTGTATAATCTAGATTAGTCATTAATTTTTGATATTTTATACCATTCTTGTATTTGGTTGAAAATTTTGTTATATAAACAAAATGCCTTTGACAGAGAGCTTTTGAAAACAGTTCTGAAAAAGATTTGGCAAAAACATTCCGTTTCCAGGGGACCAATAAGCTTTGAGAAATAAATCTGGCTGTATTAGCTGTCAGTGAAATTGATCAAGGCAATGCTTAGATTACAGACATAACCATCTAAATTTGTGTTTGTGTGAGAGAGATGAAATTGTGTAGATTCTTTCTGAATTTTGGGTAACTTGTCCTGTCGAGTGTAGAAGAAAAGCTGTTCGAGCTTGTGAGAGACTGCAATGCATTTGGCAACCTTGGTCTGAATGTTGTATCTTCCTGTCTTTCTATTAGCTCTCGTTCCACAATCTCTGTAAGAAATATGAAGCCATACAACTCTCAGTTTCTTATGTGCATCACCTCTATAAGAGCTTGGAATATAAATTTTCCCTGAATGTAGTAAAGGACGAGGAAAGAAAGAAATTCTTCAAAATTTAAGAAACATCACGAGAAAAATAAAATGTTGGAATTGTAACAAAAAGGTCATATGGCAAATGATTGACCTGAAAAAAAAAAAAAAGTAATAATAATAATAATAATAATAATAATAACTGAAAAGGAACATCAAGAGCAATGACTAAAAAGCACTATGGCAAAATGTCATATGGCAAATGATTGACCTGCATAGGTGTTCTAGTGTTGTTTTCGGAAAAGAAATAAAAGAAAACTGCTACAGCACCACACCAAACTAGGGTGTGGCAAATTGACGGGATGGATCAGATTTGACCCGGGTTAGATATGGGCGGATCAAATATTAACCCATTTGTACTGTGTCAAATGTGGGTTGGGTCAAACCGTGATGACCCAATGACCCGTTTTTTAAATTTCTTTCTTTTTATTTTTTTATTTTATTTTTTATGGACTATAACAAAATCGTTCTCACTCTTTTACCCTTTTTTCCAGCTTACACTATTACTCTAATTCCATCTTTATTTACTAAAAATTTGAAAAAAAAAAAAAATCAGTTTTAATTGCTTTTCAAAATAGGTTGAATGTAGGTAATAGGTTGACGAAACTCACATAATTGATATATAAATTTTACAATCTTTTTAAATTTTATACTATTTTATAAAATTTTAACCATCAATTCCTATGAATCCAAGTTAATAAGGGTTGAAAGATCCGACCCATTTGTACAACCCGATCCATTTAACCTTTAATATAATTTACTTAACGAAACTCTCTAACCATTTACAAAGATTTAATTATTCCCAAATCAAGTAAAATAACGACGTTTTGGTTATTTTATATATATTTATAAAAACTAGCAAACTTGTATATATATATATATATTGAATGGATAGTTTTCGTTGTTAGAGAAATTAGTAGGCAGGAGAATTATTGAACTAGCAGTGCGCCTTGAATCAAGTTCATTAAGAAATTATATATTCTTAGTTGTTACAAAAATCCATTAAATATAATCCCTAATTATATAGTTGAACGACGATCTTGATTGGAACTGGTAAGAATGTTAGAGAGAGACAGGGTGAGGCAGCATAAAATTTTCCTTAGCTAGTAGATAACTAGAGAGAGACTGGGTGAGGCAGTACGAAATCCTAGAGAGAGAGGGTGAGATGGTATGAAATTCTAGAGAGAGTCTTTCGAAAATATATATAACTTGTTTGGTTTGTAATTATGTGAACATTTTTTTATTTTTAAAAAATTAAAAATAAAAAAATATACAAAAAAAAAACTTGAGAATTGTTTTTAAAATTACAAACTAAACAGGCCAATATATTCTTAATTTTTTTGTTATTCTTTTCAGAAGTTGGAAAGTATACTGTATGAATTTTTCCTTACATATAAATGTATGCGTCCTAAAATATGGATTAAATATGAGTCAACTATTAAGAAGTGGACGGTTGTAGACAGGTTGTGAACCAATTTGTCACACCTTTACCGAACAGAGATCCATGGATCTACCAGTATAACAACACTAGAAGACTCCTGCAGTTTCATCTTAGATTCCTAATATTGACCCAAGTTGCTCTTATTGCCATAGCAGACACTGACAATATATAGGCGAGACTCAAGCAATCTCTTTAAGTGATTTTGGAGATGATAACAAAAGTGAGTGAGTGAGAGGACCAGAAATAAAATAAAATAAACAAAATAACTGCATTTAATAAGTTGATGACCGGTATATTTATCAATCTTTTTTTTCTTTTTCTTTTTTTTTTAAGGAAAAGATATTTATCAATCTTACTTTGTGAGTTTTGATAGGTTTTCTTTGACAAGATTATTTGATTTTGTTTTGATAAGCTTAGAAATATCTTTTATTCATACTGAATCCAAAATTGGATTCCTCATTTTTTTTATCATACTTTTTTCTTCTTTTCACCCAACATCTCACCACCTTCCAACCCCCATTAATCACAAACCCAAACAAATGAAATGAAAAACTTTTCCATTCCTTGATTAATAATTTTTTATAAGTCTTACTTTTTCATTAAATTTATTTGATTTTGATTAATTTTGACACAAATGTATGTCTTTCAGACATTGACTATAACAACATTGCAACAACCAATTTAATCAAGTTACTTTCTATCTTTTCTACAACATTGTTTTGCTCACGAGTACTTAAACAAGAAATCTGTTTGAAGCAATCAAAAAACAAACAAACCATAGTGTGTTGATCATTATCTGATATATATGTTGTACTAGCTCTCTAAATATGGAATTGGAATGTAGGTAAGTTCAAAGAATTGGAATGGAGGTAAGTGGCTTTTGTCCTAAACAATAGGCAATCACGCTACTATAGAAATTGTTTCTCAAACCTTTTTCACTAGGTGTTATAAATGATACTCATGTCTATGGTTCTCACCTATTTATAGACATTCTATATTCTCTCTGGAATTTTCTATGTAAATATCAACAATTTTACAATACTCTCTACCTTTTTAGAATCTTCTCAGCCCTGAAAGATTCCGAAGTCACTCACTACATTATTAGATCTTCTCTACCCTCTGCAATCTGAAAGATTCTAGAACCCTTTTTTCCTTATGTAATGCAGTAGGCAAAGCGAAAGATTTTAGAACCCCTCTCTCATCATGTCATGCAGTAGGATCCAAAGTCACTCCATTAATGCAAATATATATCTACGCAATGTGAGAGATTCTTGAACCCATCTCTCCTCATGTCATACAGTAGGATCCAAAGGACGTTGCCTGCGTGGCACTACCACACTTCATATAGGCGCGCAGGGCGTGACAATTAGCTAACGGCAGTTTAGCACATATTGTATATAATTTTGTCCTAGTTAGAAAGACGCATCCCTTTAAAGAATTATTTGCATTTAAGAAGGGTCATACCTCAGAGACATCAGAGCCAACCAAGTGAGGTCAACCTCTTGGAATTTAAGGCAAATATTGAAAACACATCCATTGAATCACATGATAATGCATGCAACCCTGGTACGTTGAAATTGAAAAAGATTATATTTATGATCATCTCTATTAGTTGAAATAATGATAAAAATTAACAGACAAATGTGTGATCAAAGTATCTTAACAAGTTGTCTTTTAACGCTTGTTTTTTTTTTTCCCCGGACAAACTAAGAAAAAGGGGATCCAAATACGGGCACACTCACTCGGCGAGTAAGGCGCACTACCAACTAGACCATGGGATTGATTTATTTTAAAAACGTCCCAAGATTTCATGATACATCCAGCGTGCCTACATCAGTAGCTAAGTTCATAAATTCCTGAGCATAACTATGGCCACCCCCCTACCTTACACCCACTTAACCTCAAAATTCACACCTAATCGATCAAATGAATGAACCAAGGGTTCAAACAATATAGACATGTTAAAATTGGGGTTTACATTATGCCACTCTCTTCCTTTCTTGTACCAAGATTGAAATGAACGGAACGAAAGTGTTTTCAAGCAGAAACACTCCACACAGAGGATTATCCTCCAGAAAATTCACACGACTATGACTTCAATTCTGAAATTGGGATTTCTTAAAGAATGCTCAGTGTCCAGAAGGATCCTCTCCGACTGGAACGTGTCTCCATCTTGTTGTCGTCCCCCTCCAAGGCCTCCAGACTAGCTCTTGCCGGAGTTCAGCCCTTGCTTGGTTTCACCGGATTTGCTCACTAACACCCTTAACAGTTTCTTAAAACTGTTAATGGAGGTTATTAGTTTTTGGGTTGGATTTCTCTCTTGTTGGCCCTCTTGGGCTTGTTTCTTGGTCCAAATGGACTTCATGGCATGGCCTATTGACCCACATTGTAAATTCCTACTTTTTTTTATTAATATATTCCAGTAGCTTTAAAATCCGAAAAAAAAAGATTGAAATGAACTGAAACTTGATATCATTTTTCGTAGGGTTCACTTGAAAATTGGTCAATGATTCTACAAGCTGAGAGGGAGGAGGGATTACCAAAAATATTGAGCCCATAAACTAAATCAAAAGGTTTAATATATACGACGGCATATCTCAGTGACCAAAGTCAGAAAGAGAAAACCACTGCATCAAACTTGGAACCAACACTCAATAGTGTGACTGAAACATCCAGAACACAACACAAGACAATCCAACTATATTATGTCCTTTTGAACTATCGAAACCTAATTATCAACATAACCTCTCCATTAAACCAATTAACCAAATCTTATTCTTAGGGCCCAATTTATGTGTACGGCAAGGCTGGCTTATACTTTTACAAAGTCTAATTCCTTTGTATGGCCATGTTTTAAACTGAAAATTAATTAGTTTTTGACCTAACGGTATAATCCTCTTACTCTTAAAGATGGGAGGGATTTGAATTCGGACATAAATAAAATGATGAATGTGTGTGTTTGCTTTGCCATTCCTAAATAATAATAATAATAAAATATAAAAAATGTGGAGAACAATAAATGTTTTAAACTGGAACCATCATCAAACCGGAGACAAAGTTCCCAGGCTAAGGGTTGACAATTCAACTATGGGACCAACCAGAAAGAACTACGAATGGCATCATAAAAATATAACAATAAATTTGAAAATAACAAATAAAATAAAATTAGGAACTGTAAGTTAAAGTCACAAATTTTTGAAAACAAAAAAGAAATATAGACCTGACTCTATAAGAAAAAGTTGAACTAGGAACAATAGCACTCAACCCAACAATATCTTATCCTAGCTGTTTGGATTCATTTACATTAATTTTATTTAGCCATTCGATCAGATATAAAGGTGGTATCAGAGGCTCAATTTGATCACTTATCTATTAAAACTAACAAGTTTTTGGTTTAACAACAATTCTAACACCATACAAAGATTAAAGTATCAAACACAATAACTAATTATGCCCTTCTACCACACATGTACACAAAAAAAAATCTAGATAGAACGATAAATCACGATATTATAATGGAATATAATTCTTGTACCGAATAATTATAGTAAAGGGTTAAGTGTAAAAAATCCTCCTTTACTATTGATATAATGCATATCAGTCCCTATGTGGTAAAAAAAACCCTATTCTATCAATTCGGTGCAAATAGTTCCCTATGTAGTATAAAATAATGAAAATACCCACACTTCAGTTGAATAAATTAATAAATATAAATATAGGCCATGTAAAATGACCTTTTTATCCCAAACATCACCTAAACCTAATTTCCCTCAACCCAAACACAGCCTTATGCCCATATGTCCTTGTTCATCTTCTTCCTTCAATCTCCACTTCTATCACCCGCCACCACCCATCACCGCCACACCCTATAAGAGCATCTCCAATGGTAAAATGCTAAATTTGGATGCCAAATCTATATTTTGACAGTGCTACAATGTCAAAATACTACATTTTAGCAATTCTACTCCAATGATGCATTTTATGCACAATGCTATTTTTTGACACAACCATTATTCTTTTTCAACTACCATTCCCACCATTCATATTTGCATCAGTAATGTTAATAATAGGCACATTCTAAGTCAAGTTGTAGACATTAGAAGGATACTAAAATTAAACTTAATTAAAAAGAATCAAAAATCTAAAATACATGGTCAATAAAGGATCCAAAAATATATATATATGTATAAATTTATATATTTGATTATATTATTATAGAATTTTTTTTTTCTTTTTCAGAAATTTATATTATATTATATATATATATATATATATGTATATTATATATATTTGATTATATTATTATTAAAAATATATATATATATTTAGGGCAAATCATTTCAGCCTCCCAAATTGCCATATATAGTTTTAGGGCAAATCATTTTAGCCTCCCCAATCGCCTCCATCTCTATTCTCGTTCTCAACTCTGAAATTGTCCCCTCTCTCTTTCTCTCTCCAACTGCAAACTACAAAATCAACAAGAATCAGAAGTTCAAAACCCATATCGATTGATCAAAACCAGACACTAGATCAAAACCAGGCATTGTTCCTGGGAAACTCAATTTTTATTTGGTTCGTCACACACATGATGATGTTGGATGGTTGAAGATTGTTGATCAGTACTATGTTGGTTCCAACAACACCACCCGGGTTCTCTCTCTCTCTATATGCATGTGTCTATGTGTGTATAATATATATTACATCAGTATCTCAAATTTTTTTCTTTGCTTTATTATTTGATTTTTGAACTCCATGGCACCATATCCTCTCATGTATGTATGGGTTTTGTTTTAATTTTTTTTTCTGTAATTCAATTTTATGATAAAGGTCTGTAATTCTATTTTTTTCTTGTAATCAAGGTCTGTAATTCTTGTTTTTTAAACTAAATCCTATTTGGTGTAATTCTTTTTTTTTTATTTTTTAATATCTATATATATATATATATATAGATCTGAATAGCTTCTCTCTCTCTCTCTCTCTGAAATAGCAGTAGCTATTTCTTGTGCTACAATTGGCATAAGAAATAACAAAGTTAAAAAGTAGCAGGTGATATAGCATTGCATTGGACAACCTATTTTAAAACATATCTGCTATATTTTGAATTGGCAGCCCATATGACAGTCCCATTGGAGATGCTCTAAGCATATAGATATACAATTTTGAAGCGGTGAAAAAAGCAAGCAAAGGGAGCAAAGAAAAAGAAGATAGAGGGTGTGCACCAATTTGTATGGCAGCAAGGATCCCAACAAATTTGTATAACGTGTCAAGATACAAGTTCCAAAGAATTTAGGGAAAATTGTGGAGCAACTCGGCGACTGGTCTATCACTTGACCCGAACTCGCAGACACCTTCAATTGGCATTCGATCCACATCCAACATAGAATCACAACATCAATTTAACCCAGCAATTGTGAGAAATTGTTGCAGAGTCACCATGAGAGAGGGTGATTGGTTAGAGAGAGAAAACATGCGTTTAAGAGGTAACGACAATGAAGACAAAGGAGAACGGCAAGGAGTTGCTCGACGAAGATGAAGGATTTACCAGCGATGAAGGACAGCGGCTGAGCTCGGTTTGAATAAACTGAACAAAATGGCAGCTGTGGAGGATCGCGTTTCCGGCGAGCACAGATGATTGCATAGGCGGGCTTAAGGCAACTAGAAACCGGCGATACAAGGATCGGCGGTGATAGTGTGGCACAGAGTTTGTATGTATCTTTTCGGCAGAGAGGTTGAAACCTTGGGGTTAATGTATCTTTTCGGCGATACAAGCACCAAACAAAATAACAATAACCCACAAATCTTTTTCAGCGACGCCGACTATTACAAGCTCCGACCCGCGACAGCTGGAAAGGATCGTCGCAATTCAGCTGGCGATGAAGTCATCAAAACTGGGTTTTCACTGGGGCAACTAGAATTTATGGCAACGGCTAAATACGCTTTAGGAATCGATTAAAAATAGATCTGAAATAGACCTGATCAATTAGTCACAGATTGGCAACAAAGAAGCAATTCCATATTGTGATTTTGAAATTTCTTACTCTTTGATGTCATCACTACATTGGGTTAAAAGCATGACACTTGTATAAAAAAATTAGGAAAAAAGTTGTCCAAGGAAGAGGCCAAAAAAAAAAAAAATCAAATTCGATGCTCTCTCTCTCCTCCAGCGACACCACCATCTTCTCCGGCGAGCCACTACCACCATCATTGCAGGCATAATGGTCCATAAATATCTTTCACCCAATAGACTAATTGTTATAATGAATTTTCATAATAAAACCTCATCAAACCATACAAGAAGATGAAAATTTATGTATCATGAATTGGAATAAAATTGAGAATTTGGGCCGGAGCCTTCCCGGCGTTCAAAACAATTATTCTACTCTCTCTCTCTCTCTCTTCGTATTTTCTCCCCTTTCCTGCAGCCGCAATGAATATAGTTTTTCATCACCGACTGTGGCGCCGCTGGTGTAGGTGTGGGGACGCTGTGGGATAGTGGTGATGGTGTTGCCGTTGTGGAACTTGTTGAGTAACAGAGTCAACTCAAATTTGGGTTTGTGATGTGGCTCTGATGACACACTGAGTCAACTCAACAAAAGGGTAGAATAGGAAGATAAAAGGGCAAATTAGGTTTTTTAAAGTTATTTTATGTCAATTTTGACCAAAAAGTGGTCAGAGGAACTAGTTCTGCACCTTTTTTAAATTTTGTGGACTTGCATACACATATTCAAAAAGTAAGGACTAATTTTGCACAAAGTCCATATATCAGGGGGGTTTTTTGCACTTAACCCTATAATAAATTGGTAGACCTACTTCATTTATATAATAAATAAGGGAATAAAACCTTCTATTTACTTGTATTTAGTATAAATTACCAATAAAAAATTATTTGATTAGGTAATTCATACAAGTTTTTGATGTGAGTATCACAGTACTCTATTGTAATACATTTTTTAATACAGCTAACTTCCTTGTAATAGCACCTATATGAGAATATTTGAACACGGATAAAGTTGCAAACAAGAAATAATTGAAATTCATCCTACCAATTGAATTTTCGATCGAATCTTTAAGAACAAAGGAAAAGGAAAAGAACACCAATCACACCATAGCACCACCATGGTTCAAAGATACAAACTTGGTGTTTTAGGCGAGGGCCCGAATTTCATACCATAAAGGAATCGGCTACGCACACACGGTCGTACACAAGTTTTCTACTACGGAATTTAATAACAATATGGCCAAGCACAAATTTTATTTACTATACAATCTAATAAAGATTTATCTTTAGTGAATTTTAGTAAAGTCAAATATAAGAATTATCAAGGGTCTTTTGTGTTTATCAAAAGGGTCTTGGAGAATGGTGAGGACCGGATCCGGATGAGAAAATGATTGGATATAAATGGGTGGGTATGCAGTATTACCCAACAACTTGAGCTTTTGGATAAATGGGTAAGCGCCCACCCGTTACAGTGTGTGAGTAAGATGTATGTTTATTGCTGAAAAAAAAAAAAAAATACTTTAACAATTTCAGAAGCAGCAAATAAGCGAAACATTGAGACTTAAAAGATGATTTTGCTTACCGCGAAAATTTATCAAGTTCAATCACATATTATAGTAGGGGTGGCAAATGGGCAGGTTGGGTCGGGTTTGGGTTAGGTTGAAAATGGGTGGGTCAATATACGTCAAGACTCATATTCAACCAGTTCAAAATGGGTCAAAATGGGTAGGCTCAACCCGTTATGACCCGTGAATCCATTAATTATTATTAATTATTATTTTTTATTTTTTTATACTTTCAGAAAAATAATGAAAATTTAGTAATTGAGATATAGGAGTTATGAATACGAACCATCAACTAAAAATGTAGGATTAGTTACCAAATGTTTACAGCTTTATTAATAATGAAATTTAGTAATAGAGAGATACGAGTTATGAATTCGAACCATCAACTAATTATTGTATGTGTATATATTAATATATGAAAGTAATAAATTAAAGTACATATATCAAATAAAATAATAATAATTTTGACTAGCACGCATTGATTTATGATACCGCTTCTATTTTCTTATAAATTTATGCAAAAATAATATGATGAAACATCTAACAGTAAAAGTATTTGAACTAACCTTGACTCCAAATTCACAAATACAATAATTTTATTAAAGATAAAATCTACAATCATTGAAAGAAGAAAATCAAGAATGACGAAATATCAACTAAGAGAGCCCAACGTCGTCCATGTTTTCAAAAGGTTTTTAAAATTTTTTATTTTATTTTTAAAATTATTATTTTTAATTATTATTTTTTGATTTTTAAAAATTTTTTAAATTATTTTTTAATTATTTATTTTTTTAGAAGAAATTTGAGAAACTTAGAAAGAGGAGATTGATGAAAGACAAATTTAGAGAGAGAGGGTTGTAAGTGAGAGAATTTTAGAAAGAGAAATGAGTTGAATGCAATATAGAATAGATGTGTGTTGTGTGTTTATTATGTGATGGTTGAAATATGGGTTGAATATGCTTAACCATATTTAACCCATCTTGACCCTCAAATTAAGTGGTTAAAAATTACCCAACCCATCTTGACCCTCAAATTAAATATAGTTCACCCATAACTATTAAAAGGCGGGTGGATATGGGCGAGTTGATGGTTCCTGACCCATTTTATGACCCCTAGTAAAATGAGATCTTTGCAGACCTAAGAATGTAGGCTAAGTTAATCTATTAGATATTTGGACCTCCCATGACCTAGGATGGAGCGTTAAAAGGCTCAAATTGAAGTTAAAAAGATATTTCAAGTGAAATAAGGATACACAACAATTGAACTCTTAATGGACCAATCTTACTTCTAAACAAATTTTATATGAAAAAAAGAAGGCGGAGATCAATGTTAGAGGATCGACATCAGAAAGTGACGAATGAATCGATTAACCAATCGATGACTGATGGATTGTGAGTGTTCTTGGCTCTGTTTGACTATTTTCAGTCAACAGAACTTTTTGCACCTACAACCATCAATTTATTTAATGAGTGTTAATTATAGTATTTGTAATGCTTAATAAAGAGTTAGGAAGATACCACTACGGTATTTAGTATTCTTATTTATTATGATTTATAATTACGTGAATTACACGTGTTTTTTTTTTTTTAATTAGTATTCTTATTCATTGTGATTTTTAATTACTGGCCAAGCTTTTAACGAATAGTTCAAACTCAGTACGTTTATTAAAGAAATGAACAAAACTTGAACAAAATTTATAATTTTGATTAATAAATGAGGCCAATCTCTAACAGCGCGGCTAGTTATTTTGTGAATTTATATGCTCATTCAACAATGTATAATACATAATTGCCCATAAATAATATTTGTGAAAGGGCATTATTTGTCATTTCATTCATAACCCAACCCAACCCAACCCATCTATATTTTATTATTTTATGTCTTTTAAAATAAATATCCCTAAGCCCATCAACTCAGTAGGCCCATAGTCCATTTGCATTTGCATAACCATAGATTATCTATCTCTTCTTCCTTTAAAGCCATGAATGGTCATTCCATTTCATTCCCATTCTAAACTCCATTCCATTCCCATCCTATTATATTCTTGCCACCAAACTAGTCCTCAGACTTATTAGGCGGTGCTATCTCCAATTGATATAAAGTCAATTTCATCGAATTAGATTATACATCCATACATTATGTATAATGGAACGGTAAGTTTTAATATATTCCGAGTTATAATCTTTTTATTCAATATATATTTTAATTAAAATTATTTAATTTTTAGAACACTTGGCTTAAAAAACCTATCATCACAGTACGATTTGTAGTAATTTATATCTCAATTAAATCTTGAATTTAAATTATTTTCAGTTTCAATTTAGATCAACATTTTAATTGAACTCATGAGTTTTTTAATAACTAAAGAAATGCAAACTAAAATAACCCATGGATCTCAATTCATTACTGGGATGTGACGGGCAAAGACCGTGCGCACCAGCAGATTGAAAACTTTAATTTTGGCTTTCTGTGTGAATGTGAAAGGAAATCTTGTTTTCTCCTTTCTGTCATCCATAACTTTCTCTAATCCATAACTCATCCGTTACTTTCTCTAATCCGCAAGGGTGTGTTTGGATGGGTTGATTTGGAGGGATAGGAAGAGAGAAGAAAAGAAAAATAGGGTGTGAGTGTGTTTGGGTGGGTTAAGTAGAGAGAAAAGAGATAATAGGGAGGGATGCTATCCCTCTCTATCCCTCATTTGGTTTCTCTCCCATTCTGAGAAGATAGGGAGAGAAAGGATAGTGAAGTAAGTGATATTTTTATAATACAAAAAATAACCTCCACAAACAAGAATAAAATGGATAGCTAGAGACATTATGAAAGGATAAGACAGTAATTTTGTCATTATGTTTTCTTTTCTTTTCTCTCCTCTATCTTATCCAAATAAGAATAACTATCATTTCTTTTCTTTTCTCCCCTGTCTATCCAAACAGGAATAAAAATTATTACTATCTTATCTTTTCTTTTCTCTCATATGTATCCAAACGCACCCTAAAGCAAATCAAATCTGTCATCACTCTCTCCATCTTTTATTTGAAATGTTGTCTGGACTATTGATGCTTTAGATGAGGAAAGATCATTTCTACACAAGAACTTAAATAAAATATTGAAGCTTGGTTGCTTGATGTAGAGCCAGATCCATAACTTTCCCTAATCCATAACTCATCCGTTATTTTCTCTAATCCATAAAGCAAATCAAATCTCTCATCCCTCTCTCCCTCTTTTATTTGAAATGCTATCTGGACTATTGATGCTTTAGATGAGGAGAGATCATTTCTACACATAAATTTAAATAAAATATTGAGCTTGGTTGCTTGATGTATAGCCAGACCCATAACTTTCTCTGATCCATAACTCATCCGTTACTTTCTCTAATCCATAAAGCAAATTAATCAAATCTCTCATCCATCTCTCTCTCTTTTATTTGAAATGTTGTCTACTAAGACACCAAAGTGACATTTCATAAGGCCACGGAACTCCACGAAAACCGATGCGAAAGAAAATATTAGAAAAAGACCAAATAAGCCCTCAAGGGAGAAATAGTCTTTTACATGGAAGCCCCACGCGCATACAAAACACTTCGGCCCCGACCTGGCTGCCCTCCATCTTTCCCCGATCTACCCAAGCTCGCCGATCGGACTGAGGCAACATCGGTGTGCACACCGGCGTGCACGTGGGCATTGTATGCTAAAAATTGAAATTTGGAGTTTGTGTTTGGAAATTTTATGGAAGCTTCCTTGAAGCTTAAGAAGTGTACTGCTTGAAACGGATTTCGACCAAGTCGAACACCAAACACTTGTGAATATTTGTACACTTGTGGGTGGCGAGCGTATGCAACGATATACCCAAGCAAGAACAAGAAGACCAAGGAATCCAGCAAATTTTTTTTTTTTTTTTTCCTGGATTTTTTTTTCCCCAAGAAATTTTTTTGAATTCCTAATTGAGAACCAGAATGTGAAAAATATGTTGTTGCGCCTTCCTACTTATCGGGGCCTGGCGCTTGCCCCGACGGCCGGGTATAGGTCACGCGCTTCAGCGCCATCCATTTTCGGGGCTAGTGGATTCCCTAAGCAAGAACAAGAAGACCGAGGAATCCAGCAAATTATTATTATTATTATTATTATTATTTTTTCCCCAATTTTAAACTGGGCTCTTCCCGGTTCGCTCGCCGTTACTAGGGGAATCCTTGTAAGTTTCTTTTCCTCCGCTTATTGATATGCTTAAACTCAGCGGGTAGTCTTGCCTGACCTGGGGTGGCGGTCGAGGCACTGTCGGTGACGCCGCGTTAGGGTACGACTTCTCCTTCCTCTAAATGATAAGGTTCAGTGGACTTCTCGCGACGTCTCCGGCAGTGAACCGCTCATATCTATTGATGCTCAATAGTCTTTAGATGAGGAGAGATCATTTCTACACATGAACTTAAATAAATTATTGAGCTTGGTTGCTTGATGTAAAGCCAGTTCCCATCCCTATTTATAGGCACAAGGGCAAAGATGCTTACAATACTTACCCCAATTCTAGACAATAAAGGTATTTTACTAGTGTCACAAGTTCAACGATTCTAGAGTAAAGATACAAGTGTCACAATTCCAATTATTTGGAGAATTCTATAATTTGGTTATAGAATGCTCCAAAAGAATAGCATAATTGGTGTACTTCATTAGTTTAAATATGTGGAGGGTACATATACAATTATGTCATCAAGATGTGGATCGATCCATTGCATTATTTAGTGTAAATATGTGAAGGTATATCTACAATTATGTCATTTTTGTGATTTTAAGAAAGCTCACCACTTTCAAAATGCATGGAAAAGGGACTTGATATATACTAGTAATAGTACTTAATTAATTATTCTCTATCTTTTAAGAGAAAAAAATATTACTAGAGGAGAAACATTGATGATATATATATATATATACACACACACACACACATATACATATTTAATGAATAATGATATTCTTTCTGAATTTCGACTTGTCTCAAAATGAAATTTTTGTTCCATTTTCAGAAGTCGAAATCTTGCCAAATATAAAACACTATTCTTTTCAAATAATAGAGTATATCGTTTTATGATTATTATAATTAGGAATCACAAAATGAACAAAAACCGAGTTGTACTAACTATTTTAACTTTTGCAACTTGGAGTTGTAAACTATTTATGCATAAACCAATGGAGTTGTGAACTATTTGGAATTCCAGAGCAAGAAAGGTTTCTCTCTTTTCTTGTCAAAATATTGTTATTATGGTTAGGGAAAAAATAGGGGTGACAAAAGTTGACACGACTCGCCAACACGATTCGAACACGACACGAATTAAATGGGTTTGGGTTGATTTCAAACGGGTTCAGGTCATAAACAGGTTGACACGATTAACCCGTTTAATTAATCATGTCGTGTTTGGGTTGAGGGATTCAACCCGTGTAACCTGTTTATATACGTTTAATTATATATGTCGTAAATAAATTTCTATTTAAGTTCTAAAATTACTATATAAACTTGTGTCTTATAATTTAATTTTTGTAAACTATAAACTATTTAGTAATATGGTTGATTAAAATTTATATATTTTTTAGTATTTATTATTTTATTGTGTATTATTAATAATTTAAATAATTTTTTTTTTTTTTTTTTTTTTTTTTTTTTTTTTTTTTTGTAAATAGGTCATTAAACGGGTTACACGTGTAGTCCGTTTAATAAACATGTTGTGTAGTCCGTTTAATAAACATGTTGTGTTAGTGTTGAGAGTTTCTGACATGATTATTCAATGGGTTGAACTGTTTAGTATAATACCCTTAAATTGACACGACACGATTACGACTCGTGAACATAAATTGCCACCCCTAGAAAAAATCGCATAACCGTCCTCTCTACTATTATTTTTGTCCAAAAAAGCTCCACTAAAAGTAAACACCCCCCTAAACTAAAGAAATGTTATTAAGTTACTACATGTCCGTGACCGACCTGTTTAATAGATTGTGAAATGACAAAATTAACCTTATGATTTAATATTAAATTAGAAATTAATATTTATTATTGTGAAATTACAAAAATACCATGATCTTTTTCTTCCTCCTCAACTTGGTATTTGAGAGAATTGGGATGCAGATAAAGGGACAGGGGTAGGGAAGACTTAAATCAAAGCAGTGTCAGGTAGAGAGAGAAATCAAAAGTGCATATCAGAGAGAGAGGTGCCAATTTTGTGTTACAATCGCAGGCTTTATCAACTTTATTTTTTTTTAATTTTCTAATTAATCTCTGTCACTGTGACACTGTCAAAGAAAATCTTGGTAGTTGAGGGTGCACCCATCGGTTGGGTCACTGAAATGAATAGAAATTAATTGGTAGTTGAGCTCTCGCCGGCGTCTATGGAGTTTGACTATGTTGAAGCTTTTGGTTTTGACAATGGTGAAGCTTTCTGGTCTTGCCCTTTTTCTTCTCTCTCAAGCTTGCTTCATTGACGTACCTTCAGCCATTTTTATACTCAGTCCATGAAACCCAGTTCTCTATTGAGAGCTCTCTCTCTCATATTTCTTCTCTTCAACCCAAGTATTTATGCTCTGCATCTTTCCTGGGTTTTGGTCTTTCATCTCTTTGAAGAAGACAACCAGCACGAAGAAGACAAATAACACGAATAGGGATGGGTCTTATTTGAGAGTGAGAAGTAAAAGTTCTAGAGAGAGAATAGGAAGAAGTAGATCAGGGGTATTTTTGTAATTTTATAATAAATATTAGTTTTAAATTTAATATTAAATCATAAGGTTAATTTTGTCATTTCACAACCTAATAAACAGGCTTGTCGCGGGTACGTGATAACTTGACAGCATTTCTTTAGTTCTGGTTTAATTTTAGTGGGAGGTTTTTTTGAACGAAAATGATAGTAGAAAGGGGGCAATTAAAGCCTAACCTTTTACTACTTAAACAAAGCCGTCACACCTAAATAAATGCTATAGTCGGTGAGTTCTCTAATCAATACGCTTCTATATATTTTATTGTTGCGTTATTTATAAATGAATTTATTTTATTTTATTTTCAACTTTGGAAAGAAATTCACAGATTCATATTGTCCTAATGACATTAAACTCTCTAATTTCTACTTAAAAAAAATTTATAAAGTTTTACCGATAGCCCTCTTAATCTCTTATTTCAATTTTTACTGATAGCCCGTTTATTTTTATTTTTTTCTAAAGCTTGTAATTTATCCCCTATCATTAGGGCTGCAAATGAGCCGAGCCGAGCCTAGCCAAGTTTTAAGTTGTTTGGGCTCGGCTCACCTAGGTCAGAGAGGTGCTCGGGCGAGCTTGGATAAGCAAGGCTCGAGCTTGGCTCGGCAATTCTTTGATGAGCTCGGGCTCGGCTCTGATCGGGCTCGTGTGTATCATGTATATTTTCATCATCTCCCACTCTGTCACCCATTTTCTCTAATATCAAATGAATAAACTACTTAACACAAAAAAATCACCACCTATCTCCTTCGAATCGACTTCCAAGTTCATCTATTAATCACCCATCTTCTTTGCAAAGTTCCAATTCATCAAGAGAATAGAAAAATAGAGGGAGAGAAAATAATATATAGAGAGAGGGGGGAAAAAAGAACACCAACCTGAATGTCGCCAAGGATGGTGCAACGGAGGATTGCTGTAGAAGAGTTAGGATTGCAAAAGTGTGGTTGTGTCCGTCCTTTAGGGCTAGTTTGGTGTGGTTGAATGAAATGAAGTGGGAGTGGAATGAATCAAAGAATGGAATGGGAATGGAATAACCATTCTCATTCCCATGTTTGGTTGCACAGGAAAACATCATATTTTTGTAAAACATATATATATATATATGTATGCCGACGTTTTATCAAATATTTTTTTTATTCATTTATTTATTATTATTATTTTTAAAGTGGGGAATTGAATGGCCATTCCTTTAGTTGGAAAGTGGAATGAATTAGTATAAATCACAGCAAGAATCATCATTCTAACTTTAAAGTTAATTACCAAACTAAAAAATGGAAACAAAAGCATTCCATTTTCACTTTATTTGATTCCATTCACTCACACCAAACATGCCCTTATTGTTTTCATCTAATCATTTTAACATATTATACATCCAATGGCTGAGATCAATAGTTAGTTGGGGTAGTGAGTTGTTTAACTTAATGGACTCTATTTGTCAATGGGCTTTTAATTACTAGTCAACTAACTGGACCAATTAAACAAACAAGAATTTTGGCTAGTATATATAGGTTAAACTTTTTAATTTTATTATTATTGAAATAAGCCTACTCACGAGCTGAGCTTAACGTTGCTCAAGCTCGGCTCGTTTACTAAACGAGTGTAATACCCCTAATTTTAAAAAGGATAGTCTCGGCATTTTACTTTTTGTTTCATTATATTGTTGTGTGGCTTTTTGCTTATTTAGTAATTGTTTCGTTGTTTTAATAATTAATTATTTGATTTAATTGTTTAATTGGGTGTTTAAATTTCATTTATTTGTTTTAATGGTTTAATAATTAATTATTTGATTTAATTATTTAATTGGGTGTTTAAATTTCATTTATTTGTTTTAATGGTTTAAATACGTGTTAGATTGCATTAATTGATTTACGTTAGTGAGTATTAATTTTGGGTGTATTAGTTTAACTAATTACGTTAAGAGATTTATTTATGTAATTAGATTAAATTAGTAACAATGTTTAGTGTATTAAATTAGATTCATTTATTTGTTTTAATGGTTTAAATATGTGTTAGATTGCATTAATTGATTTAAGTTAGTGAGTATTAATTTTGGGTGTATTAGTTTAACTAATTACGTTAAGAAATTTATTTATGTAATTAGATTAAATTAGTAACAATGTTTAATGAATTAAATTAGATTCATTTGTTTGTTTTAATGGTTTAAATATGTGTTAGATTGCATTAATTGATTTACGTTAGTGAGTATTAATTTTGGGTGTATTAGTTTAACTAATTATGTTAAGAGATTTATTTATGTAATTAGATTAAATTCGTAACAATGTTTAATGTATTAAACTACTTG
Organism: Cornus florida; assembly: GCF_030987335.1. NCBI lineage: Eukaryota > Viridiplantae > Streptophyta > Magnoliopsida > Cornales > Cornaceae > Cornus > Cornus florida. The sequence goes on along the minus strand of NW_026775578.1, from coordinate 33,993,854 downwards.
TTAACAGGGGTTTAATTAAACAGTAGGGTTCTCTAAGAAGGTTTGTATAGTAAGCCGCCGTATGTTACAACTTAGATAGTTTCATGGGCCGGCTATGATTGGAATTAGAGCTCAATCTCTAATATTACATGGGTTAGGGTTATCGTTTTTCACCTATAAATACAAGCAATACGGTGGTTTAGGGTTTTAGAAAACTAAGCCAAATTCTGTAAAACAGAGAGACCGTGAGATACAGAGAATTACAGAGGGATATAAAGAGAAGAAAACTAGGATTTGGGCTTAAGCTAAGACTGAATCAAGGAGGGGAGTTTGGTGTGTGCTACTGGACTGAACTAGGAGCAGCAAAGGTCGTTTAATACAACCGACGTTGCTGGAGTTGATAAAGACGACAGTTAGAGATTTTAATCCAAAGTCTCAAAGGCAAGTTTATGTTCTATTCTTTCCCATGAATCTGTGTTCTGTGCATGCTTAGGTGGACTCCAGGAATTCAATAAAGGATTAAATACTCTGTTATGCATGTCTGATATGTATTTAATCCCGTTTACTGAAACTGTGTTGTTAATAAGTATGGTGAATTAATTATATATAACTATACTTAGTTTTGGATTTAATTGATACTCAAATTGTTATAAATGTATGTATTTAATCCCGTTTACTGAAACTGTGTTGTTAATAAGTATGGTGAATTAATTATATATAACTATACTTAGTTTTGGATTTAATTGATACTCAAATTGTAATAAGTGTATGTATTTAATCTCGTTTACTGAAACTGTGTTGTTAATAAGTATGGTGAATTAATTATATATAACTATACTTAGTTTTGGATTTAATTGATACTCAAATTATTATAATTGTATATATTTAATCTCGTTTACTGAAACTGTGTTGTTAATAAGTATGGTGAATTAATTATATATAACTATACTTAGTTTTGGATTTAATTGATACCCAAATTGTTATAATTGTATCGATTTATCGTTTGTTTTGGAGGATGTGAACGCTATGATTTATTTTAGTAATCTAAATAATTGGAGCATGATTTCTAGGTTCTCTAGTGAATACCTAATGTCATTATATATGTATTAAACTATACTGATGCATATTTTGGGGAACTGTTGATAAATTAATTAATGTTATTTTTATCAAATTATGCGGATTGGAGGACTGTATGCACCAATATGGGACGGTAGCATACTAGGGATGGATTAGTTCAAATACTAAGTTCTACCTAAAGTGGATTAAGGTGTGGATTAACCGTAAAAGTTAAGTCTAACTCCTATTAGTGTCAGGTCAGTAAATAACTGAATGATATAATTTTGATTTTTGGGATGGATTGTTATACATATATCAAACCTCTATACTAGATGGGTGATATTTTGTATTAGGAGGACACGGACTTTATATATATATATGATATGGCACCATGGTATGAGCTTGAGTCTCAGGACCAAGGTTATGGCCCGTATATCGCCTAGGATGGATAACTGGACATAGGTGTTGTTCCCCGGTAGGTCTAGGTACTCATGACTACTTTACGTGCGATTTGCATGATATCTCTACTCAGGCTGAGACAGACCTATTGGACTAGTGAACGTCCTATAGTGTGTATTTATACATATATGGACTACTTTAGATATTGTTTAGTCTATCTAGGATGTATCTACGTATCGGATTCCTGTTTGGATCGTAGTAGATCAGGACTTGTATGTGGGTCTGACCCACTCTTTTATTTTTCAGGTGCTCGTCAACTCAAGGGTTAGAGTTTGATCGTGCAGAGCAGATACAGACTTCTATTCCACCGACTACGTAGGACTGCTTCCTTATTAGCTTTGTTTGATTTCAGCTATTTTATTTATGTTGGGATTTGTTATTAGGGGTCCATTAGATGGATTCCCGAGTTGTAAAATAATTGGAGATTTTGGAGTTTGGTTCTTAATAATTATATTTTGAGAATTTTCATTAGAATTCATTTCAGCCATTTTTACTTATTTCTATTTCAACTTGTATTTGTTGTTCATACATATTAATTGTTTGATATCCCTCGGGTTTGGGTCTAGGCCTAATCAACCTGTGTCTCGGATCCGAGGGGTATCGCAATGAGCCTGAAAAAATGAGCTCGAGCTTGGCTCATTAACTAAACGAACAAATCCGAACTGAGCTTTTAACAAACCAAACCTGAGCTGTTCAAAAGCTCGGTTCGTTTGCAGCCCTACTTGTCATTTGCTCACCGAAGTTGTTAAAAAAAAATTAAATTAAATTAAAAAATTGTTCACCATTTGAAAAAACTATTTGAAAAGTGATCATGTACAGTGCATACTTTTTTGAAAAATGTATGTTGAAAAAAATATTTAAAAAGTCATCAATTAATTATATCTCATTACATAAGTACAAATATTTTATTTTAGTGAGTCATACCACATGACAATATTTAATAAGTTGGTGATATCACATCATTAATATAATAGGAGCAACAACGTATTTTTTCGAACGGACGCATGGAGCCAACATTGAAAAATAGCGAGTGATAGGCATGTATTTATGGATTTGTCGTTGTCAAATACACTCCATATCAAGATAAAATACCTACAACTATTTAACTAAAAATGTCTAATAGCAAATAGGGTCAAACCACGCATTGAAGATGAGTTTCTATTTTCGAACAAAAGATTTAAAAATATTGATTTTGAGGTTTGTCACGAACTATGAAAATGAAATTATAACTCCAAAATATTAAACACTTAAATGAGAATAAACTTGTGAAAATAACTTGCATTAAATTAGAGAAAGCTTTAAAAAAAATTACACAAGTAAATAAACTCTTAATGAAAAATACAACTATTTCTAACTATCTATTCTCTATCTCCAACTCTACACATTTTTGAATGCTCCAGAGTCGGCTATTTATAGCCAAAATTGTGTATCCACAATTGTTGCCTTCTTATTAGTATTAACTTCTTTGACTTCTTTCTTCCTTCATACCACCTCGCTACACCTTACTCTGTCCACTCCCACTTTTGTATCAACTTCACATTATCTTCCTTTCTTTGTTGACTTTTCTTTCCTTTGTTTTTTTTTTTCTTTTCTTCTTTCTCTCTCATCATCATTCTCTTTTTCTTTTATTCTTTCTCCCTCCTCCTTTTCTAGCTTCTTCACATGGCATATATATATATATATATATATATATTGCTATGACGTGGCATGCTGACTAGATGGAAGACCAAAAAAACAATGCTTGACAATGTTTCTTGTCTTTGGAAGGATTCAAACTTGGGAACTCATGAAAGACATTTGAACACAAAGACATCTCAGCTACACTGCTCCTTGTGTTTTCTTTTGTTTAGTAAAACATATAACCTTCCGTGCTGAAACAACTAATTGTCATTTCTTTTCCATTTTTGCTTGCATTCTTCTCATTCATGTATTAACACCTACAAAATACAAAACAAGCATATAAGAATATTTAAATAATATAAAAGTCTAATTAAAAGCTTATTTTGGTGCATGAAATAATAGGTTTTGTGTACTTATCAGCGTGTTTACCTTTGGCTCATAACCAATGAGTAAGAATGATGATACGGTATCACACACTAATTACATATCGACACATGAGTCAAAATACATTTATTTTAGTAAGTCCTATCATTATTTGTCCGTGTATAATTAATTTGTGATATTATGTCTCTATATCTGAAACATTTATCGGATAACCATCTCAACATTCGCTTCTTTGACATACTTATTTTATGCAAATGCTATTTCCAAACTGCCTAATATTTGGTAGGGAAAAAAAAAAAAAAAAATGAAAGAAATTTAAAAGGAAAAAGCTGGTGTGATTAAAGAAGGGGAATTATTATTCTAATAATAATTATTATTGAAGGGAATCAAATAAATCAAAGAGAAAAAAATGGAAAAATGATAGGGATTTTAGAAAGTGGAAATTTTAGGAGAAGCATCTTTGCAAAATTTCATAAAATTATATAGTAATTTTAAATTTTTTTTTTAAAAAAAAAACAAACTTAATAAATTTCTAAAATAAAGAACTAGAGGGAAAGAGGGAAAAATGGTGTTCATTTTATATACATAACAAGTGAATTTCTCTTTTGCTTTTATAACTAATAAATAAAATAATATTTTTGTTTGTTTTTCGTCACTTGAATATTCCAAGTAGGATGATTGGAAGAACACATGATTCCAAGGGTTTTATTTATTTATTTTTTTATTATTATTATTTTTTTCCTACTAATAAAGGTTAAATAAATGATATATGACGAAGTAATTACAAGAGGCCCAGAGTTAGTGAGGCCCAAATAGGATTGGAGAGCACAAATCCAAACATGGGCTAGTACAATGCAAGGCTTAAGCCGCAACATGACAAAACGTAGGTTAGTACTAGCTTTTTTTAAACTCTTCACAAAATCTATAAATTTATCTCGTTTGACAATCACAGTTACTTAATGTTTTTGCTTTGACTCAAAGTAGAAGTAATGTTTTTATTTTAGAGTATGTTTAATACTATTTCAAAACTTGTTTGGTAATGTAAATTTGTTACAAGATTTTTAAAAGCAAAAACGTGAAAGCATATTTGGTAAAATGTGTTGCAAATTTGAAAAATTGAATAGCTAGTTAAAAATGTTAATTTAGAAATGAATTTATTTATTTATTAATTATTATGAACAGTAATTTGCTATAGTGTGAAAGCAAATAAAAGTATCATTTTGATGTTTTCGATTTTGACCTCAATTTTGGAAGCACTTCGGTACTATTCAAATAACAGCAAATATTACCAAACATGTTTCGTGCTTTAGTATTATTATAGTACATTAGCAAAAGCAAAAAACATTGGCCAAACACATAACATGACAGAGAAATGTTCTCGAAATCAATGTCAAATTAACACACAAAAAAGTAATAAAAATAAATAATAATAATAAAAAATAAATTAACACCACACTGAAGTCAAAGTCACAGGAACATTAATCAGACTCAAAAGAGAATAAACAGAGAGAACCACACCTGGACACTGAGAGTGAGAGTGCAAGTGTGCAACCGTTAATTCACCAAACCATGACAATTGACAAAGAAAAGTTCATCTTTCTTCTTAGGGCAAGGCTACAGGGAGATGACACTTTTTCAATATATATACATAATTCATGTGTGTGTTTATATATCTATATACACAAACATATGAATTATGGTGGTTGATATGGTTTGTGTTGATTGAAATATTGAAACTGCTTGTATCTGATTATTATGGAACTTATTTTCATCATAAGAATGGTAGTTGACATGGTTCAATTGAAAATATTAGAACCGTCTACATCTAATTTATTGAAGAACTTATTTTCATGATACTAATGGTGGTTGACATGGCTCATGTCGATTGAAAATATTATAACTGTCTATATCTAATTATTGAAGAACTTATTTTCATCATAATAATGAGGAAGTTAATATCCACATGAATGTAATCACTGAAATGATTATTCTTTTCTAGAGTCCTCTACAATTTTTGTAGGCTTTCAACTCATCGACTCTTATCAGCATAATCCAATGGTTTCAGAATATAGCGCGAACTGAGTTTTGGAGAATAAGATTTGAGACGGTAATATTGGTTGCTTGGCCTGGCTCAATCAAAAAATTATTAGATAGTTCTGAACTATAAGCCACTTGATGATCTAGTCTAATTAAAATTCATGTTTAAGTTACTCTTTCTCTATATGCTAATAAACACTTATGACCGTCAATTACTATGATGTAAGAGTGAATTGGAAGAGAAAAACTACAAACCTTATTTTGAATAATTGTATAATCTAACTTGGTCATTATTTTTTTATATTTTGTAGTACCAATTTTGTATTTGGTTGAAAATTTTTTTATACAAACAAAATGACTTTGACAGAGAGCTTTTGAAAACTGTTTCTGAAAAAGATTTTGCAAAAAAATTCAGTTTCCAGGGGACCAATAGGCATTGAGAAATAAATCTGTCTCTTTTAGTAATTTTTTTTTTTCCCCGGAAGTTAGCTTTGAGTGAAATTGATACGACATTTATAGAGGGAACTAGGTGGTATGCTATTCAAACTTTCAACGAACCGTTCCAACTCAATTCGCTAATGGCTTGATTTACGTTTGTTTATTTAAGAAATGAACAAGACTTGAACAAAATTTAATCAATGAGACAATCTCAAATGCCCGGCTGGTTATTTCATGAATTTATGTGCACGTTTTATAAAAATAATATATAAAACATAATTTCAAGCCCATAAATAATATATGGAAGGACCATTTATTTTCATTTCATTCATAACTAAACCCAACACAAATCAGTCCAACCCATCTGAATATTCCTAAGCCCATCAACTCAGTAGCCCATAGTCCATTTGCATTTGCATAACCTAGGTCACCTCTTCTTCATTCACAGCCACAGAAGACGACCTCTGAAGATTCAACCAGATCTAGAGAGAGAAGAAAGCGTAGAGAGCGAGAGAGAGAGAGAGAGAGAGAGAGAGAGAGAGTCTTCCGTTTTAAGTTCTAACCAGGCTTCAAGTGGTACGTTATTCACTGCTCTGAGAGAGAGAGAAACAGAGAGGAACATTCAGGAGGAGAGAGAGAATATACAGATTTAGAGAGAGAAGTGTTGAGCACAGAAACGAAGCACTGAGGTGAAAGAAGGGGTTTCTTTGGCTTGGACAAGAACTTTTCAGGAACAATCGGTCTGATCCTAGCCGTTGAAGCTTCTGATTCGGACCGTTGGCATTTCTATCTACGAACGCCGGTCGACGGTCGGCTAATTGTCGTTCTCTGTTTGTGATTTTCTCAGATCTCGCTGTCTGGTGAGTGAATCGCTTGGATATCTCGAATTTATTCTCTAATTAGGTTCTTTGAATGTCGGTTCTTTGTTGTCGATGTCTTATCATGCCTTATCTGAATCGATTCGATCGAATGTGAATATTATTATGACATAGAAGTTTAATTTAAGTTATGATTCACGGAAGTGTTTAGAAATTAACTAAAAATAGAAAGTGCTTTTAGTTAATGCACTGTTTGGTTGCTGTTAAAGCTGGAAAAGAAGTAAAAAATTTGAATCCAAGATTTGGAACTAAAACATAATTCAAGTAATTTGTGAATTGCCCATTTAAAAGGGTTTTTAGTTTTAGCATGTCATTTCTTTTGTTGGGATTTGAAATATAGGTGTGAATTGAGAAGAAAGTTGTGTAAGGAATAAGGATCGACTGTCAATTGAGGTAGCCATCTGATTTGTGATGAAAATTCAATTAATGTTAAGGAAACTCTCCTTTCAAAACAGCCCTTCTAATGGATAGAATTGCAGATTGTTGTTACCCTTTCCTTGGGGTACAATGAGGTACAAGTTCATTGACTTATTTTTAAAAATTGTCCTTTAAAACTCTCACACTTAATTTATTTATTTATTTATGCTTTTGTCATTGATAAGAAATTTGCACACGTCACTCACACACTCATTTTGCACTTTTGAAAACTCACACTCACCATCCACTTTGAGATGTATTTATTATTGTTTTTGTGTTTAATATTCATTTATTCCATTCTAGTTTTAGCTAGAGGAGTTATTGGAGAACTAATTTTGATAAATTGAGCAGTTCTTTTTGCTTTTCATATGTGAGATGTGAAAATTGAAGAAACTGATACTATATTATTGAATTGAACATATATACACACGAAGAGTATGCTTGCCTCTAATCTATCACTCTCTCTGTCTCTCTCTCTCTCTATATATGTATCTCATACTATGTGTAATCTCTCTATCTCAGCCTCTCGTACTCTGTTTAAAGAACGACCTGATCTATCAGTCCTGTGCATTTTGGTTCTAGCAATATGCCTCCTCAGTCCTCAGGTAATTAATATCACTACTATTCATGCTCTTCTTCTTTCTTTAATTGGTGTTTTAAGACCTATAATCACATGTTTGTTTTCTTCATCTTATGAACTATTTGAAATCATTTTGAGCAGAGTTCTCTAGCTGTATGATTTTCTTATTATTAATATGTTATATATCTTTATGTCTGTGAGGCTAGCTTAAGTCATGAATAAAAATACTCAATTTTTTTTTTCTTCTCAAATTCTAGGTTTACTTGTTGGGACAAGACAACCTCTGTGAAATGAGTGGATTCGGAAAAAAATATAGGTATGTTTTCTGGGCTGTTCTTTTGTTAATTAAGTATGCTACATTATATTGTTTTCTTTCTCATGCATTTGAAAATATTCTGAACATTATTTGTATTACTAATGTCCCATATATGTGCATGCATTGACACATGCACAACACAAATGAGCTTTTCATTAATTTGTTTCTGTACATACATATTCATGTTGACCACGAGAATAGAGTGCCTGCACTAATTTAGAATAAGAATGATATATTTTCTTTACTTTGTGCAATACTAGATCATTTTTTTTATTATTATTATTATTTTTTTTTGTGGTATATATGAATAGTAAACAATAGAATAGAAACTATGCTCAGCAAAATTTATAATTGAATTGCATCAATCAAGAAGCAGTAGTGCAAAAAGTGGCTAAGGGTGGTAGTTCAGTTTCTTAAGCATGACAAAATGTTTTCAACATACCATGTACTTGTAGCTAATTCAAACATTGACTACATATGTCTTATGTTGGAGATATTGATGTACATTTTCACTATGTTTAAGGTTGCGGTGAATATTCGTTCATTCTTTTTGTTCGGATGACGTACATTTACAATCCATTCAAGGTAAATATTTGAATATCGAAAATCCTCTTTCCCTGTAGTGAATGAGAGATTATTTGCTTTCCCATTTGAGTTCTGTTTCATCTAATGAGTGATGAATCAATCAGCACCAGTCCTAGCGTGGCAAGCGGGACATGGGAATCTCAAATTATGAGTAGTGAATTTTATCTCCCCAAGTTTATCGATATTTATTTTAGTTTTAAAATCATATTAAAAAAAAAAATTATTTTTAAAATTGTGCATAGAACTCTTAGTAAAATTTTAAAAAACCTTGTGAACTAACAAAACTTATCACATTTCCTCCAAACCCGTAACCAAAGTGAAGTTATTGAGACCGACTGAATTTAGAAGTCTGATCGACTTACCTATCATCAAATGGGTTGTGAAATGTCAAATTTGACCATACTATTTAATATTAAATTAAAAGTTATAATAATTATTTTAAAGTTGCACCTTTATAATAATATTATTTAATGTTAGATGAGTTGTCTCATTTCTTGCCTCTATTATTTTTGTTATTTTAAAATAATAATTATAACTTTCAATTGGATCAGACCCCAAGAAAGTTAAATTCGTAATTTTAAAATACTAATTATCAACATTTTAATTTAATCTTAAATACTAAAGTTAATTTTGTTAGTTATTTAATTTTGTTAGTTATATCCATATTTTTTATGGTACATTTTTTTTTTTTTCCTTTTAATATTGATTTTATTTAAACCCTAATATTAAACATTGCATCTTTTACCCTTCTAAAGTAGTAACTGGTCTTCTAGGTTACGAACACAATGACGACCGCAACCCCTTCTCTCAGTAACTGCTGCGACTGTGAAGTTTCAATCAGGTAATGCATATACAATTATTTGTATAGATCTGTATTGAATGGAGAAAACAATACAAAATTTGCATTGTGATTTTGTTTCGGAAGACTTCAACTCTTCAATTGTAATTTTAGGTTTTTTTTGTACTCCGAGTCGAGCTATTCCGCCCAGATCTTTACTTTTATCGGCGGCTCCTAATTGTATGTGTATAACACACAATAATTCATTTGGATTTGGTTTCATTTTTTATATTTCATCTGAAATTGTATGTACCCAAATATGAATTTAATTTGGGATGTGGTGTTCTGATCTCATGTGTATCAGTTTCACCACTGTGTGCGCGTACGTTGAGACTCAAGGACCACCTCATCGGTAAAGGTAAAGGTGAGAATAGAGAGATAATATGTGATAATGTACGTTATTTATGTACCAGTTTGATTTATTTAGAGATCTCAGCAATTATATAGTTCTGTGATAGGGTACTTTCTTTTGTTGTACACAAATTTAGTATGTTTTGGTTATTGATTTTGATCATGTGCCCTACTCATATGGTGGAGCAGGTGTTTAGAAGGGGAGATGCAGTGCTGTAGTCGGTATAATCCTTATGTAGAGTAAAAAGAAATTATTCTGTAGCAGTTTCCCACAATTTTCTCTCTGGTTTTTTTTTTTTTGTTTTTTTTTGGGCATCTAGCAGGTGTCTCCTCTATTATTGAGTTGTCATCTCAAAAAAAAATGAGACCGACTTTAGGTTGTTGGAGCTCAATCTCATTAATATGTAAGTAAAAGCTGTAAAAGCTATAATGATACAGTTATAATTGTTATAACATGTACTATTGTAACTGTTTTTTTAATTAAGAGAAAAAATACACACTTTGGCACATGCATGACACAATTAAATACAATGAAGCATCAAAGAGACAATGGTGAGTACGCACCTGCTAAATGAGCTTTTCAAGAGATTTTAAACTTTCATTTATTTTTCTAGTCAATTATTGCTGCTTATTAATTTTTCTTATTTTTTATTCTTAATCAAAAAATTTTATACTCGTAGACACGAGCTGACAAACTTATATATATATTTTTTAGCTCATTTGGAGATTTAAATCATTATCATCTATTTTAACCATGCATTTTAAAAAGTAGAGGAGATACCAAGACTCTTGGTTATAAAATATTTATTGGTGGTTGAATGTGAAGTTAGTGTAAGCCCTTACTATGTTAACAAGTGAATGAGAATGTTGATATTTGTTTTTTAATAATGAACATTATGGGACGCCGGTTGATAATTGTATATGGGATTATTTGTGTCCTCCCATGCGATTGATCGCATCTCAACACTCAGAATTTTTTCAAAAGCCTTTGAAATGAATGCATGCTGTATCTGCGTTGGCGTGATCGTAGGTTGCCTCGCGATCGATTACCTAACAAAATTTTTGAGCATATAAAAAAATGCAAATTTTGAGCATCTAAAAAAGTGCAAACATGCAATCGATGCGTTCGCGCACTCGCGATCGATCACGAAATCCTAAAAAAACTTCAAATCTCAGGTAATCGCGAACTAAACGCGACCGATCACGTGCGCCGCAACAACTTTTTAAAGTTCATTTCGGCCGTTTTCCTCCTTTTTTCCCGAGCTCGTTCTTCTTCTCTCTGGTCCACGAAGCTTCCATCTTCCACTCTCTCCCTCGTACAAGCCAGATCCAGTGATTTAAAGGCATTTCTTTTTGCATAGGGATGATGAACTTTGATGCATGATAATGATGATGATATAGATGACATTGATGATGATTATTATATCATTTGAAAATGTTTCAATTTTGACTATGATCTTCCATGAATTGTCCATGCTTCATTCTTTGACATAATGATGAACTTTGATGCATAATAATGATGATAATCATGTTGTTGTTGCTGCATGACAATGTTAATTGATAACAATTGTCCCTTCTATTGCTTTGATCCATGCTTGGTTCCATGCTTAGGTGCCTATGAGAAATGGTGTTGATAAATGCTTGGTTTTTGCTCACAATCATACTTGCCATGTTGATGCTATTGTCTTCTCAAGAAATGATGGATGTATTCTAAAATGTTTGGTTTTTGCTCACAATCTTACTCGCCATGTTGCTGCTATTGTCTTCTCAAGAAATGATGGATGTATTCTAAAATGTTTGGTTTTTGCTCACAATCTTACTCGCCATGTTGATGCTATTGTCTTCTAAAGAAATGATGGATGTGTTCTAAAATGCTTAGATCGCTTAATTTTTGACTATTTCTAAGCTTTTATTCATGCTTGAGGGGGTCACGTTATTTTAATTGACCATTTTAATTCATTTTTTTTGCGGTGTAAAAGGGGTCACGTGCCTTAAGTGACCATGTTTCGTTGATGTGCATATTTGGAGGATGGGAATTATAGCAAATGGAGTATTGGATTGCACAGTGTTGCTTAAATTGTGTCGTGTTCATGCTAAAAGCTTTCACCTATTGCACTTCATGTTTAGGAAGGCATTCGTTGTCATTATGTGCATGAGATGGCTTGGGCACCGAAATAATGGTTCAAATGGTTACACGTCCACTCACACTGTGATTCATGAGTAAAGTACAGAGACATCCCCTTAGGTTTGAAGGTAAGGCCATGTAGATAGAAGTTCGTCTATTTTTGGACAATGATATTCCTTTAAGTTTGAAAAATGAACAAAGAAACTCTGAAAATAGTGAATTGACCTTATTGCCCTTTAAAATAAAATTAAAATTTTAATTGACTTAAAATACCCTCGAATTAAACCCTAACCCAAACCCATCTCGAACTCTAACCCGAACCTGCCTGTGTGTATATATATTTATGTATCTATGGCGGTGATGGTGAGTGGAGACAGGCACGGACCCAATGAATTTTTTATATTTTCATTTTATACCTTATTTTTTTTAGAATTTATGAAGATGTCCTCACTAAAATTATAATTTACCCCCATTGAATTTTTTATTTTTCATTTTATACTTTAAATTTTTAAGAATTTATAAAAATTCCCCCACCAAATTTACAATTAAGCCCATTGATTTTTTTAATTTTTTAAAAATTATTATTATTTTTTGCATTTTATACTTTACATTTTTGAAAATTTATGAAAAAAACCTTATTGAAAATATAAAAATGGAACACTATATAAGTTTGCCCCCCCCCCCCCCCCCCCCCCCCCGGGCGCGGCAGGGGTCACAAAATTTTCTGGGTCCGTCACTGGGTAGAGAGGAGAGAAAACGAAGAGAGGAAGAAATGAGATGACATAGATTATGGTTGTAGCTGCGATGGTGGGTGTAGAGAGGGGCGGCCATAGTTGAGGAGATAAAGGAAGAAGATAGGAGAGAGATTATGGTGATGGCTGCGACAGTGGGGGTGGCGGCGATGATTGCGACAATGGTGGCAATCGTTGTGATTGTCGTCGATTATTCAGTCGCCACCGCCTCATCATCACTCCTCAACTTTCCCCCCGCCCTCATTATCGGCGGCGGAACCACCGATCTCATCCTTAGCTATCCACATCATCCAGATCTGACGATGGTAGAACCACATATCTTATCCTCAAAGCTTCGTTACAGGCTCAAACATCAACTTTCTGTCACCGTTAATAATCAAAGACGCTGGCGTAGGGAGTACATCCTCATTATAAAACCCCGTGTTTTCGGCCTAACTGTGTCTCTGTCAATCCTTTATTCATCCGCTTCACGCCGAAAATCAGTGCTCACTGTGGGATCATTCTCATCAATGATCCGTCCGCTTCATGCCGGAAATCCGTCCGGCCCGTGCGTAACGCCGATTCTTACTCACGGCTCCACCGTCAGCGATCAGTCTCAAAAAACTTCGGAGTCCAAGTCAAACCCCGCTTGTCCGAGGCCAAGTTCAACTGAACCGAGGCTGAGCTCCAGCGAGATCAAGGAGGTGGCGGTGGCGGTGGCAGAGCTCCTCTTCGGCGTCTTCTTTAGTGGGTGGTGATTATGGAGGTTAGGGGTGGTGATGACTGTGGTTGTTTGTGAATATATATATATATATATATATATATATGTATATATATATAGAGAGAGAGAGAGATGGAAAAGGTAATTTGGTCATTTAAATATTTTGATATTTTATAATTAAAGTTAATAAAATAGTGAAGGGTAAAGTGGACTTTTCATATGTTTTAAGCTCTGTTTGGATGATAAATTTTACAAAGGGGTATCGTTATCCAAAAATAGGTAAACTTTCATCTACACGACCTTACCCCAAAACTCAGGGGGTATCCCTATATTTTACCTTTGATTCATTCATGTCAATGTCCTTAGGTGACCTCATCCTTAGCAAATGTCATGCTCTCACATGTTATATCCCGTAGTTGTCACCATTGTGCATCACTTCTTCATGTTCAATCATTTTTTAAGAAGTCTTGTGTTCTTTTTTACCAATAACATGTGCATTATCCATGGCCAAAGTCGTTTTAAAAGTAAATAAGTGTTCTCTTGCATTAAGTTGGCCATGTGTCTTGTGGGTCAAATTTTGTCAACATGATTCTAAAAAACTCATCCGGGAATTGTTATATGCCACTAGGGATGGCAATGGGGCGGGGCAGGGCGGGGATCTCATTCCCCATCCCCATACCAGGTAATTTTTTTCATCCCTATCCCCGCCCCCATCCCTATTTAAAATTTCACTTCAATCCCTGCCCCCGCCCCCGCCCCCGCCCCCGCCCCCGCCCCCGCCCTCCATTCCCCATCCTCACCCCTCAATTCCCATTCCCATTTAATATACACTATAATTTTTTTATTTTTATTTTTAGAAGTATGTTTATATATAATTTAGTAATATATCATAATATATAAGGGTATTTTAGTAAATGTACACTCTAAACAGGCGGGTTTACCCTATCCCCGTCTCTGCTGAGTTTTCAAAAATTACCCCCATCCCTATTCCCGTTTGCATAAAAGGGTCCCCAAACCCGCCCTAAACTGGACGGGGTGGGGCAGGGACCCAACGGGGATGGGAATTTGCCATCCCTATATGCCACCCCTTCTATTCATCTTTGACTTTGAGAATGTGAGTCCATTCATCAATGGCTTTAATAATCATATGCTTCCCAAGAATGCATCATAGCTCGGGGTTTAGAAACTCAAATGCATGCACACCAATGCACTCACCCATTATCCTATATTATCACTTGCATGTTTAGTAGTTTTGAAGCAAAGATTGTGTCAATGTGGTTTTGAAATAAAAAAGGAATGCATTCCCCACTCACTTTGGTTACCATTAGCATCATAGTCTATGCTTACCATCTTCATGCTTCAAGATTTAACCAAAAGTTCAAATTTAGCATAACCATTCGACTTATGTGATCATTGCATTGCCATGGTGAGTATTCCAGCCTGTCACGTGGGTGACACGATTCGATCCCTGGCAACGGCGCCAAAATCATGAGTGTGGAATATAAAGCTTGGAAATTTGTCAATTTTAAATTTATACCACTATTACTATATAAAGAGTATGCCGAGTGGGGATCGAATACAATGACTTGAAGGCTTAATTTAAGTTTAATTATAATGATCAAATGATAAGAAGAAGAGTTTGGTTTGCTTATAACTTAAGACTAAAATTGAACTATCAAAAATGTATTAAAGAGGATATTAATGTAATGTTTCTGATTTTTACCATTTTCTAATTTCTGGAATTTTCTGTTTTTGCGACGGCATTTTCGTATTTTCTCGTTTTACGTGCCGGACACCGTGGGGCGTGCCGGGTGTGTCCGAGAGTTAGTTGGGACATTTCTTTGAGTTTAAGACTCTTAGAAATGCAATGGTTGTCATTTCGACATTTTTTCGTTTTTCGGGCCGGACTGTCCCGGGTAGGACCCGCTACTGGAATTGTTGTGTACGGGTGTTGCGTCTTGAGTCCATTGCATTTCATGCGTAATTATTTTGTGCATAATTTTGTGGTGATGTGTTAATTGTGTGGTGGTAATATATTAGTGCATATACATTTTTGTGGTGGAAAATTAAAAATTTAAAAGAGTGGTGAGACCCACCATTTTATTTTTTAGTGGCCAAAAGGCCATATTTGACCTCACTTTTTCTCTCTCCCCTGTAAATCTCTCTCTTCCTCTCTTTTCTTCTCTTTTTCCTTTTATTTTCTTCACATATTTCAATCCTTGATTACTCTCTCTCAATTTTAAGAATTTCTCGGTGCCGTTTGCAGCAAATCGATGAGCTCGTTGTGATCTACGTGTTGATAGGAGCAATTCACCATTTTGGCCAACCCTTGATTTTTGAAATTAGGGCATCAAATTGGGGGTTTTTGCATTTTTGCAAATAGGGGTTTCTAATACATAATTTCTTGCACCTATTTGAATTACCTTTCATGATTTATTGTCTAGCATGCTAAAATTGGTTTGATTTTCTTGCAAAATGTTTAAAATTGTTATAAATGAAGTATGTGATTATATGCGTTAATTGATATTATGTAAATTAGCATGCTTAAGTGGTGGTATTCCTTGTTTATGATAATTAAAATGCCAAATTTCATAATATGAAAGCATGATATTTCTTTTGGGATTTCTTGTATATTATACTATGTGAATTGAGCTTGGATTCGATGAATGGAAATGGAGTAGCATGATACATTCATGCATGACTTTGGGCAAGGAAATTGGGAAAATTGATTTGAAATGGAAAAATGGAAATTTTTCGGAAAAGTTTTGATAAAGGGTTTGCGAAAAACCCGGGCGCCTAGGAGTTGCCTAGGGTCCGTGGTATTAGTGTGACCTAGAAGGGACTAGGGAGATTGCCTTAACGTGGTTGAGTTACCTGGGCCCAAATGAAGCCATGGAGTTGCCATGGGTCAGGGATAGTTAGCCAATCCTCCTTTCATGCCGCCATGGAGTTGCTATGGGACGGGTTTCACTAACGGTTTGGAAATGATGATGGAAAAGGTTTTGAAAATGGGGAGCTACATTGTATGACATCGCATCCCATTGCACGACATAATTCATTCACGACTTGGATTTATTGATATTGATGTTGTGGTTGTATTCTCCCCAGTATGGGATGATCCCGTTTCCTTTAGTTTCTATTCATTGTATGGATTCACGGGGTCACAAGATATGTGTAAGGCACCACCTACTGAGTAATTTGTTCACCCCTTTATATTAACATTTTTTTGGTCACGGGAAGGAGGTAGCGAATGACAATCCACAACATGTTTAAACGGATTAAAAAGAACTTGGAGCTCACTTGTAATCAATGTATTTACTTCTAATTTTGTAGTAAAAATGTATTAAGACGCATATTTTGAGCAGTTTGGTCTTAAAATGCTTATTTGTAATTCAATGTACTTGCTTAGGGTAGAAAATGGTTTTTGAGACCCTTGGCACCATATTTTGAAGTCTCATTAGAATTTCTATTTTTTTTGTTCTGAGGGTTATAGCTTTTCAAGATGTAACTTAAACTCATTTTGTTTATATACATTGTAGCCAGACAATGATGATAAATTTATGGTGTGATCAAAGTTTCTTTGCGTCGCCATGTTGTAGAATTCCTTGAATTAGCTTGTCAAATTGTTTATTTTTACCATTCGTGCATGTTGGATTGAGAGGATTTTAAAGTGCAGCTTAGAAATGCAATTGAGGCATTAATTTCAGATCTCCCAGGTTGGGAGCTGGCTCTTTTTTGTCTGGTAGGCATTTACGGCAAATTCTCTACATAAAGTTAGCTCCATTAGAATTAGAGCAGGCTCCCTCAGCAAAAAAGGAGGTGGCTCCATCAGAATGAGAGCTGGCTCCCTTGCTACTTTGAACCTTTTCTTAGCCTGAACTTTGAATGGCCATATGTCCCTCGTTTTAAATCCAAATGGAGTCATTCTTGAGTCCAACTTTGAGGATTTTGAGTCATCTTTCCAATTGTACCAATGCCATTTTCAGATTCCATTACTACTAGGAGACATTCACATTTTAGTGGGATAGTGTCGGAAGTTCACCTAGGCCAAGATGAGGTAGTTTTGGGAAACCTAGCTAATGTCCCTAGAACCTCAAATGATGTTACAAACTGGTTGAGATGGATTCATTTGACCTTGTTTGAGTCATATATCTCTCCTCACTTGTGAAATGACTAAGTTACCCCCATGACCCAATTATTGTTTCGGACCCCGGGCTTGGGTCGTTACAAACTTGGTATCAGAATGATGGTTCGAATACCATTAGGACGACGGGTAGAAGCCTACCTAGGATTGCATGGGAAGTTAAATTGCATGTTTATATGCTTATGTGTTAAGATGTTTAATTGTTGAAAAGCATGTATAACTGATTATCTGCTTTATTACTTATATGTTTACAATTTTGAAAGCATGCCTATTTGCTAAGTGCGTACGTGTTTAAATTACCGATACATGTAAATGAAGTGTTTATGTTATTTGAAAACATGTTATACATGATAAGGTGGAAAGTATGTGATACGTGACGGTGGCAAGTAGTAGGCACAGTTGGTACAATTTTCTTTTACGATAGTGTAACAAGTAATGAGCAAGGTTTATGAAAGCATGTTTCGTATAGTATTGTGGGTTTCATTCATCTTGTATATGTAAATATCTATATTCTTATGTGTTTACGCTATTAAGCATTGGATGGTTGCTAATACGATAGAATACTTGTCACGGCATGGATGGTTGTGTAAGTTTTAACCTGAGTAGGCGAGGTGCTCGATTACTCCAGGGTTGTTTGGGTGCCAGTTCTTATCGAACGGGTGGTTTTGTTTTCTAGCTCGTGGATTGAGCTATTTGGTGTGTAGTCATTTTTTATCTTCTTGTTGCATTTGGTACAGTGCATAGAGCACGACTTTAGAATGGGTTCATATCTCATGGCATGGTGTCCTTGTTATGTGTGAGTTTCATGCATCGGTGGATAGGTCCTGTAACCGTGGAAGTTAGGTGCGAAGTGAGGGTTTCGAGAAAGAAAGGTGTGACCTTAGGAGGTTAGTGGTTGTGACTTGGGTCATGGTTTGGTGTGGAGGTTCTTTTCGAACCGATCGTGGTAGGTGTGATAGAGGTTGTTTGAGTCACAAGCGTAGTCTATGGGTTGTAGATGTGTATTTTGAGTATTCTGGTATAGTCTAGGAAATTGTGTTGTTTATGGTTGGTTGAGAAATGATTCCCATTCCGGGAAACTACAGATGTGTGCCACGAGTAATTGACTCTCGTTGATTGTATGGCTCGGTGGATGAGCGGGGTTATAGGTTGTCACGGTTGTCGAAAGAGTCTTGAGGTGAGCTTTAGTGGTCAGTTTTAGCTGTGTAGAGCAGGGTTACACTATAAGGCAGGTTGTATGAGGTCATTAAGGTGCTCGGTCATTTTTGGACAGAGTGATTGATGGTAGGTACTATGTTACCAAATGGACTATGTTTTAGAAATTGAAGGCTGTGGACTGGAGTTGAATTTTACGTTGCGTATGGGGTATGAAGAGGTAATGCTTGTTGTTTAAGAATCAAAGAGGTAGATTGATGATTAGAATGATTGGGACAAGGTTGATCTTGTGGGTTTAGTTGGTAGCCCCATTTGATTTTTGTCGGGGCCAAGGGTGTCCTGAGGAGCGGGAATGATGAGAAGTAATGGTGTTAAACCTAGGGTATGAAGTTTTCTTGTTTAAATGCGTAGATTGCTTAAAAAGAGTGGTTTGAGTAGCCGATTAAGCATTAATGATTGATTGCATCGTTGATGGTTTTGAGGTGACAGTTGGGTGATGAGCATTCTGGTTTTTATGCTCATTTTTCTTTGGGGATTTGTCGGTATGGCATTATTATGTGGAGGTTCTTTTCTAGTGCTAAGTAGTGGGCGTTGTGGGGAGTATCGAGAGCAATGGTTATTCTCTTCTTATGATGGTATTATCTTAAAGATGTTTGAGGAAGAATCATTTAGCAGTGGCTTGATGATCCTGTGAGATGAAATGTTTGAACTGTCATTTGAGGATGATAATAGTAGAGGCGTTATAGTGGATGTTTAGTACTGATGAGCATAATAGTTTCAGGTATGATCAAAGTCACATAAAGCGGGAGCGAGAGTGAAAGCGAATTCGAGAGTGGGAGCGTGAAAACGACAAAATTGAGTCATAAATAGTGAGAATTTAAGTCAGAGCGTGAGAGCGGGAGCGCGCTTGGAGCGTGAGAGCGACACCCGTTGAGAAGGATTGTGTGACTTAGGGTATGATCCGAGGATGGATTAGAGATTGTGAGTTGTTTGTTGTGTATTGTCAGGTAGGTGATGGGGTTGTACATCAGTCGAGGTAATGGTGGACAGCTTAGTCTTTAGAGCCAGTGAGAGCAATATTGCCATATAGGCACCTTTTTTCTTTTGATTAGTCAGTGGATTGCTGTGACTGAGGTCACGGGTCTTGTGTGCGCGTTGTTCGAAGGAGTGTCGCCTTGAAAGGTAAAGATGGAATGGGTGATCTAATGTCATTGTTTAGCATGGAGGTTGTCATTTGGGAGTGACGGGCTCTTGATGGAATGGGACGTGGTGTCCAACGTCCATTGATCCTTTTTAGTGTTGGTATGTTGTGAGCATTGACACTCTTGTCTGATGGTTATGTTATGAGTTGTGTCATAGTACTCGACGAATGGGTGGTATGGTTCCGATTGGTTTTGTTTAGCATAGGTATTACGGTGTATCGTATGCGGGGTTTCTATATTGATAGTGTATGATGGTCCGTTAGTGGTGAGATCGCATAGAATTGAGGTCGTAGTCTCGTATGTGTTTCCAGTTGGTTATTCTCCTTATATGTGAGGAGTTCATTTCATCTCAGGTGAGATTAGGTGTCCATGGTTAGGCGATTGGTGTGTAGCATGTGACAAGGTGTCGGGTGCATTCGGGTAGGAGTTATCAGTCTTTGGTGAGTGCAGGGTTCATTCCCTTTCCGTTTGTTCTAGTCCTGGCAAGGACGTCATTTGTCTTGAGACTTGCTCTCCATTTATGAGTTGTGCACGTCCGTTAGTGGATGGACCTGTATGTGGGTTGTTATGTTGTTAGAGTTCACCAGTAAATGATTAGTTGTTTTGGTCGACTCACCCCCACGGAGGGAGGTGGGGTCTTTGGTTTTGGTTGTGCTTGAGAGTAGTATTGACTGGGGGTATGTGAGGCATGAGTTACAGAATAAGGATTATGTTTTTGATGTCTAGTACTAACGGTGATGGCTAGGGGTGTGTCGTGAACTATAAGCTTGATGATAATTAGGTGATGTGATGTGAGTCATGTACTTGAATGTTTTTATAGATGTTTGATCCGAATAGTGTCTTAAGGACAAATGTTGGTGTTGTTTAAGTGTTTAGGGGCTAGAAAGCGTATGCGGGACTCTATTGAGGAATAATGGGGATAATTGACTTTGGTTTTGAGGTTTTAGGCATGAGATGGTTGTATTGTGTGTTTTGAAGAGGTAAGAATTGAATCGAATGATATTATGGAGTTATTTATCTGATATGGGTGTTATGAGGAGATCGGAGAGCTTTTAGATTGGTCGATGATTGTGGTATTTGGTGCCGTGTTGCTTTTAACTTGTTATTAGTTGTATGATTAAGGCATGATTGGGATTTTTAGAGTAGGTATATGACTGTATAGTCGTTGTGGTTACTTAGAGCGATGGATTGACAATGAGTGGTTTCATGATTGTTTTATGGACGTTGTGAGATTTTATTTGAGGTTTGGACCAGAGGACAGCAACAACATCCATATTGAGATCGGATCGATGATGAGGATGGCCTGGCCAACCATTTTTTCTGAATCAGTCATTCTTTAGCACGATGTTGGGTCAAAGGTCAATGATTATTTCGATTTTGTTAGTAACAGTGAACAGTTTTGAGCTTTGTGTCAGTGTGGAAATGCGGATTCAGGTGGTTTATCTCGGGTGACGAGGTGTGTTAGGTAGGATCAAGTATCGTGGTACAACCACTGACTATTGAAGATTTTGTTTTGAGGATTTGTGATCTGGGTATAGGATAAATTGTTTTATTGTTTTGGTGACTCATAATTGCCGAATGATACGGTTGGTGGTCGCTTATACCGATGTGTGGTGGTGTCGCTGTGTGCTAAATGAACAGTGTTGGTCTGACAGAGAGATGTAAATCTGAGTTTGTGATTGTGTGGTGAACGGGGCTCCTTGTTTGGGGTCTTGTGTGTCCCTTAAAGGATGAGTTGGGTTTGGATGTTGTCTTGTTCGGTGGTTTGGCGATTGTTCTTCTTTCGGGCTTTGGAGCCTTTCGTGGCAGTGTAGAGTGAACCGATGTCCGTTTTGAGTTGAGTATAGTATAGAGCGTACCAGTTGGTTTTATGTTGCGGTGTTGTGAGAACTGAGTAACCATATAGGGTGGTGAGCATTGGGTTTTAGAAGCAGTGGTTTCTGATTGCCTGGTGACGTCCGGTGTCAAGGCAATAAGTTTGGTGACCTCAAAGTTTTGGGGTTTTGTGAGGTATTCTCGGGAAGGTGTGTGGCTATGGGCCTCCTTCTTTAAGGAGGGTAGATTTCGAGGACGAAATCTTTTAAGGATGGTAGATTGTAATGTTTCTGATTTTTACTATTTTTCAATTTTTGGAATTTTTTTTTTTTTGCGAGGGCATTTTCGTCTTTCTCGTTTTGCGTGTCGGATACCGTGGGACATGCCGGGTGTGTCCAAGAGTTGGTTGGGACATTTATTAGAGTTCAGAACTCTTAGAAATGCAATGGTTGTCATTTTGACATTTTTCCCTTTTTCGGGCCGAACGGTCCTAGGTGGGACCCGCTACCGGAATTGTTGTGTACAGGGGTTGCGTCTTGAGTCCATTGCATTTCAAGCATAATTATTTTGTGCATAATTTTTTGGTAATGTGTTAATTATGTTGTAGTAATATATTAGTGCATATATATTTTTGTGGTGGAAAATTAAAATTTAAAAGAGTGGTGGGACCCACCATTTCATTATTTAGTGGCATAGAGGCCATATTTGACCTCACTTTTTCTCTCTCCCCGTAAAGCTCTCTCTTCCCTCTTTTCTTCTCTTTTTCTTTTTATTTTCTTCACAAATTTCATCCTTGATTACTCTCTCTCAATTTTGAGAATTTGTTGGTGCTGTTTGCGGCAAATCGATGAGCTCGTTGTGATCTACGCGTTGATAGGAGCAATTCACCATTTTGGCCAACCCTTAATTTTTGAAATTAGGACATCAAATTGGGAGTTTTTGTATTTTTGGAGGTAGGGGTTTCTAATACATAATTTCTTACACCTCTATGAATTACCCTTCATGATTTGTTGTCAAGCATGCTAAAAGTATGTTGATTTTCTTGCAAAATGTTTAAATTGTTGTAATTGAAGTATGTGATTATATGTATTAGTAAATATTATGTAAATTAGCATGCTTAAGTGGTGGTATTCCTTGTCTATGATGATTAAATTGCCAAATTTCATAATATGAAAGCATGATATTTCTTTTGGGATTTCTTGTATATTATACTATGTGAATTGAGCTTGGATTCAATGTATGGAAATGGACATTGGCATGACATGGAATAGCATGATACATTTATGCATGACATTGCGCAAGGAAATTGGGAAAATTGATTTGAAATGGAAAAAGGGAAATTTTTCGGAAAAGTTTTGATAAAGGGTTTGCGAAAAACCCGGGCGCCTAGGAGTTACCTAGGGTCCGTGGCGTTAGTGCAACCTAGAGGGGATTAAGGAGATTATCTTAGCGTGGTTGAGTTACCTGGGCCCCAAATGAAGCCATGGAGTTGCCATGGGTCAGGGACAGTTAGTCAATCTTCCTCTCGTGCCGCCATGGAGTTGCCATGGGACAGGTTTCACTAACGGTTTGGAAATGATGATAGAAAAGGTTTTGAAAATAGGGAGTGACATTGCATGACATCGCATCCCATTGTACGGCATAATTCATTCACAACTTGGGTTTATTGATATTGATGTTGTGGTTGTATTCTCCCCAGTACGGCATGATCCATTTTCCTTTAGTTTTTATTCATTGTATTGATTCACGGGGTCACAAGAGATGTGTCTTAGGCACCACCTACTGAGAATTTGCTCACCCCTTTATATTAACATTTTTCAGGTCACAGGAAGGAGGTGGCGGATGATAATCCATCACATGTTTAAACGGATTGAAAAGAACTTGGACCTCATTTGTGATCAATGTATTTATTTCTAATTTTGTAGTAAAAATGTATTAAGACGTATAGTTTGAGCAGTTTGGTCTTAAAATGCTCAATTGTAATTCAATGTATTTGCTTAGGGTAGAAAATGGTTTTTGAGACCTTGGCACCATATTTTGAAATCTCATTAGAATTTATATTTTTTTCTGAGGGTTATAGCTTTTCATGATGTAACTTAAACTCATTTTGTTTATGTACATTATAGCCGAACAATGATGATGAATGTATGGTGTGAACAAAGTTTCTTTGTATTGCCATGTTGTATAATTCCTTAAATTAGCTTGTCAAATTGTTTATTTTTACCATTCATGCATGTTGGGTTGAGAGGATTTTAAGGTGCAGCTTAGAAATGCAATTGAGGCATCAATTTTAGACCTCCCAGGTTAGGAGCCGGCTCTTTTTTGTCTAGTAAGCATTTACGGCAAATTTTCCACATAGAGCCAGCTCAATTAGAATTAGAGCGGGCTCTCTCAGCAAAAAGGAGGCAGCTCCATCAAAATGAGAGCTGGTTCCCTTGCTACTTTGAACCTTTTCTTAGCCCGAATGTTGAATGGCCATATCTCTCTCGTTTTAAATCCAAATGGGGTCATTCTTGAGTCCAATTCAAGGATTTTGAGTCATCTTTCCAATGGTACCAATGCCATTTTTAGATTCCTCTCCTACTGGGAGACATTCACATTTTAGTTGGATAGTGTTGGAAATTGTCCTAGGCCATGATAGGGTAGTTTTGGGAAACCTAGCTAATGTCCCTCGAACCTCAAGGGATGTTACAAAATGGTTGAGATGGATTCATTTAACCTTGTTTGTGTCATATTTCTCTCTTCACTTATGAAATGACCAAGTTGCCCCCATGACCCAATTATTGTTTCAGACCCCAGGCTTGGGTCGTTACAATTAATGATCAAGTTAAAGGAAGATAAGAGAGAGAGTGTGTGAGAAAGTAGAGAGATCCCAAGCTTGATCCAAAATCCAACCCTTGTAAAATGACTTGAAAATCCCTTATATACTTGACTTTTGGGCTGCAAAATGGTCGATCCGTACACTAAAGTCAGCAATTGAGTGCACCACGAATTTGGCTCGAAATAGACTTCAAATCACAACTTAAAACGCTTCCACAGATTCGGCTCTAAACAGACTTCAAATAACAACTTAAAATGCTTATGCCGCAACCGGCACGGTCATGTGTGTTGAGATATTGATTGTGTAGTTTTTATTTGTTTCTTTTCAATTATTTAGCATGGATACGGATATGTCGACACACCAAATTTTAAAAAAGTAGGACACGGGTGCGACTTGGACACGACTATATAAATATGAATTTTTATTTGTATACATGTATTGGGGTGATAGTATTATAAAACTTTATTTCATTTTAATTTTTATACTTTGAGTTGTAATGATTTTTATATCATATATACAACATTCCACTACTTTATCATAATATCATTTTTATTTTAAATGAACAAATATAAAGTGTATAATGTCATTTTTTTTAAGAAAAAAATTGAACACTTAAGAATGTATTCATATTCTTTTTTAAAGATTACCGTGTACGTTTGTGTTAGAAATGTTCGGTCTAAGGGTTCAAGAAGTATCAGAAGTGTCGGAAAAGTATACAATGGTATCAAAGCCATTTATTGCTGGTAACTAGTGATTATTATATTGTTAATTTCTCTAATAATTCTATTGTTCAAATATTTTGATAATTACTTTGTCATATTTATACCTATTATCACCTGTCTGCCTTTGAGATAGGTGTTTTGGTATTAGGGTTTTGTTAACTGATTTTCAAAAGATTTATGTTCTAATTCTTTGAAAACTGTTTTTGAAAGCTGAAAACTAAACTGATCCAGGTGGGGTCACAGTGGTTTTGAAGGGAATAGGCAGGGCGTGCCTGACCCAAAAATAAACTCAGCCTGGTACATATTGTTGAATACAAAGATATGTTTCTCTATATATTGCCCACTTAATTGCGATTAGAGTTAATTCAAATACTGGAGTACTTACAAAAAACATAAAAACCTTTTTTTTTATTTTTATAAGTAATATTTTATTAAAAACGCTCAAGATGAGAGTGGAACCCAAAGGAAATAAAAGGCCAAAGGCGCCTCAAACCTTCAAAAAGGCTAACAAGACAAAAATCTCCTCTAAAGATCTATAATCTCTCCCTGAAACCCAACAAAAAAATGTGGAAATAATAGAGAACTTAAGCATAGAAACAAGTTTCTCCTTTCCCTCTAAATATCTACGATTCCTCTCTAGCCAAATGCGTCACCAAAGACAAAGAGGTGTAGCCCTCCAAGTATCCTGCACGAGAGTTCCAATTGAAACACCTCTCCAGGCCTCAATCAAAACTCTAGAAGAACGAGGCATAAACCAATGGATCCCAAATAATCCAAGCATTAAATCCCAACAGTCTCTGGCCATGCTGCAATGTAAAAGAAGGTGATCAATTGTCTCCTCATTGCACAAGAACATATAGCAACAATTGACCCCTACCTGATTTCTCCATCTCAAATTATCCTGGGTTAAAATCTTTCCCAGAACGGAAGTCCAAGCAAAGAAGACAACCTTAAGGGGAACCTTAGAACGCCAAATAGACTTCCAGAGGAAAGGGCCTCCATCAGAAACCGAAAGGCACCTAAAAAAGGACCTAACCTTAAAACTACCGTGAAAGTTAGGATTCCAAAGCCAACAATCCGAATCCCCAACTGTGATTACCTAGCGATACAGAACCTCCAAAAAATGAGAAACCTCTTCAGTCTCCCAGTCCTGAAAGAGTCTTCTAAACTGAACATCCCAAGTCAATGTCCCATTATCGAGGTGATAACAGTCAATCACCATGGCTTATCTGTGAGAAACAATCCTATAAAGCCGAAGGAAAGCAAAAGCAAGGGGAAGCTTCCCACACTAAAGATCCTCCCAAAATCTGATCTTTCTACCATCTTTAATCCAAAAATGAACATGATTGTAGAAAACATCCCGCCCCCTTCGAATGAAAGTCCAAACCCCCACTCCCCTAGGACTCCGCACCTCAAGAGAGCTCCAACCACCTCTGTTCTCCCTAAACTTGCTCGCGATAACTCTCCTCCAAAGCCAATGCCTCCCAATCCCAAACCTCCAAAGTCATTTCCTAATGAGAGCCTTATTAAAAGGCAACAACCTCCGTAACCCTAAACCTCCATAACGAATCAAACAGCACACTTGATCCCACAGAACCAGATGATACTTGAATTCCTCTCCCCTCCCCCCCCAAACAAAGTTACACTGTAATCTCTTAATTCTCTCAGCCACCGAAGAAAAGATCTGAAAGAGGGAGATAAAATAAGTGGGGAGACTAGAAAAGGTGCTCTTAATAAGTGTGACCCTGCCCCCTTTGGAGAAGTACTATTTTTTCCACCCCACCAACCTCTTTTTAAATCTATCCACAACAGGATCCCAGCTCCCCACACATCTCGAAGGGGCTCCCAAAGGCAACCCTAAGTAGGAAATGGGAAAAAAAACCAGTACAACAACCAAGAATCTGAGCAAACATCTTGATCTCAGGAACATCCCCAACAAGCACAAGAACACTCTTACCAATATTCACCTTGAGGCCAGAGACAACTTGGAACCAAATCAAAACACATCTCAAATACCTCGTTTGAGACGCATCAACATCACAAAGTACCAGAGTGTCATCAGCAAACATCAAGTGGGAGACCTCCAGCTGACTAACAACATCCCTGCCCACCCGGAAACCTTTAAAAAAAACCCAACTCCACAGCCCTATTCACAAAAAAAAACAAGAAAGGAGAGAGCGGATCCCCTTGTCTCAAGCCCCTTAAACTAGAGAAAAAACCCATTGGAGCCCCATTTACTAGGATAGAAAATCGAACACTAGAAATGCAAAACAGAATCCATCTCCTCCAACGCCCACCAAAACCCATCCTCTCCAACAGATGGAGGAGGAAACTCCAACTCACATGATCATATGCCTTCTCAATATCCAGCTTGCATAAAACACCCGAGACCTACAACTCAATCGGGAGTCCACACATTCACTAGCAATAAGGACTGAATCCAAAATCTGTCTACCTCCCACAAAAACATTATGAGAATCAGAGATGACACCATCCAAAACCTTTCTCAACCTGGAAGCCAAGACTTTAGCAATCAACTTATAAAAGCATCCCACTAAGCTAATAGGACGAAAATCCTGAACATCTATCGCCCCTCCCTTCTTTAGAATAAGAGCAATAAAAGTGGCATTCAAACTCTTCTCAAAAGAGCCCTGATCATAGAAAGCATGAAAAAAACACATCACCTTCTCACGGACAACCTCTTAACACTCCAAAAGGAATCTCATAGTAAAACCATCAGGCCCTAGGGCTTTATCCCCGTTACAGCTCTTCAAAGCAACCAAAACTTCCTCCTCCGAAAAAGGCTCTTCTAAAGCAGAGCACTCCTCACTCGAGATAGAGTCAAAGTGAAGTCCTGCAAGCAAAAGACGCCACCCAATTGGTTCAATGAACAAACTAGAAAAGAAATCAACAAAACCCTTACAAATCTCCTCCTCCTTACACAACAACTCCCCATCCACCTGAATCATCCCAATATGATTGCCCCTTCTATGAGCATTAGCCAGTCTATGAAATTTTTTTGTATTATTGTCGTCATCCTTAAGCCACACAACTCTAGACTTCTGCATATACGAAATCTCCTCCATAATGGCGATTTCTGCAAACTCTGTCTGACACTCCACCCTCCTAAGCTTCAAGGGAACCGGCAGTAGACCCTGACCCTCCATCCTATCAATATCAGCAATCTCAGAAAAAAACCCGATTCTTCCTCCAAGCCAGATTTTCGAACACCTCTTTATTCCAAACTTTAAGATCATTCTTCAAAAGACGCAACTTGCCAGCATAAGAATGACTTGGGGATCCACCCACTCCATACCCACTCCATACCCATTCCATACCCCAAAGAACATTAAAACCTTTATATCCACTTTTATTTGGATTATATGTAATAAGGAGATTAATGCAACTAACAGAGTGAGTAGGAGGATATATGAAAAGAATTAAGAAAAGGCCTCAAGAGAATAGTAAAAACAAAATTTTTGAAAAAAATTCAATTGAAAGGCAGCAGATACCATATTCAATCTAAGTATAAAAAAACCATAGATATTACTACTAAACATCTCAGGTATTTGGCATGGTATATGTAACCATATTCCTATATATGTATTTTTAAAGTAGGAGAGGGAAAGAAAGAGACTATACAGGACACAAATCTATAACTATAAGACCCTTTAACACCCACATAAAGAAACGATTAATGTACAAACCTAGAAATCATTAGTAGAATACAAAATAGATATTATCCCAAACATACAAATTATATTCTAGGATTAATTCTCATCATCATTGTCCGAAATGCAACTCTTGAGGATAACCAAGTAGTTGTTTCCTCAGTAGAGGTATCATAAGGCAAATGATTGCTATTTGAAGATGTTATGAGCTGCTAAAGCATACAGAGAATGTTCTTGTACCCTTGATATTTAACTTAAGAAGGGTAGTCAACTTTTTAAATCATCCGATAGGGATCACAAACTTAAAATGAGATTCAACAATAAGACGTCCATGATTGTCCATAAGAGAGAGCCCCAGAGTTGCCGGTGAGCAACCTGCTGAATGATATTTATCCCTCAAGGTGGCCTCAAAATTGCCACCATAAGTAACACCGCCCTTACCAGCTACTGCAGCCCCACACAACACGAATTTGAGTCATTTCTTAACAAGCAATTTGTCCTCGACTTTCATTCCTGTTGTTATGCCATCACGCAGAAAAGTAACTGAAGTACCAAAACTTGCATTGTTTTTTCTGTAATTAATAAGTCTCGTGTTGCTAATGACAGTAGCATAAAAAGAGTTCATTGTCCTATTAAAAGTCCCCATTTTAAAATATAAAGAAGTTTCTTTCCCTTTCCCTTTCCTGTGCTTTACTTTACTAGCTATTTCCATGGAGCCTCCAAATTTGCTCTTCTCCTTCAAAAATATACCCAAAAGACTTATAGGTATACTGTCTTTAACCTCACAGAATCTACCCATGAAAGATGAGTTGTAACTAAAATTGTGATCCCAGGGTAGTAGAATATTTTCAGCTGGCCTCATAAGTCAATAGCTGAAGAAATCAGCAGGAAAAAGATACAGGTAAGTTGGATGCTGAGTATCGAAAGTTATAGGCAAATCATCCACATCCTCATCTGGTAAGGAGTAACACATATCATCATTCTCCACTTTTATTCCTTTCAAGTAGCACTGCTTCTTCAGGAATAGTTTTTCCCAGTATTTCAGTTCATCAAAATAAGCCGCCTTCAGGCCTGTTGTGAGATTTGTTATCTGGGGCTTTGTTAGAATCTTAATTGGTGGCAAATCATGATAGTTATCTGATTCACCATTCAAATTTGATGATAAGTAATCATCAGCATCATTTGCTGAGGGAAAATTAAGATGATGATGGAGTTGCGGATGCAGCTGAGGGATTGATTGGAAAAGGGAGGTAAAAAGGAAATTCTAAGGAGTTGGTTTTGTTGATCGAATGCCAAAAAGCAATCTTCCAAGCCAAAATCCAGTAGTAGTAGTATTGGTTCGCAACTTTAGAAGGGTATCATTTGCCTCATCCATAATCATTGATGCAAAGGAAAGCAATAACAAGCGAGACACCCAAACCTGACCATTAGGTACCACGCTCAGCCCAATGTTGTTCTTTCTGCATCTTCAGTGGTTCGCTGCTAAAACAATTGGATTTATGATCTGCGTCATCCCCACTGCCTCGTAAATTGTTTTTTGTACAACATGAGACTTTTGAGTGACATACATATCATAACTACTACTAGCACCCCCGAGATGGTAATGGTGATGGTGATGATCAAGTGGAACCAATTCGGGGGCATTGGTCAGAACCACAATGGTCTTGTACCATAGCTGCGATCCCAATATTCTAGTGATTGTACGCAACAGTGGTATGTCCCCATAATCATCATTCTTAATTGGCATGTCCAATCTATCAACATAAAGAACAATGTGAGTGGGTATTTTTTTTTATAAACCTCTTAATTGAGTAGAGGGTTTTCTCATTCCACTGCTGATCTGAACAATTCGACAAAGGCACAAGACCTGGCATGTCGATGAACCCTACCTTAATTCCTTGCACAGTTCCCACAACAACCCGAACCTTCTTTGTTCCCAACTGAAACGAATTAGTGCCACATTTAACTTCATCATCAAATATGGAGTTGATGATTGCACTTTTACCTACTCCTGATTTCCCAAGAACTAGTATTGTACATCCTGCCCTCGCCTCCTCCTGATCATGACCAGCTGCTGTTGCTAGTTGCTCTGCGGCAATGGCATTTTCACGGTCAGAGCGAAAGGTTGCAATAGCTCGAAGACGATGATGATCATGACTTCCCGGTAGCTGTAGCTGTTGATGATCATCATCAGAAGAAGAAGGTAATAGTACTAGTCTTTGTAAGACTTGTGATACAATCACTTTATTATTGGGATTATTTAATCCTTAACAACTCAAGTTTGGAATGTTATCAACAGTATACATTCCAAACTAAAATTAAACCTAAATAGAGCGAAGCGGGACGGGGTGACCCTACCCCGTTCCCGCACTGAAACCGTGCATTTTTCTTTTTTTTTTTTCCTTCCATAAAACCCTTTCCCGCCCAAATCTCTTAAACGGTCCCCAAAATCAGTTTAAACGGGTAAGGCGGGTACCCACCCCCACGGGACAAATTGCCATCCCTAGTGGGAACCAAGTTGTGGTTGCCTTTAAAGATTGAAACTCTAGAAAAAACCAAGTTGTGGTAGCCTCTAAAGATTTAACCTCTAGCAAATCCTCCCAAGAACACAAACCAACAAACCGATGTCAAACCTTCTTTGCATAACAAGAAGTACAGAAAAGATGATTGTTTGAATCCTCCCCATTATTACAATTGTGACATATTGAAGTAAGAGTGAGACCTTGTCTCTGAAGGTTACAAAAAAAATTTATTAGAATTCTGCATCACTAACACTGCAATAATAGAAATCCTTGGCCTATTGCCATTCCAAACCAGATGATACCAATGAATTGTGTCTCCGTGATGTGTACTCAATACCCAAAGCAACTCATCTTCCACAGGATTATTGTCAATTAAGTAGTCAATAATTACTGCCGGCCATGAAGGTGGTAAAATCCATCTATTTTCCTGCCACAAAACACTGACAGTGTCTTCACTATTAAAACCTGCACGTAGTCTTCTGAGTCTAAATTTCTGATATAAAGAGGCACCATCACACCAAGGATCAAAAAATAAACCGAATGATGTGTCATTATTGACTTTATACCTCAAATGGGGGAGCAAACAGTCCCTGACATCCAGTAATATTTTTTTTTATCGGAGGGAGGAGAGTGCGACGGTGCATGTGTGTGTCTGAAGAGATACACACATAAGAGAGTGCACCATCAAGTAAATACCTATGCATTTGTACATTCCATCCTCTGTGACCCTTGATTGTTCTGATACAGGTTCAGCTAATGAATCTTGAAACAGAGGATCTAGGGACTTACTCTGTCGAATCTACCCTGCCATTTCCAATACTTGGGTGAATTAGTATTAGGGCTATTCTTGTGGTTGTTAGTGGTGGTGCAGACATCACAATCTGATTTCTTTTTGGATTTTCTATATTCCTTTCACTTGGTAAATACTAGTTTTTTTTTTTTTTTTTTTCGAAACATTATGCTTACTTCAGTCCTGCAAAGACTAAACTTCTTCTACTGGATGGCGGGTTAAATCTTGTACTTCCGGGGGCAGAAACGTAGAGGTTAAAGAACTGAACTTTTCATTTTACAAACATAGTTTTGTTGCTATCAACTAATTATTTCTTTTTCATCTATAGACACACACCCTTATCTTTATACATATGTGTGTGTGTGTGTATGTTTGTATTGTACATATTCTCTTACTGTATTCATAAACATAGCTGAACTTGAGAGTTTGAGTTTAAGCATTTTCAATTTATTGTCATTTATAACAGTTTTAGCTGATTTACAAATTGTTGTTTTAGATTGAGATTGTAACGATCCCAAAACTAATACCTTTTAAACACAAAAAAAAAAAAATTGGCATAACCTCCCCTAAAAATAGGCCTACCATACCCTGTTTAAATTCATTTTTAACCTATCATGGCTCAAATTCCGAATTCACGGCAATAGTAGATGATGATACACAATCAAATGACCTCAATAATACTTCAAACTAGTATTACTCTCCCCATTCATCAATAAGATTTACATGTTATCAAATTCACATCCAAAATATCATAAATACCTTAATTACATTACATGACAAAGTTTTTGCAAAATATACATATACACCTTCACACTTTTAGTGCTTTGCAAAAATAATGGGAGATATACAAAAGACACAAAAGTAAGCTTTTAGTATCGCTCAAGCTTGAGGTGGGTTGTCGCCCACCAGTTCTTTTCCAATACCTGAAAAAAATGTATAAATAGTAGGGTGAGCTATATGCTCAGTAGGTAACACTTAAGACACAAATCTTGTGTCCTTGTGAATTCAAGCAAAGCATAGGCCAATGGGAGATAGGGATCATACAACGTAGGGGATCAAATACAACATACAATTCAATTCCAATTATAAACAATGCAATGCAATGCAATGAAATGCAATGCATGTCAATGACACTCCCCATTTTCATTCTCAAAACCATCACTTTCAAACGTTAATACAGCCCGCCCTTTGGTAACCCCGCCGCGACACGAGAGGAGGATTGGCTAGTATCCCTGACCCTTGGTGACCCCGCGGCGTCATTATGGGGCCCAACTAGCTCAACCACACTAGGGCGACTCCCTAGTCCCCTCTAGGCTATATTAACCTCCGGCTCGTTGGTAACCCCGCAGCGACCGGGTTTCGCATAAAATCATTTCATTAAAAACACTTTCCCGAAATTTCCCCTTTTTGAAGTAAATCAATTCTTTCCCTTTTCCTGCCCAATGTTAATGCATGAATACCTCAATGACATACACAAGTTCATCATTCCATACTTTATCCAATTTAAGCAACATGGCATAATTCGCAAGAATAATCAAAAAGTCATAACATGCTTATACATAACAAATTCTAGCACAATGAACATATATAATCAAGTCCTAAACATGCTTCACATAGAACAATCAATAAATATAGTCACACAACTAACATATATGCATACATATCAACAATTCTCTAGATTTTAAACCCCTAATCAAATTAAACAACAATTAGAGGCAATTAACTCACTAAGGTACAAGATTTCATGAATTAAGGGCCCCTACCTCAAGATTGCACCAAAACCCTAGAAAATGGGTCTCAAGATTCGAAATCCAAAGGGGCACAAAATCTAAAATTGCTTGTATGGATGTGTAGAGCTTGACACGAGCTTTGTTTTGCCTCAAATGGCACCTCAATCCGACAAAAGGTGGAGGAGTAATCTAAGAATGAAGTTTGAGTTCAAAAAGAAAAAGAAAAAACAAGAAATAGAGACAGAAGGAAGGACCAGCGGGAGAGAAGAAAAATGGAGACCAATTGTGGTCTCAAACCCTTTTTGGGTGTGGTGGTAGGTCCCACCAAAATTTAAATTTGTTTTCTCTTTTTCTTTTACTCAATATACATCACACAATACACATATACTTACACAGACATCACATTCTCCCCAACTTTAAAAAGATTTCGTCCTCGAAATCAAGACATACTTGAGGAAGAAAACAACGCTGGGTACTTGGACCGAACCTCCTGTTCGAGCTCCCAAGTAGCTTCCTCGACTCCGTGGTGTCTCCAAAGGACTTTCACCATTGGTATTATCTTGTTCCTCAACACCTTCTGCTGTGTGTCAAGAATCTGAACTGGTCCTTCCTCGTAAGAAACATCCTCATCGATATCCACATCAACCCAACTCAAAATGTGAGATGGATCCGGCTCGTACTTTCGTAACATCGATACATGAAAGACATTATGAACTCTGTCCATCTGTGGTGGTAAAGCAAGCCTGTAGGCAACCTCTCCTACTCGGTCCAAAATCTCAAACGGTCCAATAAATCGTGGCGACAACTTGCCACTTTTTCCGAATCTCATCAATCCCTTCCGTGGAAAAACCCGTAGAAAAACGTGGTCTCCCACCTCAAAGGATAACGGTCGTCTCCGCTTATCCGCATAGCTCTTCTGTCGGCTCTGAGCTGTAAGTAACCTCTGTCTTATCAACTTAATCTTCTCAGTAGTCTCGAGTACAATGTCGGGTCCTAAGGCGGCTGTCTCACCTACCTCAGTCCAACAAATAGGAGACCTACAAGGTCTACCATACAACGCCTCAAATGGAGCCATCTGGATGCTCGCCTGATAACTGTTGTTGTAGGTAAAATCAATAAGTGGAAGGTGATCCTCCCAACTACCTCCCAAATCAAGTACACATGCCCGAAGCATATCCTCCAAAATCTGGATAGTACGTTCTGACTGACCGTCTGTCTGTGGATGGAATGCCGTACTAAGATGCAACGCTGAACCAAACGCTACTTGAAGTCCTTCCCAAAACTTCGAAGTGAACTTAGCATCCCTATCTGACACAATGGTTACAGGAACTCCATGTAACCTTACAATCTCCTTCACATAAAGAACACCAAGCTTCTCTGCATCATCTGTTGCCTTAATAGGCAAAAAGTGAGCTGTCTTGGTCAATCTGTCAATGATGACCCATACGGCCTCATTGCCCCTCCTTGACCTTGGAAAACCTGTCACAAAATCCATAGCAATATGCTCCCATTTCCATTGCGCTACAGGTAATGGTTGCAACAAACCTGCTGGCCTCTGATGCATGGCCTTCACCTGCTGACAGGTAAGGCATCTAGCCACAAACTGTGCAACATCATTCTTCATCCCGTTCCACCAATACTGACGTCTCAAATTGTGATACATTTTAGTACCACCTGGATGAACTGCAAAGCGGGAAGTGTGAAACTCCCGTAGGACGTCCTCACGACAATATGTGGGAACCACCAACAAACCCCTGAACCGTAGACCCCCATCTGCATGTAAGGCCCAATCTTTCACTGTCTCACCACTAGAGATCAAAGCGTGGATGGCATCTAAGTCCGGGTCCTGTCTCTGTGACTCAATCACTCGTACAACAAGAGTAGGCTGAGCCACAAGACTAAATAAGAATGCCGACTCACTGCAAGCATCATCATCACAACACTGTAATCCCATCTCTGCCAAATCTTCAAGCATCTTCCAATTCCGAATAGCTAAACTGGCCAAAGTTCCACGAGATTTCTGGCTTAAGGCATCCGCTACCACATTCGCCTTGCCCGGATAATACTGCAAGTCAAAATTATAGTCCTCCAAGAATTCGACCCATCGCCTCTGTCTGTTGTTCAAGTCCTTTTGGGAGAAAAGGTACTTGAGACTTTTGTGATCTGAAAATACCTCGAATCTCTCACCATACAAGTAATGTCTCCAACACTTCAAGGCAAATACAATTGCCGCTAACTCCAGGTCATGAGTAGGGTAGTTGTACTCGTGAGTCTTCAACTGTCGAGACCCATAAGCCACTACTCTACCATCCTGCATCAACACACATCCCAACCCATCACGTGAAGCATCACAATAGATCACATAACCTAAGCCACGCTCAGGTATCACCAACACTGGCGCTGTAGTCAATCTCGTCTTCAACTCCTGAAAAGATGAATCACAGGCCTCATTCCAAACAAACTTGACCCCTTTCCGGGTCAAACGGGTCATAGGAGCTGCCAAACGGGAGAAATCCTTCACAAATCTCCGATAGTAACCCGCTAAACCAAGGAAACTGCGGATCTCAAACACATTCTTGGGTCGCTCCCAAGTCAAAACTGCTTCAACCTTTGATGGATCAACTGATACTCCACCTTCTGAAACAATATGCCTCAAAAACTTTACCTCCTGTAGCCAAAACTCACATTTTTCGTATTTGGCATACAATCGGTGCTCCCGCAAAATCTGTAAAACAATACTCAAATGGACCTCGTGATCTTCCCGAGTCCGTGAGTACACAAGAATGTCATCCACGAAAACTACCACAAACTGGTCCAAGTAATCGTGAAAGACGCGGTTCATCAAGTCCATGAATGCCGCTAGCGCATTAGTCAAGCCAAAAGGCATAACAAGGAACTCATAGTGTCCATACCGTGTACGGAATGTTGTCTTCGGGATATCCTCATCCCTAACCCGCAACTGATAATAGCCAGACCTCAAGTCAATCTTCGAGAAACAACTGGCTCCCCTCAACTGATCAAATAAATCATCTATCCTTGGCAAAGGATACTTGTTCTTGATGGTGACATGATTCAACTTCCGGTAATCAATGCACAACCTCAACGAACCATCTTTCTTCTTAGCAAACAAGACCGGTGCGCCCCACGGTGACACACTCGGTCGGATGAAACCTTTCATCCTCAAATCATCAAGCTGCCTCTTCAATTCTTCCAATTCAACTGGTGCCGTACGATACGGTGCCATAGAAATCGGCGCAGTACCATGCATCAAATCAATAGTGAACTCCACTTCTCGGTGTGGAGGCAACTCTGTCAAATATTCTGGAAAAACATCCAAGAAGTCACAAACAATCGCCGGATAAACTTCTCCCACGACATCATCTTCTTCGGCTAAAAGACTAGCTAAGAAATAATCACCATGACTTCGTCCACGAACTCCATAAAACGATGAAATGTGGGAATCACTCCGATCTCCCACGAAAAAGAAACAGTCTCCCTCGGGAGTGCAAACTGTAACCCTTCCTCTATAACAGTCGATCGTGGCATGAAATGAAGCCAACCAATCCATCCCGAGAATGACATCAAAGCTAGTCATCTCCAGGAGGATAAGGTCAAACACAAAGGTCCGCCCGGCTATCACAATGGAGCAATCCCGCACAACTCGGCTCAATGACACTGAAACCCCAACTGGCGTATCAACACATAACGCCCGATCCATGAAACTAACCTCTAACCCCGATGCAAGTGCAAATGATGATGAAATGAAAGAATGAGATGCACCAGAGTCAAACAAAACACGAGCCCAACAACCAAACACTGGAAATATACCTCGAAGAACTGACGGTCCAGAAGATGCATCGGTCTGTGCCAGTGCAAAAACACATCCCTGTGGTACCTGTGCCTGAGGACTGCCAACCTGAACACCTGACTGCTGCACTGACATAGTAGGAGTATCCCTCCTAACTGATTGTGAACCCTGTGAAGACATAGTAGGCTGTGGTGGTGGTGGTCTGAAACCTGACTGAACTGTAGCCGATTGTGACGGCCTCTGCTGTAACCCTCTGCCACTAATAGTGCCTGCTCTCTGACTCGGACAATCACAAATCAAGTGACCCTGCTGGCCACACCCATAACAAGCCTTCGGAGCTGACGAAACTGAAGACGATCTCATCGGACAACTGGACTTGTAATGTCCAGGCTGCTGACACTGATAACAAACAACTGCACTCCTGTCAGGTCCAGCTGGCATAGGAGTGGTAGGAGTAGATCTTGTAGACTGTTGCCCCTGAAACTGAGATGGACTGCCCCTGTTCCTTTTCCAAGAAGATCCCTCTGAGGATGGCCCTGCACCCCTCTTTTGCTTCAATTGCTCTCTTCTTGTATCCTTCTCTCTATTGTCAGCCTCCAGCATCAAAACCCTTTCCACTGCTTCAGAGTAAACCTTAATAAACTGTGCCGTGATCAACGGCCTCATTCGATCATTAAGACCCGAGACAAACTTCCGAGTCTTGTTAGCTTCATCTTTCACCATTTCTAAAGCAAAACGGGAAAGTGATGTGAACCTGTTCTCGTATTCCGCCACTGACATGTTCCCTTGAATAAGATTATGAAATTGGTCTTGTAACTCCCATCTTTTGGAAAGCGGAAAGTACTTCTCATAAAACAGTTCCTTGAACCTGTCCCAACTCATATCTTCAATCTTTTACTGGTTGGTGATCGACTTCCACCAAACCTTGGCATCCATAGCAAACTTGTAAGTTGCTAGGATGATCTTCAAGTGATCCTCTGTCACATCCATTGAGGTCAACTGAGTTTCGACTTGATCCATGTAGTTGTCGGCTACCATTGGGTCCGCACCGCCCTCAAACATAACCGGCATCAGCTGAGAAAACCCCTTAATGATCTTGAGACGCTTCTGAGCTGGCATCTCCTCAACTTGAACCGTAGGTTGTGGTGCCAATTGCGGATTAGCAACAATCGTTGCCCTCACGACATTTTGCAACAATCGATTCAACTCCAGTGCCACAGAACCTTCACCCACTTCTACGGGTACGGGTGTTTCAACATTCTCTCTTCTTGGGGGAATCAAGTCCCTAAGAAGCATGTTCTCATCAACTGGCTCCACCGGATTGGAGCTAGAGCTCTCACCAACATCGCCCCTTGTTGGCCTAGGGCCAACTTCTCTAGGTTCCTCACGCCGTGACATCGTGCTATAAAACGAGAAAACGATTCAGAAACATGACACTAAGGTCCACTGTGGACGACTCAACAAGAATTAATACCGTACAACACTTAGCATGCAAGACTATGCAAGAAACATTTTAACATAAACAAGTAAGCAAGTAAGCACATAGGCAGTTAAGCATGCTCATTTAAATAAGATACCACGTAGCAAGTAGTCAAGTAAACAATACAAACAACATCCCATGCGACTCTATGTAGGCCTCTACCGTCGTCCTAAAGGTTTTCGAACCTTTGCTTTGATACCAAATTTGTAACGATCCCAAAACTAATACCTTTTAAACACAAAAAAAAAAAAAAAAAAAAAAAAAAAAAAAAAAAATATTTGGCATGACCTCCCCTAAAAATAGGTCTACCATACCCTGTTTAAATTCATTTTTAACCTATCATGGCTCAAATTCCGAATTCACGGCAATAGTAGATGATGATACACAATCAAATGACCTCAATAATACTTCAAACTAGTATTACTCTCCCCGTTCATCAATAAGGTTTACATGTTATCAAATTTCCCGAAATTTCCCCTTTTTAAAGTAAATCAATTCTTTCCCTTTTCCTGCCCAATGTTAATGCATGAATACCTCAATGACATACACAAGTTCATCATTCCATACTTTATCCAATTTAAGCAACATGGCATAATTCGCAAGAATAATCAAAAAGTCATAACATGCTTATACATAACAAGTTCTAGCACAATGAACATATATAATCAAGTCCTAAACATGCTTCACATAGAACAATCAACAAATATAGTCACACAACTAACATATATGCATACATATCAACAATTCTCTAGATTTTAAACAACTAATTAAATTAAACAACAATTAGAGGCAATTAACTCACTAAGGTACAAGATTTCATGAATTAAGGGCCCCTACCTCAAGATTTCACCAAAACCCTAGAAAATGGGTCTCAAGATTCGAAATCCAAAGGGGCACAAAATCTAAAATTGCTTGTATGGATGCGTAGAGCTTGACACGAGCTTCGTTTTGCCTCAAACGGCACCTCAATCCGACAAAAGATGGAGGAGTAATCTAAGAATGAAGTTTGAGTTCAAAAAGAAAAAGAAAAAACAAGAAATAGAGACAGAAGGAAGGGCCAGCGGGAGAGAAAAAAAATGGAGACCAATTGTGGTCTCAAACCCTTTTTGGGTGTGGTGGTGGGTCCCACCAAAATTATAATTTGTTTTATCTTTTTCTTTTACTCAAAATACATCACACAATACACATATACTTACACAAACATCACAGAGATCGAACAGATAATTTTTTCTATGGTTCCGCAGTTCTACTTTAGCAGCATGTTGATTAAATACAAGTTAGTTGGAGAACTTAGATTTTTGCAAATTTGGAGAATTGAAAGGCTGTTGTCAACGTATGGTATTTCTTCGTTCTTCCCCTTTGTATAATGTTGTTTCCTTCATGCCTTTCAAATAGAAGAAATGGTGGATTTAGAATCCATTTCGATTTAATAAATTACCCCTGATTTGGCTTCAGTAATTCCTCCCCACTCCCCACTTTTTTTCTTTCCTGCTTTTGAACTTTGATGGTAAAATTCTTATTACTTCAATTGTAAAACTGTTTCTTTCATTTTACCACCGAGATGTGTAAACATATTCCTAAAGTGCCATTGCTTGCTAAAATAAGTGCCATTGCCACTTTATCATATGTTTTAATCTAGGTAGTGTCTGACTTGTTACTGTGCTAGTGTGCTCTTGATTCTTGGTTTTGAATAAAGTTATTGTTCCGTATTTTTCTTTGAATCAGGCTCAAAATTTATTTCTTGGATGTGTCCGTTATTGGCTGTTTCTGGAGTACTGGTACTTGTACAATTTACCCCGTAAAATTTTTTATATGATCCAGGCATTTGATAAATCATTTTTGTGTATCTTATCTTTCTTCTCAATGGGACCAGATTTATTTATCATCATTCTCTGTTGGAATGGGAGCAGATTTAATTTCCTCATTTCTAAGTACTTCTTTGTACCATTTTGACCATGGATCTAACATTTTCCATGGCTTAGTTAAGAAATGCATTCCATTTCCAGTATCCTTCCTCAACATTGGATATAATTTCACATTTTCTACCTTAATCAAATATATGATATGTGAATGTTTGTAAAACTGACAGTAGCATTGAAGTTCTCTCTTTTTTTCTCTTCATTTTCTTGGAAACCAAACGAAGAGCCGAGAAAGTAATTGAATTTCCTCTATTTTGGTTGTATGATAAACCATTTTGACCTTGTTGGTGAATAATGTTTCACAGGGAGCTGAAGAGGATGAGAAGACAGAGAACAGGGCTTTATTTACCAAATTTGTAAATACAAAAACATAGATAATGCACTTTACGATTAAGATTGTCTTTTGTTGGGAATACAGGACCCTTCGTTAAGTTTTTCTAGAAACTGCAAGAGCTAGTTTTCTGCTTCCGAATTGATATATTATTCTTATGTTGTGTTATAGGTCCTTTTTACCTGGCATGTGCTTGGGGCTGTTATTTTGTATGTCTAGGTTGGGATGCAATGTTCATTCTCTTCTTCTTCTTTCTTTTTATTTTTTATTTATCACTATTTAACCCAATAAAAAGTATTTACATGGTTCTTTTCTCCTTGTAATGCTCATTTTTCTTCCTGTGCATTACAAGAATCGAATCCTTGAAATTCTTTGGGTAGTGAAAAATTTAGCTCTGCTAAGTGTCATACGTTGTTTCACTGTCTTCCAAATAAGAATGTGAAAGTTTTGTATTGGTTGTATTGTTTTTATACTAAACGTGAAATCGAGTCAATGTGCATAAATAAATGGTAAAACAAGCAATGATATATGATTGATCAGACCAATGTAAAAACTACTTGTTCTTCATTTCAAATGAAGCAATAGAGGGACAAATCTAATGTGTCATCTCATTCTCCTATGAATCATAAATGAGCAATTGGAGTCAAATTGCATATGACAGCAGAATTTAAATAAAATCCATCAGATTTACAGATAATACCTTTGGAATATCTAGATGACATTTTGTTACCAAAATTCTGGTCTTCGTCGCACACTGCTTCTGAATTGAATTTGGGCAGTGAAAGGAAGCAACGAGCAAAAGGGAACACCAACAGATTATCACACTGACTCACTTCGGAGTTTAGACTTTGGGCATGCTCGTCTATCCTCTGAAGGATGTAATTGTAGCAATGTATAAAGAATCGACTATTATCATTTCTAAAACCCATAACTATAACATCTGAATCAGGATAAAAACCATAAATCCATGGATTCATAACATCTGAATCAGGATAAAAACCATAAGTCCATGGATTTCGCTCTGAAGGCTTCGGAAAATTGTTAGTAAATTTGAAGTAAATATTGTGCTTTAGGGACCAATAGAAGTCATCTTTATTCAGAGAGCCATAGATGTTACCACTTGTGTGCTCCAGTGTAAAAATGCGCAGCTCTTTGCCATTAAAGAAAGCATATTGCAGGATGTCCCCATTGTGCAGCCCAAGGCATTCACGTCTTATACATCCTGGAAGTAAAAGATTTCGAGCTAGAGGAGGATCAATGGATTGAACACGATCGATTTTGCTCACCTGCTGCCAGTTTATGAAAATCCTCATAATGTGGCCTGTCAGGGACAGTTTGAACAGTGTCCCCTTGAAGAATACAGATTGTGTTCTCTCTAGATTCAATTCTTTTTGGAGATGAAACTTAGATTCAGTCCACTTCTGTGTCTCCGAAGAAAAGATCTTCAAATGGGCACAACCCTGCCGGTTTGGGATGAGGACAACCTTATAGTGATTGGATTCAGAAGGATTGAAAGCAAGTGCGCCAATTGCATCATGCGTGGTATCAAAGGTTTTCCCAATAATTTTCACACACTCACTCGTGGTGGGATTGCACACAATGTACTTGGGAGTTGTATATACACTCGACTGGCGAAATAGCAACAACCCATTGCAGCAGTCTAGAAATTCTCTGTTTTCATGAGGGCTGGACGGGCCTGGTAATGGA
Source organism: Cornus florida (assembly GCF_030987335.1). Taxonomy (NCBI): domain Eukaryota; kingdom Viridiplantae; phylum Streptophyta; class Magnoliopsida; order Cornales; family Cornaceae; genus Cornus; species Cornus florida. Next base: position 33,950,522 of record NW_026775578.1, on the reverse strand, counting down.
TTCTCGGCACCAATGAGTTTTTTCTGCGAAGATGAGCGACGTCCATGGCAATACCACAAGCCTCGTCGGGACGAATAGCCCAAGAACCCAACGGAGAAGATGAATCCGGAGAAAGGATATCTATCCTTTGGAATCAGTTGGTGATTGCAAAGTTCAACGATCAAATGGCGCCAACAACTCGAAACGCCCTTGTATTTGATGAGGGTCTCAGGAGGGAATCTACCAAGGATCTGGTCTTCAGTTAACATGTTAATGTTACTGATACGAGCACCGGCACCGTCGTCGTCATAATCGTCAATAATCCCATCGCTACTAGCACCATACTTGCCCTCATCAATACTTGTAATCCTAATGCTAGAAGTACTATCAATCTTGTTTTTATTGCTAGTGATCTTCTTGTTGATACCACGAATGTTCTTGAAGGTATGCTCTATGTCATTCCAGAACCAGCCCAACAATAAAATCAAAGCGGAAGATATTCCAATGACTTCTTCCATGTGTGGAATGGTTACTAATTGACCGAACAAGTCCGGACCCTATAGTCGTGTCTTTTTACGGTCGTACTCTTACTTGATTAGAATTCTTAAAATTACACATTACTTAAAGCCTTTGTTTGGTAAGGCCAAAAAAAAAAAAATATGAGAGAGAGAGAAAAATTTTAAACTTTTTTAAAGTTTGGATAGATAGAAAGATAATCGGAAAATTTAGTTTCCGCTTTCCCCCCAAAAATTTTCCTCTAAAAACGTGTTTCTCTGCGCAAATTATACCGATAATTTTTTTTTTTTATTATTGTTCCATATTTATATGCAGTTCCTATTTTACCCAGCAGTTTAATCGTTGCAAAGTTCTCTCCAAAGGTAAATTCTCTTACAGATAGAATTTTTTTTTTTTTTTAATTATATGTTCTATATTGCATTTCTAGCCACTCATAATCCCAAATCATACTAAAATCAGAATTTTTTATAATTAGGGAGGTTATTTTAACGATTTTTTTTGTTCCAAATATATACCCAATATCCAATATATATATATATAGATACTGGGTATATACCCAGAATCCAAATCATACTAAAATCATAATTTTTTATAATTAGGAATGCTATTTTAACGATTTCTTTCGTTCCAAATATATACCCCGTATTAAATAACTATATCTATATCTATATCTATACTATTATTAAATGTGCAAAGTGTTTCAGTGTTTCGGTATTTTAGTATTTCAGTATTTATTTATTTATATAAAAAAATATTTATTAATTGATATAAAAATAGTTTTTGTAAAAATAGTTTCTATAAAATTTTAAAAATTACCTAATAAAATCAATTAGTTATTTTTTATGGATAATTATAGTTTCTATAAAACTCTAAAAATTACCTAATAAAATCAATCACATTATATATAAAACTCTTATTTTTAATTATTTTTTATGGATAATTATCACAATATAACTAGACCGGCCCAATTATGATTATGTCATTAACAGAAAAGGACACATGTCATCATCCTATTCATCCAAGAAGTCTATAAATAGAGGCATGGAGGAAGGCGAAAGGAGTACAGAAATTGAGAATTCTATAAATCCAGAATTTCAGAGTAAAATACTAAAATACAGAAGCTCTATCAAGAGTTTTTATCTATACTATTATTAGATGTGTAAAGAGCTTCATTATTAATTTATATAAAAAATATATATATTTATTAAATGATATGAAAAGAGTTTTTAGAAAAAAAAAAAAAAAAAAAAAAAAAAAAAAAAAAAAAAAAAAAAACAGTAAAATCGACATAATAAAATTTAAATTAACCTATTTATCTATTTATTATTATCCATTTTTAATTAAAGAAAATCTAATTAGACAAGATTTATTAATATAAAAAATATTTATTAATTGATATATAAAATAAAATAATTTTTTATAAAACTCTACCACAAATTAGCTTTTATTATGAGTATCTTAATAAAATTAAATCTAATTAGACAAGTATATATTTAAAGAAAATAAAATAATTTCAAGAAAACTCTATTACAAATTACCTATTTTATTATCAATAAAACTCTATCAATAAACATATATTTAAAGAGTTTCTATAAAACTCTAACACAAATTATTAATTTATCAATTTATTATGAGTTTTTTAATAAAAGGAAACCTAATTAGACAAGTATTATTAATATAAAAACTTATTTATTTATTAACTGATACAAAAAGAAGTTTTTAAAGAGTTTTTAAAATACAAATTACCTATTTCTCTATTTATTTTGAGTTTTTTAATAAAAGTAAATCAAATTAGACAAGAATTATTAAAATAAAAAATATTTATTAATTGATATAAAAAGAGTTTTAAAATAGTTTATATTAAACTCTAACACAAATTATCTATTTATTTACCTAATAAAACCAATCAAAATCTATATAAAACTCTTATTTTTTGTTATTTTTTATAGATAATTATAGTTTTTATAAAAATCTAAAAATTACCTAATAAAATCAATCATATTCTATATAAAACTCTTATTTTTAATTATTTTTTATGGATAATTATCACAATATAACTGGCTCGACCCAGTTATAATTATGTCATTATCAGAAAAGGACACATGTCATCATCCTATTCATCCAAGAAATCTATAAATAGAAACATGGAGAAAGGACAAAGGGGTACAGAAATTGAGAATTCTAGAAATTTAGAATTCCAGAGTAAAATACAGATTCCAGAGTAAAATACAAAAGCTCTGTCAAAGAGTTTTCGTGTTTCAATATTTATTTATTTATATAAAAAAATATTTATTAATTGATATAAAAAGAGTTTTATCTATACTATTATTAGATGTGTAAAGAGTTTCAGTATTTATTTATTTATGTAAAAAAAATATTTATTAAATGATATGATAAAATACTAAAATCTACATAATAAAATTTAAATTAATCTATTTATCTATTTATTATTATCAATTTTTAATAAACTAAATCTAATTAGACAAAAATTATTAATATAAAAAATATTTATTAATTGATATATAAAATAAAATAATTTTGACATAACTCTACTATAAGTTTCTTAATAAAATTAAATCTAATTAGACAAGTATATATTTAAAGAAAATAAAATAATTTATATAAGACTCTATTACAAATTACCTATTTTATTTTCAATAAAACTTTATCAACAGAGTTTGTATAAAATTCTAACACAAATTATCTATTTATCTATTTATTATGAGTTTTTTAAGAAAAAAAACCTAATTAGACAAGTATTATTAATATAAAAAATAATTTATTCACTCAAACAAACAGAGGTTTTAAAAGAGTTTTTAAAAAACTCTAACACAAATAACCTATTTATCTATTTATTATGAGTTTTTTTAATGAAACTAAATCTAATTAGACAATATTTATTAAAATAAAAAAAAATTATTAATTGATATAATATGAGTTTTTAAAAGAGTTTATATTAAACTCTAATACAAATTACCTATTTATTTATTATAAGTTTATTAATAAAAGAAAATCTAAGTAGACAACAATTATTAATATAAAAAATATTTTTAATTGATATAAAAATAAAATAATTTTTCTAAAATCCTACCACAAATTACCTTTTATTATGAGTTATTTTAAAAAAAAGCTAATCTAATTAGATAGGAATTATTAAAATATAAAAATATTTATTAATTCATATAAAAATAGTTTAAAAATATTTTCTATAATACTCTAACACGTATTACATATTACAATCTTTTAATAAAAGAAAATCTAATTTTTAGAATAAAATACAAAAGTTCTACCAAAGTGTTTTAGTATTTATTTAATTGTATAAAAAAATATTAATTAATTGATATAAAAAAGTTTTTATCTATACTACTATTAAATGTGTAAAGAGTTTCAGTATTTAAGTATCTATTTATATAAAAAAATATTTATTAATTGATATGAAAAGTGTTTATTTTAAAAAAATAAAAAAAAACTTCTATCAAACTCCAAAACCTATCTAATAAAACTTAAATTAACCTATTTATCTATTTATTATTATGAATTTTTTAATAAATGAAAATTGAATTAGACAAGAATTATTAATATAAAAAATACTTATTAATTCATCTATAAAATAAAATTATTTTTCTAAAACTCTACCACAAATTAACTTTTATTATGAGTTTCTTAGTAAAATTAAATTTAATTAGACAAGGATCTAATTAAATAAAATAAAATATTAAATATACAAAGAGTTTCAGTATTTTAATATTTATTTATTTATATAAAAAATATTTATTCATTGATATGAAAAGAGATTTTATATAAAAAAAAATAATAATAAAAGAAAAAAAAAACTCTATAAAACTTTAAAATCTACCTAATAAAATTCAAATTAACCTACTTATCTATTTATTATTATGAATTTTTTAATAAAATTAAATCTAAAGTTTCAGTATTTATTTATTTATTTAAAAAATATTTAGAAAGAGTTTCAGTATATCAGTATTTATTTATTTATATAAAAAAATATTTATTAATTAATATGAAAAGAGTTTTTATAGAAAAAAACTTCTATAAAACTCTAAAATCTGCCTAATAAAATTCAAATTAACCTATTTATTATTACGAATTTTTTAATAAAAGAAAATCTAATTTTCAGAGTAAAATACAGAAGTTCTACCAAGGTGTTTAAGTATTTATTTATTAATAGATATAAAAAAAGTTTTTATCTATAGTATTGTTACATGTGCAAAGAGTTTCAGTATTTAAGTATCTAAAATTTAAGTTAATCTATTTATCTATTTAATATTATGAATTTTTTAATAAAAGAAAATCCAATTAGACTAGAATTATTAATATAAAAAATATTTATTAATTGATATATAAAATAAAATAATTTTTCTAAAACTCTACCACAAATTAACTTTTATTATGAGTTTCTTAATAAAATTAAATCTATTTAGACAAGGATATATTTAAAGAAAATAAAATAATTTTTATAAAACTCTATCACAAATCACGAATTTTATTTTTAATAAAACTCTATAACAGTAGACAAAGATATAATATTTAAAGAGTTTCTATAAAATTTTAACTCAAATTTCCTATTTATATATGTATTAAGAGTTTTTTAATAAAAGGAAGTCTAATTACACAAGTATTATTAATATAAATAATTATTTATTAATTGATCTAAAAAGAGTTTTTAAAAGTGTTTCTATAAAATTATAACATAAATTACCTATTTATCTATTTATTATGAGTTTTTTTTAATAAAATAAAATCTAATTAGACAAGCATTATTAAGATAAAAAATTATTTATTAATCGATATAAAAAGAGGTTTGAAAGTAATTTCTATAAAACTCTAATACAAATTACCTATTTATCTATTTATTATGAGTTTTTTTAATAAAAGGAAATCTAATTAGAGAAGAATTATTAATATAAAAAAATTCTTATTAATTGATATAAAAAGTGTTTTTTAAAGAGTTTCTATTAAACTGTAACACAAATTACCTATTTATTTATTTATTATAAATAGATTTCCAGAAAATAAAATAATTTCTATAAAATTCTACCATAAATTATCTATTTTATTTTCTTTAAAACTCTATCACATATAACTTGTTTTTATCTATTTATTGTGAGCTTTTTGATGAAAGAAATCTAATTAGACAACGATATATTTAAAGAAAATAAAATATTTTTTTAAAAGAGTTTATATAAAATTCTAATACAAATTACCTATTTATGCATTTATTATGAATTTTTTAATAAAATATAATATAACTAGACAAGAATTATTAATATAAAAAATATTTAATAATTCATATAAAAAATAAAATAATTTTTCTAAAACTCTACCACAAATTATCTTTTATTATGAATTTTTTAATAAAAGAAAATCTAATTAGAAAATGATATATATATTTAAAGAAAATAAATAATTTATATAAAATTCTACCACAAATTGCCTATTTTATTTGCAATGAAACTCTATCACATTAAATAATGATATATTTAAAGAGTTTTTATAAAACTGTAAAACAAATTACTAAAACTTTTTCACAAATTAAGTATTTTATTTTCTTTAAAACTCTATCACATATAACATGTATTTATCTATTTATTATGAGTTTTATAATAAAATGAAATCTAATTAATTAAGGATATATTTAAAGAAAATAAAACAATTTTTATAACTCTATCACATTAGAGAAAGATATATTTAAAGAAAATATATAATAATATAATAATACATATAAATAAAATATAAATGTTAAAGAATTTGAACATTTTAGTATTTATTTTTTAATAAAAATTTATTTATTAATTAATATAAAAAGAGAACTATATCACATATAAGTAGATAACCCTTGTATTTATCTATTTTTTATGAGTTTTTTAATAAAATAAAATCTAATTTTACAAAGATATATCTAAATAAAATAAAATAATTTCTATAAAACTCTACCACAAATTACATATTTAAAGAAAATAAAATATAACCTAGGGTCTTCCAAAAACCACAAACTCCATATAATAAATTTTTATATCAATTTCAATCTAATGTATAATTAGTATAATTGAATTTCTATTTTAAAATTTAATTAAAAATTAATATATTTGGATTTCTATTGTAAATTAAAATTTATACTAAATTTCAAATTATCTAATGAAATTCAAATTACAAATTACCTAATAAAATTCAAATTACCTAAAAGAATTTGTTTGCAAAACTCAAATATTTCACTATTAAAATAAAAACTTATTAATTAATAAAAAATAAAATATACATATTTCAGTATTAATATAAAAATGTAAAAGAATTTATTAATTTACGAAAGTTAAACTCTATCACCAATTTCAAAATATTTTAGTATTTATTTATTAATATAAAATAAATATTTATTAATCAATATGAAAACAAAAATTTTATAAGTTATAAAATATTCACCACGTGCATCGCACGTGCCTTTTCCTAATATATATATATGTGTGTGATCTACGAAGGCAAGTAGAAGTGGATGCTCTTTACGAATACAAAGAGACAACATATGGTATGATATATATATATACCAGGTTGTCACGCCCTGGATTCCTAAACACAGTCTCATGCCATGAATATAATAGAAATTTTAAAAAAAAAAAAAATTAAATTCTTTTTTATTTTTTTATATTCTTTACTTATTTACTTCATCACGCCGTGAACAACTAAGCCTTGTATATATTAGTATGTTGTGTAATCTGGTTAGACTTACGTGAATAATTAAAGTCAAATTTTCACAGCATTTAAAACACGATTCTAGAGATCCAACAAAATGATTTAATTCTCCGTATTGGTGCATTTCTGACTATCCCAACAAGAAGATGGTATTCATAAGGTCATCATTAGCATTGACTAAGTAGGCTGGTAACACTTTTTTTCCACTGTCATATATTTACAATGTTATTTATTTACAATATTCATATTCACCTACGTATAAAGATAATGATCACTTGTACCATATCAGTTTCCTTATTCAAATATAATATATATATGTTTTCATTATTTTGCAAACCAACGTCTATGTACCTGGGAGTAATCATTTTTCCCATTTAAAGGAATATATATATATATATATATATATATATATATATATATATATAAAATACTCATGCACCTCTCTCTTTATATAAATGAATATACAATAGAATCGATTTTTCTATTTGTTTTGATTTGTCTCTTTGTTTTTTTATATCTTCCTTGTGCTGCTTTGTGTTTCCCTTTTCTTTATGTTTATTTAAGGTATATTAGACTAGGTGTCTTCTTAGTGTGCTTATAGTATTGTGAATTGGTTATCAGTGAGTTTGATTCAAGGAATTGCATGATTTGATATTATTTTCAAATGAGTTGTGTTTTTTCTTAATTAAACAGCAAAAAAGTGGTGGTTAGCCTATATTCTTAATTTTAGTTGTTCTTATTTCTATAGTGCGTGTGAGAAAAGACGCATGTCTAATGATTTGTGTCGCAATTATAAAAAGCAAAAAAGAAAAAAAAAATTTAATTTGGTGACTTTCAAAACATTGAATTGAAGGTATACTTTGTTAACAAGTTTAGATTTTTGAAGTTAATCTAGAACTCGGTATACCATATGGATAACAAATTAGTTATCATTGTGCTATAACCATTGAAACTAAAATAGTACTTCTTTGTCATACTATATGTGTTTGATTATAATTGTTTCTTGTTATTAAACTTTTCAGATGGATAGTAATGACGAACATGATGAAGAGCTCAGTCTCATTGTTACATAATTTGTTGGTACTGTAACTTATATGTGTACATACTACTTACCACAATTGATAGGGGTCCACAACGTAATTGTTATTTGACTAAACGAGAATTTGTGAGTGACATTATGCAATCTAATGAACACTGTCATAACTTATTGCGGATGAATGTGGAATCCTTTCAAAGATTCGTGTACATATTTTGAGGAACTAGGAGGCTGAAAGACACTGTGCATTATAGCATTGAGGAGCAACTTGTAATGTTTTTACACATTGTATCACATAGTGTTAAAAATCGAAGTGCAAAATACTACTTTAAACGTTCAGGTGAAACTATATCTCGACATTTTAAAACCGTGTTAGATGCAATAATAGGCATGGAAGAAGACTTTTTAAAGCAACCTAGCTCTAAAACAGAGACACCAAAGGAGATACGTGATAACAACAGAATGTGGCCATATTTTAAGGTATGGTCTCATTTAAATAATGCAATTACAGCTTTGAAAAACACTACAGGTGAAGTGTCCTCAGATTCTCACACAATTAAAGAGTGGTTAGTGAATTTTTACACTGACTTATATAATGAGAATGGGGCGACGAATGCTGAAGTTATTAATCCAAGAAAACAGATATCTCAGGAAGACAGTTGTGCTATTGATCAATGTTTCACTGCTGAGGAAATAAAAAATGTTGTGATGCACTTCAAACCTGATAAGGCTCCGGGACCTGATGGTTTCCCTGCTAGGTTCTTTCAGAAATTTTGGGAGATTGTTGGCCAAGATGTGGTGAGTGAGGTCCTACATTTTTTCAATAATGGAAATCTTCCAAAGGGAGTTAATTCAACCTTTCTTACTCTTATCCCTAAGAGTAATCATGGAGACAAAATTGCGAATTACAGACCTATTGCCTTGTGCAATATCACTTATAAGATTATCTCTAAGTTGCTTGCTAACAGGTTGAGTTCTGTACTGCCTAATCTGATAGGACCAGAACAGTCAGCATTCATCAAGAATAGGAGACTTCATGATAACTTCCTGTTAGTGAATGATCTTGTCAAGGGGTTTGGCAGGAAGAAAGGAGATCTTTCAGTGGCCTTAAAGATTGATATTAAAAAGGCCTATGATTCAGTGAATTGGAGATTTTTACAGAATATTCTTCAAAGTCATGGTTTCAGTGAGAAGTGGATCACATGGATAATGGGGTGTATTACTATAGCAAATTTTTCTGTGCTCTGTAATGATGTCCCTGCAGGTTTTTTCTAAGCTTCAAAAGGTCTTAGACAAGGGTGCCCTTTGTCTCCTCTGTTGTTTGCCTTTGTAACATAGTATTTTTCTAATATTATAAATAAGGATTCTGAGGTTGGAAGAATCAAGAGATGCAATGAGGTGGTTAAAACAGGTCTGAAGATTTCACATGCCTTCTATGCAGATGATTTGGTTATGGTGGTGAAAGCTGAAGTGGCCTCAATCAAAGCTATTGCAGATATTTTAACTGTGTTCAGATCTTCTTCAGGGCTGCAGGTGAATAAAGAAAAAAGCTCAATTATTTTCTCCAAAGCTATAAGAGGCAGAAGAAGATTATCCAGAATTTTGAAGTTTTAGTTTGAACAGTTTCCTTTCAAGTATCTTGGGTTGCCTTTATCATATAACGTTCTAAGAACCGGTAACTATAGGATCCTGCTTGATAAAGTGGATGTTAGGTTGGGTCATTGGAATACAATCAACTTATCCTTGGCTGGGAGGGTGGAGTTGATCAAATCAGTTGTGTTCTCTTATTTATATCATTGGATTTTTGGATTCAAGGTTCCTTGGGAAGTAAAAAATATGTTGGAGAAAAGATGTAAACAATTTTTATGGAGTGGTAAACAAAATACCAAGAAGATGGCTCAGCTTAAGTGGAGTCAAGTCACTCTTCCTGTTGAAGAGGGTGGTTTCAATGTCAGAAAGATTAGAGATATTGATTTTGCAGCAAAGGTAACCATGTGCTGGGATTTTATTCAACAAAAAGGTAAATTATGGATACAATGGTTGAAGGCAGTATATTTGACCAAGACTAATTTATGGCTTGTTATTCCAAAGGTCACTGATTCAGTTGTTTGGAAATATCTGCTGGGGGTCCGAGAGATGTTGTTGAACAATGTAAAATTTCAGATTGGGGATGGCACTCAGTTCATGTTGTTGACAGACCCTTGGTGTCAAGGACAGTCTTTATTATAGTTGTTTGGGGCTAATAGATTTAGAAATTTTGATAGACAAACTTTCTTATATGTGATTCTACATCAAAGAAATTGGAATCTTCCTACAGATTTCTCTGAGAACATGAAGACTGTTATTTAGCAGACTGATATTCATGCAGGAAGTGATCAAATCAAGTGGAAACATGGGAATTTCTCTCTGAAAGCAGCATGGAATTGTTGCAGAGTTACTGGAAACAGGTGCAAATGGGCTAGATTGTGTTGGAAACATTGCAGGTCTCGGATCAATTTGTGTGCTGTCATCATTTTACATAACGAAAATTTGTCTTTTGTGAAGTTGCAGAAAAGAGGACTGCCAATTAGTTCTATTTGCCATAATTGCTATGCTGGGGATAATTCTAATGAACATTTGTTCTATCATTGTGGTTTTGCTGTTGAGATTTGGAGAAAGGTTTTTGATTTGCTGCAGCTACAGGTCCTTCAGTTTTTAAGTCTCAATCACATTGTGGACTGGTTTTTGCAAAACACTATGACAAAGTCTCTTAAATCTAAGATTTTGAATGGGATTTTTCCAATTACTCTATGGAAGATATGGTCCAGTAGAAATGCTATGCTTCATACAAGGATACAAGAACAGAGCTCACATGCACTGCAAGCTATTATTTGGGATGTTATCACATATCTCAATATTAGTTTAGCAGGCTTATTGATTGTATTTGGTTTGTAATTTTTCATTCTGAGGTTTGCTGTTTGCTGAAATTAGAATTTATTTCCTTTTTTTAGGCTTTGGAGATTTGTCTCCTAATGTAATTGTACTATTTTGAATATTTTTATAAAATCAACCCATTCAGGAAAAAAAAAATGTAACCTAACATTACTTCAAAATGTATTAGCAACTTGCACGTTTGATTTGAGATTTACTTATGTACTAGCTGGATGGGAAGGTTCGCATCCGATTCTAGAGTTTTAGAAGGTGCCACTCACAGGGAAAATAAACTTACATGTCCCCTAGGTAATTATGTAATTTTCAAGTATATATAATCCTTTTTAAACTTCTAAAAAATTACTAAAACTACTATTGTAATTTTTTTAGGTAAGTACTACCTTGCATGCATTTATATTACATTTTATTTATTTATTAATATTTGATTCTTTCAAATGTTGACTAGGCGAATCATGATGCAAAAAATTGACTTGATTGATGAATTGACTATAGTTTGTGGCACTAATCATGCAACCGGAGAATGGGCTAGTTCTGCGAAGGATATAAATGCTAACATGTCAAAACAAATGAATGATAGTGAAGAGGAATATACACCTTTAGCGGATCCTGGTGGCAACATGATTGGGGATGACTTAGGTGACTCTGAAGGTAATTGTTTTGCTAATCCATCGGGTAATGTTGGTAGCCAAACAACTAATGTTGGTAGCCAAACAACTGGGGACAAACATAACCAAGGATCTTCTTCATGTCCATTTAAACGTCGTGCGAAGAAACCACGAACTGCAGAAAGTGTTTCTGAAACAATGACTACTATTGCAAATAACATGGCAAGATTAGCTGATGCATATGAGAAAAACAAGCCATGTATCAATTATTCAGAACTTTACAAATTTGTGATGGCTGTTGAAGAGCTTGATATCCCTAACCGCATGAATGCATTTGAGTTCTTGAATGCTGATCCTATCCAAGCAAGAGCCTTTTTTATTTATCCTTCTGAGATGCGTTACTTGTTTTTACTTCGACAACTCTCCTCAAATAATTCTTCTACTATTTAAATTTTGATGGAAAAACTTTATTGCATGAATGTTTTATTGAAAGACCATATTGAACTTTTGATTTGGTATATTAATGCAAGTCAATTCCATATATATATATATATATATAGTTATATGGTGAAATATTTGATTTTTCTCTCAAAGGGTAATTTTGATATGTATAATCATTTTCTTTTCACTTTCATGCTATTCAAACTAACAAACTAATATTTTTCAACTATTTTCTTCGATAAATTTTCATGTTAACCAAATGCATACTAGAAAATCACTTTTCTTTTCATTTACTTCACTTTGTGTGCAAATGTGCAAATTGTTTCAATATTTCAGTATTTATTTATTTATATAAAAATATTTATTAATTGATATAAAAAGAATAATTATTTTTTTATGGATAATTATCACAATATAATCGGCCCGGCCCGGTCCAGTTCGGTTATGTTTACGTCATTATCCGGAGAGGACACATGTCATCATCCTATTAATCCAAGAAGCCTATAAATAAAGGCATGGAAGAAGGAGGAAGGGGTATAGAAATTGAGAATTCTATAAATCCAGAATTCTAGAGTAAAATACAGAAGCTCTGTGAAAAAGTTTCAGTATTTATTTACTTATATAAAAAAATATTTATAAATTGATATAAAAACAGTTTTTATCTGTACTATTATTAAATGTGTAAAGAGTTTAGTGTTTCAGTATTTATTTATTTATATGAAAAAATATCTATTAATCAATATGAAAAGAGTTAAAACTCTAAAATCTACCTAATAAAACTAAAAATAACCTATTTATCTATTTATTATTATGATTTTTTTAATAAAAGAAAATCTAATTAGACAAGAATTATTAATTGATATAAAAAGAGGTTTTAAAAGAGTTTCTATAAAACTCTAACACAAATTACCTCTTTATCTATTTATTATGAGTTTTTAAATAAAAAGAAATCTAATTGGACAAGAATTATTAATATAAAAAATATTTATTAATTGATATAAAAAGAGTTTCTATGAAACTCTAACACAAATTGCCTATTTATTTATTTATTATGAGTTTTTAAATAAAACAAATCTAATTAGACAAGAATTATTAATATAAAAATAAATTGAGAATTCAAATTCCAGAATAAAATAGAAGCTGTGTCAAAGTGTTTCACTATTTCAATATTTATTTATTTATATAAAAAATATTTATTAATTGATATAAAAAGAGTTGTTATCCATAATATTATTAAATGAGCAAAGAGTTTAGTGTTTTAAAAATTATTTATTTATTTATTTATATAAAAAAATATCTATTAATTGATATGAAAAGAGTTTATCTATATATATATAAACTCTATAAAACTCTAAAATCTACCTAATAAAATTAAAATTAACCTATTTATCTATTTATTATTATGATTTTCTTAATAAAATAAAATCTAATTTGATAATAATTATTAATATAAAAAATATTTATTAATTGATTTATAAAATAAAATAATTTTTCTAAAACTCTACCACAAATTAACTTTTATTATGCGTTTTTTAATAAAATGAAATCTAATTCGACAAGGATATATTTAAAGAAAATAAAATAATTTCTATAAAACTCTATTTCAAATTACCTATTTTATTTTCAATAAAACTCTATCATATTAGACAAAGATATATTTAAAGAGTTTCTATAAAACTCTAACACAAATTACCTATTTCTTTACTTATTGTGAGTTTTTTAATAAAAGGAAATCTAATTAGAGAAGTACTAGTAATACATATAAAAAGAGGTTTTAAAAGAGTTTCTATAAAACTCTAACACAGATTAACTATTTATCTATTTATTATGAGTTTTCTAATAAAAGGAAATCTAATTAGACAAGAATTATTAATATAAAAAATATTTATTAATTGATATAAAAAGAGTTTTAAAAAAATTTCTATGAAACTCTGACACAAATTACCTATTTATTTATTTACTATGACTTTTTAAATAAAAGAAAATCTAATTCGGCAAGAATTATTAATATAAAAAATAAAATAATTTTTCTACAACTGTATCGCAAATTACCTTTTATTATGAGTTTTTTTTAATAAAAGGTAATCTAATTAGCCAAGAATTATTAATATATAAAAATATTTATTAATTCATATAAAAAGAGTTTTTAAAAGATTTTCTATAAAACTTCAACACATATTATCTATTTATCTATTTATTATGAGTTTTTAAATAAAATAAAATATAATTTAACAAGAATATATTTAAAGAAAATAAAAAAATTTAAAAAATCTAGCACAAATTAACTATTTTATTTTCCATAAAACTCTATCACATTAGCTATTTATTTTGATTTTTTTAATAAAATAAAATCTAATTAGACAAGAATATATTTATAAAAAAATAAAATAATTTCTACAAAACTCTACCAAAATTAGCTATTTTATTTTCTATAAAACTCCATCCTATATAACATGTATTTATCTATTTATCATGAATATTTTTACAAAAAATAAAATAATTTCTATAAAACTCTACCACAAATCATCTATTGTATTTTCTTCAAAACTTTATCACATATGACCTGCATTTATTTATTTATTATGAGTTTTTTAATAAAAGGAAATCTAATTAGACAAGTATATAATTAAAGAAAATAAAATAATTTTTTAAAAGAGTTTTTTTTTTAGTAAAAGAACATATAACTAGACAAGAATTCTTAATATAATTTTTTTTAATAATTAATATAAACAATAAAATAATTTTTCTAAAATTGTTCCACAAATTACCTTTTATTATGTGTTTTTCGAATAAAAGAAAATCTAATTAGACAATGATATATATATATTTAAAGAAAATAAATAATTTATATAAAACTCTACCACAAATTACCTATTTTATTTTTTATATAACTCTATCACGTTAGACAAAAATATATTTAAAGAAAATAAAGTATAACCTAGGGTCTTCCGAAATAACCACAAACTACATATAATAAATTTTTATATCAATTTCAATCCAATGTATGTGTAGTATAATTGAATTTCTATTTTAAAATTTAATATAATGGAATTTCTATTGTAAATTTAAAATTATACTAAATTTCAAATTACCTAATAAAATTCAAATTACAAATTACTTAATAAAATTCAATTCTGCACTATTATATATATATATATATATATATATATATATATATATATATATATTTAAACATTACCTAATAAAATTCAAATTACAAATTACCTAAAAAAATTTATTACTTTGCAAAACTCAAACTCTACCACCAATTTCAGTATTAAAATAATTTTTTATTAATTAATAAAAAATAAAATATAAATATTTCAGTATTAATATAAAAACCTAAAAGAATTTATTACTTTGTAAAACTTAAACTGCCACAAATTTCAAAATATTTCAGTATTTATTTATTAATATAAAAAAATATTTATTAATTAATATAAAAAGAGTTACAAAAATTTTTTGTAAGGTTTATTTTTACAAGCTTCAAATCAATAATTAAAAAATATATATATGAAAACAAAAATTATATATATATATATATAAATAGAGATTTGTAAATTTGTCTTTTGCCTAAAAATACATAGCACGTTTTCTTATGTGAAGATATTTGGCACATACAAGTCACATAAAGCGGGAGCGTGAGAGTGGTAGAATTATGTCATAAATAGTGAGTCCGCACATACAAGTCACATAAAGTGGGAGTGTGAGAGCGGTAGAAATATGTTATAAATAGTGAGAATTTGAGTCAGAACGCGCACAGAGCATAAGAGCGAGAATGCATTTGAAGCGTAAGAGCGACACCCATTGAGAATGATTGTATGACTTAGCACATATCATATCATTGGTATGCCCACCAAGTCCTTACCCTCTAAGGGTCTAACCCGTCTATTTAAATAATTTGGACATGAGACTTCTTCCATGCGTGGAATGGGTTGCTAATTAACTGTCCAAAGTACTGTTAGGCCTAACCCTAATATTCGAAGAGAAATGCTAATTGTTGTCGTATCCTTTCACATTTGTACTCCTAATTGTTTAGAATTCTTAAAATTAGAAGTTACTTAATTAAATGTCTCCTACTGATATCTATAAAAAAAGAAAAAAGAAAAAAAAAAAATCACCACATGAAATATCTGTATGCAGAATTGAGTCTTGATATTTAGTTCAATTGCCGCATAGAGTGATTTTATAAATAAAAAAAAAAAAATTAGATTAATGAATGGCACAGTGTAGCATAGTGGTATGTCTTTCATATTTCAAATGAACGATAGTACTCAAAATGCATTAAAGAAAAAATTAAACGACAAAAAAAAAAAAAAAAAAATTCACTACCACTAATTTACATAGACCACTCTATCATATGAGATTAAGACAAGAATAATGATAGAGTGTGTGTGTATTTTTTGTTCAATTGATACACCAAATGAAAAAATAAAAAAATGAAAAACGAAACGTTTTAGGGTATAATAATAATAATAATTATTATTATTATTTGGTTAGAGATGATTATTTTATGTTTACCTATTTATTTAATTTTTTTTTTTTTTTTTGGTCAAAAGATAATTGTTTTAACAAAGATAACTATTCTTTTAGTTTTTTTATTTCTTATTTTTTATAATTTTCCTGAATTTATTTAATAGATAAAAGTTATTCAATTGAGATATATATATATACTCGGAAAAGGCACGTGCAATGCACGTGTTGAATATTTTGTAGATAATGTGATAGAGTTTTATAGAAAATAAAAAAGTCAATTTGTGGTAGATTTTATAAAAATTATTTTATTTTCATTAAATATATTATTGTTTAATTATTTTTTTTATTAAAAAAACTCATAATAAATAGATAAATAGGTAATATGTGTTACAATTTTATAGAAACTCTTTTAAAAACTCTTTTTATATCAATTAATAAATATTTTTTTATATTAATAATTATTGTCTAATTAGATTTCAATGAATAAATAAATAAGTAATTTGTGTTACAATTTTATAGAAACTCTTTTAAAACCTCTTTTTATATCAATTAATAAATAATTTTTTCTATTAACAATACTTGTTTAATTAGATTTTCTTTTATTAAAAAAACTCAAAATAAATAGATAAATAGGTAATTTGTATTAGAGTTTTTATACAAAATCTTAAAATATATCTTTGTCTAATGTATTATAATTTTATTGAAAATAAAATAGGTAATTTGTGGTAGAGTTTTTCTAGTCTAATTAGATTTTATTTTATTAAAAAACTTATAATAAATAAATAAATAAATAATTTGTATTAGAGATTAATAGAAACTCTTTTAAAAACTCTTTTTATATCAATTAATAAATATTTTTAAATTTTAATAATTCTTGTCAAATTAGATTAGTTTTTATTTAAAAAAAAAAAACTCATAATAAAAAGTAGTTTGTGATAAAGTTTTAGAAAAATTATTTTATTTTTTATATCAATTAAAAAATATTTTTTATATTAATAATTCTTGTCTAATTAGAATTTCTTTTATTAAAAAACTTATAATAAATAAATAAGGTAATTTGCTTTAGAGTTTAATATAAACTCTTTTAAAAATTCTTTTTATATCGATTAATAAATATTTGTATTTTAATAAATCGGTAATTTGTGTTAGAGTTTTTTATATAAACTGTTTTGAACTTCTTTTTATATCAATTAATAAATAATTTTTTATGTTAGTAATACTTGTCTAATTTGATTTTCTTTTATTAAAAAAACTCATAATAAATAGATAAATAGGTAATTTGTGTTAGAACTTTATAGAAACTCTTTGCACATCTAATAATAGTATAGATAAAAACTCTTTTTAATAAATACTGAAACTCTTTGGCAGAGCTTCTGTATTTTACTCTGTAATTCTAGATTTCTAGAATTCTCAATTTTTGTACCCCTTCCTCCATGCCTCTATTTATAGGCTTCTTGGGTTAATAGAATTATGACACGTGTCCTTTTATGATAGTGACATAATCATAACAGGGCAGGTCGGTTATATTGTGATAATCATCTATAAAAAATAACTATTCTTTTTATATTGAACTAAAAATAAGAGTTTTATATAGAATGTGATTGATATTATTAGCTAATTTTGTAATTAATAAATATTTTTTATTTTAATAATTATTGTCTAATTAGATTTACTTTTATTAAAAAAAAAAAAACTCATAATAAATAGATAAATAGGTAATTTGTGTTAGACTTTTATAGAAACTCTTTTAAAACTTCTTTTTATATCAATTAATAAATAATTTTTAATATTAATAATACTTGTCTGATTAGATTTCCTTTTATTAATTCAACTTCCATATTTGTTATAGGAAGTGGCTAAAGATTCCTATGATATCCGATGATCAACTTTCCACCTTTGTAACAGGTTTTACACTCAGTGCAATTATATATGCATCCTTATCCGTATTTGCTCACCAAAACCGACATTTGATGTCATGATGTACCTTCTAACCGTCTGAGCACACCAAGAAAAATTATAAACTTTCCAGCTCAGTCGCCCGATCGTCATATCACTATTTATGGAAACTGCTAAATCCTCCTCGAGTACCTTAAACTCCATCTGAGTAAGGTAACACCGTCTCCAAGGTCAGCTCTAATATTCAAAGTTGACCTTCTCAAGTAACGTAATAATAACAATTGTTATTATTACACCTGCTATAAATGCATCTAATAACTCAACAACTAACTAAAAGATTTAAATATTCTATCGTTCGTTGAGAGCATCCATTTATATCATTGCTTCCACCAGACGGAATTTGATATAAAGTGTGAATCACCACTGTAATCTATCTAAACCGTCTCATGATCCATTCTATTTGTATGAACTGAAGTCCTACCAGTTCGAAATAGACAAGAATCAAGCGGACCTAATGTATCAGTCAACCAATATCCCATCCAGAATCCTGACCCTTGTGTAAAATCAGAAATCCCGCAACTACATCTGTAAAATGCTTTCTCATTTCCACTTTAGTATAGGAAATGGCTGCAAAGGATCTAGTGATCTTTGATGGTCCATCTCTATTATCTAATAAATATTAGACTTGGAGAGAAATCACTATGTCCCTTCTCCCGCCTATCGTGAAGCATCATGTTTCCACCAGGATGAAGAACTAAAAGTTGTGAAACTCAGTCCGTGCATCCTCCATCCAATTTGTCTATAGAAAGTACCGTTAGTCTGGTACCACCAGCTTTCATCTGTACCCAATGTTTAAATTAAAGCATCTTCAAAAGCGAATTCTGTAACTAAATCTATCCACCACTGATCCGTGATAAACTTGCCGATATTGAAAATCAATCGGTAATTCCATTTATCAATAGTCAACTATGATTTTAACTCAACAAAAGTCAACAAACTACGACCTTTCCATACTTACCATGCACCTCATCTTTATATAGGTGTTTGGTCTCACCATCTTGTCTTTGACACACCCTGCTTCTTTAAGACAAGTTAATGACAATCTGACTTCTTTATCTAATTTCAAAATAATATGAATTCTTTCCATCCTTTATATAAGTTATCAATTTCCTAGCAACAGCTAATTGTTGCAAATTGTGAATAAAAAAATAATTCCATATTATTTATGGAAATGAAGAGATTTAGTTTTCTCCTCCATGTGCAACACTGGCAAATCCCTCTTAATGATACACCCTCGTGAATAAATTCTTGATTAAGAATTTACTGATGAATATTTGTTCAGTCTCCTATCCTTACTCGGTGTCATTCCAATAAGTATTTAATCCAATACTAAATCCTCCTTCCGACTTGGTAACAACTTCTGAAATTTTCAAGAAAATGTTCAGCAAATCCAGCACCTCTGATAAATCATCATGGCATTACAGTGATCTTTATTTACCACTACCTCACGTATACCGAAACATTAACAACCACCAATATCATGGTGTTGTAATATGATACGAATTCATACCTAACGTAAAGTATATTAAATTAATCGTTCTAAATTATTTGACTCGTAGTGATGGTTTAATTATCCCATCCCAAAACACACCATAATGACACATGTCCAGGTCTAATAGATTGGCTAGATTTATGTGTATCTACCAAATCCTATGACCGTACGCTCACAAATCTAACGTAAATAGCGCTATTACTCCATGCTATTAAAACAATA
This sequence comes from Cornus florida, assembly GCF_030987335.1. NCBI lineage: Eukaryota > Viridiplantae > Streptophyta > Magnoliopsida > Cornales > Cornaceae > Cornus > Cornus florida. Next base: position 33,930,163 of record NW_026775578.1, on the reverse strand, counting down.
GTTGGCTGATCACACACTTGTGTCCCCAACTAAACCACATACCAAATTCCGAATAATTAACAACAAAAAAATAAATAAATAAATAAAATAAAAAATAATAAACATATAATAAACACAACAAAACAAGATATACTCCTACTTAGGATATCGTTTTTTCTAGAAAAGAAAGTCTCCTTTGAAATCAACCTTACTAGATTGTTTCAAAATTTCCTTTTATAGTTTTGTAAATAATTATCCAATCTCGAAACATATTCTTTAAAACATAGCTTAAAAACACAAATGTTTGTCTAAGCAAATACTAAGGGCTTAACCCTCATCCTTTTTATATGCAGAATGTAAACTGTCTAACTTGACTTTATAAAGCAAATTAGAACGTCACAACATAATACCAGTGCCTTCTTGTATGTGATTTAAGTATTATATATTTCATTCTGATAAGAACACATCCGATCCCAAAATTCCTGAACAATACTTCTTATGTATCTCTTTTAGAAATGATAAGAAAGCTTAATTATTTATAGATTGATCAACCCCTATTTTACTAATAACATTCGCTATACTACTAGTAATTCAGATCACCTCGCGCGATCATCCATCTTCAAGATTTAGTACCCTCTCTATTGGATGCACATAAATCTCCTCAATTAGGATCCTCTTCGGCTCCTACTTCTCACTTGTCTCTTTTTTGAGATCAACTGAAGTCGTGTTGGCCCCGATATGCGGTGTCCAATCACGTACACCTAAATCCTTCATTGGCTTATACTTTTAAAGTAACACCAAATGAACCTACATCATCGATCCCTAACTCTGCCTTCTGGCAACGAAATTGATAACGTTCTCCTTTACTCCTTTGGGTCTATATCGCTTTCGCCTTGAACCCATCATTTTCCTAGTGCCAACCATTCTATGACTACAAAATATAATTGACATCAGCTCCTTCTAACAAACCGTAAATAAAGTACAATGAATCCTAATACCGGCTCTAAGTTTTAAGAGACGCAACGCGGAAGTCATATAACGAAAGACACTCTTAAGGACACTTGAACCTGGAGTGCTCTAATACCAACTGTGATATCCCCGGATTCTAGAATGCGGGTTGGCCAGGCCCACGCCTGAATACCCGAGGATATCAAAAACAAATCGGTAATAAACGAATACAGAGTACAAAAGAATAAAGAAGAATAAATAAAATGCTGACAAGAAACTAAAATGATAATCTAATAATAAACCTCAGAATATATTTCCATTAATTAATAAACTCTTCTGATACAACTGATCCTCCAAAATACAACTCGGGAATCCATACTGTGTGGACCCCTAGAAAATTCAAACTGAACAAATGACAGCAATAACTATCTAAATCAGGAAATTGAATCATAAAGGAACTCCTATGTAGCATCGGAAGAATGAAGTAGACTGATCCCCGCTCAGCACGAACAACCTCTACTCCTGACGAACACCTGAAAAATAATGGTGGGTCAGGTCCACAAACAAGTTCTACTCTACTACAGTCCAAGCAGAGATCCGATACACGTATACATCCTAGTCAATCCAACAGTAACTAGTAGTCCGTATATATATATATATACACACTAAAAGAACCTCACTAGACTATAGGGTTGTCTTAACCTGAATAGTAGGCAACATGCAAAACGCACATATAGTGGGCATGAGTACATAGACCTACTAGGGTACACAACTACACTATATCTAGCTACACATCCCTGGCGATATACGCACCCTAACCATTGATCCTGAGACTCAAGCTCATATCTTGGCACCATACTTATATATATATAATCTAGTAACCATCCTATTCAGTATAAATTAATCCTCCATAAGTCATTCAACTTGTTCAGCTGACCTGACTTGAATATAAGTAGGATTTAACATTTTAGTTAATCCATTCCCTTATTTAATAAATTAATCCTCCATAAGTCATTCAACTTGTTCAGCTGACCTGCCTTGAATATAAGTAGGACTTAACATTTTAGTTAATCCATTCCCTTATATAAAATAGGTATGACTTAACTGATAAGTTAATCCGTCCTTAGAATGCCACCGTCCCATACCGGTGCATTAAACCACACAATCCATCAATTAATGTAACGATTAAGGAAATTAATCAAACAATCCAGAAATAACTATGATAATATGATATCAAGTTATCACAAAATAGGAATGACTTATTATTTATTTAAGCTTCCTATATCATATTTTCTACATAAACTGATTCTTATACATATGATGATATTTTATTATACCGTCAAATAAGCATTCTCCATATCCAATTCATCATACACATTTAATCTCAATTGCTAAAACATATTAAAAGATTAAATTCATTCGTTTGTTTAAAACATTCTAATAGCAAACATCATTATGATTGAGTCTATTTAAATTTATTTAAACCCAAACCTAATTCCTATTTAATGTTCAGGAATCCTAGGCATGTTTCTACGTTCCATCATTTCACAGATATGAAAAATATATAATTTAAACATGTAAAAATTCACACTGAAAATCAAATCAAAATCCTGCATTTATCAATTCATAACACAAGAACAGATATGAACAAAATTCATAAAACCTATGTTCTAATCCAATTAAACATGCATAATTATTTAATTTTATGTGTTTAATAAATCCTGGAATTTCCTAAACACGAATCAAAGGGAAAGAAATAGAATAAGAACTTACCTTAAACTTTCGAATCGAAAGTTAAACTTCTTCTTCCTTGATCTTCTCTCTCTACAGGGTTTTTTTCCTCCTTCATTCTCTAACTCTCTCTCTTTCTCTCTATAACATATATCACGTGAATATTTCTAACCCCCTTTTACAATCTATAGCTATATATTTATAGGCTAAATAAAATAACCTTAACCCTTTTCCCAATCCAAGTCAACTTAAAAAAAATAAAAAATAAAACATTAAAAAGGTAAGTAAAATATGTTATGTATATAATTTATGTATATCTTTATTAAATAAATAAATTATACACATTCCATTATTTATTAATGGATTATTCAATAATACTTAAGGTACCATAATATTATAAAGTAACTTAAAACATAATACGTATCAAATCTTTGTATATTTTTATTATTTAAATATAAAACATATACATCAGATAAAATATTACTACCCAGGTTACCATAAAAATAATTAATCAATTACTTTTCCTTTTATATATATTAAAAAGGTAAGTAAAATATGTTAAGTATATAATTTATGTATATCTTTATTAAATAAATAAATTATACACATTCCATTATTTATTAATGGATTATCTAATAATACTTAAGTTACCATAATATTAATAAGTAACTTAAAGCATAACACGTATCAAATCTACGTATATTTTTATTATTTAAATATAAAACATATACATCAGATTAAATATTACTACAGAAGTTACCATAAAAGTAATTAATAAATTACTTTCCTTTTTATATATGTATATAATATAAATATATATATATACAGACACAACTATTCATGGGTAATAATTTATACACATCTAACTTCCTATTCAAGTAGTCCATGTGACCTAATTGGTTGGCCCATTATTACTAATCATAACTATAAAAGAAAATAAAATAAAATAATAAAAGAAAAGAAAATATTTAATTTACAATTAATCAAAACACCATTTAAACACATAATCTAATTAAATAATTAACACATAGACAAATACAAATAATACATAGACACATAATCAAATAATCAAGTAATACCTAATTTAATTAAACACATAAACAATTAGTCATATAATCAATTAAATAATTAAAAATATAATTAAACACAAATAAATAAATACCGAGATTATCCTTTTAAAATTAGGGGTATTACAGCCATTTAATGCATTTGGTCTCTTATTTTGGTTGATTGTTTTTCACTACAACAATTATTTTTCGAAACTAAAGCATGAGAAATTATTATTTTTACAAAAACTATTTTTATATCAATTAATAAATATTTTTTTATATAAATAAATAAATACTGAAATACAGAAACACTTTGCATGCTTTTATTAGATAATTTTTAATTAATAAATATTTTTGATTTTAATAATTATTGTCTAATTAAATTTACTTTTATAAAAAAAACTCATAATAAATAGATAAATAGGTAATTTGTACTTAAATACTGAAACTCTTTACACATCTAATAATAGTATTATATCAATTAATAAATATTTTAAATATTTTTTTATATAAATAAATAAATACTGTATTTTATCCTGGAATTATGGATTTATAGAATTCTCAATTTCTATACTCCTTCCTCTGTCCTCCATGCCTCTATTTATATGCTTTTTGGATTAATAAGATGATGACATGTGTCCTTTTCTGATAATTACATAATCATAACTGGGCCAGGCCGGTTATATTGTGATAATTATCCATAAAAAATAACTAGAACTAAAAATTAGAGTCTTATATAGAATGTGATTGATTTTATTAGGTAATTTTTAGAGTTTTATAGAAACTATTTTTATATCAATTAATAAATATTTTTTTATATAAATAAATAAATACTGAAATACTGAAACATTTTGCATGATTTTATTAGGTAATTTTCAATTAATAAATATTTTTTATTTTAATAATTCTTGTCTAATTAAATTTACTTTTATTAAAAAAAACTCATAATAAATAGATAAATAGGTAATTTGTGTTAGAGTTTTATAGAAACTCTTTTAAAATATCTTTTTATGTCAATTAATAAATAATTTTTTATAGTAATAATACTTGCCTAATTAGATTTCCTTATATTAAAAAACTCATAATAAATAGATAAATATGTAATTTGTGTTAGAGTTTTACAAAAAATCTTTAAATATATCTTTGTCTAGTGTGATGTAGTTTTACTAAAAATAAAATAGGTAATTTGTGATTAAGTTTTATAGAAATTATTTTATTTTTTTTAAATATATCATTGTCTAATTAGATTTAATTTTACTAAGAAACTCATTATAAAAGCTAATTTATAGTAGAGTTTTAGAAAAATTATTTTATTTTATATATCAATTAATGAATATTTTTATATTCATAATTCTTGTCGAATTAGATTTTCTTTTATTAAAAAATTTATAATAATAAATAGATAAATAAGTTAATTTATGGATCATTTGGTTGGTTAAGCATAATTGATTATAGATTGAATTTTAATTTTATTAGTTAATTTTGAGTTTTATAAAATTTAAATCGTGGGATATAATAATTAATGAGAGCTCTTTATTGTGAATTAAACTCTTTTTATATTTTGTTAATTTGAATTTTATTAGGTAATTTTGAGATTTATAGAATTTATATCAATTAATAAATAAATACTGAAACTCTTTGCACAAAGGCCAAGAAAGTAGTACTACACTTGATTTTAACCAAAAGACCAAGAAAGGCTAGCCAAAAGGCCGACCCAAAAATATTTAGTACTACACTTGATTTTAGCTAAAAGGCCGAGAAGGTGTGATTATTATTTCTTTAATTCTATAGTTTTATAAGAGACTTTCATGTAATTCTTTTTACTTAAAACCAATGTCAAACTTTGTAATTTGAATTAAACTCTTTTTAAAATTTATTAATATGAATTAATTTTAATTTTATTAGGTAATTTTGAGTGTTATATAATTTATATTAATTAATAAATATATACTAAAATACTGAAACACTTTGCACATTTAATAATAGTATAGATATATATATTAGTTTTTTTGTTGTAAGATAATTTATTCAAGTTATACCTTTTTTAGTTTTTTGTTTTGTTTTTTACTATATATATATTTTTTGGGCTGGGACTCTCAAAGAGGGAGAGAGGGAGACAAATTATATCTAGAAGAGTAATTGTATAATTTAAAAATAAATAATTATTATTTTTGTAATACTCCGTAAATAATTTCGGTCCCTTTATTTTTCTTTCATTTTTCATTTTTAATGCTGCAAGAAACAGCCATTTGCACATGCACCCTGTAAAATAACACTCCTCTTCTTTGAAGAGTCATTTGCCCCTATGCTGGCAAAGCCCTCTCTCTCTACACACACCTCTATAACAATTGATTTTGTTCCGGTCACTGTATAGTGAGTAAAGATGCATCAAGGGTATCAGAACGGTGGACCCTTTGATTTGGCTCACCTTCAAGCCACCATGCGAGAAATCGAACTTGCTTGCAGTTCCATTCAGGTTTTTTTTTTTTTCGCTTCTCTCTCTCAATTCCTTTTTTCATTTTTCTGATTGTTCGATTATTCAAGAATTTGTAATGCTCTGTTTGGTTCGAAACAGAAAGAAATGGAAATATTGTATATATGATTTTGTGATTTCTGGGTTCTTTGTTAATCTTTTGGATCTTTTGTTCCATTCAGGTCATACAGACATACACATAAAAGATTATAATAGGAGTTGTTCTTGAAATTGAACCAAGACCACATACTTGGAATAACCCATTTATACACATAGTCACATAAAAGATTATAATAGGAGAAGTTCTTGAAATTGAACCAAAACCACATACTAGGAAGAACCGAGTTATACACAGTCACATGAAAGATCATAATTAGAGAAGTTCTTGAAATTTGAACCAAAACCACATACTAGGAAGAACCCATGGACAGAGTCCTTGAAAGATTGTTATTAGAGAAGTTATTGAAATTGAACCAAAACCACATACTAGGAAAAATCCAGTTATACACAGTCATGTAAAAGATTATAATAGGAGAAGTTCTTGAAATTTGACCAAAACCACACACTAGGAAGAATATAATCTATAAATAAACAAAATTTTTTAAGTACCCAGAAAGGTAGAAAATAATGTTTGTTAAACTCGAGCTAATATGATCTGATTGATCCCTAAAATAGACTCTCGTAACTTGTTACTATTTATGCTATATGTTTATTCAAGCAAACTGTGAATTTATTTTCTAACACACAAACACACATTCATATAATATACGGAGTATGTAATATGACGACAAAGACTAATTTCATTTCAACATTTATTTTAGAGTTATTGAATCAATTACATTATTTTGTCAATATATTTAATTAATTACATAACATTTTAAATCACTGACTGGGTTCTATTGCACGGCTCTTAGTATCAGTGAGTGAATTACATTCCCTATTGGCTTTCCAATTGAAAATGGGATTACATGCAAAGATAAACTTTGCAAAGATACACTTACTCAAATTGGTTTATATTTTTAGCAGATGCATGTCAATCCGGCAGCAGCAGAGGCAACTATTTTATCACTATGCCAGTCTCCTCGGCCATACCAAGCTTGCCAATTCATTCTTGGTAAGTTAATGTAATTAGATATGTTTGAAATAGCTAAAAATAACATTCTTTCATACTCTACTTGGAAGTTGTTCACGTGACAGTTTAGCACAATGACAATCTTGAGGTGGTGTTCTTGAGGCCCCAAAACTCTGTGAGCTAAGATTAATTTGACGGACTTGAAATTTTATACTGCTTGGTAAGTGACTCTAGGCTTTGGACTTTGGAAAGGTGGGTTGTACATGGGATGAAAATAAGGTGCAAATCCAATTGTAAGATTATGGTATTTTGATAAACTCCTTCGATAATTAGATCGATTCACATGTGTAAAATGTTAATAGACCTAGAAAAAAAATGGTGTTTTGGGCCGGGGGATGTGTGTTTTTTGTTTTTTTTTTTTTTGGGGGGGGGGGGGGGGGTTTAATAGGTCTCTTTTAAATTTTGCTTCAAATTAAATTTCCTTTCGTTTCTTCATCACAATCATTAGAAAAACGAAATAGCAAATGATTAAGCAGAATAACGGGAGCTAGCAATGCGCGGGACACAATTTTTACATTGAAAATTTGAATAACTACGGACTTAGACTAGAGCCAAACAGTAAGAAGCCAAACTAATATGACATTACCATGCTAGTCTCGCCTTAGAATCATTATTCAGCTTATTTTACCTCCAAAACAAACTTTTGCAAGAGACTCCACTAAGCTTTGTTGCTGTCCTTTCTCTCTCTGTAACTCTCTCTTTTTCCATGTTTAATGTTTTTCACTAACCTGTATTTGATAAGTATCATTGGAAATCACATGATCAGCTGGGGAATGCAACCCGCAACAGGCTACAGTCTACACAAGGGCCCCTAATCTCTCAATAGATCCAAAAAAATCCACTATGTCCCCACCCTCGATTTACAATTTCTCTCGAAAGCCCAACAAAAAAGAGAACTAATAATGGAGAACTTACGCATCCCAACAGGAGTCTCCTCTCCGTCAAATGATCTCCTATTCTGTTCCATCCACAAACCCCACCAAACACACAAGGGCACCACCCACCAAACATCTTCGATTCTTGGCCTTGGAAACCCACTGTACAACCTCTCAAAGCCTCAATCATGCTCCTTGATATGTGTCTATCAAATTGCTTTCTCTAGCCCATTGTCCATTCCTTCAAATGCAATGTGTGTCTCTGCAGTTTGGAACTTGTCTTCTCAATCCACAAGAGAAGTCTTGATCATCACTCAAGTAAAACACTCAGTATCCACTGAGTGTGATTTAAATCCAAGAGTAGCTTGCTCTAGAAAAGTTTTTTGAAGCTTAAGTAGCATGCTCTATTAGTTTTTTTTAAAGATGTGTCTATGTGTATGCACTTCTCTTTCTTGTATGAAAACATGGTTTTATATAGGTGGGAAACCCTAATCCATAACCTTGAACAATATTGAAATTGATTGACAGACTGAGTTTAGTCCAAAAAGTCACCCTTTTAAGTTCGGAAACCAATTTTTTTGAAACTGGCGATCTGAGTCCTGGTGCTTACATTTTGAGTTACAGCTTAATCAGCCCATTCTGCCGCTGAGTACTAGTGCCCAAATTTTATGCAACCGGTAACTTACCTCACTTGAGGATTGAGTATCGGTGCTCAAAATATTGACTACCACCTACTAGTGAACAGATGCTCAGATTGTTAAAATCTATTTAAACCATTTCAAAATGCTTTCAAAGTAATTCCAAAACAAGTTTAAACATTCCAAAACTAAAATATGAAAGGACTAAGGCACCTAGACACAATTTTTATCTTGATCCTATTTTGTGAATCCCTAGTACTTCATTGAATTTCAATTGTCCTAGACTCCTATGTGCCCCTCAGTAACTCAATAAATGTCTCTCATTGTGAACAAAACCCAACGGACCTAAGACTCAAGAAAGTTAAGTTGAAATTTTTGACGCTAAATTTGTTAACGCACAACGAGACTAAGTCCTAACAGTTTGCTCGAACAAGATACTAACTGGCGTGATCCTGTTACATCCCACAATCTATGTTACAAAATTTTTAGATGCAGTGAAAGTCTACCCTATCAGCATTATCAATTAAATGTGCAATGAATTTCATCTGAAGAAATCATAATCGGTTATTGGAATTACAACAAAACCGAACTATATTTTAAGCCAAGAGCGGCAAAACTTCCTGAAAACCCTAGTTAAAAATGATAGTCTGTCTTTAGTGGATTGCAATTTCTTAAACTGATTACTGAATTTTTACATTATGAATCATAAGTAATGAAGTTCAATCCAATGAAAGTTTATTTTGTTCTTGCTTGCCTTGTACAAAATTAGATCTAGGAGAAATATGATCTAATGATGTTCAGGTGCTCTGTGCATTGGAAACATTCTTTCAGTTTGTTTATTGTTGTTGTCGTCACCCCTATCCTCATGGTTAGCTGCGCAAATTGTGCTTTGTGATTTAAGCCTATTAAATGCTACGTTCTAATTTGAAAGCATCTGAACACAAATTTATCTTTTGTGGTGAATCAAAGTGTCATTCTTTTATTCTCTTCTTAATTTCTTATTTGTGCGTGTGTCAGGTGCGGGTTTGTGTCCGAGCATTGAATGTATCAACTTCCTAAATAGGACAGAAAGAAATTGCTAAATATTCATATTATTTGTTTCTTTTTTTTCTTCTGAAGTAAAATATGTAACGTTGTGTTCAAAATAGTTATTTAACTTGCTCCAAAGCAATAATCTAATAAAAATACTGTTTTTGGATATACTTTATGGACATGTCTAACCAAAATTTTCGGACGCATATCTGTACAGTGTACAATAACACCCTATCCAAGTGCATATGCTCAACATGTCTTTTTGAAGAGTCCATGTAACATGGGTTGTAACTAGATTGATAACAGGGATTTGAAATAATTGTTGAGAACATAGTACTAATTCAAGTAGAAAGCCTTGCTGTGTGATAGTATAGATATATTTTTTTTGATAAGTAAAATGTATTAGAAAACGTTCAAAAGGGGAACCCATCCCAAGAGCTGTACACAAAAGAAAGTGGAAACTATGGACTCAAAGAGCCCAAAAAGTCCACAATATCCTCAATAGATGAATAGTTTCTCCCCCATCCTCAACAAAAAAGGGTACAAATAATAGAAAGTTTCAACGCCCCAATGGAGGACTCCTTCCAATCAAAAGATCTTCTATTCCGCTCTTTCCAAAGGCTCCACCAAACACAAAAGGGGGCCACCCTCCAAAAATCTCTAACATGCGCCCCCACCCATTGGCCCCTCTAGATGTCCATCAACTCCCTAGAGGTCCGTTGCATGACCTAATGGACACCAAACAGACCAAAAATAAGACTCCAACAGTCATGGGCCACACGACAATGCAGTAGAAGGTGATCCATGGACTTTCCATCAATCATACAAAGACAGCATCGATTGGCAATGATATGTCTTCTCTTCCTCAAATTGTCCAAAGTCAGAATCTTACCCCAAGCTGCGGTCCACACAAAAAAGGCCACCCTAAGAGGCGCCTTTGACAGCCACACCGTCTTCCATGGGAAGGTGGTACCGTGAAACCCAGAGAGACACACAAAGAAGGACCGGACCTGAAACATCTCCTGCGCAGAAGGAACCCAAGTCAAGGAATCCACACCAGTGCCTTCCATCTCCTGTCTATACAAGAGAGCCAACAAACTTGTGACATTATTCAACTCCTAATCCTGAAAGGATCGCCGGAACCGTACATCCCAAGACAACTTACCGCTATCAAGGCGATAGCAGTCAGCAACCATAGCATGTTTGTCAATAGCAATCCTGAACAGCCTTGGGAACAAAAGAGACAATAGGCTATCCTCGCACCAGGTATCCTCCCAAAACCAGATATCCCTTCCATCCCGAACTCTGAATCTAATATGTTTGGAGAACTCGTCCCATCCCTTCCCAATGGATCTCCACACCCTCACTCCGCCAGCAGACCTGACTGGCCTAGCTGACCACCCCCCTCTCTCCTCCCCAAAGCGACAAGAGATGACCTTCATCCATAATCTATGTCTTTCATTGCTGAACCTCCAAAGCCACTTTCCAAGAAGAGCATCGTTGAAAGGGCCAATCTCCTTACCCAAGCCCTCCCAACTAAAAAGGCCTGCAAACCTGCTCCCACCAGACAAGATGGTACTTAAACTCCTCCCCTCTACCCCCCCAAAGAAAGTTCCGCTGAAGCATCTCAAGTCTTCTAACAATAGAGGCTGGAATCCAAAAAAGCGAAAGAAAGTACGTTGGGAGGCTTGACAAAGCACTCTTCACTAGAGTAACTTTACCACCCTTGGAGAGATATTGCTTTTTCCATCCAGCCAATCTTCTCTCAAACTGTTCAATCACCAGGTCTCAACTTCCCACCCTCCTAGCTGAGTCACCCAGCGGCAAACCGAAGTACGAAATAGGGAAACGTCGCGTCCCACACCCTAAAACAACAGCCAGAGTATCCACCTCCTAAACCTCCCCCATAGGGACAAGCACACTCTTTCCCACGTTGACTTTCAAACTAGAAACAGCCTGAAAATAAACCAGGACACATCTCAAATACCGCAACTGGGACACCTCAGCCTCACAGAAAACAAGAGTGTCATCCGCAAAAAGCAGGTGAGAAATCTCCATCTACTGGACCGAGTCAGGGCCAATCTTGAAGCCCCTAATGAATCCCAAATCCACAGCCGTTCTCATCAACCTATTAAGGGCCTCCATAACAATAATGAACAGGAAAGGGGAGAGAGGGTCCCCCTGCCTCAGACCACGAGAACTACCGAAAAACCCGGTAGGAGACCCATTAACCAACACCAAAAATCTGATAGAGGAAACACATTTGACAATCCATTTCCTCCATCTCTCTCCAAAGCCCATCCTCTCTAAAAGATAAAATAGGAAATTCCAGCAGACATGATCATAAGCTTTCTTGATATCCAGCTTACACAGAACACCAGGAACACCACTACAAAGTCTAGAATCCACACATTCACCGGCAATGAGAGTGGAATCCAGGATCTGTCTACCCCCAGTGAATGCATTCTGAGACTTAGAAATGACTCCATCCTGAACCTCCCTCAATCTAAGTGCAAGGACTTTAGTGATGAGCTTATACTGTTATACATACACCCAATCACAGGGGCGGAGCCAGGATTGCAAAGTAGGGAGGGCTAAAAATAATTAAACCCATGATTGCTTAGTGTGTCATCCATACTCTAAATATATAATTATCATGCATCAGTTATTCAATTAAACCTAATAATCTACAACTTTCTAACACATTTACACTTTCAAACTTTAACGTATTTTTACAATCAAGAATCCATTGAAGTTTGCTTCATACAAGTATTAAAACAAACAACTACAAGAATGCAAGATATATATGTTCCTTATCAATAAATTCACATTAGAAAGTAATACCTATGTGCTCCGCCCTTGACTAGTTATTAATCCATGATATAGTAAATTACCCAATTTAACAAGAAATTATCAAGTCATCAACAAAGTCCTTTTTTTAAATTTTTTTTTTATATATATACAAAAATAAAATTCAATATTTCACTGGATTAACAATAATAATCCGTGATATCCATCTACTTATGCCTTAGTGCCTTACACACGAAGAGTTTAGGTCTTCTTCGATAGACTAACAATGTGTTTTGATTTACTGGGTTGGGCCCTATTATAATTTATTATGGTTTATTTTGTGATTGGGCATGTCTATGGTTCGTGGGCTTGCTCATATTTAAGGTTTGACCTTTGTAAATTGTATAACTCTTTTTATTTATAGAAATACTATGGATTGGGTTGGGCTGATAGGAAGAGGAAGAGTAGTACACGGGCTTATAAGAACAATAGTACTAAATTTTTTTTTTCAATTGGACCTGGGCTATAGCCCAGGTTAGCCCATTACTAGTTCCTCCCTTGCCCAAGCAGACTGATTGGTCTAAAGTCCTTGACGTTAGAAGCACCGCCCTTCTTAGGAATAAGGGCAATAAAAGATAAATTCAACGATTTTTCGAACCTCCGCGTAGAATGAAACTCATGAAAAGTGCCCATAACCTCGTATCTAACCACCTCCCAGCTCTTCAACAAAAATCTCGTAGTAAAGCCCTCTTGCCTGGAGCCTTGTCTCCATTACAGCTCTTCAGAGCCTTCAGCACCTCCTCCTCTGAAAAAGGACTCTCCAACCCATCCCTTTCCACTTCAGAAATGGAATCAAAGTGAAGACCATCGAGCCGTGACCTCCATCGAAGAGGCTCAGAATAGAGCCTTTGATAGTAAGAGACAATACCGCTTCGCACCTCCTTCTCCATAGTCAAAACCGTACCATCCACACACATCTTCTTAATATGGTTGTCCCTCTTTATGAGCATTAGCAGTTCTATGAAAAAAACTTGGTATTACAGTCTCCCTCTTTGAGCCACAAGGCCCCAGATTTCTGACGCCATGAGATTTCCTCCAAAATAGCAATCTCAACACATTCTGCCTGACAAGCTGCTCTCCTAATCCGTTGAGGCTCGAGAAGGATACCCTCCCCTTCCAATCTATCAATCTCAGCAATATCAACCAAGGCCCTATTCTTCCTCCACTCCAAATTCCCAAACAACTCCTTATTCCACCTTTTAAGTTTATTTTTCAGAAGTCGAAGCTTTCCTACTAAAATGAAACTCGACGTACCCACCACCAGATCCTCCTCCCACCAAGAATACACAGTCCCCTGGAAATTCTCCGCTTGAAGCCACATGTTCTCAAATCTGAAAGGAGTGTAATGAGAGCTCAAACCTCCATAGTCCAAAACCAAAGGGATATAGTCTGAAGTCACCCTAGCCAACACAGTTTGGACAGTGTCCGGAAACTTCTCCTCCCAATCTCCAGAAACCAAGAACTAATCAAGACGAGAAAGGGTTGGCGCTTCCCTTCCACTGGACCAAGTAAAGGACGCTCCCTCTAAAGGAAGATCAAGAAGCAGATGACCATCAATAAAATCTGAAAAGAGCATCATAGCTTGAGTCCATGGACCACCTGTAGATCTCTCCGCCGGGGATCTAACCACATTGAAATTTCCGGCCACACACCAAGGAAGAGATCACCTCCCCTTCACCCCACTCAACTCCTCCCACAACCCATCCCTCTCGCAGTCATCAACCGGCCTGTACACCCCAGAAAAAGCCCAAGTAAAACCATAGTCATCCATCACATAGGCACAAGACAGAGAAAATCGCCCCCTACAGACATCCACCTTAGCCATCCATCTCCTATCCCACATAAGAAGAACACTGCCAGATGTCCCAACAGAATCCAGCGCCTTCCACTCAACAAACCGATTACCCCACAAGCTCTTAACCACACTATCAGTCATAGAATCAATCTTCGTTTCTTGAAGGCACATCAAATGAACCCCCCTTTTCCTCACAGCCATCTTCACCACCTTTCGCTTGCCCGGATCATTGAGACCACGGACATTCCAAGATAAAAGTCGTAGCTTCATGAGGAAACATGCACACCCATCTCCCCCTTACCCCTCCCTCCCCCCTTATCACTGCCCCTCTCCTCCCCCCCAAGCATCCTATCATAGTTCACATCTGAACAAAGATTCCTCAGCTCCCTCTCCCCTCTCCAAGAAGTAAGGATCTTCTTCTTCCTGCTCCTCCTCCTAGAAAACTGAATCATCTCCCCTTCTCTCCCCTCCACCGTATAGATTTGATTTCTTCCAACCAAGCATGAGAAGCAGCAATGCCAAGAAATACACTAAGAATTTCAGTTATGTATATACACATACGTCCACATGAATTTACCATATCAAGCACTTTTGTAATTATCAAATCAAAATTTCCAATTTCATTACAGTACTTAAACTAGTCTTATGATTCGAAAAGATATTAACGTAAAAAATCATCATCACAAACTAAAACACATAAGCAACAATTTTAAACCCTAACTTAAGAATATAATATTTACTTTCTTTTGATGTTCTAAATAACCCGGTAGTCTTCTAATCTTCCTTGTTCTCTCTTCTGGGGTTTATCTTGAACCCTAAAGAAATATTTATTATTTGGTTTAGGACATATGACCCTAAATAGTATTTCATTTTGATTATTTTATTTTATTTTATTTTAGATTGAGATCCAGTATGGTGCAAGTGCATGGTATGGCATTTGCATGCTAGTAAAAGTTTTAAATTTGGTATGTTCACTTTTAGTCATTACAATCTACTTTCCTAAAAAGGAATTTTGTCCTCAAAATTGATAGTTCCAAGCATTGCCTATTGTAGATTTTAAGAGGTCCTAAATATTATTACCAACTTAAGTTTTAAAAGGATAAAAGAATATTAGTATTTGGTAGCTAAATTGTCATACCATGAATAATTTGAAAGCCAAGTGAAAACTGTGAAATCTAATGGTCACTTTTCTGTGTGTGGTTGGCACTAAGCTCCTTCTTTTTCTGTTTTGATACATAGATGAGGTTCTGTGGTGCATTCTTTTCACTAATGACATGACCGTTTGTTAGTCAAACGGGATATGGTGCTCTATCATGGCTGTGTCATATATGTGTGTGGCTCTTCCTTATGAAGCAGTAGCCAGTAAAGTTGATTTATTTGCTTTATCTGTGATCAGAAAGATCTAGGATATTCCACGGATTAAAGTTTATGTGAACAAATGTGCATGCATGCATGTAAATATATCTCCGTGTATCTAACTGTATGTGATGATCTAAATGTGTGAATATTCTCGAACCTTCCAGAAACTCAGAATCACTGTAAGATGGTTGTTTGTTCTATTAGGTTTTGTAATGTATTTTTTGATAATTTGATGTAATTGATTTTGTATTTAAAAGGAATGAACCACAAAAACCTAGCTAATTTTTTAGTGTATGAAGGTGGTAGTTAAAAGATCACAAAATGAGATTTGTTAACTTGGCATACTAACTGTACTTTAATTTATCCAGAGAATTCTCAGCTAGCAAGTGCAAGGTTTCAGGCTGCTGCAGCAATCCGAAATGCAGCTATTAGAGAATGGGTGTTCCTTACAGCTGATGACAAGAGAAGCTTGATTAGGTAACCTTACAAGTTGGAAGTCCGTATCAGTGTCATTCATAGTGGCAGAATATTGCTATTATTATCAACATTAGTGCATGAGTGCATTTCCTTTTTACATATGTTGGAATATCCTCTTCTATTACGAACTATTATTCATGATACATGGGATTTCTTCATTTTTTTTTTTTCTTTCTACATAAGCATGTAATCGTTTACTGTATAAATGAATGTATGTTTTTTGCAGCTTTTGTTTGTGCTATGTTATGCAACATGCCAGTTCACCTGAGCGCTATGTCCAAGCAAAAGTTTCTTCAGTGGCTGCTCAATTGATGAAAAGGGGCTGGTATGTTGCGCATAATTTTGATCTTAATCAACTTAACATGCAAAAAATGCATATGCAATACTCTGTGCTTAACTGCTGTGGTATATGTGACATTGCTGCTATATATGACCTTGACATGCTATTTCTTTAAGTGAATATATAAAGAATAGGCACATGATGAACAGGTGTTTTTACAAACACCTTTTGCATGTTTGGCCAACACTGACTCTAGCATTGTCAATTCACATCAAACAAAGAAAACAAGGGACACCATATAATCCATGCTGCAGAACAATTTAACAGAAGACTACAGTCTCCGTAGCTTTCTTACACATGCAGCACCCATCGACCAATGGTAACTCCTCCTCTCAGGTTATAGATCTCCAAGATAGCATTATAGATTGTTGTTAAAGCAAAAAGAGCCACTTCTAGAGGGGCTCTAGTTTACCAAACTGCTTTCCAGGGGAAATTCGGCATAGCTCCTCTAAAAAGCACCTTATAGAACAATCTCACATAAAGGACATATCGTTCGAAACACTCACTTAACCAAACCCTACATTGTCGTCCACCCTCCAACCTTTGTAGATGCCTCCAACAAAGTCGTGACTGAATTAATTTTCCAATCCTGGAATGCCCACGGAGAGAACCTACCCTTCATAACGCTCTTTCAGAGGCCCATGGAACATCACATCTCCTTTTCTCCCCCCATCCAGCGGGGGGGGGGGGGGGGGGGGGGGGGGGTAAATAATTTCCATTTTCTTGTTCAACTCAAGATTATATCTCAACGTCAACTTGCCTGACAAGTCTCGATTAAATATTCTTTTTGATACCCAACTTTCCAACCTTTAAAGGCATGCATACTCTGGCCTATCTCCAGCCTCCACCTGGTGATATTTCTTTGAGGCAACCCCTAAACAAATTCATATGAAGCCTCTCTAGTTCTTGTCTACTGATGTTAGAATGGTAAAAAGAGATATAAATTAGGTCAAAGACTCAAAAACATAATCTTAGTATGACTTTCAGGGATCTGTAAGATCCTTTATGATTGTTGCACCAGAAAGCCGTTGTGTAGGGCCTCTTGGAGCTGTCAAAGATCAATCACAATGATTGCAGTTTCTGTCTAACCTGGCCTGAAAGCAGATGAGGATGCATCTCCTGTCTCTTCACATAAAAGGTTGGACAATACCAAATGATTTTCCCCGACAGCTCCTCTCTGGAAAGCTCTTAGCATACCACTCATTTACCTTGTCATTATATGGCTTAAGGTCTCCAAGATAACAAGCAGAAAGGACAGCGAGGGTCCCTTCACGGACTGCTGAAGTGACTTGCCGGTGTTCCGATGATTGAACAGAGAACTTCAATGTGTAAATGGAAAACTCAATCCTTTCTGACAATTTCTTCCAGAAGCCCATAATCTTCACGATGTACAGAACAAACCCCTCTTTGTTTGAGAGACACTAGTATTTTATTCAGATTTGACATAAAAGTCTTTGTTTTGAGGTAGGTGCTGAACTAAGACTGTTACGTTCTTTTCACTTTTTCTTTCTGATAAATGCAAAGTGTTAGCTGTTATCAGGCACTATTACATTCCATTTCACGTTGTGCATGGAATTAAAAGATTACTGCTCTCTTGAGACACTAGATCATTAATGAGTCATGTGTAAGCAACTATTGAAATCAGAATCAACAAAATTGGACACTGATTATTTTCTTCTTCCTCTGTGTGTGTGTGTGTTTTTTTTTTTTTTTTAGAAGAAAAAACTTCAGTTTCTCTTCTGCATAGTTCATTTCAATATTTAAATCAATTTGCGTGCTTTATTACGTATTATTTTTTTCAATGGCAGCATATGCAACCCATGCATCAGCTGCAAAAGCTATTTATGATTCCCAAATATGTAGTCTAATGCAGCATGTATAAGGGTTTCAATACTTATACGAACTCACAACTAACACATCAGATCATGAAACTTATTTTAATTGAAATTGCATAGCCTTATCTCCAGGAGAGTTTGAGAAATGGGTCAAACTTGCCTAATGAATTATGACTCTGAATAAAAAGAAATTCCCAAATTTAAACAAAGCAAGCTTATGGAGTAGTTGAATAAGGAATCCAGCTAGAAGAGTTGTGTCATGTCATAAAGTAGCTTAACCATGTCAGAACTTTAATAAATCGTAAAGTTAATTCATACATACTACGATTTAATTACCAGATAGTTTGTCTTCGTTTCAATATATACAATATTTTCTGACATGGCAGAAACCTATGTAATTTTTTTCTTCCTGGGTAGAAACCTATGTAAATTGTGACCTTTATGTCTTGGCTAGGTTTGAGGAACTCCTCGTGTGGTTTCTTTTGTTATTTCAACGCATATGAGAGGACTTCTAATGGCCTGTGTTGCATTCTTTGCCTATTATTATAGTAACAAGTTACATATCAACTCATTGCTTGCATGGAATCCTAGTTAGCAGCTCAAACAAAATTGGAAAACCTTGTAGTTATTTCTGCTTGAATGTCCTTTATGTAGGCTAGAGTTTACAACTGCTGAGAAGGAGGCATTTTTCTATGAGGTATATATATTATCACTCCAAATATACTTGAACAATTTTTTTTTGAACTTTATAGTACTGTTCCTTCTTTTGCAGTAACTTCTTTCTGTGGCTTATACATAAGTAATCGTGTTTCTTTTATATTATTTGTTAATGTAGCATCGTTTTGCAGAATATTTATACATGCATGCTTACAGACATAAGCATAAAGGCTTAACCCTCCTTCCCCTACTTTTTCCGTTTCATCTCAGTTAGTTTTGTGAATCACGTTTAACATCTACACATCTTTTCTTGATATTCCTTTTTATTTTATTTTGGACCAATGAATTTGCATTTATAGCATATGAGTAGTTACTAGTTAGATAGATTAATATGAATGAAGAGAACATCATCTGATACAATTTTTTGTCTAATTGTTTGTTCTACTTTCCTTCTTGTATTATGGACAATATGCTGTGAATATTTGGAAAATATTACAAGAGAATGGAAATCCAGATACAAGGATCAATGTAGTCATACGGCAAGATTCTAATTTGAACTTGCATACCCCCTCACCAAAAAAAGAAAAGAAAAAGAAAGTTTGATGTATTTGGCAATTTAATTGTGGGATATAGAAAGAGGTGCCATGATGGACTTTTTAAAATGAACTTCTTATGATCCATATCATTTTCCCTCAGTTGGAGAATCTGAGAAATATGCTCGGTTTTGAAAATGAAGTGTTTGAAGTTTTCCAAATTCAGAAATCTATTTTTAGCTGGAGATAAAAACTCTGAAGTTGCATAATGTCTGGCTTCACTTCTCAGTGGTAGCAATACTAATTTCAATATTCCCTTCTCGATTATTTTGGTGAGTTTGTCAGGAATAATGAAATCAATGGTAGGAGCACTTTCTGTAGCATTAACGTTCTTCCATAAATCTGGAGTAGAACTTTGAAGTTCTCTCTCTCTCTCTCTCTCTCCTCTTCAAGTAAGACCACTTGATCTAAAGGCTCTGTGATCTTACCTTGATCATATATTGCATTGTTCCACCTCTTTTTAAATTGTTTTTGGCTACAAGAAGTCATGGGTTTTTGATTCTTTATTCTTTATTTGGTGACACTTCTTCTTTCTCTTCAGCTTTGAGCTCTTCAAGAATAGTTTAACAGCTTGTTGAGGTGCATTTGATACAACAACTGAATCTCACTTTTCCTTGATAATTTGATCATCCACCACTTCAGAGTCCCATGGTTTTAAGTAGT
The DNA here is from genome assembly GCF_030987335.1 of Cornus florida. Classification (NCBI taxonomy): domain Eukaryota; kingdom Viridiplantae; phylum Streptophyta; class Magnoliopsida; order Cornales; family Cornaceae; genus Cornus; species Cornus florida. The sequence continues at coordinate 33,909,737 of NW_026775578.1, read as the reverse complement.
GGACGCTGCAGCAGATAAGGGTTCAGGTGTAATGGGTGTTACCTAACTGTATCAGAAATCGTGGTCTTGAAATTTTCTTGGCCTTGCCCACCATTAGATGTGCTGCTTCTGACCCGATGGAGTCCCTAGGGACTTGGGTTAGACTCGGCCAATTCCCATGGAACTTGAATGAGATTGATGTGATTCCAATTCCCGCCAATATATCGATGAGTATAAGGCTCAGACCTGTCCGATACAGAGAGACTCGGTTGAGTCTGTCTCAAATCATGGTTTCAACCCTTACCTATCAACAAAGCCTTGAACCTCCTTCCTACCTTTTAGAACCCTGAATCTACATGTTAGGCAGCTAATTGCATTTCTTATAAAGCTGTCCTACTTTACCAACCCTTACCCTACCCTTTTGGACTCTAATTTAGGACTCCAAAGCCCATAATTTTTTTTGATAAGCCCTAAGCCCATAATTAACTATTGTTACGAATTTCTAGACACCAATTCTCTGTAGTTTCCACAAACGATCACTTTGACAAGTGTGTCAATTCCAATGCCCTTGCATCCATAACCCAATACATCCCCCTTTATTCCACCTTTTCAAACACGAAAGGTACAAGTTTTCTATAATCACATTCCCCCATAAACCAGTGCAGGCTACATTGATTTTTCTAGTGCGATCCTACATCCATAAGTGTAACAGAATACCTGTTACTCATGGAAAATAGTGGTGTCATTAATTTTTTTGGGACAGATTAAAGTTAACTTTAATGTTCATTTCTTGTTGATTTTTCAACATCTTTCTCATTTTTAAAACATATGTAACCCTTTCAATTTACTTGTTTTTGAGTCTACATTTTGTCTAAGGCTTCATGTGAGCTTCTCTTTAGTATTTTCTTTAAGTTTCTAATAGTTCTACACCCACAGGTTAAACGAGCTGTTTCTGGAAGCCATGGACTAGATGTGCAGTACAGTGGAATCAATTTCCTAGAATCATTGGTAATATCACACAAAATGATTATTACTTCATATGAATTCCAGTTCTTGGCTGTTTTCTTCTTTAGCTTTTACATCTGGGCAACCAAATTTTGTGACCAAGAATCGTCCTTCCAGGTTTCCGAATTTTCACCCTCTACTTCAACTGCTATGGGCCTTCCTAGAGAGTTTCATGAGCAGTGCCAGAAATCATTGGAGTTAGACTATTTGAAGGTCTTCTAATTTCCATTGGCATTTTGTCTGCTATTTGTTTTCTTTTTATTTCAATTGTCGCTTTTCCCTTGTAGTATTTATTGTAGTATTGGGCCAATCTTTTGTCTTTTTTTTTTTTTTCTCTCTTGTAAACACAATTATTGTTTCCATCTCTCATTCAAGGTTCTAATATCTTTCAATTCAGACATTCTACCGTTGGGCACAAGATGCTGCTGTAAGTGTCACAAATAGAATAATTGAATCTAATTCTGCTGTACCTGAGGTTAATGTGTGTTCGGTGGCACTACGTCTCATGCTTCAAATCCTGAACTGGGACTTTCGGTATAATAAAAATGCAATTGAGGGTGCCAAAAATGGGACGAATGTTTTTTCTGCTGCAATTAGACATGACAGTGCCTCAGCCAAGAAGTCTGATTGTGTACTAGTGCAGGTAACAAACATCTCTTTCTTAATCTGTTTCATGCACATATATATACTACATATAATGACATACCAGTGAATAGAACATGTTAGAGTAAATCAAAGTCTGTACATTTGGTTACTTCATTCTCCCAGCTGATGACACTTTATCTTGTTTCAATTTTCCTGACATTTGTTTTCAAAATTAAAGATACTTTACGGGAAAAAAACTCAATTCTAATAAAGGAATAATCTCGTTTTTGTTACTACTTCTATTGAAGAAATTGATTTATCTTAAAAAATCCTTCTTTCACATAACATGTGTATATATCATTTAAGATGTCATTAATAGAATTTTACTCCCTTATCTTTTACTGGCTGGCCATGATAAATTTCCTAACAGTCTATAATTCTCTCTTTATGCTGCTTGTAGCCTGGTTCTTCTTGGCGTGATGTTCTGATTTTTGGTGGTCACATTGGCTGGCTTTTGAGCTTATATGGTGCGTTGAGACAGAAGTTTTCATGTGAAGGTTACTGGCTTGACTGCCCTATTGCAGTCTCTGCTCGAAAACTTATCGTACAGTTCTGCTCCTTGACAGGAACCATATTTCCATCTGGTATGTGTTTCTCTTCTACCTGCTTCTTAATAGTCAGTTTGTTTGATCTCATGCCTTGTTTGTTAGCACTTCATTCTTGCTATAGTTGCTTTCATATGAACAATATATTATCTTAAAATGGAAATAATCAAATGGTGGCTGTGTTTATTGAATAGTGTATTTTATTATATATTTTTTTGAACCATATTTCCATCTGTTACAAATGTTTCTCTTCTACCTGCTTCTTAATAGTCAGTTTGTTTGATCACATGCCTTGTTTGTTAGCACTTGATTCTTGCTATAGATGTATTGTTATTGCTTTCATATGAACAAGATATTATGTTAAAATGGAAATAATCAAATGGTGGCTGTGTTTGATTGAATAGTGTATATTTTTACAAATTTTTTTTTTTTTTTTTTGCACCTGTAATTTAGCAGTCTTTGATCACCAAAATGTGCAATATGTGTTCGAAAGAAAAATGTATCCTTTTCATTCTCAACCAGTCTGATTTTCTCATTCACTTTTTTGTTTGCCCCTTTTGACTCTCAATGTCTCATCAACTCATTAAATGCATTCCGAATGTTATTTTGTTTATTATTATTATTATCTATTATTTATTTTTCATTTTTCATTTTCACTTTTGGTATCATCTTCAAAATCACTTAAAGAGATTGATTGAGTCTTGCCTATTGTCATGTTAGATGTGTCTGGTATGGCAACAAGAGCAACTTAAGCATCAATTTCATCAGCCATCTTTCCCCCAAAAAAAAAAAAAAAAATCACCAGTCTTTGAGAACAATTACTGTTGGGAGATGAGGATGAACCACTGGTTTATCCTTGTCTTTTCATGATGAGCAGTTGGGGATCTAAAACAAGACTGCAGGGGTCTTCTAGTGTTAGTTTATACTTATAGAACTATGGATCTCTGTTTGGTATTTGGTGTGGTGCTGTAGCAGTTTTCTTTTATTTCTTTTCCTCATTTCTGGTTATTTGAAATGGTCTTACTCTATTACTTTTGTAATGTGAGGGACACTCTGTTGTTGTACTGTTTTGTCTTCGTAATAGAAGCTTGCTTGTTTGTGTGTGTGTGTGTTGTTGTTGGGGGGGGAGACACTACTGTTGGGATCAAATGAATTATATAGTGTTCCAGTCATTACTCTTGATGCTCCTTTTCAGTTATTTTTTCTCTTTCCAGGTCAATTGTATGCCATATGACCTTTTTGTTAGAATTCCAACATATTATTTCATTTGTTTGATGACCGACGTTCTTATTTTTCTCTGATGATGTTTTCTTAAATTTTGAAGAATTTCTTTTTGGGTAAGGTGCAAAAAACTACCCTGTTATGTAAAAAATGTGCACAAACCACCCCTCCTGTTTAGTATGAGCAGATAACCTCTAACATTTGAAAACTATGTGCAAATTGCTCCCTAATATCTGTTGACTGTCAATTTTGACCCAAAAAATTCATAAAACCCCAAAATACCCCTAATAAACTCTCTCTCTCTCTCAAATTTTTCTCTCCGTTCTCTCTCTGTTCATGCCTGAAATATAGAACATCTCTCTTTTAATAGCGAAAATGATTTTCATCAAGATTAATCAATATAAACCATATCAAACTGCAGGCATTACCTCTTTCTTCATTCAGCATTAGTCTTCTCCAGAAAAATTCCTCAAACCTATGATGGCATTAAGGTCAGTACTTATCCTCCATCGATTACCCACCTCTGTAATGACACTAAAGATTCAATAACCATCTCTCTCTCTCTCTCGCTATATATATATATATATATATATATATTAATATTATGTGTGTGTGTGTGTGACAGTGTGCCTGCAAGTATTAATAATACCTAATCAAAAATGAGAGAGAGGGGGGACTGAATCAAATTCAACATTACGTATTAAAAAAAAATCAATATTGTCAATATATTAGTCATATTTCGGTTTTCCAAAGCAAAACCAGATCAAGAATACGGAACAAATTGAATCAATTCAACATTGACAAATTAATCATTTGTGTGTGTGTGTGTGTGTGTGTGTGTGTGTATGTATAGATATATACTAACATGGAATATCATAACATGAAAGTATCAATTTCCAGTTCTTTGTGGTGGGTTTTGGGAGATCAATTCTCAGGTTTTTGAATTCAATTTTATGAACTAAGAGTGGTATCTCTACTTGCATTAGTTTATGTGATTTAATTGTAGAGAAATTATAAGAGAGAGTGTAAGAGGTGAGAGATGGGTTTATAAGAGAGAGAGAGAGAGAGAGAGACAGAGACAGAGAGAGAAAAGGAGATGCTGAAGAAAGGGAAAGAGATGCTGTTGAGAGAGAGGAGAGGTGAGAGATGTTTTGGGTGTTTTTTTGTTTTATTTCGCCTTAAGGGCATTGTAGGTATTTCAGTCTTCAAATTGAGAAAATATCCTTATTTGCTCAGTTTGGAAATGTAGGGGGGTTTTCGCACATTTTTGTACTAGTATATAACATGGTTTTTGATTTTGCAGTTTATCCTTCTTTTTTTTTGAAATTTTCGTAATTCTTATTCATTTTTTAGAAGTTTCGTAACTTTCTTGTAAAAGAGCTATTTCTTCATCTTCAGTGTCGCTTTCACTAACTAACAACGTTACATTAAGGAATTTTTTTCCTATTATGTTATGGCTGCTATTTACTATATCATTAGTTTTTCCATAGAACTCATCAAAGGTTTCCTTTTTTTGGTTTCACTGCGCTAAAGATTGGGTTCAAGCCTTCAGAAATCACACTACAACCTTGGTTTTACCTCATAGTCGCTTTTACCTCATTTAGTTCTTGGTTTTATTCATTTTCCCCATCAACAATTTTAGTTGATTGCGGCCATCCCATTTCAATAACGTACCATTTTTTTGTCATCAAGAGAAAACCACCGCCATTCTTCGTTTTGGTAATATAATTAGTTCCTAAGAAGCACGGACATGAATACGGGACACGGATACGACACGACACGACACGGACACGGCGACACGGCAAATTCAAAAAAATTAGGACACGGACAGAGACACGGACACGGCAAGGACACGACGAATAGTATATATATATATATATGATGTAGTACTTTAAAAATTACCGAGTGTTACTATTTTTCATCAACCTCATAATGAAAAAAATACACAAATTATAACTCATCTACTGTAATAGTGTAATGACTAGCCCTTAAATATCTATTTGTTTTGTCTAAAATTGCATATTAACCTCACAAGTTTAAAATTACTATGTACTGACCACATAAGTGAGTAAAAGTTGTTAAATAACTTCACATATTTATACTTTAACCCAATTTTTTTTCAAAAAATATTTTTTAGACGCCCGAAAATAAGACACGCGTATCGGACACACACCCCTGGTGTGTCGGACTCGTGTTCGCGGAGTGTCCATGCCGTGTCCGAAAATTAAAAAAAATAAAAAATTCCAGACACGTTTTTTGGCGTGTCCGACACGTGTCGGGGTGTGTCTGACGCGTGTCGGTGTCCAACACGTGTCGGACACGGATTCTTTGCCCATTTTGGCGTGTCCGTGCTTCCTAGATTAGTTCCATCATATAGAACAAGTAATGATCCGTATTCTTTAAGCGTTTTTATGATCTAACTCAATATGTTGAGCAAAGCTCTATGAAAACTACTTCGATCAATCTCCTTTATGTGTTTTGGTTAGAGCGTCTTATTGAGCGTTCGATGGGTTCGATCAAAGCAACTCCATCAGCCATTGATTGGTAAGCCCAGCAAGTTCGTTCAATCATAACTTTCTGGACCCTGTTCGACGTTTGATTGATCCTAACATCGATCTCCGCCTTCTGGTTTTCCAATAAAATCCTGTTTAAAACTTCTATTAATCCATTAAGAGTTCAATTTCTGGATATCCTTATTTTTTAAATATCTGTTTAACTTCAATACGAGCGTTTTAACACTCCAACCTAGGTCATGGGAGGTCCAAATATCTAATAAATTAATTCAACCTAGATTCCTATGTTTGCTATGGTCTTATTTTACCTTAACCTAGATATATGATTGAACTTTGTTACAACAAACCATGCGAACCAGGAACAAACCAAGAATCACAACAGAAAAGTAAGCACACCACACACAAAGAACACAAAGATTTACATGGTTGGGCAAGGCCTACCTCCACGGTGAAGATCTTGCGAAAGATTTTACTATGCGAAAAATAGGAGATTACAAGTTTCAGCCCCAAAACCCTAGCTCTTGCTCTCTCTCCTGCATTTTTCAATGTTCTCTCGCTATCTCACTCTAAACCTTCAACACCCTTATATACCAGACTACAAGAGAGTCCTAAACAGGGTCCACAATCAGCAACGCGACTTGGGCTGAAACAAAATTCGGGCCCAACATCACAAACTTGATAAATTTCGGTATATTCTTCGTCTTCATCATGTTCAATATCTTCTTCAGTTGTAGACCAACTGAGTCAAGACATTTTGTCTTACAACCCTAGTTTTGTGTAGGAATATACTCAATATCCTAATACTGTTGTTCTTTTATGTGCGTAATATTATTTGAAGCCCCCTTCCATAGGCAGAGTGAACATAATTTTGATGGTTGTTCTCTAGGCAATCCGGGGGAAATGGGAATTGGAGGTATTTTCAGAGATGCTATGGGGAGCTCTATCATACTCTGTTGGACCAGCTGGATGCCGGTTTCACAATCTTAGGTCTTTTGTATGGTCTCATGCCTTTATGGGTATGATGGACTGCCTAATAGAGCTTAATACCGTGGTGGTTATTGATTGGATGTGATCTTTATCTCCAGTTATATGTCATTATGGTTGATCCATTGGAGATTCTAGACATTTTCACAGCTCTTTAGTCCAGAAGATAAATTCCTAGATCTGCCAATGATCAGGCTGATTACTTGGCCAAGAAGGGAGAGGTCAGTTTTACCTAGTTGAGTTTGACTTTAGGGAGCTTTGCTATGTGGTGTTTGCTGTGGTGAATAGTGGTCATGGGGCTTTATAGTTTATATTGTTCTACCTATTCTGGTCTGTTCTTTTTTACCTAACCTGAAGGATTTGTCATCCTTCTAAGCCTTTTTATCTTTCTTTCTCCCTACTCCTATTTCTTGTTTCTTATAATTACTAATTTATTTTAAATCTAGATAATGGGCATATGCAAGAGCAGCACCTTCGGCAACTGCTATGTGGAATTATTCAGTGGATTGACCCTCCTCATGCTATTTCAAAAGCAATTGAATGTGGAAAAAGTGAAAGGTTATATTCCTGTAGTCCCAACCCTCTTTCCGTGTTACTTGTCCTTTGATGTCTTACCTGTTATTTTTTTCTGTTCAGTGAGATGCTTGATGGTTGCCGTGCACTTCTATCAATAGCAACTGTAACTAATCCCCTTGTGTTTGACCAACTCTTGAAATCTATAAGGTCAGCTTTGTAATATTCTATTGTGGCCCATAAATATATATTTTTTAATTTAATGTTTTTTGTTAATAAGAGTTGTATTCGTACTTTAATGTCCCTTTATGACATAATTTATTCTGTTCACAATTTTACACAAGTTAACTTTTTACCTTGATGTTCAGCCCTTTTGGCACTCTTAGCCTATTGTCTGGCTTGATGTGTGAAGTTATAAAAGTTCTTATGGAAAATTACACTGAAGAGGAGACATGGAGTTGGGTGGCACGTGATGTTTTATTAGATACCTGGACGGCACTTCTTGTGGTATATGTTCCATTATTTACTTTTCAGTTTCTTGTCACATGCCCTTCATTTATCTGTATCTTTGGAAAGAATTATAGGGTAGCTTGATGGTTATATTTTTCCAAATCCTCATTCTGCATTAGAAGCATTTTATTATGGGCAAGTGTTATCAAGTATTAATGGTGTAAGATGAGGTTTGAACAATATGACAGTATTTTGTCAAGTACATTTTTCTTCCTCTACTTGTTCAATAGCAGCTCATAAACTCAAACTTTTGCCATTCATCCGCAGCCATTGTGTACTACTGGTAAAAATACATTACTCCCACCAGAAGGGATAAATGCGGCAGCCAATCTCTTTGCCTTGATTGTAGAGTCTGAATTAAAAGGTAACTCTGATGTTTGCACTCTATTTGCTTTTCTGTTACTTCTTTAAGGATTATTATTCTTTATTAATTCTTAACATTACTTTATAATATAGCTGCATCTGCCTCAGTGTCCAGTGATGATAATGACTTTGAATACTTTCAGGCTTCTGTAGCTGGTAGGCAATTGAATCTATCTTCTTTGTTGCATCAGCATCACTGAAATCCTCATAATCTTCGTCATATTTTAAAATGTTGATTTTCTTTAATGTTTTATATTATCTATGTCATCTTTGCAGCCATGGATGAAAGGTTAAGCTCTTATGCTCTTATTGCAAGAGCAGCTATTGATGTCGCAATTCCGTTACTCACGAGATTGTTTTCTGAGCGTTTTGCGAGACTTCATCAGGTGTTTTATTATCTTTATTTTTTTGAAAAAATTGTAATTTTTTTCCCTTTTCCAAACCTTAAGCTGGATTTTGGTTGCTTATAGTGTATTTTGAAACATAAGGAGATAATGGTTTTATTTTCTGCTCTTCCATATTGCCATGCTATCTTACATGCTATGTTTTGAATTAGTTGTTACGGTTTAAGCTGCCACCGTGTTTGATTTGTGCATGCGGGCCTTATATCTCATAAAACATTTGGGATTTCTAGACAAGGTTCACCCTTTCTTGCAACTCAATAGGGTTTTATCAAATCTCGTTTCTACATAAACTTTGGTCCTTGTTTATTTGTATATATTTATATTTTTAAAAAAATATATAATATGTGGAATTTAAAAAATGTAATGAATACTAATATCAATAGCTTGTATTGTAATTTAATAGCCTTTTAACTTTTTGATATATAGATTTGGACCTTTCTTGAATAGACACAGAGTTTATCTTTCAGTCTTTGTGATAATTGTGTGGAGCTCAATTAGGGAATTAGCATGGTCACTCTCATGTTTGTATAGGTTTTATTTTATTAAATGATGTTTTGTGAACAAAATTTGTAGGGATTAGCTGTGAGACAACTAAGTCGGAAGGTGTGTCAGTTTCCCAATAGATAATTCTTGTTTACATCTGTGAATTGCATAAAAAAGACATCCACAAAGTGACATTGGGCAACAGATCGTCTTCCTATTGTATACAGTAAGATAGGCATACTTCTAGAAATAAACTTTAAGAATGAAACGCAGAAAATAAATTCAGAACACTTTTTGTGTCCTTATTATGCTTTTATCTTCCATAATCAGGTCTTCGGAACCTTATATTTTGGATGCCCCCTTATTTAAAGATCAAACATGAATTGATAATTCAACTCAACAAAGTCTTGTCCCAATTGTGTAGGAGTGGCTACTTGAATCTTGTTTACCATTCGGCGCAGTTTTGGGGCCATAACTTAAGTTAAATCTCATATTACCTTGTCTTTCCTTTTTATCTTATCTCACGTTATTGTGGTTTTCCCATTTATTAAGCATTACCCTCAACTGACACTATTTAACTTTTCTCATTGATGTAGTTACTGATATATATATATATATATATATATATATATATATATATATATATTGATAAGTAAAATATTATAAAAGCGCTCAGAAGGGGAGTGAAACCCAAGAGAAATACACAAGACCACAAGGGGCCTCAAGCCTTCAGAGAGGCCAAAAAATCGACAATCTCCTCTAAAGATCTATGATTTCTCCCTAAAACCCAACAAAAAAGAGTGGAAAGAATAGAGAACTTAAGCATAGAAATCGACATCTCCTTTCCATCAAAATATCTCCTATTCCTCTCAAGCCATAAACGCCACCACACACACAGAGGTGTAGCCCTCCAAGCATCCTGAATGTGGGCCCCCACATGGCAACCTCTCCAAGCCTCAATAAACCCGGTTCCCAGCATAACCCAGGGGATCCCAAACAAGCCAATCATTAAATCCGAGCAATCTCCAGCCATGGTGCAATGAATGAGAAGGTGATCCACTGTTTCCTCATCTCGAAGGCACATATAGCAACAATTAACCACCACCTAGTTTCTCCTTCTCAAGTTATCCTGGGTTAATATCCTTCCTAAAACAGAGGTCCATGCAAAGAAAGCCACCTTGAGAGGAGCCTTTGAGCGCCAAACAGACTTCAAAGGAAAGCGAACTCTAGGATCATTCGAGAGACACCTGAAAAACGACCTCACCTCAAAACGCCTCTGAGAGTTGGCAGCCCAAATCCAACTATCAGACTCCTCAACCACAATCCTTTGGCGATACAGCAACTCCAAGAAACGAATGGCTTCCTCAGTCTCCCAGTCCTGAAACAATCGCCTGAATTGAACATGCCAAACCAGTCTCCCACTATCAAGATTATAACAGTTGACCACCAAAGCTTGCCTATCCGAAGCAATCCTGAAAAGTTGAGGAAAAGCGAGAGCGAGAGGAACAACCCCACGCCAAACATCCTCCCAAAAACTAATCCTCCTCCCATCCCTAAGTTGAAACCGAACATGTTTGGAATAGACATCCCACCCCTTCCGAATAAAATTCCAAACCCCCACCCCCTGAGAACCACTCACTTCCAGAGAACTCCACCCTCCTCTCAACTCCCCAAAACGGCTCGCCACGACCCTCCTCCAAGGCCAGTGTCTCCACACCAAATCTCCACAACCATTTCCCAAGGAGGGCCTTATTAAAAGGCACCAGTCTTCGAAGACCCAAACCTGATATTTGTTGCTTATGTGGCCATACAATTTTCTTTTATATTATCTTCAAAATTTGCATGCTCTTATTTCTTATTTTCTTTGTCTTACTACACATTTTTTCTTAGTATTTGTATTTTAGTTGCGCTCCTTGTATTAACATGTTTTTTGCTGCCTCATATTTGGTCCAACAAAGTGTAGTTGATGTTGTAGTCAACTCAATTTCACTCCATAACTCCTGCTCCTACCTTTTTAAAGTCAACTATATGATTCCAGAGTTTCTCTCGAGACTTTTGATCCAACATTTATTCCTACCTGTTTTTTAATATCAATACAATATCATTAGCACATAGCATACAACATGCAACCTTACTTTGAATGTTTTTTATAGATCATTCATAACCAGGCAAAAGGATAGGAGTTTAATGCTCATACCTGATTTGTGCTATAGTAATTGCAAATTCACTAGTTTTTCCTCCAATTATTATTATTATTATAATCAGAGTTCCATTATATTCTCATATTTCATGTTAATATATATATATATATATATATTTGTAAATCCATTGTTTTCTAGAACTCTTTATGGTGGAATTTGGAAGAATGGTTCGCTGATAAATAGGTACGGTACTAAAATACTACGGTGGTCGACGATGGTGGTTGCCGGAGAGAAGTTGTGGGGGTGGATGTGGTAGTTATATGTATATGTAAATATATATGTGTGTGTTTGCGTCTGTATATACAGAGGGGTAGAGAGAGAATAGAGAGAGAGGAGGTAGATGGAAATTTTAAAAGCAATGAAGACAATTTGGACCAAAAAAGTATGGAAGTGCCCGGAAAAAATGGTCGCTGGAAGAGAAAGACAGATCAAAAAATAAAATGGAGAGAAATAGAGTGGAGGAGAGAAAATGTTTTCCTTCATTATTTTTTTTTAATTTCTTTTATGGGGTATTTTAGACATTTCAATTGCTAAATTGACATAATGTCCTTATTTGCACAAATTAAAACAACGGGGGTTAATTGCCCCCTTTTGTATATTATAGGGTTTTTTTTTTGTAGTTAACCCTAATATCAATTTATTCGATCATCCCGTTCGACCTTGCATTAGTTTTATCTTCTGAATTATGCATCATTTACCATCTTTAAAATATTCCACATTCTTGCCTTTAAATTCCATTGGCTAGTTCAATTGTATACCCATCTATGGCCTTACTTTTTATCTATGTTACATCTACTCGGGTACGTGTGTTTTGTCGAACGTTTCAAATCCTCATACATAAAGACACATGGACATTGCTAAATATTCAAATTATTTAATATTTTTATTTTATTTCTAGAGTAAAATAATGTCTTTAGGTAACACTGTTCAATATTGGCATTTCACTCAATTTGGAGCAATAATATAATAAAATCTATTCAAGTGATATATATTTTAGGTGCATGCCCAACCAAAAGTGTTGGATGCATATCCCAATACCCATGTCCAAGTATTGTGTGTCCAACTCGGGTACTTCACCTATATTTAAAGAGGCCATGTAAAATAGATTTTTATATGTCTTCAGTCTTGAGTGCATCTTCAGCCTGTATATTTCTTTTTGTCGTTTCTTTTAGACTATATAGGAGTAGAGGCTATGAAAATGTTTATACAATTGAATGAATGTAAACATGCTCTCCTTTGTTGCAGTTGGCTATGGGTTATTGGGGCAACCTGATCTAGTAGGGTAAATTTTTTGTGAGCTATGGGTGCATCTATATCCTTTTTATAGCTAGTGCATCTATAGCTTTCATTTTCTCTTTGGTTCTTTTTTAAGTGGTAAAAATTTAAAATGGATCGTTGTGATTACTTATATTATGGGGCATCATTATCCATAGAAATAGAAGCAAAATATTTAAAGTATAATTGCTATCAAATTTTTTTTTGGCTAGAGCATTGTTTCAATTTTGGGGATCTCTTGTGATCTGATGGCATGTTTTTTCAAAAGGATTTTATATATTGCTTATGAAAAAAAAGAAGGAAGAAAGGATTTTATACATTACTGGTTGTATCTGTTGGCCCTAGCCCCCTAGGTTTTCATAATAATTTTTTTTTTTTGATAAGTAAGAATTTTATAAAAAAGTGCTCAAAAGGGGAGCGAATCCCATGGAAACAAAAGGCCACAAAACGCCTTAAGCCTTCAAAGAGGCCAAAAAAATAACAATCTCTTCAACAGAACGATAATCTCTCCCTGAGACCCAACAAAAAAGAGTGGATATAATGGAAAACTTAAGCATAGACATAGGTTTCTCCTTGCCATCGAAATATCTCCGATTTCTTTCGAGCCAAATGCACCACCAAATACAAAGAGGGGTAGCCCTCCAAGCATCCTGAATGAGAGCTCCAACTGAGACACCTCTCCAAGCCTCAATCAACCTTCTAGAGGAACAGGGCATAACCTAGGGGACCCTAAATAACCCAATCATCAAATCCCAACAATCTCTGGTCATACTGCAATGCAACAGAAGGTGATCCACTGTCTCCTCATCGTGCCGGCACAAGTAACAACGATTGATAACCACCTGATTCCTCCACCTCAAATTATCCTGGGTTAAAATCTTACCCAAGACAGAAGTCCAAGCAAAGAAGGCCATCTTAAGGGGAGCCTTGGAGCGCCAAATAGCCTTACAAGGGAAAGGACCACCATCACCAACAGTAAGGCACCTGAAAAAGGACCTCACCTCGAAACGACCCTGAGAGTGTGGACTCCAAAGCCAACAATTAGACTCCCCATGAGAAATCACCTGACGATACAGTAGTTCCGAAAAACGAGTGACCTCCTTAATCTCTCAATCCTGAAAATGCCTCATAAACTGAACATCCCAAGTTAGTCTTCCGTTATCAAGATGATAATAGTCAACCACCAAGGCCTGTCTATCAGAAGCAATCTTGTAAAGCCAAGGGAAAGAAAGAGCTAGGGGAAGCTCCCCACACCAAAGGGGAGCTTCTTCTATAAGACGTTATGTTTCTTTTCTTTTCTTTTTTTTTTTGGTTGCATATTTTGGTGGGGCTTTTGTGTAAATTTTGTACACATGCTAATCTTTAATATCACTTGCTTATTTGTAGGGCAGAGGCATAAGTGATCCAACTGAAACTTTGGAAGAGCTTTATTCACTGTTGCTGATAACCGGGCATGTTCTCGCTGATGAAGGAGAGGGAGAAACACCTTCGGTACTTTACTTATTTTCTGCTTTCTAATTTTTGTTCTTGCAATTAAGCCCAATGTCTCCTAAATTCTATTTGAGAACAATTTCTGTGTAATTGATTAGGCATTAATCTCAAGAATTGCATTATTTGATATCCATTATGTGACATTCCGGCAAAACGTATTAATGCATATATTTGTATTTATATTATAGCTTTATAGGGAGCCTTTGGCTATTTTTGTGTAATTTGCTAGTTTGGGGGCGGCTACTAACTTATCAGAGCAACTAATTGGGGTAGTATTACAATTATGAGAAAGATTCTTAATTAGAGCAACTAATTGGGGTTTTAGCTTTACAATTATGAGAAAGATTCTATCTAATTACTTTTGCATTCGATTTTTAATTATTCATAAAACTTGTTATGTTTTATGTGACGCAGACTGCAGATGCACAAGCTGGACGTTACCACCTGAATTATATGATAAATTCTATATTTGCATTTACCATATATTTAAGTTGTATTCTTTCATTTGGTTTGTTTGGTTATTAAACATCATGGTCCCATCTCCCTTTTTTTCTAGGGGTATAAGTGACTTATCTTATGCTGTTGATAAATATTCAAGATTTATGTGTAAGCAGGATTTTTATGCTTCTGGAATTATTTTATTTAAAACATAGTTTTTACGTAACTAGAAATTCTAATCATGGGTGAGATTATGTGATATTTAGGTTCCAAACTCTATACAAACCCATTTTACGGACTTTGTGGAAGCAGACAAACACCCTGTTGTTATACTTTCTGGGTAAAGTCCCCCTTTCTCTTTGCTGAAACATTATGTGTATTTTGAGTTGGATGCCAAATTAAAGTTGGCGTGAATATGCTTTATGGGAAAAAAGGTGGATATTTGCTTATTTTTATTTTATTTTATTTTATTATTATTATTATTTTTGTGTGTGTGTGTGTGTGTGTGGAGATGTGTGCATATAAGTTCCACAAAGAATAGTATGCTAAAGTCAAATATACCATATGTAGCTCGACAGTCTTTTTCCCAACTACTTGGGGTAGGCTACATGAATCCTATTTTTTCATTTCCCTCTAAGGCCGTAGCCTTTTTTTTTTGATAAGTAAGATTTTATTGAAAACGCTCAAAAGGGGAGCGGAATCTAAAGAAACACAAGGGCCAAAAGGTGCCTCAAACCTTCAAAGAGGCCAAAAAAATAATAATCTCCTCAATAGATCTATAATCTCTCCCTGACACCCAACAAAAAAGAGTGGAAATAATAGAGAACTTAAGCATAGAAATAGGTTTCTCTTTTCCCTCAAAATATCTATGATTTCTCTCGAGCCAAATGCACCACCAAATACAAAGAGGCGTAGCCCTCCAGGCATCCTGCGTGAGAAAAATGGGTAAAGACCTGCTTACTAATGCAGCCCCAACAGAGACACCTTTCCAAGTCTCAATCAACCCTCTGGAGGAACAAGGCATAACCCAATAGACACCAAATAAACCAAGCATCAAATCCCAACAGTCTCTGGCTAAGCTGTAATCCAAAAGAAGGTGATCAACTGTCTCCTCATCGCACAAGCACATATAACATCGATTGATCACCGCCTGATTCCTCCTCCTCAAATTATCCTGGGTTAAAATCTTACCCAGTACGGAAGTCCAAGCAAAGAAGGCTACCTTAAGGGGAGCCTTAGAACGCCAAAGAGACTTCCAGGGGAAAGGGACCATATCATTTGAGTATCAAATGCATTAAAAATTATGGAAGAATACTGCATGGAAAATCCCATAACAAAGAGGAGTCATATGTACATCTCACAGTACATTTTTGATGTATAACAATGCTGGTACTTCTAGATTCATTTGGACAGGTATCAAGACACTTACAGTTTGTTGGTACTCTTGGTAGCTCTGAAATAAAAAAAAGTAATTATATCATGATTATGCTGCTATAAATGTTAACTTAATTGCGTTTCATCTTGTCACCATCAAATTCTAATCTTTGCATCACGCAATTATACCATACAATTGGAACTGTATTTCATTTATTGATTCTTTTTGATTTATTTTTATGGTAACTGTATATTTTATTTATTGATTCTTTTGTTTTATTTTTATGGTCTTTGGACATACCTTGTTGTGATATTTTTTGTTGGATATTTTCATCACGTGTCTCTTTTCTTTATTGATGCAGCTCAATTATAAAGTTTGCTCAGCAGAGTTTAGATCCAGATATGAGAGCATCGTTTTTCAGTCCTCGGCTTATGGAGGTTATCTATCAAATCACTTTCTTTTATGACCTATATCAACTCAACTTTTGGATCCTTTTCTGCTCATTTCCATGCCATCTTTGGGATTGGGATCCCAATGTAGTGGCTCAACTGCATGTTCCTTTTACATTTTAACTAAAGCAAGGGTAAAGAGTCGTATTGGATTCTGATGCTTCAAGACATGTGTCGTGCATGCCTTGAACAACAAAATGCGCGTTCTTATAATAAGAGTGCAAAAATTTAGGGAAAACATTACCAAGTGTCCAAATAGTTGGACTATTTAAAGGAAGAAAAATTGATTTGCCAGGGGGTATGCTCCCTCTGCTCCTCGGGCTTGTGTGTAATGCCCATCTCTTGGTTTCTTTTCTCCTTGTGTGAGAATGTATAATGAACTTACTCAGCCACAAAAAAAAAAAAAAAAAAAAAAAAAAGGAAAAAAAAAGAGGGAAACATCCTGAGTCTTTCTTATGTGAATTCTACCATTATAACCACAGAAAGTCTGATAGATTCCAATTATACGTTTAATGTTTATTATTGCATGTATGCAAAAATCTTCGTTGCCATGTTTTTGCGGTATCCCTGTCCTATCTTTTGCAAAAATTCTCATCTTGTTGTGGTTGTCTTTTTTCTTACCCTTATCCACGTCTTTGTTTTTGCTTCATAGTTAATAATGTTTGAGGTCTATGAATTCATAAGCAGGTTCCTGGTAGTGTTAGTTCTGGCATTATATGCATTTAATTTGGCATATGGGACCTGTATCATTACCTTGTATACCATTCAATTTTGTTTAATGATGATCAGATTTTGATAGGGCATCCTAATATCCTAAGTTCCTCTTATTGTCCTACAAATTATTGACTACTGTCCTTTTGTTGCAAATATATATATTTTTCCCGTGAATAACTTTCTACATAATGCAATAAAATAAGCATTAATGTTAAGTAATATTTTTCTCTCTTGAATTTTAATTTTATTTTTTGTTGTTTGGCAAGCAAGATCCTTCTCTTTGAACTTGTCTACTGTTATCCTAGTCATGCTATCTTAGTTATTTGTTTGAGCTAAATTTTTATACAGGCAGTTATATGGTTCCTTGCAAGATGGTCATGTACTTATCTATTACCAGATAAAGAAAGTCGAGACACTTGCAGTAATTCAGATAATGATCATGAGAATCAGCTCAAGTCAGAGTGCCCCGGAAAAGCTTTGCTTAGTTTTTTTGGAGAGCATGATCAAGGTAAACTCGTGCTTGATGTTATTGTCCGCATCTCCATGACGACACTTGTTTCATATCCCGGGGAGAAGGATTTGCAGGTATGAGATATGGAAAATATTTTTCCTCGTTCTTTGATAGTAGACATTTCAGTCTTTGATATTTGATAGGTTCTCCTGGATTGTACTCTTGAGTTCTATATACATGCCTATTCAGAAAGGGTATAGGAAAATAATTTGACTTCCTTTTTATAGAGATGTTATACTAGGAAGGTTATAGGATAATATTTTGAGTTCCTTCTTGTAGAGATATTGAACCATGGTACTTGCTAGTGTGCTTTCCACGAAAAACAAGTCCTCAGATGGACGCCATTTGTTGATGGTTAATTGTTGCTACACCTAATGTCATAAATCATGGGAAATGCATTCACTCCTAGTTGTTATTGTGTTTGAGTGCATTATTGACCTTACTTACTGCAAGATGTGATTGAGGGGCTGCATGATTTCACATTTCATAATCAGTTTGAAAACAGAATGCTACTTTGGTAGACCCACTTTCTTAGTTAAGCATGGTTTTATGTAATTGTTTGCTTTGTCTATCAATAAGCTCTTAGTACAACATTTTTCTTGCAACCCTGCTTGTTTTCTTGCCATAACCTTGACTGTTTTTGGAAAAATGCAAAATGACAGTGAAATGAAATTTGTCTTCAGATGAAAACTGCAGTATATGTTTGACTATTAGATGACGGGCTACTTCTGTTTTTTTTTTTTTTTCTTTCAAAGCAAAATTATTTGTATGCTTGTGTGTAATTCATAATGTATAGAAGATTTAAACTCTTGATATCATCAAATAAATTGAGTACACAAAGCTATTTATCATGAAACATTGGGATCATGTCACAACTCCTTATGCTTGAAGGAGTAGCAATCTTTTATCCTTGCCTTCACAGTCATCTCCCTTGACTTACTGCAGATTCATTTCCAACTCATATCTTCCCCAGGCTAGTTATAACTGCTAGACTGTCTTTTTCTTTTTTGTCCTTTTGCTAGGCAATCTTGTGAAGCTGTCAGCTCATTCCGTCTGCCTAGTCAAGATAGCTTGCAAGGCTTCGGATGCTTCCCAGACTTGAGTTTGAGTTTCTCCCTAGCTTATTGGGATATTTTGTTCCCACAACTTCCTCCATCAATGATCATAGTGCATATCTGATGCAGGAGCATCTACGAGGCTCTCCAAGACTAATTGGGCCCCCTAGCCAGCTAGGCTTGGGTTCTATTTATCTTGGGGTTTTAGTTATTTGCTTATTTTCTGTGTGTCTTATTTGATTTTTATGTTTTATGTTATTTGGTAGATGATAGTTATAGTCCTAGTCTTTTTAAATACTCATGTGACTTTTTAAGTACTTTGGAGGGTTAAGATTTATTAGTCATTGAAGTAATCAAGGGGTAGGATGCTAGTGCTGCTGTAACCCTTGTATAAATAGTCTATTAAGAGACTTTGTATGCAGTTTTGATTCCAGAAATTCAGATTTAGAGTTTCTCTCGGGTCTCTTTGCCCTAGAACTCACCTATCTACGTTCCAACTTCGATTTTATTGCTTTATCTCTCTGTTTTTCTGCTTGTTTATTGCTGAAAATCCTTTTCTTTCGTTGTTTTACACTGTTACAGCTGCCGGACAGCAGCTTATCGCTACTGCCCTGCACCAATATCTTTACACCAATAGTACAAGTGGTGTGAAAAATTGTTGCTCCAGAGTCATTGTTATCCATCTTCGTGTTTTGGAAGCAACCCTGATTTTCGCATCACCAAGGATTTGCCTTTGTCACCATGTAGAATATCACCATACTCTCCATCTGAGGAATCATCAAAGTTCAGCTCAACCTCCGCATATAATTCATAGTTCGTGTCTTCCTCCATCACATTTTGTTCCTTTATTGATACGGTTGCCCCTGGATTTTAGGCACCCTATTGACCTATATCTGGGCTCCCCACACATGTAACACCTCATTTCAAGGTCTCCACCGCTATTTTGACCTGCTGTCCCCTCAAAATTTGGTTGTTTTGGCATTAGTGCCTGGTTTCGTACCCCGCCAACGTGTGGCAGCTACGGTCTCACATTCTGAGCGTTGTTTTGCACTGATGTAAAGGCTGATTTGATTCTCCTCTAAAAGTGGGCTGCAATACTGCGGAACTGCTGCTAGAGCTCCAAACCTGCCTGTTTTGTTGTTTCTCTACCACCAAAACCTGTTGCTAAGCCTCCGAAACAGAAAATGAATACTAGAGTAAGGCTTCTTGTATGCTGGGCCTTAATACCTGACATAATGTGTCACCAACTGCTCATCCCTCTCCGGTAAATCATTGTATGTGATTAATCAGTAAACTTCTTTGGTATAGTCTTCCATACTGCGACTTGCTTCTTGAAGTCGTTTGAACATAATCAAAAGGTAAAAATTGTTTCTTCATCTTTTCCCGTTTTGCAATCTTAAGCTTACACTGTGCTCCCTGGTAATCCGTAATTGTTCCATAATGCTGATACTCTTATTTCAAATGAATAGTGATGAGCTTGACCTTCTTGTGATCGGATATGTCGTGGTATTCTAAAACACACGATGGTATTTAGCCATAGATCAACTCGTCCTTAAAACTTCATAAAGTTCAAGAATCTTAATTTTGATATTCGCCTCCCAACATTGTCAGTCCCTTTGTTTGGTGATCTATGACAATGCGGATGATAAAATGGTACCAGACACATCATCTTCTTGACTTGCCTTGGTGGAAGTTCTACTCTGTTTTGGGCTTGCTTTATAAGGGTTCTTCTCGAACTTGCATCCTATGACATCCTCTTGGTGTTCTCATGGAAGCATGATTGGGAGGCTGGAAAGCCAAAACTAAAGCTCTGATTGGACATTGACCCATTTATTGGGTTAGCAGGACCAGGAGAGGATAGGATATTGACCCATTTGTTGGGTTAGCTTCTTGACTTGCCTTGGCGGAAGTTCTACTTTGTTTTGGGCTTGCTTTATAAGGGTTCTTCTTGAACTTGCATCCTACAACGTCCTCTTCTTGGTGTTCTCATGGAAGCATGATTGAGAGGTCGCAAAGCCGAAACTAAAGCTCTGATACCAAACCTGATGCCTTACCAGGAGAAAATGATCAAATCATCGGTCACTACCAGATTGGAGACAAAAATAAAGAATATAGTAAGAAAAAAACGAGAAAATAAAGAATATAGTAAGAAAAAAACGGAGAAAATAAAGAGGCAAATTCTCGCTGCTTCAGTATGAATTGGGAACTCCAATAACAATAATTCTTAAAACCCAAACAAAACAAAACTTTATAGGGTTTTCCTTCTCAATGTCAGTGATAATTAGCCTTACTACAAAAATTAAAACAAAGTATCAAAAGACTTTCTTAATCCTGTCTGTTTGTTCCTTCTTTTCCCTCTATCCTTTTCAGGGTGTTCCCAATATTGCAGGAATTTATCCACTTGATTTAAATCTACACCAGAGAGTGAGGGAGGAAGGGAGTGAAGGAGGGAAATGTGCATTTCTAAAGTGGCAGTATCACCCAAAGTTGATGAATCCTATGACTAAGCTCTCAAAGGAGAGTGCCTGGCTTCTCTAGAAATTGTAGAATTGCACTTCTTAAGCGGCAGGAATTTATCCACTTGATTTAGGTCTACACCAGAGGGAGAGGCATGGGTGGGGGAGGGAAGACTTAGAATTGCATTTCTAAGGTTGATGATTCCTGTGACTATGCTCTGAAGTAGTGTGCCTCGTTTCTGTCAATTGTTTTTGTGGGAATAATTAGTGCACTTTGGGTGCTTTCAGTGGCTCAAAAGCTGATCTGCTATGTCTGCTACCACTTCATGTGGTCACATTTTCAACATGCCAAGGATGGTTTATAAGTTCCACCATATCACAGGATAGTTATTGTTTGCATGAAAGATACAAAAACAACTCACATTCTATCTTTTCTCGACTTGATTCTTATTGAATAATTCTTAAAAATACTCACCGACTTTAATCACCTTATTCAGGAACCTCTTTGATATTAGAGGTTGGATTATTTGTAAAATAATATATTAATCACTGCAGTGAGGCAGCATGATAAATTTTTTCCACAGGCTTCCTTCACAATAGAACTGGAACAAAGTTGAGGGTTCCATTTCCATTATTGTCCTTTCCTTGAAGCTCTAATATATATATATAAATATATTATATCCCTGGCTCATTTCTCCTGCTTGGAACTATGTGATGAAGACTGACAAATAATTTTTGTTCAGCACTCACAATTTTTAATTTTCCTGACTTAATGGAGTTTCATTTCACAACTAACTTCATGAAATATGACTTTATTCCTTTCTTATTTTTTATTTTACATTTTACACTTTGACTAGCTTTATCTGATTTTCGAGTTCCAAGATTGCCTAAATGGTTGTGCAAGGAGTGATATCTCCTTTAATTAGGAATATTTCCTTGACAGTGTCTTGCTTCATGTTTCAAAATATATAAATTATTTATTTATTTTTTATTATTTATTTATTTATTTATTTTTTATTGTTTGAAAATTTATTTCTCCTTTCTCAAATGTAAGATGTTGGCAGGTGTTATAATTGTGTTTGTATTTGACAGGCAGTTACTTGTTACCAGTTGCTTCATGTGCTTGTCCGGCAAAGGAATGTTTGTGTGCACCTTGTTGATTTGGTGAGTTGTATATACATTGTTTATGAATGCAAGTGAATCTTAGTGGAGTGTATCATTGTGTTTTGTTGTGCTCTTGGCCACCTTCCTTTGTTTTGGTTTTGTTAATAAAACTAGCTAATTTTAGCAATTATTGAAGTGGGGTTCTTTTATCATATCTTTATCCTTTTCATTCTTTTTCCTTTCCCTCCTTGTCATAAATGAATAAACCATCAAAATTTTAGTTTAGCTTTCCCAGTGCAAGCCCAAAAAGGAAGGAGCTTGAGTAAGTTGGACCGCAAGACCTTTGTGTTTACACTTTCGAACATGAATCCTGAAATGTAAAAATCTGGATTCATGTAGCCTTAGATGTTTGGAATAAGGCATACTTAGAGTGGATTTGTGATCAGCATACAGATATCGTAATGGCTGTGGGTGTTATATGATTTTCTTAGAAGGCGAATTAAGGACCCCAACTTGGTGTGCGTTGAAAAAAAGTGCTTATGCATTTATGAGAGTGCACTGCAGTGTTGTGAACATGGTGAAAATGCTGAAATGTTATATCCATGTTGTAATAGCCTGTTATTGTATTTTGGTGTGACACTGTTTTCATGATGACTTTGTTATTGCTTATTTATACATGGGAATTTGTTTCAAGATGTTGATACATGAAACAACCTATGGCTTGTCGGTATCATGCCAATTGGCTGGTGGCATATTTGGCTTAAGGCATGCCATTGGCTCCAATTTGCTAGTATCCTCGTTATATAAGGTCACATATACAACGAGGATACTTTTAATAATTTAGATATTGATGTAAGCATCTTTTTCCTACTGAAATATCTGGATTTTTTTCTTACCAATTTAAAAGGGAAAAAAAAATATATTTCATGTTGATCTTAGCTATGTATATGAGTGTTAGAGGATTTATTTATTAAGGGTAGTCTTGTCTTTTCTTTCTTTTTAGTTAGGACAGTCTTGTCTTTTATTTCTTTTTAGTTAGGGCATATTCTGTGTATATAAATATGTGTTGTAATTCAGAAAACATATCTACGATTCAATAATATAGCATCAGTTCTTCAAAGTTTTCAATGAGAATGAAAAATAAGCCATTTCTTTTCCTTTTTTTCTGCAGGGCTCATGGCGTGACTTAGCAAATGCGTTTGCAAATGATAGAAGTTTGTTCACTTTAAACGCTGCTCAGCAAGTAATGACTTAAATTTTTTGTCACCAGGACCTCACTTTTTTCTCTCAGTTTAGTAAACTACAATATTGTCCTTATCCTGTTGCAGCGTTCATTGGCTCAAACCCTTGTTCTTTCAGCTGGTGGCATGAGAAATTCAGAGGCTTCAAATCAGTGAGTCTACTTTTTAGGTTTCTCATGATCTTTTACTTTTTAATTGTTATGATTTTACTTCTGCTTTATGGCCTAATATCTGGTTACAATTACTCAAAGGTACGTTAGGGATCTCATGGGTCATATGACAGCTTATCTAATGGAGATGTCTGGCAAGAATGATCTAAAAAATTTTGCCCAACAACCAGATGTTATCCTGGTGGTAATTACATAACTTTTGAAATACGAGGTCATTTTCAGTTCATGTATGTTCCATTGTTACTCGTCAAGAAAAGTATTTTAAAAACTCGACGGACATCCTGTAGATCAGCTGCTTGTTGGAGCGCCTTCGTGGAGCTGCCAGTGCCACAGAACCTCGAACACAAAAGGCAATTTACGAGATGGGTTTCTCCATAACGAACGCTGTTCTGCTTTTGCTTGAAGTTTACAAACATGAGGTATTTGTTGTATGTATCGATTTTTGTGTAATCTACTTCCATTACACGCCTTTCTGAAAGTTATGGTTTCCTACTTTTTTGGACTTCCACTTGTTTAATACACAGTTTGTGTTCAAAAGCTTCTAACATTTTATTGATGTCCTGAATTTATATATTCTTAATTTTCATTGACATTTGTGAACTAATTCATTTTCTGAGCTATCAAATGTTTGCCTGTTGTTGACATTAAGTTGACATTAAATTATGGAGTCATGGTCGACTTCTTTGTGAACTTAGTTTTGGTTGAATATCATTACACTTGGATATATGATAATGGTTGACTCTAGAGTGTAATATTATATTTCTTATTCACATGTATGCACATACTCATTCTGGATATATACAACATAATTTAGATACCCAAACATTAGGTGTCTTACTAATGATGTAGGACTGCAGTCACTGCACTTAATTATTCAGAATAAGCTACCCATGGCTGATTATTTGGTGAGCTTTGTCTATGGATACTTATGAGCTTTCTAGACTGAAAAAGGTTAGTTAGGCTTGGTTATAAAGTTGAAAATATTTGGACTTTCCGAGGATGTGTTGTTGGACAGCAGCTAATTGTCTAAAAAAAAACACCAAAACGGTATGGAAAGTTTTGGAGTTACAAACCAGAATTTTGGGATGAAAAAGTAAAGGAAATCGCATGTCATGATGAAATATGATAATTAATATTCTGGAAATTTCACCTACATTCCCTTGGGCCCACAGTGTAGTTTCCATCAAACAATTATCTACTTGCAAATTATTTAAGTTGAACATTGATTCAAAAAGTACAGAAATATGCACAAGACACTGGTGGTCTCCTAAATTTTATGGATTAGGACTCTGAAGTTAGAAGTTTGAACTTTTATGGTTAAGGCTAGCCTAAACCTTTCATAATGCTACACTTCAATATATATATATATTTTTTGGCTCAATAGCAATTGGGTTGAGGGCCACTATATATATATATATATATATATATTCATATCCCATCATACAAATATGTATAAGGCCACATATAAAAGCTCAACAGGATAGCTACCCAATTTACTAGCATAATAAAACTCATGGGCCACTAGTACAATCTATCCAATGTTTAATTATACTCCGAAAATAAGCTTCAGTGCTTCACTCAACCAAAAACAAGGAAGTATTAAAAGGTACAGGAAAAAGTTGTAGCATTTTAATCGAATGAAAAAGTTTTCAGTAAGATTGAATTTAAATCAAAATTCCACAATAAGAGGTCCTTAGTGGCCATTTGTTAATGTGCTCTCTATCATTATCTTTACATAGTATTTGTTCTTCAAGATTTCGGGAAGATCTCACTAAGTGAAGCCAAATAATGATCATCGCTATTTCTATTAATTAATTTTCACTCTCTTTTGCTTAAATATTTTCCCCTTCTATCTGTTGAACACAATGCTTAAGATCCTGCTGGGCACCACAAGATTTTCAGTTTCTTCTTCTAGTTACATTTAAAAAATATAAAAAACTTGAATTATCTTGCGTGGCATTTTCAGACTTTCTGAGGTCAATTTAATCTTAATCAACTATATAATGTTAAAATGTACAGATTTAACTGCTATACATGTATACATTGCTGAAATTATAATATAGGTATATATTGTTCAAATTATAATATAGGTATACATTGTTGAAATGATAAAGATTTATCTTTACTGATCCTAACTTACTTTTTAGTCTGCAGTTGTCTATCTGCTACTTAAATATGTTGTTGACTGGGTGGACGGACAAATTATCTACCTAGAGGCTCAAGAAACTGCAGTAGTTGTTAATTTCTGTTTGCGCTTACTTCAGCTTTACTCATCTCACAATATTGGCAAGGTAAATTCTTGTCACATCCCCTTTTGCCCTAAACCATATGCACAATCTTACATAGAGCAAGATCTTGTCCATTATTGTACTTTTTATCCATTAATGTATTTAGGATGTAATGTTATTGCATTACTTATCTTGATTATGAATAGAGCAATAGGACTGTTGTAGAGGAACTGTTGGATTATAGATTTGTTCCCTAAACTTGATGCTCAATCTTAAATAGAGCAAGAGCTTGTCAATTAATGTATTTCCTTTTCTTTTTTTATTTATTTATTAATCCATTGATGTTTCTAGGATGTAGTATACATTAGTCTTATATCATATCACTTTTATATATTTAATTATAAAGTGAATATTGTTCTGCTTATAGTGTTCGTTTCAAGATTAAGAATGTTAAGAATTCCATGAGAAATGATTTGAAAGTACCTGAGAAATTTTCATTTTTAAGTTCGGTTCCGATTGAAAATTTACATTGATTACGATTTTCACTCAATACTCGACAACATGAAAATATTTGATATGGAGGAGTATAGCGAAGAACAGGATATGTGGAGAAGATGATATTGATGTTTGATGGCAATTAAATATTCCAAATGGTCCAGACCGGGACAAAAAGAATGGCCTGTGTGTAACTGGACGGGAATTCATCCTCTAATTGGTCTTCTTTTGAACCTTTAACTGGACTACATCATCATCATCCTTTAATTGGAATTCATCCTTTTTTACGATTGATCCCAATTATCGGAAATAATTACATTGAGTAATGCTTTGGTCTTAAATTTTTACTACTATATATCATTTCCTATATCACTACTAAATTTACATTCTATGTATTCTGTTTTAGTTCTACTGTTTTTTAAGCCTTTTGATTCTAGAGCCACTCTCCAAGCTTCTAATTTTATTGCTAAGGCTTCCTTAGAGCTATCCAATAGCACAATTTCTTCCACAAATAACATGCACCATGGAAGATCTCCTTGTATCTCCTTGTATCCCTGATTATCGTAAATAAATATGGACTTAGCGCCAATCCTCGGTGTAATCCTACTCTTGTGGAAAAATCATTCATCTCTCCGCGTGGCACATATGCTACAAACTCTAATCTCAGAATCCTTATACATATCCTGAATAAGTTCATTAAGTCTTAAAGGAATATGTTTTCTTCGTAAGGCTCACCAAATCATGTCTCTTGGAACTCTATCATATACCTTCTTTAAGTCTATAAAAACCAGGTGTAGATCTTTTTGCTTACTTCTACACCCCCAATAGTTGCCTTAATGGGTAATGGCCTCTATAGTGGATCTTCCCGGCATAAATCCAAATTGATATGGTATGTTCTTTCCTTGGTCTTTGTTCTATTATTCTTTCCCTTGATAGGTAAATGGCCTCTAAGGGTTATTATTCGGTTCTACCTCTTTATTGTTTTCCATTTTACGAAATGTGTTATCTACCTCATTCCTATTTGATTTTATCTATCATACTAAGATTAGGCCCATTATTCTCAATGTCCTCTCTAGGATATTCTTCATCTAGGAGTTGTTGAAAGTAATTTTGTCACTTATTCAATATGTCATCTTCTTTATCTAATATTTTTTTGATCCATGTCCTTAATACATCTAACTTGATCTTTTCGCCAACTTATAAATGCCTTTTTCACCCTCTTTTGCACCTAATTTTCCATGTAACTCATCTAAGGAATTTTGTTTGGCTCTAGCTACCATCTTCTTAGCTTCATTTTTTAGTTTCTTGTATTTCTCTACAGCTAGCGTATCTTTGCTTATCACATGATTCAAATCTAACACTACGTGACTGATTTGTGATTCTGTCCGCCAAGTCAGCTACTAATACAGTCTCTAAACTTTGTTTTATGTCAAAAATTCATAGCTCTACTTACCACATTAATAATTAACTACTACAACATTATTTTCCGGTTTAGCCTCCTGTGAGATCTCTTGTTCATTTGTGCATTTCTTGTAACTATTTAAGCATGCTGATGACCGTCTCCAGTTGAATGCTTTTCTTGTCACCTTCTGGTTTTTTCCTTGCGTTGAATTGAGTAGAAATATATAAAAAGAAGAGAAAGGAGAGAATTGCGTAAAGGCTTGAATGATATAAATTACTCACTCACAGCTCTATTATTTATAGATAAAATAAGCACATACTCATATTACAAGAAAGGAAAGTAAATCAAATCAAAATTAAATCACAACTTATTCTAAAGCATATTCTATGGCATATTCTATAGCATAGTTAAATCTCTGCTATTATGGTAAGTCATACCATAAATCGTGGTATCATATATGCTAACACTCCCCCTTAAGTTGGTGCGTAGATATTTGAAACGCCCAACTTGGACAATGCATTCTCAAACACAATCTTGCTGACGCCCTTTGTAAGAATGTCTGCAAGCTGCTGAAAGCTTGTGACAAATGGAGTGTAAATTTGACCAGAGATGATCTTCTCTCGAATGAAGTGACGGTCCACCTCTATATGCTTAGTCTTGTCATGCTGAACGGGATTTGCTGCTATGCTAATAGCAGACTAGAATGGAAGCGACACTGGAAGGCACAAGTCTGTCATCAAGGTTTTCAGCCAAAGCAACTCACCTACCCCAAGAGCCATAGCCCTATACTCTGCCTCTGCACTAGATCGAGAGACAACATCTTGTTTCTTACTGCGCCAAGTAACCAAGTTACCACCAATAGTGGTACAATAACCTGAAGTAGACCTCCTATTTGAAATTGATCCTGCATAATCAGCATTTGTCCAAGCTTCAACACGTAAGTGACCATGATTAGCAAACAAAATACCATGGCCTAGACACCCTTTTAAGTAGCGAAGGATCCAAATAGATGCATCAAGGTGAGGGGCACGAGGAGAGTGCATGAATTGACTCACAACACTCACGGCATAAGCAATGTTAGGTCGAGTTATGGATAAATAGATGAGCTTCCCCACAAGTCGTTGATACTGACCAATATCTGACAACTACTCCCCCTTAGAATCAGCCAACCGATGATTCTGCTCAATCGGAATATTAGCAGTACGAGCGCCAAGCTGACCAGAAGCAGAAAGCAAGTCAATAACATACTTGCGTTGAGAGATGAAAATGCCAGTTTTGGAGCGAGCCACCTCAATGCCCAAGAAGTACCGTAGGGGATCAAGATCCTTAATCTCAAACTGACGGACAAGATAGCTCTTAACCTCATCAATTCCGGTAGTATCATCGCCGGTAAGAACAATATCATCAACATACACAATGAAAGCAACTATCTTACCGCCTGAATGACGTAAAAACAAGGTATGATCAGCTGCACTTTGATAGAAACCAAACTTGAGCATAACAGTGCCAAAGCGATCAGACCAAGCTCGAGGAGACTGCTTGAGGCTATACAGAGAACGACAAAGACGACATACCATACCAGAATGAGCAGGAGAACGAAAGCCCGGAGGAGGAACCATGTACACCTCCTCTTGCAAATCACCATTGAGAAAGGCATTCTTGACATCTAACTAAAATAGAGGCCAAGATCGAATTACAGCAACGGAAAATAATACACGGATGGTATTCATCTTGGCAACAGGGGCAAAATTCTCCTGATAATCTATGCCATAAGTCTGAGCATAACCCTTGGCAACCAATCGGGCTTTGTAACGAGCAACTGACCCATCTGGATTATGCTGAACTGTAAACACCCAACGACAACCCACAACCTTTCGTCCAATAGGAAGCGGAACCATGTCCCAAGTTTGATTTTTCTCAAGCGCTTGTAGTTCTTCTGTCATAGCATCACGCTATTGAGGTTGCGCTAGTGCATCTGCAACACTAGAAGGAATAGGAACCGAGGCAATAGAAACAAGAAAACTCCGATAGGAGGGTGAGAGAGCATAATCAGAAACAAAATTAGAAATAGGGTATGTACAAGAACGTTTACCCTTTCAAAGAGCAATAGGGTGATCATCAAGTAAAACAATAGCTTGAGAAGGCGGAGCTGGTGCCGAAGGAATAGGGCAGTCGATCGTGGGAGTAGAAGCTTGTACCTGTTGTCTCCGACTATAAACCTGTGAAAAAGGAACAATTCCCCCTGCTAGAGGGGTATCACGAGGAGGAATCATAGAAGAAGAAACAGGTAATGGTAGAGGAGTTAAAGACGGAAGAAGGTGATCATCCATTATATTCAATGGGAACCATTCACTCTGAGAACCAACTGAACCACTATAGTATGGTGTATACTCAAAGAAAGAAACATCCATGGTTATAAACCGCCGACGACTGGGAGGATGGTAACACCTATAACCTTTTTGAGAGTGATAATAGCCCAAAAACACACACTTCAAAGCCTTGGGGTCAAGCTTTGTACGAGTCTGCCCCAACTGCTGAACAAAGCACACACACCCGAAGACTCACGGAGGAATAAAAAAAAGAGATGAATTGGGATGTAAGATTGAGAGTAGGGCTGCAAAGTTAAGAATCCTAGGAGGAGTCCTATTAATGATGTAAACAGCGGTAAGAACTGCATCTCCCCAAAATGACTGGGGAACAGTCATGCCAATGCAGATTGCTCTGGCTAAGTTAAGGATGTGGCGATTCTTTCTCTCAGAACGACCATTCTGTTGAGGAGTTTTAACATTAGCCATCTGATGCTCAATCCCAAATTCTGTACATAACCGTTGTACCTCCCCATAAATGTACTCTGTACCCTGGTCAGATCTAAATTTTTTAATGGTACGACCATATTGAGTTTGAACCATTGTCATAAAATTTTTAAAAATGGTGTATACTTCATTATTGGTTTTCATAAGATAAACCCAAGTAACACGACTATGATCATCAATGAACAACATGAAATATCGAAATCCAAGACTAGAAGTAACTGGGCAAGGACCCCACACATCTAAATGAACAAGATCAAAAGGTGTTAAAGCAGATTTATTACTACTAGCAGGATAATTGGAACAAACATGTTTAGCCATATGATATGTTTCACAGGATAAATCTGACACTGCCACGTTACAAAATAAGGAAGGAAATAAATGTTTCAAATAAGCAAAAGAAATATGTCCTAAACGCACATGCCAACGCATAAGCTGGGCTTTATTAGATGAAACAAAGTTAGAAAATGTAGCTGAATGTGCTTGAGGTGACAAAGGAGCATCCAACAGGTATAAACCGTCCATTTCACGTCCACTGCCAATCGTCTATTTTGACACCAGATCCTGAAAAATACAATGAGAGGGAAAGAACGTTACACTACAATTTAATTGTTTGGTAATGCTACTAACAAAAATAAGATTTGTAGTCAACTTTGGAACATGAAGTGTATTTGACAAAGTTAATGGAGAAGTAACTGATATGTGACCCTTCCCAGCAATGGAAGATGGAGAGCCATCCGCAAGGCGGACCTTGCGTTGGCCAGAGCAGATACCATAAGATTGGAAGAGTGAGGACATACCAGTTATATTGTCTGAAGCACCAGAATCAATAATCCATGGTGTTGAAGATGTAGATATGCTATGTGCAGACGCAATAGTACCTGAGTGAGCATAAGTGGAGGTTGGCTGAGATGATGCCTCCATTTGGTTGAAGAATTGCTTAAATTTGTCCAAATCAGCTTGAGTCAAGCTAATTGTGGTAGAAGATGTAGAGGCAGGGTTGTTAGGAGTTGACAACGAGACTGGTTGTGTAACAAAATGTGCAGAGGATCTAGGCTGTTGTTTCTATTGCGGTGGACATCCATGTAGAGCATAACAACGAGATTTGATGTGACCAATTTTTCAGCAATGGTCACATCGTCCACGTCGTCGTCCCAGAGGAGGACCGGTGGTAATGCTCTGAACTGACTGGGATGGTGAAGTTCCTGAAAGGTTGGGAACCCGAACTGCCATAACAGAACGATCAACAGAAGCAACACCTAATTGATGAGTCCGGTGGCTCTCATCTGACAACACATAGGAGTATGCATCCTCAAGAGTAGAGAATGAAGACAAGCTCAATAAATGAACACAAGCTCAATAAATGAACACAAGCATACTCAAACTCGTCGTGCAACCCGGCAACAAACTGAAACACTTGATTCTTCTCCACAATTCCTGCATATAAAACTGCATCATCTGGATCCTTCCAAGAGTGGAAGGAATCATAATATGACATCTCCTCCCAAATAGCACGAAGCTTGGCGATGAACCTGAAACCGTCGAGTCACCCTGAGATATCCCTGTGATATCTCGCCCCAGCTGGAAAATTCGTGCATTATTCTACCTCTGAGAATAAGTGTGTTGAACTGAATCCCAAATCTGCTTAGCAGTCTTCATAAACATATAGCCAACAGCTATGTTTGGTTGCATCGAATTGGCTAGCCAAGACATAACCATAGCGTTATCTGCAAACCACCGTGGATATGCCTTCTCTAACTCAACTGACTCTTTCTCAGAACCAGTAATATAGCCAATCTTGCCTTTGCCACCAATGAACATCTTGGCAGACTGTACCCAAATCAAATAGTTGGAACCATCCAACTTCACTGTGGTGATTTGAAGTCCTGAATTTTCTGATGAGTTGGACACAACCATAGTGTTATCTGCAAACCACCGTGGATATGCCTTCTTCGACTCAGCTGACTCTTTCTCAGAACCAGTAATATAGCCAATCTTGCCTTTGCCACCAATGAACATCTTGGCAGATTGTGCCCAAATCAAATAGTTGGAACCATCCAACTTCATTGTGGTGATTGAAGTCCTGGATTTTCTGATGAGTTGGTGGGAAAAATGGCACCACCACCCACAGAACTTGAGCCAAGAGAATTAACAGTCGAGGACCTTGAATCTGCCATAATCTGTCACACGATAATAAAAAACTCCAAAAACACCACAAATTCTGTTAATAAATCAAAGGGTCTCCTCAGACCATAAACAATAACAATGTCTCCTCAGACCATTCCCGAAAAATCCAAATACATACCTTTTTTAAGGAGTGCTGCCCGCTTACATATAACCAGACAGCCTCCTTCTTAATATCCGGAACCTCTTTGTAGACATTTTTATTTTTATTTTTTATTTTTACCCAAGCCCTTCTAGGTGTTGGAAACCAACTATCCCAATTTACCTAACCCTAGAAGAGTGAATAAGAAATTGTAAAACTTAAAAATACCTGTTGTCGATCACAAAACAGCAACACAGAAAAATATGTGTGGGCAACATCACACGGTGTTACAAACAGCCTAAGGTAGCTGTCGCACAAGTAACAAGGCTGCTGAAAGGTGTGGAAAGGTGTTGGCTCTGATACCAAGTAGAAATATATAAAAAAGAGAAATGAGATAATTGTGTAAAGGCTTGAATGATATAAATTACTCATTCACAGTTCTAGTATTTATAGATAAAATGAGCACATGCTCATATTACAAGAAAGGAAACTAAATCAAATCAAAATCAATTCACAACTTATTCTAAAGCATATTCTATAGTATTGTCAAATTTCTGCTATTATGGTAAGTCATACCATAAATCGTGGTATCATATATGCTAACAAATTGTTCTTACTTAACGTCCTGCCGGAAATTTTCATTTCTAAACATCTTATGGAAAATATGTATATATATATCTCATTTCCAGATGTACTAAAGCATTTGTTTTCTCTTGAAAGATCGGAACTAACATTTGAAACTAATTTGGAATCATGGCTACACCACTCTACTCTATCAACAATTAATTTCGAGTCATTTCTTGAATCGTGACTCGGTCGCAACCACATATTGATTTTCATTCTATATTTAGTTAATGGGCAACTTGAGTAGTGGTATTGTGCATTTCATAGATTCCCTGGGAGATTATTATATGTGATTTAAGATGCCCCTATGACTTAGAATTCGCTTACCATTTAATTATTTATGTGATGATAAATGAATTTTTTATCAGTAGTTGGTCCATTAAGGTTATTGTTAACTTGATTATTTCTAAATTATAAAAGGGTAAATGACACCAACCTTCCAAGTACTCTGACGATTAAAAGGACATCTGTTCAGGTTTGAGTTTATTGTGTGCTCCCCTCTGGTTGCAGAATGAGGATAGGAATGAAATGACGTTAGTGGTTGTGCAGCCATATGTGTAATACAAGTTGCCCAGATAAAGAGGCAAAGGAAATTGTGGACTTCCAATAATCAAGAAATGGCTAGTGTAAATGACCAATAAAGGAGTTTTAAAATTTGTGGGACTAACCATCATCATACTTCTTTAGTTTCTTCCCTAGTGGTTATGGTGATTATTTTCTGTGTGCGCAAAATTTGTTTAGCTGTCATTGACTTTTGCCAAAATAGATGGTTTTAATGTTTTTGGAGGTAATCTTTTAAGTTTGTATACTTTTTATCTTTAATCTATTAATTTTGTCTTCTTGTGTGTGCTTTTTTCCCTATTGTCTCTACCGCCAAAGATTAGCTCGAGTGTTTTTCTCTCCGCTTTCCAAAGAAAATTTAATGGGTCAGAGTCCTGCCATAGTGAATGTGAATGTACGTCTTTGATATCAAAGGGGGGCAAAAAAATATATTAACTTCTATAATTTCACTGATTTTTTAGATATCACTTAGCCTTTCAAGCAGTTTACTGAGTGAAGCAAATACAGAGAAATATAGGGATTTACGTGCTCTTCTACAACTCCTTGCACATCTCTGTTCAAAGGATCTGGTACTTTTTCTCTTGATTTATTTCCACCAAAATTTGTTTTTGGCGTGTTTAATTTTGTTGAAGTGTGAAATTAGTTATCCCAATCTAAATTAATAAATTTGCAGGTTGACTTCTCATCGGATTCCATTGAGGGACAGGGCACAAACATATCTGAGGTATATCGGTGTTGCATTTCACCTTGTACAATTTCCTCGAATGGTTTCCAACACATTCAATTTGCAGGTGGTTTATTTGGGTCTTCACATAGTTACCCCTCTTATAACTTTGGACCTGCTGAAGTTCCCGAAGCTTTCTCATGATGTAAGCATTCTTTTTCATCATAAGAGAACATGCTGGTATTGTTTTCTGGAAGATAATACCCTTTTTTTTTTTTTTTTTTTTTTTTTGTCTTATGCAGTACTTCTCACTACTATCACATATGTTGGAAGTTTATCCTGAAATGGTTACACGACTAAACAGTGAAGCCTTTGCTCATGTACTTGGAACTCTTGATTTTGGTATCCACCATCAGGTAAATAACTGATCACTTAATTGGATTAAATCCACTTGAGGCTACAAATTTTTGTAATGGATTCGGTGAATTGCATGTCGAAAATTTGTGGCTGACCGATTTCTATATATATATTTTTTCCTTTTACTTTTATTTTATTAACCCTCTGATGGATAGGACACGGAAGTTGTTGACATGTGTCTGAGTGCTCTGAAAGCACTTGCTTCTTACCACTACAAGGAGATGGCTGCTGGTAAAGTTGGGTTAGGTCCGCATGCTTTAGATTTCAAGGACCCTGATGGGAAATCACAGGAAGGAATTCTGAGCCGGTTCCTTCGTTTGCTGCTGCACTTTCTCCTCTTTGATGACTACAGGTGTGATAAAAGCAAGACTAAGTTGATTGCCATACCTCATGATAGGATTAACTAATCAAAGCCTTTTTATTTTTTTATTTTTTATATACCTGGATGGTTTAAGCAATAATATTTTTCTCTCTTTACAACCATGATATAATCTTTATTTAATTCTCTCCAGCATTGATCTCGTCAGTGCTGCGGCGGATGCTCTCCTTCCATTGATCCTTTCTGAACAAAACCTTTACCAGGTATTTCTGCTTAGATTTTTGTATGATTTCACTGTAGAATTTCTGATTTCAGTTTTAAGCTATAAAACCTGATAACTAAACAGTATTTAGATTCTGGTTATTATTAAAAGGTACAAAGAGGGTGCCGTGAAGTTATGATGACCTCTATCTAATCTGTCTAGTTGATACAAAGTTTTTGAAGAATGGACCTGGCCCACTTCTTGGGGATCTGTTGGGACTGTATTTTCCATTTTCTTCCAAGAATAAATTGATTTGTTGTTGTCCACTCTTTTTTCCGATCAGATTTATTAGTGTCACCCATTATAACGCAAATTACAGTTGGATGTGCTTCTGACAAATTTCATCAAAAAAATTCTGAAAACTTGCTAGCAATGATTTAGTACTCGACATCACACGTTTTCGCCAAACTACATGGTTATTTGGAATTCTAGACAGTTTCAATTTACTTAGACATGTAGCAGACTCTCTTTTCCTTTTAAATGCCAATCTTCTGAGAGTTGTATGGCTTCTTATTTCTTACAGAGATTAGGGAATGAGCTGATAGAAAGACAGGCAGATCCAACATTCAGATCAAGGTTGGCAAATGCATTGCAGTCTCTCACAAGCTCGAACCACTTTTCTTCTACACTTGACCGAACAAGTTACCAAAAATTCAGAAAGAGTCTGCACAATTTCCTTATTGAAGTTCGTG
This sequence comes from Cornus florida, assembly GCF_030987335.1. Taxonomy (NCBI): domain Eukaryota; kingdom Viridiplantae; phylum Streptophyta; class Magnoliopsida; order Cornales; family Cornaceae; genus Cornus; species Cornus florida. The sequence continues at coordinate 33,873,352 of NW_026775578.1, read as the reverse complement.
GATTTCTGCGGACTATGTAGTATATGCAAACCATTCTGAATAGAAGTTCAAATGTGATTTTCTTTTCCATTTTATTTTTTTCCTGTATGTTTGCCAAAGGAAATCTTTTGGAAATCACGGGAATGCCTCAGTTTTTACAGGCGCTCATATTAGTTTTTTTATTGTGAATGTTATAGCGATTGCATTGTAGTTACCGCCAAAATTAGATGGTATGTGAAATTGTGAATGCTCTTGAAAGCATTATGGATGAAATGAGAAAGAAAGCTTTAAATTTGTTTCTGTTGCATTCAACAGTAAAAGCAAATGCTGAAAATAGTCTTCGTGTTGGCATTTTTCTATGGAAACATTATTTGAAGTAGGCCTTGCTCTCATACTTGCTACATTGTGCATTGCTGCTTCTCATATTGTTTCTAAGCATATGGCTTGCTCTCTTTCTTTCATGTGTTATAATTTCGCTTAATCCAACTTCAGAAACAATGCATTATCAATTGAATTCTCATTCCATTGAGTACATTTATCAAATTCCATGTATCTGTGCCATTGCATTTCTCACATCAAACTTTAAACCTGATGCTTTGCGAGATAGCAGAACCAAGCGAGTTACCCACTTGAGCCAAAAGCAAATATTGAAAACATATCCAATTGAATCATGATAGTGCATGTAACCCAATACATTAAAAAAGATTATATTTATGATTATCAGTATTAGTTGAAATAATGATTATAATTAATAGACAAATGTGTGGTTCAATCTTTCTTAACATGCTTGTGTTTTTTCCTAATCTTTGTCATCTTTAATTTTTGAGTTTATTAATCAAAGTATCACGTCAAATTTTAATTCACTTTTATTTTATTTTATTTTTATTACCTGACAAACTAGGGGAGAGGAGACTCATTCTCACATTACAGTGATTATGATGCAATGAAAACCTTGTGATACAACCACAAGGACATCATGACACTGTTGGAACAAGTTTTTAATGATAGTATATATTTATATTGTAATTGTTATATATTTTTATTTGTCACATTTTTAATCTAATACATTAAACTGTTAAATAATTTACAGCTTTTATAAATTTTTTATTTTAGTGTTGAACACGTAGTTTGTGACAGAAATTCACCCACTGAAATTGTGTGAGTTGTGTGAGTCTCATGAATGGGGATTTTTTATGTTCAAAAAGAATGATTATACCCTATATAACAAACTGTAATGCCTAACAAAAAAATAATTATAATTTATTTAATTTATTGCAACAAAAACCGGTTCGTATTTAATGGTTTTCTTTCTAATATTCTCAAAACATTGCATAGTTTGAATTATTGGAGGAAACCAAAATAAAATTTTATGTATATATTTATTTGTAATTAAAGTTTAATATATCTGTGAGTGATTTTCAACGAGCCGATGATCCGGATCCCAAATGAAAAAGCCTCCCATTAACAACAAAAATTTCCGCCTTCTTTCTTCTTCTCATCATACGCTTTGTAAACCATTTGATCACAGAGCTCTTTGAAAATCATACATCCAGACGTACTTTTGAAAGATCTAATTATGCTTTAAAATATCATTGGCCGAATGTGCAGCTTTGAATGTGTGTTATAACTTTTTTTTTTTTTTTTTTTTTTTCATAATTTGTGTGTTATAACTTTTACACAATAAACATGAGTAATGGCAATTTAAACTGTTCATTGCATTAAATCTTAGTAATTTATTCTTTTGACTAAACTAATGAGTCAAACGAGACTTAAAACATAAAATAAATAAAGATTTAGGCCAACATCTTAATTTTTTAAGGTGTGATAGCATTCTATATTCTCTCTAGAATATCTACAATTTTATAAAACTCTCAACCTGTTTAGAATCTTGTGTACCCTATGTGAAAATTTTTAAAACCCCTCCCACCTCATGTCATGCATGAAGCAATGCGAAAGATTCTAGAACCGTCTACAAATATCTACCCAGCTAAGGGCAGTGCAGTTAAATTGCATATTTGAATATAATTTTTTTCTAGTTAAATAAACACACACCCTTATAAGGAATTATATGTATTCCAGAAAAGTCAAATCTTATATCCTTCTCCAGACGACATAACCAAGTAAGTTATCCACTTGAGTCAACCCCTTACAATTTAAAGAAAATATTGAAGACACATACAACTGAATCATGATAGTGTATGCAAGTCAAGTACATTGAAAAAAATAAAAATAAAATAAAAAAATAAAATTAGTTAAAATAATGATTATAATTAACAGACAAACGTGTGGTTCAACCTTCCTTAACATGCTCATAAATTCCTCTGCATAATTTAGGCCACCCTACCTTACACCCCACTTAACCTCAAAAATTCACATCTAACCAAACGAATGACCCAAGGGTTCATACGACGACATATCTCACTAAAACATCTAGAACACAGCACGGCATCGGATTTGGAACAATCTGTATCACTCACTAAAACATCTGGAACACAATACAAGACAAGACAATCGAATTATATTATGTCCTTTTGAACTATCATGTTGAACCCTGGTCTAGAACTATCAACAACAGAACCTCTCAATTAAACCAATTAACCAAATCTTATTCTTATAGAGGGTCCAATTTATGTGTACGGCAAGGCTGGTTTGTACGTACAAAGTCCGATTCCTTTGTATGGCAATGTTTTAAACGGAAAATTAAAAGATTTTTGACCTAGCAATGTAATCCTCGTAATCCTTAAAGAAGAGGAGAAGGGTTTGAGTTCAGACATAGATAAAGGAGAGGTTGAGGGTTATCAATTTTTTAACAACCTAATGCGTAATTCTATTCGTAAACTACGAATTTCATATCCTTACACTTGATCCTAAAATTTGAATTTGAATAACATAATATGTTTCGAAAAATTGTTTGTACTACAAAGAAATTCCTTCTTTCTAGATTGTGTTGAAGATTGTCAATGCTTCTGTTATAATTGTTATTACTTAATTATTTAGCCCTGAAGTATGAACCCAAATACTTTAGAATTTAAACGTCTGGTTTATTATTTATTTATTTTTAAATATTAGATCTAACATGTAATGTTGTTTTATTATTTGTGTTTTATATCATTCATTTTCATTTATTTTACGTTTAAGTCTCTTTTGACTTGTTACTTTAGTAAAAAACATAAATTTGGTAAGCTTTTGATTCCGACATATAACTTAAATTTTATGCACAAAAATCACTAAAATTTACTAAACATAAATTTTTATTTAATTCTGTAGTAAAAAAAAAATGTGTAAGAGTAGGTTTTGGCCGTATTTGTTATTAAATAATATAGTAAAAAAATTGTGTACCGATACGTTTTGGCAATGTGTGTGTGGCTGATTGCATGCACTATAATGATTCAATTGAATATGCTTTCAATATATGCTTTAAATTCTAAGGGGTAGTTCGCTCAAGAGAGTAACTAATTTGATTCACTTGAAATAATGTTATTAATTCTTCATAATGGTTCTATGATTATTAATTATTTATATTTTAATTATTAAAATAGTGCATTACTGAAGCAACTTTTTTTGGTTTTTATTTTATTAAGAGAGTAACTAACTTGATTCACTTGAAATAATGTTATTAATTCTTCATAATGGTTCTATGATTATTAATTATTTATATTTTAATTATTAAAATAGTGCATTACTGAAGCAACTTTTTTTGGTTTTTATTTTATTTTTTTAAAGAGAAAGCAAACTTATGAATTGGCTCTCCATTCCAATACAAAGGTCCCTAATCAAATAGCCCAGGCCTTTTATCTCTTCATGCTTATCTTTATTTGTACCATTTTATTTTCCATACAATTAAATGTAGTTCCATTTGTTTCAATATAAAATATTTTTTTTGAAAAATATATATTTTTTTTCAAGTAAAATATTTTTTTATTTTTACTTTTTTGGTATTTGGCAAAAATCTACATCAAGGTTGAAGTCGAATCCATCGGACAGGACATGTAAAATAACTTTCCGAAAATTAATGAATAAGTTGTGTCTATAATCTAAGTTTTGCCTTGATCAACTTCACTGAAAGCTAATACAGTCACATTTATTTCTCAATGCTTATTGGTTCCCTGGAAACAGATTTTTTTTGCAAAATCTATTGGTGATAAATATCAGAAAAAGTTTTTTTAGTGGGTGGCTCTGTTTGTTTGGACGTAAAATATTTTTCAGGAAATTTTTATTTTATTTTATGGTGTTTGGTTGTTGTAAAATAATTACGAAGAAAAAAAATATTAAAATTTAACAAAAATAATTTATTCATAAATTTTCGGCAAATTATTTTATATGCCCCGCCCGATGGACTTAACTTCGACGTAAACCTTTGTCAAATACCGACAAAGTAAAAATAAAAGAATATTTTACCTGAAAAAAATATATATTTTTCAAAAAAAATATTTTACTTCGAAACAAACGGAGAAAAACTTATTGAATTAGGGTCGAATTAATTTTTATATGATTTTGTCCTATCAGTTGATATATTCCTTTGAATCTTAATGCTAATTTGAATGGTAGATGTGAAGACCTTAGAATAAGTTTTCTGATTTTTTTTTTTTTTTTTGTAAAAATTATGTTGGATGATAAGATGATATATACGGCCCTATAATAGATTTTGTAATGGTGTCATGAAAATATTTTGTGTTGATTATTATACTCATCAATAGCTAAACATGCATAATTTTCTACAAACATTTCACATAAAGTTATGTGGCTTTAGTGCTTTACAAGTCCTTTTTACTTTTCAAGGATAAATAAAATGTGTAATATTATTTTTTTATTCGAAAGCCTTTGACAAAAAGATTTGTACAACTTTCATGTAACGACTCCAAAATTGCCTTCATTTTATTAGGTCACCACAGTTTTAAAAGTAAATTATTCGAAAGCCTAGATAAAAAAAAATGTGTACTACTTTTATTTAACTACTTTAAAATTGGTCATCACAATTTAAATAGTCGATCCCAAATAATTTTTAAAATAAAAAAATTATTGAGTAAAGTAAAAAAATTTCACACCTATTTTAATAAAAATAATAATAAAACAAATAAAAAATCATCACGCGTTTGAACCAACCCGAGCCCGAACTTAAACACACTCCAAAGCAAACTTGGCTTGTATTTTACTAGCAAAGTTATCCAAACGTTGGGTTCACATGAAGTGCAACGAGTCACCTTCCTTGGCCCAAATATGCATTTTTATTTTTATTTTTTTATTTGTTTTTTTTTTTTTTTGAGTAATGCAGAATCAATTCACCCATTCATTAGCCACTTCAATCCTTAAGATGATTACGAACTCTCAGTACAGGTCGTTCGGCTGTATGGAATTAATAAAAAAAAATTTTAAAATTAAGTTAATTTTGTGAATAGTTTTTTTTTTTATTTTTTTTTATTTTATCAATTATAATTTTAAGGTTTCAATTCATGTAGCTGAACATAACCGTACTTATCATTGAAGACTTTGTAATCCGGACTTCATGTATTTTTATTGTTTCAATAACATTATTTTTGTCTTTTCAGAAGAAAAAAAAATAGAGGAGAAAGATAAATGCTTTCATATTATTTTTAATTAGAAACGGTGGATGGCGATGCAGTGGTAGGATAGGAGAAAAAACAAAGAGAGGGAAAAAAAGATATAGAAAAAGATGAAATACTTTTAATAATTTGGTAAAAATGTTAATTCACAACCTTAATTTTTTTTAAAATTTTATGAATAAAAAAATTGGATAAAGAGAGAAATGTCAGTGTGCCCAAAAATAAGGTGCTATGTGCTATGTGCGGAATGTTAAAGACAAACATAATATTTATTGTTATTTTACACAAAATGATTGATTTCATACTTAAATTTATGTTACACCAACCAATAATGCTACTGAAAAAATTAGCTAAGTACTCTAATTAAGAAATAACAAGACAAGAAACATGATTGCAGGGGGCTTATAGTAGCGTTACCTTCTTGTGGAAAATTCTATAATATATTCGCTACATTATTTACACCAACAACAAAACTCCATAATAATTTAAAATATTCTTCATTCAATAATAATTTAATATATTCTTCATGCTAAAACAATGCATACAATTCTGCCCAACTCTAAAACTTTATAGAATTTCAACTTTACACAATTATAGATGTACACTACCCATCTCTTCATAGAAATTAAAGTCAGATAACGATTGAAACACTATAAATACATGTATACGCTAAATCACAACAATGATAATTTATGGTGAGAAACGTCAAATAAAATTAGAAATTTTTTAAATTTTGTAGATCACAGTGGTCTACAAAGCCCTATAACAACTGTATAATCACACAAGATCCGTATAATTGCCTTGTTAACGTACACTATGGTGAAAAGAAACTGTCACTTAAACAGTAATCGACATCCAGCAATGCAAAAAAAGGAAAGGTTTTAAGGTATATAGATATATATATATATATATATATATATAACTTTTTTTTCTTTTTTCTTTTTTGGTAATGATACTGTTACATGACCAAATTGAAAAAGGAATTGAAAAAGCCCTTGAATGGTATAGTGAAACTGCGAGCATCTATGAGAGACAGAATGAAAACCCGGAGCCTAATTTAGATGAGAGAATTGAGGTTTTGTATAAAACTGAGATGGTGTAGAAATTGAAACTTTGATGGTGGATTAATTATACAATTAATTACTTGTTGTAGGTGCGGGGGCCTCTTTCCTTGTGGGAGACTGTAATGGTTGGGCTTGTTGCCTTGTGGCTGACCGGTTAGACAAGGCACGTATGTCGTGGGAGCTGCCACAACAGAGGCCACAACCGTTGGAGCGAATTGCAATGCCAAGGAGGACATGGAATTTTCCAAGGCTGTCCGGCACTTTAAGGGACAGCCAGAGACCCACGGCAGTGCAACAGAGGCCGCAGTTGACTGCGAATGAGTGGGGGACAACTAATAATAATTTGTAAATACAATTGAAACTGTTCGTGGTTTTGTTGGACAACTAATAATAATAGTCATTATATATTTAAATCTATAATGACTATTTCCTTATTAAAAATCTGAGAAGTGTACTTGGCCACCTCATGAACAGATCAACATTGAACTTACCAATAACTATTGAACTCCATGAAACAGATCAACACAACACAGTTTGGCGAGAGTGAAACTTCAGAATTTTCAGGAACATTTCATACCAATCCTCTGTCCTGAAAAAAAAAAAAAAAAAATCCAATCTTCCATTTGTGATAGATTAGATTCCGGTTTCTTCCCAGAATCTGGAGCCTTTGCTGCTGTGCTTGGCAATTGGTCTCTTCGTGCTCGTGTTTGGTCTCTTCTGAGGCCGCGGGATCATAAGCATTGAGCTTATTGCACTATAAGCTCCCTTTCTGCTCACCGAACCTTCTAACGGCTACTATACTAGCCGCTAGTAACGACTATTTAAAAGTAGTTATGACATGTTAGGGCTATGTAAGCCTCAATTCAATTTGGGCTTTGTCCTTTTTTCTTGTTTCCAGCCTTCTCATGCTTCTGTACTAGCCCATGTTTGGAGTTGGGCTCCAATACTATTTGGGCCTTATTAACTCTTGGGCCTCTTGCACTTCTTCATATATCAATTGTTTAAACCTCTATTAGAAGAAAAAATGAAAAATAACAAACTTGGAATCATGTGTTCTTTAGATTCCTACTTGGATTATATAGTGACACCAAACACCATGTGGCATAGTGATATCTCATCTACTAAAAAATATATATATATATATATATATATATATATATATATATTATTTTATTTATTAATAATAAAAGCAAAAGAGAAATCACTTGTTATGCATATATATATATATATATATATATATATAATGAACACCCTTCCTCACTCTTTCTCTCAAGTTCTTATTTTTTGAAATATATTAAGGTATATTTTTATAAACAGATTACTATATAATTTTATGAAATTTTGGAAAATGCTTCTCCTAAAATTTCCACTTCCTAAAATGCCTATCAATTTTCCTTTCTTTTCTCTTTGACTTGTTTTTCTTCTTCAATTTTCTTTGATTCCCTTCAAATAATAATAATAATTATTATTATTATTATTCCCCTTCTTTAATCAAACAATCTTTTCCCCCCCTTCAAAATTTTCTTATTTTTCTTTCTATTTTATAGTACTAGATATTTGGCAGTTAGGAAACAACATTTGCATAAAGTGAGCGTATGACAAAAATGCGAATGTCAAGATGAATGTGCACTAAGTCTATAAATAATAGAATTAGAAATGATCACATTTGAAAAAATGGTTGGAGTAACACCAATTGAAAAATAAAATGAGAAAAAATCGGTTAATATAATTTGGACACGTGTCTTATTTAAGTGCACATGTTAAGAAAAATGAAATATCCCATATTGAGGTAATACTAATGAGAAAAACTTAAAAGCTCTGATATGGTATCAACTGTATCATGCACTAATTATAAACGGACACATAATCATAGGACCCACTAAATTAGATACATTCTTATTTTTGTAATATTAAAAAAGAGTAAAACCAAAGTTAAGATAGATAGAATTGATAAAATATATATATATATATATATATATATATGATAGAGAAGTGATAGATCTTCCGACCTCAATTGTTGACTACTCTTTCGAATATAACGTGGTTAGAAATGAGTCGAAGAGAAAGAGATGTTTACGGGAATTTTTTTAAGAGTTTCAACGGAATCCAACCACATTATATTCGGAGGAAGAGTCGGCAATTAAGGTCGGAAGACCTATTATTTTTCTATATGATAACATATGAATTAATTAAGTGCCATGACATTAAATAGAATAGATTGGAAATATGAGATTCATTACATATTGAGTCTTTACAAAACAAAAATATTTTGTGGCCATATGTGTGTGTCTCAGGTTATTGGGGTCTTATGGTAGCAATGTTTTGTTTTGTAATGAATCAATTTTGTGGCCATGTGTGTGTGCCTCACAAAATTCCTTCAAATCCTTCTCTCTTTGTAATGCCTCTCAAGCTATGTTTTCAGTTGTTCTGAGCTCTCATCATCAGCTCTTTATTAGCTGCCTCCATTTCTGCCCGACTACAGTGACTTGATTGAGTGCGCTTTGCACCGTAACATTCACATCCTTCCTTCTTGCCAAGAATGGGGCGAAAATTAGCAATTCCATTAACCGGGCCAGCACCCTCAGAAGCAGACATTTGAGGCAGTGCAACTGTGCAATCATCTTTTCCTACAAACGCGGGTTACAAAGTCAAGTTGTTGCAAGAAGCCGAAGGAAACTCAAAATTGGCAGGTCTAATATGTTAAGATAAGACTATAATCATAAGACATACCCGGGTCCCAAAAACCCCTAAAAGAAGAAAAAATGGAGAAAAGGGAGGCCCTAAAATATATCTCTCATTCATTTCAGCCCACATGCTCTCAGAATGGTATGGAATACAAATTTTATTGATGGTCATCAGTCAGAATATGCAGCATATCTCAGATGCACAGGCAAGCAAACAAGCATGCAACTAATCAATCCAACGGAGTTCCACTAAGCACTTTGCTGAAAACATTTGAAACTAGACCATTTTCAATTCCATGGTATCTCAAGGGAGTTGTGCTTTCAGACAAGAACCTTAGTTGGGTATATAAATTTGCTGTGATTTAAGTAATCACGGCTAAGAATGAAAACACATGCTGCTATTTCAATTTTATCAACTAGAATACAAAATGCTATTTCATTTTTAACAACTGGAATAAAAAGTACATTATCTACTCCTTACACAAGTTTGACACCGTGAGACACCTCAAGAATAGATTCATCAATCATTCATAACTCAATGCACAGTGCTCACGTGAATATTAAAAAAAAATCAAAGTTGAGGCCAAATCTATATGCCTACATATTGAATAATGTTGATGCCTTTATGTCTCAAACCATTTTTTCTGTTCAATAATCCAACCAACTAACCAATCCCCGCATCAAGCAAAAATTCAACCCAAAGTGAATTCCAAAATGAGTTCCAAATTTCCTTACGATATGTGCCCGATGAAATTGGCTAAAAGAGTTCTTTTTTCAAAAACAAAAAAAGATAAAATCAGTAGCAGTTGCATTGCATTTGCAGTTAGAAGAAACTGACAGTTTGCAAAACAGAATTTCTTTTGGTGTCTTTACTGTTCTGGGTGACTTTGAACTTGTACTTTGGGTTTTACTTGGTTGCCTTGGTTTTGATAGATAGATAGCATTCGAATAATAATAGCAAATAAGTAAATAAACGGCAAGAAATAAAATAATACATAACACTATGATAAATAATTAAGTAAAAATTACCCTGACATGACTAGATTGGTAGAGTTGTCGACCCATCAACACCATCTGAAGCACCCTCAGCTGGGGGAGGATGCTCCATAAGGACAGATTTGTTAGAGGTTCTAGTGCAGTTAACACCGGACACCATAACAAAGGGCTTGGAACAAAATCATGCGCCTAAGAGAAAGAGCATCCAGCAACCAACACGATAAAAGCAGCAAATTCTTACGAACCAACTATGAAAGCAGGTGTTCGAAATCTGCAGCCAAAACGAAAATAATCAGCATACTCACTTTGAATACTGATAGAGTGCAATTACAAGGTTAAACAACTAAAAAAGTAAGTCATCAGAGGACAGTACCTCTGTATCAGTCTCTTTTGCTTCCCTAGTTAAGCCATCAGAGGACAGTACCGCTGGATGAGTTTTGTTTTTTCTCAGTATGAACAAAAGCCAAGTACCCTTACCGAGAAATAGGGCCCAAAACAGTAAACAGCTCTGACTATTAGATAAATTCATATGATCAACAGAACCAGCAAAATTTGCAATCATTTTCACTCCCTAATTGCAGAATATCTTTCTAACAAGAAAATGAAATGGTAATGTTAAGTTATTTCATATATAGTTGGGCAGACAAAACAAATTTTTACATAATACTTTCCATTTTTATTCCCCGAGGAAAAAGCATTTGCCCCCCCAAAAAAAAAATGAAAAAAGAAAAAACAGAATAGAGCAAGCATTAGAGAACAATCCATAGTATATATAATTTTGTTTTTTTAACTATAAAAGATGCTCAAATAGTAATATTTTTCATATTCAAAATGTTTATATAGTTCAATAATTATTTTTAGAATTATCTCAATTGGACAAGCATCATTTTTCCATTGAGTCCTTCTTGCAGCATTAAGGAGGTCAAAAAGCTGAAATATTTCTAGGATGATTAGTTATATATATATATATATATATATATATATATATATATATATATATATATCACACACACACACTATATATATATATATCTAGAGAGAGAGAGGGGGGGAAAGAGTACCTCAAAGATCCTTTTGAAGAGATGGATAAATAGAGTGAATCACCAACAGAAATTTGAAAGCTCATGAAAAAGTGCGAAGGAAGCAATAGAAGCAAGAGGTTGATGGAAAGAGCAGATGGATTGAAATGGACCACTGATAAACAAAGGCAGAAGAGCAAATGATCACTCCTTGTATGGCAAGTTTCAGAGCATTGTAACTTGTGTCTTTTTGAAAAAATACATAAAATTTCTACCAAGGTAACTGGAAATTCCAACCAATAAGAAGCGTAATGAACCTAAAAGAGGATAAAGGCCTAGTAGAGACCCTTCTATAAATTCTGCCCATATACGTTCTGATCGCCAACTCAAACTTGATCATTGAAACTAATTCCCATATACTTCAGGAGCAACTTTGATTTGATCAGAGAAACAATCCCTTGCTTGTTTTCACCAAGCCACATTCTTTATATCCCATCTTGTCAAGCAGTTTCATCCAATTCCCACCAGCATTCCCTAACACCTCCCAACTCAGTTTCTCTCATTTGTACTTCCCACAAAAAATTAATATCACCCTGCATTTGAATTTTAACAAGGCACCCGATTATAATTTAAAGAAAGAAAAAGTAGTTCAACAATGAGTTAGGTTGCAAGAGATGAAGCACAAAACATGACCATTTGAACTGCTCAACATATTGAGTGCCAATCCTGGATTACGCTTCCCCATAGAAACATTATCACATTCACATCATAATTAATATTCGAAACCTATTCAAGAATCTAGCTATGAAATCACCCCAATTCAATTGACGCTGTCCCATGAGCCTATAGTATTTTGTCAAGAAAGATCTTACAGACCAAAGGAGGCACCAACTCTTCCAAATGTTCACAACCCAAAGCGTTACTTCGGGGGCAAGCTGAGATAATGGAATCAAATATTCTGGCTGTGCGAATAGCAACTTATATAAACAATTGAATATAAAGGAAAGGGTGCATCTGAAAATTCAAAACAATTTCTTCTGCTTCTCCACAGAAAATAATCTCTGAAAGGTCTGATGGATTCGAAAAAGGTGCTTTTTTTTTCTTCCTCCTTAATGGGATGGTTCTATTATTAACATAAAGCAATTAGTACATAGGTAGGGAGGGAATGGCGTACCGTCATCGTACAAAGTGTAAACAAGAAAGGAAAATGAAGTTGATGAGGTGCCATTCTTGAAACTCAGGTTCTCTCCTTCGTAGTTCATACTTCTCATGGAACAATAATTTCACCCCCAAAACATGAAGAAGACACTGATGCAAGAATCAATAAGTCATGCATGCATCACACTGCAAGGCCAACAAAATGTGAAACTTCTACCCAACATGAGAAAACCCAATAGAGATCACATAAACTTTTTGAGCATCTCCAACACTGACTGATCCAATCCACTATTATTTGATAAATTCAATAATAGGGTTATAGTACATGCATCATCAGCATAGAATCCCTTCTCAACCATTTCTTGAAAAAGTTGTATTGCCTTAAAGTCTCATTGTTTCGAAGAAATCCCTGGACAACTATAATGCAAGTGAAACCATTGGGTGAGCAACCACTCTCTTCCATTAATCAATATGTTATAGCTTCTGTAACCAATCTGTCCTTACAAAGACTGTCAATGATCATGCTATAAACAATGACATTGCTTTCCCAATTTCTCTCTTCCATCTTCTTAACCAACTCAATAGCCGCCTGGTGTACCCCGTTTTGCACAACCCATTTAAAATCATTCCACAAGTAACTGTATTAAGTTAAATCCTTTTGCCACCATGTAATTAAACAACTCTACTCCCTGACCTAGTTTATCATGGCGACAGAGTCCCCTCATCAGAGTGGTGAGCATTTGTACAGCTCACGTCATAACCAATGTTCGAGCCAGAACAGACAAACCCAAATCGACCCGATTCAAATGGCAGTAACATCATGATGCCTAGAGTATGAGCGTCTGGCTCAGCTATTTCTGAGGACTCCATTTGCTCAAGTAAAGAAATTGCAGTGGTGTAATGTTTCATTCTCACAATGGCCCCTAACAATTTATTAAAATGCACAACTGAAGGAAGAGGTCGCATTTGAGACATTTGATCGAACAGTGAGGGTGCATCGTCAAGGTTAGTGAAATCAAATCCATTTTGATTTCGCAGACTTCATGAATTGGGTTCGACTACTCGTACTGTGTGGTTTATGATGTTGACCAGTTTGGGAATGAAAGGAAGCCCTTAAATTGTCGCTAGCAAATGGATAATCAACGAGGAAAAGTACATTTCTGGAGAGAGAGCACCACCACATCCGAACTTTGAGAGGCAAAAACACTTCGTTTCATCATTTTCAGCTCCTCCATCTCTCTTTCCATGTACAGACAGTCACACACATGTATATATGTAAGCCCCCCTAAAGATGGGGGTTTATTCGGTGCTTGGGACTTGTTTCAGCACCTAAGTTGGTTTCAGCACCATAATATACCGACAGTTAATTCAAATTGAGTAATTTAAAGAAAATAGTGAATATAAAATGTAAGGATAAAGTCACACTCTTCGAGATTTGATGAAAGGATATTTATAGGAAACTTACTTATTTTTTTGGACAAAGACACCCTTGAAGATTCAAAAATAGACAAAGATACCCTTTTACATGAAAATTTGACCAAATTACCATTTGACCATTTAAGAGACTTTTTTAATTGTACAATTTAATAAATTTAACCAATTTACCCTCATGAATAATTTATGCATAAAAAAAAAGTAAAAAAAAAACTTTATATTATTCTTTTTTTTTTGGTTATTTACTTTATAAATGTCCCAACTTCTTAAAAATGTAGACGTTTAAAATGATTTTTTGATTCAATACATATATTTCAAATAAATTCTATTTTGTTATTGCTTCTTTTCTTTTTCTTTTTTATTTTTAGATTAAGATGCTTAATTCTTTCGTCTAAAATGATTTTTTGATTTAATAAAAAATTAAACCAATCTCTTTTCCTTAAAAATAAAAAATAGGGTACTAGTATAACTTTATGCATTTTAAATTATATATCAAATATTATGCATTTCCCAACATAAAAGAAAATAGGTACCAGTATAACTTTATGCATCTTAACTTTAGGTATGCCTTTGTTTCTTTTTCTTTTTTTTTTTCCTTTGTTTTATTATTATTTTTTTTCCTTTTATATTGGGAAATGCATAACATTTGATATATAATTTAAGATGCATAAAGTTATACTGGTTCCATATTTTTTATTTTTAAGGAAAAGAGATTGGTTTAATTTTTTTTAAACAAAAGAATTAAGCATTTTAATTTAAAAATAAAAAAGAAAAAGAAAAAAAGTAATAACAAAATATAATTTATTTGAAATATATGTATTAGATCAAAAAATCATTTTAGACGTCCATATTTTTAAGAAGTTGAGACATTTATAAAGTAAATAACAAAAAAAAAAAAAAAAAAAAAAAAAAAAAAAGTGAACAATATAAATATATATATTTTTTTAGTTACTTTTTTTTTATGCATAAATTGTTCATGAGGGCAGATTGGTCTAATTTATTAAATTGTAAAGTTAAAAAAGTCTTCTAAACGGTCAAAGGGCAATTTGGTCAATTTCTCATGTAAAGGGTGTCTTTGTTCATTTTTGAACCTTTATGGGGTGTCTTTGTCCAAAAAACAGATAAGTTTCATCTGAGTATCATTTTGCCAAACCTCAAAGGGTGTTGTGATACCCCTCGGATCCGAGACACGGGTTGATCAGGCCTAGGCCTAAACCCGAGGGAATATATAACAATTAATATTTTATAATGAACACGGAATACAAAAATGAATTGAGAAATGAAATTAAAGCTGAAAGGAACTAAAAATAGAAGTCACAAAAATAATATAATTATTGAAATCCATCAAACCCAAACTCCAAAACTCCATCAGTTTACAACCGAGGAATCCATCTCTAGTGGACCCCTAATAAACATCTAGACTGAAATAAAACAATTGTAATAACATCCAAAAATAAACTATAGAGAGAATCCTACATCGTCGGAAGAGTGAATAGAGACCTCTGTTCAGCACGAACACGTCTAAGCCTGGAACTGTCGTGTACCTGTAAAAATAGAAGTGGGTCAGGCCCACGCGCAAGTTCTATACTTCTACAATCCAAACAGAGGCCCGATACGCATGTGCATCCTAAACAATTCAACAATAACTAATAGTCCGTAGGTATATACATAGTCACACTAAAGGACTCTCACTGGACTACAGGCCGGTCTCAACCTAAATAGAGGTAACATGCCTAAATGCACACGAAGTGGGCATGTGTACCTAAACCTAAACAGGGTACACCTCTAACCATCGTATCCAGCTATGCATCCTAATGCATATACGCTCCCTAACCGTCGATACTGAGACTAAAGCTCATATCGAGGTACCATAACAATATATTTAAAGTTCATCCTGAATCCTAGTAGTGCCGCTCAACTAGTTGTTGCCATGACACTACAATCAATAGGACTTAACTTTTAGTTAATCCAATTCTTAATCCAGAGTACGTAGGTTTTGGTATTTTGAATCCAAACAGCCCTTAGTATACCACCGTTCCATACCGGTGTATACTATCCAATCATCCAATAGTTGATAATATCAACAATTAAAGTAAACATCAACTAAATCCATACATCCCACACTTGATACCAACAGTAGTAATGTAAGCATCGATAAGTAGAGTACAAGTATATACATAAACATGCTCAGTACATACAGTTCCATAAAATCCGGTATACTATTAAGTTTAAATCTTAATAACATTCAACAGCCAGCAGTTGATATTACAGATCTCAAAGTAACTATCAACTAAGTTCATAACTCCAATAATTGACACAACTGAAATCATGAAAACATCAAGAACAGAAATACTGTAAGCATATAGACATATTTAATCTATAGTATTTCCCCAAAATCCAGTAATACTAAGTTGGTTTAATTCTTAATATTATTCCAAGTTGGTTTAATTCTTAGTATTATTCTATACCAACTCATCCAGAACAGTTATCATTCAGATACATGACCATGATATACAGTTAAGCATGTTGCAATTATATCGTTCGTCTCAGAAGACTACTAATTCAGAGAGTTAAACATTACTAACTTTCCAATTCCTAAACATAGTGAAACTATCTAATTAATTCCTCACGGTCCAAACTGTTCTAAGCCCATAAACTTAATTAATACCACATCTGGAGCCTTAATCTAACCATATACATCCATTAAACCTTTCATATTAAATACTGAACTCAACTGGAAACTTCAGAAGCAACCATCGCATGCAAAACTGACTGGAACAAAGAAAAATAAAATAAAATGCACCAAAGGAAATGTCTCCAAAAAGTGGAGCCGCCTCCTTTAGACCTTGGAGCCGGCTCCACTTTTTGGAGCCGCCTCCACATAAAAAGGGAGCCGGCTCTCTCCAAGGGAGAGCCGGCTTTCTCTCTCTCTGTCTCGTTTCTTCGCCCTCTGTCTCCGATTTACGCCTCTGTTACTTCACCGTCACAATTTCCAGAGGCTGTAACCCAATCTCAGCATATTCCCAATCCCGTTTACGTCTTTATTACATTACATACATATGTTTAAATAGAGAGATATGCAAGCAACTATCACGTTTTAACAGAATTTTAAGCATACAAGACATACAGATCAGTTTCTAGTTTAAGCACGAACAGAGTATGTGTTTAGTTGATTTAGTTAATCCTAAAACTGTTTAAGAATGCAAAGAACACGAAACCTAAGGGAGAGAGTAAGGATAGAACTTGCCTTTTGAGATTTTTGTTAAAAATCTCCACGTTGTCTTCTACGATCTCCGGCGATTCCTACTGCAAACTTCCTCTGTTCCTCCTCTCTATTTCCACAGACGTGTTTTGGGTTTTTTTTTAAAAAAAACCCTAGTACAACCTTATTACATCTATTTATAAGGTTACACAAAACCTAAAGCTAATTGAAGCCCTAATGTGAAACCTAAGCGGCCCATAACACCATCTAAGTGAATAAGCATGTCGGCTACTTACCACCAATCCTACAATAACGTGAATTTAGGAAAACAAGTAACTTTAATTTATCTTAATTACCAATTAACCAAAAACTAAATAAAACAATAATCAAATAATTAAAGAACACAATTAAACCAATTAAAACATTAAATAAAACAATTAATGAAAAGAAAACAACTAATTACGATTAAACCAATTAAAACATTAAATAAAATAATTAATGAAAAGAAAACAACTAATTACACTTAAACCAATTAAAACATTAAATAAAACAATTAATGAAAAGAAAATAATTAAACAAAATACCGAGACTATCCTTTTGAAAATTAGGGGTATTACAGGTGTGGCTTTACTTTACCCTAAATTTAATCGTGGTTCGCCCTATCATCCGATACGCGACCTCAAATTTAATATGCGATTCGTATTGGTCAATTTATACTGACTTTGTCTGAATTCATTCATTACACTGCAACCGATATTACAAAACATGGTCACATGTGTTAACAAATGTGACCATCAATTAAAAATTAAATTTATAAAAAATATAGAAAACATTTATCTGATTCTGAAACATTTGTAATTTTCTTGTTATTAGTTGAAATTTATTTTTTATATTATTATTTTTTTATACAAAATTGATATAAAGTGATTATAAAGTCAAATATATCTATATATATATATATATATATATATATATATATATATATATAAGTAGCCAGCAAATTTAATTTGCAAAGTAACAAAATCCATGAATTTTTAATTTTAATATTTTTTATTTATTTATTTATTTTTTTATTATAATAACTTGAGAGCTTATTGGGGGAAAAAAAAAGAAAAAAAATCTGAAAAGCAAAAACAAAAGTGTTTCATAGTCACCAAATTTATTTATTTTTTTATACAAAATTGATATAAAGTGATCATAAAATCAATTTTTGCAATCCTTTCTAGTAAGTGGCTGTGGAGGGAAAAATCTCCCTCCAATAAAAGTCATCCACGTGACAATAGTTGAAGCTTTATTTTTATTTCAGGGCCCAAACCTATTCAAGCCCAGATAAAGGTACTCACAGCCCAAGGAGTTAAGATTAAGTTTTTGGCCCGTTAATACTGACATTTGGACCAGTATACATTCAGCCCAAGTCCGCTATATTCAGCTCAACTTCGTGTAAAGAACAAGACCAGTCCTGCTAGGCAAAGGATTCAACAAAGAAGGCAAGTTCTGTGCAAAGAAGGTTTTGCATAGAAAGAATTATAATAAGGAAATAACTCTAATTGTAAAGAATGTTGTATATGGAATGAATTGGAGGACAAGCAAGGCGAGTACTACCATAATTCTACCACCTTGTTTCATATAAATAGAGGCCTAAACCTCCAATAAAAGCATCGAGCATTATACGTTTTTCTCTGAGTATTATAATTGCTTGTTTTTGAGTGAATTGTATTTTTCTTTTTATTTATTTTAATGTAGAGAAATTCTGCACCTACAGTGGCGGTCTCATATATCTACAATGGTTTGTTCTTGAAGATGCAAGAAATTCGTTCCCTCTTTCTCTCTCTAGAATTCTTACACTTCAACCCCAAAAAGATCCCCTCTCCTTTCCATTCCTTATCCTATTTATAGATATTTACAAGATATTTACAAGATATTGACTGATTGCTGGATCTGGGCCTATTCCTCCATAAGTCCTGGTCACCTTTGATGGGCTTACTCGCGTTCGGCCCATATGGCAGTGTCTTTATATGGGCCGACCCAGCTGTACGGACCGAATGTAGTGCTTGCAAGTCGGATCCGGCCCATGTCGTCCGGGGCCTCCTCAACCCAAAAAGATCCCCTCTCCTTTCTATTCCTTATCCTATTTATAGATATTTATAAGATATTTACAAGATATTTACAAGATATTGACTGATTGCTGGATCTGGGCCTATTCCTCCATAAGTCCTGGTCACCTTTGATGGGTTTACTCGCGTTCGGCCCATATGGCAGTGTCTTTATATGGGCCGACCCAGCTGTACGGACCGAATGTAGTGCTTGCAAGTCGGATCCGGCCCATGTCGTCCGGGGCCTCCTCAACTGCCCCCATAATTGCCCCTTATTTAATAAGGGGTAATTATTGATGGCGTCTCATCATGATGTTGACGGCTCGAGATAACCACGTGGGGGAACGGACGGTCAGATCCAAAATCAATGTTCCGGGGCTCGAGGAATTTCTTGCCTTCCAGACGCTTCGGCCCTCGGGCCCCCTCGCCTTTATAATGCTCTAGAATACCACTTCACGTCCTTTTACCGTCTCCATCATCAGTCAAATCTCTCTCTTTCTAGAACAGTGCTAAGCTTTTTCTGGTGAAATCCTTCAAGAGTCATTCTTCCAGCGATCTTGCAGTCCTCCGAGGTTAGTTTCGTTCTTTTTTACTTTCGGCAGGCTTCCATTTACCCCCTTTTAAATTCTTCAAGCACTTCCACCATGGTTGTAGATCTGGATGTTCTTCGTATGAGACTTAGACTTCCTGACAACATCGAAGTTAGGGTTTGCCCTCAGGACGTTAACATTATGACCGGCGCCGGCCTCCTGCCCGGCGAAGTCTTATTCACGAACCTTCAATTGAATGTTGTTAGGTTCCCTCTGCACCCTTTCTTTAGTTATGTCTTCAATAGATTGGGGATATCCCCCCTGCAGGTCAACCCCAACTTCTTTAGAATCATATCTGTTATGCTCTTGTTGATGCGTGACAGAAATCTGGACCTTGCCTCATAGACCTTCTTCTGTGCTATAAGGTCAGTAAGATCCGTACTAACGAACCCTTCTACCACCTCTACCCTTTCGAGAAGATGTCCATATGTACGGACACAATAAAATCTGAGAAGGGTTGGAGGGATAGCATCGTGGGCATTAGTGGGGCTTGGTCTTCGCCGGCTGCAGAGGGTTACCCAATCCCGAGCGCCTTTGGTGTCTGTTCTGTCTCCTCCTATAAGAAATTCAAATCTCATAAACATGATTGCCCCTGCGAAACATGCGTTCCTCATTTTTGCACTTTCTTATGCCGTTCCTTAGGAATACCTTGTGATGACTTGAGCTATAGTGTTTGCAGGGATAGGAGTAACTACTTGAAGAAATACGTTCTGAACGATATTCCTTCCTGCTCAGATCTCCTCACTTCAGACAACCTCTTAGCGCTCTCATCACTCGGCTACAACATGAGCAGACTTCAGATTCCTTCTTTTGGCAGGAAGAAAAATACTCCCCCAGCCACTCCTGCTGCTGGGGCGACCTCCTCTCCAGCGTCAGCCTCTTCCTCAGCCACCATCTCTGACACTGTCCCGAGCACAGTGGCTATTAACTCTATTGCCAGCGCCCCTGCTGCCAACCAGAGCGCGTCTCCCCAAGCTACCACAGCTCCTGCTGCTGCGGGGGGCGTTCGGGACAAAGAACGAGGCAAAAGGCCTCATCCTGACAGTGAAGTCGATCCTGAGGAGGAGCCTCTCATTAGAAGGACCCGGGTCTCCGGGCTGGGTGCTCTCTTGCACCGTGCGATCAGAGCTCCTGCTCCCTCTGGGCCTACTGCAGCTGGTGGCTCCGCTTCTGCTTCAGGCCCCCCTTCTATCCCCACCTTACCGCCATGGGCCCCTCGGTACACCCGAACGGATGGGACGTTCGTGAAACCGAACGAGACCATGCTGAAGGATGGCCAGACCGCCATGGCCTACTACAGGAGCATGTGGACTCCGAAGGACCTTGAGGCGGCAAAGGGCCTATCCCAGAAGGATGTGTTCAGCCGCTTTCCCCAATCTGCTATGGAGGTGACTTTTATTTTCCAACTCATGAATTCTCTCATATTATTTGGTCTTGCCTTCGCCCGACCTGACTATTGGCTTAACCGTTTTTAATGTGCACCTATGCAGACATTGTTCGGAATGATGGCCATGCAGAAGCAGGTGGAGATGGGGAACGCCAGGGCCCGTAAGTTTTCTGACAGCCTGGAGGTGGCTAATAAAGAAAACGACCTCCTCGCCATGAAGAATACCGAGGTACTGGCTCGGCTTGACAAAATCGAACAAGAGAGAGATGTCCTGAAGAAGGAGAATGACTCCCTTCAGGATGAGAAGGACGCCCTCTAGCTTGAAAAGAGCGTCTGGCAGACTGAGCGTGAATCAATTAGAGAAGAAAAGGCAGAACTCCAGCGCCTTCTGGCTGACGAACAGTCTGCTCGGATGGCTTTCGAGAAAAGAGCTCTGGATGAGCGTACCGCTCTGATCGATGCGATCAGCAGAGTGAGCGGTGGGATGCTGGCTCTTCACGCTCGGTTCTCAAGGGTCGGTGCTCTTAGGTATGCTCAAGGATTCCGGGAAGGTTTCGCCGACCGAGTTCCGGATGAGGGACAAACCAGTTCCACTCCAGATGAGGTCGACAAAGATCTAGGGATCGAACCTCTGGGGGTCTATGTCGACCCAGAGCCCACCGAAGCGGAGCGCATATTCGACGAGTGCCAGGACATTGCTTCCTCCAGGATCATCACAGCTCCTCCTACCGCTCTGCCTCTGACCGCTCCTCAATCGTCAACCGTGGTACCTTCCACAGCCACTGCTGACGCTGAGCCCTAGCCGAACGATTCAGTCATTCATCTTGATTCCCCACCTCGTGAAGGTGAGACGGCTGATGGGGCCGAGGAGGCGGGTCGGCACGACCAGGATGCTGTTGGTACTGAGGCGTCTAGCTAGGGCTCCTTTGGACTCTTCCATTCCATATCTTTTTGTAACGATGGACATCTCACTTTTGTAAACTCAATGCTCAATATCAATGAAATGACAGAACTCTTTTTCCTTATGTGTTGTGCTCTATTCAACTTATTTTCAATACATACATATCTTTTCTCTCTTTTCTTTTATATTAGCTTTGCCGTGTGTTTGTTTATGGCAAGTGCCTGGCGCTCGGCTAGAATGCCACTTGCCATTTGGCTTTAAATTTTTAGCAAGTGTCTAGCGTTCGGCTTATGGTGCCAGCCGCCACTTCTCTTGCTTAAGTGCCTGGCGCTCGGCTAGAATGCCACTTGCCACTTGGCTTCAAATTTTCAGCAAGTGTCTGGCGTTCGGCTTATAGTGCCAGCTGCCACTTATCTTGCTTAAGTGCTTGGCGCTCGGCTAGAATGCCACTTGCCACTTGGCTTTAAATTTTTAGCAAGTGTCTGGCGTTCGGCTTATAGTGCCAGCTGCCACTTATCTTGCTTAAGTGCCTGGCGCTCGGCTAGAATGCCACTTGCCACTTGGCTTTAAATTTTTAGCAAGTGTCTGGCGTTCGGCTTATAGTGCCAGCTGCCACTTATCTTGCTTAAGTGCCTGGTGCTCGGCTAGAATGCCACTTGCCACTTGGCTTTAAATTTTTAGCAAGTGTCTGGCGTTCGGCTTATAGTGCCAGCTGCCACTTATCTTGCTTAAGTGCCTGGCGCTCGGCTAGAATGCCACTTGCCACTTGGCTTTAAATTTTTAGCAAGTGTCTGGCGTTCGGCTTATAGTGCCAGCTGCCACTTATCTTGCTTAAGTGCCTGGCGCTCGGCTAGAATGCCACTTGCCACTTGGCTTTAAATTTTTAGCAAGTGTCTGGCGTTCGGCTTATAGTGCCATCTGCCACTTATCTTGCTTAAGTGCCTGGCGCTCGGCTAGAATGCCACTTGCCACTTGGCTTTAAATTTTTAGCAGGCCGTTGGAAAAAAAGGTTATTATTTATTATTATTATTTTTTTTATAAATTTCAGTAACTTGCTCATTCATACGTATTTGATTGACAACAAACAACATCCAATTAAAGCCGAAACTTAGCTTTTATTGGTAGTACCTCTTCAGAGACGTGGCGTTCCAGGGCTTGCTGACCAACCTTCCCGCCATGGTTTCCAACGTATATGCCCCCTTGCCTATGACTTCTGCAATTCTGTATGGGCCTTCCCAGGGTGGCATCATTTTTTTGACCATCCCCACCTTTCTTTTCAGAACCAGATCGCCAGGGGCAAAATCCCTGTGTTTTACTCTTTTGTTGTGACTATTCGCCAATACTTGCTGATACGAAGCTAACCTTATAGCCGCTGTGTCCCTCCTTTCGTCTATCATATCGAGGTTCAATCTTAACATCTTGTCGTTCTGATCTCGACTCCATGCTAAGCTTCTGATAGTGGGGACCAAATGCTCAACCGGTATAACTGCATCGGTACCATACGCCATTGCAAACGGGCTCTCCCCAGTCGGCCGCCTTGGGGTGGTTCTGTAAGCCCATAGAACGTTCGGGAGTTCATCCAACCACTTCCCTTTATGATCTTCCAGCTTCTTCTTGATGCAGGCGAAAATGGTTCTGTTTGTGATTTCTGCTTGTCCGTTGGCCTGAGGATGACTTACTGCAGCCAACTTCTGGTTGATTCCATACTCCTCCAGCAGCTTTCTTACTTGCCTGCTGTCGAGGTTTATGCCATTGTCCATGACTATTGATCTGGGAACACCGAAACGGCAGATAATATTGTTCCAAATAAATCGTCTCACATGAGTCGAGTCACGCTAGGATATGGTTCTGCTTCCACCCATTTAGTGAAGTAATCCGTGGCCAGTAACACATACTTGTTCTGAGCTCTCGCAGTTGGCAGAGGACCGACCACATCCATCCCCCATTGCGCGAAAGGCCATGGCCAGGCCATTACGTGCAATTCCTCAGGTGGTTGGTGGATCAATGGTCCATATCGTTGGCATTTATCGCACCTTCGAGAGAACTCCTCCGCATCTCTTGACATGTTTGGCCAGAAATACCCTTGTGTCATTGCTTTATGCGCTAACGATCGCCCCCCAGAATGATTTCCACACACACCCTCATGAATAGCTCGCAATACCTGCTGCGCCTCCGCGGGGGTGACACACTTCAAGTATGGGCCAGAGTAGGACCTTCTGTACAGCTGGCTATGCACGATGGCGTACTTTGCAGCATTCTTTTTGAGTCTCCTAGCTTCATCCTTCTGCATAGGCAAAACGCCATCTCGAATATAGGTGATGATGGGGTCAATCCAACTCGGTTCATACGGTATGACGTTGACTTGCCAAGGGTCAGAGTCCAAGGGTCCTTCGAGAATAGATGGCTGGGTCAGTATTCCTACTGGAATCACCCTCGCCAATGTTTCACCGCAACTCGAAGCACTACATGCTAACCGGTCCGCGTCTGCATTCTGTTCCCTCGGCAGCTGTATGAGTTCAATCTTTGCAAAGTCCTTGGCTTTATGCAGAACGGCAGAACGATATGCCCCCATCGTGTCATCCTTGGTCGCGTACTCACCATTTACCTGCCGAACAATCAGCTGCGAGTCACTATACACAGTCAAACTTTTGATCTGTAGCTCTCTGGCCAACTTTAATCCATTTAGCAACGCCTCGTATTCCGCTTCATTATTGGTGGCTCGGAACTCAAGTCTGAGTGCTTGGCTCAAGGAAGTACCCTCTGGGGTTTGCAGTTTGATCCCAATTCCAGCCCCCGTCTGGTTAGAGGAGCCATCCACAAAAAGTTTCCAAGAGCCGGATTTAAGGTCCTCTTCCGTATCTTCGGCATCACATTCTAGCAGGAAATCGGCCACCACTTGCCCTTTAACAGCTGTTCGCGGCTCATACGTTATGTCAAATGAACTCAACTCTATGGCCCACTTTGTCATTCTGCCCGAAAGCTCTGGCTTGTGCATAAGTGTTCTGATTGGGAAAGTTGTTAGAACAGCTATGGGGTGGGATTCGAAATAATGCCTCAACTTTCTTTTTGCATTTACAAGTGCAAGTACCACCCGTTCGGCCTTTGAGTATCTTTTTTCTGCCTCTGTCAGTGTTTTGCTTACATAAAATACCGGGTATTGCACCCCTTCCTTGCAACGAATCAGAACGGTACTCGTCGCGACACCAGATACTCCAAGATATAGAAATAACTTTTCTTCCGGATCTGGGGCTGACAGGACTGGTGGATTCTGCATATATTCCTTCAAATGAGTCAATGCTTGTCGTTGCTCATCCCCCCAGACCTGCCTTCCATGGCTCCGAATCGTGTCAAAGAACGGTTTGCAGTGATCTGACAATTTTGAAATAAATCGACTTAATGCAGCTATTCGTCCTGTGAGGGCTTGCACCTCTTTGATCGTCTTTGGCTCGGCATTCTTAATCAAAGCCTCTGCTTGAGCGGGGCTAACTTCGATGCCTCTGCGGTTGACCACGTGTCCCAGAAACTATCCGGAACTCACACCGAACGAGCACTTGGTTGGATTGAGCCTCATCCCATATCGCTTCAGTACATCAAATACGTCTTGCAGATGCTTCAGATGATCATCCTTCTTCCTACTCTTTACCACCATATCATCAATATAGGCTTCCACAATCTTACCCATTTGATTCTTAAAAATTTTGCTAACAAGTCTTTGATAAGTTGCTCCCGCATTCTTTAGTCCGAAAGGCATAACTTTGTAGCAGTATGTTCCTCGCTCGGTAACAAAAGAAGTTTTTTCTTCATCTGCGGGGTCCATAGGGATCTGATTATAACCTGAATAAGCGTCCAAAAAGGTTAAACGCTCATACCCGGTGGTGGCATCCACCATTTGATCAATCTTAGGCAGCGGGAAGCTGTCCTTCGGACAGGCTTTGTTCAAATTGGTGAAATCAATGCATACTCGCCATTTCCCATTCTTCTTCTGCACGACAACGACGTTGGACTACCAATCAGGGTAGTGCACTTCTCTGATAAATCCCGCATCAAGCAGCCTATCGACCTCTTCCGCTATGATTTGATTACGTTCTGGAGCAAATCTTCGCTGCTTCTGTTTCACCGGTTTGAAATTGGGATTGACATTCAGGGAATGACAGGATACGGAGGGACTAATTCCAGGCATGTCTAGGTGACTCCATGCAAATACGTCGGTATTGTGGGACAAGAAATCCACTAGCTCTTGCTGCTCTTCTCTGGTCAATCTTATACCTACTCTGGTAGTTCGTTCTGGCCTGGACTGATCGATCTGCACATCTAGAAGGGGCTCCTCGGTCAAGTCGACTGACTCCTCCACCCTGTTCTGCTCGGGCGGAGGTTCCTGTAATTGCTATCTGGGGCTTGCCGAACGGACGGGCGCCTTCCCTTTCCCAGCATGCTTTAGTGTGACGGAATAACACTCTTTGGCTGCAACCTGATCCCCCCGAATGTCTATCACTTTATCTCCCTCGGGTCCGAGGCCCCTCATGACCTGATGCAGAGTTGAGGGTACACCTTGGACTCTGTGAATCCATCCTCTTCCCATCAGGAGATTATACGAGGGGTGAATTTCTACAACCACAAAAGTTTCCATAAGAGCTCGTTCTGCAGCTTGAACTTCCACTTCCACCATCCCGACGGGCTCCACCCTCTTCCCATCGAACCCTAACAAGGGATTTCCGGTGGGCTTGAGCCTCTCTGGTTGAATCTCGAGCCTATCAAATGTGTCCCTCGGCATGACATTCGCACTGCTCCCAGGATCGATCAGAACTCTGCGCACCAAGCAGTCTGCCACTGTCAAACTGACTACCAACGGGTCTTCATGCGGCAGTTGAACACGCTGCAGGTCTGTCCAGTCGAATTTTATCTGCATCGACGGGCTCTGCTGGTGTAGAGTATTCACACTGCTGACCCTTTTCTTCATCTGCGCTTGCCGCAGGTGCGCCCGGAGTAGCTCATCCGACTCTTCACTAGGCTCGGGTCGACCATGGATAGCATTGATTATACGAACTGGTTGTGAATTGTGGGAGCTTTGTTTATGACTCCTTTTTATTTGTTCCACCGGTCGATTCTGTTCTATCGCCGAACCTTGAACATAACTCGCGAACTCCCCTCTAGCTATCAACATCTCCACTTGCCTCCTCAGGTTCCTGCATTCGTTAGTCTGATGACCGAAGTCAGAATGGAAAGCACAATGTTTAGTTTGATCCCTCTGTTCGAGGGGTTGCCTAATTGGCAGTGGTGGATGAAACTTATCTTTGTTCTCCTGATACAACCTCGCCAGAGTGACCTTCAGCGGAGTAATCAGCTCTTCCTCCCTGGACCTTTTTTCTGCCTTCCAAGAGGTCTGACGTTGCGGCTGAGCCTGCTTCTACCTAATCTTTGCCTTGGACTTTTCCTCGGTCGACACGAGCGACGCTGTCCGAGCATTAGCTGCCTCCTCTTCTTCTAGGCGCACAAAGCCATCGGCTCTTTCATTGAGTTCATCCATAGTAGTTGGCGTGTTCACTACCAGACTGGTGTGAAACGGAGTTCCACGTGTCATGGCTAACTTGAAGGCTTGAACTGCTGTAGAAGGGTGGCATTCGATCACCATACTCTTAGTGAGATTAAACCTGGTAAGAAAAGCCTGGAGACGTTCATCCTTGTGCTGCCTCATCGTGAATAGGCTCGAGATGTCTTTCGGCGGGCGCTTGTTCCCATAGTACTGGCTTATGAACCGATCGCACAGGTTTCTGAAGCTACCAATGGAGCTCCTAGGCAAATTTTTGAACCAGCTGAGCGCCGGTCCGGCTAGGCTTGTAGGGAAACATTTGCACATTAAAGAGTCGTTTTCCGTATTCAGGGCCATTTTCAACTGGATATGATACACATGATCGATCGGATCGGTCGTTCCGTCGAACAGAATAAAGACTGGCATAGCAAACTTCCTTGGATGCGGGGCATTCAAGATCTCGTCGGTGAATGGTGAATCCACCGTCCAAGCTGCGGATCGGAGAGCTTCATTCTCTCTCTGGAGTCCAGCGGTAGCTCTGTGAGTTACGGTTCTACCCTCCGAACCGCGGTGAATGATAGTAACCATGGAGGGCCGGTAAGACGGATCGAACGACCGTTCCTCTTTGGACTCTCTTTGCCAAGGCGACGCTACTCGACGGCGATCAACCTCTATCACTTCCTCTCGGTCGAACCTTTCCCGATGCGGATCAACGTGAGTCGATCCTTCATGATCTTCAACTCGACGAACATTTGGCGGCAAATTGTCCATCATCCTTTCATCACGGTGGTGAGCTGACTGATTGTTCTCATCCTGTTCGCCTTGACGCGCGATATTAGATTGAACACCTCCTTCTCCGACCGGAAGTGGATGCGAAACCGCAGGTATTTGCCGATGTTGCATTCCAGCTTTCAATTATGCATTCTCTTTTTTGAGAGCTTCAATCAAGTTCATCAACTCCTCAAGCTTTGTTTGCTGGACAGCCTCCATCGGATTGGAGCTTTCACCTATCATTATTCCTGAACGGAGTAAAGACATTAATCTCAAGTTCGCGAGTAGATCCGAGCTTCGTGAGTAGGAATTTTTAGATCTGGCTTCTAATTCTCCGAATTATGCTCACTGTTTACGAGATCTGAATTGTCTGAACTCTAAATCCGTCAGATCCTGCCACAATCGAACAACTCGTTGTTGCGTAGATCTGAAGCCACTCCTGCCAAAGCTTCAAGAATTGTAATTCCTCCAGAGTAGGTCACAATCGCTCAGATCTGGATCCAAATCTCAAAGATCGAGTCTCGATCAACCGAATTGGTTTGAATCCACTCGATATTCCTCATTGATCAACCAAACTTCCATGCGTTTCCCACAGACGGCGCCAATTGAAGATGCAAGAAATTCGTTCCCTCTTTCTCTCTCTAGAATTCTTACACTTCAACCCCAAAAAGATCCCCTCTCCTTTCCATTCCTTATCCTATTTATAGATATTTACAAGATATTTACAAGATATTTACAAGATATTGACTGATTGCTGGATCTGGGCCTATTCCTCCATAAGTCCTGGTCACCTTTGATGGGCTTACTCGCGTTCGGCCCATATGGCAGTGTCTTTATATGGGCCGACCCAGCTGTACGGACCGAATGTAGTGCTTGCAAGTCGGATCCGGCCCATGTCGTCCGGGGCCTCCTCAACCCAAAAAGATCCCCTCTCCTTTCCATTCCTTATCCTATTTATAGATATTTACAAGATATTTACAAGATATTGACTGATTGCTGGATCTGGGCCTATTCCTCCATAAGTCCTGGTCACCTTTGATGGGCTTACTCGCGTTCGGCCCATATGGCAGTGTCTTTATATGGGCCGACCCAGCTGTACGGACCGAATGTAGTGCTTGCAAGTCGGATCCGGCCCATGTCGTCCGGGGCCTTCTCAGTTCTCTACTTGAAAAAACATATATTTTTTTGCGTATGGTTTCTTTTTGTTGTTGGGCTATCCCAAAGCACACAATAAAATGGTTTTTGAAAATGAAATATGGACTCCATTCAGGCAACATTGAAATCTTTTTTTTGGTGCTTGGTGGCTCATGTTCGGCGGACAATAAGGTAGTTTATCTTGCATCCTTGTTGAATGGTGCTTTCGTTACAGATAAGATCATTTCTCCTCTCTCACCTAAGATTTTGCGGCTGATGGAATGGACCTTGACCGAAATGTTTCTTTTGTGCCAGGGAAGGAAAAAAAAAAAAAAAAAAAAAAAAACCGAGCTCAAACATGGAAGATATAATTCGTTGAACTAAGAATAGTGAAGCATTGGTCACCGCGGTGGTCAATCCGCAAGGTGAAAGTAGGGCAGTTTCATTAATGGGTGGTTAAACCGCGTGAAAGGTGAAGAATGACCTTTCAATTAAAGGAGAAACAACCGTTTGAGTCAAATTAATGATTGACCTCAAAGTTGATCAATGTAGAAATTATATTTTAATATTTTCTCTGATTTATAAATTTTATTTTAATATTTTGTTGAAAAGGATGTCACCATGACATAAATAGAGTTAAATTTTAAATTCTTAAACATTTGTGTAGACATGGAAGATTTTAAATTCTTTAACATTTGTGTAGATATAGTAAGAGTCTCTAATATTGAAGAACGGGTAGTAAAATGGTAAAGAATTTTGTGTATTTAAAAATATCTAGATATTTATGCGTAGAGTTTCTTGTATATAAGGTGATGAGTAATGTAGCTGTTATTTACTCATATGAGTAATGCAGTAACGCGTAGCATCGGTCTTGGTAGCCAATAGGAAGTGCTGAGATAAAAATCCAATCTTTGGATCAATTGATAATTGTGTACAAGTAATTGATTAACAACTCTATATATAGATTTATTAATTATATATGAGTTAATACACGTGAAAGTTGACGATTAATTTTGTGATTTCATAATCAATGACTGGAAAAAATACAGAGAAGAAAGATTCTATTCTTTTTAAATACTGATAAAAGTTCTTCTTAAACTCTATCAAAGACTAGAAATGTTCATTTTCGGGGAGAAATTTTCAAACATGAGTATGGTTCTGTTTTGAGATTCCTCATACAATAAATCGCGGCCTCTTAGAATTGCCAATAATTTCAATGAAAATACACACTCTCTCTTCGTCGTCTCAGAGAATGAAAAATATCAAATACTTATTTATTTATGTAAATAAGAAAATATCAATACTAAGTTCATATATGATGGTCGAAAAAGAAAGGAATCCTCCAATTTTATTCATTTCCCTCTATAAGATTCTTGGAGGAGCCATTGCCAAGAACAAATAGCGGGGGATTGAGAATATTTCTCTCTTTGTACTTTCTATTTTCTACTTTACCTTAACAGTCTATTTTATTTAAAGCTTCATTTTTCTCAATTCAGGGTGCAATGGCTAGTTTGCATGCTTGGTTACCTTTTTGCATGGACCATGATGGGAGGCCCAATAAATATTTGGTGTGACACGTAAAATTAGACATTATAAGGCACAAAATTACTCGTATTTAAATGATATGTGTGGTAGGTCCTTGATATATTATTATTTCTCTCTCAACTCTTTGTAATGAGAATTTTTATATGGTGGGCATAGACATTGTTCACCTGCGATTCGGGAGGAAACTAGCTCTACTAATAATCTAAAAGTATTGCTCGAGAATCACTAGGCTTGACTATCCTCTTTGTTTTAAACATTGAATCTTGCATCTTTGGAGAATAACTAGGCTTGACTATCCTCTTTGTTTGATTAGTTGATAGGAATTTCCAAAATCTTATTCCAGTCCTTTTGATAAAAACAGTTTTAATTTTTTGCTTCAGCCTATCTTGCCTCTTACAAATTAATAAGATCACAAACTCTGCAAATAGGAAAGAAGAAGGGTTCCTTTGTAAAAAGCTTTGCAGCACCCTTCACTTTCGGTTCATTTTTACTCGGTGGGTAACGTTTTTTGAGGCTTGCTCTCCATTGAGGGTGGGTGTGTGTTATACCCTTAATCTATTATTTCCTTGTGTTTTGTGAGCATGGGAGTGTGTGAAGCATGCTAGTGCGTGTATGTGTTAACCTAGGGGTATTTTGATGTATAAGTGATGATGTATGAGATTTTATGCTTTTAAATTGTATATTACATGTTTAAGATGTAGACCTAAGCTATTAGCATGAGTATGAGTAATAGGTATAAAGTATATGTATGTCTATGTATACCATTTTCATGCAAAACTTTCATTATATGTGGTTATGTATCGTTGTGGCTATTGTTGAGTTCATTATTGATTTTAAATTATTAGAAGCATGTGTAGACAATGATATTGGAATTGATGCCATTGCATTGAGAAACATGTCATGATAGTAGAGTTGATAATATGTGACATACGTGTGGTTTTGGGATAATATGTCAATGTTAATATATTTGATATATTATGACATACATGTGGTTTTAGGATATACTCGGGTTATAAAAGTAGACAGGGCATGGTCCTCAGGGTTGCTAATCCTCAAACTTGGCCAAGCGGATTGTCACTAGCGAGTTAGTATCCCGAGAAGAACTAATTAGTAGCACGAGACTTAGGCACGTGTTCTGGGCCGGGTGTGGTTGTGTATGAGGTATCCCGGTTCTTGAGTTTGATCATTTTGTTGTGTACGAGGTATTTCGGTTCTATGTAAATGTTGTATTTTGTGCCTTAGAAAACTGAAATTGTGTTCCTCTAAATGTTAATTGTGAGTAGTGTTGTTGGTGTTACAAGCTGAAATTTCCATGCTTAATGTACTTAAATTATAGGACTGTTATGTGCATGCCTTATGTGTTTACAAGTTGAGATTTTAACATCTACTCTAATGTATGTGCATGCCTTATGTGTTTACAAGTTAAGATTTTAACATCTACTTTAATGCTGTGTGCCTTACAAACTGAAATTGTGTTCCTTTAATTGTTGATAGTGTTTATTTGCATGAAATTGAAAATTTAGAAATTTTAATTGTTGTTGTAGTTTACCCGTTTATATAGGCACATTCCACTTGTTGGGAACTTGGGTATGTAATTCTCTTCTAAAACATACATTTAAAATATTCTATAAATTTCTACCACCTTTTCAAATCCTTCACATATGTCACAAGTATGGAACAGGTGTGGAAAGAATGGAATATTTTAGAACATACCACATATGCCAAATAGATGGCTTGTCAGGGAGATCGAGCTAGCCCTCTTCGCAGATTCCTAATATATTATATATATCAATTGTTCACTTATTCTAGGATGCATACAAAATGCATAATCAGATTTGTGAGAGGGCGTAATGCGTGCGCAAAGAACAAGAAAGACATTTGACTACTCAACAAAACCAATTACCTTTTGAAGAGCCAAGATATATAATCAATAGCCAATCTTAAACCTACTTATTTTTTACTCTCTAAAGGACCTCTAATCTAAATATACAAAAATAAATAAATATAATAAACAAAATATGTTTTTTAATAAGTAAAAATAAAATAAAATAAGGGAAAAAAACCATGTGATTCTCATATATTGGGTTCTTTGTTTTAATGAAAATTATATGATTATCCATGATTGTTCTAAAGCTGAATTGTGTGTGGTATAGTATTCCAAATTTGATGGAAAATAATCCCAAATGATACAAGTAGAAAGTGGGGAATGAATTTGGGAACCAAATGATAAAGTAGGAACATGTGCGTTGCAATCTCAGGTTCGATACCACAAACAGGATATAACATGTTATCCATAACCTTTCGTTTAACCTACTGCCATATAAAAGGTTTAAAATTCGGTTTTACTCTTAATTTCCAAACTCCCTTTCGTTGGAAAGACTTTTCTGTTATCTTGCTACATTCTTCTCAGCTTTTTAACATTGAATCTTGCATCTTTGGAGAATAACTAGGCTTGACTATCCTCTTTGTTTGATAAGTTGATAGGAATTTCCAAAATCCTATTCCAGTCCTTTCTTCATCCTACCTAGTCTCTTACGAATTAATAAGATCACAAACTCGATCTACAAATAGGAGAGAAGAATGGTTCCTTTGTAAAAAGCTTTACAGCACCCTTCACTTTTGGTGCATTTTCACTCGGTGAGTTTTTTTGGGGCTTGCTCTCCATTAAGATTGGGTTAATCTATGATTTCCTTGTGTTTTGTGAGCATGGGAGTGTGTAAAGCATGCTAATGTGTGTGTATGTGTTAACCTAGGGGTATTTTGATGTATAAGTGATGATGTATGAGATTTTATGCTTTTAAAGTATATTACATGTTTAAGATGTAGACTTGAGCTATTAGCATGAGTATGTGTAATAGGTATAAAGTATATGTATGTCTCTGTATACCATTTTCATGCAAAGCTTTCATTATATGTGGTTATATATCATTGTGGCTATTGTTGAGTTCATTGTTGATTTTAAATTGTTGGAAGCATGTGTAGACAATGCTAGTTGATTTAATGAATTCCATGTGTAAGCTCATGATATTGGAATTGATGCCATTGCATTGAGAAGCATGCCATGATAGTAGATTGAATAATAGGGCATGGATTGCGTTATATACCATTCAATTATATGTGCTTATGAAATACTTGAAAATGTCAATGTTAATATATTTGATATATTATGACATATGTGTGGTTTTGGGATATACTCGGGTTATGAAAGTAGAGAGGGCATGGCCCTCGGGGTTGCTAATCCTCAAACTTGGCCAAACAGGTTGTCACTAGCGAGTTAGTATCCCGAGAAGAACTAATTAGTAGCACGGGGCTTAGGCACATGTTCAGGGGTGTGGTTGCGTACAAGGTATCCTAGTTCTTGATTTTGATCATTTGGTTGTTAAATTGATTATTTAGTTTATAATTGCAACTTATGGCATTTTAGTATTTCATCATTTTATATACGTCTATATGTGATGAAACGAGTTATTCTCGTTGAAGCATGTTATTGCACGGATGTTGTTTATAGGAATTGTGGGGACTGGGGTTCCTTTTCATTTTTTCCCATTTTTTTATTTTCATTTTTCATGGTTCGGGTCATGTGGGCCCTGGTTTGGTCGGTGTTCGGGAATAATTCCCCGACACTTGACATTTATTTCATTTGGGGCACATTCATCATTATTAGGAGTGTCATTTATTTTACATTGGGGGCCTTAATGCATTTTACCTAATGTTGTGGATTCTGGTTTAACTTAATGGGTTGATATGGGTGGTGGAGAGTGAGTGTATGAGATATTTGTGTATATGTTTTGTGTGTGTAGTTGGTAGACAAGCCAAAACCCTCCTCATTCTCTCCTCCCGCCCCTCTTCTCTCTCTCCCATTCTCACCATTTTTCTTTTGCTTTAAGCCTTCCTCTTCATTTTACGCCTAGTTCCTTTGGGTATTTGAGGTTGCCATAGGAGAGAAAAACAACGGGGACAACGAGGGCTACGAAACCTTAGGTTTTCTTGTGGATTTGGAGCACATTTCA
The DNA here is from genome assembly GCF_030987335.1 of Cornus florida. Classification (NCBI taxonomy): domain Eukaryota; kingdom Viridiplantae; phylum Streptophyta; class Magnoliopsida; order Cornales; family Cornaceae; genus Cornus; species Cornus florida. The sequence continues at coordinate 33,838,297 of NW_026775578.1, read as the reverse complement.
CTTTGGAGATTCTCGGGTTTGGCTCCTAGATTGAGGTAGGGGCTGTATTATACCTATATACTATGGTTTCTTCGTGTTTTGTGAGCTTGGGAGGGTGTGTTGTGCATGCATAGTGTGAGTTGTGTGTGATACCCCCGGATTCCCGAATGCGGGTTGGCCAGGCCCACGCCCGAATACCCGAGGACATCAAAAACAAATCGGCAATAAACGAACACAGAGTACAAAAGAATAAAGAAGAATAAATAAAATACTAACAAAAAACTAAAATGATAATCTAATAATAAACCTCAGAATATATTTCCATTAATTACTAAACTCTTCTGATACAACTGATCCTTCAAAATACAACTCGGGAATCCATATTGTGTGGACCCCTAGAAAATCCAAACTAAACAAATGACAACAATAACTGTCTAAATCAGGAAACTGAATCATAAAGGAACTCCTATGTAGCATCGGAAGAATGAAGTAGATTGATCATCGCTCAGCACGAACAACCTCTACTCCTGACGAACACCTGAAAAAAATAATGGTAGGTCAGGCCCACAAACAAGTTCTACTCTACTACAGTCCAAGCAGAGATCCGATACACGTATACATCCTAGTTAATCCAACAGTAACTAGTAGTCCGTATATATATATACACACACTAAATGTAATACCCTTAATTTTCAAAAGGATAGTCTCGGTATTTTGTTTAATTATTTTTTGTTCATTAATTGTTTTATTAATGTTTTAATTGACTTATTTGTATTATTTGAATTAATTATTTGGTTTATTTGTTTTCTTTTATTTAATTAATTATTTGAATTATTTACATTAATTGTGATAATTGTGATTATTTAAGTTAATTATTTTAATTATTTATTTGGCTTTAATTTTTCTGTAAATTGTATTTTTATTTGCTGTTTTACGTTAACTTGGAATTTTATTGTTTCTTTAATTGAATTAATAATTAAATGTTTTAATTAATGACTAGGTATAAAATTGTGGTTAGGGTTTTAGTTCTGTTTAGGTTTAATTTAATGAGCCGACAGGTTTTATAAACTAGGTTGTGTTTATGGGCCGAGTTTCAGACTTTGGATATAATTGGACTTAGGTTTTGGTTGCCTATAAATATATAAGATAAGTCTGCTTAGGGTTTTAAAAAAAAAAAGTAAAACCAAAACACGTCTGTGGAAATAGAGACGAGGAACAGAGGAAGTTGTAGTAGGAATCGTCGGAGATCGTAGAAGACAACGTGAAGATTTTTAACAAAAATCTCAAAAGGCAAGTTCTATCCTTACTCTCTCCCTTAGGCTTCGTGTTCTTTGCATTCCTAAACTGTTCCAGGATTAATTGTATCTTAAAACGTTTCTCTGTTCGTGCTTAAGTTTGATACACACCAGTATGTGTTGCATGGTTATTAAACTGTTAAAACTTGATAGTTGTGTGCATAATTCTTGATTTAAGTTCATGATTAATAATGGTATAAGGACTTAAACATGGACTGGGAACACACTAGGGTTAGGTTACAGGTTTTGGAAGTCAGAACAGTGAGGCGTAGAGGCTGCAGAGTCCATCGGAAGAGGGAACGACGAAGCAGAGAGGGATGGAGCCGGCTCTCCTTTGGAGGGAGCCGGCTCCCCTTAGTGTGGAGGCGGCTCCAAGAAACTGGAGCCGGCTCCAATGTTTAAAGGAGGCGGCTCCAATGTTTAAAGAAGGCGACTCCAATTTTTGGAGACGTCTCCTTGCTCAGTTTTTCAGTTTTTCTTCGTTTCTAGTTGGTTTTTCATGCAGTGGATGATTCTGGAACTTTTCAGATGAGGTTAGAACTGAATATGTAATATTTATAAGAGCCTCATGTCTGGGTTAAGGTTCCAGAAAGAGTGTTAATTAATTTGTCCACTTGGAATAGCTTGGACAGTAAAGAACTTGAACAAATAATTATACTATGATTGGAGTTGATAGACTTGCAGTGGTTAGTTCTCTGTATTAGTTTTTTTCTGAGATGAACAATGGTTTTAGAACATGTTTCACCATATACCATGATCTTGTATTTGAATTATATATGGGTAGGATGCATTAGTGGTGAATGGAACTAAGTTTTAAATTTAGCATCAATTGGATTTTGTGAAACAACCAAACTAAGCATGTATATATACATACTGTAATTCTATCTTGATGCTTGCACTATTACTGCTAGTATCAACTGTTGGAGGAAATGAACTTGTTGATGGTTATATTAAATGTTTGTAATATCAACTGCTGAGTATTGAATGATAATTTGAAATAATCTCATCATTATATCTGTTTGAATGAAACAATCTAAACTGAGAAAGTTTGTATTTATACAGTAACTATAATTCTTGATACTTACATTATGTCTGTTAGTATCAGTGTTGGATATAAAAACTGAATCCGTTTATGTATATATCTGATTCTTTTTGTTGATGCTTACACCATGCCTGTTAGTATCAGTAATGGAAATATGGATTTAGCTGATGTTTACTTTAATGGTTGATGTTATCAACTGTTGGATGATTGGATAGTATACACCGGTATGGGACGGTGGTATGCTAGGGATGGTTTGGTTTCAAAATACCAAAACCTACCTACTCTGGATTAAGAATTGGATTAACTAAAAGTTAAGTCCTATTAATTGTAGTGTCATGGCAACGACTAGTTGAGCGGCACTACTAGGATTCGGGATGGATTTTAAATATATTGTTATGGTACCTCGATATGAGCTTGAGTCTCAGGATCGACGGTTAGGAAGCGTATATGCATTGGGATGCATAGCTGGATACGATGGTTAGAGGTGTACCCTGTTTAGGGATAGGTACATATGCCCACTTCATGTGCGTTTTAGCATGTTACCTCTATTCAGGTTGAGACCGGCCTGTAGTCCAGTGAGAGTCCTTTAGTGTGACTATATATATATTTACGGACTATTAGCTATTGTTGAATTGTTTAGGATGTACATGCGTATCGGGCCTCTGTTTGGACTGTAGTAGTATAGAACTTGCGTGTGGGCCTGACCCACTTCTATTTTTCAGGTACACGACATTTCCAGGCTTAGACGTGTTCGTGCTGAGCAGAGGTCTCTATTCACTCTTCCGACGATGTAGGGCTCTCTCTATAGTTTTATTTCTGGATGTTTATTACAGTTGTTTTATCTTCCGTTTGGATGTTTAATAGGGGTCCACTAGAGATGGATTCCCGAGTTGCAAATTGATGGAGTTTTGGAGTTTGGGGTTTGATGGATTTTAATAATTATAATATTTTGCGGATTCTATTTTTAGTTCCTTTCAGCTTTAATTTCATTTCTTAATTCATTTTGTATTCTGTGTTCATTATAAAATATTAATTGTTTGATATCCCTCGGGATTGGGACTGGGCCTGATCAACCCGTGTCTCGGATCCGAGGGGCATCACACTAAAGGAACCTCACTAGATTATAGGGTTGTCTCAACCTGAATAGTAGGCAACATGCAAAACGCACATATAGTGGGCATGAGTACCTAGACCTATCAGGGTACACAACTACACTATATATAGTTACACATCCCTGGCGATATACGCACCCTGACCACTGATCCTGAGACTCAAGCTCATATCATGGCGCCATACTTATATATATAAAATCTAGTAACCATCCTATCCAATATAAATTAATCCTCCATAAGTCATTCAACTTGTTCAGCTGACCTGACTTGAATATAAGTACGACTTAACATTTTAGTTAATCCATTCCCTTATATAATAAATTAATCCTCTATAAGTCATTCAACTTGTTCAGTTGACCTGACTTGAATATAAGTAGGACTTAACATTTTAGTTAATCCATTCCCTTATATAATAAATTAATCCTCCATAAATCATTCAACTTGTTCAGCTGACCTAACTTGAATATAAGTAGGACTTAACATTTTAGTTAATCCATTCCCTTATATAAAATAGGTAGGACTTAACTGATAAGTTAATCCGTCCCTAGAAGGCCACCATCCCATACCGGTGCATTAAACCACACAATCCAACAATTGATGTAACAATTAAAGAAATACATCAAACATTCCAGAAATAACTATGATAATATGATATCAAGTTATCACATAATATGAATGACTTATTATTTCTTTAAGCTTCTTATATCATATGTCCTACACAAACTGAATCTTATACATGATGATATTTTATTATATCGTCAAATAAGCATTCTCCATATCCAATTCATCTTACACATTTAATCTCAATTGCTAAAGCATTTTAAAAGATTAAATCCATTCGTTTGTTTAAAACATTCAAATAGCAAGCATCGTTTATGATTGAGTGTATTTAAATTTATTTAAACCCAAACCTAGTCCCTATTTAATGGTCAGGAATCCTAGGCATGTTTCTACGTTCCATCATTCCACAGATATGAAAAATACATAATTCAAACATGTAAAAATTCACACCAGAAATCAAATCAAAATCATGCATTTATCAATTCATAACACAAGAACAGATATGAACTAATTTTATAAAAACCTATGTTTTAATCCAATTAAACATGCATAATTATTTAATTTTATGTGTTTAATAAATCCTGAAATTTCCCAGGCATGTATAGAAACACGAATCAAAGGGAAAGAGATAGAAGAAGAACTTGCCTTAAACTTTCGGATCGAAAGTTCAACTTCTTCTTCCTAGATCCTCTTCTCTAAAAAGTTTTCTCCTCCTTTTTTCCTCTTCCTCCTTCCCTCTCTAACTCTCTCTCTAATATAAAATCACGTACTATATTTTTGAATCCTCCTACAGACTTATACTTATGTATATATAGGTTAAAGAAAATTAACCCTAATCCTAATTTCATTCCAAATCAACTTAATAAAGAAAAATTAAAATTAAAATATAAAAAAGGTAACGTAAAATATGTTACGTATATAATTTATATATATCCTTATTAAATAAATAAATTATATATATCCCATTATTTATTAACAGATTATCTAATAATATTTAAGTTACCATAATATTATAAGGTAACCTAAAACATGATACGAATATAATTTATGTATATCCTTATTAAATAAATAAATTATATACATCCCATTATTTATTAGTTATTATCTAATAATACTTAAGTTACTATAATATTATAAGGTAATCAAAAACATAACACGTGTCAAATCTATGTATATTTTTATTATTTAAATATAAAACATATACATCAGATTAAATATAACTGCCCAAGTTACCATAAAAGTAATTAATAAATTACTTTTCGTTTTATATATATTAAAAAGGTAAGTAAAATATGTTACGTATTTAATTTATGTGTATGTTTATTAAATAAATAAATTATACACATTTCCATTATTTATTAATGGATTATCCAATAATACTTAAGTTACCATAATATTATAAAGTAACTTAAAACATAACACGTATCAAATCTATGTATATTTTTATTATTTAAATATAAAACATATACATCAGATTAAATATTACTATCCAAGTTAACATAAAAGTAATTAATAAATTACTTTCCATTTTATATATGTATATAATATATATCTATATATATACATACACTATCCATGGGTAATAATCCATATACATCCAACCTCCTATCCAAGTAGTCCATGGGACCCAATTGGTTGGCCCATTACTACTAACCATAACCATAAAAGAAAAATAAAATAAAATAATAAAAGAAACGAAAACATTTAATTTACAATTAATCAAAACACAATTTAAGTACATAATCTAATTAAACAATTAATACATAGATAAATACAAATAATACATAGACGCATAATCAAATAATCAAGTAATATCTAATTCAATTAAACACATAAGCAATTAGTCAAATAATTAATTAAATAATTAAAAATACAATTAAAACAAATAAATAAATACCGAGACTATCCTTTTAAAATTAGGGGTATTATATTCTTCCCCCCTAACAAAAGGAATTCCGTCCTCGGAATTCGCCCTTACTTCTTCCATTATGCTTGAAAACTGTGAGTGAAAAACATCTTCCTATTCCCAAGTAGACGCAACCTCACTATAAAGGCTCCACTTAACTCCAATATACCAAATGGTATACAGGGTTCCTATATTTTAAGAAACACAATAATCATACGATGCGTAGGTTGTATCAAATAACAACGTAATCCTTCCATGTCAACAAGGGAATGATTTACATACCTCCAAGTGCCATAGAATATACGCACAAACTCCTATACACCCAGCGCTAATAATTTGGTAACGCTAATCCAGAGGCGACTGCCTCAATTGTGAAACACAATCCTCTAAAAGTCAATATAATAAGTAAAATTGACCTTTCTCCAAAATTCGTCTTTCTTCCTGCATGGAAGACATAACGAGTAAACTACTCCCTGATAGAAAAACTAGTATACGAGGTCGACTATTTACAACATCCCACTGCTGCCTCCAAATTGTGCGCAGTCCATTACAAAGGGAAATATCTCTTTCCGACATATTTTTAAATGAAGTCGAGGTCTGATTGTACAACCCTTACTTCCATTTCCAACCAACAAATGAGAGGTATGCATTGTGAAAGATACAAAACCTCCAAAGTTGTCACACTAACCTCCTTGTGCCAACAATATCACAAACAAAATTCCGACAAGTGAAGTAAACACTTCCAACTGTCCATGAAAATCTAGGATATACGCCTCAAACATATCCTTTATGGTCTAATTTAATCTCTCGATTAATTCCTCCGTCTATAGATATGAAGTAGAGCTGTTGCTCTAAAATCTTCATAAAGCTCCTTCGAAATAGCACTTTACATCCACTAATATGGACATCCACATGCTATAACACCACTATCACTGAACTATAAAACTACTATGGAGTTCTAAAATATGCATCACTCAAATTTATGTCCTCAAGCGATCTTTCTCAATCCACCACTCGGATTCCATATGGAAAATTGAAATTCCAAATCAATGTCGATCCTTCCCACCGACCGTCACTCCTGTTTAGTTCAACTTCCATATTTGGTATAGGAAGTGGCTAAAGATTCTTAAGATATCCGATAATCAACTTTCCACATTTGTAGCCAGTTTTACACTTAAGGCAATTATATATGCATCATTATCCGTATCTGTTCACCAAAATCGACATTTGATGTCATGATGTATCTTCTAACCGTCTGAGCACACCGAGAAAAATTATAGACTTTCCATTTCGGTCGCCCGACTATCATAACACTATTTACAGAAACTATTAAATCCTTCTCCAGTACCTTAAACTCCATCTGAGTAAGGTAACACCTTCTCCAGGGTCAGCTCCGATATTCAAAGTTAACCTCCTAAATTATCTTGGTAATAACAAGTGTTATTATTACACATGCTATAAATTCAACTGATAACTCATCAACTAACCGAAAGATTTAAATATCTTATCGGTTGTTGAGAGCATCCACTTCTATAATTGTTTTCACTAGACGGAACTTGATATAAAGTATGAATCACCACTTCTATCCATCTAAACTATCTCGTGATCCATTATATTCATATGAACTGAAGTCTTACCAGTTCGAAATATACAAAACTAAGCTGACCTAACTTATCAGTCAACCAATATCCCATCATGACCTTGTGCGAAGTCAGTAATCCCTCAACTAAATCCGTAGAAAATGCTCTCTCATTTCCACTTCAATATAGGGAATTGCTGCAAATAATCTAGTGATCTCTGATGGTCCATCTCGACTATCTAATAAATATTACATTGGGAAACAAAATAACTATGTCCCCTCTCCTGCCTGTCCTCCAAACGTCTGCTTCATAACATGAAGTATCATGTTTCCACTAGGATAAATAAAGAACTAAGAGTTGTGAAACTCAGTCCTTGCATCCTCTATCCAATTTACCTGCAGAAAATACCGTTAATCCGGTACCACCAGCTTTCGTCTGTACTCATTGTTTATATTGGAGCATCTTCAAAAACGAATTCTGCAACTAAATCTATCCACCACTGATCTGTGATAAACTTACTGATATTGAAAGTTAATCAGTAATTCCATTTATCAATAGTCAACTATGACTTTAACTCAACAAAAGTCAACAAACTACAACATTTCCATACATACCATGCACTTCATCTTTATATAGGTGTTTAGTCTCACCATCTCGTCTTTAACACACCCTGCTTCTTTAAGACAAGTTAGTGTCAATCCAATTTCTTTGTTTAACTTCAAAAGAATATGAAATCTTTCCATCCTCCACATAAGTCATCAATTTTCTAGCAAGAGCTAATTGTTGCAAATTGTGACTAAAAAAATAATTCCATATTATTTATGGAAATGAAGAGACTTAGTTTCCTCTTCCATGTACAACACCGGCAAATTCCTCCTAATGACACACCCTCGTGAATAAATTCTTGATTAAGAATTTACTGATGAATATTTATTCAGTCTCCTATCCTCACTCGGTGTCATTCCAATAAGTTATTAATCCAGTACTAAATCCTCTTTCCGACTTGATAACAACTTCTGAAATTTTCAAGAAGATGTTCAGCAAATCCAGCACATCTGATAAATCATCATGGTGTTACAGTGATATTTATTTACCACTGCCTCAAGCATACCAAAACATTAACAATCACCAATATCATGGCGTTGTAATATGATACGAATCCATACCTAACGTAAAGTATATCAAACTAATCGTTTTAGATTGTTTGACTCGTAGTGATGGTTTAATTATCCCATCCCAAAACACACCATAATGACACATGTCCAAGTCTAATAGATTGGCTAGATTTATGTGTATCTACCAAATCCTACGACCGCATGCTCACAACTCTAGCGTAAATAGCGTTAGTACTCCATGTTATTAAAACAATAGTTGGCTGATCACATACTTGTGTCTCCAACTAAACCATATACCAAATCCCGAGAAATTAACAAAAAAAAATAATAATAATAAAGCATGTATGATAAACACAATAAAACAAAATATACTCCTACTTAGGATATCGTTCTTTCTAGAAAAGAAAGTCTCCTTTGAAATCACCTTACTACATTGTTTCAAAATTTCCTTTTATAGTTTCATAAATAATCATCCAACCTTGAAACATATCCTTTAAAACATAGCTTAAAAACACAAATATTTGCCTAAGCAAATACCAAGGGCTTAACCCTCATCCTTCTTATATGCGGAATGTAAACTGTCTAACTTGGCTTTTTAAGGCGAATTAGAATATCACAACATAATACCAATGCTCTTTTAAAATCATGTACTTCGTTCTGATAAGAACTCATCCGATCCCCAAACTTCTGAAGACTACTTCTTATATATCTTTTTTAGAGATGAAAAGAAAGCTTAACTATTTATAGATTGATCAACCCCAATTCCACTAATATCATTCGCAATACTACTAGCAAATAACATCACCCTCGCACAATCACCCATCTTCAAGATTTAATACCCTTTCTCTTGGATACGGTAAAATCTCCTACATTAGGATCCTCTTCAGGCTCCTACTCCTCGCTTGTCTCCTTTTTAAGATTAACTGAAGTCGTGTTGGCCCCGATATACGATGACCTATCACGTACACTTAAATCCTTCCTTGGCTTATACTTTTAAAGTAACTCCAAACGAGCCTAAACCATCGATCCCTAACTCTGCCTTTGGCAACGAAATTGATAACGTACTCCTTTACTCCTTTGGGTCTTTATCGCTTTCACCTTGAACCCATCATTTTCCTAGTGCCAACCATTCTATGACTACAGAATATAATTGACATTAGCTCCTCCTAACAAACCGTAAATAGAGTACAACGAATCCTAATACTGGCTCTAAGTTTTAAGAGACGTAACGCGGAAGTCACATAACGAAAGACACTCCTAAAGACACTTGAACCTGGAGTGCTCTGATACCATTTGTGACGGCCCACTCCATCACATGGTATAATATTGTCCGCTTTGGGCCTGAGCCCGCACGATTTTGCTCTTGGGCTTCACCCCAAAAGGCCTCATACCAATTGGAGGTGACACACTTACATATAAGAACTTCACATTTCCTTTTCCTCTACCCAGGCGATGTGGGATTGTGCACCCGTAACTCGCCAGTGTGGTAGCCTGATAGTGTCTCTTGCACCCACTCACGGCACACCCGCCCACAAGGTCATCACAATCCACCCCTGTCACTTCCATAGCCTTTCCCGTCCTTATGGCCGAAGACATCTAGGCGAGTGGTGGACCTTGCAGCTTATAGTAGACGGCACCAAAAGAAAGAATAGTGGGCCTCCAACAGTTCAAGTACGGAAAGGAGTCAATCCAATGATCTTACAACGGACCCCCGAAGATCCTCCTGAAGAGAACCTTCTGCAGAAAGAAGTTAAGAATAAGAACATCGGCTTAGGAACTTGGTTCCCATTGTAATAAACATACTTCCAAGCTTCCTAAATATAAGAGCATTAAATATATGAAGATTCATAGTCACGTCGTCTGGTTGTGAGCCCTTACTCTTGTCTTCGTGGTGCCTGCTTCCTCTAATGAATATAATACCCCTAATTTTAAAAGGATAGTCTCGGTATTTATTTATTTGTTTTAATTGTATTTTTAATTATTTAATTAATTATTTGACTAATTGCTTATGTGTTTAATTGAATTAGGTATTACTTGATTATTTGATTATGTGTCTATGTATTATTTATATTTGTCTATGTATTAATTGTTTAATTAGATTATGTGCTTAAATGGTGTTTTGATTAATTGTAAATTAAATGTTTTCGTTTCTTTTATTATTTTATTTTATTTTATTTTTTTATGGTTATGGTTAGTAGTAATGAGCCAACCAATTGGGTCCCATGGACTACTTGGATAGGAGGTTGGATGTGTATGGATTATTACCCATGGATAGTGTATGTATATATATAGATATATATTATATACATATATAAAATGGAAAGTAATTTATTAATTACTTTTATGGTAACTTGGATAGTAATATTTAATCGGATGTATATGTTTTATATTTAAATAATAAAAATATACATAGATTTGATACGTGTTATGTTTTAAGTTACTTTATAATACTATGGTAACTTAAGTATTATTGGATAATCCATTAATAAATAATGGAAATGTGTATGATTTATTTATTTAATAAACATATACATAAATTAGATACGTAACATATTTTACTTACCTTTTTAATATATATAAAAGGGAAAGTAATTTATTAATTACTTTTATGGTAACTTGGGCAGTAATATTTAATCTGATGTATATGTTTTATATTTAAATAATAAAAATATACATAGATTTGATACGTGTTATGTTTTTTATTACCTTATAATATTATGGTAACTTAAGTATTATTAGATAATAACTAATAAATAATGGGATGTATATAATTTATTTATTTAATAAGGATATACATAAATTATATTCATATCATGTTTTAGGTTACCTTATAATAGTATGGTAACTTAAATATTATTAGATAATCTGTTAATAAATAATGGGATATATATAATTTATTTATTTAATAAGGATATATATAAATTATATAAGTAACATATTTTACGTTACCTTTTTTATATTTTAATTTTAATTTTTCTTTATTAAGTTGATTTGGAATGAAATTAGGATTAGGGTTAATTTTCTTTAGCCTATATATACATAAGTATAAATCTGTAGGAGGATTCAAAAATATAGTACGTGATTTTATATTAGAGAGAGAGTTAGAGAGAGAAGGAGGAAGAGGAAAAAAGGAGGAGAAAACTTTTTAGAGAAGAGGATCTAGGAAGAAGAAGTTGAACTTTCGATCCAAAAGTTTAAGGCAAGTTCTTCTTCTATCTCTTTTCCTTTGATTCGTGTTTCTATACATGCCTAGGAAATTCCAGGATTTATTAAACACATAAAATTAAATAATTATGCATGTTTAATTGGATTAAAATATAGGTTTTTATGAAATTAGTTCATATTTGTTCTTGTGTTATGAATTGATAAATGCATGATTTTGATTTGATTTCTGGTGTGAATTTTTACATGTTTGAATTATGTATTTTTCATATCTGTGGAATGATGGAACGTAGAAACATGCCTATGATTCCTGAACATTAAATAGGGACTAAGTTTGGGTTTAAATAAATTTAAATACACTCAATCATAACGATGCTTGCTATTTGAATGTTTTAAACAAACGAATGGATTTAATCTTTTAAAATGCTTTAGCAATTGAGATTAAATGTGTAGGATGAATTGGATATGGAGAATGCTTATTTAACGATATAATAATATATCATTATGTATAAGATTCAGTTTGTGTAGGACATATGATATAGCAAGCTTAAATAAATAATAAGTCATTCATATTATGTGATAACTTGATATCATATTATCATAGTTATTTTTGGAATGTTTGATGTATTTCTTTAATTGTTACATCAATTATTGGATTGTGTGGTTTAATGCACCGGTATGGGACGGTGGCCTTCTAGGGACGGATTAACTTATCAGTTAAGTCCTACCTATTTTATATAAGGGAATGGATTAACTAAAATGTTAAGTCCTACTTATATTCAAGTTAGGTCAGCTGAACAAATTGAATGATTTATGGAGGATTAATTTATTATATAAGGGAATGGATTAACTAAAATGTTAAGTCCTACTTATATTCAAGTCAGGTCAGTTGAACAAGTTGAATGACTTATAGAGGATTAATTTATTATATAAGGGAATGGATTAACTAAAATGTTAAGTCCTACTTATATTCAAGTCAGGTCAGCTGAACAAGTTGAATGACTTATGGAGGATTAATTTATATTGGATAGGATGGTTACTAGATTTTATATATATAAGTATGGCGCCATAATATGAGCTTGAGTCTCAGGATCAGTGGTTAGGGTGCGTATATCGACAGGGATGTGTAACTAGATATAATGTAGTTGTGTACCCTAGTAGGTCTAGGTACTCATGCCCACTATATGTGCGTTTTGCATGTTGCATACTACTCAGGTTGAGACAACCCTATAGTCTAGTGAGGTTCCTTTAGTGTGTGTATATATATATACGGACTACTAGTTACTGTTGGATTGACTAGGATGTATACGTGTATCGGATCTCTGCTTGGACTGTAGTAGAGTAGAACTTGTTTGTGGGCCTGATCCACCATTATTTTTTTCAGGTGTTCGTCAGGAGTAGAGGTTGTTCGTGCTGAGCGATGATCAGTCTACTTCATTCTTCCGATGCTACATAGGAGTTCCTTTATGATTTAGTTTCCTGATTTAGACAGTTATTGTTGTCATTTGTTTAGTTTGGATTTTCTAGGGGTCCACACAGTATGGATTCCCGAGTTGTATTTTGAAGGATCAGTTGTATCAGAAGAGTTTAGTAATTCATGGAAATATATTCTGAGGTTTATTATTAGATTATCATTTTAGTTTCTTGTCAGCATTTTATTTATTCTTCTTTATTCTTTTGTACTCTGTGTTCGTTTATTGCCGATTTATTTTTGATATCCTCGGGTATTCGGGCGTGGGCCTGGCCAACCCGCATTCGGGAATTCGGGGGTATTACAAATGGTATCAGAGCCTGACCTAGCCGGAAGTGTGCCGATGGGGATGTCGGGCCTCCAAAGGGGGTGGATTGTGATGGCCTTGTGGGCGGGTGTGCCGTGAGTGGGTGCAAGAGACACTATCAGGCTACCACACTGGCGAGTTACGGGTGCACAATCCCACATCGCCTGGGTAGAGGAAAAGGAAAGGTGAAGTTCTTATATGTAAGTGTGTCACCTCCAATTAGTATGAGGCCTTTGGGGTGAAGCCCAAGAGCAAAACCGTGTGGGCTCAGGCCCAAAGTGGACAATATTATACCATGTGGTGGAGTGGGCCATTACATTGTGTGTGATCTAATTCATGTATAATGAGGGGTACTCATGAGTAATGATGCTTATATGATTTATTTTGATGATATTCTTGGTTATTACGTTAAATAGTTTTCTTAATGCAAGTATGTGTAATTGTTACAATGTGTACTTATGAGCTAATTACTTTCCTTCATACAAGTATGTGTAATTGTTACAATGTGTACTTATGAGCTAATTACTTTTCTTCATGTTAAGCTTGTTTTTAACTCATGTGTAGCTCCTTGTATCTTTTGATTGAGTTCTTGATGACTTGCTATCATTGAAACCATAACTATTTGAGGCCAATTATAGTAATCCGCTCATGGTGGTTGTTATAATGCTTACATGATTCAAATTGATCAAACCATGCTTATCTTGATATTGCATTACTTAGCATGCCATCGTAGCATTTGAGACTATAGGGCATTGTTTGCATGATATCACTCAATTATGTGTGCTTGTGAAGTGGCAAGTGTGGCATTCATGGTTTGTGTATTACCTTGTGGAATTTGTTGTTGATTTTTGATAGATACTTAGGTGATTTGTTACTTTGATCGCAAGGGTTTGGCGCTTGCTGGTGAAACTTGGATTTTCCTAATTTTTAGTGGCCACTCGATTATTTTCCGGCTGGGTTAATAGCTCGAGAACGATTACTTTTTTTTTTAGCCGCATAGCTTAGCTATATGTGACCGAGAGTGTGGGTGTGTCCGAGTTATCTCATTTGATGATTTCGACTTTTATTTACAAGTTGGCTTTCATGTATTATTGCAACTTAGGATTTTATTTCTGATGAGCGTTGAAAAGTGTGCATTTAAACTCCTTAAGCGAGGGTATTTTAGTCCATTCATCTATTTTAATTTACCCGTTTTAGTACTTATTTGTGTTTTTGTCTATTTCAGGTCAATAATGTTAAAACGAGCTAAAAATGGTTTCTTAAGGCCTTTTTGGAGTCAAACTAAGTCTTAGTGAGAATTTGGAACAAAAGGAGACTGATTTGGAGCAAAAAGAGGTTGATGCTGAAAGCTAAAAAGTTCGATCGATCGAAGAAAAGTGAGATCAATCAAACTCTGATCGATCGAACTTTTCTCTGATCGATCGAACTTTCTCTGATCGATCGAACTTTTCTCAGATCGACCGAACTGTTTGCGAAAGTTATTAAAAAGCAAATCTAAATCTCATTTCGAACCAACTCGGGTAGAGTTTCAAAGGGACGATTCTAAGGCCAAGTTCTCACATATTTGGGCTCCCAAAGCCTTGTATATAAGAGGGAGTCAACCATTTTTGTTTGGAGATTCATATATTTTAGATTGTAATTTCTATATTCTCTTTAGTTTTTTCTCTCTAGAAAGTTAAAGATTAGGGTTGGAAGAAAAAAGAGAAGTGGAGGCACATCTCAAGATCCATCTCTAGATTCACTCTTTCTCTCTCTCTAGAGCTTCAAAGAAGAAGAAGAAGAAGATGGAGCCATATTTGGAGCTTACCCTTGAGGGCTTCATGACCACATTTACCTCCTCCATGATTGACTAGATATACACTTAGGGCTTGGATGAACCCCAAGTCTTGTGTAATCTAAACCCTTATATTTCTATTTTTGGGGATTTATATATATTGTTGTGATTAGTGTTCTAGCCTTGTGAATTTAATGAATCTTGGTATATTTCTGTGATTTCTATGGTTTAATTCTTCCTATTAATTCTCTAGTTTATTTACATGTCTATGTGTGATTAAATTAGGAATTATTTCTTACATGATTCATATAGATTACTTCTTTCTATTGATTATCTATTTGATTACA
This sequence comes from Cornus florida, assembly GCF_030987335.1. NCBI lineage: Eukaryota > Viridiplantae > Streptophyta > Magnoliopsida > Cornales > Cornaceae > Cornus > Cornus florida. Next base: position 33,822,646 of record NW_026775578.1, on the reverse strand, counting down.
TGTTGTATTATGTGTGATTATTTGGGGAATTGATATCTACACTAGATTCTCTATGTTAGTTGCATGTCTATGTGTGATTAATTAAGGATTTAGTGATGGCTAAGCATGTGTTTTCATTGAATGGGTTTGTAGATTAATTTGATGGATTATTCTTATGCTTGATGGGTTATTTTACAATTTAATTCATGCTTGTAGGTAGGTAGACAATCTATACTTAGTTTGATATTCCACGGCTTATTATTGCAAGTTCCATGATTCTCTAGATTGATGTGTGCTACAGTTGTGACTAGTTTGATGGGTCATGCTTAGATTTGATGGGTTGTTCTACACTTAGTTTATTTGTCAGTTAGGTAGACAATTCATACATGAATTTGATGGTCCATGCTTAATATTGCAATTGGTAGTCGCATTTTGTTCACAACAATGTATTCTTTATTAATGGAAAACAAGTGGTTAATTACACGAGCTTAGTGGTGATTCCAACACCCTAAGACCTCTCTTCATATCTTTTAAATCCCCATCTCTTACTAGTTTACTTTAATTGAATTTTAATTTAATTATTTTCCAGAGTAATTAACCAACAAACCCTTTTTTGCAATCTTGTGATACGCTAAAGTCGAAGTTAAATTCCAACACGTATAATCCCTTGGGACGACCCCTACTCATTCTGGCTACGTTAGTAGTAGTGGTGGTAGTGGTTTTTATAAATTTAAACTTGACCTAAAATACTTTTCTTGAACCGCACATTCACTACATTATTTTGGCTTATAGGAGCGGCCTCATTAATTTCCATCGTATATGTTTACTTGAAAAAATGGTAGTATATTGCTGTTTTGCTAGTTGTAGGATGATGCTTCCAGGCTTTCCCATTAACTAGACGGTAGGGAGCATGTCCCATATGGCATACGCTAGGTTCTTAAGGCCCAAGGGAACGTAGATTATTTGTATAATACGTACATCATTCTACGGAATATTATTTGCTCACCCCATTGAATTCATACCTTTTTCAGGTGAGGACATTACCCATGAGGAGCTTCCTCTTCCCTAGCTTTGGACAGGGCTTCCTTCTTGTTTTTGTACGCTATTAGAGTGCTTACGGGATCTGTAATGTGACTTAACATACACTTTTGTGCATGTATGAGGACATTGCAGATGAGGAGCTTCTTCTTCCCTAGCTTGGACAAGGCCGACTTCTTGTTTTTGTATGCTGTTAGGGTGTTTACGGGATCTGTAATGTGACTTGACATACACTTTTGTGCTTGTATGTTTTGAATGATGCAACTTTGATGGGTTGTAACTTCAATCTGAATAGGAATTGTAACTTTTTCTGGTCATGATGCAACATGCACATGTTTTAAACATTGCTTGTGAACTGAAACATGAATTGCTTGGGCTTGAATATAATAAGCAAAAATGGAGAAAAATCCTAAATTTAGGAAAGGCATAATCAAGGTATGGTAGCATTCAAATGCTAATTCAGATCAAATGCAAGTTGGTTTGTAGAGGAAAACGAAGCATGACAGTCAATAGGAAATTTACCTAAGTTGGTACGCTGTAGGTCTATCTAGACCAGTAGCTGACGAGTCCCCACAAAAAAGTTACGACCTCCAACTACAATTGCCACCTACATTTCATAAGCATCTTGCAATCATTAAAAAAAAAGAAAGGAAAATCAATGTTTTGGAAGGTAACGAAATGGGTAGCAAAGTGAGAAACAAAAGGGAATCTAGGAAATACCTCAACACCAACGTAGCAAGCTTGCGATATGTTAGTTGCTATTGATGTTTTTCTCCTCTTAGATCTTTTTTCTTTGGGCAAATTACATCTAACACCCACGTGGTTTACATATTATGCAGTTAAATAGAAGAATGGAAAATATAGCAGTAATGTCCAAATTGAATACTTGACTTTTGGATATGAAAATTAATTTACATATATAACTTTAAGGCACTTAACCATTATTCAAAAGAAAAATCTGGAAGGAAATTGATGAGGGTAACTTACGTTGTTACCCCTTCTTAATGGGCTCACCTTTATTTTTGATTATGTGGACAATACTTGCTAATTTAAACATGTTCTTTTTTGGCCTCACTAGTTTATGTGTATAGGCAGTAAACTTGTGTGTAAGTTATGTGGGTACCTTGTTTTGTAAATCAGTATGTATGGAACATGAATATGCTTGTTGGCATTGGTATTTGAGAACTTATATGATGTAATATTTATGACTTGTTGGTTTGTATATGTTGGTAAATTAGTAAGGATAATATAATATATTGTACCACACTTTCAAAAAATACCACACCACATGACCAATGTCCCTGTCACTAGGATACACAAGCATATAACATGATCATAACTGAAACACAAAAAATAAAGATGCTTCCAAAGACCATTGTCTTGGCTATTCCTAACATAGCGTAAGTTGTGCAGTTACATGCAAAACATGGGTTAGTGTAAGACATTGGTTTGATGAACCATTAATGTTCCATGCAAAACTTAATTCAAATGGTGGAGGAAAAAGTTTTGCATGGCTGACGTAGAGATAAACAGAGAGGGCACTTTTGTCTTTTTTGAATGATATAATTTTAATTCAATTAATGGACAATTTAGTCTTCTCACAATATCAAGGTTATTTATGTCCAAAAGTATAATTACCCTACATTGATTTGATGTATCACTCAAGAGTGAAACCACAAGGATGGTTGATGAATATATCGCGCATATTTTTATTTAGGTGTACAAAATGAAAATCTAGTAAGTGTTAAATGTAATTTGCCCTTTTTCTTTTTTCTTTTTCTTTTTCTTTTATAAGTTTTCTCTTCTTAGATATATGGTAAGGCCTATTTCTTGGCAAAGATGGTGCAACCTTACTTGGAATTGAGGTTGTTTGTTTCCACTTCAGAGTTAGATGTCATGCTCAACTTTATACATGGTCAATTATTTGAATAAAATCTTCTTGTTTCCTGTCGCATAAAGAAAAAAAATAAATTCCGAACTAAAAGAGAGTTTTCTATTAATATAGGAGCACAATCTGTCTGGATTTATGGCTAGTACTACTGAACTTTTCCTTCCAGATTTGAAGAGGGTTATTATATAGAACGTCCTTTTTATGTTGTCGTACATGAGCTGTCATATTGGTAACTATCTTTTTCAAAAAAAATAAATGAAAATAAAAAAAGTAAAAGTAAACACTATGAAGTTGTGTATTGTTTATAGTAAGTTCATGTAATACTAAGCAAAAATGAAGCTGACAAATATCACTACTGATATATTTTAGAAAAACCAGCTTCATGAGATCCTCAAATTCTTATATATCACGAGTTGGTAAAGTCACCAACCTAGCCTGGGTAGGGCCTTAAAAGATCCTTGAAATTTCAAGATCGCAACAGTTCGCTTCGATAATATTAACTGCCATGAATAAAAGAGCTAGGGATACAAGAACATATTTACATAGTCATGGAAGAACCGGAGTATTTCAGACAAATCTAGAAGCACATTTTTTCAAAGTAAATTTTCATTAGAGAACACCTCAAAGAGGAGTGCACCCAAGGAACGACTGTACAAAATACACCAATATATCCTAACACTGTCCAAAAAATAAGCAAATCCTCTTCAGTTTATACTTCTTATTTATTAACATTTTACCTTTCGAAAATAAAAATAAAAATAAAAATAGAGCTTTCATACCTCAAAGGATCTTCTATTTCATATATCTCAAAGCAAATTAACAACAACCTGATGAGGCTAAAAGGCTAGACGATAGAAGAAGCACCAACAAGTTAAATCATCGTCATGCACTGTCACATACCCTCTCATTACATTAAGGTTATGCCTAAAGGCCACACACAATTTTCACCTTCTACTTCCTTACATACTCATTGTTAGATTGTTCGCATACTATGGAAGCAATTCATTTTTTTTTTTTTTTTTTTTAAATAAAATTTAAATTGAAGCCAACAATACAGCTATACATGGGAGTATAAAACCAATTTCCCATAAAAAAAGGAAAAAAAAAAAAAAAACTCTACTTTTTATTTTTATTTTTATTTTTTATGAATGATAAAAAAAAAAAACTGAACTTACATTAAAATGGAACAGTTATTTTCTTGGCCATGGATCGACATCCCAGAGCCTCAGAAAATCATTCTGAATCTCCTAACAATAACATTGTTTAAAATTTAAAATATTAAGGCACCATCAATTTTCCCTAAAATGCCAATTAGACAATAGATTCAACCAGAGAAAGCAATGAATTATAGTTCAACCAGTCCCGGTTTCTCAATGTTGTGCCTCTTCTTCAAATTATCAATCTTGTTCTTACACTGTTACACACTCTTACCAGACTTCTGCGTATCGCACCTATCATTCACGATCTTAATTGGCCACCTCCTCCCAATCTCTCCCCCATAAAATACTCCAATTCAACTGCATATACTTCTCTGTATGTCAAGAAGACACGCTATCGTTGAGTAGCGATCCTTCCGGTGATCGACTCGCAACTCGGGGGAATCGGCTACACCGCCGTGCTTGAACTTCTTGTGGTAGTAGGAACCTCTCTTCACGTTCAGAATGGTTCTTTAAAGTCGATTCTGGTCGGAGGATTCGTCGTCGGAGTCGGCGAAGGAGTTAGCGTCGGCATTCTGAGAGTAGAACCCGGGAGAGTTACCGGCGCCGGTGAATTTATCGGCGGCGTCTTCGGCGATGACAGGGAAGTCCTGGTTGCATGAGGCCATGGGAGTGTCTTCGTAACGCTTCCGTCAAAATTGGATTTTACGTTAATTCTCCCAACACTTGTTCTCACCGTCGAAACTGGACACAGTCACAAGTTAGGAAAAAAATTTAAACAAAAAAAGAAAAAGAAAAAGTTTGATTATTGTTTTATTGGTTTTTCATGACTTTAAAAATTTAGTCATTATTATTTATTTATTTGAAAAAGAATCATAGATTTTAAATCTTTGCTTTCTTATAAGAAAAGGAAAGCCTTTTATTTCATACTAAAATCAAATTTTCATATTTTTAAAAACCTAAATTCATTTAATTACTTTATAATTGAGTTTATGATGTATCATGTGTTTTCCACCAATGCATATATATATTTTCTCATTATTTAAATATGTTTTGTTAATTGTTTAAATGTTGCCATGAATTATAATTGAGTATGTGTATATTTTTATTTTGTCCCAAAATAATATTTGTCTAATTTACTATAAATGTTATATTTTAATTATTTTGTATTATATTTATTTTATTTTAAATTTTGAATTGTGTGAAAAATTGAAAATGCATTATGTTAAAAATTTAATTAATCAAAGACTTACCTTGCGTTTTACTTGAAAAAAAAAAAACAAAAAAAACTTTTGTTTTATTATACTAGAATTCTTATTATTTTTTGGTTAGAGATAATTATTTTATTTTTACCTATTTATTTATCTTTCGTTTTTAATGAAGGTGCAAGAAACCGCCATTACATAAACCCTGTAAAATAACACTCCCCCTTCGAAGAAGTCATTTGCCCCTCTGCTGGCAAAGCCCTCTCTCTTCACACACACACATCTCTATAAACAATTCATTTCGTCCCCGTCACTGTATAGTGAGTAAAGACGCATCAAAGGCATCCGTACGGAGAAATCGAACATGGTTGCAGTTCCATTCAGGTTTTTCTTTTGTTTCTTTCTCTCAATTTCTTTTTTCATTTTTTTCAGATTGTTTGATTTTTTAAGAATTTGTAATGCTCTGTTTGGTTGGAAACAGAAAGAAATGTATATAAGATTTTGTGATTTCCGGGTTCTTGGTTAATTTTTTGGATCTTCTGTTCTTCGTATTGCCAACTGTGAGATACAGGTAAGGAGAAGGAATAACCCAGTTATAGAGACATACACATGAAAGATTATAATAGGAGTTGTTCTTGAAGACCACATACTTGGAAGAACCCATTTATACACACAGTCACATAAAAGATTACAATAGGAGTTGTTCTTGAATTTCGAACCAAACCCACATATTAGGAAGAACCCTGCTATACACAGACACGTAAAAGTTTATAATTGGAAAAGTTCTTGAAATTGAACCAAAACCACATACTAGGAAGTACCCAGTTATACACAGAGTCACTTGAAAGATTGTAATTAGAGAAGTTCTTGAAATTGAACCAAAACCACATACTTGGAAGAACCCAGTTATACACACAGTCCCAAAAGATTATAATAGGAGGAGTTATTGAGATTGAACCAAAACCACGTACTATAATCTATAAATAAACATAAACTTTTTCAAGTACTAAGAAAGGTAGAAAATAATGTTTGTTCAACTCCAGCTAATATAATCTGATTGATCCCTAAAATAGACTCTGGTAACTTGTTACTATTTATGCTATATGTTTATTCAAGAAATATTTGCCAATATACACACACACTTGCCCGGGCCACACACACAAGCACATCCTTATAATATATGTAATACAAGGACAAAGACTATTTCATTTCAGCATTTATTTTAGAGTTGTTGAATCACTTCCAATATTTTATTATTATATTTAATTAATTACATAACATTTTAAATCAGTGACTGGGTTTTATTGCATGGCTTTTAGTATCAGTGAGTGAATTACATTCTCCGTTGGCTTTCCAATTGAAAATGGGATTACATGCTAAGATAAACTATGCACAGATACACAGCCACTAGATAAATGAAAATGGGATTACTCATATTGGTTTCTCTTTTAAATTTTGCTTCAATTTAAATTTCCTTTCGTTTTATTCATCACAGCCACTAGATAAATGAAATAGCAAATGTTTAAGCAGAATAACGGGAGCTAGCAATGTGCGGGACACAAGTTTTTACTTTGAAAAACACTGGACTTAGACTAGAGCCAAACAGTTACTAAGAAGTCAAACTAATATGACAATACCATGCTAGTCTTTGCCTTATAATCATTATTCGGCTTACTTTACCTCCAAACCAGACTTTTGCCAAAGACTCCACTAAGCTTTGTTGCTGTCCTCTCTCTCTCTCCTCTCTTTTTTCCTTTGTGTTTGCTGTTTTTTCACTAATCTTTATTGGATAACTAAAGTCTCATTAGAAATAGCACGATCAACTGGGGAACGCAATCTGCAACAGGCTACAGTCTACACAATAGCCCCTAATCTCTCAATAGATCAAAAAAAAAATCCATATCTCCCCCTTGAATTTACAATTTCTCCCAAATGCCCAACAAAAAAGAGAACTAATAATGGAGAACTTAAGCATCCCAACAAGAGTCTCCTCTCCGTCAAAGGGTCTCCTATTCTGTTCCGTCCGCAAACCCCACCAAACACACAAGGGCACCATCCATCAAACATCTTGGATTCTCAGCCTTGGAAACCCACTGTACAACCTCTCCAAGCCTCAAATCATGCTCCTTGATGTGTGTCTATCAAATTGATTTCTCTTGCACGTTGTCCAATCCTTCAAATACAATATGTGTCTCTGCAGTTTGAAACTTGCCTTCTCAATCCACTAGAGAAGTCTTGATCATCACACAAGTAAAACACCCAGTATCTCAGTGAAAGTGTGTAATTTCAATCCAAGAGTAGCTTGTTCTAGAGAAGTTTTTTGAAACTTAAGAAGACTTAGTAGCATGCTCTATTAGTTTTTTAAAGATGTGTCTATTTGTATGCGCTTCTCTCTCTTTTATAAAAACATGGTTTTATATAGGTGGGAAACCCTAATCCTTAACCTTGAACAATTTTGAAACTGATTGACAGACTGAGTTTTGTCCAAAAAGTCATCCTTTTAAGTTCGGAAACCAAATTTTTTGAACCTAGCGATTTGAGTCCTTGTGCTTACATTTTGAGTTACCACTTAATCAGCTCATTGTGCCTCTGAGTACTAGTGCTCAAATTTTAAGTAACCGGCAACTTACCTCACTTGAGGATTGAGTATTTGTGCTCAAAATATATATATATTTTTTATAAGTAAAAATTCATAAAAAGGGTTCAAAAGGGGAACGCGTCCCATGTACACAAACAAAACAGGAAATCTATTTGTGCTCAAAAAATTGACTACCACCTAGCAGTGATCAGATGCTCAGATTGTTAAAATCTATTTAAACCACTTCAAAATGTTTTCAAAGTAATTCCAAAACAAGTTTAAACATTCCAAAACTAAAATATGAAAGGACTAACACATCCAGACAATTTTATCTCGATTCTAATATGTGAATCACTAGTACTTCCTTGAATTTCCATTGTCCTAGTCTCCTATGTGACAACTCAGTCACTCAGTACATGTCTCTCATTGGGAACAATACCCAACTGACTTAAGACTCAAGAAAGTTAAGTCGGAATTTTTGACACTAAATTTGTCAACACACAACGAGACTAAGTCCTAACAGTTGTGCTCAAACAAGATACTAAATGGCATGGCTTTGTCATGATCCTGTTACATCCCACAATCTATGTGAATTTTTTTTTTACATGCACTAAAAGTCCACCCTATCATCATTATCAATTAAATGTGCAATATATATCATCTGAAGAAATCCCAAATCGGTTACTGGAATTACAACAAAACCGTACTATGTTTAAAGCCAAGAGTGGCAAAACTTCCTGAAAACCCTAGTTAAAAATGAGATTCTTTTTTTAGTGGATTGCAAATTCTTAAACTGATAACAGAATTTTTACATTAGGAATCGTAAGTAATGAAGTTCAATCCAATGAGAATTATTATTAATTTTTTTTTTATGCTTCCCTTGTACAAAATTAGATCTAGGAGAAAAATGATATAATGATGTTCAGTTGCTCTGTACATTGGAAGCATTGTTTCAGTTGTTTGTTTATTGTTGTTGTCGTCACCCCTATCCTCATGGTTACCTGCGCAAATTGTGCTTCGCGATTTAAGCCTGTTAATTGCTATCTTATAATTTGAAAGTATCTGAAAATAAGTTTTTCTTTTGAGGTGAATCAGTGTGTGATGCTTTTAGTCTCTTCTTAATTTCTTATTTATAGAACTTGCATTGTTATAACGTATGTTACCTGGACTTGTGTGCATGCGTCGGATGCTGGTTTGTGTTCGAGCATTTAATGTATCAACTTCCTAAATAAGACAGAAAGAAATTGCTAAATATTTATTCATTTTTTTTTTTTTTTTTCCCTGAAGTAAAATCAGTATCGTAGTGTTCAAAATAGGCATTTAACTTTCTCTAAAGCAATAATCTAATAAAAAATTTTTTTTTGGATATACTTTATGGACATGTCCAACCAAAATTTTCGGACACGTATCTGTACAGTAACCCCTGTCCAAGTGCATATGTCCAACATGTCTTTTTGAAGAGTCCATGTAACATAGGTTGTAACTAGATTGATACCAGGGATTTGAAAATAGAGAACATAGTACTATTTCAAGTAGGAAGCCTTGCTGTTTGATACTATAGATTTGAGTTCTTCCAATCAAGCATGAGAAGCAGCAATGCCAAGAAATACACTATTAATTTTGGATGTGTATATACGCATACGTCCACTTGAGTTTACCATATCAAGCTCCTAATCAAGCACTTTTTTAATTATTAAATCAAAATTTCCAATTTCATTATAGTACTTAAACTAGTCTCATGATTCGAGAAGATAATAACTTAAAAAATAATCACAAACTAAAATACATGAGCAACAATTTTAAACCCTAACTAAAGAGTATAATATATAATTTCCTTTGATGTTCTAAATTACCTGGTAGTCTTCTAATCTTCCTTGATCCTCTCTCTCACATAAGACAACTGGGGTTTATCTTGAACCCTAGAGAAAAATTTATTGTTTGGTTTAGGAAGACATATGACGCTAAATAATATTTCATTTTGATTATTTATTTTGTTTTATTTGAGATTGAGATCCAGTATGGTGCAAGTGCATGGTATGGCATGTGCATGCCAGTAAAAGTTTTAAATTAGTTATGTTCACTTTTAGTCATAACAATCTGCTCTCCTGAAAAGGAATTTTGTCCTCAAAATTGACAGTTACAAGCATTGCCTCTTATAGATTTTAAGAGGTCCTAAATATTATTGCCAACTTAAGTTTTAAAGGATAAAAGAATATTAATATTTGGTAGCTATATTGTCATACCATGAATAATTATAAAGGCAAGTGAAAATTGTGAAATCTAATGGGCGCTTTTCTGCGAGTGGTTGGCACTAAGCTCCTCCTTTTTCTGTTTTGATACATAGATGAGGTTCTGTGGTGCATTCTTTTCACTAATGACATTACCGTTTGTTAGTGAACAGGATATGGTGCTGTGGTTGGCTCTTCCTTATGAAGCAGTAGCCAGTAGAGTTGATTTATTTGCTTTATCTATGATCAGAGAGATCTAGGATATTCCACAGATCAGGATTTATGTGAACGAATTTGCATGCATGCATGTAAGTATATTTCTGTGCATCTAACCATATGTGATGATCTAAATGTGTGAATATTCCCGAACCTTCCAGAAACTCAGAATCACTGTAAGGTTGTTGTTTGTTCTATTAGGTTTTGTAATGTACTTTTTGTTAATTTGATTGAATTGATTTCGTATTTAAAAGGAAATGAACCACACAAACCTATAGCTAATTTTTGAGTGTATGAAGGTGGTAGTTAAAAGATCAGTGATCACACAATGAGATTTGTTATCTTTTCATACTAACTATGCTTTAATTTAACCAGAGAATTCTCAGCTAGCAAATGCAAGGTTTCAGGCTGCTGCAGCAATCTGAGATGCAGCTATCAGAGAACGGGTGTTCCTTACAGCTGATGACAAGAGAAGCTTGATTAGGTAACCTTACCAGTTGGAAGTCCGTATCTGTATTATTCAAAGTGGCAGAATATTGCTATTATTATCAACATTAGTGCATGAGTGCATTTCCTTTTTATGTATGTTGGAATATCCTCTTCTAGTATGAACTATTATTCATGATACATGGGATTCTTCATTGTTATTCTACATAAGCATGTAATTGTTCACTGTATAAATGAATGTATTTTCGCAGCTTTTGTTTGTGCTATGTTATGCAACATGCTAGTTCACTGAGCACTATGTTCAAGCAAAAGCTTCTTAAGGGGATTGTATATTGCGCATAATTTTGAACTTAATCAACTTAACATGCAAGAAATGCATGTGCAATACTCTTGCTAACTGCTGTGTTATATGTGATGTTGCTGCTATATATGACCTTGGCATGCTATTTCTTTAAGTGAATATATAGAGAATAGGCATATGATGCACGGGTGATTTTCCAAACACCTTTTGCATGTCAAGAATCTCCGACACCGACTCTAGCATTGTCACTTCACATCAAACAAAGAAAACAAGGGACACCATATAGCCCATGCTGCTGAACAATTCAACATAAGATTACAGTATCCGTAGCCTTCTTACACATGCAGCACCCATCGACCATTGGTAATTCCTTCTCTTAGGTTATAGATGTCCAAGATGGCATTATATATTGTTGTTTAAACAAAAAAATCCATTTCTAAAGGGGCTCTTGTTTGCCAAACTGCTTTCCAGGGGAAATTCGGCATAGCTCCCCTAAAAAGTACGGTATAGAACAATCTCAATTCTCACATGAAGGACCTATCCTTTGAAACACTCGCTTCCAACCTTTAAAAGCATGCATACTCTGCCCTATCTCCAGCCCCCACCAGGTGATATTTCATTGAGGCAACCCCTTAACAAATTCATATGAAGCCTCTCTAGTTCTTGTCTACTGATGTCAGAATGGTAAAGAGATATGTTAGGTCAAAGACTCAAAAACATAATCTTAGTATGACTATCAGGGATCTGTAAGAACCTTTATGCATGTTGCATCAGAAAGCCGTTGTATAGGGCCTCTGGGAGCTGTCAAAGAACAATCACAATGATTGCAGTTTCTGTCTAACCTGGCCTGAAAGCGGATGAGGATGAATCTCCTGTCTCTTCACATAAAACGTAAGACATTACCAAATGATTTTCCCCGACAGCTCTTCTCTGGAAAGCTCTCAGCATACCACTCATTGACCTTCTCATTATATGGCTTAAGGCCTCCAAGTTAACAAAGGGATGGCACGGGTCCCTTTTCGGGCTGCTGAAATGACTTGCCGGTGTTCCGATGAGTGAACAGAGAACTTCAATGTGTAAATGGAAAACTCAATGCTTTCTGATAATTTCTTCCAGAAGCCCATAATCTTCATGATGTACAGAACAAATCCCTCTTTTTTTGAGAGACACTGGCATTTTATTCAGATTTGACATAAAAGTCTTTGTTTTGAGGAAGGTGCTGAACTAAGACTGTTAACGTTCTTTTCACTTTTTCTTTCTGATAACTGCAGTGTTAGCTGTTATCAGGCACTAATACATTCCATTTTCCGGTGTGCATGGAATTAAAAGATTACTGCTCTCTTGAGAAACTAGATCATTAATGAGTCATGTGTAAGCAACTGTTGAAATCAGAATCAACAAAATTGGACACTGATTGTTTTCTTCTTCCTCTGTGTGTGTGTATGTGTGTTTTATTTTTTAGAAGAAAACCTTCGGTTTCTTTGCATAGTTCATATCAGTCTTTGAATCAATTTGCGTGCTTTACTTTTTATTTCAGTGGCAGCATAAGTGACCCATGCATCAGCTGTTTATGATTCCCAAATATGTAGTCTAATGCAGCATGTATAAGGGCATCAATACTTATACGAACTCACAACTAACACGTCAGATCACCAAACTTATTTTAATTGAAATTGCATAGCCTCATCACCAGGAGAGTTTATAATTTTAAAGATGAGAAATGGTTCAAACTTGCCTAATGATTTTTTTTTTTTGATAAGTAAAAAAAACTTGCCTAATGAATTGTTACTCTGAATGAAGAAAGAAATACCCAAATTAAATCAAAGCTAGCTTATGGAGTAGTTAAATAAGGAATCCAGCTAGAAGAGTTGTGTCATGTCATATAGCAGCTTAACTATGTTAGAACTTTAACATAAAGTTAATTAATACATGCTTCGATTTAATTACCAGATAGTTTGGTCTTTGTTTCAGTATGTACAATATTTTCGGACATGGCAGAATCCTGTGTAATTTTTTTTTTTTCCTGGGCAGAAACCTATGTAAATTGTGACTAGGTTTGAGGAATTCCTTGTGTGGTTTCTTTTGTTATTTCAACGCATATGAGAGGACTTCTAATGGTCCGTGTTGCATTCTCTGTCTTTTATTTCGTTTACTTATAGTAACAAGTAACATATCAACTCATTGCTTGCATGAAATCGTAGTTAGCAACCAATGGGTCAGTGGCCTAGCGGTATCAGCCTCTTACTTCCCAAAGGGAGGTTAGGGGTTCAAGTCTCAGAAGAGACGTGTGTGTGAGTACCAACTAGGAAAAAAAAGAAAAAGAAATCCTAGTTAGCAGCTCAAACAAAATTGGAAAACCTTGTAGTTATTTCTGCTTGAATGTCCTTTTTGTAGGCTAGAGTTTACTACTGCTGAGAAGGAGGCATTTTTCTATGAGGTTTCTACATTATCAATCAAAATATACTTGAGCTTCCTTTTTTTTTTTTTTTAACTTTATAGTACTGTTATCTTTTTTTCAGGATATTTATAGTATGCGTGCTTACAGACATAAGCATAAATGCCTAACCCTCCTACCCCCACTTTTTCCATTTCATCTCAGTTAGTTTCATGAATCACGTTCAACATCTACATATCTTTTCTTATGATTCCTTTTTTATTTTGTTTTGGACCTATGAATTTGCATTTATAGCATATGAGTAGTCTCTAGTTAGATAGTGTGATACCCCCGGATTTCCGGATGCGGGTTGGCCAGGCCCACGCCCGATTACCCGAGGATATCAAAACAATTAGCAATTTAATGAACACAGAATTCAATATAGAAAACAAGAATGAATAAAATTTTGCTGAAAAGAACCTAGAATGATAATCCAATAATTGAAAACCTCAGAATAAATAATTTCATTGATAATTAAAACTATTTTGATACAACTGATCCACCACGAATGGAAATCGTTCTCCAATTTATACAACTCGGGAATCCATCTAGTGGACCCCTAAAATATCCAATGGTACTCAAAAGACTGGAACAAAACCCAAGTCTTAACATGAAATAAAATCCTACGCCATCAGTAGAGTGAATAACTGTATCTGCTCAGCACGATCACGCTCTACAGTTCAGAACTGACGAACACCTGAAAAAAAATAATAAAAAGGTGGGTCAGGCCCACTAGCAAGTTCTAATCTAACTGCAATCCATACAGTGACCCGATACGCAGATACACCATAGATACCTCACAATATCTATCTAGTCCATACATATATATATTCACACTATGGGACATTCACTGAACTACAGTAGGGATCTCAACCTGAATAGAAGGCAACATGCGAATACGCACCCAAAGGTGGGCATGAGTACCTAGACCTAACAGGGTACACCCAACCTACTATAACCAGCTACACGTCCACTGCATATACGCACCCTAACCAACAAGTTTGAGACTCAAGCTCAACTCGTGGTACCATAAACATATATATCTAAACTCCGTTCCTAACCATTCACAAGAAATCCAATAAGTCATTCGGCGTATTCAACCGTACCGACTTATATATATATAAGGAGGATTTATTTAACAACCCGTTCCCTTATTCCAAAACAGGTAGGACTGAGTATTTTAAATCAGTCTGTCCCTAGTATGCCACCGTCCCATACCGGTGCATACAATCCACAAAGTCCATATAATTGATAGAACCAGTCATACTGTTCACCAATTAAAATCCATAAGGTAGGAATTAGCATTTTGAGCTAAACCATACCTAGTATGCCACCGCCCCATACCGGTGCATACCATCCTCCATATCCATGTAAATTACAACATTCAAATGATAAGCAAGTAATTTACAATGCAAAACCAAAACCCAGATAATTGACAGAATTTTGATGTGAGAATTCAGCACTTAAAATCCAATACATAATTCCAAATAATTGGTCAAGTTTAATATAAGAATTAAGCAATTATAATCCAATATATGATTCCAAATAATTGACCGAATTAAGTATAAGAATTCAGCAATTATGTTCCAATACATAATTCCAGGTAAATTACAAGGCATAAATAATAAGCATGTAATTTATAGTCCAAAATCAACCATCCACATTATTGTAGAATAGTATTTAGTATTTCAACAACTTAAAACCAAAACCATGTAAATTACAGACTACGAATGATAGTACAGTAATTTAAAATCCAAAACCAATATCCAATTAATTACCGAAGATTTTTAAATGTTTCAGCAATATAAATCCAACCAATTAACCATATAGTTGCAGGGAATGAATTAATAAATCAACAACTAACTTCCAGAGCCTGCATAGATTACATCTAACACATCAATGACCCCATAATATATTTAAGACCATTTTATAAATATATTACATCCCACTGGAATGCCTAAAAATAAGCTTAAGCATTTAAAACTTCATTCATCCACCAACCGTATATAATTGTACATAAGTGTTATACAGTTTGATCCGTTAATTTAGAATTAACCTTAAATTAATTTAGGGTCTTAATAACACCCAAAAATTAACTATTTAATCCCTCCGTGAAGTCTCATTAAATTTCTAAAATTTAATCAAGCCATTCAGTTCCTTTCTCTGTTAGTAGCATACACCGTTGTATAATTTTTACACTGCTTCATCCTTTGTCTTAAAGGCTTAAACCATGCAACATTAATTTTAATAACACTTAAAATTAACTACTTAGATCCTCTGTTAAGTCCCTACAATTCATTAGAATCACTCAGAAGCCCAAACAGTGCTCAAAACACCAAACAGAGCCCTAAAACCACTTTCTGGACGTAAAAATAAATTGGAGCCGGCTCTTGGAATGGAGGAGCCGGCTCTTCCCCTATTGGAGCCGGCTCCAATCCCCTAGGAGCCGGCTCTTGCTGAAGGGGAGCCGGCTCTTGACTTCCTAGAGCCGGCTCTCTCCCTCTTGAGAGCCTCCAGTTCAGTCTCTGCTCCGTTTTTACCTATCTGCTCGTTCTCTGGTCAGTCCCTACCCTTCTGTTTATTTCTTAAACTGATCTTAAGGGTTTATTATCACTCTATTATCATCTCCAAGGTTTGATTACAGTAATTTAAAACAATTACAAAGCTTAAGGTTGCTATTGAACTTACCAAGCTTTTAGTATCAAAACTGAAACTATATGCAGAAACAGAAACGGAACAGATTGCACACGTATTTATAACAGAATAATAACATCCCTATGAGTTTTGTATAACCCCAATAGAGTTCCTGTATTGTCTCTACAAGAGTTGCAGTCAAATACAGAAACTAAGGCTACGATGGAAACCATATGCTTAAAGTACAGAAAACTGAAAACCACTTGCATACACTGTAACAGATATTGATTTCCACACATACAGACTAACAATATAACACGTAATAAACATATCAATTCCAGTTTCTGCTTGATTAAACCCTAGAGATTATCTAGGTGCACAGAACACGGCCCAAAGGGAAAGAGGAAGATAGAACTTGCCTTTGTAATAGTTGGTCTGCTTTCCTCTGTTCTGGCCACACTGAAAATACTGCTTAGCCTCCTATTACTTCTGTGTTTCCCTTCTCCTTGGTTTGGCTTTGAAACCTCAGTCGAGAACTCACAATTTGCTCTGTTATCTTACCCTTACTCTGCATCTCTCTGTGTTTTGCAGAACTCTCTACGTGTATATGCTATGTGATATATCGTAAAACCCTAACTTAACGCATAATGGAGTATTTATAAACTAAATACTAAAACCCTAATCCTTGTCACATTGAGATAAAGCCCTAAACTTAATCCGAGTTTAGTTAGATATCAGATGCTTATGAGACGGCTCCAAAAACCCTAACTAAAACGTATCTAAAACCCTAGTTAATGGAAATTACATAATTACCCTGTTCCAAAAATTAAATCCTTAATTTAATTAAATCAAATCAAGCAAGCAACGAATCACTTAAAATACATAAAATAAATAAAATAAGTAATTAAAATAAACCAACAAATAAAGAATTACACCCTTAATTAAAATAAACAATAATAAATCAATTAAATCAAATTATCCAATTAAGTCAATTAATGCAAATAATGTTAAATAATTCAACTAAGACAATTTAAACAAAGATAATAAACGAAAATAAATAATTAACAAATAAATCAATTAATACACACAAATAAACATTTATTCATAAAATTAATAAATAAAATAAAATGCACATAAAATAACATTTAAATTCCAATTTTATCCCTTTTTAAAGTAGGGGTATTACAGATAGATTAACAGGAATGCAGGGAACATCATCTGATACAATTGGTTGTCTAATTGTTTCTTCTACTTTCCTTCTTGTATTATGGAAACAATATGATGTGCATATTCGGAAAGTATGACAAGAGAATGCAAATCCAGATTCAAGGATCAATGTAGTCATATGGCAGGATTCTAATTTTGAACTTGCAGTTCAGTTTCTGTTTTCTTT
This sequence comes from Cornus florida, assembly GCF_030987335.1. Lineage (NCBI taxonomy): Eukaryota > Viridiplantae > Streptophyta > Magnoliopsida > Cornales > Cornaceae > Cornus > Cornus florida. The sequence goes on along the minus strand of NW_026775578.1, from coordinate 33,805,145 downwards.
CTCTCCTCTCTCTCTCTCTCTCTTCAACAACCAAACAACACCCCCCCCCCCCCCCCCCCCCCCCCCCCACCCCACAACCAACCCCCAAAAACACAAGTTAGATGTATTTGGCAATTTAATTCTGGGATATAGAAAGCGGTGCCATGGTGGACTTTTTATAATGGACTTCTTTTGATCCGTATCGTTCTCCCTCAGTTGGAGAATCTGAAAAATATGCTCAGTTTTGAAAATGAAGTGTTTGAAGTGTTTCAAATCCAGAATTGTATATGTAGCTGGAGATAAAAACTTTGGAGTTGCAGGTCTGGCTTCCCTTCTCAGTGGTAGCAATACTAATTTCCATTCCCTTCTCGATTATTTTGGTGAGTTTGTCAGGAATAATGAAATCAGTGGTAGGAGAACTTTCTGTAACATCATGTTCTTCCATAAATCTGGAGCAGGACTTCGAAGTTCTCTCTCTCTCAAGTAGGATCACAGATACTCAACTCAACAAACACGTACTATGGCCCGATGTAGACTTGAACGCCTAACCTCCCATATGGAAGGATGAGGAGCTACCACTTGATCTAAAGGCTATGTGATCTTGCCTTGATCACATCTTGCATTGTTCCACCTCTTTCTTGTAATGTTTTTGGCTACAACAAATCATGGGTTTTTTATTCTTAACTCTTTATTTGGTGACATATCTTATTTCTCTTCAGCTTTGAGCTGTTCAAGAATAGTTTCACAGCTTGTTGAGGTGCATATGATACAACAACTGAATCTCACTTTTCCTTGATAGTCTGATCATCTACCACTTCATAGTCCAATGGTTTTAACTTTTAAGTTGTGGACGCTGCGGAAGATAAGGATGCAGGTGTAATGGGCGTTACCTAGCGGTATCAGAAATCGTGGTCTTGAAATTTTCTCGGCCTTGCGCACCTTAGATGTGCTGCTTCTGACTCGATGGAGTCCCTTGGGACTTGTATTAGACGGCCAATTCTCATGGAACTTGAATGAGATTGATGTGATTCCAATTCCCGCTAATATATCAATGAGTATAGGGCTCAGACTTTTCCGATGCAGAGACTCGGTTGAGTCTGTCTCATAACATGGTTTCAATCCTTACCTATCGACACAGCCTTGAAACTCCTTCCTACCTCTTTGAACCCTGAACCTACATGTTTTTTCACAATCTTAGACCATCATCAACCTAATTTTAGGCAGCTAATTGCATGTTTTTTAAAGCTGTCCTTCTTTACTAACCCTTACCCTACCCTTTGGGACTCTAATTTAGGACTCCAAAGCTAAGTCACATAATTTGCTCAAACCACTGGCGCTCCATCGCTCCGTGCGCGAATCGGCGTTTTAAGAGCAAATTCGCCAAAAATTCACGCTCTCATGTTTTTGAATTTGCGAATTCATAATTAGGAATTCACGAATTCAATTTAAGAATTTGGCGGTTTTTAAAATTCAATTCGACGATTTGTGCAAGGTAAAATCGCATATTTTGTTCAAGAATTCGATAACTTTGGACAATAAATTCACGGATTTTGTGTGAATCTTGAGAAGTTTCTATTTTACCCCCAACTTAAACAGACCAAATAAGGTTAATTATGTCAAAAAGTAACCAATTTAATTTAATTATGTAAACTCTGTCCTTTATAGGTCAAATAATATAATAATAGAGTTAATAACTTAATATTTAATAATACTTACCTTCAATAGACAATATTTATTAGTAAAGAAATAAATGAATGAATAACTTTTCATATTCTGAATTTCTAAATCTCTGATTTCTCTCTGCTATTAAGTGTAGGGTTCTTGACTTCTTTCTTTGAATGGAGAGAACAAAGTCTTGACTCTTGAGTAATTGACTCTTGATTCACTCTTATTCTCATTCCAACATTTCATATTCTCTCTGCTATTACGTTTAGGGCTCTTTGAACTGAAAGAAGGATTTGAACAAAGTCTTTGATATCTTGAAGAGCAATAACAGTTAAGGAGTAAGGAATAAGGATGGCCGAGTAACTCATTATCTTTCCTTTTCTATGTATAGTTTTTTTTTTCGTTGTTATTTGGTTTGATTTTCACTCTGTATTTTTTACTCTCTCTCCATATATTTTGGGTTTTTCTTTCTATCAGACTACTTGTTTTCATTTAGTTCTAACTTCTAATTTCTAGCAGTTTTTATTTTTTATTTTTTATTAAGCGTTTAATGTACTATTTTGCACTCTCTAATTTTTTATTTACTTTGTAGGATTACAATGAATGAAGTTGATGGAGCAGAGGGCTTGGATTCTATTTCCATGGACAATTCAGTTGGTGAAGAGCACCAATCATTGGATGACATAACTTCTACCCCATTAAGAAGGTATGTAACAATGGTTGGAACTAAAAAGGATAATAAATGGATATGCAATTTTGGTTGTAAATCTGAACCTTATACTGGCACTTATTCTCGTGTTCGAGCCCATTTAATTGGATTGTTTCCTGGACAAAAAAAACAAGGAGTTGCAATTTGTTCTAAAGTGAAAAAAGATGAGAGGGAAAAAATGAAAAAGGAAGAACTTGCAGCTAAAAGTCTTTATGGAAGTAATTCACGCAAGCCTCCTCTTTCTAGTTTACCAATTGTTCCACCTTCTTCCACTGCCAATTCAGTAGGGGAACTTGGCACACAAAATATTGGTAACTTGTTCAAATTATCCTCTAGAGATGAAACAGATAGTATAGTTGCAAGGTATTATTATAGTTGTGGAATTTCTTTTAATGTAGCAAGATCCCCTCTTTGGACGGATGCAGTGAGAGCCATTAATAATGCTCCAAGAGGATACAGAGCACCAAGTTCTGAGAAAATAAGAACCATATTGCTTGATAAAGAGAGGACTAAAATTGATAATGCATTGATGCCCATCAAACAAAACTGGCCTAAGTATGGGGTTTCAATTGTATCTGATGGTTGGTCTAATTGTAAAAATCAACCGCTTATTAATGTGTTGGCTGTCTCAAGAGGTAGGCCTGTATTTGTTACTGCAGTTGATTGCTCTGGGGATGAAAAAACTGCACAATATATTTCTGAGATTTTGCTCAAGGTTATTGAAACAGTGGGAACATATAGTGTTGTGCAAATCTTAACTGATAATGCATCTACTTGCAAGGTTGCTGGAGATATAATTCAAGCAAGGCATTCTCATATTCTTTGGTCTGGTTGTATGGCTCACACATTAAGTCTTCTCATGAAAGATATTGCAAACTCAACAAACCCGTTATTAACTTTGGTTGGTACTTGTTATGCCAAGGCAAAAGGGGTGGTGAATTATATAAAAAATCATAGTTTTGCTCTGTACATTTTCAGGACTTTTTCTGCTTTAGAAGTAATTCAAGTGAAGAAAACAAGATTTGGTCATCATTTTGTTGTGCTAGATCGTCTTTTTCGGGTGAAAAATGCTTTGATAAGTGCAGTTTTATCTGAAGAGTGGGAAGCACTTAAGAAAGGAACCTCAAGGTCAAAGCTAGAACATGATCAGATTAAAAAAATTGTGCTAGATGATGAGTTTTGGAAAGATCTAAAATTTGTTTTGTCATTCACAAAACCAATTTGGAACATGATTCGTTTTTGTGACTCTGATAGAGCAGTTGTTGGAGAGGTTTACCAAAGAATGGAGGATATGCTGGGACATATTGAAGCGGCATTATCTAACAAATTTGAGATGTGTACAGAAGTGAAAGCTCTAGTTATCGCACGATGGGCAAGGATGAATCTTCCTTTACATACACTTGCTTATGTGCTTACTCCTTTTTATTATTCTAACTCTTGGTTGACAAGTGTAGGTCCAAATGGAAAGGAAAGGATGAAGCCTCATGCTAATTTATTTGTGCAAGGTTCCTATTTGAATGTTGTTGATAGACTTGTGAGAGATCCTCGAGATGCACCTTTAATTCGGCAACAACTTAGTGATTTCACAAGTGATGAAGGTGTTTTTGCTCGACCTCAATCAATTGAAGATAGAAAAATGATGAGTGCAGTAGCTTGGTGGAACTTATATGGTGTTGCAGCTCCCGAACTTTATGCTTTAGCAATTAAGGTGTTATCTCAAACTGTAAACACATCTTGTGCAGAGAGAGTATGGAGTACTTATGGGTATATCCATAGTGTCAAAAGAAATAAATTGAATGCTGATCGTGCTGAGTCATTAGTTTATGTTCATTACAACAACAGATTGTTGACAAGGTATAGAGAAGACTATGAGAAATCTTACACGAACTGGGATGATTTTGCTTATGAAGATGATTTGGATAATGATTTAGAAAGTATCGATAAAAGGGAGCAGGCTACACTTTATGCTGATGAGATTGAGGCTTCAAGTTCTTCTTTAGATAATGCAACATCTAGTACTTCTTTGCCATCCACTCAAGGGGCTAACATGTCTCAAACAAGCCGTAGAGAGGAAATTTCCTGAGGCAAGAGGCCACGGATCAACTAGATTGCAGTAAAATAGTCTCTAACATTTTGTTTTTGTAGTCTCATTTTGGTTTTGGGTTTGGAAGTTTGAATATTTCATGTCTGTTTTAAAGTTTAGCAATAGAATTTGCAAACTGAAGTATTGTTGTCTTTTTCTTTTGCTTTTGATCATTGCTATTTCCGAGACAATGATTGTCATCTTGAGAGCTTAAAGCAGGTTAAATGTATAAAAGACAATGCTTTTGAACATTGCTTTTTCTGTTATGCCCTATTCACTGTTATGTTTTTGTTTTTATAAAGCAGCTCGTTTGTTTGTCATGTTTGTTAATTTATGCATTTTTATAAAGCAGGTTATATTGGTTGTAATGGACTCATATTTGATTCACTATTCTATTTTTTTATTTGCATGAAATTTTTTAAAAACATATATTTACTATCGGCACTCTCGCGGCGCTCCCGCTCTAAGATTTTTTGGGATATGCCGCTCTTGCGCTTTCATTCCCGTTCTATGTGACTTAGCTCCAAAGCCCATAATTTTTTTGGTAAGTCCAAAACCCATAATTAACTATTGTCAGGAATTTCTAGCAACCAATTGTCCGTAGTTTCCAGTAATGATCAATTTGAGAAGTGTGTCAATTCCAATGCTCTTGCATCCATAGTCCAATATATCCCCCTTTCTTCTACCTTTTCAAACACTAAAGGTACAAGTTTTCTATAATCACAGTCTCCCATAAACCAGGGCAGGCTACATTGAGTTTTCTAGTGCGATCATACATCCATAAATGTAACAGAACACCTGTTACTCATGGAAAATAGTGGTGTCATTAATTCTTTTGGGAAAGGTTAAAGTTAACTTTAATGTTCATGTCCTAGTGAATTTTCAACATCTTTCTCATTTTTACAATGTATGTAAACCTTTCAATTTACTTGTTTTGACTCTACATTTTGTCTAAGCTTCTTGTGATCTTCTCTTTAGTATTTTCTTTAAGTTTCTAATAGTTCTACACCCACAGGTAAATGAGCTGTTTCTAGAAGCCATGGACTAGATGTGCAGTACAGTGGAATCAATTTCCTGTAATCATTGATAGTATCACACAAATTGATTATTACTTCATATGAATACCAAATCTTGGCTGTTTTCTTCTTTAGCTTTCACATCTGGGCAACCAAAATTTGTGACTAAGAATTGTCCTTTCAGGTTTCCGAATTTGCACCCTCTACTTCACTGCTATGGGCATCCCTAGAGAGTTTCACAAGCAGTGCCAGAAATCATTGGAGTTGGACTATTTTAAGGTCTTCTAATTTCCATTGGCATTTTGTCTGCCTTTTTTTTTTTTTTTTTCAATAGTTGCTTTTCCCTTCTAGTATTTCTTGTAGTATGGGCCAATCTTTTGACAAATTTTTTTTATTCGTGTTATAAACACAGTTATTGCTTCTTTCTCTCATTTCAAGGTTCTAATATTTTTGAATTCAGACATTCTACTGTTGGGCACAAGATGCTGCTGTAAGTGTCACAAATAGAATAATTGAATCTAATTCTGCTGTACCTGAGGTTAATGTGTGTTCGGTAGCACTACGTTCATGCTTCAAATCCTGAACAGGGACTTTCGGTATAATACAAATGCAATTGAGGGTGCGAAAAATGGGATGAATGTATTTTCTGCTGCAAGTAGACATAACAGTGCCTCAGCCAAGAGGTCTGATTGTGTCCTAGTGCAGGTAGTAAACATCTCTTTTTGAATCTGTTTCGTGCACATATATGTAATACATAAAATGACATACCGGTAATAGAACATTTTAGAGTAGATCAAAGTCTGTACATTTGGTTACTTCATTCTCCCAGCTGATGACACTTTCAGTTTTCCTGACATTTGTTTTCCAAAAATTAAAGGTACTTTCTGGGGAAAAAAAAAAAAATTTTCAATTCTAGTATGGGAATAATCTCATTTATGTTCCTACTATTGCAGAAGTTGATTTATCTTCAAAAATCCTTCTTTCACGTAACATTCATATATCATTTTAGATGTCACTAATATAGTTTTACCTCCTTATCTTTTACTGGCTGGCCTTGATAAATTTCTTAACAGTCTATAATTCTCTCTTTATGCTGCTTGTAGACTGGTTTTTCTTCGCATGATGTTCTGATTTTGAGTGGTCACATTGGCCAGCTTTTGAGCTTATACGCTGCGTTGAGACAGAAGTTTTCATGTGAAGGTTACTGGCTTGACTGCCCCATTGCAGTCTCTGCTCGAAAACTTATCGTACAGTTCTGCCTTGACAGGAACAATATTTCCATCTGGTATATGTTTCTCTTCTACCTGCTTCTTGGTAGTCTTATTTGTTTAATCTCATGCCTTGTTTGTTGGCACTTATTTCTTGCTATATTTGTATTATTATTGCTCTCATATGAACAAGATATTATGTTAAAATGGAAATAATCAAATGGTGGCTGTGTTTATTGAATAGTGTATTGTATTATATATTTTTTGAACCATTTCTCCATCTGGTACCACAAGACGAATTAGGAAGCGGCTTGACTTCTCCAAGCAGTTCACCTGCGATTCACGTTCTCTCATTTGAATGCTCCGAGCCAAGGATATAGCCATTTCGTCGAATATAAATAATAGCGCTAGTGCTAATGCTAATGATGTTTCTCGGCAAGCAAAGCCCTATCGAAGCTTCAATCTACGTTTCTCCTCCCTAAATAAGCAACCAACCAAACCCCACACATCCAATTCCATTCCGTCGCTAACCTGGGATCAGATCTCCTTTCAAGGTGAGGCAAAATTGTGCACTCTATTTGAAGAAAGATTACGCGCGCTTTGCGGATTCCTATCGGCACTATCTCTTAAGGGAGTTGGTCCTGAGACATCGCACTAGCATGAAGATCGATCACTCATGAGGGTATGGTGAAATGCCTAGAAAAAATCATGGTCAGGAAGCAACAAGAAGGCAGTTACATAATCAGTCCCAGATCACCACTCGAATTCTCTTTCTTTTTTGAGTTTCATCGGTCCATCAAAGAGATGCCGTGGACCTGGGTGTCAAAGGAAAGCCACTTCTTTAATGATCGAAATATTGGAAATAATCAAATGGTGGCTGTGTTTGATTGAATATATTTTTACATTTTTTTTTTTTTTTTTTTTGCACTTATAATTTAGCAAGATCACCAAAATGTGCAATATGTGTACAATATGGCAAATGAATTAGATAGTGTTCCAGTCATGGCTCTTGATGCTTCTTTTCAGTTCTTTTTTTCTCTTTCCAGGTCAATCACTTGCCATATGACCTTTTTGTTACAATTCCAACATTTTATTTCATTTGTTTGATCACCGTCGTTCTTCTTTTTCTCTGATGATGTTTTCTTATATTTTGAAGAATTTCTTTTTGGGTAAAGTGCAAAAAGCCCCGCCTTTTATATACAAAATGTGCACAAACCACCCCTCCTGTTTTGTATGAGCATATAATCTCTTAACATTTGAAAAATATGTGCAAATTGCCCCCTAATACCCGTTGACTGTCAATTTTGACCAAAATAATTCATAAAAACCCCAAAATACCCCTAATAAACTCTCTCCTTGCTCTATCTCTCTCAAATTTCTGTGTGTTCTCTCTCTCTGTTTTTATGCCTGAAGTATAGAATGTCTCTATATTAACAGTGAAAATGATTTTCTTCAAGATTAATCAGTGTAAACCATATCAAACTGCAGGCATAACTGCTTTCTTCATTCAGCATTAGTCTTCTCCAGAAAAATTCCTCAAACCTATGATGGCATTAAGGTCAGTACTTATCCTCTGTTGATTACCCACCTCTGTAATGACAATAAAGATTCAATAACTCTCTCTCTATATATATGTGTGTGTGAGTGTGTGACAGGGTGCCTGCAAGTATTACTAATACCTAGTCAAAACTGATTTTTGGTTTTCCAAAGCAAACTCAGATCACAAAAAAGGAGGAGGTGGGTTTGGGGGGGGGGGGGGGGGGGGGAGAAAGAGACAAACTGAATCAAATTCGACATTGCCTATTAATTATATTGACAAATATATTAATCATATTTCTGTTTTCCAAAGCAAACATAGATCGATAACAGAGAATACGAACAAATTTAGTCAAATTCAACATTGACAAATTAATCATTTGTGTGTGTGTGTTTGTATGTATGTATGTATAGTTATATACTAACATGGAATATCATAACTTGAAATTATCAATTTCCAGTTCTTTGTGGTGGGTTTTGGGAGATCAATTCTCAGGTTTTTTAATTCAATTTTATGAACAAAGAGTGGTGTCTCTGCTTTCAATTGTTTATGTGATTTTATTGTAGAGAAATTATAAGAGAGTGTAAGAGATGGTTTATAAGAGAGAGAGAAAAAAGAGGGATGCTGTAGAGAGAGAAAGAGACTGTTAAGAGAGAGGAGAGGTGAGAGTTGTCATGGGTTTTTTTTTTTTTTTTTTTTTTTTTTTTTTTTTTTTTTTTTTTTTGCCTTAAGGGCATTTTAGGTCTTTATTTGCTCAGTTTGAAAAATGTAGGGGGGGAGGGGGTTCGCACATTTTGCATATGATATGGTTTTTTGTTTTGCACTTTCTCCTTTTTTTGAAATTTTTGTAATTCAGATTCATTTTTTAGAAGTTTTGCAACTTTCTTGTAAAAGCTATTTCTTCATCTTCAATGTCGCTTCTCTAACTTACAACCTTACATTCAGGAATTTTTTCCCTATTTTATTATGGCTGCTATTTAGTATATCGTTAGTTTTTCCATAGAACTCATCAAAAGTTTCCTTTTCTTCCTTACTTTGGTAAGTTTTCATTATTCCTTTCTTCATATTAGATTTTGTTGTTAACATTTGTAAATTTGAGACTTTAGTAGCTGATTTTCATTATGTCTTTCTGATATCTTCCAGCTCTTATAGATGTAATGCACATAAAAATCTGAGGAAATTGGTTTCACTGCACTAAAGATTGCGTTCAAGCCTTTAGAAATCACACTACAACCTTCATCGTCACTTTTACCTCATTTAGTTCTTGGTTTTGTTCATTTTCCCCATCAACGGTTTTAGTTGGTTGCATCCATCCCATTTCAATAACATACCATTTTTTTGTCATTCAGAGAAAACTACCGTCATTCTTGGTTTTGGTAATATAATAAGTTCCATCAAATAGAATAAGTAATGATCCGTCTTCTTTAAGCGCTCTATGATCTAACTCAATATGTCGAGCAAAAAGCTATGAATTCTACTTTGATCAAATGTCCTTTATGTGTTTTGGTTAGTGCATCTTATTGAGCATTCGATTGGTTTGATCAAAGCAACTCCATCAGCCATCAATTGGTAGTCACAGCAAGTTCGTACAATTGTTTCTGGACCCTGTTTGACGTCTGATCGAACATCGATCTCTGCCTTCTGGTTTTCATATAAAATCCTGTTTAAAGTTCTATTGATCCATAAAGAGTTCGATTTTATTTTCAAAATATCTTTGTAACTTCAATACGAGCGTTTTAACACTCCAATCTAGGTCATCGGAGGTCCAAATATTTGATAGATTAATTCAACCTAGATTCCTATGTCTTCTAAGGTCTTATCTTACCTTAACCTAGATATATTATTGAACTTTGTTACAACAAACACTGCGAAACACCCTTATATACTGGGCTACAAGAGAGTCCTAAACAGGGTCCACAACCCGCAACGTGACTTGGGTCGAAACAAAATTCGGGCCACAACATCACAAACTTGATAAATTTTTATGTTCTTTGTCTTCATCATATTCAATATCTTCTTCAGTTATTTATTTATTTATTTTATTTGAAAATGTTAATTGTGAAAAACTGGAATCCATCAAAATTTGGAGAAGCGGGGTATCGATCCCCGTACCTCTCGCATGCTAAGCGAGCGCTCTACCATCTGAGCTACATCCCCAACAACTAATATCTTCTTCAGTTATAGAGCAACTAAGTCAAGACATTTTGTCTTACAACCCTAATTTTGTGTAGGAATATCCTAATACTGTTGTTCTTTTATGTGCGTAAATTTGAAGCTCCCATCCACAGGCAGATTGAACATAATTTTGATGGTTGTTCTTGTTACCTAATATATAAATATAAATATATATATATATATATATATATATTTCAACAGTTCTCTAGGGAATCCAGGGGAAATTGGTATCGGAGATATTTTCAGAGATGCTATGGGGAGCTCTATTATACTCTGTTGGACCAGCTGGATGCCGGTTTCACCATCTTAGTTCTCTTGTAAGGTCTCATGCCTTTATGGGTTTGACGCACTGCCTAATAGAGCTTAATACCGAGGTGGTTATTGATTATATGTGATTTTTGTCTCTGGTTTTGTGTCATTATGGTTGATCCATGAGAGGTTCTGGACATTTTTCACAGCTCTTTAGGCCAGAAGATAATTTCCTAGATCTGCCAATGATCAGGCTGATTACTTGGCCAAGAAGGGAGAGGTCAGTTTTACCTCCTTAAGTTTGACTTTAGGGAGCTTTGCTATGTGGTGTTCGCTTTGGTGAATAGGGGTCATGGGGATATTATTTTGTTTTACCTATTCTGGTCTTTTATTTTTTACCTAACCTGAAGGATTCCTAATCCTTCCAAGCCTTTTTATCTTTCTTTCTCCCTACTAATATCTATTGTCTCTTATAATTACTAATTTGTTTTAAATCTAGATAGTGGGCATATGCAAGAACAGCACCTTAGGCAACTGCTATGTGGAATTATTCAGTGGATTGATCCTCCTGATGCCATTTCAAAAGCAATCGATTGTGGAAAAAGTGAAAGGTTATATTCCTGTAGTACCAACCCTCTTTCTATGTTTACTTGTCCTTTGATGTCTTACCTGTTATTTTGTTCTGTTCAGTAAGATGCTTGATGGTTGCCGTGCACTTCTGTCAATAGCAACCGTAACTAATCCCCTTGTGTTTGACCAACTCTTGAAATCTATACGGTCAGCTTTGTAATATTCTCTTGTGGCCCTTCAATATATATCTTTAATTTAATGTTTTTTGTTAATTAGAGTTGCATTCACACTACAATGTCCTTTTATGACATACTTTATTTTGTTCACAATTTTACACAAGTTGATTCTTTACCTTGATGTTCAGGCCTTTTGGCACTCTTAGCCTGTTGTCTGGCTTGATGTGTGAAGTTATAAAAGTTCTTATGGTAAATTACACTGAAGAGGAGACATGGAGTTGGGTGGCACGTGATATTTTATTAGATACCTGGATGGCACTTCTTGTGTTATATGTTCCATTATTTACTTTTTCAGTATCTTGTCACTTGTGCATGCAATTCTGAAAACACTCTCATTCCTTCATTTATCTGTATATTTGGAAAGAATCGTAGGGTAGCTTGATGGTTATTTTTTTCCAAATCCTCATTCTGCGTTAGAAGCATTGTTATTATGGGTAAAGGTTATCAAGTATTATTGATGTAAGATGAGGTTTGAACAATATGACAGTTGCTTTATTAAGTACATTTTTCTTCCTCTACTTGTCCAATAGCAGCTCATAAACTCAAAAGTTTTTGCCATTCATCCGCAGCCATTGTGTACTACTGGTCAAAATATATTACTCCCACCAGAAGGGATAAATGCGGCAGCCAATCTCTTTGCCTTGATTGTAGAGTTTGAATTAAAGGGTAACTCTGATGTTTACACTCTATTTTGCTTTTCTATTACTTGTTTAAGGATTATTATTCTTTATTAATTTTTAACATTACTTTATAATATAGCCTCTTCTGCCTCAGTGTCCAGTGATGATAATGACTGAAACTTTCAGACTTCTGTAGCTGGTAGGCAATTTAACCTATCTTCTCTGTTTTACCAGTTTCCTTTCTTGTTATACTGAAATCGTCATAATCGTTGTCATAGTTTAAAATATTGATTGGCTTTGATGTTTCATCTTCTCTATGCATGGATGAAAGGTTAAGCTCTTATGCTCTTATTGCAAGAGCAGCTATTGATATTGCAATTCCGTTACTCATGAGATTGTTTTCTGAGTGTTTTGTCCTCAGGTGTTCTATTATCATTATTTTTTGAAAAAAATTGCATTTTTTTTTTCAAACCTTAAGCTGGGATTTTTAGACAAGGTTCACCCTTTCTTGCAACTCATAGGGTTTTTATCAAATCTCATTTCTGCATAAACTTTGGTCTTTTTTTTTTTTTTGTTGGAAAGTATAAACTTTGGTCCTTGTTTATTTGTACATATTTTATTTTGGGAAAAAAAAATATAATTTGTGGAATTCCAAAAATGTAAATGTAATGAGTACTAATATCAAATAGCTAAGGTTGTATTGTAATTAATAGCCTTTTAACTTTCTGATATATAGATTAGGACCATTCTTGAATAAACACAGAGTTTATCTTTCAGTCTTTGTTGATAATTGTGTGGAGCTCAATTATGGAATTAGCATGGTCCCTCTCATGTTTGTATAGGTTTATATTTTATTTAACGATGTTTTGTGGACAAATTTTGTAGGGATTAACTCAATAAATAAATCTTGTTTACATTGGTGAATTGCATAAAAAAAGACATCCACAAAGTGACATTGGGGAACAGATCATCTTCCTATTGTATACTGTAAGATAGGCATACTTCTAGAAATAAACTTTAAGAATGAAAGGTAGAAAATAAATTCAGAACAATTCTTGTTCCCTTATTATGCTTTTATCTTCCTTAATCAGGTCTTTAGAACCTTTTATTTGAGCCCTAATTGAAAGAGCAAACGTGAATGGATAACTCAACTCAACAAAGTCTTGTCCCAACCGCGCATTAGTGGCTACTTGAATCTTGTTTACCATTCAGCGCCATTTTGAGGCCATAACTTAAGTTAAATCTCATATTACCATGTCTTTCCTTGTCATCTTATCTCACGTTATTGTGGTTTTCCCATTTCTTAAGCATTACCCTCAATTGACACTATTTAACTCTTTCTCATGGATGCAGTTACTTATATTTATTGGTTATGTGGCCATACAATTCTCTCTTATATTATCTTCAAAATATGCATGTTCTAATTTTTTTTATTTTCTTTGTGTTAACTTCTCTCTCTCTCGTACATATAACTGTGAACAGTCTTACTACACAATTTTCTTAGTATTTATTTTTTTGTTGCGCTCCTTGTATTAGCATGTGTTTTGCTGCCTCATATTTGGTCCAACAAAGTGTAGTTAATGTTGTAGTCAACTCAACTTCACTCTATAACTCCTGCTCCCACCTTTTAAAGTCAACTATATGACTCTCCAGAATTTCTCTCCAGACTTTTGATTCAACATTTATTCCTAATCAATACAATATAATTAGCAAATAGCATACAACAGGCAACCCTACTTTGCCTCTGCCCTACAAGTAAGCAACTGGTATTAACGATTTGCATATTTACTAATTATACACACACTTCCCACCAAAATATACGACTAAAAAAAAAAAAAGTCTGTTTTAGTGGCTACACCATTATGACAAGAGAGTTCGATAGTCAAACAAATCCGACTAATTTTATATAGGTAGAGGTTGATGTCATCATGATGCCATGATGATATCAGCATCTTCTCACATAAATCGATAGGAGTTTGTCCGACTTTCAAATTCTAAATCATTATTCATCTAAAAAATGATTTATGAACAAGTAAATTGTTTTGCCCCTTGTATTAATGGAACAATAGTTGTAATTTTGCTATAAATTTCAAATATGAGAAACTGGTTTGATCTTTATTGAGTTTGTTTACATTTTTAGTTGTTAATTATAATTTAAAATCATGTTCTTCTGTTACCTTTATTTGACTATTTCTCATGTGTATAATCCCATTTCCAGATATTTTCCAATGCTTATCCATTGGTAGATGAATTTAGGAAACGGTAGCTAGTATTGGGTGGTCACCACAATTCTAAATCCATAATGCAATTGACAATAATTTGCACAAATTATAGTTCTCAAATCAAACTTGTTTTTTCAAGTTTGTCACTCAGAATATTTTACAATGTACTCGGTAATGATTCTTTGATTTTCAGACTTAAACTTTGATTATAATAGGGTAAACTTTTTAGCATGTATATGATAATCTTTAACGCTTTAAGTGCCCGGCTCTCCATTCGGTGTGTTGGCTCTTCATTCGTTGCCATTTTTTTTCGGGCTACTGCACAAGTAGGTAAAGTTAGACTGTTAGATATATTAATTTGTACTGTAGTACTTTATATCTCAGTTAAATCTTGAATTTACATCTATTTTCAGTTTCAGTTTAGAATTACTTTAATTGAACTCAGGAGTGAAAACTTCAATTAATACGACAAACATTAATAACCAAGGAAATGCAAACTTTGAAGTAACACCCACTGCTCTCAATTCATCATCCGGTGATGAGGAGGATGAGAAGAGGGATTCCAAGGGAAAGAACAAGGAGGAAGAAGAAAAAGGGAAAGGAGGGGGAAAGGGCAAGGAGCAAACTTGTTGATAATCATGTCAATTTTTCTTCTCTCTTTATAAGCATAGTGTAACCTTTTCTTCTTCTTTTTTTTCTTTTTTTTAATTAAAGATTCATTTTTTATTTCAGTCATTGTTCTGGTGATCGTCATCACAATCAGATGGTTGTATTGACAATTTGGAAATGGAAAGGCAAGAAGCAAGAAATACCTGTACCTGCTCCAATTACAGGTTCAACTACTATAAAGATGCCTGAAAACACCACCAAAAAGGTGGACCTACTCAACATTAAGACAACCTCCCTGGGGAAGGAGAAGGTTCTAAGCCGTGGTTCGAAAATATGAGCCAGGTATACTTGTTACTTATTTTAAATTTTAAAAAAATAGAGAAATGGACAACATGAAAAATTGTAGAATACCTCAGGAGTACCGTTCCTCGGGGTCTCCAAGCCATTGGATGTGGTTGTGGGGCCTACATGATGGATGATCCAATGACACAGGGTATTCATTCGCAAGGATGTGACTTGGGCCCGGGTTTGATCTAGAGATGCTAGGGTTTGATGGAGGAGGGATCAAAGTCTCTGTTGGAACCTTATCTGCTATATAACCTATGCGATTATCCCGCTAACGCACAAAGGGAAAGGTCTTCAACTGCTTCGTCGTACGCCCGCTATAGAGGAAGAGCTACTGGCACAACTGCAGAGGTAAACCCCATACTCCTGCTAACTTGTAAAAAAAGAGCTGAAGTATTGGCTGTTATGGTTGCGGAATCACTTGTTTGCTTTAGGTGCTTTGAGGAGCTTTAGTGGTGGACTCGTGTAAGCGCGTACTAGAAGTCCATTTTATATTATTCCTTTGTTTATTGTTAATTGACAGAGCCTTCCTTACGTAGCATATTTTATGATTGGAGCTCTTAATTTAGTTTTTGGATAGAAGTTGGGTTTTATTATATGGACATATGTTTTGACGGTTACCACCATTTATATGTATGTATGTATATATATATGTATGTATGTATAGATGCTATTTAAACCAAAAAAAAAGAAAAATAAAAATAAGGGTTTGGTGTGATGATCATGATGGTGACGGTCTACACACAAATTTATAGTACTTGAGTCTATAATTGAAGCATTGCCTTTTGATCAATTTCACTGAAAGCTAATACAATCAGATCCATTTGCCACTATTTATTGGCCTCCTGGAAGTGGTTTATTTATTTATTTATTTATTTTTTTCAAAATGTAGATTATGTGGGAGGGGACCGCAGCAAAATAAATTATGTAAAGAGTAAATGAATTCGGACTAATTTAAATTAAATTTTAAATAAGCAATACTATGAAATTGTATTTTCACAACAAAATTGCATTTTTATATATTCAATTGAGCATAGGATATCTTGCAACATTCCATGGAATGAGTGAAGGTGCAGTTTCGTAATTGTATTTTATTTATATATATTTGATAAAAGGAGGATGATGATAGTGATAATACTTATAAAAAGAAGATTATTACTTGAACCCATGTGACTAGTGGTACCCTCTTTGTGGACACTAAACACCATACCATTACCATCATCACATGTGCATCAACCAAATTAAAGCTATGCCCTTGTTCACATAGATGCAATACCAAAAATATATATACAAACTGTTGTTGGATGGTAATTCAGTCTAGCTTTGAAGTCACCCCAATCTCAGTTGGCAGTTGCATGACATGACCCTATAAATATTCAACTATTCTGGCATACCAAAGGAGGAAGTAGATCTCCCACAAATTCACTACCCAAAGCATTAAGCAGCAACTTTGCTTTCTTTCTTCGTACTTCTCATACAATAACAATTCTCACCCGAAAAACATGAAAACGACACTGATGCAAGCATCAATTGGCCATACATACAACACACTGCAAGGCCAACAAAATATAAAACTTCTACCTAACATCAGTGAACCCAATAGAGATCACAGAAACTTATTTAGCATCTCCAAAACTGACTCATCCAATCCACTATTATTTGATAAATTCAATAACAGGGTCATAGTACCTGCATTAGTAGAGAATCCCTTCTCAACCATTTCTTGAATAAGTTGCATTGCCCTTAGCATCTCATTGTTTCGAAGAAATCCCTGGACAATTATATTGTAAGTTAAAGCATCCGGTGAGCAACCACTCTCTTCCATTTTCTTGAGCAACATGTTTGCTTCGCTTAACAAACCTTCCTTGCAGAACCCATTGATCATAATGTTGTATGTGCAAACAACAGGTCGCAACCTTTTGGAAGAAAGACTACAAAAGAGTTCTCTTGCATCTTTAATGTTTCCAGCTCTGCACATACCATCAATGAGGATGCTGTAAGCCACAATATTAAGATGCAGTCCACTTTCTTCCATCTCTCGAAACAAGGCCATTGCCTCGGCAAGACATTGGTTCTTACACAGTCCATCTAATAAAGTACAGTAGGTCACAATATCAGGATGTTGGCCACAGGCTCGCATCTCCTTTAAAAGTTGTTTTGCAACAAGAGGTTTTCCCACATTGCAGAAACCACCTATAAGAGTGGTGTAAGTAACAATATTAGGAACCAATCCCATCTGAGAAATTTCATGAAAAAGACTTAGAGCCTCAAGCCATTCTTTGCTTCTTACAATATCCATTAGTCAAGATGTTATAGCTCCAAACATCAAGTGCACGACCTCTACGAACCATCAAATCAGGTATCTTTTTTGCCTCATCAAATTTGCTTTGCAAAAAATCCGTCCATCAGCGCATTGTAAGTGACTGTATTAGGCTCCTCGCCCCTTTGAATCATCACTTCAACTATTTCTACTGCTTCTGCAAGTTTCCCTTCCTTACAAAGTGCATCCACCGATAGTGAAGGTTCTTACATTCGGTTTGATATTTCGGCTCACCATTTCATTCAACAACCTTGTAGCCTCTTTCCATTGGTTTGAATTTCATAGGCCACGGATTAAGGAGGTGTAAGTGACTACATTCGGCGAAAAGCCTTATACGTCTGCGTATATATATAAAAAGGAAAACAAAGTCTACCTGAAACTGGTTGGCTATTTTTATTCTTTGGACATCTTTCAGCATCTAGGATTTCATTTCCAATTATTAATAGTATTAGCTTAGCTCACAAGTGAGGCTTGGGACCACTCTTTTAGTGGGGTTCACACTGATTGTGGGAGTGAGTGATCTCATCTCACTTCTTATTCCAATTAATTGTGGTAGGTTGCAGTGGAATAACATGAAATACTTGGGTTAAACCAACATTTGGTTGTATTTGTAATTTTTCTTTTTCTTTTTTCAAGATGACTTTTCCTTCGAGTGAGATGGGGGTCTAAAAAATTATTTCAAGGAAGGCAGCCTTCAACAATAATAGGTGTTAAATATAAATAAAATAAATTCAATGGGGAAAGACGCACCCATGGAGCCCCATGTCCATGGTTTCATGTCAATATCATTGGGTCTATATATATATATATATATATATATATATATTTTCGCGTGAAGATATGACTTAAAGTGCCATGCCTATTTTTTTAGTCCATAATTTAATAAAGGTAGCTCTTATTCAAAGTAGTTTCCTGTAAACTACTTTGAATACTCATCTTTAGGGGTTGCCAAGTTTATGTTTCGAAAATCAACACATACTCGTAATTTGTCATTTTTCTTAATAACAAGAATTACATTCGATAGCCACTCGACATACCTTGTAGTTCGAATGAAGCCAGCATCCAACAATCGTTCGATTTCCATCTTGACTTTATCTACCACCTCTTGAGACATTCGGTGAGGTGGCTATTTATATGGCTTGTAACCATCTTTAATGGGCAACCGATGTTTCACCAGATCTCTGGATAGACCCGACATTTCCTCATAATTCCAAGCAAAACAATCACTGTATTCTTTAAACATGCCGATTACCTCAGCTTGTACTTCTGGTTCTAACAGTGCACTAATATAGGTTGGTCTAGGCTCTGAATCAGTGCCTAAATTCACCTCCTTTAGTGGATCCTGAGTTTCTACTTTAAGATCATCAAGCTTAGCTGGTGCCAATTCCAAGTCTTCCAACTGAATAACATCCAACCTTTCATTATCGATTTGATCGACTTCAACAAGATTAGCTGATGATCCTGGCTCTATTTTTGCTTCTTTTTCCAGCCATTTTTTTGGCTATGTATGCTTGTAACCTAATGCAAGTGGCCCTAAAGGCCTGCTGCTGAGCTGCTTCTCTTTCAAGTTTTGCTTCCATTGACAACTTCTTCAATTATAGTCAGCCAAGGGAATTTTACCTTTGGCCAGGAATTTTCCTGTTGCAACTAACCAATTTCACGATCGGCAAGATTTCTTCTTATTATTGCCGATGTAGGTCTTCCATCGGCTCATGTTCCCATAAATCGAATAGGAGCACATTCTTCATCATATAAAACAGCATCTGCCGAGTACACTTTTGCCACAAATGGCTTATCATCGGCATTCACTATTTTCACCTTATTTCCATCCCAAAAAATCAGCATTTGGTGTAGTGATAATGGGATGCACATATTTGGATGAATCCAGTCACGGCCTAATAACAAATTATAGGAAGCCGTGGATTCAATAATAAAGAATGCCATAAAAGATGTCCTTCCTCCAACTTCGACTTCTAAGGGAAGAATCCCTTTAGTGCTAGTAGAACCTCCGTTGAACCCACAAATTGCTATATCAGTAGGAATAACATCTTCCATACTCTTGTCGAGTTTCTTCAACATGTTAGTTGGAATAATATTCAGAACCGAGCCATTGTCTACCAAGACTCGATTAATAGGTTGACCTTTTACCCATACCTTAACATATAAAGGCCTGAGTTGTTGAGTCATTGCTAACAAAGATTTTTCAAAGACTACCTTCTTTGCCGATTCTGAAGAGAGAATTGATAAATTTTGAATCGGCTGAGTTTCTTTCTCATTTGCTTTACTTTTATCTTCTGTTTCTCCCTTATTTCCAGTACTTG
Source organism: Cornus florida (assembly GCF_030987335.1). Taxonomy (NCBI): domain Eukaryota; kingdom Viridiplantae; phylum Streptophyta; class Magnoliopsida; order Cornales; family Cornaceae; genus Cornus; species Cornus florida. Next base: position 33,785,281 of record NW_026775578.1, on the reverse strand, counting down.
CATTTGATGCCGATGGGGCCTAGAACATTGTTGGTAATACAAATGCCATGTTACATGACATCTCATCTGGGAAACTGCCAAACTGAATTTTAAACTCATTTTTTCGTCTGGGCCATGTGGGCTGATGCTCCTTATCCGGTTGGTTTTTATCTACCGTACTGACTTACTCAGTGAACTCTTCTTTGCCTACCTCTTCAGCTTTCCTTTTTTCCTCAGCCCTTCTCCTCTGTTCCCTGCGTTTTTGAGATCGAGTAAGGCCTCCATTCTGATATTGTTGAACTTTAGAGAATTTTGGGTGATTGACTCGAGTCCATCTATCTTCAGTTGAGCCTGTCCTTGGTTTCACAGTTCGCCTTTTATATGAATCGGCTCCCTTTTGTACCTAAATTTCTGATTGAACTGGCGGCCGCCTTTTAAAACTGGGATGCCGATTTTGGGGATGGAATCGGCTAGATACATATACTTGCCAATTTTGCTTTCCCACTTTTTAAAGACTGCTACTGAGCTCATTCTGCCGAGACTTTTCCCCAGGCTTAATTAGGAAAGTAAGCTTCTCAAGAATTCCTTTTTTCTTTGGTTGAACCTCAACTGGTTCTTCTTCCTTTGATTTTTGCCTTCTTTTGCAATTTGGACAACAACCATGGTTGATCAAGGCCAATTGAGCCTCCCTTAATTGTTTCTGCAATTTTGCCATTTTTTTAGGTGTCGCATTTGATGACAGGAACTCACCCTTCTCAGCCTCATGCCGATTTTCTCGTTTGGCCAAGCTTATCACATTAGTGGATGTGATTGTAGGAAATGGATTGGTATCCACTTGCATAGTGTCTGAAGTTTTCTCCTGAAATTTTAGAGTACCTTCATCAATAGCTTTCTGTAATACACCTCGCAGAACAGTACAATCATTAGTAGTATGGTTCCAAGAGTTATGATACTTACAATACTATTTTCCTTTCAAGCCACTTGCCGATGGAATCTTATGCCACTTAGGCAAATATATCATTTTTTCGGCCATCAAGTGATCAAAGATTTGATCAGTTTTTGAAAAATCAAAAGAATAGCTTTTTACGGTATCGACAACTCCTTTCCTTGCTGCTGATGTCAATGCTAAAGTTGCGTTGCCCCCCGTGGTCAGCTTAGGCTTAACCAATGCCTTACAAATGTATGACTTCTTGATATTGTCATCTGCAACGTCAACTTCCACTTCATCTCCAACTTCTGCCGAGAATACCTTATAATTAGGGTCCTTATAATAGGTACCCTTAGAAGAATTCATCCTCTTCTTCTCTTCTTTAAGTATCTCCTCATACTGAGAAGCCCTGTCTGCTAAACCGAAGAGATCTTGAAACTCTACCTCGTCAAACCTCTTACGATGTTCAATGTCTAAACCATTTAATGCCAATTTGATATATTCTGGTTCTGGCAAACTTACTCAGCATTTGAGTTTAGCTTTTCCGAACTTGGCAACAAAAGTTTTAATCGATTCGCTAGGCAACTAAGATAATTGAGATATGTCTGCCAGTGTGGCTTCTGTCATTGTTCGGTAGAATTGAGTATGAAAAGCTTCTTCCATTTCATCCCATGTCTGGATAGAGTTTGCTGGTAAATTACTATACCATTCAAATGCCGCCCCAGCAAGAGAGCTAGAGAACAACCTCATCCTCAACCAAGGATTAGGACCTGCTTCACCATATTGTGCTGTGAGCATCGCAATATGCTGTACCGTAGAAAAATTCTCTTCCTCACAGTACATAGAAAAACCAGGATACCGATAATTTCTAGGCAACTTATGGGCATCAACATGATCAGGATAAGGCTTTTTATATACCGGCTGAGCACATCTATGACCCTATGCCACTTCAGCATGTATTAAAGCTAGAATCTGAGCCCTATCGATCCTTGCATTTCTTCCTGGAGGATCATTTGGGTGCCGCGGAATGAATGGATTAACCCACTCTCTTTGTGGATCGGCATTTACTTACCCCTTAGCAGTCGCCGGAGGTATCAATAGATTAGCCCTATCTTGGTTTAGGTTTCCCACCACTTCTTGCTGATCTCTCACTGGAATCGGCTGTACATGTGGACGCTGCACATTTTGATTATGCTGATTATTCACTGGTGGCTAAAACGCCGGCAAAACAATTACTGCCAGCGGATTTGAAAAGATTGGTGATTCCCAATCGGCATGCCGAGTGTATGATTTGGCACATTGCCGATTGTAATACCAAGTCCTGTATTTGGCGATATGATGTCTGTTGATGCTGTTCGAGGCCCTTAGGATATATGTATCAATGGTGCCGACATACGCTGAAATATGGATTCATTGGCATGAGATGCTTCGGCTTGGTCATGTCGATTTTGGTTAGCCGATATACTGGTCTCAAGCTTCTGACACATCTTCTCCATTTGAGTATACATCATTTGATTTAACTCTCCAGTCATTAATCTCATCTCATGTATTTGAGAAACCAAAATTTGATTGGATTCTCCCATCTGGGACCTTACTTCACCGATGGAACTGATGAATCAGCATTATCTCCTACGCCGAATAGCTGGTTCTCTTAGTCTGTATTGTCACCTGTAGTCCCACTTTTTGAACCTCTTAGCTTGGGAGGCATATTTATTATAATTACTCACCTGATGTGTCCCACCGGGCGTGCCAAAAATGTTGACCCTGAAATCGGCCGCTAGAGCCGATCTTAAATTTAGATGTTGCGGACGTGCCAGAACCAACTATATGGTTTAATTGTGAATAGTCAACTTGCAGTCTATTTGATAAATTTGACTATCAGACGATTATAGGAGAAAGAGAACAAAAATACTCCTTCATGAGTTCTAACTGCCTTAGTTCAAAAAAACTTTTCAATGAATAACTTATAGTAACGTTTTGAGAGAATAGAAAGGGGGAGAAGTAGATATAGAAATAAATAAAGAGAGAGAGATTTAGAGGGAGAAAGATAGAACCAGATTTTGAGAGAGATAGGGATAGGGAGAGAAAGAAATAGCAAAGATGTTATTTTGGGAAAGAGCTTGAGAAAGCAAACAAAATAATATAAAGATTCTGAGGGTGCTGGACCTCGTCCTCAGCCTGCCCCTTTGTTTATTTATATAATAAAGTATAATTTTTTTTTCCTAAATACAAGCATTCCAATTGTATTGTAACTCTATAATACAACTGAAAAATTATTTAAATTAAACTGAACTAATCCTAACTAAATACTAATTCTTAACTAAAATACAAATAAAGGATAAATGCTACGTATAATCTTTATCTATCATATTTAAATTCAAAACTATTCCATCTGATCAGCAATGCCCTTGTGTGATCCAATCAGTAACGCCCTTGTGTAAAATCTGCCACGCCTTTGCTTCTTCTCTGGGAGTCTACTTCCATGTTCTTGGCCCGCGAACCCAATCTCTTTTAGCCCAATCTCTTGCCATATCATTGCATTATAGTTATCCTTTAGCCCAATATCTTTTCAGCCCAAACTTCTACTGTATCACTGTTCATCAGGCTTTATGTTCTTGGCCCATACCACTATGTCGCTGTTCATCAAGCCCAATTGGAGCCCAGACCCAGTTACCAAAATAGGTGTCAACAGAGATTGAGCATGGAATTTTGTTAACTCACTTTAAATTGAGTATCCATTTCCTTCCTTTTCTTGCTGGGATTGGACATATCCATACGATTGAGTCATTGGGTTTCCGAAGTAGTGTCAAAAGAAGTGTTTCAAATCATTGCTATTTGAAATAAACATGTTCTAAAAAGGTTGAAGGGTTTCGAATTGTTTGTTGACGTGGACAAAGTTCAGAAAAACCTCTTAAATTATTTCAATATTAGACCTTGGACACATAATAATCCTGAATCAAGTATCTCTAGAAACAGGAGATCTTTTGTCTCATGATAACCTGCTACAATCCCCTTACGAAACCCTAGTTATCGAGTTAGCCATATGTTTCACATGTTTCTAGCGATTCACATGGCATCATTAAATGATACAAGTTTTGGATAAGAATCTGCAACGTACTAAAACGCAATTGTTGACAATCTGTACTCTATGATTTTCTAGTTTTTTTTTTTTTTTTTTAAGCGAATCTTTTTGCTGTTCTTCAGCTTCATTTGAATACTTTTTAATTTCACTTTGAGGTGAGTCTACTGACATTTGATGATTCTCCAATGCAGACTATAAATTAAAGATTTGGCAATAGTTGTTTGAAGTGCCTGTTCTCAAATTTGGCCATGTATTAGTATGTATTAGAGCAAGTGCTAAAACATACCTGATATCTCCAATAATTTGAACTTCAGCACCCTGACCTAGTAATAACCGTGTACCACCAAGTGTTCTCTTTTCTAGTTTCTAGCAAAAAAAATAAAATAAAATAAAATTCTGCTCTACGTACAATAAAAAATGATAGAAATCATCTCAACCGAGAGTATCTATACAATGAAAATACCATGAAACAAGTAAATAAAAGCAAAATTTTATGAGACCGCCGTTGTTGTTTACATGGAATATGAATGGCTGCAGAAAAATACAACAATAATTGATTGATTCAGAGAACATGTACACCAGCTAATCTAACTAAAGATATGTTTGGCAATGTGCAAGAATTTATGTCGTCACAGCATCCACCATTGAACGTGTAATTTCAATCCTTCCTGTTTCATTCCTCAGCAAAAATGCATAAACCCTGTGGATTGTACACAACTCTGTATTTTATCTGTACCAAGCCCCATCTCATAAGTCGGTCTATTTGGATTCTCCGTCCCTTTACATTCTACTGGGCTAACTCAAGTTATTACACTTGACAGTGGCAAAAGCTCAGCCGTCAAGTGTAAGAGCGTGAGTTGGATCCCCTAGATCGAGCAGCCATTTCATGCAGTTAATGCCCAAGATTAGGCCAGTATCTAGTTTACCCTTGTTAGCACCGTTGATTAGCGGGATCAAAATTGGGCAGTGACTTTTAGCCCCACTTGGGACATGATTCAAACTTTTTAATGAACTACATTACCAGCAGGGGGACAGGAGATTGCCATCTAGAGGCACATCCACGACCTACCTACAGGCAACACCCGTGAGACCTGGGAAGGCAACCCGAGGATTTGGTTCATCCGACACGTACACGATAAAAGCTCTTTTCCTTAATTCAAATCAAGGGTGGATCCAAAAATTGTCAATGGGGTGGATTAAAATTAAACATAAATTTAGTAACGCAATTTCTTAAGCAAATTTTTTTATTAGGGCTTGTTTGGCTTGGGTTTTTATTTTAGTATTGTAGCTTAACTGACTTGGGCTTGTTTGGGTGGACTAATACTAATAATATATATATATATATATATATATATATATATATATATATATATATATATATATATATATTTGGGCTGGATTAAAATTACACATAGTAATAAAAAATAATAATAATAAAAATAAAAAAAATTTGGGGTGGGCTAGAGCCCAGCCCAACCCTACCCTAGATGCGCCATTGATTCAAATCCAGGCAAAATATGACTAGCTTCTAGAGCCGTTCAAATTCCTATCTATAGTTAAAACTGAGTCAGCTCATCTTGTGGCGAGTGGTAGCGGCAAGAGTAGTTTCAAGCAGGACTATAGAGGAAAGGCACTGAGCATGGGACTGGGAAATGATGAATGCTGGTTCTGCGACTCTTCACCATCCTTTACAAATCAACTTGGCTCCAAATGCCAAATCTGTTCTCCAGCTGCCCACAGTGGTCTCCGTTGCCCACAATTTGATTTGCCAGCCTTGGCCTAGAGCAATGGAGAGGAGTACTGTTGGTATAATAGTATGGAGAGCAATTACAGCCTTTGTATCTCTCTACCGAGCCATCTGTTTTATGCTTGATCTCGTAAATACACTTGCAGAACTTAAATGAAGTGATTATTGAGCATTGACAACCAAAATGTTGGCCACGAGCTTTAGATGCTGAATTTCAAAGTTACAGAACTAAATGAAGTGGTGAGTGAGCAGATCCTTTTTGGGGCATGTGTTCATGAGTAATTATGTACGTGTCAATAAAATTATGTACGGGCACCAAGCCAACTAGGTAACAAACAAGCTTTGTAGATTTTAGGCATGAAAGTTAATCAATTTTGGACTGTTGTAATTCAATATATAATATACGGGTAAAATGCAACCAAAAAAAAAAAACCCTGAATTATTGAGAATGTGCAATAAACCTCCTGAATTTTTCTCTCCAGTACATCAAGTGGATCTCGAATTGCATCTCTACAGCCATGTCATTTGCACATAGTGACGGATCCAGAAAATTTTGTGAAGAGGGGCGACCTTTTATTTTGTGGGGCAAACTTATATAGTGGGTCTATTTTTGTAATTTCAATGAGGCTTTCTTCATAATTTTTTAAAATTTTAAAGTATAAAATGCAAAAAAAAAATAATAATAATAATTTAGTAGGGCAAATTGTAATTTCAGTGGAGGCATCTTCGTAAATTCCAAAAAAATTTAAGTATAAAATAAATAAAAAAATAAATTCTGGGGGAGGGGGGGGGGGGGCGAATTTTAATTTTAGTGGGGCATCTTAATAAATTCTAAAAAAATTGAGATCTAAAATGGACGCCCCCACTGATCCTATGCTAGATCCGTGTCTGTCTACACATCACTGCACCCATTGGTCTGGTTCAACATAAATATGCCCAAACACTCCTTTTACCTATGGGATGTTGCTATCCAAAACAAGCTTCTGTCCAAACACAAACCTAACCTTAACTTCTTCATGGAACCAAATGTGTGTGTTCTATGTGTCAAAGATGACGAAATCCAACCACCTGTTTTATAAATGTTAATACTCTTTATGTTAGGTTGCGAAATGAAGTCTTAGAATTATAATCGATAAAATTTGAAAAAATTATTGTTAAGTTTTCTGTAACTTTTAATTAAATTTTTCTCCAATTCTATAAATTTCAATTCCAATTTCATGCTACAGAACATACAAATGGCGATCCAGCTTGAGTGAGTTACTTTGTTGGACCCTTTGAACACTTGGGCTTGGTTGAGCTAAATGGGCTTGAAGTCCCAGTATTTGATTTGTTTTTTGCTGTTGGCTGGGCCTGGTTTTGGCTTAACCTGTTGTTTGTGTTTTGTTTCGCTCTGTGGTATGCCCCTTTGTTACTGTAAAGTTGTCTTTTTTGTTTATGCAAGTTTATTTACAGGGAAAGAAACAAATCTTGAAATGAAATTAAATAAGGAAGTGAAGAAAACATGATAAAAAATTAATAGAAGTAATTGTAAATTACAAAAACAGAATTATTTAGGAACCAATCCAATCTGAGAAATTTTGTGAAAAAGTCTTAGTAACTCGGCCATTCTCCCTACTTAAAACATCCATAAATCAATATGTTATAGCTTCAGCAACCAATCTGTCCTTCTGTCCTTACAAAGACTGACAATGATCATGCTATAAACAATGACATTGGTTTCCCAATTTCTCTCTTCCATCTTCTTAAACAACTCATTTAAAATGGTTCCACAAGTATGAAGTTGAAATCCTTTTGCCACCATGTAATTAAACAACTTTACTGCCTGACCTAGCTTATCCAGGCTACAGAATCCCCTCATCAGGGTGGTGAGCATTTGTACAGTTCACTTCATAACCAAGCGTTCGAGACCCGATTCAAATGTCAGTAACAATTCATCATGATGCCTAGAATGAGCGTCTGGGTCACCTATTTCTGAGGACTCCATTTGCTTAAGTAAAGAAATTGCCATTGCCTCGGCAAGACATTGGTATAACAATTGATTAAAATGCACAATTGAAGGAAGAGGTCGCATTTGAGACATTTGAACGAACAATGCGAGTGCATCGTCGAGGTTACTACGTGAAATCAAATCTACTTTGCTTTCTTACAGACTTCATCAATTGGATTCGACTAGTCATAGAGTGAGGTAAGTGAAATTGTCAATAGCAAATGGATAATCAATGAGGAAAAAGTACCTTGCTGGAGAGAGAGCACACCACATCCAAAATTTGAGGCCGCAAAAACACTTCTTTTCGTCATTTTCAGCTCCTCCCCCCCTCTCTATGTACACACAGTCACACACTGTAAAGATGGTTTATTCGGTATTGGGACTTGTTTCACCAAGACTTTTAATTCGATCCAACTTGTAATTGTCTTTAATTTATCAACAAAATTTATATCCAAAAAAAAAAAAAATTCAAATTGAGCAAAATACCATAATTTATTGACAATTAATTCAAATCGAATAATTAAAAGAAAAGAGTGAATATTAATATCAACTGTATCATATGTGTTAACAAACATAACCATCAATTAAAAATTAAAACTACTAAGGTATTTATAATTTTTTTGTTATTAGTTGAAATTTATTTATTTACAATTTTTATTGTGTAAAAGGCCAGTAATCTAGCCTCACAAAATATATATATATAGATATAGATATATATATATATATTATTTTTATATACAAAATTAATATAAAGTGATCATAAAATAACAATTAAAACAATTATAGAATAGCCACAAAATTTAATTTGTAAAGTAACAAAATTGATGAATTTTTAATTTAATTTTTTGTTTTTGTTTTTATGATGGGTTATAATAACTTAAGAGCTTATTGGAAAAAATATATATATCTAAAAATGACCCATTTGCAATTAAAATAATAAAAAACAAAAACAAAAGTGTGTAGTATTTGTAATTTTCTTGTTATTATTTAAAATTTATTTATTTGCAACTATTATGGTGTAAAAGGTCTGTAATCTAGTCTCAGAGAAAAAAATAATAATATATCTTTCCTATTATTACCTTTTATACAAAATTGATATAAAGTGATTATGAAGTCAATATATATATATATAAATAGCCACCAAATTTAATTTGCAAAGTAAAATTCATGAAATTTATTTATTTATTTATTATTATTATTATTATTATTATTTTTCATAGAGATATTCTCCATGTTACCCAGAAACACTTTATCTAACTTTTTACCGACATGTTTGCATTACCAATGAGATCTTTGTTATTTATAGGCAACATTCTCCCTAATGCACGAATTGAAGGATTCTAAAGTGTTGTATTACGGTGTAAATTTACAGATATTTTAGAAGAGAATTCTAAAATAATCAGTATTAATCACGATGATAATGCTCCTATAGGTCTCATTTGTACCCAACAAGTCCTACACAACTCTAAGATATATTTTTTTTTCTATAAATATAAATATATATATATATATATATATATATTATTGTTTTCAAATTATTTTCAAATATTAAGTTAAACGAAAATAGGAGAAATGTATGAATAGTCTCAATAGTGGAAAGAAAAGTAAGGAGAAATTATATCATCCATGATAAGTGCATTCTGAAATTAATTTTCTCTAAAAAAAAAAAACCCAACAGATAATTATTAATACTACTATTACTGGTATTTCTTTTTCTTTTGGGCCCATCTCCATAAGAACAAGAAAATGTTAAAGAAGATTGGTCCGTTCTTGCTTCTCACTCCAAATTCATCCATTTAGAGTGAGTGGGTGAGTTTGTATTGATTTTAGTTGTGTTTGTGTCATTGTGGGCTCAACACGTTTAACTCAGTTAGACAAATTTAATTAACATATAAATTTAATTTGATTAGCTAGTAACATGTTTAACCCAATTAGAAAGAATATTTTTGTTATTTCAATATAAACTCTATATAAATATTCTATTTTTTTTTTATAAAAAAAAACAATTTTAGTATCTAACGGTCCTCATTTTCATTAATTAAATCATTCATTCATTCATTCTATTATGATTTGCATTTTATACTTAAAACAAGTTACATGACCTATTTAATTTCAACGAATTAAATAAGTTACTAAGTAGTAAGTAGGTAGTATTGCATCGTAAATGACATGATTTATTATTAAACAAGTTATGTGGTCCTGTCAAGTCACTCATGTAAAAAAACAAGTGATGTTTGTGATAGGAGTTCTTAACACCATTATTAAAATGGTGTGTCACTCATGCAAAAAAAACAAGTGATATTTGTGATAAGAGTTCTTAACACCATTATTAAAATGGTGTGATAAGAGTTTTTGACACCATTATTAAAATGGTGTGTTCGGGTTGACGTATATAACATAATTCTGTTAGGTTGATTGACATAACATGAGGTATATGAAGGGGAAAAAAAATGTCTTTCATAAGCAGTACCCCTTCCGTCCTAAAATAGATGATTACTAACACAGTTTCCGAAGTAACCATCTATTTTGGACCGAAGGGAATAATTAAAAAGATCTTTGATTTTGATTTAAAGATTGCACTAATCTATCTTGTTGCACATTTCTATTAGATGGTGTTAAAATAGAGTCAAAATTAACTTTTTTTTAACTAGGGTTGTAATATTATTTAAATTGAAATTTAATTTTGTTACCATAAGCAGATTATGTTATTTGAATTTGTTGACACTTTAGGAGAGAGAAATTTATTAAAAAAATACATATACAAAATTCCATAGTTGTTACAATATGAAACCTCTTGACCTGTAAATTGAAAAATACAACTATAAAGTTTTTATGGAAGGAAGAGTTTATTTAAATATGAATAGTGATACTCACACCGAATAATTACAGTGAATTATCTAATCGAATAATTTTTAATTAGCTATTTATATTAAATATAAGTAAGTGAAGGGTTTTACTTCCTTATTTGTTGTATAATTGATCAATTAAAAGAGTAGGTCTAACAATTCACTTCAACTATTCGGTAAAAAAAATCATTTTCCTTTTAAATATTGCAATAAGCATAAAAATAGGCAAATCTTTATTTTTATTATTGTGATATTTTTATATTTAAATGTGGTACATACGGAGGGACAAATATTTAATTTTATTAATGCAATCTTTTTAAAATTAAATGTGGTACATACTAAAACATGTGGATCACCAAAACATCTTCACATTTGTTTTCCGAGTGTTTTGTTAAAATGCAATTACAAAACACTCAGGTGTTCTATTATCATTATTTTTTGAAAAAAATTGCATTTTTTTTTTCAACCCTTAAGCTGGGATTTTTAGACAAGGTTCACCCTTTCTTGCAACACATAGGCCAGGGTTTTATCAAATCTCATTTCTGCATAAACTTTGGTCTTTTTTTTTTTTTTGGTTGGAAAGTATAAACTTTGGTCCTTTGTTATTTGTACATATTTTATTTTGGTAAAAAAATATATATAATTTGTGAAATTTCAAAAATGTAAATGTAATGAGTACTAATATCAAATAGCTAAGGTTGTATTGTAATTAATAGCCTTTTAACTTTCTGATATATAGATTAGGACCATTCTTGAATAAACACAGAGTTTATCTTTCAGTCTTTGTGGATAATTGTGTGGAGCTCAATTATGGAATTAGCATGGTCACTCTCATGTTTGTATAGGTTTATATTTTATTTAATGATGTTTTGTGGACAAAATTTGTAGGGATTAACTCAATAAATAAATTTGTTTACATTGGTGAATTGCATAAAAAAAAAAAGACATCCACAAAGTGACATTGAGGAACAAATCATCTTCCTATTGTATACTGTAAGATAGGTATACTTCTAGAAATAAACTTTAAGAATGAAAGGCAGAAAATAAATTCAGAACAATTCTTGTTCCCTTATTATGCTTTTATCTTCCTTAATTAGGTCTTTAGAACCTTTTATTTGGGATGAGCCCTAATTGAAAGATCAAACGTGAATGGATAACTCAACTCAACAAAGTCTTGTCCCAATTGTGCATTAGTGGCTACTTGAATCTTGTTTATCATTCGCAATTAGTAGCACAATTCTTAATTAGAAAGTTTGTTTTAGTGGCTACATGCATCATTATGACAAGAGAGTTCGATAGTCAAACAAATCCGACTAATTTCATATAGCATGTATATGATAATCTTTAACGCTTTGAGTGTCCGGCTCTCCATTCGGTGTGTTGGCTCTTCATTCGTTGCCATGTTTTTTTCGGGCTAATGCACAAGTAGGTAAAGTTAGACCGTTGGATGTATTAATTTGCAGTACTTTATATCTCAGTTAAATCTTGAATTTACTTCTATTTTCAGTTTCAGTTTAGAATAACATTTTAATTGAGCTTGGGAGTGAAAACTTCAATTAATACGACAAACATTAATAACTACGGAAATGCAAACTTTGAAGTAACACCCACTACTAAGCTCAATTAAAACAAGGAGGATGAGAAGAGGGATTCCAAGCGAAAGAACAAGGAGGAAGAAGATAAGGGAAAGGAGGGGGAAAGGGCAAGGAGCAAACTTGGTGATAATTTTGTCAATTTTTCTTCTCTCTTTATAAGCATAGTGTAACCTTTTCTTCTTCTTTTTTTTTCTTTTTTTTAATTAAAGATTCATTTTTTATTTCAGTCATTGTTCTGGTGATCGTCATCACAATCAGATAGTTGTATTGACAATTTGGAAATGGAAAGGCAAGAAGCAAGAAATACCTATACCTGCTCCAATTACAGGTTCAACTACTATAAAGATGCCTGAAAACACCACCAAAAAGGTGGACCCACTCAACATTAAGACAACTTCCCCGAGGAAGGAGAAGGTTCTAAGCCGTGGTTTGAAAATATGAGCCAGGTATACTTGTTACTTATTTTATATTTTAAATTTAAAAAAAAAAATAGAGAAATGGACAACATGAAAAATTGTAGAATACCTCAGGAGTACCGTTCCTCGGGGTCTCCAAACCATTGGATGTGGTTGTGGGGCCTACATGATGGATGATCCAACGGCACAGGGTATTCATTTGCAAGGATGTGACTTGGGACCGGGTTTGATCTAGAGATGCTAGGGTTTGATGGAGGAGGGATCAAAGTCTCTATTGGAACCTTATCTACTATATAACCTATGTGATTATCCCGCTAACGCACAAAGGGAAAGGTCTTCAACCGCTTCGTCGTCCGCCTGATATAGAGGAAGAGCTACTGGCACACCTGTTATAACCCTGCTAACTTCTAAAAAAAGAGCTGAAGTATTGGTTGTTATGGTTGCGGAATCACTTGATTGTTTTAGGTGCTTTGAGCAGCTTTAGTGGTGAACTCGTGTATGCACGTACTAGAAGTCCATTTTATATTATTCCTTTATTTATTGTTAATTGACAAAGCCTTCCTTATATAGCATATTGTATGACTCGATCTCTTTATTTTTTTTTTTCAAAAAATAAAGCAACTGATATTAAGGTAAAATTATATGTATGGAGTTGGCTTGTTGGCCATTACACAAAAAAAAAACCCACAGGGGTCAAAACAAGCCCAAATAGGCAACTACGGGCACAAGCCCAACCAAAAAACCCAAAATGAGAATCAATAACTGCCATTATAACCGTTAATTGAGCTCATCTAAACCTAAATCCAGTGTCCAAATTGAGGTGTGCAATTGCTCACAATTTGTTAATCTGGAGGACATGGAGGTGGCCTACAGCAAGAAAGGGGGAGATTCCATTCGATAATGACCCTCCTCGAAGCAGGGCAATCCTTTAAGGAATCCGAGTCGCAGAATTGATGTGATGCAGGATTTGATTGTTGCCCAAGTATAGACTCTAGAGGGGGTGAATAGAGTCTAAGCAAACTAAGGTCAATTTTTCGTTTTAATTAACTAATTAGAATTGAGCTTAACTTCCTTGACAATTGTTGAATAAAGCTATCAGAATTTTAAGCTCGATAATATTTATCAAACAAAATATGAAGCAATAAATGTAAGAGATAGGATAGAAATTGCAAACATATACTCAATGATTTTTAGCGAGGTTCGGAAACTCCTACTCCTCGGCCCAAGACTCCTCTTGAGACTTCCCAATTCATTATGGCTTCTCCTTGCGGGTGGAGAGCAAACCTTTTTACAAGAAGCTCTTCCTTGCTTCTAAGTACTAAGAGAAACACCTTCTCTTAGTCTTCCTTAGGCCACACCAGCCCTTACGAGATTTGAAAAAGATTGATGAAGTACAAGATGATCTCTCTTAGATCTAAAGTACAAGATTCAGCTTACTCTAGAGTATGTATGAATAAATTAAAGCTCAATACTCTTTAAAGATATGAAGTATGTGTATGATGATAAAAAGGTTCTAAGATTGCAAGAATATGTTTCTCAATGAATGCAATACCTTTTTATGAAGTTTACAAGTCATTATATAATCTTTCAGATCTATCTGATATGTATTCTAGCTGTTGGACACACACTTCGAGGCAAAATAGCCTTTTAAAATTTGAATCTGCGCAGGTTCGGTTGACCGAAATGAACCATCCTTGTGTTTCGGTGGACCGAAATAACTCAGCGGTTGTCTTGTACTTTCTATTTCGATAGGCCGAAATGATTCAGCCTTTTGTTTTGGTCCACCGAAATAGTTTAAGCCTTGAATATCTTGTACTTTCTATTTCGGTAGGCCGAAATGATTCAGCCTTTTGTTTCGGTCGACCGAAATAGCTTGAGCCTTGAATGTAAAAGTCTCTATTTGAATCGGTCGTCCATTTCATTTGGCCCTTCTATTTCAGTTGTCCGAAATAACTAGAGACTTGGAATTTATAATTTCATTTCGGTAGACCAAAATGAATTGGAGTTGTATTTCAGTAGGCTGAAATAACTTAATACTTAGTTCCAAAACTCTCTGTTTACATCGGTCGATTATTTCAATATGTCCTTCCATTTCGGTCAACCGAAATGGAACTTGAATCTTAGGAACATGTTGATGATGTTTAAACTTAGTCCAATGTTCCTTGAACTTAATGAATGAGTTTTTATGCATGATTTTGATAGTAAGAGCTTCAAGATGTTCATACATGCTTTAACAAGGTTTCCTAAAAAGCTCACCATCTTAGCTAACCTTTTTTTATGAGATCTTGATGACTTCTCTTTGAATCTTGATTCTTTTTGTCTTTTTCTCGTATCTTCATGATGCTTCTTTATTTGTGCTTTTATATGTAATGTCTTGGACTTGATGAAAGCTTAGATCTGTAATTTTGCTCAAGGTAGACATTAGTATGCATAGAACATCATTAATGAATTATGATCATCAAAAGTCTTGGATTCAAGGTCAACATTGATCTTGGCGAACACCACTCTCTGTGAACAGTTCTGTTTCTTGAAAATTCTGTTGTTACGTTCTTCCCAAGTATGGTAGACGACTGAAGAGAGGCAAATATTTCGAACCATGTTTTGTGGTGAATTTCTTTTCCATAGGTGGCTGGTGAGTATAACCAAACTTCTCCATTTAGTAATTGCAGTTGAAAAATGGCATTTGTCCTTGAAATACCTCCATATTAGTGAAATGAAGGAGCAGCCAAAGAAGAGATGGTCATGTGATTTTGGTGAGCTGGAGCACAGTGCACAAATATTTTGATGTTTGGCCATGGCTTTGTTGTCAAGAGTGGGCAGTCTAGATTGTACAGCCAACCACAAGTTGAATTTCATACGTGGAATAATTGGAGATTTCCATACTAGGTTATACCATGGAACCTTGCTGAATTGTCCTGCTAAATGGGAAGCAGTTTGATTGAAGTTGTAGAGTCCAGTGGTTGATGTAGTCCATACCTTCTTGTCATTGGTACGAGGACATGGTGGTGCACTAATTCTGGGATTTAAGCAGTGATGGTCTGTGGGAAAGTCCAAGAGGAGCTTTCAATAAATGAGTCAAGCTTAGTACTGTCATTGAGGCTAGCAGCAGTGAGCAATGTTGATGGAAACCTGGTGCAAAGTGGACCCCCTGGAGCCTAATTGTCCCACCAAAATGAGGTACTAGCTCCATTTCCAATCTTGTGCTTGATTAGTAACCTTACAGGGTGCCTTAGCTGCAGTATTTTCCTCCAACTCCATATACAAGAGTATGGAATTTTCAGTGTCCAAATGTTTCTGAATTTAATAAGGTGTGTGTGACACCATTTGATCCAGATTCTATCCATATCACCACATTGTAGGTCCCAAATAAATCTCATAATTCCTGCTCTATTTGCTTGCTCCAAATTAGGGATGCCAAACCACCAGCTTCTTTAGGTCTGCATACCTTGTGCCAAGCTAGTTTAGAGCTAATTGATTTCATTTCAACCCTAGACCATAGGAATGACTTGAAAATTCTGTTTAGCTCATCAATCACAGCTTTTGGAAGTATGAAAATACTGCTCCAATAAATTTGGGTGGAAACCAACACTGCCTTGATTAGCTGTAATCTTCTAGCATAGGAGAGAGACCTTGAAGACCAGTGTGTGATTCTATTTGTGATTTTGTTGATGAGTTGGTTGCAATGAGATGCTTTTAGGCATGTAGTAATGAGTGGCACTCCAAGATATTTCACTAGTAGATCAGCTGCACCAATGCCAAGCAATGAAATGATGGCTTCTTGGGTGTGTTCCTCTACTCCTAAGAGGAAAATTGAGCTTTTGTTGAGGTTTATCTTTAGTCCAGACATAGAGCAAAAATGGTTAACTGCACACTTGAGAACTGAAATTGAGGAGATGTCACCATGGCAAAACAAGAACAAATCATCTGCATAAGAGAGGTGAGTGATCTTTGGATCCTTGCATCTCTAGTGGTACTTGAAATTGTGCACTCTACCCACATAATTCTTAATGATAGAGAAAGTGCATCCATAGCTATGACAAAAAGGAATGGTGAGAGGGGGTCCCCTTGTCTCAGCCCTCTTTTCCCTTTGAAATACCCTTGAAACTCTCCATTAAGTGCCACACTAAAAGATGGGGATATCATGCACGCTTGTATGAGGGAGATGAATCTTTAAGGGAAGTTGTGCAATTTGAGGCAATTTAGGATGAAATCCCATTTGATGGAATCAAAGGCTTTTTTGAGGTCGATCTTGATGGCATATCTAGCTGGCTTGGAATTCTTGTGATAGCCCCTTAGAAGCTCATGAGTGAGTAGAATTGGGTCTGTAATCTTCCTACTATGGATAAAGGCTGTTTGTGATTGATCAAAATGATCTGTGGCAAAGTTCCTTGCAACTTCTTTGCTAGTAATTTTGCAATGTTAAAACAAGAAATTGGCTTGTAATCATGGAAGGAGCGGGGGATTTTGGCACTTAGGAACCAGGCAAATGTAAGTGTGATTTGCTTCAGCCACGAGCTTCCCATTCCTGAAGAACTCTGAAATAGCAGGGATAACTGATCTTCCTACTATGTCCCAAGCTTTGTGGTAGAAGAAGGCATTGTAGCCATCTGGCCTGGTGCTTTATCTGTGCTTAGCTTCAGCATACAATTCTATATCTCTAGATGTGATGGGGATTTATCCAGGAAATGGTGGATGTTTGAATGCAGCTGCATTCAAACATCCACCATTTCCTGGATAAATCCCCATCACATCTAGAGATACAGAATTGTATGCTGAAGCTAAGCACAGATAAAGCACCAGGCCAGAAGCTGCATTGTGATGAATGGAGCAAGGTCACTGATTTGGTGAGTACATGAGGGTGATGATCCCAGCAGTCTCTGGAAGTATATTACCACCTCAACCTTGATATCCTTCTTGTTGTGTAGTGTGTTACCTGAATCAGTAGATAGAGAGAGTATTATCTTCTTGTTGGTTCTTGAGCGTACAGATTTGTGGAAAAAATTGGAGTTGCAGTCCCCTAGTTTTAACCAAGTCATTCTGGATTTCTGTCTCAAGGTGTCCTCTTCAATATTAGCTAATCTCAGAAATTCAGTAGTGAGTACTTTCTCTAACTGTCTAAGCTTATGATCAGCTGGGGTATTGTCCAGATCCATTTGGCAGGCATCAAGTTCAAACTTTACAGCTTGCAGTTTGGCATCCACATTTGAAAATTCCTTCTTGCAGCTTACTCTCAGCACCTTCTTCAGCAATTTTAACTTTTGGACCACCTAAAAAATAGTTGTACCCCTGATGAATGTTGTCCAGACTTCATGAACTGTAGAGTGGAATTTTGGGTGAGAGGACCATGCATTAAAGAATCTGAATGGAACACATCTTCTTGGAGTGTTAAGATCCAATGTGACAAGAATTGGGCTGTGATCTGAGATGTTAGGGGGAAGAAAAGTGCACTCTGAAGAGGGGAAGTTTTCTGTCCACCCAAGGTTGACCAAAGCTCTATCAAGTTTCTTGGCAATGCAAGCATCTCCCATGCTTTTGTTGCTCCAAGAATACAATATCCCACTGAACTTGAGGTCTTCTAATTCAGCTTCTTGCAAGCATTCATTAAAGTCAGTCATAGCATTGCTCCATCTCACAGATCCTCCATGAGTTTCCCCAATGTTTGGGATAACATTGAAGTCACCCGTAAGTAACCATGAATGTGAAAATATATGAGCATGGTAGATTATATCATCCCACAGTAGTTGCCTATCAGTAGCAATGTTAGCAGCTTATACAAAGGAAGCAAAGAAATTAACATTCTGCCCTAAAATTTGTGATGGTGACGGTCTACACACAAATTTATGTTACTTGAGTCTATAATTGAAGCATTGCTTTTTGATCAATTTCACTGAAAGCTAATAGTCAGATCCATTTGTCACTATTTATTGGTCTCCTGGAAGTGGATTTTGTTTTTTTCTGTCTCAAAATGTAGATTATGTGGGAGGGGACCGCAGCAAAATAAATTATGTAAAGAGCAAATGAATTCGGACTAATTTAAATTAAATTTTAAATAAGCAATACTATGAAATTGTATTTTCACAACAAAATTGCATTTTAATATATTCAATTGAGCATCGGATTTGTCGCAACATTCCATTGAATGAGTGAAGGTGCAATTTCACTTCTTATACACAATGTATTATGCTATATATATATATATATATATATATATATATATATATATATTTGATTGAGCATAATACATTGTGCAACACTCGATCGAATGACAACAATTTCGTAATAGTATTTTATTTATATATATTTGATAAAAGGAGGATGATGATAGTGATAATACTTATAAAAAGAAGATTATTACTTGAACCCATGTGATTAGTGGTACCCTCTTTGTGAACACTAAACACCATACCATTACCATCATCACACGGGCATCAACCAAATTAAAGCTATGTCCTTTGTTCACATAGATGCAATACCAAAAATATATAAACAAATTGTTGTTGGCTAGGTGGTGTTTGTTTATTTTGTGTAGTTGGGTTGCTATGTTTAGCTTTGCTTTGATGGGTGGGTGTCCTTTGTTTTTGGATTGCTTAGCCTTTTTGGGGCTTTATACTGTCAAAACTCCTCTTATTTATACAATTGCCTTTATCTTGCTCCAAAAAATAAATAAATAAAATAATAATAAATGATAATTAAAAGTTCCAAATGGACTTGCTTTATGAAACCTAAAATGAAGTCACTTGCTACATTCTCGATACCAATACAACTACTCAACATTTTGATTTGCCAGGTTTACCCAAAACACTGGCTATAGAACAATTCCTGTCTAAAAGTCTAGCTATGAAGTCACCCCAATCTCAGTTGACAGTTGCATGACAAGACCCTATAAATATTCAACTATTCTGGCATACCAAAGGAGGAAATAACTCTCCCACAAATTCACTACCCAAATCATTAATTCGGGGAGCTAAGAGAAGGGAATCAAATATCTGAAAGTGCGAATAACAACTTCTATAAGCACCTGAATATAAAGTAAAGGTGCATCTGAGATTCAAAACAATTTCTTCTGGTTTTACAAGAAAATAATCTCTAAAGAGATGCCTTTTTTTCTTCCCCTTAATGAGATGGTTATAATATTCACATCAAGAAAGGAAAATGAAGTTGATGAGGTGTCATTCTTAAAACATCCCGACATACAAAGGCAGAGCAGATAAGCATACACTGTTTGGTAAACTTGCCTCTCTTTGGGATCATTCCTATATGCTTAAGCAGCAACTTTGCTTTCTTTCTTCGTACTTCCCATAGAATAACAATTCTCACCCCAAAAACATGAACAAGACACTAATGCAAGCATCAATAGGCCAAACATACACCACACTGCAAGGCCAACAAAACAAGAAACTTCCACCTAACATTTGAAAACCCAATATAGATCACAGAAACTTATTGAGCATCTCCGAAACTGACTCATCCAATCCACTATCATTTGATAAATTCAATAATAGGGCCATAGTACATGCATCAGCATAGAATCCTTTCTCAACCATTTCTTAAATAAGTTGTATTGCCCTTAGCATCTCATTGTTTCGAAGAAATCCCTGGACAATTATATTGTAAGTTAAAGCATCCGGCGAGCAATCACTCTCTTCCATTTTCTTAAGCAACATGTTTGCTTCGCTTAACAAACCTTCCTTGCAGAACCCATTGATCATAATGTTGTATGTGCGAACAACAGGTCGCAACCTTTTGGAAGAAAGACTACAAAAGAGTTCCCTTGCAGCTTTAATGTTTCCAGCTCTGCACATACCATCAATGAGGATGTTGTAAGCCACAATATTAACATGCAGTCCACTTTCTTCCATCTCTCGAAACAAGGCCATTGCCTCGGCAAGACATTGGTTCTTACACAGTCCATCTAATAAAGTACAGTAGGTCACAATATTAGGATGTTGGCCATGGGCTCGCATCTCATTCAGAAGTTGTTGCGCAACTAGAAGTTTTCCCACATTGCAGAAACCACCTATAAGAGTGGTGTAAGTAACAGTATCAGGAACCAATCCTATCTGAGAAATTTCATGAAAAAGGCTTAGAGCCTCAGCCATTCTTTGCTTCTTACAATATCCATTAATCAGGATGTTATAGCTCTGAACATCAGATGCACAACCTTTACGAACCATCAAATCAAGTATCTTCTTTGCCTCATCAAATTTGCTTTGCAAACAATATCCGTCCATCAGTGCATTGTAAGTGACTGTATTAGGCTCCTCGCCCCTTCGAATCATCACTTCAATTATTTCTACTGCTTCTGCAACCTTCCCTTCCTTACAAAGTGCATCCACCAAAATGTTGAAGGTTCTTACATTCGGTTTGATATTTCGGCTCACCATTTCATTCGACAACCTTGTAGCCTCTTTCCACTGGTTTGAATTGCATAGGCCGTGGATTAAGGAGTTGTAAGTGACAACCGTCGGTGAAATTCCTTTACGGATCATTTCTGAAAAGAGTTGGAAAGCCTCAGCTACCAGTCTGTCCTCACAAAGACTGTCAATGATCATGCTATAAACAAAGACATTGGTTTCCCAATTTCTCTCTTCCATCTTCTTAACCAATTCAATAGCTGCGCTGGTGGTCCCTGTTTTGCACAACCCATCTATAATGGTTCCACAAGTAACTTTATCAGGTCGAAATCCTTTTGCCCCCATGTCATTAAACAACTCTACTGCCAGACCTATTTTATCCTCGCTACAGAGTCCCCTCATCAAAGTGTTGAGCATTATACAATCCACTTCATAACCAAGCTTCAAAGTTCTCCCCAGAACAGAGAAACCCAAATCGACCCGATTCACATGGCAGTAGCAATTCATCCGCCAGAGTATAAGCGTCTGGCTCTACCATTCCAGAGGATTCCATTTGATTAAGTAAAGAAATTGCAGTGGTGTAATGTTTCATTCTCACAATGGCCCCTAACAATTTAGTAAAATCCACAATTGAAGGAAGAGATCGCATTTGAGACATTTTATCAAACACTGCCAGTGCATCATTAAGGTTAGTGAACTCAAACCTGCATTGGTTTCTGACAGACTGGGTTTGAGTACTCGGACAGTGAGGCTTTTGATCTTTAACAGTTAGGGAATGAAACGAAGCCCTTAAATTGTCACTAGCAAATGGATAATCCATGACGAAATTAACACAATGCTTAAGAGAAGTTGCAGATATACGGATACCTTTCTGAAGAGAGAGAGCGCCGCCATATCTACACTTGGAAGAGGCAATAACACTTCTTTTAATCATCTTTCAGATCCTCTCTCTCTCTCTATACGTACACACACAGTCACACACTTATATGTCTGTTGTATATATATATAAAGTGAAACAAAGTCACCTGAAACTGGTTGGCTATTTTTATTCTTCGGACATCTTTCAGCATCTAGGATTTCATTTCCAATTATTAATAGTATTAGCTTATTTCACAAGTGAGGGTGGGGACCACTCTAGACTATAGTTTATTTTTATGTGTTTATAGAAGAAACACATAAAAGTGGTTTTATTTTAAAAATTATGCTTTTAGCGCGTTTAGTAACTAAAAACACACTTTTAAAAATGTTATCAAACTAAAATTTCTAACTTTTGAAACTGGTTTTATATTTTTGGGAATTGTTTATTCTTACAAAATTTCATTCTTTTGATTTTTAATAAAGAGAAGGATGTAATGTGTTCTATGACTAGTGTTTTGGAAAATCAAAATGTTAAGCAGTTCTATTGGTCATGTTTTACAAAACATCCAGAATTTAGCAAGCAACTTCTTTTTAGGTTTCACAAAGCATGTCCATTTGGCACCCCCTTTTTTTTTTTTTTTTTTTTTGAGGTATAAAACTGAACCAAGCAGAATTTTTCATATAGTTTTCTGTTTTCAATTTTCTAAAAATAAAATACTATTATCCGAATTACAAACTAAGCATGCCCAAAATAGTTTCAAAATTAATAAATCTTGGGCTTGACCTTGAATAAGAGCTACCCTTATTAGCCACTTTGAGTTGTATCTTCTTCACAAGGATAAAAAAAAAACATTGATTTGAAACCATGGACGAACCTAAGCCCAATGTGCTCCATGGAAACGTCCTCCCCATTGAAATAGGTCTAAGAAGTACTTTATTTTTTAATTATTTTTTACAAGAAATTAACACACCAATTTTGTTTAGCTTAAAATTGAACTTTAAAACTTAAATATATATATATTTTTTTTATAAAAACATCTCGTGAAGTTTATCCAATTATAGAAGGAGAAATTGTTTGAAATACCTAAAAAGTCTACACTCAACAATGCTGTTAAAATTTGGTACGAACCGTCAATTTTACCCTTAATTTTATACTAATGCTTATTTAATAAAAAAAAAAAAATCTCAAAACTAAATGACTAAAACACCCAATTCCATTATTATTACTACAGAGTATTTACTTTTCTTCTTTTATTGAAAAAATAAATAACCTTTCACAAAATTCTATATGTATCTATGAGATTAATTGAGCATGGAATTTTGTTAACTCACTTTAAATTGAGTATCCATTTCCTTCTTTGTCCTGCTAGAATTGGACATATCCATACGATTGAGTCATTAGTTTTCGAAGTAGTGTCAAAAGAAGTGCTTCAAATCATTACTATTTGAACCAAACATGTTATAAAAAGGTCTAAGTGTTTCGAATTGTTTGTTGACATGGACAAAGTCCAGAAAAACCTCTTAAATTATTTCAATATTAGACCTTGGACACATCATAATTCCAAATCAAATATCTCTAGAAAGAGGAGATCTTTTGTCTCATGGTAACCTGCTACAGTCCCTTTACGAAAATTTCGTTACCGAATTAGCCATACGCTTCACATGTTTCTAGTGATTTACATGGCATCATTAAATGATACAAGTCTTGGATAAGAATCTGCAACGCACTAAAACGCCATTGTTGACGATCTGTACTCTATGAATTTTTTTTTTTTTTTTTTTTGTATTAAGGGAATCTTTCTGCTGTTCTTCAGCTTCATTTGAATACTTTTTAATTTCACTTTGAAGTGAGTCTACTGACATTTGATGATTCTCCAATGCAGACTATAAATTAAAGATTTGGCAATAGTTGTTTGAAGTGCCTGATCTCAAATTTGGCCATGTATTAGTATGCATTAGAGCAAGTGCTAAAACATACATGTTATCTCCAATAATTTGAACTTCAGCACCCTGACCTAGTAATAACAGTATACCACCAAGTGTTCTCTTTTCTAGTTTCTAGCAATAAATAAAAAATAAAAAAATTCCGCTGTACGTACAATAAAAATTGATAGAAATCATCTCAACCGAGAGCATCTATACAATGAAAATACCATGAAACAAGTAAATGAAAGCAAAATTTTGTGAGACCGCCTTTGTTGTTTACATGGAATATGAATGGCTGCAGAAAAATACAACAATAATTGACTGTTATGGTTGCGGAATCACTTGTTTGCTTTAGGTGCTTTGAGGAGCTTTTGTGGTGGACTCGTGTATGCACGTACTATAAGTCCATTTTATATTATTCCTTTGTTCATTGTTAATTGACAGAGCCTTCCTTATGTAGCATATTTTATGATTCGATCTCTTAATTTAGTTTTTGGATAGAAGTTGGGTTTTATTATATGGACATATGTTTTGATGGTTACCATCATTTATCTATATATATATATATATAAACAAATTGTTGTTGGCTAGGTGGTGTTTGTTTATTTTGTATAGTTGGGTTGCTTTGCTTTGATGGGTGGGGGTCCTTTGTTTTTTGGACTGCTTAGCCTTTTTGGGGCTTTATACTGTCAAATCTCCTCTTATTTATACAATTGCCTTTATCTTGCTCCAATAAATAAATAAAATAATAATAAATGATAATTAAAAGTTCCAAATGGACTTGCTTTATGAAACCTAAAATGAAGTCACTTGCTACATTCTGGATGTTTTGTAAACCATGACCAATAGATGTAGTCAACATTTTGATTTGCCAGGTTTTACCCAAAACACTGACTATAGAACAATTCCTTTCTAAAAGTCTAGGAAGTCACCCCAATCTCAGTTGACAGTTGCATGACATGACCCTATAAATATTCAACTATTCTGGCATACCAAAGGAGGAACTAACTCTCCCACAAATTCACTACCCAAAGCATTCCTCTATGCTTAAGCAGCAACTTTGCTTTCTTTCTTCGTACTTCTCATAGAATAACAATTCTCACCCCAAAAACATGAAAACGACACTGATGCAAGCATCAATAGGCCATACATACAACATACTGCAAGGCCAACAAAATATAAAACTTCTACCTAACATCAGAGAACCCAATAGAGATCACAGAAACTTATTGAGCATCTCCAAAACTGACTCATCCAATCCACTATTATTTGATAAATTCAACAACAGGGTCATAGTACTTGCATTAGTAGAGAATCCCTTCTCAACCATTTCTTGAATAAGTTGCATTGCCCTTAGCATCTCATTGTTTCGAAGAAATCCCTGGACAATTATATTGTAAGTTAAAGCATCCGGTGAGCAACCACTCTCTTCCATTTTCTTGAGCAACATGTTTGCTTCGCTTAACAAACCTTTCTTGCAGAACCCATTGATCATAATGTTGTATGTGCGAACAACAGGTCGCAACCTTTTGGAAGAAAGACTACAAAAGAGTTCCCTTGCAGCTTTAATGTTTCCAGCTTTGCACATACCATCAATGAGGATGCTATAAACCACAATATTAAGATGCAATCCACTCTCTTCCATGTCTCGAAACAAGGCCATTGCCTCTGCCAGACATTGGTTCTTACACAGTCCATCTAACAAAGTAGAGTAGGTCACAAGATCAGGATGTTGGCCACGGGCTCGCATCTCATTCAGAAATTGTTGCGCAGCTAGAGGTTTTCTCGCATGGCAGAAACCACCAATAAGAGTGGTGTAAGTAACAGTATCAGGAACCAATCCTATCTGAGAAATTTTGTGAAAAAGTCTTAGAGCATCATCCATTCTTTGCTTTTTACAATATCCATTAATCAGGATGTTATAGCTCTGAACATCAGGTGCACAACCCCTACCAATCATCAAATCAAGTATCTTCTTTGCCTCATCAAATTTGCTTTGCAAACAATATCCGTCCATCAGTGCATTGTAAGTGACTCTATCAGGCTGCTCGCCTTTTTGAATCATCACTTCAACTATTTCTACTGCTTCTGCAACCATACCTTCCTTGCAAAGTGCATCCACCAATATATTGAAGGTTCTTACATTCGGTTTGATATTTCGGTTCACCATTTCATTCAACAATCTTGTAGCCTCTTTCCACTGGTTTGAATTGCATAGGCCATGTATTAAGGAGGTGTAAGTGACTACATTCGGCGAAATGCCTTTACGGATCATTTCTGAAAAGAAGTCAAAAGCCTCATCTACCAGTCCGTCCTTACAAAGACTGTCAATGATGATGCTATGGTCAAAAACATCAGCTACCCAATTTCTCTCTTCCATCTTCTTAACCAACTCAATAGCCGCAGTGGTGTTCCCCGTTTTGCACAACCCATTTATAATCGTTCCACAAGTAACTGTATCAGGTCGAAATCCTTTTGCCCCCATGTCAATAAACAACTCTACTGCCTGACCTATTTTATCCACGCTGCAGAGTCCCCTCATCAAAGTGTTGAGCTGTGTACAATTCACTTCATAACCAAGCTTCAAAGTTCTCCCCAGAACAGAGAAACCCAAATCGACCCGATTCAAATGGCAGTAGCAATTCATCAAGATGCCCAGAGTATAAGCGTCTGGCTCTACCATTCCAGAGGATTCCATTTGGTTAAGCAAAGAAATTGCAGTGGTGTAATGTTTCATTCTCACAATGGCCCCTAACAATTTAGTAAAATGCACAATTGAAGGAAGAGGTCGCATTTGGGACATTTTATCAAACAGTGCCAGTGCATCATTAAGGTTGGTGAACTCAAACCTGCATTGATTTCTGACAGACTGGGTTTGAGTACTCGGACAGTGAGGCTTTTGATCTTTAGCAGTTAGGGAATGAAACGAAGCCCTTAAATTGTCACTTGCAAATGGATAATCAATGAAGAAATTAACACAATGCTTAAGAGAAGTTGCAGACTTACGGATACCTTTCTGAAGAGAGAGAGCGCTACCATATCTACCCTTGGAAGAGGCAATAACACTTCTTTTAATCATCTTTCAGCTCCTCTCTCTCTCTCTCTATACATACACACACAGTCACACACTTATATGTCCCTGTATATATATACAAAGTAAAACAAAGTCACCTGAAACTGGTTGGCTATTTTATACTTCGGACATCTTTCAGCATCTAGGATTTCATTTCCAATTATTAATAGTAGTAGCTTTAGCTCACAAGTGAGGGTGGGGACCACTCTTCCAGTGGTGTTCACTCTGATTGTGGTTGGTTGCAGTGGAATAACATGAAATACTTGGGTCTTTAACTAAAAAAAAACATGAAATACTTGGGTTACACCAACATTTGGTTGTACTTGTATTTTTTTTTTTTTTTTTTTGGTAGTAGAAATTTTATTTTTACATTATCAAGAAACATGAAACACCCACTGCTCTGAAAACAGAGATTTACTACTAGACTACAGTTCTTAGTGAATTGAAACACATCAAAACGCACTACTGGACTATAATTTATTTTTATGTGTTTATATGAATAAAAACACATAAAAGCCATTTTATTTTAAAACTTATGCTTTTAACGCTTTTAGTAACTAAAAACACACTTTTAAAAATGTTAGAGATTTTATTATCAAACTAAAATTTCTAACTTTTGAAACTTGTTTTATATTTTTGGGAATTGTTTTTTTTACAAAATTTTATTCTTTTGATTTTTAATAGAGAGAAGGATGTACTTAGTTCTATAACCAGTGTTTTGGTTATATGCTAGGGTTGTAGGTAAAACCTGGCAAATCAAAATGTTGAGTAGTTCTATTGGTCATGTTTTACAAAACATCCAGAATGTAGCAAGTGACTTCTTTTTAGGTTTCACAAAGCATGTCCATTTGGCACTTCTTTGTATAAACAGTAATGTAAGGCTACCATAAAAACTTTGTGACTATATTTATATACAAATCTTTGGTAGTCGAATTTTTATAGCAATTCACCAAGACTATAGTCTAGTGATACTTCGTTCTGTTTCGAAGAGATAATTGTGTGAATGTATTTTTTACAAATATAAATATAAAATTTATGCTTCAATTTAATTGAGTGAATGCACTGATTAAATTAAAGCAAAACCTTCTAAAATGTAGGAACTTCAGAGATTTAAAGTAGTCTCGGAATTAATAAATCTTGGGCTTGACTTTGAATAAGAGTTACCCTTTCTAGATTCTAGATTAAACCATAGGTATGCCACTTTGAGTTGTATCTTCAGTCCTTCACAAGAATTAAAAAAAAAAAACATTGATATGAAACCATGGACGAACCTACATGGCCCAATGAACTCCATGGAAACGTCCACCTCCACTAAAATAGGTCTAAGAAGTAGTTTATTTTTTAATTATTTTTAACAAGAAACTCACACACCAATTTTGTTTCGCAGAAAATTGAACTCTCAAACCTAAATTCTTTTTTTTTTTTTTTTTTTTTTAAAAAAAAAGGGTAAACTATACTAACATCTTGTGAAGTTTATCCAATTATAGGAGACGTTTGAAATACCTAAAAAGTCTACACTCAACAATGCCGTTAAAATTTGGTACGAAGTGTCAATTTTACCCTTAATTTTATACTAATGCATATTTAAGGGAAAAAAAATCTCAAAACTAAATGACAAAAACACCCAATTCCATTATTATTACTATAGAGTATTTACTTTTCTTCTTTTATTGAAAAAAAAACACCCCTTTGTTGATGAGGAGAGAGTGAAGACGACTACAATTTTTCACAGAATTCTATATGTATCTATGAGATCGAATATGGAATTCTGTTAACTCATGTATTCATTTCCTTCCTTTTCCTGCTAGGATTGAACATATATGTCCTTGAGTTTCCGAAGTAGTGTCAAAAGAAGTGCTTCAAATCATTGCTATTTGAACCAGACATGCTCTAAAAAGGTCAAAGTGTTTTGAATTGTTTGTTAACACGGACAAAGTCCGGAAAAACCTCTTAAATTATTTCAATATTAGACCTTGGACACATAATAATTCCGAATCGAATCTCTATAGAAAGAGAAGAGCTTTTGTCTCATGGTAACCTACTATAGTCCCCTTACGAAACTTTTGTTATCGAGTTAGCCATACGCTAGCTTTACATGTTTCTAGCGATTCACATAGCATCATTAAAATGATACAAGTCTTGGATAAGAATCTGCAACATACTAAAACGCCATTGTTGATGATCTTTACGGTATGATTTTTTAGTTTTTTTTGTATTAAGTGAATCTTTTTGCTGTTCTTCAGCTTTATTTGAATACTTTTTAGTATCACTTTGAAGTGAGTCTATTGATATTTGATGATTCTCCAATGCAGACTATAAATTAAAGATTAGGCATTAGTTGTTTGAAGTGCCTGTTCTCAAATTTGGCCATGTATTAGAGCAAGTGCTAAAACATACATTAGTATGTAAATTTGGCCATCTTCACCACTCTCTATTTTATCTGTACCTCTCAAGCCCCATCTCAAAAATCGGTTTATTTTGATTCTTTGTCCCTTTACATTCTACCGGGCTAACTCACATTCTTACACTTGACAGTGGCAAAAGCTCAGCTGTCAAGTGTAAGAGCGCGAGTTTGATCCTCGAGATCGAACAGCCATTTCATGCAGTTAATGCTTAAGATTAGGCCAGTATCTAGTTTACCCTTGTTAGCACCGTTGATTAGCCATTTCATCAATCTTAATATTGAAGGGGAACCATTCACTCAATTGTCATATAAATAATTAGAAGCTGCTTTTCCTTTTTGTCACATTGCAAACACATGGATTCTCCAAGTTAGCATAGTTTCTAACATGTTCACTTCTGTTATAACAAATTGAAAAGAAGTCGGGGGTTCGAGCCTCTATGGAGGCATGGGTGTGTGAGTTTGCTTAACCTTCCAAAAAAAAAAAATTGTAAAGAAGTCTGACAAATAAGCTTGAGAAATCGGTTGAAGAATGATTTTCCTTGTTTATAGTTTTTGAAAAATCTTAAATACTAGGTTTTATACCCAAGACTAGATTATTAAGTATTGACAACCACAATGTTGGCCACAAGCTTTAGATGTTTTGGAGATCATTCACAAAATGTGAAGATGTTTTGGTGATCCACATGTTTTAGTATGTACCACATTTAATTCTAAAAAGATTGCATTAATAAAATTAAAGATTTGTCCCTCCCTATGTTTTAGTATGTACCACATTTGAATATAAAAATATTGCATTAATGAGAATAAAGATTTGCCTATTTTTATGCTTATTGTAAGATTTAAATAAGCTCTTCCTTCCATAGAGACTTTATATTTGTATTTTTCAATTTACAGGTCAAGAGGTTTCATATTGTAACAATTTTGGAATTTTGAATATGTATATTTTCAATAAATTTCTCTCTGCTTATTGTAGCAAAATTAAATTTCAATTTAAATAATATTAGAACCCTGGTTAAAAAAAGTTAATTTTGACTCTATCTTAACACCATCTAATAGAAATGTGCAACATTATCGCAATCTTTGAATCAAAATCAAAAATCCTTTTAATTACTTCCTCCGACCCAAAATAGATGGAGTACAACTTATGAAAGCATTTTTTTTTTTTTCTTCATATACCTCATGCCATGTCTATCAAACCCAACAGAATTATGTTATATATGTCAACCCGAACAAACCATTTTAATCACAATACACTCACTACCAAGGTTTGAACCCCCGACCTTTCCTTTGGGAGGAAGGGGTAATACCGCTGGGCCAATTAGTCCTTTGGTCTGGACCACATAACTTCTTTAATAATAAATCATGTAATTTACGATCCAATACTACTTACTTAGTAAACTATTTAATTCTTTTAAATTAAAATTATTAAATGGGTCATGTAACTTGTTTTAAGTATAAAATGCAAATCATAATAGAATGGATGAATGCATGATTTAATTAATGAAAATGAAGGCTATTAGATACTAAAATTGTTCTTTTAAAAAAAAAAAAAAATACAATACAATATTTATATAGAGTTTATATTGAAATAACAAAAAAGTTCATTCTAATTGGGTCAAACATGTTACTAGCTAATCAAATTAAACTTACATGTTAATTAAACTTGTCGAACTGAGTTAAACATGTTGAGCACACAATAACACAAACACAACCAAAATCAATACAAACTCACTCACTCTAAATGGATGAATTTGGAGAGAGAAGCAAAAACGGACCAAACTTGAGGGCTTCAAGAGCTTCTCTGTGGTCTTGTAATTTGAGGGCTTCAAGAGCTTCTCTGTGGTCTTGAGATTCTTCAACAAATAAAGCATTTGTCGGGAGAAGAGTCGGCTGAAATTGAAATCGAAATCGAAATCGAACATGTTTTAGGATTTTTTAAGTGTGATGCGTAAGCAGAAATGAAAAATGATTTTTTTCTTTTTAATTTAAGAGGATCTGGTCATTTTCTTTAATTCTAAATTTTTTTTATGTATGGAGAGCAATTTGATTTTACAGCCTTTGTATCTCTCTACCGAGCCATCTGCAGATCTAAATGAAGTGAGTATTGACAACCAAAATGTTGGCCACGAGCTTTAGATGCTGAATTTCAAAGTTACAAAACTAAATGAAGTCGTGAGCGAGCAGATCCTTTTTGGGGCAAGTGTTCCTGAGGCTTCCGCAGAGCATTTCATATTTGACAACCAATCACAGTGTGACACATCATTGTATTGAGAGAGTGCTAACAATACTATTAAGACCGGTATTAACTAATAACTACCATCAATCACATTGAGACTAAGGGCCCGTTTGGGAAGTGTAGTGTGATGTAGTGTACTGCTCTAGTCTAGAACAGAACAAGTGTTTTATAGTGTGATGTTCTGAAATGAGAACAAAACATATTTGGTGTTCCAAATTTGCTCTGAGAATTTTGGAACAAAAACATGGTAGAACATGTTTGATAATGTATATTGTTCTAAGAAATATTAGAACAAAACATGTTTGGAAGAATAAAAGTGTAACCAAAATCACTAAAAAAAAATCATGAAATATATATTTTTTTTAAGTGACAAATTCCAAAACAATAAGTTACCAAAAAAAATTGTTGGGTTTGGTTTGTTGAAAAATTACCAATAAAAACCTGTAAATATTACCAATAAATTTCATTGCATGAAATTAGTACGAGTGTTGGTTTTTTTATTAAAAAATTACCAATAAAAATCTGTAAATAAAAAATTTGCTTCTTCAGTACCTTTTTACTAAAAATAGAAAAACAAATTTAATCATATATTATATTATCTAATAATAAGTCACAACTATTTTCTTTCTCCATTTAAATTTAAATTTTTTAAATTTCAGATAGACAAATATAAAAAATGAGGATTCAAGCTATTTTGATATATATATACAATTTTTTTTAAAATTTCAGATAATATATATATATATAGCAGGTGAAAAAATTGCAAGAGATTTGAGAATTTGGATCAAACAAAAATTCAGTTAAAAAAATGCAATGGGGGGTTCGTAGGAATCGGCAGATGAGAGCGCACAAGAGCTCGCCGGAGTGACAGATCTACGCGCCGAAGCTTTGGGTTCGTCGGAAAACACAGAGGTGGGGTTCGTCGGAAAACGCAGAGCTGAGATAGTTCTTGAAAGAGAGAGGGGGGGCAAGTTCACAGATCTGCTAGATTTTGTAGTTTGCAATTGCAGAGAGAGAGGGGGCAACTTCAGAATTGAGAACGAGAATAGAGATGGAGGTGGGTTTCGAACTTCTGATTCTTGTAGATTTTGTAGCTTACAGTTGCAGAGAGAGAGGGCAAGTCAAAGTGTTTTTTCATAAATTAGGGCAAGTTCACAATTGAGAACAAGAATAGAGATGGAGGCAAGTTCACAATTAGGGCAATGTTCCACCGATTGTTAAATATGTGTTCTCAGAATTCCTGCACTTTGGGCTGTTGTTCTCTTTTTTACAGTGAATAGTGGGCTGGCTGAAATTTGGGAACACTTTGGAACATGATTTTTTTGTTCCGGAAATTGGCCCAAAAACAGAAATTGTTCTAGCACTGTTGGACACAATACAGCCCATACCAAACAAGTTGGTGTCCTCAATAGTGTCCATTTGCACTGTAAGGAAGGGCATAGAACAAGATGGAGCATCCCCCAAACAGGCCCTAACCTGTAAAGCCCATCAATCACAATGAGTTGGTATTGTTTTAGGTGCCTACTTTTTTTTTCCTTCCTTCCTACTTTTCCATACATTTACTTCAAAAAATGGAAACCTCATATATATATATATATATATATATATATATATATATATATATATTAACAAGCATATACATATTAAACGTTCCATGATATTTAATTGGTTACTATCAAAAAAATAAATAAAAATTAATACATTTGAAGCAGAAAGTGTAAGATTATTTATTTAATTGTGGTCCATATGATTTGGCCATGTGACATATTATTTGGTGGTTAAATAAAATAGATTTCAGATTAATATTATATTATTTGGTCAACTTTTAATTACCTTTTTGATAATTACTTATTGGAGAAGTGTTTTCCTTTCTTATTCCTTACTTTGATGGAAAGTAGAATTACATTACCAAAAGGAAAACTGATCCTCTCTCTACCTTTATAAAAGTGCATATACTCCATCAATTATGTACGATTAATGATACAACACGTAAAAGTTTTATGTGTGCAAAAGGCCAAGAGAGAGAAATCAGTTTCTACCTTTGCCTGTTGATCAGAGTTGCAGATTAGTTCGTGATTAAAGGATCTCGACATTAGACTTGATCTCAACAAGGTTGGCTATCATGGTTCAAGGTATTTATATCTAACTATATTTATTTATATATTATAAATATGTGAAAATTATGAAGTTCTAAATTTATGGGATTCATGTAAATTTGTGATTAATGGCTTAACACGAATAAATTAAAGTTTACAGAAAGAACAAAGACAAGTGACGCCATTGACTCTTCATTAAATATATTGAGATAATCTTCAGATTCTGATGATACGTAATTGTCCTCCCTTCAAATTTTGGTGTAGTTTCTTAGTTGTACTCATAATTTCATTTTTCTTTCTTTGGAGTTTCATCTCAAAATCATCAAATTATGGATAAGCATGCATTTCCATCTCACACGGTGTCATATATAAGGGCAGATCCAAAAATGCATAATGGGGTGAGGCTAATCTATTCTGGAGTGGACTACTCCTATTGTATTTTTTTTTCTTTTTCTTTTGAGCTGGGCTAAAATTACCTCTAATAGCCCCTAGATCCACCCTCCTCGTATGTTTGTTGGGCTTGAGCGGAATCGGCCCAAGAAGCTTTATTCAAATTGGAGTGATCCAGATAAGATTTGCCACTAATTGTTGTAGTAGTTTCACGTCTTAATCTAATTAATAGCATGTCAATAAATATATATAAATATATATATTTACATATATTCCTTTATATATATATATATACATATATATATATACACAATATTTATGCTTATATAGAAAGAGACACTATTACTTGATGACACTCCCCTACTAGTCACTACACCATATCCCATACCATTAGAGCCATGTCCTCTGCACATAACCCTGTTCACTGGCACCCATTGGTCTGGTTCAACTTAAATATACCCAAACACTCCTTTTTCCCTATGGGTTGTTGCTATCCAAAACAAGCTTCTGACCAAACACAAACCTAACCTTGACTTCTTCATGGAACCAAATGTGTGTTCTATGCGTCAAAGATGACGATACTCATAATTACCTGTTTTATGAATGTTAATACTATCTATTTATATTCGGTTGTATGAAATTGAAGTCTTAGAATTATAATCCATAAAATTTGAGAAAATTTTAGTTAAATTTTCTGTAAGTTTGAATTAAACTTTTTTCTAATTCCATGAATTCTAATTCCAATTTCATGGAACATAAGATACAAACGAATGGTCCAACTTGAGTGAGTTAATTTGTTGGACCCTTTGTACACTTGGGCTTGGTTGAGCTAAATGGGCTCGAAGTCCCCGTATTTGAAATTTTTTATTTATTTATTATGTTTTTTTTTGGCTGGGCTTGGTTTCGGCTTAACCTGTTGTTTGTGTTTTGTTTTGCTCGGTGGTATGCCCCTTTGTTCCTGTAAGTTTTCTTTTTATTTATGCAAGTTTATTTACAGGAAAAGAAACAAATATTGAAATGAAATTAAATAAGGAAGTGAAGCAAACAAGATAAAAAAATAATAATAATAATAAATAATCATTCACTCTAGAAGTAATTGTAAATTACAAAAACAGAAGTCTCTAATTCGCAGATGGTATGTTGGATTTATCTAACAAGCCCAAATTTGAAATTCTAGTGTGTGTGAGAGATAAATATCTGTTGGCAAAGGTATTTATGAGATACAAGCACACACACACACACATATATATATACACACACACGTTGATACAAACACATATATACACACACACACGTGGAGAGAGAGATTTAGAGAGAGAATTTGTGTACTCTCATATTCTGTAAGGCTACCAAACAGCCTCGCGCCCCAAAATCATTATTATTATTATTATTTTTTTTTTTTTTGGAAGATAAAGCAACTGAAATTATTTATTGAAATTAAGGAAACAAGGAGGGCCTTAGGCCAAGAACAAGCCCAAAAGGCAGCAAGACAAGCCCAAAAGGCAGCCCAAACTAAAAACTATAATACAATTTAGCACTGGTAACTGCAATTAACAGAAAATTAGCCGTTAAAAGCGACCCCAATCCAATCCGGTGAGAGGATAGAAAATGTCCGGCGCCATTGCCGGAGAGAATCAATCTGGAGGTCTCTGAGGAGGGCGAAAGATCCCATTCACACAGGATCCTATCTGAAGCATGAAGTTTCTGCAAGCAGCCCAATTTAAGGATGGAAGTGATGGTGTTGCAGATGCGGGTGAGCACCAATCTTTGTGAAGCTTTCTTCCCTCTGAAAATTCTCTCGTTGTGTTCCTCCCATGTATGGTAGACAATTGAGGAGAAACAAATCTTGCGAATCAAATTAGATGCAAAGTTCTTCTTCCATTGATTGCTAGTAAAATGGATTAGGTCATCCCAGTTTGTAATTGAGGAGTAGAAGTGAGCTCTATACTTGATGTATCGCCAAAGAGGTGAGACAAAGCAGCAGTTAAAAAACAAATGGTCATGTGTTTCTGGTTGAGCACGACAGAGGACACAGGTGTTGTCATGCTGAGCCATGGATTTGCTATCCAATGTGGGAAGCTTGGATTGTACTGCGAGCCATAGGTTGAACTTCACGTACTGTGTACTGTGAGTTGGGTTTTGGTTGAAATATAAAAGGGTTAAGTGCAAAACAAATCCCTTTACTATTGATACAGTGTAAAAAAGTTTTTGTGTGGTATAAAACCTTCTTATACTATCGATTTGGTACAAATAATTCCCTGTATGTTACAAAATGACGACCCTCACATCAGTTGAATAAATTAATAACTATAAATATAGGCCATGTAAAATGACCATTTTGTCTAATTTGTATAAAATTGTGTTTGTTTGGGACAAGAATAAAATAAATCTCAATTTGTATAAAATTGGAATAAGCTAAACCAAATAAACCTAAAAAAAACCAAAACCAAACATGCCGTGTCCTCCCACCATGGCCGCCGCCTCCTCCTCCCACTTCCTCCCCACCATGGCCACCACCCCCTATTGCTGATCTGTCGTCCTCTGAAGTTCATTGATGTCTCTCAAAGGCGTATGATCAAAATAGGAATCCAAAAGCGTATCCCATTGAGTTCGTAGTGAAAATGGGTTTCCGATCCCAGAATACAACTAGAAAGCATCTTTCGCTACCAGACTCCTTATGCGTAGCCTCTCATTCTTAGCTCCGGCATAAGTGGAAAATTCCATTTGTGGCACTCCTTATTTGTTGATCACTCCTTCAGCTACCACTTCAGTCTGGCTTCACCGGGATTCTGATTCTATAGCACTGGATTTCGGCGTTCGAGATCAACTCCTAAGTTGATGATAGACAAGGACCCAGTAAAGCTGGTTGGTTGATTTTTGTAAGTCAATTTCTATCATTTGTATGATATGAGTTGAATCAAATTTCATCCAACTTCTAGATTGTTCTTTGATACTTGGATTCATTGTGACCCTGTGGAATGCATTTTTGTTCTCTTTGATTAACATGATTTTCAGTTGATTACAAGGGTGGATCCAGGATTTCTAGGTGGGGTGGGCTAACATTAAACATGAATACTAAGGAATTGGTTTGGGCCTTTATTTTAGTATGGTGGTTGAATTTACTTGGGCTTCATTGGATTTTTGGGGTGGGCTAATACTATTAATTTTTTTTTTTTTTGGGCTGGGCTAATATATTAGTATAGTAAAAAAAAAAAAAAATTTGGGGTAGGCTACAGCCCACCTTTGCCTACCCCTGTGTCCGCCCCTTGTTGATTAGTTTTTAATTATAATTATAATTTTATTTTATGTGTTTATTGAATTGATAAAAAATTTTAACAAATTTACAGACATAAGGAATTAATATATATATATATATATATATATATATATATATATATAAATAAGACACACTTAGCCATATGGGGTTATATGCACATATGGGTGAGGGGCAAAATAAGAATCGAAAGGGTAAAATAGGGTTTTCATATTTAGTTTTGGTCAAAAAATGGTCAAATGGGTTTATTTGCACCTTTTTAAAATTTTATGAAATAATATGTACATTTTCAAAAAGTAAGGACTAGTTCTGCACAAACCCTATATATCAAAGAGGTTTTTGCACTTAACCCAATATAAAATTACTGAAAAAGTTGGGCTTATGAGTTATGATGATTGATGACTTATGACCTTCAAACACTTAAGGTTTTTCATTACTTTTGCAAAATTACATGCATTCATTTACAAGCACACAATTGAAGAAGAAAAATTCATTATAATGTCCTTCAAACTATGGGCTGCCTAAAGTCATTCTGTGTGCCACATTCGACTGATATGGCTAGCCACTTACAGTGACCACCTTAGTCAATGGGCATAGTGCTAATTTGAAATTAGTTAGGCTTGCTCGTGGCGAGCTTGTTAGCCATCATCGTGTGACGAGCTCTACACCAGATGCCTCGACGAATGCCTTGAGGTGTACATGGCACCAAATAATGCCAATCATTGAAGTGGAAAATTTTATGAAGTGAGCTATTATCATTTTAAAAATAAGACAATACTTAGCACCTCACTAGTGAAGATATATACCGTCCTCATCGTTAATATGAACTAATAAAATATGAATATATCTTTTTGTGACCAGTACTTAGTTCTTCATTAGTAAGGAGAATCTACACCATACTGACCGCTGATGTGAACCAATAATAAATGGACATGTCATCTTTAATTACTAAATTCAATATGGTGGGATTCTATGATTTGGTAATTAAAATAGAATGTGTCCATTTATTATTGGTCCATATCAGCAGTCAATATGGCCGGTATAAATCCTGACTAGTGAGGACTTAAGTATTATTCGCATTTTTTTATTACCAAATCAAAGAAGGTGTATGTACCTACAATCTCTGATTTGGTAAGTGAGTATATATCCACATATTTGATTTGACAATTAAAAATGTGGTATCTATTTATTATTGGTCCACATTAGTAATGAGAACGAATACATCCTCATTGGCGAGGAACTAAATATTATCTTTAAAAAAATATATTTATAAAATGGACGTCCCTGACATGCTACGTAGGACCTCATAACTTACCATTGTGGTGGAACTTACAACTACGTAAGACTAAGTCAAGTGTTTGACACAATTATGGTAGGCCTTATAAGTTATAGTTGTGGTGAGCCTGACAATACTAAGTCAAAGCGTTTAACGTGATACTTCCTCTGTCCCAAAAAAGATGTCATGTTTGTGAGTCACAATTTTCCAAACAGGATATTTTTTCTGAGACAGAGGTAGTAGTACTTTATTATTATTTTGTTTTGTGTCAGGTTAAAAAGCATAGGGAGTGGTGACACGTGGGCCCTATATTTAAGGACTCATAATGCACAATCCTTGCCACATGGCTTGTGAGAGACTCAACCCAGGCAGGCAGAGACATCAAGGCTCCATTTTAATTAAAGGGTTTTAAAAAATATTGGATTTATGTTCAGCCATTTAAAAAATTAGAACATAAAATTGAAATGAGTGATTAAAATTTAAATTTTAGCAACAATGTATGTATTTCGAGATACTATTTGAAATCATGTGGGCAAGGATTTTATTCCAACCTCTAATCTAATATTCCTTTGATTATAACTTATAAGACTTAAATAACCGATATTTTGTTTTTAATTAAATCTATTCGTTTCAAATCTATTCATGAATTCAAATGGAGCTTAAGTGATTGTCAAATGACATATGTTGAGAAATGATTCATTCTCCAACACTTTGAAACGCGTCCACAGGATATAATGAGTGAAGCGTTCATACAATGCAATGGGTTGGGAGAGTGAGTCCCGCATTCCCGTAGGATGTAATGAGTGGAGCTAGCTTTTATACAATGCAATAGATTGGGAAAGTGAGTCCCTCCACTCCATTGCATAGTGAAGCTGTTGGCTCTCCATTCGTTTCAAAATGTCCATTCCATATAATTTTGTCTCCGTGGTGAGTCTCTCGGGTTTAGGGGACAACACACCATGTAAGGAGATAAGATTAAAATTGCATGAACAATAGAAACAGTAGACACATATGGCCTTCTTTTCCTTTTCTTTATAGGTTTGACTGAGATGGCTTTCATACTTATTTGTCATATTATTAGCGTACAAAGAAGTCTTCATCACGGCTCTTACATATGCATTTGCTGCATAACGGTCAATTTTTTAGACAAAGTGGGAAAAAGCAAAGTGAAGCTCCTCCCCATTTCTTTTCTAGAGTAGATGTAAGGGCGGTTGCCATGGCGGGGTGAGGGGTGGGTGGATCATAACTCAGCCATGAGTTGAACTTAGCCCCAGATGTAAGTGATGACCTTGTGGGTGGGTGTGCCGTAGGCAGGTTATCACACTGGCGAGTTACGGGTGCATAACTCCACATCGCCTGAGTAAGGAAAATTTGAAGTGCTTATATGTGGTGGTGTTATTTCTAATTGGTATGTGGTCTTTTGGGGTAAAGTCCAAGATCAAAACCGTGCAGGCTCAGGTACAAAACAGACAATATCATATCATGTGGTAGAGTGGGTCTTACAAATAGTATCAGAGACTGACCCAGCCACAAGTGTGCCGACGAGGACGTCAGTCCTCCAAAAGGGGTGGATTGTGATGACCTGTGACCACACTGGCGAACTAC
The DNA here is from genome assembly GCF_030987335.1 of Cornus florida. Lineage (NCBI taxonomy): Eukaryota > Viridiplantae > Streptophyta > Magnoliopsida > Cornales > Cornaceae > Cornus > Cornus florida. The sequence continues at coordinate 33,745,209 of NW_026775578.1, read as the reverse complement.
GAGTGCACAATCTCACGTAAAACACTCTTTGCGACTTCATAGATAACTCGAATAAGTTAAACTCAATACTCTCATTTTTTTCAAAGATTCCATCTTTATACATTAAAATGGTCTACTGACATAATAGGTACATTGATTGAGGTAATTTCATTCAAAGATTCAATATTTACTCTTTAAAACACTCTTCGAGACGTCGCAAGGAACTCGAATATGTTTAACTCAAAACTTTCATTTTCTTTCAAAGATTAAATATCCCGTTTCATACCTTTCCACCAAAACTGTCACCGCAAATTGTGATACATCTTCATACTACCAGGATGAACTGCGAGTCGAGAATGGTGAAAATCCCGAAGAACAACGTCACGACAAGACAGAGGAACAACCATCTTCCCTCTGTACCTGAGACCACTGTCTGAATGCAAAGTCCAACCCTCTACATTCTCGCCGCGTTAAAACACTATTCGGGACGTCATAGGGAACTCGGATAGGTTTAACTCATAACGCTCACTTCTTTTTAAAGATTCAATCTTTATATATAAATGGTCCAGGGACAAAATAAGTCTCAAAAGAAGTGCTTATTATGCCAGTACAACCTTTTAAAGTATAAAGATTGAATCTTTGAAAGAAAATGAGTGTTTTGAGTTAAACTTATTCGAGTTCCCTGTATATTTACTCTTTAAAACACTCTTCGAGACGTCGCATGGAACTCGAATATGTTTAACTCAAAACTCTCATTTTCTTTCAAAGCTTGAACCTTTATACATTAAAAAGGTCTAGTGACATAATAAGTACCTCTATTGAGGTAATTTCATACAAAGATTCAATCCTTACGCGTTAAAACACTACATCGCCTGTGTAAGGGAAAGATAAAGTGCTTATATATGGTGGTGTTACCTCCAATTGTTATGATGCCTTTTGGGGTAAAGCCCAAGATTAAAATCGTGTGGGCTCAGACCCAAAGTGAATAATATCATACCATATGGTAAAATGGGTCGTTCCATGTAATCTGGGTGTTAAGCCTAGAAAATGGTAGATCACCTCAAACAACCTCAAACACACCCAACTGAAAAGAAAAAGTTTTTGAGTCATTCCATCTGGGCCTCTGCTTTTACGTTTCCTAACCTAATGTGGGCACCATTCATGGTTTCCTGGCCTTTACATTGAATTTGGAAAAGTAGGATGTGATATACAAACAAAATAATGAGTGGAAATTCATTAAGCTTTGACTTGATGACTTCAATTACCATGACAGACGAAATCGAGATGTGAACCAATGGGTCAACTCACCACTTGTACAGCTACTATAACAGTGCTACTGAGATGATAATGAACAGTTACAAGAACGACCAACAATCTGTTTATAGACCCTAGGGCAGGATTGCGAAATTCATGGAATGGAATCCAAGTGATGCGACTATTTAAAATGAGAAGCAGAAATCGGAAAATAAATAAATAAATCTAGTTCAACAATGAGATGGGTTACAACAGACAAACACATAACATGACACTGGCATATTTTTAACCACGTAGAAACACTAGCACAACATTGCAAGGCAACAAAGAGTGAAAGCAGATACTTTAGTTGAGTGCCAATCCTGGAGTATGAACTATAGAAACATATCACATTCACATCATATAAACCATTAATATCCAAATCCTATCCAAGAGTCTACCTACGAAGTCACCCCAATCTCAATTGACACTGTTGCATGCTAGGGTCCCATGAGCCTATAGTATTACTATTCACCTAGTTGGCTTAAAATTTTGTTAAAAAAGATCTTACAGACCAAAGGAGGCAGCAACTCTTCCACAAGCTCACAACCCAAAGCATTAATACGGGGTCCTTTGCAAGCTAGAATATTGGAGTCAAATATTGTGTCAGTGGGAAGAACAACTTCTATAAACAGCTGAATATACAGGGAAAGTTGCATCTGAGAATTCAGAAAAATATCTTCTTGTTCTACAAGAAAATAATCTCTGAAAGGTCTGATGGATTTGAAAGGGGTGCCTTTCTTCCCCCTTAATGTGATGGTTAAATTAGTAACATCAATCAATTAATACAAAGGTAAGGAAGGCATACCTTCTCTGTACCAAGTGTAAACAAGAAAGGAAATGAAATTTATGAGGTGCCATTCTTGAAAACTCCTGAGCGAGAAAAGGCAGAGCGGATAAGAACACATTCTTTGGGATCATTAAAACACCATTCTCACATGCTTTAGCAGAAACTTCTCTTTCTTCAGAGAAACAATCACTTTCTCGTTTTCACCCAGTCACCTTCCTTATCCCATCTAATCAACCAGTTTCATACAAATCTCTCCGGCATTCTTCTGAAGTTCTCCAACATCACCCAACTCAGGTTCTCTCCTTCGTTATTCGCACTTCTCATGGAACAATAATTTCACCCCCAAAAGACACCGATGCAAGAATCAATAAGCCATGCATACAGCACACTGCAAGGCCAACAAAATGTGAAACTTCTACCCAACATGAGAAAACCCAATAGAGATCACATAAACTTATTGAGCATCTCCAACACTGACTGATCCAATCCACTATTATTTGATAAATTCAATAATAGGGTTATAGTACATGCATCAGCAGAGAATCCCTTCTCAACCATTTCTTGAAAAAGTTGTATTGCCCTTAAATTCTCATTGTTTCGAAGAAATCCCTGGACAACTATAATGTAAGTGAAACCATCGGGTGAGCAACCACTCTCTTCCACTTTCTTGAGCAACATGTTTGCTTCGCTTAACAACCCTTCCTTACAGAGTCCATTGATCATAATATTATATGTGCGAACATTAGGTTGCAACCTTTTGGAAGAAAGACTACAAAAGAGCTCCCTTGCGCCTTTAATGCACATACCACAATATCATGATGCAATCCACTTTCTTCCATGTCTCGAAACAAGGCCATTGCCTCGGCAAGACATTGGTTTTTACACAATCCATCTAACAAAGCACAGTATGTCATAATATTAGGATGTTGGTCACAAGCTGGCATGAGTTGTTAGGCAGCTAGAGGTTTTCCTGCATGGCAAAAACCACCTATGAGAGTGGTATAAGTGACACTATTAGGAACCATTCCAATCTGAGAAATATTGTGGAAAAGTCTTAGTGTCTCAGCCATTCTCCCTTCTTACAATATCCATTAATCAATATGTCATAGCTTCAGCAACCGATCTGTCCTTACAAAGACTGTTAACGATCATGCTATAAACAATGACGTTGGTTTCCCAATATCTCTCTTCCATCTTCTTAATCAACTCAATAGCCACACTTGTGTCCCCCGTTTTGCACAACCCATTTAAAATGGTTCCACAAGTAATTGTATGAAGTTGAAATCCTTTTGTCACCATGTAATTAAACAACTTTACTGCCTGACCTAGTTTATCCTGGCTATAGAATCCCCTCATCAGGGTGGTGAGCATTTGTACAGTTCACTTCATAACCAAGCGTTCGAGCCAGAAATCGACCCGATTCAAATGTCAGTAACAATTCATTATGATGCCTAGAATAAGCGTCTGGGTCACCTATTTCTGAGGACTCCATTTGCTTAAGTAAAGAAATTGCCATTGCCTCGGCAAGACATTGGTATAACAATTGATTAAAATGCACAATTGAACGAAGAGGTCGCATTTGAGACATTTGAACGAACAATGCGAGTGCATCGTCAAGGTTTAGTACGTGAAATCAAATCTACTTTGCTTTCTCACAGACTTCATCAATTGGATTCGACTAGTCATAGAGTGAGGTTAGTGAAATTGTCAATAGCAAATGGATAATCAATGAGGAAAAAGTACCTTGCTGGAGAGAGAGCACACCACATCCAAAATTTGAGGCGGCAAAAACACTTCTTTTCATCATTTTCAGCTCCTTCCCCCCTCTCTATGTACACACAGTCACGCACTGTAAAGACGGTGGTTTATTCGGTATTGGGACCTGTTTCACCAAGACTTTTAATTGGAACCAACTTGTAATTGTATTTTTTTAACTAAAAAAAAAAACTTGTAATTGTATTTAATTTATCAACAAAATTTATATCCAAAAAATAAAGAAGTCAAATTGTGCATAATACCATAATTTATTGACAATTAATTCAAATTGAATAATTAAAAGAAAAGAGTGAATATTAATTTCAACTATATCATATGTGTTAACAAACATAACCATCAATTAAAAATTAAAACTATAGAAAACCCTTATCGAATTTTAAAGGCATTTATAATTTTTTTGTTATTAGTTGAAATTTATTTATTTACAATTTTTATTGTGTAAAAGGCCAGTAATCTAGCCTCACAATATATATATATATATATGTATATATATATATATATATATATATATTATTTTTATATACAAAATTAATATAAAGTGATCATAAAATAACAATTAAAACAATTATATGAATAGCCACAAAATTTAATTTGTAAAGTAACAAAATTGATGAATTTTTAATTTAATTTTTGTTTTTGTTTTTATGATGGGTTATAATAACTTGAGAGCTTGTTGGAAAAAATATATATATATATATCTAAAAATAAAAAAAATAAAAACAAAAACAAAAGTGTCGGACTTTGTAGTATTTGTAATTTTCTTGTTTTTATTTAAAATTTATTTATTTGCAACAGTTTGTTACGATGTAAAAGGTCTGTAATCTAGTCTCAGAGAAAAAATAATAATATATTTTTCATATTATTACCTTTTATACAAAATTGATATAAAGTGATTATGAAGTCAATATATATATAAATAGCCACCAAATTTGCAAAGTAAAATTCATTAATTTTTTTTCATAGAGATGTTCTCCATGTTACCCTAACTTTTTACGACATGTTTGCATTACCAATGAGATTTATAGGCAACATTCTCCCTCATGCATGAATTGAAAGATTTTAAAGTGTTGTATTACGGTGTAAATTTATAGATATTTTAGAAGAGAATTCTAAATGCTCCTATGGGTCTCATTTGTACCCAACAAGTGCTACACAACTCTAGGATATATTTTTTTTCTATATAAATATAAATATATATGTTATTGTTTTCAAATTATTTTCAAATATTAAGTTCAACGAAAATAGGAGAAATGTATGAATAGTCTCAGTAGTGGAAAGAAAATTAAGTAGAAATTATATCATCGGTGATAAGTGCATTCTGAAATTAATTTTCTATAAAAAGAATTAAAAAAAAAATACACAAAGCAGATAATTATTAATACTACTATTACTGGTATTTCTTTTCTTTTGGGCCCATCTCCATAAGAACAAGAAAATGTTAAAGAAGATTGGTCCGTTCTGGCTTCTCACTCCAAATTCATCCATTTAGAGTGAGTGAGTGAGTTTGTATTGATTTTAGTTGTGTTTGTGTCATTGTGGGCTCAACACGTTTAACTCATTTAGACAAATTTAATTAACATGTAAGTTTAATTTGATTAGCTAGTAACATGTTTAACCCAATTAGAAAGAACATTTTTGTTATTTCAAGATAAACTCTATATAAATATTTTATTTTATTATATTGTTTGTTTTTTTATTTTTATTTTTTTTTAAAAAAAAAAAAAAAAACAATTTTAGTATCTAACTGTCTTCATTTTCATTAATTAAATCATGCATTCATTCATTCTAGTATGATTTGCATTTTATACTTAAAACAAGTTACACGACCTATTTAATTTAAACGAATTAAATAAGTTACTAAGTAGGTAGTATTGCATCCTAAATTACATGATTTATTATTAAACAAGTTATGTGATCCTGTCAAGTCAGTCATGTAAAAAAACAAGTGATGTTTGTGATAAAAGTTCTTAACACTATTATTAAAATGGTGTGATGGTGTGATTAGAGTTTTTGACACCATTATTAAAATGGCGTGTCCGGGTTGAGTATATAACATAATTATGTTGGATTGATTGATATGACATGAAGTATATGAAGAAAAAAATATATATATCTTTCATAAGTCATACCCCCTCCGTCCTAAAATAGATGGTTACTAACACAATTTCCAAAGTAACCGTCTATTTTGGACGGAAGGGAATAATTAAAAAGATCTTTGACTTTGATTTAAAGATTGCACTAATCTATCTTTTTGCACATTTATATTAGATGGTGTTAAAATAGAGTCAAAATTAACTTTTTTTTTAACCAGGGTGTAATATTATTTAAATTGAAATTTAATTTTGTTACAATAAACTGATTGTGTCATTTGAATTTGTTGACACTTTAGGAGAGAAATCTATTTAAAAAATACATATACAAAATTCCATAGTTGTTACAATATGAAACCTCTTGACCTGTAAATAGAAAAATACAACTACAAAGTTTTTATGGAAGGAAGAGTTTATTTAAATCTGAGTAATACTTACACCGAATAATTGCAGTGAATTATGTAATCGAATAATTTTTAATTAGCTATTTATACTAAATACAAGTAAGTGAATGGTTTTACTTCCTTATTTGTTGTATAATTGACCAATTAAAAAAGTAGATCTAGCAATTCACTTCAACTATTCGGTAAAAAAAATCATTTTTCTTTTAAATATTGCAATAAGCATAAAAATAGGCAAATCTTTATTTTTATTATTGTGATATTTTTATATTCAAATGTGGTACATAAGGAGGGACAAATCTTTAATTTTATTAATGCAATCTTTTTAGAATTAAATGTGGTACATACTAAAACATGTGGATCACCAAAACATCTTCACATTTGTTTTCCGAGTGTTTTGTTAAAATGCAATTACAAAACACTCAGGTGTTCTATTATCATTATTTTTTGAAAAAATTTGCATTTTTTTTTTCAAACCTTAAGCTGGGATTTTTAGACAAGGGTCACTCTTTCTTGCAACTCATAGGGTTTTATCAAATCTCATTTCTGCATAAAGTTTGGTTTTTTTTCTTTTGTTTTATTTGGTTGGAAAGTATAAACTTTGGTCCTTCGTTATTTGTACATATTTTATTTTGGTAAAAAAATATATATAATTTGTGAAATTTCAAAAATGTAAATGTAATGAGTACTAATATCAAATAGCTAAGGTTGTATTGTAATTAATTGCCTTTTAACTTTCTGATATATAGATTCGGACCATTCTTGAATAAACACAGAGTTTATCTTTCAGTCTTTGTGGATAATTGTGTGGAGCTCAATTATAGAATTAGCATGGTCACTCTCATGTTTGTATAGGTTTATATTTTATTTGACGATGTTTTGTGGACAAAATTTGTAGGGATTAACTCAATATATAAATCTTGTTTACATTGGTGAATTGCATAAAAAAAGACATCCACAAAGTGACATTGGGAAAACAGATCATCTTCCTATTGTAGGAAAAAAAAAAAAATTTAGAACAATTATTCTTGTTCCCTTATTATGCTTTTATCTTCCTTAATCAGGTCTTTAGAACCTTTTATTTGGGATGAGCCCTAATTGAAAGATCAAACGTGAATGAATAACTCAACTCAACAAAGTCTTGTCCCAATTGTGCATTAGTGGCTACTTGAATCTTGTTTATCATTCGCAATTAGTAGCACAATTCTTAATTAGAAAGTCTGTTTTAGTGGCTACATGCATCATTATGACAAGAGAGTTCGATAGTCAAATAAATTCGACTAATTTCATATAAGTAGAGGTTGATGCCATCATGACGTCATGATGATATCAGCATCTTCTCACATAAATCGATAGGAGTTTGTCCAACTTTCAAATTATAAATCATTTTCTATCTAAAAAATGATTTATGAACAAGTAAATTGTTTTGCCCCTTGTATTAACGGAGCAATAGTTGTAATTTTGCTGTAAATTTCAAGTATGAGAAACTGGTTTGATCTCTATAGAGTTTGTTTACATTTGTAGTTGTTAATTATAATTTAAAATCATGTTCTTCTGTTACCTTTATTTGACTATTTCTCATGTGTATCTCCCATTTCCAGATATTTTCCAATGCTTACCCATTGGTAGATGAATTTAGGGAACGGTAGCTAGTGTTGGGTGGTCACCACAATTTTAAATCCATAATGCAATTGACAATAATTTGCACAAATTACCGTTCTCAAATCAAACTTGTTTTTTCAAGTTTGTCACTCAGAATATATTACACTGTACTCGGTAATGATCCATTGATTATCAGACTCAAACTTTGATTATAATGGGGTAAACTTTTTAGCATGTATATGATAATCTTTAACGCTTTAAGTGTCCGGCTCTCCATTTGGTGTGTTGGCTCTTCATTCGTTGCCATGTTTTTTTGGGGCTAATGCACAAGTAGGTAAAGTTAGACCGTTAGATGTATTAATTTGTAGTACTTTATATCTCAGTTAAATCTTGAATTTACTTCTATTTTTAGTTTCAGTTTAGAATAACATTTTAATTGAGCTTAGGAGTGAAAACTTCAATTAATACGACAAACATTAATAACTACAGAAATGCAAACTTGAAAGTAACACCCACTGCTAAGCTCAATTAAAACGAGGAGGATGAGAAGAGGGATTCCAAGGAAAAGAACAAGGAGGAAGAAGATAAGGGAAAGGAGGGGGAAAGGGCAAGGAGCAAACTTGTGATAATCTTGTCAATTTTTCTTCTCTCTTTATAAGCATAGTGTAACCTTACATTCGGTTTGATATTTCTGCTCACCATTTCATTCAACAACCTTGTAGCCTCTTTCCATTGGTTTGACTTACATAGGCCGTGGATTAAGGAGGTGTAAGTCATTCGGTATATATGTGTGTGTGTATATATATATATATATATATATTTTCGAGCGAAGATATGACTCAAACTGGTATACCTATTTTTTTTTAGTCCATAATCTAATAAAGGTAGCTCTTATTCAAAGTATGTAATGTGTTCTATTGCCAGTGTTTTGGTTATATGCTAGTGTTGTAGATAAAACCTGGGAAATCAAAATGTTGGGTAGTTCTATTGGTCATGTTTTACAAAACATCCAGAATGTAGCAAGTGACTTCTTTTTAGGTTTCACAAAGCATGTCCATTTGGCACTTTTTTGTATAAACAGTAATGTTAGGCTCCAGGTGATACCATCAAAATTTCATGATTATATTTATATATAAATCTTTGATGGTCGGATTTCTACAGCAATTCATTAAGATTATAGTCTAGTGGTACTTCTTTATGTTTTAAAGAGATAATTGTGTCAATGTATTTTTTTGCAAATATAAAAAGAAAATTTATATGTGTGTGTGTGAATACTAATTAGGGAAAAAAAAAAATCATGGACGAACCTACACGGCCCAATGGGCTCCATGGAAACGTCCACCCCTCCTGAAATAGGTTTTAGAGTACTTTGTATTTTAATTATTTTTTACAAATAACTCACACACCAATTTTGTTTAGTTGAAAATTGAACTCCCAAGTCTAAATTATTTTTTTTTTTTTAAATATAAATTATACTAACACCTCGTAAAGTTTATTCAATTATAGGAGAATATTGTTTGAAATACCTAAAAAGTCTACACTCAACAATACCGTTATAATTTGGTAGGAAGTATCAATTTTATCCACAGTTTTATACTAATGCTTATCACTTGGTGACACTCCCCTACTGGTCGCTACACTCTATCCCATACTAGAGTCATGTCCTATGCGCATGACCCTGTTCAGTGGCACCCATTGGTCTCGTTCTAACAAAAATATACCCAACATTCATCATAATGTCCTTCAAACTATGGGCTACCTAAAGTCATTCCGGTGCCACATTCGACTAATATGGCTAGCCACTTAAAGTGACCAGCTTAGTCAATCGACATAGTACTAATTAAAAATTAATGAGACTAGTGAGTCTGTTACCCATCGTTGTGTGATGAGTCCCACGCCGAATGCCACGCTCACCATTTTCGCATCACAACAAATGCCCTAAGGTGTACATGGCACCAAATAATGCCGTTCATTCAAGTGGAAAATTTTACGAAGTGAGTTATTATTATTATTTGAAAAATAAGACAATACTTAGATCTTCATCAGTGAGGATGTATACCGTTCTCATAATTAATATGAACTAATAAAATATGAACATACCTTTCTCAAACAATACTTAGGCACTCACTAGTGAGTATCGACACCATACTGACAGCTGATGTGGACCAATAATAAATGAAAATGTCATCTTTAATTATCAATTCAATACGGTGGGGTTCTATGATTTGATAATTAAAATAGGATGTGTCCATTTATTACTAGTCTACATTATGATGTAATCCTCACTAGAGAGGACTAAATATTATTCGTATTTTTTCATTACCAAATCAAAGAAGGTGTATGTATTTAAAATCTGTGATTCGGTAAGTGAGTATATATCCTACCATATCTAATTTGATAATTAAAAATGTGGTATCATTTATTATTGGTAGTGGAACTAAATAGGGGAAAATGCAAGAAACACCCCTAAAGTATACTTTTTATAGCACTTTTACCCCTTATTTAAAAAGGTGTGCAAAAAACACCCCTAAACTATGACATTTATGCAAATAGGTCCTATTTATAAAAATTGGACTAAAATACCCTTAGCAACACATTTTATAATATATATATAAATATATATATATATTGTGAAATGACTAAAAAGGGCTCTGCCCTTCTTCTTCTTCATCTTGGTGGTCGCCAAGGGAAGGGAAGGCCGGAGAAGATACATATATATATATATATATATATATATATATATACACACAGACATATATATACAAATATATATACACATATACACAGACATAAATATACAGATAGATATATGTATTTATTGTAAATTTACAAATTATATATATACACATAACCACTGCCAACCAAACCAAATTCTTCAAACACCAAAATCTAGCCTATAGAGCCAACCACCAAAAGTTGTAAGACCCATTCGCAAACCCCACATCACCATAGTCTACCGCCGCCGTTCGCCATACAGGAATCCTGACTTGTCGTCGCTGTCCGCCGGTTAGTCTGTGGTTAGCTCGACGGAGATTGAGAGTAACGAGGACTTCCTCGCCGCGCTGACTCACCAGTTGACTTGGCCCACTCTGCAAGAAACTCAGAAAAACACTCCTCGTCCCCAAAATATCGAGGTATGATGCTATAATCTTTGATTTTGCTTGGTTTTTGTCATGAATTTCATGAGAATATGTTCAGATTCGGTGTTTGTGTTAACTCAGAAGACATAGGTCTTATCCGGATCGCCTCAATCGACTCTCAGTGGAATCGGAAGCTAGTCTAACAATGGAAGCCCAAACGGTCCTTTTCAGGTATCGTCGCCGCCGACGACACTTGGAGTCTAATTAACGCAGCGGCTGGACAGGTGGCTAGGTTGAAGATCACCGGTGGTGAACCCAGAAGCAGAGGACTCCTTGGACCCCCTCGCAGTCACAATCCGGTCTATCCTTCGCCGCCGGTGACAACTGGGTTCGGCCATGAGCATGTGACGCCTCCGTCTTTATCTCCCTCCCCGGAGACGCCTCTTTCTTTATCCCCTCCCGGCGACATCAACCTCTCACTCCCTCCTCGGCGACGTGTATATGCATATATCTGTCTGTGTATATATGTGTAATATGTAAATTTACAACAAATATATATATATATATATATATATATATTTATGCCTGTGTATATGTGTATATATATTTGTATATATATGTCTGTGTATATATGTATCTTCTCCAGTCTTAGCTTCCCTGGCAACCACCAAGATGAAGAAGAAGAAGGGCCAAGCCCTTTTTAGTCATTTCACAAAATATATATTTTTATATATATTATAAAATATGTTACTAAGGGTATCTTAGTCCAATTTTTATAAATAGGACCTATTTGTACAAATGTCATAGTTTAGGGATATTTTTTACACGAGAGGGATGCAATATGCACTACATGTATACTATAAGAGTATTTTTTGCACTTGACCCAACTAAATATTATCTCTTAAAAAATATATTATATAAAATTCACTACCCTGACACGCTATGTTGGACCTCACAACCTACCATTGTGGTGGACCTTACATCTATATGGGACTAAGTCAGTTGTTTGACACAATTATGGTGGACCTTACAAGTTAAAGTTGTGGTGGGCTTCACAACTGACAGGACTCGGTCAAAATGCTATATTTTGTTTTGTGTGAGGTTAAAAAGCATAGGGAGTGGTGACACGTGGCCCCTATATTTAAGGACTCATAATGCACAATCCTTGCCCACAGGCTTGTGAAAGACTCAACCCAGGCTGGCAGTGACATCAAGGCTCCATTTAAATTGAATGGTTTTAAAATTAAAAAAAATGGATTTATGTTCAGTCATTTAAAAAATTAGAACATAAATTTGAAATGAGTGACTAAAATTTAAATTTTAGCAACAATTCGAGAGAGTTATGTATTTCGAGGTACCATTTGAAATCATGTGGGCAAGGATTTTCTTCCTGCCTCTAATCTACTATTCCTTTGACTTGAATAAACGATATTTTGTTTTTAATTAAATATATTCATTTTAAATCTATTCATAAATCCATATGAAGCTTAAGTGATTGTCAAGTGACATTAAAATATATTCATTTCAAATCTATTCATAAATCCATATGAAGCTTAAGTGATTGTCAAGTGACATATGTTGAGGAATAATTCATTTTACTTTGAAAAGGAACGCTCTCGTAAGTTGCAATGAGTGGAGCGTTCGTACAATGCAATGGGTTCAAAGAGTGAGTCCCAGAAGCACTCCCGTTCCTCCCATAAGATGCAATGAGTGGAGCATTTGTACAATGCAATGGGTTGGGAGGGTGAGTCCCTCGACTACAGTGCATAGTGAAGCGGTCGGTTCTCCATTTGTTTTCAAAATATCTTCTCTGGTTGAGGGTAACACACCTTAACCTGCTCGACCTCTGACCCACCAAAGGGAGAGATTTTTGCTTCACCACCTAAAAATCATGATGAAATTGTATGATTTTCAGGTGAATACCACCTGGTACAGGTTTTATTTTACCTATATATAGGCTGTGAACAGTAAAAATGGAACTTAAATCCAGAATTCTTAAGCGAATATTCTCAATCATTTCAATTCTTTATGGATTTGAGGTACTTCAAGTTACCAATGGGGACAAAATCTCCCTTAATTTTTCCATCCTGTGGTATGACTTGAGAAAGTATAAATTAGATAAGCATTTAATCAAACCATCAACACCATTTTGATCCTTCATTGTTTTCCAATACTAGGGAGTTCCATTAAAAACATTTATTCAATTTTATTTATTATATTCTCCAATACAAGGGAGTCTATTTCTCACAAGTTGAGTTCAGCTTGTCCACTCTTGAGGTACACTGATTCCATATCAAAGTTTAGACAACCTTCTCTTTCCCTGAGCATCCTTGTTTCGCCACGGACATCTTTTTCGCTTGCTTACTTTTTCCACCTGAAAAAAAAAAAAAAAAAGGAAAAAAAAAAGGTAAATATTCAGAGCAAAAATATAATGCAAAATTCTTAGAAATTTACCTTTGACAATCCTACTAGCATTTTTCTTTTTCTTTTTTTTTTCTTTTTTTTTTTTGTGAAATATATCAATGCTCTTGCAATCTCATCATGCATAATCCACTCATTCATGAGATCAAGGATGATCATTGTCAACAAAGAACGATAGAACCAAACCACATGATCAGCGACCAAAACAGAGTACTGAGGTAGATATGCTATAGTCGAATAATCAAATGAAAGCAGAAATTTTTTTATTTCTTTTTTGGGTAAAATAAATGAAAGCAGAAAGAATTGTGTTCTTGTCATATTAGAATTGGGTACATCTAATGGCGAAGGTGACTGGATAGAACTGGCCTTTTTATGTTCCCCAGTAGAAAAACCTACAGTCTTTCGGACAAAAAAATTATAAAAGCACCATCATTCTTTATTGCTTCATTCGGAAAACCAACTTCACTCCTACGCCTCGCTCAGCCAGGAACCTGAACTATCCCTGACTAGTAGAAGTTTCGTATGAGACCCCCCGATTAGCTAGTATATTGATTGTCCTGGTTTCACATGTTTACTTACTAAACTTAAATACCTTTTTTGAACACCAATTTATAAAAGGCCCTTTATTTCTATTGAGATTATACGCATTTATGTCCTCTATAATGTAATCTCAAACTTTGTATCCACAAGTCATGTTATTTTCGCGGTATCTTAAATCATGAGTCACATGTCACAACCACCACATTGTTAAATGCATTAATGATGTGATAAGGAGGATAATAACTAAATAAATGAAACCTCCTCTCTAGTAAGAAACCCATTATCACAAAGAAGATAGATTTAGAAGATTAATGCAATCTGAGATTAGTATCACTGCATATGCAACAATGTGGAGAAGATAATAGATATGAATGCTTTGGATTCTTTGAACAGATAAAACCAAATCTGCTTTTGAAAATTCGTCAAGTTCACACTTATCAGAAAAAATTAAAAAAATTAAAAAATATTGTTGAGTTAACAGTTTTGAGATTTGTAACTTACCCTTTTTCTTTTTGAGCATAGCAGCGGTTGCATCTGTGACAGAGGGATGGAGAGAAACAGCTGTCCCTCTGACTGGTTTAGCTTCCTTTGTAATGGCTGCAACAGAGGGAAGAAAGACACCCGTCCCAGTAGAACCAACAAAACCCTTCACTTCCTCTGCCTTCATATGAACTGCCCGAAAGTCGTTTTGCTGCTCCTGCAAATCGCTACCATGCTCAAAGTTCTCAACCTATGATGACAAACATAATACAAACTATCACCAAATCCAGACTATAGTATGACAAGTTTTCCAAATAAAATAAATAAATGGAAGAAAATATTATTAATAAATAAATAAAACAAAAATATGAATGTTAGTTTCTCTTTTCTTGATAGGTTATGTGTGATGTATTGTTGTGTCCAATCCTTGCCCTTTACTAACTGAATAAAGGTAAGGGACTTTTTTTAATTTTTGTATGTTTTTTAATAATTATTATGAAAAAAAGACTGTAAATAACCTATGTCATTCAGTGAAAAAATTCTGATATTTCCTTAACTCTCTAGATAGAATTGGTGTATTACGACTGTACAGGGAAAGTGATCCAAGACCTGCTTGAAATGCAAACTGATTGCAATCAAGGGGAAATCCTATAGCCCCAAGAAAATCCTAGACATCGTTCAACATGATCCAAATTAATTAGCTTACTGTATATATACACATATATACAAGTGCAAAAGTCTCATCTCAACATGAAGGGAAAGGTAAAACAAAATGAAGGTAGGATAGATATAAATGCATAACTCTCATCTCAACATTAAAGAATAAGGTAAAATAAAATGAAGGCAGGATAGATATGGCTTCGCAATCATGATTCATAAATATCTTACTTTTACCAACTGGGAAAAAAAT
This sequence comes from Cornus florida, assembly GCF_030987335.1. Classification (NCBI taxonomy): domain Eukaryota; kingdom Viridiplantae; phylum Streptophyta; class Magnoliopsida; order Cornales; family Cornaceae; genus Cornus; species Cornus florida. Next base: position 33,729,847 of record NW_026775578.1, on the reverse strand, counting down.
AATAAAAAATAAAGAAGGGAAAGAAAAAAGAGAAAGCAGCAAGAATCGAAGAATACATAATTAGAAATTTCTTCTGTAGATTTCACCGGCTCATCAATAACCATCGCAACACATTCTTTATCAATGTTATCAATGTGAGATTCAACAGGAAATTTATCAGAGCCTATTTCTTCATAGACATCAGAAGGCAGCCACTTTTCACCATCCTCTAAATTTGGAGGAAATTCTATCATGGTCACCAGCACAAAGAAAAACAAGAGCAAGCAAGACACAATAGAGAAGGAGAGAATAGAGAGAATATATAAATTTATTTCAGGGGACTATGCTGCTATATATAACCAGCCGTTTTTCAATTACTGTGACGCTGCTACAGTAGTAAGGAGTGAAAAGAGAGAATGGACAAAAAGACAGGATATACACGCATGCATAAAAGAATAAAAAAAATTGTCGCAAATACTTGTGTCAGAGACATGAAATTTCATACTTTGGTTTTTTAATGATGACAGGTATTAGAAGGCAGGATATATAAAAACATATGTGTGCACCCGTGTGTTTGCAACACGTTGCGTAAGACGGTACGAGACATCTAAATTTGATGCTTTTGTTCTGAGATGATGATGCGTGTCACAATGTCAGATGACCTAGATCATGGTTAGGCCATATAAATTGTGCTACTTGTCAATTCCACCCTGTGCATTTGTGAATCACTGTCACGTGAAAAGAATTCGAGTTCAATTCATCTGGACTAAAATTTGTACTTGTTACTTTACATGCGTTTGAATAATGGGAAATTAAAGAAAATGATAGCATTAGTTAGGTAAGAAAGAAAAATAGGAATGGACAATGTTACCCCTCCTCCTATTTGGATAGCTAAGGAAAGAGAAGTATATGGAATAATTAATGTTAAACATAGTAGGTGAAGTGAGTGTAATAGAAAAGAATGGAGACAAAGAATTCACCGTTTTGTGAAATCAGTGTTTTTTATTTTTTATTTTTGTCTTAAGGGCATTTTAGGTATTTCAGTTTTCAAAATGACAAAATGTCCTTATTTGCTCAATTTGAAAACGGTAAAGGGAGTTTTTGAACACCAAGGGCAGATTTGCACATTCTGTATATAACAGGTTTTTTTTTTTTTTTTTTTAACTTTCCCCTTAAAGTTGATATAATTCCATGTATGGCATCAAACTGTCAAAATATTTCTAATCATAATGTAGGTTTTAGTTACAATATCTATCTATGTCCATCTGTATTACTTATAGAAGTCTATAGAGGTATAAAACAACAATTGGACAACTATGATACAAGTAAAGAATTGTAAGCACTTACTCAAAATCTCACTTACCAAATTTCATTGTAGAAGACTACCGGGCCATTGGCGCAGGTGGTATAAGCTCTCCTCCCAAAAGGGAAGGTGAATTGTTCGAGCCCCACATGGGGAAGTATGGGGTGTGTGAGTGTGTGCCTATATTTCTTACCTACCAAAAAATCCACAAGTTGATTAGAACGTTGATGCCAAAATGCACTTTTTAGAACCATTTTGATTAGAACGTTGATGCACGGAATCATAAATTTGACCTTCACATGCCTAACCTTGTACTTGTGATGGTGAAGTGTCTATGTGAAGCGCATGTGTCTACCATTAGTATAAAATTAAATCAAACAATGCCATATGTGATAACAAGTTGCAATCTTACATGAAAGGTCATAAACAAACTGACAATGTGATTGATATTCGTGCTGTGTAATCTAAAAAAACAAGATATGTCAGTCTTATTATAAAGAATGGAGATGTTAACTCCATACTTAGACAGGATAGTTGACAGACCCTTAGAACTTAATATCTAATTTGGAATCTACATGTAACTGGAGGGTGGCTCCATTCTATTCTATTTAAGTTCTTAGTCATGTAGGAGAAATCAGTTTTTAATGTATTTCAATCAATTTGAGTCTGATCTGTTATCAGGGAGTTCTTATTGGTCAATCTTATCTATTTGAAAATTAGAAAAGCCTCTAATTGCCCATTTCATGCAACTGATTTTATTCAAAATTAATTATTCACTTCATTCCACTTTTTAATTTTCCAATACAAGGGAGTTCTATTTTAAACATTTATTCCATAATATTTTTTATTACTCTCTAATACACTTCTTTCTAAGGAGAGTTCATTACATCTCTAGAGGTAAACAGATTACAGTTGAAAGTTGAGACTACTTTTTCTTTTGCGGAGTTTCTTTTTTGGTGACAGATATCTTTTCAGTCCCCTGCCCAGTCTTCCCACCTAAAAATAAGAAAACAAAAGAGAACATGAGGGTTTTCTAATCGATTTAAATTTGTAACTATCAACAGGAAATGTAAAAGGATATTTTCAATATGTAATTCATTAATGTTTACATTTATAGTTGTACTAGAATGTTTTTCTTCAAGTACATGGTTGTAATCAACATGTCAAAGTTCTTGCAGCCTGTCACTTATCAAAAAAAAAGTTCTTGCAGCATCTTAGAGCTTTATTTTATTACTCCTGCTTGGTTTTTAGGGCTTTTTTAATATAGCAGTAGGAAATGTCTTGCCATTGTCGATTGGATTGTACTAGGTTTCCAACAGAGATATAGGACCTCAGTCAACTAAGCAAGGATTACGGCTTGTCAAGAATATGAATGAGCTTTAACTTTACTAATAAAAAATAATTTTAAAAAATAAAAATAAAAAGAAAAGAATGAGCACCAATCATATGATTTTCAGCTATACTAATGCAGAATGAGTACAAGAGATGAAATTCTATAAGAATCAAATGCAAAATATATCTAGTTGTTATCTTTATATTGCCTAGTGAAGGGGACTTAAAAAAAAATTATATGACAGCCGGTAGTTATTTTATACAAGAGTCTTAGCCCCCTATGTTTATTTAGTTGGCCCCCTATGTTTATTTAGTTGGGGACCATTGGATTGAAAGGAAAAAGAAAATTAGAAAAATAACATATTTAGTCCTAGAAAGAAAGAGAGAGGAGATGAAAAATGATAAAACCTTCTAGGTTTTGTTAAACAAGTTTTTAGTAAATTACTATTTGTTGATATTTGATCGGTAGAAATTTGATATACATAGTTTAGACATGGCAAAGAAATTTACAAAATTTAACCAACAAAAATATTTCATACCTCTCAAATTATCTAGTTTATCTTTATTGTTAGCTATTATTTTTTAAGTCCAAATTTATTGTGATATATTCCAATTTATCGGCTGGGTTTTTCAGTATGCAATTTTTTCTACTAATGTATGTAAGCCTTTATATTTGTTCATTTCAAATGCATTTATATCATCATCTAGAATGTAATCTCAAAGTATTCATTAAGGTGAAATATCGAAATGTTTGTCTAATGAGATCTTGTGAGTTGTATGATATCTTAGAACACAATTCTCACATGTCAAAGCAATAAAATTTGTGAAGTAAGGATAATGGTTTTATAAATGCTAACGGAGCTCCAGCAATGAAGCTATTATCTCAAAGAAGTCATGCTTAGAAGGTTAACTAAATCTCTATAAGCCAGACTGGCACAAATCAGGATGCATTAACTCTATATATAAGACACTTTGAGGAAGACAGATTATATAAGATTTTAAATTTATTCAAATAAAGAAAATCTACTTTTGACAAATTTGCATGCCTGTGCTGCTTTAAATTCATAACTTACTTTTTCTCTTTCTGCGCAAAACAGTGGTTGCATCTGCAACAGAGGGTTGAAGAAAAACACCAGTTCCTCTAACCGGTTCAGATTCCTTCGCATGGATTGTAATGCGCGGAAGAAAGACACCAGTCCCTCTAGAACCAACAAAACCCTCTACTTCCTCATTCAAATGAACCGGCCAAAATCGATTTTGTTTCTCCTTCGAAATAGTGGTTACTGCATGCTTAAAGCTCTCAACCTATGACATGGAAAATAGTACAAACTATCACAACACTTCAAAAATAGAATAAGTCCAGTACTGCACAAAATAAATAAGTGAAGGAAAAATTAAATTAAAAAATCAAAGAAAGAAAGAATCCATGGATTGCCATTTTGTCGTTTTCCATAGGAAATGCATGGTGTACAATGTATCCAGCCATTGCTCTTTACCAGATGATGTGATCGGTTTTAAAGAAGAGATTGTTTTATTTTATAAATTACTTATTTGACCTTAATTAAAATAAAGACTATATATGACCTTCATTAGTTAATAAACGAAAACTGATAGATTCTCTCTAGATTTCTACCTGGACTTGAGTTTGTGCATCAGAACTATAGGGAGATTTGAATCCAGATATTGATTGAAATGGACATAGATTGCTATCACAGGGAACTCCATTAGCACCAAGATAACCCTAGACAGAATTCAACATAACCTGAATTATTCAGATAACCAATATATTCAAACCAAAATCTCATTGCAACAAAAAAAGGAAGGTAAAGTAGAATGAGGGTAGGGTTATAAGGCTTCACAATCATGATTAATAAGAATCTACTTTCTTAGAACAAAAGAAAAGAAATCAGAATTGAAGAATACATTGGATGAAATTTCGAAATCAGATCCGATCGGCTCATCTAAAACCCATGCAGCACATGTTTTTGCGATGTTATCAGCAAGAGCATCAGAAGTAAATTTATCAGGGACAATTTCTTCATAGATATCAGAAGGCAGCCATTTTTCACCATCCTCTAAATTTGGAGAAAAATCCACCATAGCCACCAGCAAGGAGAAAACAAGAGAGCAAATAAAACCAGAATAACAAGAGAGAGGCATATATGTATGTACATATGTTTCAGGCAAACAATGCAGCTGTATATAAGCAGTCCTCACTTCCATATGCCACCAATTCACAGGTAAAAAGAGAAAAAGGACAAAAACAGGTAAATTAAAAGAGAGAAAAGACGGGATCTACGTAAAAAAAATTAAAGTCCTGTTTGTTTTGGTATTCATCCTAGTGTTTCCATTTTTTGCATTTTTTGAAAATAAAACAATTAAGAATTATTTAAAAAGGTTGCTCTCAGATCGTTTCATTTTCTAATGGATTAACATTTTTTAAAACACATAAAATTTTTTGTAGTTTCTCATAAACAGGTTTGAAGGATTTTTTTTTTTTTTTTTTTTTTTTTTCAGAAACAGTTCTAAAAATATCCTAACAAACAGTTTTTCATGTAATTATATATAAAACTTAAATATGCTCCACTGAAACACGTTTTCCATGATGCAAGCAATAAGCTCTGAATATCTATAAAATAGAGTTATGCCCTAATTCCCAACATATTCTCAAAGGCAACAATGCTATTAAAAGAAAATCTTTCTCTATACATATGTAAATCCTTTGGAAAAGCTAATGTAAATTGTTTCAGGGATCATACATCATAATATATGTAAAAAAAAAATACATAACAAACAAGAAAACATGAACATAAGACTTTCTGTAATTTGGACCCACAATCATGAAACTAAGCAATAATTTTTAAAAATATTCTGCCAAACAAGTTTTTCACATCATTTTTCTTCTCTTAGAAAACAATATAAAAAAATACTACTAAACATGTCCCATATATTTCATGTTGCCTAACATATTCCACACGTTTGTTGTGGTGTGATGAAAATACCAATCCTTGTACAAAGGGCAGAAAGAATCTTCTGGCATTCCCTTGGCAGAGAGGGCAGTTACAAATCCCAATCCTAGTAAATCAATTACTTCATGTTTCAATTTAGATGGTGGATTGCCTATTTGAGTATTTGCCTATTTGCCTTTCAATTCTGATTAAATTAATTCTTGTGCTTGCAGTTGAAAGGTGAGTACTTTATGGCTGTAGTGCTCCGGAGCTTCAACCTATTGCAGTCAAAGTTCTGAGCCAAAAGACCCAATTGCAAATGCGCCTAATCCATATAGAAGGTCGAGGAACAAACTGCAATATGTTTTTCCAAGTTTTCAGCATTTGGTGCCTATTCATTATGATATGAAGCTGAAGTTGAGGCATTTACATAGGAGAAGTCAGCAGGAAATTGACAATAGCTTCAACCCCATCAACCTTGACTACAATTTCGAAATGGATCTCTTGATCCCATGGTTAGAGGAGAGGGAAGATCCATTACTTGATGGTCAGGATTATCTGGTTGGAAGGGTGATGATGACGAGGGTTACAGCATGACACAAAACTACTACTAGTCACCGTGCTAGTCAGCCTCATGACCTTGGTCCCTCCACTTCTCATGCTCCAGACTCTTAGAATAGACCTTGTCATTCATTAGTTAAGAGTGATCAAGGCAGTGATGGATTGCACTCATTTTATTCTAGTGATGATGGCCATGGTAATGGAGGCTCTGGAGGTGGAGCCAAAGGATATGATTATATTGGTTCTTCAGGATAGATAGGAGAGGATATTTCACTTCCGTCTTTAACTCCCAAACCTTCAAGCCAAGGCGGTGGAGGTCCTAGTAGATTTACTATTTACTCTAGCAGAAGAAGGCACCGAAGGGAGCCTGAGTTATCCAAGGAGTAGCCCTCTAAAATACGTAGTTTTGAGGACTTATTTATAAAGACTCCTCTAAATCTTACGGCAGCTCTGGTCAAAGCTATAATCCTCCACCACCATATGGATATGGCCCATATCTGGCACTTGATTAGGGACGTGATCCATGTAGGTGGTTATGATCCCCCACTCTTAGTTACATATCATCACCCTGGTATTAGCAATGATCACTCAATGCAGTCACCACATTATCCTTGGGGACCATAAACCCCATACATCTCTGGTGAATACTATCAGATATAGCCACAGCAATAAGAGGATAAAATCTCTGAGTCTTCTTCATCAACTATTAATATATTTCTTACAAACTAGGAAGAGGGTTACAATTACAACCCGACAAGAATTGTAAGATCCCCCTATTCTTGCACATCGTTGTTCACTCGTCCTACACATGAGGGCATCGCCCTCTTGGCTTCCAAAGGATGTTCTTTAGTATTCCTTGGTTTACTCTGATAGGAGGAGATACTCTAGTAGTTGCTTTGATGGAAACTCTTTAAAACGCATATGATTGAGAGAATCAGAATATCAGTGCCTTGGGTAACTGCCTATCTTCCCGAGAATCTTACTGAATGACTTTCAAACCTGTCCTCAAAGTCATAGGCACATAGGTTCAGGGCCAAGCCGACTACTTAAAAGCATTCATCATCCAAATTGCCCGAGGATATGTTTTTTTGAATCCAATCATGAATGTTATGCCAGTCATACATGTTCTCTTCTTTTATTGGCCTTTGTTTCGCAAGCTGTTGTAACCGAATATTTCACATGATACTTTTGATCAAAAAATTCATTTGATTTATTTCATACCCTTTGCTCAATGAGTGGAAAGGATGATTCATTCGGATCCACATTAGAGTCTAACTACATTGCATTGCCTGAATCCATGTTGTTCACTCTTTGGCTCTATTCATGAATTATCCAGTAGGTCTTTCACAATGAGATCTACCTGTATACTGACAGTATTTAAGAATAAAAGTTAGCTGGGTAGCTGTTCTCTTCAGATAATATTACAATGGTTGTTGATTGTAATATGATCAAGTGCTTCTTGCGTCGTCAGAACTTGCAATTGGTATTTATCCCCAAAATATTTGGTTGCTTCCTAGCAACTATCTGGCATTGGGTGTATTATTGGTTGTATTGGGATCTAGAAATATTTTGGGTGTATTATTGGTTGGATTTGCTCAAGATCTTTGGAACTCATTTATGTCAACTAAGGTCAATAACTTAGCCTAATAAAATAAGAACTCACTATTGTAGTTAGCTTATTCATCACAAAGAGACCAAATGGGCCCCATCAGATTCATGAATAATAAATATCATAAGCAATACCAATCATACAGAACAAAGTCATTTTGGTGATGAGCTATATTCCACGCTTAAAAGTACCAACTTCCATTATAGGTCATTGATATGTATGTTCCATTGTTCTTGTTTTTTTGATAAGTAAATTGTAATAGAAGGCATTCAAAAGGGGAACGCTTCCCAAGGACTGTACAAGACGAAAAAAGAGAAGAAAATGAGATCTATGGACCCAACGACCCCAAAAAGTCCATAATCTCATCCAAAGAAATACAATCTCTCCCCATGCCCCAACTAAAAAGAGAGCAAAGAATAGCGAACTTCAAAGCCCCAATGGAAGTCCCCTCCCCATCAAAAGATCTTCGGTTGCGTTCTTTCCACAGACTCCACCAAATACAAAGGAGAATCACCCTCCAGAAATTACAAGCGCGCGCTCCCACCCTTTGGCCCCTCCAACCATCAATCAAATCCCTTGAGGTCCGGGGCATAACCCATTGAACTCCAAAGAAACCCAACAAAAGGCTCCAGCATTCATGAGCAACGGGACAGTGCAAGAGAAGATGATCCACAGACTCTCCATCATTTATGCACATACGACACCGGTTAACGATAACATGTCGTCTCTTCCTCAAATTGTCAAGAGTCAAGATCTTGCCCCAAACAGCAGTCCACACAAAGAAAGCCACCCTAAAAGGAGCCATCGAGCGCCAGACAGTTTTTCACGGGAAGGTGGATCCACGAAAATCTGAAAGCTGGTGAAAATAGGACCGGACTTGGAACTTCCCCTGAGGAGAAAGCACCCAAGTCAATGAGTCCGGCCCCGTGCCATCCATCTCCTATCTATACAGAAGGTCCAATAAACCAATGACATCATCCAACTCACAATCCTGAAAGGAGCGCCAGAACTAAACATCCCAAGACAACCTACCACTATCAAGGCAATAGCAGTCAGCAACCATAGCATGTCTATCAACAGCAATCCTGAACAACCTCGGGTACAAACGAGACAAAGGACGATCTTCGCACCAAGCATCCTCCCAAAACCGGATATCCCTTCCTTCCCGGACTCTGAATCTAATATGCTTTGAGAAATCATCCCAACCTCTCCCAATGGATTTCCAAACCCCCACACCGACAGTCGACCTAACCGGTCTAGCTGACAATCCCCCCCTCCTCTCTAAACCAACAAGAAACAACCTTCCTCCATAACCTATGTCGTTCACTACCGAATCTCCAAAGCCACTTGCCTAGGAGGGCCCTATTGAAAGGGGCCAATCTCCTAATCCTTAGGCCTCCCAACCTGAGGGGTCTGCAAACCTGTTCCCATCGAACGAGATGATACTTAAACTCCTCACCTCTACCGCCCTACAAGAAATTCCGTTGGAGCATCTCAAGTCTTCCAACAATAGCAGAGGGGAGCGACAGGAAATAAGTTAGGAGACTAGATAAAGTACTCTTCCCATAGTAACTTTTCCCCCCTTCGAAAGGTATTGCTTTTTCCACCTTGCCAGCCTTCTCTCGAAACGCTCAATCACCGGGTCCCAGCTTCCCACCTTTCTTGTCGAGACACCTAAAGGCAAGCCTAAATTAGCTCGTCCTACACCCTAAGACAACTGCGTGAGACTCCACCTCCTGAATATCCCCCACAGGGATAATAACACTCTTTCCCACGTTGACTTTCAGCCCAGAGACTGCCTGAAAACAAGCAAGGACACATTGCAAGTATCTCAACTGGGACTCCTCGGCCTCCCAGAAAACCAGAGTGTCACCCGCGAAAAACAAATGAGAAATTTCCAACTGATGAGCTGCGTCAAAACCAATCTTGAAACCCCGAATAAACCCCAAGTCCACAGCTTTCCTCATCAACCTACTAAGAGCCTCTATAACAATAATGAACAGGAAAGAGGAGAAAGGGTCCCCTTGTCTCAAACCACGGGAGCTGCCAAAAAACCCGGATGGGGACCCATTGACCAACACCAAGAATCTGACAGACGAGACGCAAGTTACAATCCATCGCCTCCATTTCTCCCTGAAACCCATCCCCTCTAACAGATAAAACAGAAAATTCCAGCAAACATGATCATAGGCTTTCTCGATGTCCAGTTTGCACAAAACACCCGGAATCCCGCTAATGAGCCTAAAATCCACACATTCACTGCCAATAAGGGCGGAATCCAGAATCTGTCTACCCCCAACAAACGCATTCTGAGAATCATAAATGACGCCATCCAAAACCCCCCTCAAACGAAGCGCAAAGACTTTAGCGATCAGCTTATACATACACCCTATGTTACCCGGAATCGGGTACGGGTTTTGGACACAGGTATGTGTCTAGAGGTCGGATCCATCTATGTATCAAATTATAAGACACGGGGATATGAAATAAAAGTATCCAAAACTCGGACACGGGTACTTGGACACTTCATTTATGTTGTAAAGGAGAGAGTACTCTTGTCAGTTGTATACCTTTTAGTTTGCACCAGTTGAATTTATATTTTTTATTAAGTCTGTTTTTCTCTCTTTTAGCAACCACATTATCTTTTACTATTTTACCTCAAACCAAAAAGAAAATAAGAAAATAACTTACAAGAGAAAGCCCAAATAATAGCCCAGTTCAATGTATTATATAATTGAAACACCGTTACAATTTAATGTCCAAATAATAGTCCAGCCCAATGGATTATATTATTAAAATACTCTTACAATTTAATGTCCAAATAATAGCCCAAGCCCAATGTATTAATGTGTGCACAATGGATGTGCGTTAGAGCTATAACCCACCTATCCATTTTGCTCAAACGGTCAACATGACTAGTTAGTGGGTTACAACTGGTAACCCACTAACCACAATATTTATAATTATATATGTAGATATTTAGATACTAGAACCACACATATATATACACTACCATATATATACACTATTACATTTCTCAATGACAGGCTTGACAGCTGCCGAAATTTGTTTATGCGTGAGTGGAAAAGTAAGAGCGTGAACAAGACGCTCTAAACAGGGTGGGTTTCTATGCAAAAAACGTGTGAATAACCCTCGTTTTCTCCAAAACCTCATTTCTAAAATCGCGATGAAACCATAACGTATCCCTAATTTCTGACCATAATTTTCGACCACTGAAATAAGAGTTTTCTTCAACGGCCGTGTACCGATCTTGACCATACAAGGTCGGACGCATATCCCGAGTCCATGTCCGTGTCGTGTCGACACTGACACCCTCGCCGGAAACGACGAGTCCAGGTAACACAGCATACACCCAATCAGACTAATGGGGCTAAAGTCCTTAATGTCAGTTGCCCTCCCTTCTTGGGAATGAGAGCAATAAAAGAAGTATTCAATGACTTTTCGAACCTCCCATTAGAATGGAACTCATGAAAAGTGCCCATAACCTCCTAACGAACCACCTCCCAACTCTCCAGAAGGAACCTCATAGTGAAACCATCCGGACCTAGGGCGTTGTCACCATTACAACTCCTCAGTGCCAAAAGAACCTCCTCCTCCGTAAAAGGTCTCTCCAGCCCTTCTTTATCCTCCACTGAAATAGAGTCAAAATGAAGACCATCAAGACGTGGCCTCCAACGAAGAGGCTCAGTGTACAACCTCTAATAAAAAGAAACAATCCCCGTACGCACTTCCTCCTCAGAGCTCAACGTTGTTCCGTCTACCTGTGTTACCTGGACTCGTCGTTTCCGGTGAGGGTATCCGTGTCGACACGACACGACACGGACACGGACACGGACTCGAGATATGCGTCCGACCTTGTACGGACACGGCCGCTGAAGAAAACTCTTGCTTCAGTGGTCGTAAATTAGGGATACATTCTGGTTTCACAACGATTTTAGAAAGGAGGTTTTGGAGAAGACGAGGGTTATTCACGCGTTTTTTGCATAGAAACCCACCCTGTTTGGAGCGTTTTGTTCACGCTCTTACTTTTCCATTCATGCGTAAACAAATTTCGGCAGCTGTCAAGCTTGTTATTGAGAAACGTAATAGAGTATATATATGGAAGTATATAAATGTGTGTGGTTCTAGTATCTAAATATCTATATATATATATATATATATATATATATATATATAGATATATATATATATAATCATAAATATTGTGGTTAATGGGTTACCAGCTGTAACCCACTAACCAGTCATGTTGACCGTTTGAGCAGAATGGATAGGTGGGTTATAGCTCTCACACATTAATACATTGGGCTTGGGCTATTATTTGGGTTGGGGTATTACTTGGACATTAAATTGTAAGAGTGTTTTAATAATATAATCTATTGGGCTGGGCTATTATTTAGACATTAAATTGTAAGAGTGTTTTAATAATATAATCCATTAGGCTGGGTTATTATTTGGACATTAAATTGTAAAGGTGTTTCAATTATATAATACATTGAACTGGGCTATTATTTGGGCTTTCTCTTGTAAGTTATTTTCTTATTTTCTTTTTGGTTTGAGATAAAACAGTAAAAGATAATGTGGTTGCTAAAAGAGAAAAAAACAGACTTGACAAAAAATATAAATTCAACTTGTGCAAACTAAAAGGTATACAACTGACAAGAGTACTCTCTCTTTTACAACATAAATAAAGTGCCCGTACCCGTGTCCAAGTTTTGGACACTTTATTTCGTGTCCCCATGTCCTATAATTTGATACATAGATGGATCTGACTTCTAGACACATACCCGTATCCGATACCCGTACCCAAGTCCGGGTAACATAGCCGTCCACACACATTCGCCCAATATAATTACCCCTCCTATGAGCATTAGCGGTACGATGAAAGAACTTAGTATTACAGTCACCTTCCTTAAGCCACAAGGCCAGAGATTTTTGTCGCCACGAGATTTCCTCCAAAATCGCAATTTCGCCACATTAAGCCTAACAAGCTGCTCTCCTGTTACATTGAGACTCAACAAGACCACTCACTGCTTCCAATCTATCTAACTCTGCAATGCCAGCGAGGGCTCTATTCTTCCTCCATTCCAAATTATCAAAGACCTCCTTATTCCATGTTTTGAGCTTATCTTTTAAAAGGCAAAGCTTCCCTGCAAAAATGAAACTCGAAGTTCCCACAACCATATCCTCCTCCCACCAAGACCGCACCAACCGTGAAAATCCACCACTCTAAGCCACATATTCTCAAATCTGAATGGGGTACGACATGAACTCAATCCTCCACAGTCCAAAACCAAAGGAATATGATCCGACGTGACTCTAGCCAGAGCGGCTTGAGCAGCATCCGGAAACTTCTCCTCCCACTCTCCAGAGAGCAAGAATCTATCCAGACGGGAAGTTCCATTGTTGTTTAATGTGTTTTATTTGGTAGTTTTTACTTATTTCATACTAAGTGCATTCAAGTCATAAATTAAGTGAACCACAAATTAGTAAGTTTTTTTTTGCCGATAGTGGCTTAAAATACAATTTATAGGTTGTTACTCATTAAAATGCCTTCTAATATTTATCAAAATCCACTAAAAGTCATTACAGGCCCACACCACTCTTTTCAACCAAAGAACCTATGCTAGTACTATAAAATGGGAGCTGATGTACTGAAATGCATTGTCAAGCAGATCCAACGGCATATATAATATCATTTTATTTCCACTTTTCCAGAAAGAACTATATTTTGCTAATTTTATGAGTAATAAACTAACTTTAAATAAAAACCTTATTTCCGAGCACTATTATGCTATTGAATGTTAGTTTGCATAATCATATATATATATATATATATATATATATATTTTCCTAGTTGGGTACTCACACACACATGCCTCTCCATTGAGGCTCGAATCTCTGACCTCTCTTTAAGAAGTAGTGGCTTGGTACCGCTAGGCCCCTTGGCCTGTTGGTCATAATCAATACATATATACATACATACATATAAATATATATATATATCAAACTATTCGTGCCTTCCAACAGGCATCACCCCCTTTACATCGCCAAAGACACATGCTAGGCTGACTTCCCATCTACAGAAGTAATATTTATAAGTTTTAATACCGAATGTTTAATGCCGAATATCTACAAAATTTAAATGAGGAAATTTTCCATTTATAAAGGATTTCTAGGGTGTTTTCTCTCTTATTTTGTGTTGCTACTTTTTTTTCCAGCTCTTCTCTATCTTGTCATTTTGAGTGCATACTGACGAATAATTGTTCAATATAACATGCAGAATTGTCATAAAGGACAACCTACACAATCACTGGTCTGTAAGACGCCAAAAACACAGCCTAAAGAATTGTGAGATCTGCATTGCTATTTTGTTATATGAACATTCATTATGTTCAATCAAATAAGTAAATAGGACACATGACATTCATTTGTGCCAATTGTCATTTGGAAAATGCAAAAACACAAATAAAATAAAATAAATTTTGTTTATAAAACTGGGCATAAACCTTCCCAACCCATAATTTTTACAACCCAGTTGAAAGGTGGTTCAATCATAAGACTATGATAAGACTATAAAAACATTTTACTTGTAATATTCCTGGTCTATGCAATTGCTTAAAATTAGGCTTATTCAAAATAAATAAATAAATTTAAGTAAAATTCTCTCCTTGTCATTAGCAGCAATATTGAAAGAACTTGTTTCTCTGTGCGAGAGAGAGAGAGAAGAACCTGAAAATGGACGACCCACAAAACCAAAGAGCGAACTGAATCAAAATCTCAACTGTAAGCACACCGTACATAGGGTAGAGAGAGATGAGATGAGAGAGAAACTAAAGAGGGAAGAGAAGCAAAGGAAAAAGAAATTGTCACCTTTATAAAAGAAAGAAAAAGAAATAAAATTATAAATATGAGTGTGATTGCCCTTTTGGTAGTTTTAGCATAAACATAGGGTCACTGTCGTAAATTCAGAGTGTGAGGACCGCATGAAGATGAAGATTTTTCTAGAGAGAGAGGGAGAGGAGAGAGAATCGTAGGTGTGTTATGGCTTTATGCCGATTCATTCTCTGTAATTCCCCATTTTCACGTCAGCCAGTGCAACTGCTCGCGAACCCTAGTCTATCTTCCCCAAATTACCCTCTAAAATTGAATAAATTCGCAGACTTGACCCTTCTGCGTCGAAGACCTCTTAATATAATCTCGATAAGTGGTTCGTGTATTGCAGCGTCCTCATCCATGGAAGCCCCTCCTGAAGGTTACAGAACAAATGTGGGCATTTGTCTCATCAATCCATCTAAAAAGGTCAGGCATATTCTCTCTCTGTGTTTATATATATATAGACACACACACACACATATATATAATGAGTTGTTATGCTTTTGAATTATGCAGATTTTTGCTGCTTCAAGGCTCGATATACCTGATGCCTGGCAGATGCCTCAGGTAAGTATGAGAATTGCCTTGATTTTTGAAATTTATAATACATATATATTTTTGGGATATTTTTGGGGAGGTCCTAGGAGATTTGCTTATGAAATTTGGAGGAAGATATTTTTGTGAACTTTATATTTATTTCTTATTTTATACAGATATTCTATATATTTTGTGTGAATGTGTGAAATGAATAGGTGAACAAGCATTGCTGTATATTAATTGGTGATCTTTAATGGAATTTTCATAGAATTTGTAAGAGAAGAATTTTCATAGAGCTGTAAGATTTTCGTAGAATTTGTAATAATTGTTAAATTTGAGATGTTGCAGGAATTCTCTCTGATGTTTATAAAATTTTGTGCAACGTGATTTTTCTTTCTTTAGAAAATCTAGTTTTCATATATATAAATGAAAAGGAGGTATGTGATACGGCTGTATTAAACAGGGTGGTATTGATGAAAATGAAGATCCAAGAAATGCAGCCATGAGGGAATTAAGAGAAGAAACAGGAGTCACTTCAGCAGAAGTTCTTGCAGAGGTTTGGATTGTAGATTTGACTATTTGTGCTTTAAAACTTTTGGTTGATTTATTAGTCTTCTGGTAAATTCTTTTCTTTTCACAATGCATTTGGTTCCCAGAAAGATTGGCAAAAGAGAAAAGAAAATGCTCAACTGAAAAGCATTTGTTATCGTGTTCCTTTGTTGAAGTTTTTATGGAACAAAAATCAAAATCAAAAGCCAAATTAGAGAATTAAGATTAAGATATCAACCAACCTCTAAAGTTATATAATATTGGTTCTGTTAAGAGGGATAAAGTTCTTATTGGTGCACACTCTCAAGTCCAAAATTTTAAAGAGCTTAGTTTTTCCTCTCCTTTTCTCCACTGAACAATACATGAAATAGGACTTATCAAAAAAAAAAAAAAAAAAAAAAACAATACATGAAATAGGAAATTTTTTCCTCTCTCAGATGAGCTGTTATTTGTTACTTCTCTTTGGCATCTTGTACTTGGTCTTTATAATTTTTCATATTGAGGGAAATGACTGTTGCCCAAGGTTCTAATACGTTAGAGTACACTATGTCCCGATTAGACCTAGAGAGAGGGTGAATAGATCTAATGCATACTTCGATAATTTTTAATTTATTTCAAATTTTAATTAATTAATTGATCGTGACCATCATCCAATTAATCAATTCAGATCTCAAAGTAATAAAGTAAATTGGAGAAACAAAGACATTTTTTTTTTTTTTTTTTTTTTTTTTACATGGAAAACCCCAGAGGGGAAAGACCTCAAGGCCATATCCAAATACAAATAATCCACTGTAATCAAAGAGAGTGTTACCCATATATTTAGTTATTACTCTTGCCCCTTAAGAATCGCCTATGTTGGTTTGCCTTTGATCCAAACTCATGCCAAACATTCTACCTAGCTCTGCTGCTGTAAATCAACGAAATCGCTTCTCACGCCTTCTTATAATGATTGCTTGTCGTCTCGTGTATCAACTCTCTATTCTTTGGTTGATGTATGTTGTGGTTGACGATCTTCAAGTATTCGATGAAGCTCCATGATTTAGATCTCAATCACATGGTAGGATATTCTAGTGAAAAACCTAATTTATGATTAAAAATAAAGCCCTTAAGAATCACCAATGTTGGTTTACCTTTGATCCAAACTCATGCCATACATTCTACCTGGCTCTGCTGCTGTAAATCAACGAAATCACTCCTCACACCTTCTTATAATGATTGTCTGTCGTCTCGTGTATCAACTCTCTATTCTTTGGTTGATGTATGTTGTGGTTGAAGATCTTCAAGAATTCGATGAAGCTCCATGATTTAGATCTCAATCACATAGTAGGATATTCTAGTGAAAAACCTAATTTGTGATTAAATAAATAAAGCTTTCAATCTCTGTTACGTATGTGCAGTTTTGTCTCTTATGTTTTCTTATGTTTAGAGAATCTTAGAACACATTTTTATATTGTTGGAGTGACTAAAGATTGATTGGGAATGTTTTGGGTAAGTTTTAGAAGATTTAGAAATCAATTTAAACTTGGAAACGCATGTTTTACCAACTCTAGACATCCGACTGGCAATCCAAGGCAAGTCCGTGCAATTGAATTCCCTCCAGTGATGTGCCCAGCGAGTTGGAGCGATCAGCCTATCACTTGAAGCTCTTGGGAGTTTGTTCAAGTGAAAGCGATCTAAGCTTTCTGCCAGACCTGTCTGCACATTGTATGGGTGTTTATGCTTCATTGAGGAGTCAAATAGATTCAAAATTATTCATATAATATATAGTTGGAAACCTTGTCTAATCTAGCTTCCTGATACATAAAACTCATCCCAAGATTCCAAGTATTTTATTTTTAATGATTTCTTGAAGACAGATAGGTCAGTTTTGACAACTTCAAACTCAAAAGTCTAAGCTTCCTAACCAACATTAAGGTCTCTAAATTAATAATGCGTAATCTTAGGAGAAGTTGGTTTAATAACTTTAATCCACCCAAAATACATAGATAAATAAACAATTCAACTAGTCTCTTTTACTTGTGTCTCAAGGTGTTCATATTTTTCACCAAATTAAATCTTGACACAAATCTATGATGAAAATGCACTCTTAATTCCATGAAACACTAGGTTACGCCATCATGACCATGCATTTTCAAGCCTATACTTCAAATACCTTCAGGTCAAATTGTCTTATTTGCAATCTTTCTTCTGAGCCATTTTAACTTTGTATATTATAGTTTTTCAGAATTGCCTATATTTTTATATCATAAGTAGTTGAAGTCTCAACTTGACTAATCTCAGCAAATTAAAATATTGTCCCTACTATTTGGGGTTGATTATATAAAACATGTTTTGCCTTTTCATTGTAGGGTCATAACTTTAATGAAATTGTATTCAATCGTATCTTTCTTTACTATCTCAACCTATGTTAATTTGGATCTTTCCTTGCTTCTAGCATTATCCTCTGTGTGAACTGTGGTCCTCATTGGTATAGTTATTGGTCTTTTGCGAGAATGCTTTTGATAACCCATTTTTTTGTTTCGATTAAAACCCTTAGAAAGTATTTCACACCATTAGAGTTCTGTCTTAAGGGGCCGGCCGCCTGGAATCAGTTTCGAACCCGTTGAAGATCCGTGTGGCTCCAGATCCCTACCACAATAGGACATGCTCATACTCAAGTCAAAATGTAAATTATTGGTCTGTTGTGCATGTCAAACCATATTAGATAAAAAAAATCCGTTCTTTCTTCAATAGGTGAATTGGTATCACTTTAATACATCCACGAATATAACAATTTTTAATTTTTTTTCTTTCTCGTTCTACCTCTCCTCTGTTCAAATATTTGCAATTCCACAATGCTTATCTTATGAACTTGTTATTTATTATCTCATGTTTTACGCACTAAAACATACTTGGTCAACACCATTTTAATTTTGTGCATTATAATTATTTTTAGTAATGTACAAGTTTGTGTATTTCTGGGTGCTTGTTCTATTAAATAAAAATTAGACATGCCATTTGGGCTTGCTAAGTTTCATCCCTGTCAAAATATCCGCGTCTTATGTTAATATTTTTGACTTGTTAAGGTTAGCTTTCAGTGATTTTTTCTTTGGATCTTACTCTTGGTTTCTATTCATGGTTGTACTAAAGTTAAAGCAAAGAGCTCATGCGGGAATTTTTTTTTTTTTTTCCCTTCTCTTTTTCCTAGTGCATGGATTTACCAAGCCAGTTTTTGACAATATTTTCCTCATGCAGGTCCCATATTGGTTAACGTATGATTTCCCACCCGCGGTCAGGGAAAAACTTAAGCATCAATGGGGATCAGACTGGAAAGGTCAAGCACAGAAGTGGTCAGTGCATCAATTTATGCATTTACACTTGGTTACACACACACAGACGCATATGTTGAAATTAGGTGGCAGCAACTTGGGTTTGGGTTGGCATTGAAAATTAAACACAATTGAGGATTATGAAGCCCAGACAACATTAAAACTTAATTATTATTATTGAGCAACACATTGAAGTACACACCTGCTTGACACTTGGTGGAATACAACCCCAAGGCCCTATGTTTTTGTTTGCTTCAAGTTTAGGCTAGAGTTGAAACAAGTCCAAATTTACCGAAAAAATTATTGAATTTCATTTCCCTAGTTGAGTTATTACATAAATTGTTAACCTCATCCGACCTATCTCATAGTTGCTCTTACATTGTCATTCTAGAGCCAAATTACTAAAACTATGGGAGCACAACCCATAGCTCTAATATATGCTCAAGTTGTGTTTGGCTACAACAGAAACGACTTTGTTAATATCATTTTTGGAAAGAGCTGATGTAAGAATTGCCATTACATCGCTGAATAACTTTGTACAACTTATGTTTTTTCAAGCCCGTACAATAGTAAAAACTCTGGCTACCATACATGAGGAGGCATGTTCAAGTTTCAAAGCATCCACTGTATGCAAAATAATACCAAAGGTGACTATCTCTAATTTTCCTTCCTATCGCCTTGCGTAAGCAGGACCACATGGTGATACACTCTGTTTTTCAAACCTGTCATTTGACTAGGTACTAATGCATGTTTTGTCATCTCTGCTAAATCCAGCAATCAAGTTGATGGGCTTTAGTAGTAATCCCATCCTTGAATTCTAAACTTAACATGAGAAACTTGAAAAATGGCATGCTGGGTATGTAATATTGGTGGGACAGCTCTTGATCTCCGGTAAAGTAGATAGTCTCGGAAAATGGTTCGTGATTCAATCTCTTGCGTTTTTAATCAGCTAGAGTTTATCCCAAGTATGTTACATGGACTCGGGTACGAGTGTCGAACTCGGGTATGTATCCATGCGTCGGACGTGTCAAATCTCCAAATAGAAGGACACACGGACACGGCTAAATATTCATTTTATTAATTATTTGAAATTATTTTCTAGAGTAAAGTAATATTTTTATCTAATATAATGTTCAATATAGGTATTTAACTCATTTAAAGTAATAATATAATGTAATTAAATGATTGGGTATGTTTTTTAAGTACATGTCCAACCAAAAGTGTCGGACACATATCCCATACCCATGTCTGAGGGATATGTGTCCGACACGGGTACTTCACTACTTTTGAACAGTCCATGTAACAGCTCCCAAAAAAGTACTGTGTGGTGTGTGTAGATTTGATATGAATATCACCTTTTGGGTTTTCTATTGCACTGAACTGTCTGTAATCAGTTACTTCATTAAATTTCAACATGCAAAAAAACACAGGTTTCTTCTTAAGTTCACTGGAAAGGAGGACGAAATCAATCTTTTAGGTGATGGGACCGAGAAGGCCGAGTTTGGAGAGTGGTCTTGGATGTCACCAGAACAAGTAGTTGATCTTGTGGGTGAACTTTTTTCCCTCGTATTGTTGTGCTGGCCTAAAACCAGTGATCTGGTTTTGTGATTTAACTTCACTTCTTTTTCTACATTTTCTATGCAGGCAGTGGATTTCAAGAAGCCCGTTTACAAGGAAGTTTTGACAGTGTTCTCTCCCTATCTTCAATAGAATGTGTTTAAGTATGAAGTCAGTTCCATTGCAGTCAGACATGCAATGAACAACTTTTTTTTTTTTTTTAATGGTAACATCGGTAAGAAATGCACTCACACCACTCTCACACACTTTTTGCCTGCACCCGGCTCAAACCCCACCCCCCCTCTTTGAGGATGGGGAGGTGATACCATGGCCTTTGGTTCAGACATGCAATGTTACCGAACTCAATTTTGTCAACTGAAAAGTCATTGCAACATGGGTTGTTCTCTTTGGCAATTGCTTTGCATACGAAGTCAATACAGTTGTATATATCTATTATGGATATCAGTGTATTTTACTCTGGCAACTCCGACCAAGTCTGAATCAATGGTAAGCCATTGTCATGGCCTCCACAAGTTGTCTGGCCTGGTCCTTCCCCTCTTGACGGCAAAACAAATGCATCAGGCTCCTCATACAGGTGAAAAATTGTTACATGGGTTCAGAACCATTGGAATGGTCCCAGGTCAATCATTAGATGACAATAAATCAAAAAGTGTCAGCTTTTGTGAGCTTTATTCATGTTTATGGTCCCAGGTCAATCACATGGCACGAAACAAAACTGTCGTACTTTTGTGTGAGCTTTATTCATGTTTTTGTTTGCCCTTTTAAGTACTGATAAAGTAAACATTTTCATACTTCTTGTTAGGCTGCAATTTGGGTTGGCCTAATCCAGTCCCAACCCAATCTCAATTTGAAACGGGTTGGGTTGGACCAACCCGAATTGTACTTAACATGGGTTATTATTATAATTCGAATAGAATATTTTTGGACAGGTTGAGTTCTTAATTTTATGTTTTTTTAAAAAAAATTATATATATATATATAATATATTATTTTATATATATTTGACTATATTATTATAAAAAAAAAAAACCAAATCATTTCAGCCTGCCTGTCGCCCCATCCACATTCTCTCTCTCTCTCTCTCCAACTGCAAATTACAAAATCTACAAGAATCAGATTCAAAACCCATATCGGCATATCATTTCAGATTGTTCAAAAAATCAAAAATCAGATCGGCTTATCTTTCAGATTGTTCAAAAAATCAAAATCCAGATCTTTCAGTGTCCATCGCCGGCCCGCTGTTCTAGTTCGGGTTCACCGTTCGCAAGCTTCAGCCGCTGTCTGTCAACTCTCAAGCTTGCCCCCCTCTCAACTCTCAAGCTTCGCCCATGGACTGCGGCAGAGAGAGAGAGAGAAAAAGAAGAGGGAGAAAGAGAAAGAAAAAGAAGAGTGGATCTGCAGACTGGAAAGTTCTCAAATACCTTGCGATTATTATTCCTACCGGAAACATAATCCCCCAACTCACAGCATTCAATATTCCATGAATCTGACAACAAAATTAGAAAAACAAAAAATAAATCAGAGAGGATAATTAGCAAACAAAAAAAAAAAGGAAAAAAGGAAAAACAATTACAAGCATATGTTCACTTCTATAGTTTGATGATGAAACAGTACAACTAATCAATTCCCAATTCAACAACCAGTTTGATAAAAATCCACTGGTTCTTAATGATGATTGGAGCGTCGTTGTCTGCGGCGATGCTGCTTAGATATAGAGAGAGAAGAGAAGGATGAGGAGAGAGAAAGTTAGGGTTCTTTGAATTTATTTTTTTTATGAAATGTTTAATTTGGGCTTTCGGGTTGGGTTCGGGTTGAACCCAGCCCAAACCGAATAAGGTTGGGTTTAGAAACCCAACCTAACTGAAACCCGAATTATGAATTTATGTGTCCAGATTTTAAAATTCATGGGCTGGACTCGGGTTGAGCTGAGCTAACCCGTCCAAGTTGCACCCCTACTTCTTGTGTGATTTAAATACTATTCATTTTCTAATCGTAATTCCCAACAGATATTAGTATCACCTGGGTCATTTAGTCAATAGTCATGCATGAGTCCCGCTAAACATCAAATATTTGATGGGGTTTGGCGTGGTATTTCTCTGATTTTAATAAAAATGGTAATGGATGGGTGTTTCGCAATCCGATTCAAAAGTTTAAACTATTATGTGGAATTAATACTCAGTTTATATATACTCATTAAATTTTTCATCGGCACAAATCTCACTTGTAACACCAAGTCTCAAGAATACATTACTGCATGACAACTTACATTTCTTTCTGACTTCTGAGCAAGGTTTGGATCTGAAAATGTTTTTTAAGAAGAAAATGGTGAGCTACTTTAAAATATAGAAGAATAGCTTCCTTTAACAATTGCATAATAATTCAGGAAATGTGAATAATTGGAATTAGACGACAGAATATATTTAAATAAATAATAGTACTTCAATTAGCATAATTTCCAAATTCCATTTTCGAGTTCAGTCTCTCACAAATAAAATTCATTTTCTTAAAATTGCAATAGTTCATAAAATCAGCCCATAATTTCCATCTTTCATTTTCGGGATGAATGCACTTACTATCATTGTACCCAAAATTAAATTTTAAATATTCCATGTTTCTTGGTATAACAAATTTTTTGATAAACCTCATTTAGTCTATTTTCTTTATCCAAAATCTCAGTTAAAGGTACTACCGTACGAAGCTTACTCATATTTTCAGCAAAAAACCTACTTTCTTTAAAAAATCATCAAAAATATAATTCTAACTTAATTTGCATGAAACAAGAATCATTTGAAAGCTTAAAATTACTTGAATGAGTGCCTTTGTCAATTGTGTCAGTTTTTAAAGAAAACCGTAAAAGAATTTCTACTCTTCAACATTTCTGATAGCAAACTATCTTCAATTTCAAAAATCCATAATAAAATCAAAACTCAACACTTTTGGGCCAAATAAAACTTATAAACTCCTTAACAATGTAGTTTATTATACCAAAATCTCATTGGCAAGTCAAAATAGAAAAAAAAATTAGCCCCAAAACCGAATTGTATTCAATTTTCCCACAAGGGTCCATCTCAAGATTTAACACCACCTTCAACTATTTCCATGTTCAAAGACAACATTATCCCATATTTCTTAGATGAAGAGATAAGAAGCCTATCGGTCGATTTTAGGTTTAGTTGTAATACATATACATATATACATTTTTCAAATGGTAAGTAATTATTCATTTGATTCTAGATTTATGAATTCAATTTAATACATATCATTTTAAGTTTGAATTTAATTGATTAATTTGCATATTTTGTTAAACGTGCTGATCTTGGTATCACCGCTATTAGGTGATTTTAGGTTTTAAAATTTTTTTTAAATGACAATGTTACCCTCAAATATTATATTTTTAGGTTTTCCATCACTTGTTTTACTCTTGAAATTAAACGTATTAATTCTACGCTTCAAATTAAACATATTGATGGACTTGATGCTACACTCCAAATTAAAAGTATTGATGGATTTTCTATTTTCACTTTGCAATTTTATTCCCTTCAATAGATTTTTACGTTTAGTTTACTCTAATTTTTCATATGTATTAGAGTAAACTAAACGTAAAAATCTATTGAGAAATATAAACATATGAAAAATTAGAGTAAACTAAACGTAAAAATCTATTGAAGGGAATAAAATTGCAAAGTGGAAATAGAAAATCCATCAATATACTATATATACATAGTTCACTCAAGTTTATAATCAACAATCATGAAACCCTCGCACTGTTATGATGCAAATCTATTATATAAATAAAAATTCAATGATTTGTGAGTGAATTCTAATCTCCTTCTCATAAATATTTCATTCTCATAAGTTATTCATATAACGACCCGAATTCGAGAGTTCGAATCGCTAACCGGATCCTTACCCGAATCCGAAATCAACAAAAGACGTTACCATTCATTCTTATGGCAATACATAATATACGTGTCATCTCAGGGTTTATAAATAATAATAATATGGATCATAGCTACAAAATAGGTCAAACAGTCCACTAACCCATCAAAACCTGTGGAGGAATGTCGTCTATCACTTCCTTTCCCAAACCTAAAAAATGTTAAAATAATGGGGTGAGCTTAAGCTCAGTAGCAGGTGTTTAAGACACACCTCTTATGACCCTGTGAATCCACGTATAGAATAAAAATCAAAAGAACAGGATCATACTATACCGGGAATGCAATCCATATCCACAACGTCAAATATAAACACAATGTCATCCAAGTCACAAATACACCATATATGCCAATGAAGTGTAATGCCATGCCCATGTCGTTCACCATTTCTGAAACAATTCCGTTTCAACTTCCAAACCGTTAGTGTAATCCGACCCAAGGCACCTCCAAGGCGTCACGAAAAGGGGATTGACTAACTATCCACGACCACAAGGCACCTCCAAGGCATCGTATCCGGCCTAGTTAGCCCAATCCCTAATCCTCTTTAGACTATACTAACACCACGGACCACTAGGCGCCTCCCAGGCGTCCGAGTTTTCACAAACACTATTTCAAAAACTTTTTTCTCAAAAACAATTTCATTTGTTTTTAAAACAAACATTTCCCTTTTACTTTTCCCAATGAATGCATGAATGCTTCATGCTTCCGAATGCCAAATTCAACAATAAAATTTTACATGCTCTTCTACACCATCACCATTTTATTATTATTATTTTATATATATATTTGATAGCAAATTCCAAAACAATTATTTTACAACCACAACATCAATTTCCATAGCAATTGGGAATTCACAAGTCACATAATATACCAAAATTAGACATGCTTCTTCACAATAATGTAAATAGCCATGTGTATAACCCAGTTAGCATGTAAAACACATTCGTCATTTTGAGCACATACAACCACAATAGTAATGGACAAGATAATTAAAATTAAGCATGCTTAATGTCAAATTAAAGAGAAAAATTCACAAAAAATTCAAGAAGTCATGGATTAGAACATCCCTACCTCAATTTTATAGAAAACCCTCAAATTTGTCGAATCCAAACCCTAGAATTCAAAATTCTTAGGGTGCACCAAAACAACCTTTGCTCTGATCAAATCGAAGATCTCGACGTGCTCTTTAGTTTGCCACAAACGGCATTTAAAAACCCCGAATGGTGAGGGAGAAATCAAGGTTTGAATTTTGGAAGCAAAAGGAAAAGAAAAAAAAATCTAGAAAGAGAATGAGAGAGAGAGAGAGTTACGGGAAAGAAAGAGAGGCCTCTCAGCCTTTAAAAGATGTGGTGGGTCCCACCATCAAAAACATTTTCTTTTTGTTTCTTTCTTTTCCTTTTATTTTCGCCACACAATTATACATATATAAATAAATTACAACCATTACAATTCATTATATATATTGATTTTGAAATATTTATGATAAATTATGACATTAATATTCATTGTTAAATTGATATATTTTTTTGGTGAAATTCATTATTTTATATATATGTTTATGTTTTAATATAGTATAATAATATTATATGTGGAAAGATATTGTGCATTCTAATCTCCTTCTAATAAATATTTTATTTTCATAAGTTATTCATTTTATATGTTGATTTTGAAATTTTTATAATACGTTTTGACATAAATATTCATTATTAAATTGATATATTTTTTTTAGTGAAATTCATTATTTTATATAAGTATATGTTTATATTTTAATATAATATCTTTTACAATAAATTTATGTCTACAAAATATTTAAGGCAAAAATATAATATACACAATTAAAATATAGAAATAGGTATTAGAGTGGAGAAATTAAAATCAAATTTATTACCCAAAAATTAGTGAGTTGCCATTTAATTTAAATGGCTCGTGTCGCGTTCGTAACACGCGTATCACAGCACGTATGGTTTTAATGTCGATGGACTCGATATATACATTCACGCCTGTAAAAATCTGGTAATTACTTCGAAACTTCTTTTTCTACTGAAACCCTAATCTAAACAAGGAGGAGGAGGAAGAAGAAGAAGAACAATGAAGAGAGTGTTCGGCGTTAAGAAAGAAAAGCAACCCCCTCCTTCCGTTCAAGACACCTCTGATCGGGTTCTCCCTCTCTCTATATTTACACGCATTAAATCTTTTGAATTTTGCTTTATATGATTTGATTATATTTGCTTGTTTATGATGATAATTTACTAATGTTTCAATTGCACTTCTTGTTTTTAATGTTGTTACAACATGAATTGTGTGTCTTTTTCCTGGGAATGTCTTTGATTCTGTGTGATCTACAGTGATTAATGTGTACTCGCAATTTGTGTGTACATGGCATGTATAGTTATTATTGTTTGAGACCAAAATGGAGACTTCCAATCATGCTCATGTTTTTTTATAAGTTAAATGTCTGGAATATCAGAGTGTTATGTCTTTTGTTAAGTTACATATTGGTATCAACATATTTGTGAAGGATCCCCATACCTAAAAATTGAAGTAGAGTACTACAAGATCTAGTGTGTTGGAATCCGTGGTTATGGACCCAAATTCGTTTGTATGAAACATTTTCTTTTCCAAGTGGAATCCCCTACTATATGAAAGAGTGAAAAAGTGCTTTTGTTGTTGTGGAATAAGAAGCCTTTGTATCTTAATGCACGTTTTTTAATTAAACAAGGTCTTTAATAACAGTCCTAATAGTAGCTACTAGCTAGTAGTGCTACCCCAGTAGTTAGTGGGCAGCTATCTCCTGGCTATGCCATGAGAATCCTTAAGACCAAAGAAAGTAATGACTTCGACTGCCTCTCCTTTACCTTTTCAATATAAGTCAAGGCCCACCAGAGAGAGGCAGGTGCTTTCATGAATGAATGCGGTAAACCAATCAATCTTTTCGTTACATGTCGGGGACAGGGAACCAGCCCAGCTAACTCGATTTCCCAAGTTGACTACAGTACCACCTGTGAATACTCCGCCAGTATGAGAAGTTCTTCATGTTAATTGAATGTCTGGTTCTCCAATATATTGACCTGCAATAATACCTACAGCCTCCTCCAATTCGACCAGGTATCTGTGAGTAGTACTCTGGACATAACATAATCGACAGATCCAAGATGTACTTCTACAAGTGAAGGGAGTTCAAATAGATATTGGTTGTGTGCGAAAGGTTATGAATCGATTGATAAGTCCAATTCCAATGTATTGATTTCTAGTGGCAATGCATATTGTTAGTGTTTGGCGTATGTTAATATTGACAAATTGTTGTTAGGGTTGGTTACCTGGTGCTAAATGTTTGAAAGATCAAAATGGCTGACTAATCCTGAATGTATAGAGCTAACCATTTTGATTAATGGGAGAGAATTTGGCCAGCCAATAAGTAAAGATAAAAAAACTATGTTGATTTTGCCCAACTTCAATCAAATCAACTCAATAAAAGGGTCTTGGTACTATCCGGGTGCGAAGAACCCCGTAGGTGACCTTTTCCTCAACTATTTGGGGTCAGCATATGTTACATTGACCAACTCTTCAAAGTAGTTGAAGTACCCAAGTCGTACACACAACACTCGGGCGTGGATACAGTATACGTGTCCGACACTCTTGGTTGGACAGGCACTTTAAAAACATATCCAATAATTCAATTTTATTATATTATAGCTTCAAAACGGATGAAATGTCTATACTTATCCAAAAAAAAAGGGGATGAAATGTCTATGTTGAACACTATGATTACATAAAGACATTATTTTACTCCAAAAAATAAAATATAAATATATTTGGAATTTTTGACACATTTGATACGTGGATATATACCCGTACCCAATACATGTACCCTAAGTCCATATCACATAGGGTTCAGCAATATAAATCCTGTTCAGTGTTAATTCTATGTAAGGCTATCCTATCTTTTCTAACTATCTCAACCCACATTAGTTATCTTCTTCCCCTTCCCCTCGCAATAAGGGCCACAACACCACTTTGACTAAAGATAGAACAATCAAATAATGGTAAATGGATTAAGGTGTGTCAGTCGTGAGCTGTGGCAACATGACACTCTTTCTGTGTATCTAAACTTCCATTGTAACACTTAGTTAAGCGCATTTACCTGAAAAGATATGTGGAAATGCAACACTTTGTCATGCCTTCTTATTAAAGAACTTACTTTTTTAGTTTTTTTTTTTTTTTTTTTGTCCCTTTCTTCTATAATTCATCTTAATGCATACACACTTGTGCTATATGAAAACATATTTTCAGAATAGTAAATGCATTCACACTTATGTGAAGTGCTGGTGTCTTCATGTCTTCGTTTTAGCGAGCTGGCGTGTTTTGAACTTAATATGTGCACCAAAATGTGGTATAATTTATAGTAAGTTGATTCTTGAATTGAAATAAGTCTTTGAAAGGATTTCCATGCTAGGCATGATCCTGGAAATTCATGTGGTTTGATCTATCACTAAATAATGTGATGACAAGACCAAAAAAAAATTATCAAATTGCACCGAGAATTTGCTAAAAAGTGCAACAGGACTTATATTTTTATTCTTTAAAACGAAATGGAAGTATTAAACCTGTCAAAGTCTCTAACAGATAAGAGACTTATGGAAGCAAGAGAAAGACCAACTGGCAAGCACCGCAGGCAACATGAAAATAAGGTCTGGAGTTCCCAAGGCTCTCTCTTGGCTAAAAAGAAATCAGCAGTGAGATGAAAGGTCCGCCACCGCTCTTAATAAATTATGAAAGCACAATGGGCAAGAAATTTTATATGCTTCCAATTCGATAGTGTTGCTATAGTCACTTTTTTTTTTTTGATAAGTTAGTATTGCTATAGTCACTTTGCTTCAATAATTTCATTCAATTCTCCTTGCCTGCTTCCGGTGAAGCTTAATGCACTATAAATTAGAGCCCCTTATTTAGAGCTGTGATTCGGTTAGTATATGAGCGGAAAGGATAGCCGGCCATTGGTTACAACTTACACGCTTTCGGGAAAGCACCTTTTTAAAATAGTTTGTTTGTTGATTACTTCAATTTAATTTTCCCTGCTTAAAATATTCTTGAACCTCTGATTTTGCTATTATCTTCGTCACTCTTGACCCCACTTGATCGTTCTGGACAGGGCGAAAATGAAGCTGCCCTAATTTTTTCTGAATATACTCAGAATAATTTTCTACCTTGTGTTTCCTATGTATTATGGGCCAATGTTCTCTATTGATATTCCTTATTGACAACAACTGAAGGTTGACAACTGTACTAAATAATTGGTCTCTGATTGGAATCTGTAGTTTTGCGTATTGAAAGGGATTTTTTTTTTTTTTTTTTTTGGAAACAAGTTGAAAAGCCTTTTTTTTTTTTTTTCTTTTTTTCTTTTTTTTTTTTTACTCTTCTGTAGAGAAATGAGTTCAGTAATACTATTATACTTGCTTTTAGTGTTGTTTTACTGTTTGCAACTTCATTTATGGTGTTGGTGTTATCATCATAAACTGCATATCTTTGAGCTTCTCCGTAATGATGTTTATGGTTGCATAAGATATCATGGACGACATTCAACTGTGATTCCTGTGCACCTTTTGAGATTTCATCATTTCACTGTCTCTTTAATCCTAGATGTTATTTCTCTTAAGAGATGCTTAAATTATGTTTCTATAAATTTGTTCCAGATCAATAAAAGAGGTGAAACAGTAGATGAGAAGATAAAAAAGCTTGATGCTGAACTTGCTAGATTTAGAGAACAGATCAAGAAAACCCGACCTGGTCCTGCTCAAGAAGCTGTCAAAGCTAGAGCCATGAGGGTCCTCAAGCAAAAGAGAATGTAGGTTTTTTCTATGTTGTTTCTTCTTTATGCGGCTCTTCTAACAGATTCATGTAGCGTGAAGAAGATCTTACAAAAGCTCTTATACTAATAGTAGAAACATTAGTGCAAACGAGAATGTAGATTGTTTCTTTTCTTCAAATATGCTCTTTGAGGCTTTTATAGACTGCATTAGGCGCGTAATAATAGGCAATGGATATTATAGGGGAGAGAAATTTTTTTTGTTGAGTGTATAAATAAAAGTGAAAGTATCTTTAAATTTATCAGATATTTTTATATTTTGATTGGAATATGATTTTAAATCAGAAGTAATCTTCAAAATTTAGAAGATGTTGAAGATTACTTACCTTATGTGCCTAAGTTTACCTCATGTGCCTATTGTATCATACAGAGTTTTGTATTGTATTTGCCATAAGCAATGACTGTAATGTAAACATCTGAAGTGCTTAGGATAAAAAAAAATGTAAACATCTGAAGTATATTTCATTAGACTTAAACTTGGGAAGTATTTTAGTCAATCTATCGATTGCATTTCTTTACAATAATGATCTAAACCTTAGTTACCTTAGTGATCTTTATCTTTAGTACTTCTATCTTCATGTTTTATGAACTTGTAGAATATGACTATGCGAAACCAATTTTAATTAGCTCTCAGACCAAGTGTATATGGGTGGCATGTTAATCATTGACCTGTATGCTTATTATATGGTTGATGCTATGCTGTGCAGCTGTTGGGCTGAAATGATTTTTTGCATTTCTTCAATTTTACACTTACCATTCTGCTTGATTTGTGTTGTGTGTGTTTATTGCCGTGATACATATCCAACCATTAAGTTTCTGAACAGATATGAAGGACAACGTGACATGCTCTACACTCAAACATTCAACTTAGACCAAGTTTCATTTGCTGCCGAGGGAATTAAGGATGCTCAACAAACAGTATGTTCGAGGGAGCTTATAACTGTTTTTTCCTGTTAAATTTTTACTTTTTTAATATTTTGGAGCTTATAACTGTTTTTTCCTGTTAAATTTTTACTTTTTTAATATTTTAAGTGTCTTGGTTGGTTCATCCATGTTTTGAGCTGCTTCAACACAATTTTAGATTGTGAAGAGGACAAAGTAATTAATTGGAAAATTCTGCAGTACGGTTGCCTTATTAGTTTTGAGCTCACAATGTAATTAATTGGAACTTGGGGTGTCCCACTAGCAGGCTTGGGCTTTAGACATGCTAAAGTATGTTTATATGTAGCTTGATTTAATACAACTGAAACTCAGGCCTGCAGGTGGGAAATTTGTGGGCCCTGTTGATAATCAGCAAAGCCACAAATGATAGTTTGATTAATACAATTGAAACTCAGGCCTGCTGGTGGAACATTTGTGGGCCCTGTTGATAATCAGCGAAGCCACAGATAATATTTGATTAAATGATCTCAATCAGCTATTATCATTATTATCATTTTCTGGAGTGGTCACAATCAAGACTTTCCAGCCATAAATTCTTACTGGGTCTTTCTGCAAGCTCTACTTATAAATTATAATCAGCACCATTTATGTTAGATTTACATTACTCTAGATTGAATATGGTTTATTGGGGCTACGCTATATTTACCTTGAACTATGTGTTTTTATTGGTAGCGCCCCACGGGTCACCGTTCGAGGCATGTCAGACGGAGCATATTCTGTACCCTGGTTCAAACCTGCTGCCTACCTCATGAGAGGTAGGGAACAACCCATTTGTCACTAGGGAGGGATTTCTTTCAAAAATATGTGGTTGATCCACATTTTAGATACTCTCATATTCTGTATCAGTACTCATTTTGGTTTATGAAGTGATGGGTGTCCTGGAGGCACTTTTAGGCTATTATAATAATTATTTATGGAGTGACTTTGCACGAACTAATTTTGTTGCATTCTTTCCAGATGTCAGCACTGAAATCAGCAAACAAAGAGTTGAAAGGAATGATGAAGACTGTGAAGATTCAAGATATAGATGTTTGTATAGTTTTTCTATTTTCTTTGTCTTCCATTGTGGTTGTCATTGGGAATTTCTAATCCTGGATTGTTGATTTTAATCTGTAGAACTTGCAAGATGAAATGATTGACCTGATGGATGTGAGTAATGAAATTCAAGAGTCTCTTGGTAGAAGCTACAGTGTACCTGATGACATTGATGAGGAAGATCTCATGGGTGGTAAGCTCAATCTCATATATAAACTTATTAGATGTTAAAGGGGAAATGTGCCATGGGGATTGTTACCAAAAGTGAAAGTAATAGTTCTAGCAAAAGGTTTCCTTGGAAATTTATATATATATATTTTCTTTTCTTTTTCTTAGTTAATTTATATGTACTTTTCTTTGGACCAAAATTTGAAAACAGAAATAATTGGGTGAGTAACTTCTGAAATCCCATTATAAACGAGTAATATTCTTAAGAAGAGGTATATTGTCATGCGAGTTCTCCTCAATATCACAGCTGGCTGATTTTGCAAAAAGATATCCAACAAAATTGGATCCATGGCAAAACTTGGTATCCAGATTGTTTATTTTGTTTCCTTTATACTTTTTGTGATTCTGTGATGCAGAGCTTGATGCTTTGGAAGCAGACATGGGGATGGAGACTGAAGGTGAAGGGGTGCCTGCATATCTTCAACCTGATAAGGAACCTGATCTGGATTCAGAACTCAACTTGCCTTCAGCACCATCTGGGCATGCAGCAGTTCCAGCAGGCAGATCCAATGCTCAGGTACTTTTTCGACAAATTTGTTGTTACACGAGTTAACCTGGTTTGCCTGAAAGAAACGCTTCTTCTTGGTACACTCCCTTTTATTTGTGTTCCATGTTTCTTTTTTGGGGGTTAAGAGGTTGTTTCATAATATACTTACAAAAAGAAAAAAGAAAAAGAAAAAAAAGAGGTGGTTTCATAATATAATCTTATGAAAAATGGGACAGATTGACAGACATGTATTTTTACATATGTATTGTGCAGTCAGGCATTTGTTGTGTCCTTACCCATTTTACATCTGCCAATTCTGATGTTTGACAGGCTGAGGATGAACTGGGTTTACCTGCTGTCCCTCGTTCATCAATTCGTGGTTAGAGAGGGAGTTGGCTAGGTTGAAGGGTTCGTTTGCCATCTCTTGGGGATCTATTCATTCTCTCAGAGGGATTATGCCGGAGCTAGCTATTGTAAACATATGTGCATCATATAACTTTGCTTTCTATAGCGATCGCTAATACTTCAAATAATTTGGAGATATTTCATGATAGGCAACACTTGAAACTTTGATATGGACCTACGAAAATGGGAGTAAAAACATCAGGGAAAAAAAAATAGTCGTTACTATACGAAGATACGAAATGAAAACGGCAAAAATTTCATTTGGATTATGGGGTTTTACTCTTATTTATTTTGGTGATTAGAGTTTATGAAGTTGTGTTTCTTCTGCTGTTAACTGTACAGAGCTGGTGTGAATTTTTGCATAAGTTGCGCAGTATCAGGTCAGAAAATTTTGTAACTCAATTGCATAAATTTTGAATGAGTTAAATGATTATCTAATTGAGTAATCAAATATGAATAAATTAAATGACAAATTGATTAAGTAAATTTGATAATACTAGTAAAATTTTGAAATTGAGGATTTCTGAAAATTTTAAATTTTAAGACTCTTCGTTAACAGGTCATGCGACATATGTGAGTTGTAACGGTTGCTATTATTTATTTTATTATTATTATTATTATTATTATTTTGCAATTGCTTTTGATACTGCTTGAATAAAGAGATAATATGAGCTTCATTGAAAATTTCGTCTCTTAATAAAGAATCTTTCTGGTACAGATATCCAATAGCCTGCATATTATTCTTGATCATGTTTTTGCATCTCAATAACTTTTTTTTGTAACAAAACAACGGATCAAAAATCCTCTCATGCAAAACAGTGATGTATGTTACAAAAATGTTGTGATATGAGATTTAACATCACAATATTTTTGTAAGGTACATTAATAACCGGTCGAGACACGACACTTTTTTTTAGGAGAGGATCTTAGTCCCAAAACAAGTTATGCCACCATATTGTAAAATTGTAGTCTAAAGTGTGACCATTTCACGATAATCCTCGAGTGTGTTATACAACTCCCACTTCCATGTTGAGAACATTCCATTATTGTTCATCAACTGAACGAGAATGCCAAGTTATTATTGTTCTAGTGCTAATTGCTTGTTTGCTGATACCTTTTCCATCCATGCTTTAACGACTCAACTAGAATCTGTCATTGTCAAAGCTTGATGTGGATGCACAATAGTAAATGCCACTTTCACTCGTTAGGAGTTATTCCATAACTATTTTCTACAATGCACACTAGAACACGAGTTTCATCCCCACAGGCCTAGCAGCTGCAGCTAAGAGCTGCATTAATTCTATCACTTCGAAAATCTCTTTTCAAAGCAGAACTGCAAGTTTTGAGAGTTGCCGAGTGAAAATTTGTAGTTTGCAAGACTTCAATTGGATGCTCAAAATCATCCCATGTTATGTTTATGGGTACAAAGATTGATGCACTTTATAGTCAAAACATATGGCAATTCGTAGAAGAACATAAACATACGAGACGTTTACAGGTACAACAGCTGAGTGAAGCAATGATGACTGACCTTGAAGCAACTTCATCTTGATTTTCCTGTATACATGGCAATTACAATACGGAGAAAAAACTCTCATCTTTCATGCCGAATCAAAGTCTTCAGTTAAGATCAAGTTTTCCAAACTCTAGCATCTGCCATGTAGCCACTGAACTAACTGCTTCGGCAGCATGGCTTGACCTGAAATTCGTGCTGACCTTGCTACTTGGGGCATAGGCTAAACAAATCTTCAACCTATCCATTTCTTTTCTCAGAGACTTGTACCGACCTGTACCAAAATTTATGGACAACATTACAAGAAAAGAAAATCAGAGTAACTTATTTTCTGGAGTATGTCACAATAAAGATTAGAGGAAGTGCTCACAAAATTGTTGATTTAAGAATAATAGTAGCAGGAATCACAATCACGATCAAAACTATCTTCACCATCACCACTTCATTATCTTCCTTACTTTTCAAATAATTATAGATAAGCAAGCATTTGAAATACTCGTAAGCACTGAATGACCATAAGTTGATACAATTCATAGTTTCTCACTGCCATAATTTTGAAAAGCCACTTTGCAGTTTGCTCCAAGGTTCTCCGGGAGAGGCAGCCCTAAAACGCCTTTGAGGATACGCAAAGTTTTTAATTCTTTCAAAACTCAAAACAAATATATACACGTGGTTGATTGAGACTTGATATGACTCCAATCCTAATATAATTAGATTTATATTTTAAAAGTTCTTTTGTATGGAAAGCTCTTATGCCAAAAGGCATAAGATCTAGATATATACATAGACAATTGGTTGAGATTTCTCATAATGGTAAGTAGAGATTGTAGACTCGTGAGAGAGAGGTTGGTGAGGGTATTGTGCCTTTACCTTGTAGGGCCTGTAGAAAAAGTTTGGTACAGTCACAAGAAAGCTGGAGGTGAGAATTAAACAATCATATTGCTCCATGGATTTAGACGATGAAGGCGAGCAGGAAGTAAAGTGGAGTGCTTCAAGGCTCAATTATATTGAGCATTGCTCCATGTGAGTGATACACGAAGCAGGAAATTCGGGGAACCAGTGTTGGTTCACTTGTGTTTTGTATTATCTACCCTTTGCAATTCATCTAATGTATAGAGGATTGTCTCTTTTCATAGGTCAACATTGAATTTAGTGAGCAGGAAGTAAAGTGGAATACTCAGCATCGCTTGGTTGTTGGTGAACAGTACAACCGAGCAGGAAACTGGGGCAACAGTGTTGGTTCAGTGCATCTTATATTATCTACCCTTCATAATTCCTCTAGAGTATGTAGTGCATTTTCTCTTCTCATATTTCTCTGTAGAATTTAGCTGAATAACATTAATTATTGTATTCTTATGTGTTTGCTGTTTATTTTTTATTGGATCTTGATGTGTATGCTTTCGCACTGGCCAACAAGTGGTATCCAAACCCAAAGGTTTGTACTGGAAGTTTGGCTTTAAGAACACTGTAAAGAGGTCTTTCCTCATAAGGTAGAAGGATTTGTCTCACCATTTAGATCAGCTGGACCAAAACAGGCAAGGAGTGGACTGGTCACTCCAGTATGCTTAAGAACAAATGAGGTCAAGTTTGATGGAGGAGATTTGGAACACGTAAGAGGAGTCTCAAGAGAGCTTGCATACGATCACGAGTCATAAAACCGATATGATCTACATAATAGAAAGCTTGACCAATTGAGGTCACAGTGAGTTGAGGCCTGAGCCGGTTGAGCATTGACTAGCAAGCACTCGATTGATCAAGTCAATATATACCTGATCAACAAGCCTCCAGTGCAATGGTCAGAGTAGTGCAGCACAATCATGACATTCTTTAAATGCATTCAATTCGAAGAACATGTTGGAGCTGTCTATCTGGACCCCTAAGAGAGTCCCTAAAGAAGTAAGAGAAGTGAAATCCTCAGGTAAGAGGCCCTAAAAAGAAATTTGAAGGAGGAGCGGCACCCTAAATAGCAAGCTGGGATCATGTTTGGTCCTTAAATGAAAGTCCTTGAAAGGTTTTGCTTGTCATATGACTCATATGTGTAAAAGATGGGAGCTATGATGAATCATACAATCAAGGCCAAGCAACCAGTCAAGTGAGACAGGGGTTTCCATTTGTCTCTCAATTTTATTTGTAAGCTCAAATTCTTTATTATATGGAAAAAGAAAATTGAACCAAAAATAAATGGCAGCAAATTTGGATTTTCGTATGCATTCCCGATTAATTTCAAATGAACCCCTGAAAACAAACAAAAGACAAATAACTCACCATCAACTATCAATTTTTCCCGCTGCAATCTGGCTACTTGCTGCTTTAGTTTGCTGTTCTCCACTGATAAAGCAGTGCGCTGCTGAAGCAGAGAGTCAACCCTAACAGCCAACTCAGACTCCAAAGTCTGCACCGTGAGACATTCATGTTTGTTTTGTCAGAAAATGATTGACCAAAACTAGTAGCTGCGGAAGCAATAAGATCCGTAAACGAACCAATAACATCGTGGAATTAGATAAATCCCATTTATCAATTGGTTCACATTATATTGCCACAACATTCAAAGCATTCTCAAACTGGGTATTGGAAGCTAGCGGTCAGGCCCAAGCATTATGTTTTGATCAAAGCTAAAGTCTTATATATTAGTGAAAAACTATTGGTTTATGGTAGATATTGTATGTAATCAATGTTAACTTTATTTTACATCTTAATGGTTTTAATAAACTATTTCTTTTCCAAGAAAGTATTAGAAGGCATAAATTCTCCATCTACATTTTCTTCTGTGAATTGTTATATGGAAATCTTGAGACCCCATCCAGGTAATATATATCATCACCACAAAGATGACAAAGAACCCTTTGCATGCCACCTAGATTATGACGAAGATTATTACATTAATACAGCATACTAGCATCAGACACCATTCTCAGACAATTACCTGAAAAACATCAACAGTTCTTTCTAGTTCAGCAATATATTGGAGTTTACGAACCCTTGAGCGCTGACCGGAGTGCCTGTCAAGAAATTATCAGCACCATTTTAGTTTAAGATATGATTCTTGTATCGAAGATTATACATAGGTGTCAAAAAAATCTGCCTTAGTTATCAAATAATATAGAGTAGAGGCATAAATAAACACAAAAGGGCATATACAGAAATTTAATGTCTTTAAAGGCCATAAAATCCAATTATAATAAATAAATAAATAAAATTAATATACGGCAAAATGGAAAACATAAAACAAAATATAACTGAGAATGGAAAACAACATATAGTAATGAAATTACATGGGCTTCATACATGAACTCAAACATTTGCCTTCAATATTTGAGGCAATAGAACATGTCTCAAACACTGGCAGTAATCAAAAAAAAAAAAATAATTGAGGTTCAATTAGAATCTTATTGTTCTCGAACAAACATTAGAAACATCTATTTTTAGTGAGGTATTTCTTAGGTTCCCACCTGAGTCACTAATATATCTGCTGATGACTCGGGTAAAGAAAAAGACAAATATAACCTTCTTTCCAGGGTATTTGGCTAAAATTTAGCTCAAAGAAAAATAAATCAAATCAGCGCAAAAGTTCTGTCAGTAACACAAGACCATTAAACTGCCTGAAACAATGAAAACCCTTTAAGGCATCGTCTTCATAAATCCAATTGATGAAAACGTGGACGCAATATATGAAACAGACTGCTAGTGACAACAAAGTGAAAGACTGAAAGCCAAAGATGTTACAAAGAAGGCATTAGTTTTAGGTACATCGAGTTGTTAACCAACCTACCGTCTGTCATAGGTACCAAGCTCTTGTTTATGATCAACAGCCACAAATAATAGATGCTCACCTGAGCTACATAGAGAGAGTAAATGACAAAAAGTGGAGAATGCTAGGGAAGGAACCTTGGGTAAAGCTATCAACTGCTAAGTCTCAGTTTCCTGAGGAGCAAGATACTTTCGAGAATAGACAGGGAGAAGGTACAAGCCCAAAATATTGATAAGTGGGGAAATGTAACACTAAATGATATGAATCACAAAGTTATAATTTATATTTTGAGGTTTGTCGCTATATGGTTCACGATATGAATGTTGTTCTTTCTACACTGTATCACTAGTGATTAAACAAGCAATTTGGTTTAGTGTTCTAATCTTCTTGCCGATGATCACTCTCTGCTTGCGTATGCCTGTTCTTTCTCTCCTTTTTGAAATTCCTTAGCAACCATTGGGATTTCTTTATGATGTAACACCAGGCAGTTCAACTGAAAATTTGACCCGATGCAAGGAGTAAGAAGCACAGACGGATACAATGATTCAACAGATAATATTCTCTTGACTGTGAAGTCTAAGCTTAAGATAAAGCATAAACTTAGCACTGAACCAGGACGGGTTGGCTCTAAAAGTGTGCATTTCAAAATGGAGAGTTGTTTGTGCTTTCTCCTCTCTGAGTAATTAGAAGAACATAGTGTAGACTCATAACACAGTTCCTATCATTCAACCTCACATGACTGAATCAAGAAACAAGATCTCATTGGTAGTTATGAAGGCTTATAGGGGGATAAGTCATCATATATGTTGGTTATGGTTCAATTTTCCTTTTATAGATGCATTGCAAATTGCTTATCCTATGACTTGAGCATCCCACACACCCCACACGAAGACTTTGCTTCCCAAATAACTCCAGCATCCCACATCCCACATGCAAAGGCTTTCAGCCTGTAATTCTTATGATAATCCCATCCTTTATGTGTGATGAATTTCACAAAACCAATGCAAAAAGTTGTGAAAGTCAAATGAACTGTTATCCTATGGACATAATTGAAATTAAGGATGATGTAGAGCTCAAGAGTAGGAAAAAAAAAAAAAAAAAACCAACCATCAACAACAATCCTGTAATTTGTCATCAACTTAAATGACTAAGAGGATATATGAGTATCAGAGCAATTACATGAGAATCAAAGACTCCACTAAAATAGCAATTAAAAATTTTACTTAATTGAAAACACCATATTTTAATATACTAATGCTACTGCAGGCAACTAATTCACATCAGAAAACTTCAGACATAAAAGGTCATGTTGAAGAACCATGCCTATGAATAAAAGCTTTCTTAGAACCACATAATTATCACTTTATCAGATCCCTTCAATATCTATATATATATATATATAGCATGTTATACCAAGCAGCTACCCTAAAGTTAGATGACTGGATAAAAATATATTGGTCCAACTTGGAAAATAAGCATGTGGTACAGAAGCTAACCGTTTCACTGCCTTTGTATCTGCATTGATCTCACCAGTTGAACCACGAGCATCTTGTGCTGAATCAAGTTGTGGGGTCCTAGAAACACAAATATCCCCATCTAAATACTGCATAGGGTTTTCAGAAACATATTCTGATAGTGCTGAAATTATGCCATTCTCTGGAAAGTTTAATTTGCCTCTAGGGGAATTAGGACCATACACACAAGCTGACTCCAAACCACTACCAGCTTCATTAGAACATGATTTGTTATCGTCATTAAGTGTAGTTAGACTTGGTAGTGGAACAAGACCATCCAAAAGAGTCACGGAGTCACTAGCAGATCGCCTATGGAATATCCCTTTGGAGTTTGAGTCCGAATCACTCAACAAGTCATCAAGCCATGCCGGTTGCTCCTCTAAGATGTAGCTCTGCGATATAGATTTATGGTGCCGGGGATACGACTCAATATTTCTGAACAGGGTTGGAGGGTCGTGGTCATGAATTGGATTATTTATAGCCTTCTTTTGAAATGGGCATCGAGGAGGAAGGTGAGCTTGCCTTGACATGGTCAACTAAACTACAGAATGAGAATCACAGCTTCTCATGGTTATCCATAGTTTTAACTTCTCGTGTGCCTCCTCTGTGATAGAGTAGTAAATGACATGGTCCTCTTTCAATAGCTTAATTCCATGTTTCTGTCACCATCCTAACCTACCTTATTGGTACAAAACTTTATAACAAGAAATTAACATTATAAACTTGTAAAAACAATGAAACAAGCATAAAAAATTTAACTACGGACCTGTGAAGAACATAAATGTTGAGTACATATACTAAATAATTCATTTTCTATTTATACTTATAGTAGAAATCTGAAACTTTTTTACAAAATTATTTGTTTTGTTTTAAAATGAACAACAATATTTAGGATAATGTGTTGAAAATAGATGCAGGAAAATAATAGTAATCTTAGTTAATATGGGATTGCAGAAAAACATAACAGAACAAAACAAAAATAAAAATTATATATATATATATATATATATATATATATACACACGCATATATATATCTATATAAATATATATAGTGGCTGCCTAAAGAAGGAAGGTTTTGCATTGTTTTGGTTAAAGTTCTGCCATAAAAAACAAAAGCAAAAGGGTTGTTTTTTAAGCTTATACTGCCACTGAAAACCCTATAATAAAATTGTTTGAATTTGTTGAGAAAGTTCACAACTTTACTACTATTATTCTTCATCTCATTTTCCAAAAAAAAAAACAACACTATCCAGAAAATGATTAAGCAAGCAGAGTTACATTTTTCAACTAATGCAACAGTACTAAGTATTAGAGTCATCAGGCGTAAAAAGGAAAGAGAAACAAAAATATCAAAAGAAACAAAAAAAATTAAGGGAAATAATCAATAAATAAATAGAATAACCGTTAGGTTGCTGAGAAGTTTCAAAACCTAAAATACTTAGACTAGTTAATTTACACCACATTTTCACCCTCAGAAAGCAGGGAACAAGAAATGCGGTCCCTCAGACTAATTTTCCGTTACTTTTCTTCTGTTTTCTAGGCAAACAAACATGGTATTAATTAAAATAAAATAAAATCTTTGAGTAATGAATGTCCAATAAATCAAATAAATAAGCCTGTACTAAAAAATAAAATCACCACAAAAATTGGAAAAGAAGGAGGAAAAAAATGTGTATATAATTTTTCAATTCACAAAGTTATCACGAGTTATGTTCTGAAAATAACCGAGAAATTTGGCATTACCTTTCGGTTTTTCTTCAGGGCAGATAGAGAGAGAAGAGATGAGGAGAGACGAGAGAGAGAGAGGGTTATGGAGAGAGAGAGAGAAATGAAGTGACGAGTGGTTCGTGAAAACGTGCGTAGCTCAATATTAATGCTTCCTCAAATCAAATCATCTTTTTCTGAATCTCCGTACACTGTCACTCTCCATTGGCCAAGTGACCACAGTTAAAGTTGAGTTGCACACAGCTCAGCTTCACTTTTTTATCCTTGTTTATTACGGAGTACTCATATTAATCTATATATATATATATATATATATATATATATATATATATCTGTTAAAATCAGTAAAGTTGACCAAGTCATAGGTAAATAGGGAGTAGTAAATTTTAATTTCCGAATTAAAAAAGTGAACAGAAAATTTTAATTTCCGGAGAAAAAACTGAATAGTAAAATATGTTTGGCTCGAAAATATACATATATTTATATATATATATAAACTTTTAAATTTACTTATATTTGAAGTTTCCGGTGGAGATGCACATTATGCCAAATTTAAATAGTTTGTGGAATTCATAAATTAAAATAATAATAAAAAAAATAAGCATACTATTTTTTAAAATGCAAAATTTGACATATTTGATGGTATACCAAATGTCAAGTATGTATTTGATGCAACGATTAAAAGAATTATTGATATCAAAAATAGCTGTTGCAAATGACGCTTGGGATATGACAATTGGAGATGCTCTTATTAGTTTGGGCAATGTTGGTTTAGGAAACTTTTAAATGGGGAGAAAAGTAATTTAGAAATTTTTGTGGTTTTGTTAAATTAGGAAAGGAGAAGGTTAAATTCATTAAATATTTTAATATATATATATATATATGTTTTATACTAAAGCTGTAGGTATAAATTG
Source organism: Cornus florida (assembly GCF_030987335.1). Lineage (NCBI taxonomy): Eukaryota > Viridiplantae > Streptophyta > Magnoliopsida > Cornales > Cornaceae > Cornus > Cornus florida. The sequence goes on along the minus strand of NW_026775578.1, from coordinate 33,686,938 downwards.
AAAATTTGCAAGTCAGAGTAACTGGATATAATTTTTTTTCCGATTATAGAATCATATTTTAAGCATATAAATTTTAACATTGATTAAGATAGAATAAAAAAAGAAATAAAATTTATTTATTTATTTTTTTTTTCGGAAGGTAATAAAATTTTAATATTGAAAACTAGAGATTGCACCGGCAGCATGACATTCCAATATTATTTTAAACATAAAAGCTAAGTCATTAGTCATGTTATCAACACATTAAAAAATTATTATCTTCACAAGACAACTTATTTTAGAGATGGCAAATATATATAAAGTAATAAATAAATAATCTAACAACTCGTGCTAAAAAGAATTCAACTGAATTTAACAAGTTGTATGAGGAGAGACTTTACAATAACATGACAAACTCTTTGTTGCCCTAACTAAAAACAAGACACAACTAGCATGAGCATCATATTTATTTGCAAATAGCATCATAGCAAATGGTTTAACAAATATATTAAATAACAAATACGATTTTTTTTTTTTTTTTTTTTTTTTTGGGAATGTAGAAGAAAACACGCACACTTAATAGGCTCGACTCAACTTTACTTATGAAATTGAGAAGCCATAATCTAATCAGAAGAATACTTTTGGGATGACGTTGTAATTTTAACATTATTTTTTTATTGTGTATATATATTGGCAATTTAAGAGGAGGGAGAACTCGAATATGAACATATTTGTATAAAAAGTTGTGTAATTTATCAATTAAGTCACTGAATAATGCCTATAAATTTTTAATATTTACCAATTAAATTTTTCGAATCAATTCTCCATTAAGCTATCTTGATAGACTCAACTCACTTTAATTGTCTAATGGATGAGCAACAAACCATGTCCTTGTATTGTATTATCAAATGTGCAATGTGCAATAGCAGCAATATGCAATTAATTTTGGAAAAATATATGTATAATAATAATACAAATTCTAAAAAATATCTAAATCAAATAAAAATAATGTGACAGTATATCATAATAACCATGTGACCTTATTTGGGCATATCATCATCATAAAAGCACTTTAATTGACCACATAATTTAGCACTTCTAGCCATGTCCACGTCAATTTTGTCCGAATCTTGTCAAGTCGTCTCACAAAGTCATTTTCGATCCCTGCTTAGTTGTCTTGCACATTTGGACCATATATATATATATATATATATATATATATATATATATGTATGCACATTTATTATTTTACTTTTCATTGTAGTGTCTTCATCTATCTATCGATAGAATCAGAATCTTCTTCGGCTATGTTTGGTCTTACCCTCGAGGCCCGAATGCATTTAAATTCATAATGTAATAGCGGTACAATAATTAAATTGAGAATTAACAATGTTGTAAATGTTTTTCATTTTCGACTTACTGTTATATGAAACATGCATCGGCATTTGTATAGATATTTTATAAAGAATAATGTTTAACTATTTATTGCCGAGTAGCTTTCTCCTACTCACTTCTTTTGTATTTCAATAATAATTTACCATATTAATTTTAATAAATAAAAAATCCACGACTTAAGTTTTCTTTTTTCCTTTTTAATTTTATGTATCTTTAGTATTTAAGTAATTTTGCAATGTAAATTAGGCAAAGATATATAATAATTAATTATATTCTAATCGATTTCTCAAATTGTATTGTGTAGTGAAATACATAGGCCTAAATACTATTTACCCCGAGGGGATGGTTATATCCGGTGAGAGTACAGATGGCAATTTAACCTTGAGGGGTGGTTACTCGCCCACCCGTTTAGATTTAATTTTACTAAATTACACTCCTGTAGCGTAGGTATAAAACAGTAGAAATCATTATGAAATATTTATAATTTGAATTTTATATTAACTACTTTTGAGTATTGATCAATAATGCTTTTTGGGTGGGTTGTATATTTGTATAATTGTGTTTGGGGCAAAAATTAATAAAGATAAATAAAATAGAAAAATTATTTGGAAGTAAACAAGCGTAGCAAGTGCCCGCAGGGTGCAAAAACATAAATGGGAGTGGAAATGGGTGGCAAGGCACCCGTTTAGACGGTTTTGGACTGAACAGATGGGGTAATTTAAACGGGGTGAGGGATGATACACCCATTCAGAACCACACCCATTGCCATCATTCCTAAGTGGGAGCAATTTCCCCCACTGTAATATATATAATTTTAGTGAGGATAATTTTAAAATTTTATAAATATTTAATAATAATAATAAATAGAAAAACAATAGGTATAAAATGCAAAATATATATATTACTAATTGGAGCCACAAAAAAATAAAAAATAAAATCTAAAACATTTATATGCTCAACTAACTTGTTATCGACCAGTCCTGTTAGTCATTAATTCCATGCATTGTATTATTGTTCCACAATGGTAGGACATATATGTATTCGAGTATCATAGTACCATTTTGTATAATAGTGTCAAGACTTAGAGTACAAGGAAAAAGTGAAAAGAGCTAGCAAAGCTCGATGCACACAAAAAGTTTCATGGGTAATTAATTTTTGACATAGGAGTTTTTACTCCTTGTAGGTTAAAAAAGATGTAACAAACTAAGATGCTAAGGAAAAAAAAATAATAAATACACGCACAAACACACAAATCAAATATAAAAGATATCATTGCCCTAGTTATTTTCAATATGAGAAAGCGTTGTATGATAAAGTATATAATATTCGAGGGTATTTATTATGTGTTACCTCCAATCATTGAACACCAGTTGTGATTGAGGAAGTTTTACGTGATCTAATTCACCTTAATTACTTTACGCTTAAGTCGATAAAAATTTGAAAACAAACTCACTAGCCAGCACATCTCATCTAGAGCTGGATCCTCTGATGTTATTGTGTCGTAACACGGACGGTGGGATCATTCAAACGTGAGACAGCCACAGTTGTGAATGATCTAACCGTCATTGTACTGCTTTGGATCTGAATTCATCTAATGTGACCGAACAAAGCAATCTAAAGCCCAAGAGAACCTAAATCATATTTTCAAGTTCCACAGACTCGATCCGCTCAAAAATGGTCATTCACCAGACCTGTTTGGTTAATTGTTCCGTCTAGGCTTGGTTGGGCTTTGCCTGGTTTGGGTTAGTTGTCTGATCCATGTAATGGCCCTCGCTGCCCTCCTTTTGTACAGTTCTCAGTCTCTCACACGCATAAATATTGCTGAATCTTTCCTGGGAAAAAAAATGACTAAACAAATATAATAAAATATATATAATTTTTTGGTGAATCGCATTAAACCACCATTTTCTATATGCATTTTGCACTAATTCCCTTTTATATTTTTTTACCAAAAAACTCCCCTCAACTATTCAAGGGGGTGATTTAATTAATGAAAATTAATTGAAAGCACTGACAAGCCCACCCCCCCAAAATATTTTTTTTTTTTTTTTTTTTTTTTCCTATACCTAACTCCGGCCTAGCCCAAAAAATATATATATTATTACTACTAGTAGCCCACCCCATGGACAATTTTTGGATTCGCCCTCCTTTAAAGGAAGTTGGTTGGACATTGAGTTTTCTCATATATTTTGGAGACAAAAATGCTCATATAACTATTTTAATATACCTCACAAATACATCTACTCCATTATCATTATTCACCGCATATCCTTCACCACTGGAACAACACGTACTCTTTTTCTTGCTCAACTTCTTTTACCAATCATATATATATTTATTTATATACACCATTATAATATTATATATAATATGTATCATAATATAATGGTATATATAATATGCACCATTAGACCTATAATATTATATTTGCATTTTCATCCAGCCTTTAGACGTATATAAATTTGAGTTTTTTTTTAAAATTTATCTGTTTTATGTGTGTATATATATATATATATATATATACTTAAAATTTATACTGGGCATTCATTTATTTAGCTTTTATTTATTTTCATTTTATACAGATTTGTTAAAGGGACACTAGTCACACTACGACAAATAATGCCTAATTTTTTTTTTCTTTTTATATATTATTTATGCCTACATGTTTTTCTTCTTATTCTTCTTCTTTTATTTATTTTATATATTTTTCAAAATAATTTTTTTCAATAAAAAATATATTCCTTCATCTAACTAATGTGAACTTGACAGTCTAGTAACACGCACTCTTCTTCTTTCTCAACTTCTTTTATTTACCAATCATATATATATATATATATATATATATATATATATATATATATATATATCTGAATATATATAGTATTAAATTTTATTTATACTATATTTGCATTTCCATCCGGCCTTTAGACCTATATAAATCTAAGTTGTTCCTTAAAATTTATCTGCTATATCTATATATGTATGTCTGAAAATTATATTGTGCATTCATTTTTTGGTTTTTATTGATTTTCATTTTATATAGATTTGTTAAAAAGACACTACGACAAATAATGCCTAAATTTTTTCTTTTTTATATTATTTTTGCCTACATATTTTTCTTCTTTTTTTTTATATTTCAAAATAAATTTTTTCTATAAAAAAATCTATTCATTCCATGTAACTAATGTGAACTTGACAGTCTAGTAAAATGTTAACATATTAAAAATAAAAAAAACAATAGAAGTGTTAATTTCTGAAATAATGATATGGAGACTGATGAATTAACTCCGAATAAGTATCGAATCAGACATGTTTTTATTCACTTCATCTACTTAAATAGTTTCCAAAAATAATTATTTAACACGTGATAAGAATGACCAACCACGTTAAATTTGATACTAATTCGGTGATTCCTTTTCGGTTTCTCTATCATTACTTTAATTTCTATGAATGATGTCCTTTAGGCTATTTAATAATAATAAAAATTAAGATGCACCCACAAAGTTGATTTTTAAATAGGCCTAATGGATATTTAAATCAATTTATATTTTAGTTCCCTTACTGCTAACAATAGTCTGCTAAGTCACCCCCCTCGGATAGATGCAGGGTTTTTTTTGACAAAACAATTGAAAAAGGGATTTAATGCAAAATGCAAATAGAAAAAGGAGTTTAATGTAGTTCACCTTTTTTTATATATAAATAATTATATAGCCTTTTCATTTTATGATTGTTTGATCAAATTGGTTTAATTTTCCTCTTTTCAACTTTGTTGGAAAAAAAAAAAACTTTGAAACATGAATCAAATACTTTATCCCATAATAAATTAATAAAAATAGGAAAAATTATAATTTGATGACCAAACTTAAAAATGCTAGTCACTTTTATTAGTTTACACCGACCATTTCTAATATCTGTAATTTGGATTACTATATTATATTTTTTTTCAAAATACTATAAAAAATTGTAAAAGAAAGGTGTAAGGATTAGGATTTAATAAATTTCCTTTACTAATGTAGGTGTCAAATAATGGCGTTGTCACATCATCAACAATGACAAATAAAGCCTGGTCAAAGAGTCACTGAACTATACCACATCATCAACGATGGCCCACAAGTTAAATGATCAAACAGTCAACGGTTAAAATTACGTGGCACTTACCACGTCGTCATTATACCTCGAACAGAAGATCAAAGACTTGAAGACTTGAGTTGGAAGCGGGACTTAGGAATACCTAAAATCCAAGGAGATACTTGGTTTGGGGATGAAGTTCAGGGCTCGTTGAGTCAACCCTTGATCTGACTTGTAGAGAGCGAAATGTCATTTTAACTCACATCCAAATTAGACCCATCTTAATTAACATTGCTTGATGATAATTTGAGAATATTATCTCTTTTAAATATTTTATTAATGAGCCAACAAGAGTTGGACTCCCGCGGAACCACCTTCAAACTGGCTTTTTTTTTTTTTTTTTTTTTTTACTTTATTTAATAATTCATCTTCTCTATATTTGAGGTCTTATTATTATTATTTTATTATTTTCAACTCTTGTTGTTTGATAACTATATAAAATTTTAAGAGTTGAATTTAAGTGACAGAAGTTTTTAGATGATAATTAAAAAAAATAAATAATTTTTAATACTTTTTGAATTTTCAACATTCAACGTTACTCCATTTAAGTGACGTTTACTATTTTCAATAGTATTCAAACGTCCATTTTTGATAATATTCAAAGGCAATTAATTAGATTACTGAATCCGTTTAAAATTGAGTTGGTGTTTGATAAAATTAAAAATTAAGTATTGAAAATTTTAAGTACTAAAATTTTTAAGTATTTATTTAAAAGTAAGTATTTTTTTGAATTTTCAGCATTAAACATTAAGTAAAAAGTGATGTCTTTGTCATTTAAAATTTTACCTCATGTTAAGTGACGCTTACCATTTTGAGCAATATTCAAAATGTGTTATTAAACACACTTAATTGGATAAATGCTTAATACATTCACAATTAAGTGTTGATTCAAATAATCAAACAACACTTAATTAGTGTTGAATTAAGTTATCAAAAACTCCAACTCCTATACAAGTTGTGTGTTATAGGGCAAATGACCCAACTCCTAAACCTTTTTATTACACGGTGTTATGTGTTACAAGGGGAAACTTATCCCACATCGGATTAGGATGAGAAAATGAATGAATATAAATGGGTGGATATACAGTACAAATTACAAGCACCTACCCGTCACACACGGCCAATTTGATAAAAGGACCCAAATTTTAAACAGAAAGCAAGTTGATACACCACTTATTCAGCATGTTGCTCCTAGTTTACAGGATATTGTGAAAAAAAAATATAAAAAAAAAACTATCTTTTTATTATTCTATCTTGGAGAGGATGGATATTATGTTAAAGGTGTTGTGACGGTATTGGACATGTCTAGAATAGGGAAAATTTTCTCTTTTTTAATTGATTGAATAGAAAAAAAAAATGAAAAAAAGGTTATTGTAGGATTTGGCCACTAAACATACGCTAAAAAATAACATGTATACACTTATAATTATAAATTTTATTTATTTTAATATTTTTATTCAATTAGAAGTATGGCGGTGCATATAATAAAAATATATATGTTCAATATTATTATTCAAGAAATTAAAAAAAAAAAAAATCTTTTAACTAAATTCACACAAATAGAAAAATTGTTTAAAACCTCTTACTTAGTTGGTGGGGGTATTTTTGGCAAAAAATTAACCCCCTCAATTGATGGGTTTTTATGAAGAAAAAAAGAAAAAGAAAAAAAGAAGAGGGAGTTTACTGCAAAACGCAATAAGTCAAGAGGGTTAAATGCAAATTACCCTATATATATATATTTGATAGTTAGAATACAATTCTCAAATAATTAATGAAGATGAGTTATTGTATATAATATAGCTGGTGTTCATTATAATTATCAAAAGCTTACAATCATTTTGAAGTTTTTTATTTTTTATTTTTTATTTTTAAACAGGAATCATTTTGAAGTTAAATTGGCAACTATTACATGATTTTTCTTAGTATCTCATAACTAGCTACTCTACTATACCCTGCTTTCCCAAAAAGCTTCTAACAATAGATGTATCAGTTTTCTGAAATTGCCTCCAATAGAGAAGAGACGAACTTGATTGTCTCACACTATCTACATGGGGAAGAAGAGAAGCATGCTCTCAATTTATCATGTCCGGAGTGCTTTTTGATAGGGTTTTTTTTTTTTGTTAGGTGAGTCATGGAGATGATTTCTTTCTTTTGGTGAATCATGATGGAAGTGTTGACAAGTTATGATTCTCATGGACTTTAAAACCCCCTTAGTATCATCTCAAGCTACTCTAAATCTTTCCTGTCATTCAAATATATATATATATACACAAGATGGCGCTACTGTCTCAAATTGTTTTGATTTTAGAGTGGCCCAATCCAACCAACAAATATATATATATATATATATCATCTCAAGCTACTCTAAATCTTTCCTGTCATTCAAATATATATATATATATATATATATATAAGATGGCGCCTCTGTCTCAAATCGTTTTGATTTTAGAGTGGCCCAATCCAACCAACAACATGTGCGCAAAACCAGTAAAACAAAATTTTAATGTTCATGGTTTCTCGCCATCAGTTACAATCGACTTTCAGTACCCTGTAGGAACTAGCTGTGGAGAGGATTCAGGTCCAACGGAAGAGGCCTTTTTTCTCCATTTACTGCTTGAGCATTAGAGAGCCGAGTCGGGGCAGACAGAACAAGCACATTGACTGCATCATTATGGCGCCGACTGGGGCCAGAGGTCTTCACAAGGCTCTGCTGTGGGCGACGGTGTATTTCGCTTTTGAAAGCACTCTTAATCTGGTCAACCGGGGAGGAAGACAAGCCTAGTCTCCATCCTCGTATATCGGTTAAAGAAAGAATGGCTCACAGAAGATCAAATGCTATTTATTTATTTATTTTTGTTCTCCTTTGTTTTCAAGGCCAACAACATGCTTTGACAGTGTTAGTACATATATAATAATAATAATAAACCAGAGTCATTATATATATATGCACACTAAATAACAACTTTACATAGTCTGTGAATGGCAAATTGTTATTTGTGAAGATGTATGATTCACATGATACGGGATAATTTTGACATACACTGCATATAACATTAACATTCTATTTTGCAACATCTAGGTTCCTTAAGAATGAAATAACCATCATTGGACCATTTATTACACAATTTGAAGGAAAGGGACAATATATATGAGTTAAAAAACAAACAAAATAAGTTAACAGAATTTGATGACAGTTGTTTGTAATTTTTAAAATTATATCTAATTAGTTCATACCATTTGGTATCATTGTTTCACTTTTAAAAACCAACAATCTTAGAGTCACTTGTATATTTAGCACTTCTAAGAGCAGCTTCAACGCAGGCCGGCCCTAACGATTTGGGCTCATTTTGGCTATCCAACTACTCCATTGTGGGTCGCTAAAATTGGGCCAATCAGGTTTGTCGACTGTTAGCGAGCGCAGCCCGCATGCCTATATTTTCTTTTCTTTTTATAATTATGCCCAAGTTACTGTTTAGCCCAGATTTTGAATTTTAAGGGCATGTTTGGCTGAAATAATACCCAAAAATCAGGTTTTTGGGTTATTTTGGTCTCTCTCGCTTTTATTTTTTTATTTTTTCTCAAAATAATTGAACCAAAGAGCCGTTAAGGCACTGTTTGGCCAACACAAATAGTGCCTTGCAGGCTTTTTGGGCCAAAAAAGTTAAATTTTTTTTTGAGAAAAGTGCATTTTTTTTAAAAAAAACCTTACTTTTTAAAATATTCCTACCGGCATCATATCGTATTGTATTGTTTTGATTTTTATAATTCATAATAAATATTGTATTGTTTAAATTTTTTTGTATGCTATAGCCATTAAAAATATAGCCGTGGAAAAAGTTAAAAAATAAAATTTATTAAAAATATTAAAATATAAATATTTTTGGAGAGCGAAAATGCATCATTGCAGTACATGCAATAGTTAAAATTTGGAAACTCTAAAACGTTGACGTGGTTATTGAAAAATGCTGATGTGACAAATTCGGAGAGCCAAATTCTCGAGAGCCCATTGGAGATGCTCTAAAGCTATCTGCACCAGTCTCTCTGGATTTTGGCTCTCTGAAAATAGAAGAAGACATAACTTGAATGATAAATAATAGAGAAGGGTTAGATGTGATGAATGATGGTAGGAGTTGGGGTATTTATAGAAGATAAGTGATTTTCAAATTTTTAATTATATATATATTTTAATAAAGTTAAAAAAATTTGAATTTTTAAACTTTTTTTTTTTATTTTTAAATTAGCCGTTAAGGCACTGTTTGTGTCAGCCAAATAATGTCTTAACGGCCAAATACACTATTGGTGGTACACATTTAAAATTTAAAGCAATTTTTTTTTTTTAAAAAAAAAAAACAAATTTAAGGAGAAAAAACAAAAAAAAAAAAAGTTTTTAAATTTATTTTTGGCCCAAATAAAGTTTTTTTTGGACAAACAGTGCCTAAATAATATATTTTTTATTTAATGAATTTTATTTAAATTTTTTTTTTTTTTTTTATAAAAATGAGCTCAAAATAACCTATTTTTAGGGGTTTTTTTTTTTTTTTTAAAAAAAACATTTTGCCTAACAATGCCTCCTTAAGGCACTATTCATGACCGTTTGAAAAAAAAAAAGAAAAAAAAGAAAAAAAAAAAAAAGGGCTCAGGCAAAACGGCATCGTTTTGCAAAAGGAAAAAGCAAAAAAAAAAAAAAAAAAATAGCACGATCGAGCTTGGCCACGCATTATTCCGTGAGCCAAAGTGGGCCCCGCCCATTTCCGCTAGCCCGCTATATGGGTTTTGGACTCCCAAATCATCAAAACAGGGCTTTGGCTAGCCCGCTGCGAATGGCCTAAGTCCATTCACAAGTCATTATAGCTAAACATATGTGTATTATGATATGCTTAAATGATTTTTATTTTACCTCTAACCGAAGCCTAAATCCGCATCTCTGCTTTTTCTTGTCATTTTAAAAGATGCCAATAACCTATTTCGGATATTGTCAAATTGATGCGACAAATTCATGGCATCCTTTGCATAAGTGAGAAATTTAGAATGTTTTCAGTTTGGATATGTTAGTAGTATAGAACCGAAAAAATTACAAGTATTTCTAATATAGAAAACAAAAGTAAAAATTATAATTATTGAACTTATTTTCTCACTTTCAAAAGCAAAAATTATAATTATTGAAACTTACCACCCTATATGCTTGTTTGGGATTCGAAGTCTCGGACTCCATACCATTGGTCTAATTAGAATGCTACAAGGATCAGGCAAGAATGGCCCAACCTCTAAAAATTAGGGCCATGCCGGCAGGCTTCAGACCAGAAATTTGGCCGAGTCTAGGACAGGTTCGGGCCTAGCCGGTTCAAGCTTTAATTGTGCAATTGAGTTTGTTTTGGGAGAAATTATTAAATAATTCTGGTCTATTAGATATTTGGTTAATTAATTTAATAAAAATCATTTGATCACAATAGTATTATATATACTTAGTGGATTAATAAAAATAATTCTGGTCTATTAGATATATATATATATATATATATATATATATATATATATATATATATTTAAATTAGCCGTTAAGGCACTGTTTGTGTCAGCCAAACAGTGCCTTAATGGCCAAATACACTATTTGTGGTACACATTTCAAATTTAAAGTAAAATTTTTTTTAAAAGAAACAAATTTTAAGGGGGAAAAACAAAAAAAAAAAAAAATTTAAATTTATTTTTGGCCCAAATATTTTTTTTTTTGGACAAACAATGCCTAAATAATATATTTTTTATTTAATGAATTTTATTTATTTATTTATTTTTTAAAAATGAGCTCAAAATAACCTATTTTTGGTTTTTAAAAAAACATTTTGCCTTAATGACCGTTTGACAAAAAAAAAAAAAAAAAAACAAGGGCTCAGGCAAAACGGCACCTTTTTGCAAAATAAAAAAAAATAAAAAATAGCACGATCGGGCTAGGCCTCGCGGTATTTAGCGAGCCAAAGTGGGCCCCGCCCATTTCCACTAGCCCGCTGCATTGGTTTTGGGCTCCCAAATCGTCAAAACAAGGCTTTGGCTAGCCTGCTACGGGTTGCCTAAGTCCATTCACGAGTCATTATAGCTAAACATTATGTGTATGATATGCTTAAATGATTTTTATTTTACCTCCAACTGAAACCTAAATCTGCATCTCTGATTTTTCTTGTCATTTTAAAAGATGACAATAACCAATGTCGGATATTGTCAAATTGATGCTGTCAAATTGATGCGACAAATTCATGACATCCTTTGCATAAGTGAGAAATTTATAATGTTTTCAGTTTGGATATGTTAGAAGTCTAGAACCCAAAAAATTACAAGTATTTGTAATATAGAAAACAAAAGTAAAAATTATAATTATTGAACTTATTTTCTCACTTTCAAAAGCAAAAATTATAATTATTGAAACTTACCACCCTATATGCTTGTTTGTGGGATTCGAAGTTTCGGACTCCGGCCATACCATTGGTCTAATTAGAATGCTACAAGGATCGGGCAAGGATGGCCCAGCCCCTAAAAATTAGGGCCATGCCGGCAGGCTTCAGACCAGAAATTTGGCCGAGTGTAGGACAAGTTCGGGCCTATCTGGTTCAAGCTTTAATTGTGCAATTGAGTTTGTTTTGGGAGAAATTATTAAATAATTTTGATCTATTAAATACTTGATGAATTAATTTAATAAAAATCATCTGACCACAACAATATTATATATACTTAGTGAATTAATTTAATGAAACCCTGTTTTGCGCTTGATTAATTTTACTAATAGCAGGCCCGATTGCTGTAACTCGAAAATAGTAATATAGAAATATATAATTGATTAAATTAGTTAATAGTTACATATGTAATTATTATTAATATTTATAGATATAAACTATCATTTGATAGTATAAATATTCAATATTGATTGAAAATTTTATATTCATATTAATATGAATAGCTAAGAATGAAAATCATAGTTAATTGCTAAGATTCCAATAGTTGATTGAATTCTCATCCATGTACAATTTCTATTATGTAAGCCCGCTTAGCTCATAGGTGTTCGATTCTGATAGCCGGCTCTTTTTCTCCATTTGTTCGACTTTTTACATGATTGATAATGCCCCTTTGAAATTCAAAAAATATTGAAAAAGATAAAAAAAAAAATACAATTTACTAATAATTATAGTTTGTCATATCGGCCATACGTGATGGGCATCCCATCATTATCACAATCGATACTGCGATTACCAACGGTGCTAATAATTACAATAAACATAAGCCACCACTTACTAGTGTACTTCAAGGGGAAAAGCTGTTGAGCTAACCTAAACCTTCAAGCGAAATTTTAATGTCACCACCCAGTAATAGAATTAATTGCACAAAAAACCCCTGAACAACAAGATAAATTATATGTTTATCAAGCCTAACTGTTTTATATGGGATACGGTGTAGGATTTTGTAAAATAAATAAGAAAAACAAATTTATTATAAAAATAGATAAGTAATATGAGTGACTAAAATAAATAGGGTTACTAATCAATTCCTGATGGAGAAATTAGAGGCTTTATTTTAAAAACATACATAAGTGAGACCTACTAATGTAGAGTATATAAAGAGAGATTAGGATTTATTTCAGTATAAGACATAGAATACAACCAAAATTATTATGAGATTAAATTATTTAAAATGGTTCTAAAGGTAAAATATTATTAAAGAGATTGGTAATGGTAGGAAAGATAAAAAAAAAAAGAAAAAAAAAATTCATGTGGCCTATTGAAAAATAGGCCAGCAGCCTAAATCTTGTGAGGTGGCTTTTAAATAAGTGTTGAAATTTATTAAATCCACTTTTAGATTAAATGCATAAAATATTTTGAACCATTGCTAATTTTATATAATTACCAAATGGCTTGGACGTGTTTTTCCTTTGCCTTTTAAAGGGCGCCATGAAAGTTTGAAGCTTCAAACAAGTAAAGTGGTATGTGTGAGTTTTTTTTCAATGACAAAAAAAAATAATAATAATAAAAATAAATAAATAAATATTTTAAATATAGTTTAAAGACTTTAATGTAATTACTTTTTATTATTATTATTATTATTTTTATCTTGATAAATTAAAGGGGAAGAAGGTTTCCAACACAGATACATCTACTTGAAAGATTAAGTACTCTGCTAATTAAGTCACTGGATAATGTCTTAGAGGTGATTTCTTACTAGAACTTGGCTAAAAGAAATATTTTGCAATTTTTTTTCTCTTTTTTTTTTGTTTATTTAATGGCAAAAAAAAAAAAAAAAAAATATATATATATATATATATATGTATATATGTTTTTGTTATGCAATTAATTCCGTGTTTTTGGAGAGAGAGAGAGAGAGAGTGTGCGTGTGTGAGAGAGAGAGAGAGAGAGAGAGAGAGAGACATTACTAGGTGGGAGATTACTGAGAAGACTAGTAAAATTGTAGAGAAATTCTAGAGGCTTCTTTTGTCGAAATTGTCGGACCCAACAAATCTCCACCGTCCATCTTTTCCCCAATAAAAACACACATCTGATACCAAGCCATCTGGTTCTAAAAGTAAAATATTATTAAAGGGATTGGTAATGGTAGGAAAGATAAAAAAAAAAAGAAAAAAGAAATTCATGTGGCCTATTGAAAAATAGGCCAGCAGCCTAAATCTTGTGAGGTGGCTTTTAAATGTGTGTTGAAATTTATTAAATCCACTTTTAGATTAAATGTATAAAATATTTTGAACTATATTGCAAATTTTATATAGTGACTTGGACGTGTTTTTTTTTAAAAGTTTGAGTATTCAAAGAAGTAAAGTGGTGTGTGTGAGTTTTTTTATCAAAAAAAAAATAATAATAATAAAAATAATAAATAAATAAATTTTTTAAGTATAATTTAAAGACTTTTTTGTAATTAATCTTTATTATTATTATTATTATCCTCATAAATAAAAGGGAGGAGGTTTCTAACACAGGTACATCTAGTCGAAAGATTAGATACTTTGCCAATTAAGTAACTAGATAATGTCTTATATTAAAAGAAATATTTTGCAATTTTTTTTCTCTTTTTTCGTTTATTTAATGGCAAAAAAAAAAAAAAACAAATGTATATATGTTTTTGTTATGCAATTAATTCCGTGTTTTGAGAGAGAGAGAGAGAGAGAGAGAGAGTGTGTGTGTGTCTTAAGTGTGTGTGAGAGAGATACATTACTAGGTGGAGATTACTGAGAAGACTAGTAAAAATTGTAGAGAAATTCTAGAGGCTTCTTTTGTCGAAATTGTCGGACCCAACAAATCTCCACCGTCCATCTTTTCCCCAATAAAAACACACATCTGATACCAAGCCAACCCCTCTTTCGCCTCGAGCTTCCTTTGCTCGCGCTCTCTTTCCCTCTCACAAACACACAAGTAATCGCATCATTCGCTTCTCTCTCCTCCAATCTCTCTCTTTCTAGGGTTTGTCCTTCCACAGGTTGGTTCTTCTCTTCTCTCTCTACATACATCGAGCTTCAGTTGACCTTGATTCGTCAGGATTGATTGATTGATTGTTTGATCTTTGGTATCGTTTTTGTTTTGTAGATCGATCGGTAATCGAAGATGTTTGGGAGAGCTCCCAAGAAGAGCGATAACACAAAGTACTATGAAATCCTCGGAGTGTCGAAGACCGCTTCGCAGGATGATCTGAAGAAGGCCTATCGAAAGGCGGCGATCAAGAATCATCCTGACAAAGGCGGTGATCCTGAGAAGGTAAATTCTTGATCTCCCTAAATTTTGTTCGTAGATCAGTTCCTTCAATCAATATATGTGTATATAGATGTAAATTTACGTATAAAAGATGTTGGGTAACTTAAAAGGGATTAGGCTATCTTATTGTTGAATTGGGGGTTTTGATTTTTCAGTTTTACGAAAATTGTGATCATCATATATTGTTTTTTTTTTTTTTTTTGGGATCTTTTAAATGCTTAGACTTTCTTTGCTGCCTATACAATTATATCTGTGGTATGTTGACTTTGCAGGACCTGGGTTTTCTTTTGTGTCAATTGTTCACATGAAATTACATGTGAAGTCTGTATAATAATGAGTTGATTTGACCTTGTTTCTGGAATTTTGAATTACTGTGACATTTCCATAATTTTCCTCAATATCGTCTTCCTAACGAAGTATGTAGTTGTAAGAATAGTTTTTTATTTTTTTTTGTTGTGATAGCAGGGATGGTGCAACTTGTTTATTATTGCTTTTATAAAGTATAGAATGTATTGTAGCCTTCGGCATTGTATGTGATTTTTAGTTTGGAATTGTGTGTGATTTTTTAGTTTAAGGAGCTGGCCCAAGCTTATGAGGTTCTGAGTGACCCAGAGAAGCGTGAACTTTATGATCAGTATGGTGAGGATGCTCTCAAGGAAGGAATGGGTGGTGGAGGTGGTATGCATGATCCATTTGATATCTTCCAATCCTTTTTTGGTGGTAGCCCGTTTGGTGGTAAGAGCACGACTTTACACAAATATATAGATATATATAATATATTTTTCATTTCACTTCGTACATATTTTATTTCATAAGTGAACACAACTTTATACATTAATTGTGAAAAAAAAGAGAATAATGTTTCGCATTTTTTTATTGAATACTTTGTGTACAGGTGGTGGAAGCAGCAGGGGCCGAAGGCAAAGAAGGGGAGAGGATGTGGTGCATCCCCTCAAGGTTTCTCTAGATGATCTCTACAGTGGGACATCCAAAAAGCTCTCCCTTTCACGTAATGTAATCTGCTCCAAGTGCAAGGGGTGAGTACTGGAATATGTCTGTTATATGCTTTCCACCTGTTGTTTGTCCTTAAATTCTCTAACTTGAAGGGTTGTACAATGATTTGCAGTAAAGGGTCCAAATCGGGTGCTTCAATGAAATGTTCTGGCTGTCAAGGGTCTGGAATGAAAGTATCCATTAGACATCTTGGTCCATCTATGATCCAGCAGATGCAGCATCCTTGCAATGAGTGCAAAGGTACTGGTGAAACCATTAATGACAAAGATCGCTGCCCACAGTGCAAGGGTGAGAAGGTTGTACAGGAGAAGAAAGTATTGGAAGTGATTGTGGAGAAGGGGATGCAAAATGGACAGAAGATTACATTCCCTGGGGAGGCTGATGAGGCGGTAAGCCAAATAATCTTTTGCTGTTTCTTCTGTCTGAATTTAGATTATGTTGCGGATGATTTAATCAAGTTTAATCTTTTTGCAGCCTGACACAGTCACAGGTGACATAGTTTTTGTTCTACAACAGAAAGATCATCCGAAGTTCAAGCGAAAGGGTGATGACCTATTTGTCGAGCATTCTTTAAGCTTGACTGAAGCACTCTGTGGCTTCCAATTTATACTGACCCATCTGGATAATAGGCAACTCCTCATTAAATTGCAACCTGGAGAAGTTGTCAAGCCTGGTAAGTTTTTGATGAATCTAATATATGTATTCTGAAAAGGTCTTTAACTTTTACGACACAATCTCACCAAAGTGAGTTGGTTTGATATTGATTAATCATAATGCATGTTGTAGGCCTTTCATGTTTTATTGTTATTGAAATGAAATTTCCTGCATAATTCTTAGAATGTTAGCAAACGTTTTTTTTTACATGTGGTCCTTCCATTCCATTACCCTCTCTGTTTTACGTGTTCCTTGTTCAAGTTAACTACAAATTGGAGTTGAAATTCAAATGGTAAAATTGTTTTGTTGTGTGATTGATGTATAGTTTTTAAATTGAAAGTACTAATATAAAACAATCATTTTATCATGCTTAAAATGAGCTTGGCTGGATTGCGCATGTGGAGATAAATGTGAACTGTCGAATATAGGCAGAACTAAATTTAATGTGGGTTTTTTGAGATAATTAAAAATATTATAGCATGTGGTTTGACTGAGGTTAGGGTCAAAAGCTAAATGGCACTATGAGTTCAGATACTCTACCTGCAAAGCATTTTTTAACTATTTAAAATAAAAATTCACAATCAGATAAATGTTAAAAGAGAAAGCGGGGACTTTCTTTCAGCAAGTAGCCCAAACAAAAGAGATTAGTATCTTGATCGATTATTTGATTGGATTGGTTTCAATGATGAAGGAAAATGTTTCAATATTGCCGACAAATTCTTGTTATTGTACTCAACTTTGTGCTTAACTATATATGTACTGTCATTTTGTATTTGGGAGGACTAATGATTCTTGAATTCTGAACTTGTTGATGTGTGTCTGGTAGTTCTTTCTTTCCTTTTTCTTTGAATATGTAGTCATTCATTGCATTGATTGTTGTGTGCAAACAGACCAGTTCAAGGCAATAAATGATGAAGGAATGCCGATGTACCAGAGGCCATTCATGAGAGGCAAACTGTATATTCACTTCACAGTGGATTTCCCAGAGTCCCTGACTCCAGAGCAGTGCAAGGCTATTGAGGCTGTGCTGCCTCCTAAGCCTTCAATGCAGATGACGGATATGGAGTTGGATGAATGTGAGGAGACCACTCTACATGATGTCAACATAGAGGATGAGATGCGCCGTAAGCAGCAGGCCGCCCAAGAGGCGTACGATGAAGACGATGACATGCACGGTGGTGCCCAGAGAGTCCAGTGTGCTCAGCAGTGATGGTCTTACCGGAGATGTCCGTCAATGTCAGGTGGGATAGAAGTTCTATAGACTTCTCGAGACAATAATATTGTCTGTAATGTTATATCCTGTTATAGGGCTTTAGATTGGTTGGAATTCCTCTTTTTCTGGATTGAACTGATAATGCACGCAAGGTCTTAGCCATTGACCATTTGCAGAACACGTTAAGAGGCTATCAATTTTTATTTGGATTGTCAGTTGTCGCTATCACTTTTCTTGTTTCTTTTTATTTGAACGAATGATTTTGTTTTGTTATTAGGAGGATTCCATGAGCACAATTTATATTCAAACGTTTTTGTTTTTATTGAGCCTTTGAAAATGGGCATGGACGACTTGATTCAGGAATGTATCATGTATTGAAAATTGTAAATTGCATATGCAAAAAAACAAAATAAAAAACTCCTAAAGAACCCACAAAGTCCAAAAAAGAGGAATCTCCTTAGTTCACCCTCCACAATCTATAAATGGGGAAGATGCATAGCCTCTTTGGAGAGGATGATGATATAGGCCCCTAAACATATGATGACTTTTGTGCCCCCGCACCCATTTCTTTATTTAGGAGTGACAATTTTACTTGGGGTTGGTAATTCCTATTCTTGGGTTATAATATTATACTAAACGGATAAATTCAAATTCGACTTTTTTAACGACTTGATATTTAATATTTAATTAAATAATAAATGATATAAAAAAATTGTCACAATTAATTTAAATATTTAAAATAAAAAGAAAACTTATAAGAAATACACAAGATTTATGTTTAAATGACCTAAGTATCTACTGTAATTGGATTTAAATAGGTAATATATTACATAGGTCATATTTACAATTATAACATGTTAAGTTAATCCGTTTATGACCCGAGCCCGTTTAAGATCAGCGCAAACTCACATATATCGTGTCATGTTCGAGTTGTGTTGACATGTCATGTTTTAATTTGCAACCTCTTAATTTTTACTACACCATTCACAAAAATAAAAAATAAAAAACAACATCCATGCAACTAAAATATTACACTCGTGAAACACATTTAATTTAAGGTGTAACATTCGTTTAAAATATTACATTGAGATGCAATGCCATTAAATTAAAAATACAACGCATTTATGTTGAATTGAAGATAAAAAATACTCAAGGGCATTATTTTTTTTAAGGGAAAATACTTTTCCTCATAAATTCATATTTCTAGTCCCGAGTCTATGTTAAAGAGCTTACTCCTAAATCTTAATTTTGAAAGCAGATGCTTCGATAGTCTAGTGATTAGTGTCTCTCCTAAATTTTGGGAGTGCCAGGCTTTAACTCTTTGCACCTATTAATCTAACTTCTAACCCTTCTTGCCTTGTTAAAAAAAAAAAAAAAAAAAAAGTAAAATACAGAGACAGCCCCTCAAGTTTGGGGTAAGGACAAACAGATGAAAGTTAGCCTATTTTGGAACAAATACACCCCCTCAAGTTTGATACAGTTACTAAAAACACCCCGATAGTAATGAATTGACATTTTTGCCCTTTAACTTTTATATTGACCAAATTGAATATTGAAATTACATTTTTAACCTCTATATATATATACCTCTCAAATAATCTGTATATACACATATAATCAACGGAAGGGAACCTGCCGACGTATGATTAGAGTCATCGGCAATTCCGGGAAAATTATTAAACAATTTGAATGCGAAATCAGAGCCAAAATTAGAGTCAAAGTTATGATAACCCGTTGCCTCGAGCGTGTAAACATCATCGGCTATCCAGCTATTTACAAGAAGATCACACAAGAAGAGGAGTGCTATGGTTAATCTCAGGAGGCTTTGGTTAATGTTTTTGAGAGGGTTGCGGTGGTGGGACAGATTGGTGCGCTTATGGGGAGAAGAGGGACCATTGTGGATTGAATTTGAAGGAGTTATGGTGCCAAAATATAGCTTCTTTCAGCGGAGCAGTTTCAGACTTGTGTGTCTCCGACCGATGAGTTGATTCGGGATGAGAATTTGTGCCCAGTTTGTTCGGTGGTTGCTAAAATATGATCATAAGTAATATATATTAGAAAGTAAAGAGAATTTTCTATTTTTTCTTTAAACGAAATTTATCATATCCTTTTTTTTTCTTTTTTTTAACCATTGAAACTAATAGTCAAGAAAAATTTTTCCATCTTTAAAATTTCTCATTAACAAATATAATTTGTTATTTATTTTTTTCTTTTTTAATTTTCTTTCTTTCCTTATTGGTATATATGTAAATCTTCTGGAATAATTCATTCTCGGATTACACCCAAAATGTGTGTTTATATATACGGAGTATACATATTATTGGTCTGGTCTCAATTATAAACCAATATATATCAACTTATTTTTTTTGTTTATTGCAAAATTAAATTATAGAAGAAAGAATTTCAAATAAATAATGAAGAAAAACAGAGTTTTGCTTTATAATGGGTATTGATTTAATGCCCATATCATTCTTTACTAATAATGGTTCTGATTTCCCATTCAAATTGTTAAATAATTTTCCCAGAATTGTCGATGACTCTAATGGTTTTGAGCAGTTTCAGACTTGTGTGTCTCCGACCGACGGAGCAGTTTCAGACTTGTGGATTGAATTTGGAGAAGTTATGGTGCCAAAATATAGCTTATACACATAATGGTTTTGACTCTAATCTGTATATACACATAATAATCTGTGGCCTGCTCCTCGCCGGCGTATGATTCTTGTACAGAGCTTCGACGAGTCCATGGCAGAGAGCTCCGCCGACGGCCGTGGCCCACTCCTCGCCTACGCATGATCTTCTACAGAGCTCCGGCTATTCCATGGCAGAGAGCTCTGCCGACCGTCGTGGCCCGCTCCTCGCCGGTCAGTCTAGCTTCACCGCCGGTATATTCAGTCCATGCTCTCTGTGAAGCCATCGCCGGGTAGTATTTTACCGGTTCAGTCCATGCTCTTCATTATGCATAAAAGGTTCCGGCGAAGGGAGCCGACTTGGTGAATCTCAATCTCAATCCCACCCCAATCAAACCTCTGAATCAATTGAAAATTTTGCTCCTCCTCTCACCAACAACCCAGTTGTTCTTCTGATTTCATCAATTGGGTTTCGATTTGGGTACCAATTCAAGACCTCGATGCCCAACATCTATCGCCTGATCAATAACGGGACCTCTGAACTAATTCAAGACCGAAAAGTCGGGTGTGGCGTTTCGGCTTGTCGTCCTCGCTGTCGTCTTCTTCGCCGCAGGCGGTACTGCCCCGACCTCTCTGATTGCTTCTCCACCTGCTCCCCCAACCTCCGACGCTCCTGCTTCGTCTCCCTCCGGTATTGCCGTGCCTCCGTCGTTCTCTTCAGCTCCGGGAGAGTCTCCGTCATCGACTCCCAATGGCGTCGTTTTGAATAGATTGACGATCAGTGGATCTGTTGTTGGTGCCGGTGGTCACTGTTGTGTGGGGGTATATATATATATAAGGGTAATTTGGTCCGTTAAGTATTTTAAAATTTTATAATTTAAATTAATAAAATAAAAAAGGATAAACTGAACTTTTCACATATTTTAAGGTCTGTTTGGATGGCAAATTTAACAAGAAGATGTGATTGTCTAAAAATAACCAAACTTTCATTTGCTTCTCCTTGCCCCAAACACAGGTGTCTATGTAAAAATCCTAATTTTGAAAAGACAACAATAAACGACAATAACAAAGTCAAACAAGTCAACGGTTATCCATATGACCAATAAAATTCAACCACCTCAGGAGTGTACAACGCCTTTTCATGTGTCAACTCCAGTGGATTCAAGCAATCCTTCATCAGCCCCACAGCTCTCAATAGACCTCCTCCCACTTTATCATTTTCAAAATTTAAAATTCCTTACAAACTTTAAACTAGCCGTTAGCTTGAAAACAGCACTCTGTCCATCCGAGCAACGCCTAAAAGCAGATAGAATTATGCCCCCACCTTGCCCCTCTAATTCTCTCTCCTTAAACCCAATTCACACCTGAATTTTCTCTCTCTAAACCTTCCTATATCACTGCATATATTTGCTCAACCAATCAGATTTTGTGTACAGAACTCACTAAAAAAGAAAACATGAGGGGAGTGAAAGGTAAGTTACTGAAGAAGTTGAAATCGATTCGACCAATTGGGTATCTGAAGCCAGATCGAGTCCTTCAGGTGAGTGCCTCAGATGGTTTTGTCCATTCTTCGTCGATGGAATCTAATTTCAATGTTCAGTCCCAGTTGGTGATTGAAGAAGAAGAGCCAAAGAAACTCCATCAGAGCAGCTTCAAAGTGCAAGAACCGGAGGTTATCGATGTATTGGAGCTAATGAGAGACCTTGAAGACGAAGAAATGGAGTTCGACGACCACGACAAAGAGAACACTAGGCCAAAGACTAATATGCCAAATGTCAAAATCCCAGTTGATTCAAAGAATGATTCAGCAAATTCAAGCTCATTGAAGGAAAATTCAGAAGCCTCTAGATTGTCAGACTCTCGAGCCGGTGAAAATAAACAAACCCCTTTATCGGAGATCGACGTGTCATCTTTCCGGCGGCCGGTCTTGAATTCCGGCAGCCTTTTCGACCCGAACCTACTGGCTGCATTTGAGCAGGCAGTTAGGGAGATTAGGGCTTTGGAAGCAGAGAGGAGAGCCATAAAAGAGAAACAAATTCAAGAAAGTATGGAAGAAGGGCCGCCTCTAAAAGCTCGTCGAATAGACGATGACACAGAAGGTCATTACCCAGTGTGGGACCCGTTAATCGAGGAGGAGGAGGAGACTTCTCCCAACCCTCTATTAGATTTCGAGGAGAAGTGTCCTCCCGGTGGTAGCGACTTAGTAATTCTTTACACGACCGGCCTCCGAGGGATTCGGAAGACGTTCGAGGACTGTCACGGCATTAGGTTTCTGTTAGAGAGCTTTCGAGTATTGTTTTATGAAAGAGATGTGTCTATGCACTTGGAATTCAGAGAAGAGCTGTGGAGGACCTTGGGCGAAAAAGTAGTCCCTCCAAGGCTTTTCATTAAGGGGAGGTACATTGGGGGAGCTGAAGAGGTACTGACTTTACATGAGCAGGGGAGGCTCCGGCCGCTCTTCGAAGCCGTCCCGATCGACCGGTCCGACGGCCCATGTGACGGCTGTGCCGGGGTCCGGTTTATTATGTGTTTCAACTGCAATGGTAGCCAAAAATTGGGTCCAAATGATGATGGGGTGTGTGAGAAGTGCCCAGACTGTAATGAGAATGGGTTGGTTATATGTCCATTTTGCTGCTGAAATGGCATTATTTATATGATTATTCACCCTATGGTTTGTTATTGCTCTTCAATTTGTATGTTTTGGGGGTGATTTCATTATTACTGATGATATTCTTTGATTTATTTTGGTGATGTTTTATAATGGTTTGTGGAGAAAAGATTAGGCTTTTTTTCACATTCACTATGTGTAAAATTTAAAAGAATAAGTTGAACTTGCTTTGAGGAGCTTTGTGAGCCCTCTTTGGTTTGGTAAATGCATTGCAGAAAGTTTGAATCTATTTTGTACAATTGGAAGCAATCAAAGACTTTAAATTGATTATTTATGTACCGGTAACTAACTTTATTTGAAGAGGCATTTGACAATATTTGCTTTAGTGTAGAATTTTGTGCTTGAGAAAGATGTATTTGTTAGAATTTACTTTAATGATTGAGAATTTTGAAGGGCTCATGAGAAAAGGCCAAGGCAGCATGATACAAAGGGGAGTCCTATTTTTGCACTTTGGTGGATTGATTAGCATGCAAAGATGTGCTTTTGGGTTTCTAACATTTAAATATATATATATATATATATATATATATATATATATATAACTATTTTAAGAGAATTATAAAAGACAATTTTTTAAAACTAAATGTTTATAACTAAACATAATATATATATATATATATATATATATATATATATATATATATATATAATTTTGAGAGAGATTGACGGAATGAACATGAAAAATCTAAAATTAAATAACAAAAAATTAGAATATTCCGCTCTCAAAATTTTCCAATGGTACTTGTGATAGTACTCACAAGTGTCGCAACTAATTTCCCCCACACCTTCTAGTTTATAACCCAATCTCTCCTCCTATCAGTCTTATCATCTATATGTTAACATTCTCATTTTTGTATTATTTTACCGTAAGCCTCACGAAAAGTTGGTGTAATTTTTATAATTCAGAATAAGTGAGTGTAATTTACATAATTTTCTTAAACTTGGCAGCAAATAAGCTCAGTCACCAACTAATAACACCATAAAAAATGGATAAATTTAGCCACCAAATAGAATGAGAATTTGTTAATTCTTCCTTTTGAAGGGTGAAGGCCCACCAATCTCACTGTGTTTTTGAGGTTGTGTTTGTTCCTGCTCTCATTATGGGCCAATGCAACAAAACATCGATCCCTGTTTGGGTGGGCCCATTTCTTGTTCACTCCTAGCCCTTTTCAGTTTCATCAGGCCTCCTTATGACCATCAACGAAGGCCCATGTTTGTGCCATCCGTTTCTCACCTCTCTCTCTTCATGGCTTTTATATTTTTCATTTTTCAAAATAAACAACACCCAAAACATTTAGGCTCTGTTTGGGGGAGCTTTCACTTTCTAAAATTCCTTCCATTGAATCGGCTTTGAAGAATGCATTTTGATAAAAAGAATTTAAAACAAAAAAGTTGTTTGGTGGATAAATTTTTTGAAGCTTTTTTAACTATTAACATAATTTAAGTTGGCAATTATATCTTTAATAAACCATGAATAATACCATGAATAATAATAATAAAGAGTTGAATTGGAATGTACAAAGAAGGGAAGAAAAAAAATCATGATGGAGTGAAATTGCTTATGATGCAGCAATGATTAATTGGCATAGTGAATATCAGGATATACAAATTTAACCTAATCTACATGGTAGAAATATTTTTTTTTCCTTGACTACATGATAGAAGTTGAAAGAGATGGAAAAAAGAAAACGAAAGAAAAATAAACGAAAGAGAGAGATGGCAGCAAAAATATTCCATTTTTATTCTTATTTATATCTATAAATCACTTTAACAGGAACGGGTAGCCTTCAAAAAAGAAAAAAAAAATTATACACACACACACACACACATATATATATTGTGTGTGTATATATATATGTATATGTGTATATATATATATATATATATATATATATATATATATATATTTTGAGAGGAAGAAGAATTATTTAGAATTCATATATAGAATTGAAGTTTGGATGAGAGTTCATAAATCTTGGAACTCTTAAGACAATAAAGTCAAATATGAATCAATATTATTTTTTCTTGCAACTGTTCAATCTTTTTGTTCTTTCTTTGTTGAATTGTTTTTCAACAATATTTTTTTTCAATAAAGTTCTGTAAAATTTTGCTCAGCATTATTTTTTAAAATTTTTGGGTAGAGAACAAAGGAAGAAGATGATGCAAAAATAGAAAGATAAAAGTTTGTAATGAAATTCAGAAATGGAAATAGGTTAAATAATGGACAATATTGGAATTTTATATTTATTATTTTAAAAAGTGTGTACCTTGTGGGAAGTCGATTAGGAAACATGTTTTATTTGCTTTGGTCATTCAGGCTTCTAAACCACTTAGAGTTTTTAAAAGTCAATTTTAGAAATTTTACCAAGCGCTCTTTATTATTGACAAAGGATTTTTTAGGCTTAGAGCCCGTTTTGAGGCTACAGGCAGCCTAGCCAAATTGGCCCTTAACAAGTTGTGACTTAATGGTAATTTTGGGCCTTCAGATTAGCCTGAAGTAGGGCTGCAACTTAGGCAGCTAAAAAGTACGGACACGAATACGGGATACGGATACGACATGACATCGACACGGCGACACAACAAATCCAAAAAAATTAGGACACAGACACGACGGGTACACGGCGAATAGTATATATATATATATATATATATATATATATATATATATATATATATATATATAATTGAGGCCTATGTGTGTACTAAAGCTGTTTGTGCGTTATTCGGTTCAAACTGCCTCCTCCCTTCTCCCCATTCTTTGTGGGTGGTGCTCGGTCTCCTTCATCACCCACAAGAAATGGAAATTGCTTCCGTTCAACCCCCACGCGATCTCTTCCATTTGTTTTGTATATATATATATATGTATGTATACTATTCGCCGTGTCCCCGTCGTGTCTGTGTCCTAATTTTTTTGGATTTGCTGTGTCGCCGTGTCGATGTCGTGTCGTATATGATGTAGTAGTTTAAAAATTACTGACTGTTGTTATTTTCATCAACCTCACAATGAAAAAAAAGCACAAATCATAACTCATAACTAATAAACTATAAAAGAACAATGTTACAGAGTTATAAAACCAAATAAAAAACAAGACATTAGAATAATAACTAGTATCATTTAATCATCATTGCAACTTTACTCCAAATACAAAAGTATAGACAGAAAGGACTATTAACGTTCATGACTGTTTAACATTTAGGACTTTACTGTTAGCACTTAACATTCACAAAAACCTGTCCGACACGTGTCGGATACGGATTCTTCCCCCATTTTGGAGTGTCTGTGCTTCCTAGTTGGGCGGGCTAACCCAGCCTAACCCAGAAAATTTGAAATTGGGGTTTTAAATTCCCAAATCGAGTTCATGTTCGGGTTGAATTTTGTCAAAACCCAGATATATTCGGGTTGGGCTGGGCTCAATCAGAACCCAACCTAAAACCCAAATTAAAAAAGAAAAAATAAAAAAGAATTCTTCTTTCTCTCTCCTCTCTCTTCTCTCTTTCTCTCTCTCTCTCTCTCCGCCGCCGTCCCCTCAGTGCTGTCGCCGACGCCCCTCTTACAGAACATGATTAATTGATTTGTAAAACAAGAATTACAGTCTTACAAACCTTGATTAATTGATTTAGAAAAAAAAAAAATTAAAACATAACCTATACATACAAGTTAGCAGTTGCACAGAGAGAGGGGGGGCAAGCTTGAGAGTTGAGAGACAGCGGCTGTAGTTTGCAAACAGCGAACTCGAACTAGAACAACAGGCGATGGAAACTGAAAGATATAGGTTTTAATTTTTTGAACAATCTGAAATGATATGCCGATATGAGTTTTGAACTTTTGATTCTTACCTTTCAAAAAAAAAAAAAAAACTAGATAAAACTGAAATATATGGGTTTTGAACTTCAGATTCTTGTAAATTTTGTAGTTTGCAGTTGGAGAGTGAAAGAGAGAGAGAGAGAGGAGGGAAGGGGAGAGAGAATAGGTTGGGGCGATTGGGAGGCTGAAATGATTTGCCCTAAAAATATTTTATTTTTTTAATAATAATATAATTAAATATATAATATACGTAATATATAAATTCCTAAAAAAAAAAAAGAAAAATTGTTAAGGGAAAAAAAAAAAATTAACCTGTCAACCTGCTCAAAAATATTTAGGCTGAGTTATAGGGAAAAGTTTGAAAAACACCTCTATAATTTTTAAATCTGTGCGAATTACCCCTTATAGTTAAATTTGTTTATATAAATTCATATTAGATATAAAAATGTGTAATTAAGCACCTCCGTTAAGAATTTTTCGATTAAAATTCGACGCAAATTAGTCATGTGCCATGCACATGACCATTTTAAAAACCTTTATTCATAAAATTACCCTTCTTATATTCCTTTACTCCCTTCACCATATAAATATATATATATTTGTATATAATACCCTAATCTCTCTCTCCCTACCTCGCACATCTCACCAGCAAATTCACTACCGTCAGCCCTAATAATGGTCATACAGATATCAACATCGAAGAGAATAGCTTGCAGAGAGCAATCCGATTCGATCTCACGCGGTTGCTCTCTCACGATTTCTTGATCTCATTTGTTTCTTCACACAACGATTCCTAAATCATCAAAACAAGATCAAAAATCAAAACCATATTCAAGGCTTATGAGTATTGATTAAAAACACATATTCAAAGCTTATGAGTGATTCCAAAATCATCAAATCAAGTTCAACAAACAAAATCAGAAGCAATGATGAAATGGGTATTAATTAAAAACACATATTCAAAGCTTCTGAGAAAATTTCCAAAATCATCAAAACAAGATCAACAAACAAAACCCATCACTATATCACTCGAATCAGAGGCAATGATGAAATGGGTACCGATTAAAAACACATATTCAGAGATGATGTATATACTCTGTACTCACCTTTTGGGTTTGTCCAACAATTTCTCCCCCTAAATCAAGAAATCAAATTCCATCTCCAATCGCAACTTCCGCACCCTCTGGTTCCGGTGTTACGGCGACTCTTATGACGACTGCAACCGCACCAAAATCTAAAAAAGTTGGATATAAGATGGTATGAGGTGTGAATTTCCCAAGATGGATGTTGTCTCAACTTGAAAAGTGGTGATACCGATTGAGAGAACCAAAAGAAATGAAGATAAGTTTCAGAAACAACCATTACAATTGTTAGTTCATCTCTACTTTCTCTACAGAGACCAAAAGAGAGTGCAAGTTTGTAAACTGTGAATATGCCCTAACTTGAAACGACCGCGTATTGATAGAGGGCTATTTTTTTTTTTTTTTTTTAAATTTATTTTTCTCATTGTATGTTATTTTATTATTATTTTTAAATCATAGATAGAGGGTTATTTTAGTCTTTTTGTAGCTCGGTACTGATCAATAGAGGTCAACACTCAAAAGGAGCTAATCACACCATTTTTAAACTGTAAGAAAGGTTAACAAACAACATTTTTAAATTGTAAGAAAGGGTAACAAACAATGGGAGGTTATAAGCACTATATCGATATTACAAGGATGTAAAGCGCACACGAGCATATGTATATATATATATAATATACGTAGTGAATAAATTCCGAAAAAAAAAAAAAAAATTTGTTGGGGAAAAAAAAATCTCAATCCGTCCCGCCCCGTCCGAAAATATTCAAAGGGTTTTGACCATAACTTAGGTTAGATACAATTCGAGTTGACCCAATCTAACTTAATTCGGGTTGAGATTGGGTTAGAACTGGACTGGGTTGGGTCAGCCCAACTTGCAACTCTAGCCTAAGGGTCCAAAATTATGGAAAAGGAGAACATTAGGAAAATATCATTTAGTCAATAATTTTGACATGATATTTGCTATATTTCTTAGTATTTAAATTTCAAAACACTATATCGAGCTTAGTTGTTTGATACTTTTAAAACATAACACAACATCAGAAGCATTTTTCTTTATATAAAAGAAGTGTTGCAAATCAATCCACAGAATTGAGCTGTTTATGAATGGTTTGGTACGAATTTAAATTCCCTTCTTAAGCTCTTTTACACAAGATAAGCTTGAACAATTTATGTGTTCACGAACGAAGTTATTAACAACATGTAAATGTAAGTCCTTAATTAAGGATTGTATAGATTTTTTTTTTTTTTTTTCATCTTCAACTTTTGATCTCAGGCTTAAATTTGAGATGGCTCAACAATGGACTAGATCTCATACTCAAGTTTGCATGCGTGAAAAATTCAGTTTGTCTCGACCAAAAAGTTATATAAAGCTCACATCTAACTATTAACAAACACAACATTATAAATCAAAATCATCTCCAATCACATTTTTTTGTAATTTTATTCTGTTTACACTATTTTGATAAATTTCACTTAAAAAAAAAATTGTGAGAGGACAGAATTTTATTCCCAAAAATTATTGGGTAAAAGAGTTACCAAATAACTTTTACTTATACATGTGCCCTTTCAATGAAAATAAATTAATGGAAAATTCAATTTGCACCGAAATGCAAAATCGACATTCTTACAATCGATTGATGGAACAAAGTAGGGTCCAATGTCTCACTTTATTGCATCATTTGGTTGTGACTTGAAACCTCAACTAAAGGGTAATAGATGCGTGGAGAGATCCAGCAAGCAAGTTTTTGAGATCTCGTTTTTGAATTACACTACTCATTTGAATGATGCGTTTGTTATGGGATCGATACATGTTTTCTAAGAAAAAATGAAAAAAAGAGAGGATAAGTCTCTTTTTCGATATCGCACTCCCGACTTAAATGATTTTTGTGGTATAAGGTCAAAGGAAAAAATAAATTAAAATTTGGTCTATTGATGTAATCACTCCATTTTTGTCAAAGTCAAGGTTCGAGCCCGAACTTGGGCAAAAATGGTGTGTGTATGGTTTACCATTTAAAAAAAAAAAAAACTTAGAAGCCTCATCGGCATACATTTCGGTTTTACACTTTCAATAAATACAGGGAATGCTGGATTTGATGGGATTTGGATTTGAAAACATGATTTACCTTGTTTGGAACCACGGAATTACAAAAGGGATTTGATAGTTATAGGATTTCAAATAACGCTTTAATTGCGTTTTAAATCCAGTCTAAAAAGTCAGAATTTGACAGGATTTGACGGAATATATATTCTTTAATTAAATATTTCCTTAATTTACCTTCCAAATTCTTCTTATTAAACCCTATCTTAAATATCTATTACCATATCTCAATCTCTAACGTTTTCATTCCTATTCTCTTATTTAACTAAATCCATACTACTTCATTATCTATTAATAATATAGATATATATTTTTTCCTCTTATTTCGAGCCACCGTGTCGTATTGTCGACCGACGAGATCAGATTCTTCATAATAAGGTTATTCCTTTGGTTTGAGTGTTGAACATATATTTTTTTCTCTAGGTGTTGAGCATATCCAGGTTAGTAATAAACTGCATATTCAAGTCTTTTGTGTATTTTGGCTTTAATTTTATTTAGATAAGGACAAAAATGGTATTATATTATTTTTATTTAAAATCTCATTCATTTTAATTCCAATTCCTATTCTAATTCAGATTCCTTTTTCAAATCCTAAAATAATTGTTTCCAAACAAAGCCTAAATAATTGATATCAAGATAGCAGTACTACTCTCTCTCTCTCTCTCTCTCTCTCATGAGCTATAGGCTTCACAACATCATCCCTGTTCGTTGGAATAGCATTTGCGAGCCCCGCTTTACTATTCCCTCTCACGCCTCTTCCAGGTTCGTAACCTCTCTCTATAATAATGCATTATACATCTATACATACATAAGATTATATATATATATCTATATATATAGCTGAATTTAACTATACATTTTTATCATACAAAATCTTTCATTTGCTATGCTTATCTTTATGCGAGCCTATATATCAATATTTATGTGTGTGTTTGTGTGTAGGGTTTGGTGGTGCTGTAGCAGGAAGAGGAATCAAACTGAAATGGAGCAATTTGATGCCTCAAAGGATTCGTCAGAGGATGTAGTGGGTGATTCTCGGTTGCTTGAACAGAAAAAGGCTGCAATTCGCCTTGGGGGTCCCACAAAACTCCAGGTACTCTCCCGCATTTTCTCTATCTTCTCGATCCTTATTTGTGTGTATGTGTGTGTTTTGGTGATCAATAATTTTACTCATACACGACCATTTTTGTTTGCCTAATAAGTTATACCATTTGCTTGGAGGATATGGGTTGTTCTTGATTTCACGATTGTACATATTTGTGATGTATGTTACAATTGTCCTTGGGCTTTGTTATCATATACAGAGTCTCTGTTTCTTTTTCATACTTTGATATTCAAATTTAATTTTTATACTGGGATTTCACTTAATTTTGACTATAATGAAAATGTTGCTGATGCCGATTGCTGTTGGCTGAAATTTCTGCGTGATTGGTTGTAGTTTTTTTTTTTTTTTTTGACAGGAAATACTAGTTTCATTCCTTTTGATGATAATGGTTGTTCACAATTAGAGTTTTTTCCTTTAAAAGTATGATGCTTTGTCTGAAATTGATAGAATACTGGATAAAAAATGAACAATTAGAATCTTATGTCTGGTTCGGATCCGTGGTCTTTGTAGGATTCAAAAGTTTTGTTTTCTGAAGATATTTCAATGATTATGAAAACACAAAATTCATGAATTTCAAAACCCATAATCTGCTTGAATTTAAAGCAAAATTCAAAAATCTAGTGTGCTTCCAGATAGCAGTAGATAGGGCATCTGAAATCTTTCTCTATATGCCCTAACTCATGCATATCCATGGCAGCTAGGATTTCCTCTCCAAAGCTCTCAGGTTCATGCGTGAATTGCTTCTCTAGCCTTTTTTTAGGTTCTTCATAAAAGCCCTTAGATCTCCACTTTGTTGTCTCATTGTCACCTTCAATCTCCACATCTGTGTGAGTGTGTTGTCACTAACCAGCATTTCCTTCAATGTGTTTTCAACATCAAAGCTAACCCCCTCTTAGCTCCTCACTGTTACAACCACCAAGTTCCGCATTTTCAACCTCCACTTAGTTCCTTCTATCTTTGAGGTTTCATTTAAGAACACCAAATTTGGATCTTGCCATCTCATCAAATCATGGAGCCTCAAGGGCACCCAAGCCTGTGCGATTCCCAATTTAGTAGGACATGGACATAGTAATAAAATATATAGTTTGTATATATAAAATAAGATTGCAGCAAAGGCTGATTAAAGTGCTATTCACTCTGTGTGTGGCACATTTGGTGGAATCGAAACCAAGTTCTGCATGATGGAAACTCCTTGGTCTGCTTCTCAAACTGCTAGATCAGTAGTGGTTGAGGCTGCTTCATCTTTGGACCTTCAGTTTTGTGATTTACTGATTTACTTCAGACAAATCCACTGGGGGTTGCTTTGTTTTTGTTGCTTTGTCTGTAGTTGTTGGGTTGTGTGTTATTGTGTCTTGCGTTTTGGTCCTTTTCCTTTATTTTTTCATTTCTTTTTTCTGTTGTCT
This sequence comes from Cornus florida, assembly GCF_030987335.1. Taxonomy (NCBI): domain Eukaryota; kingdom Viridiplantae; phylum Streptophyta; class Magnoliopsida; order Cornales; family Cornaceae; genus Cornus; species Cornus florida. Next base: position 33,654,036 of record NW_026775578.1, on the reverse strand, counting down.
GGTTTTTGGAAATGGTGTTTTGTGAGGCTGTTGCCTTAGAAGGGTGTGTCCCTCTTTTTGTTGTTGTTGGTTTAATGGAATTTGCCTAGGGAAAAAAAGGTTTGTATAAAATAAAACATATCATATACGACAAGCATCACTTCATGAAAGCAAAATCGAAATTATGAATTATACAACCATAATCACCCTTGTTATATACAGAAGTCATAACAAGGACATGGCATGTATGTTTGTGATTGTGTGTGTATATATAGATATGTGCGTGCATGTATATCTATATTTACCCAATTGGTGAGTCCTCTATTCTCTACCACTCCTATGTCCATTCCTTCAACAAACCCTTTTACAGCTTTTATTTTTATTATGTTAAAAAATTTCATAAATTTATACTTGAAAAAAAAAAAAATAATACTCCCTTTGTTCTAAAATAAGTGTCATACTTTCCTTTTTTGTCTGTCCCAAAATAAGTGTCCACTTTCCTTTTTCAAATAATATATTTCACATCTTTCCATATATGTCCTTTGAGTTTAAAATTTCAAACTTGAATATTCAAAATTTAAAAGGGCAAGTTAGTAATTTTCCAAGGAGACCATGCATGTCCCACATGCCCCCTTAAAAATTACTACTCCCCATAAGCGACACTTAAATTGGGACGGAGGGAGTAATAATCATAAATTTATATAAATCTTTGATTGGATTATTCATACAATTCTATTTTTATTATTATTTTTTTTAAATGCTAAAAGAATTCCTATCAATGTACAAGGTTCATTAATTACATGTCGGTGAGAGTCAAAAAAGCTTTAGTCATCTCAAATTTAAATTTATTTTTGAATTACAGACACGTCTAGAGTATATTGGACTCATTTTCAGAAATATCCAAGAAGTGTATCCTATGCAGACAAGTTTCTTCCTTGAAAGTGCCTGTGCTTCTTAGTTAGCATCTAAGAAGGATGGAAACGGATATGGGACACGGACACGGATACGACACGACACGGACATGGCGACATGGTAAATCCTACAAAATTAGGACACGGATATGGTAGGGACACGGCGAATAATAAATATATATTATATATATCATGTTATACTTTAAGAAATTAAGAGTAATTCTTTTATAAAACTACTAATGAATTATTATTTTTATTTTTTTTTGTGTTTTGCTGGGTAAAAGGAAGAAAGAAAGAAAGAGGATTAGGGTATAGTTAGAAAAAGAATTAGGGGTTTGTCATCATTGTTCGTCTCCCCTTAAACTTCATCCTCATTTGTTTCATCATCTAGCAATTAAACAGAAGTAGGCGCATTAAATGGAAAGCATTAGCCCAGTCATTTCTTATAGTAATTTCAGGTCAAAATTTCTTACAAATATTAAAAATACATTTGACTACTATTCAGAAAATAAAACTGAAGGTCTATATCATATTTCTAATTAGAATTTTACGAACTATGTATTTACCTCTGGGCCGTTCCCACATGAAATTAAGGTTGTCTCGTCCGCTGCTCTGCAAATAATGATTAATTTTTTGCTCAAGGATCTTGTAATGATGATCACCAAAGAAACTTGTCACTGGCTTTCTTGTGCATCCAGATTTGGTCCAAAATTGGGGACAAGAAAGCCAGTGACAAGATTCTTTGATGATCATCTTCACAAGCCCCTTGAGCAAAAAATTAATCATTTTTTGCAGAGCAGCTGACGACACAACCTTATTTTCATTTGGAACTGGCCCAGAGGTTAACACGTAGTTCATAAAATTCTAATTAGAAATATGATATAGACCTTCAGTTTTATTTTCTGAATAGTAGTCAAATGTATTTTTATTATTTGTATGAAATTTTGACCTGAAATTACTGTAAGAAATGACTGGGTTAATGCTTTCCAGTTAATGCGTCTACTTCTGTTTAATTGCTAGATGATGAATTCAGGAAGACTGACTTCACTGGTACCAAGTGTCTCCATCCAACTGGGCCATAAATCCTATGGACCTCCACAAATTCTCAGAAACTTGAAGCCCAACTTTAGCTCTCTTTGAGCATCTGTTCTTGTTTTGGTTGTTGAAGTATAGGCTTCCCCTTTGAACGATTTGCAGGATGAGCGTTAGTTCGATTGAAGCAGTATTAAGAGGAACTTTGCAGTGGAAAGAAAAGCTGGCACGCCCTTCAGACTTCCTCTTTGGCTTTGAAGCTGTCTTTGATGGAACGAGTTACCTTACCATCTTTCCTTTTACAGAGGCTTTGCTAAAGGAAGTGCATTGTTCTTGCATTTCTTCACTGGTGACTTCTTTTTCTTTCTTTTTGAGAGCTTTCCAAGCTTGAAACGTAAACTTGAACTCAGGCTAGGCTCTCCCCTTGAAACAAATGAGGATGAAGTTCAAGGGGAGACGGACAATGATGAATCCATAAAAGAGAAGAAATTCATGGAGATAACGTAAAATATTGTTGTGAAAGGAGAAAAAGAAGTGTCAAGGGTTTGTGAAGAAAGAAAATAAGAAGAAGACGAGGAGAGAGAGGACCATCCATTGGCAGCGAAGCTTGGTCGGTGGGAGAACAAGAGAGAACCAAAGTTGATTGTTCAAGATTTTGAATATTTGAACTAAAACATAAGCCTAAATATATGATTATTTTAATATAAAAAGGTTTCATAAAAATTAACTGTTAAGTAATTATGTAATGACTACCATATTATGGGAAGTTGTTAAACAATTCCTCATACTTACACTTCAACACAACTTTCTTAAAAGTCCCCAAGATAAAAAAAAAAAAAAAACCCCTAAGAATGCGACATGCGTGTCGGAGGTGTGTCCACTGCGTGTCCGAATGTTAAAAAAAAAAAAAAAAAATCAGACACGTATTTTGGCGTGTCCGGCGCATGTCGGTGTCCGACACGGATTCTTTGCCCTTTTAGGTGTGTCCGTGCTTCATAGGTTAGCGTGCAAGGTGGCGACCTATGCTCTTCCATTTCCTGAGAAGGAGATTTAGCGCGAGGAAAGACCTTATTTTGGCTTGTAGTTTTCCCCAGTGTGGTTGTCTCAAATGCTTCTCTAAGAATTATTGAACACTTAAATTATTCTTGAAAAGATATAACTGGGATACCGTGAAGCATAGTGATTGATAAGGATATGAATATTGGATAATATAGGTATGCGAATACTACAAATGCTGAAAAATATGTTACTTTCGGAAAACAATTATATATGTGTTTATATGTATATATACACGTGTATATATATACGTGTATATATATACGTGTGTGTGCTAAACAAATAACTTTCTCATTATATTCATATTTTATTATAAAAAACTAGCGCTTTTAGTGAATCTAATGTTCTAACTTGTAATGTTCTCAACTATTTCGAGTTTCTAACCAAATCCAACATAGTATTTTATGATCTCAATTGTTCTTCTTTAAGATATACTCCAATTATGTTGAACCATAACCATGTAAATTAACATGAGAATATGAGGGTTACATTGCATGTAAATGAATTTGGAACCAAATCCAACATAGTATTTTTTGATCTCAGTTCTTCTTCTTTAAGATATACTCCAATTATGTTGGACCATAACCATGTTTGAACCATAAAAGGGGCCATTGTCAGATTCAGCGATAAGACGCTTGAGCATAGTTGTCACTGGTGCATTTCAAGCTTCAGAACAGCCTCTTTATGAAATACTAAAGTTTAGGTTTGCTTCAAGTCCTCCCTCCCCAAGAGAACTTGGCAATGCCCTTTTACAATATAGAATATAGTAGAAACGTTGCTTCTCATTGTTTAAGACCTTTCTAACATGTAACTTGGAGTATTTCAGAATTAAAGAGAAAAGTTTAAAGTTATATACACATTGAGTTTTGTACAAGACAAATATTCACCAGATTATTATTATTTTTTTGGAATATATACAATCTTATATTGATATGACGGAGATACAATACTTAATCGTGCAATAAAGCTTTTCAAGCAAAAGAGGAAATAGACGGCAAGGAAGAGGAGATGAGTCGTATGCTTGTGGTTGTGAATGCATGTATCTTTACCATATCCATGTTCTACCCGACATATACTTTGTCGAAGCGTCTATATTTTGTAAAATGTCTCATTTTTCACTCGAGTGTTGCACAGGTTTCTTCTCTTTTGCATCTCTGTATTTTTCAAAATTTTCCTTTTTGAATATTAGGTAATTGCAGATTTTGATGCCACACTGACTAAGTACCGGATTGATGGTTGTCGAGGGCAAAGTAAGTTTGCGGTGTTCCTTTCTATTCAAGAGAACTATTTATATTTATATGTTCACAAAATTGTTTTTGATGCTCTCTAATAAAAATTATAGGCAGTCATGGGCTTTTGCAACAGGGGAATCCCGAATATGATGCTAAGAGGGAAGAATTATATGTTTATTATCATCCATTGGAAATTAATCCAACAATTCCACTTGACGAGAAAGCAAAGCTCATGGAAGAGTGGTACGTAATTTGATCATTAACAATTCAGGGTCATTTGCCCCATTAAATCCAGCTAATTGGGTACATTTTGTGCTACCCTATTATGTAGCTTATATGCATCCATACAAGATGGAAATGATTTTCCATGTAGAAGTCCTCAGGAACCACACTTTGTTACTTCAGTACACATTCTAGGACACTTTTTAAATCTGACAAGGCTCTCCTCAATTGGGTTTTAAGAAACTAAAATTTCCAATTCAATTAAATGCAGGTGGGAAAAAACCCATTCTCTTCTTATTGAGGGTGGTCTTACATATGATGCAATAAAGAACTCCGTGGAGAATTCCACAATTGCATTTAGGGAGGGTGTAGTTGAACTTTTTGAGTTGTTAGAGGTAACTTCTCCTCATACTCGAGCACTTTTTTTTTTCTTCCAACTTTTAGTATTGCCTTTGGAAGACATGCATATTATCGCAAAGTAAGACCTTATATGATGGTATTCTAGTGTTTTGTTATATATATATATTTCCCCCCCTTAAAGTTAATAATGCAAAGGTTTAATATTAACAGCAACAATGAGTTGTTTTCTTACTTAAAACGTTTAAAATATAATTTGGTAAATATATGATCTCATCAAGGTATCTGTTTTTAAAAAAACTCATGCTGAAAAATTCAGAACTTTTTGATCCATTAAGTACAAACTTTTTACTTTCCTGTTAATATCAACTTTACAGCCTTTTTTCAAATTTGGTTCAGTTTGCTGAGTGACTTTGACACTTTTTGGGTTAGAGATTTTCTTAAACGGCTTAGTGCAGAAGCCACAGCCAACTGAAGAAAAAGTATAACTGAAAGTTATGGTAGGAGTTTAGCCTCATTATCCTTTTTCTCTATAATTTGCAGGAAAGGGATGTTCCCGTTCTTATATTTTCTGCAGGGCTTGCAGATGTCATAGAAGAGGTTAGTTTTGACAGGGTTTGTGTTGGTTTTATTCCAGGACATCTAGCTTTCAGTCAGTTATTTCATGCTCTGAAGACACCTCCTCTTCTTAAATTTGCCAGGTCCTGAGACAGAAACTTCATAGATCCTTTAAGAATGTCAAAATTGTATCAAACCGTATGGTATTTGATCAGCATGGTCGCCTAGTATCTTTTAAAGGTATTGATCGCATCCTGATAAAAAGAAAAGAATAATGGATGTATTATACCGTTTAAACTTGTGTACTTGGTACTTCTACACTCTGTACACTTCCCAAATCTTTGGCTAGACCTCAATAAGTAAAGTAGGTTGCTCTCTCTTGTGAAAATAATTGGCAAGCCTCAAGTGGTTGCCTGCCTGCATGAAGGAGTTCTTCACTACTGTAATCTTGCATGATGAATGAAACATCTGATCTTGCTAATTTATATTCTATTTCTCCTCTACATCAAGTAACAAAGAAAAATGATAGGGATTTCTGTCTGGTGATTCTGCATCTGGAATTTCAATTTTGGTTCCATTGAATGTTAAACCAGGCATTTAGAAACAAAACCAGGAGAGCTTCATCCCATTATCTCATATTGATGTCAGCAATTCTGTTATGTCGTATGCTTTTTATTTAGATTAATCGGACACATGCATTACGGAATCCTGCTCTTGCTGCAGGGAAGACGATTCATGTATTGAATAAGAATGAGCATGCTCTTGATATGGCTGCACCTATTCACGATCGATTGGGGGATATTGACTGGGCAATTGATGATAATACCTCAGTAAAGAAGAGAACCAATGTGCTGCTTCTTGGTGATCACATAGGAGACTTGGGAATGTCTGATGGTTTGAACTATGAAACACGAATATCCGTAGGGTTTCTGTAAGTCAATAAAATCTTCTGAATTGTTTTAGCTTGTTCATTTACATTGTTCCATCTGGATATCTTATAACAACTAACCTAATCCTATAGGTATATAATTTTAAAAAGGAAAAATTACTAATATATAATACTAAAAAAAAAAAAAAAAATCAGTGGGGTAATAGCCAAGGAAAAATTACTAATATATAATACTAAAAAAAAAAAAAAAATTCAGTGGGGTAATTGCCCCCACTCACAATACACTAGGTCCATGCCTGAAGGTGAAACATTAAAAATTTAGAATGCAACATGCATGTGTACTGAACATTTTACACATTCATGTTGCGGAGATGAGAATGTAAAGATGGATGAGTGGAGTGACTAGAAGAGATGGGACACTAGGAGAAAAATTAGGGGTGGCACCCATTGGTGAGAAATTTAGGGAGAGTAGACTTAGAAGGTTTGGAGACATACATTGAAAACCTAGTGATGCGCTGGTCAAACAAGCAAGTGTAGTTGTCATAGAAGGTAAGAGGAGAGGGCGACCAAAAATAACATGGGATAAAATTATTAAAGAATGACTTCAAAAAGTTAAATATATTAAGCGATATGGCATTTAATAGAATAGAGTGGGGACAGAGAATTCATGTGGCCGACCCCACTCATTTGGGATTTAGTCAAGGATGATGATGATGATGGATGTGTACTGCAATCTTTCTAATTTCTTGTTACTGGAATCAATATTGAAGATATACTCCAGTAAAAGTTGGAGTGTACAAAAATTTAAACTTTCCCTCATAATGAAAATCTAATGATATGCAGTGCCTCCAATAAGGATTTACTACTTTTCTCTTTTAGATATTTTCTCGCCTTTGGTCACTTTTTTTCCAATTTTGAAATCTCTGTTTCTAAAATGTTATTTTATTTAAAAATAGGAAGCATTTTTATTTTGTCCCTTCTTCTGCTGCATGATTTCCTGTCAAGTTTGGTGAGGTGTTATGTGTACACATTTCCTTGCGTCAGACTTCCATTCTTTTGACACTGGAACTGGTTCCACTTTTCGTGATGTGTCTTTCAAGTTTTTGTTTCAGCAAATCATGAGTACATACGTATATAGAAGAACCTATTGATAACCCTATGTAGGATCTAGTTAACGACTCAGACCACTTTAATGTTTAGAAGAAATGAACAACAACTTTGCCTCATAAGGGCAAAAGGCCAAAAGGATATGGCAGGCTCTTATTGGCCTAAAAGATAAGACAGTAAATTGAGGAAATTTTCCTTGGGGGGCACGAAGGCACTCAAAAGGTTGCTGTAACATTGTTTGATGTGTTGGATGCTAGCACACATCAGACACTTCCCAATACAAGTCAGACATGCCAAAAAAATGGAGCGAGGCAGACTCAAAGCTCTGATGATATTCCTATTTTCTCAAGGTGCATGCCGTGCATGCTTCTAACTGGTAGTATTTGCTTTTTTGGCAAACAATATATTGATCTTGCATACTTGTATCATGTTGTATTTGAGATGGAATTCTTTAGTGAATAGAAGAATTTATATAACATATGGCTAAGCATGCTACTTAATGCACTTTCAGAAGCAACTGCTTTCCTGGGAGGACTTGAGGAAATAATAGCTAAGGTGGCAAGTGATCATCAAATCATCATGTAAAATTTCAAGACTATTGAGATTTTGACAGATCTGTGCTACAACAAATTCTGTCTCAACAATAGCTGTTAGAAAATCAATTCAGCAGGCATAATGCACCAACTTTTATGTAGGAAAAGTATCATATCAACAGCAATAAGAAACTGCTGTGTTGACTATTCTACTTCCAAAGGCTATTAGAATACATGAGAAGATAAATCAATTACTTTGCTATTGTCCAGATGATTTGTCTTTTGTCATTTTGATTATTTAATAATAAAAAAATGTAAAATCAGACAAAATAATTAGAAACGTAACAGGTTAATGAAATATACTACCAAAATAACACATCATGCTGCAATTTATCGCTTAACATGTTTCCATAAAACTGTGATATCACATTGGTCTGGGGATACCAAAGAGTTGTGTAATTTCAATTTTAGCTGGACACTGAGCAAAAGCTTTGCATTTTTCATCACATTGGACCAAAAATCTGCCTTGTAAAAAGTCAGTTTCAAACTATAACTTTTTGGGTTTGAGAAATAGTTGTTGCTATTTGCTTGCTTATGTGGGTGTAATTATATATTGATTTGGTTTCACTTGGAAATATTATCGAGTAATTTCTCAAGTGTGATTATTATTGTTACAGGAATGACAACATTAAGAGTTCTCTTGATAGCTACCGCAAGGCCTTTGATATTGTGCATCTGGTGAGTTTAATTCTTCAGAATAAAGCAGATCTGGTGTCCCTGTTTCCTTCTTTTTATAGAAGCTTACAAGAATAGGTATTGACCACATGACTGTGATAACCAGTTGGAATGATGTTACAATTACAATCCAAGAAAGATCATGAACACAAATAGATGAACTGGTGTAAATGGTAGCAATGTCAGGTTATCTTTTATCGTTTGCAGTCTTGTTGATTTATTTAGCACCAAGCCCTTAAACTTTGCAGAGTAATTAGTGTATAAGCTCATAGAATTTCTGCCAACATACGAATATTGCGATAATCTTTTATTGAGGAAATATTTGACAGATGCTTACCAAAGAAAAAACTGCACATAGGACAACTCATGCTGTGAGGCATTCGAAGCTATTGCAAGAAAGCCTAGGGTTTTTGCATTCCTGGAAACCTGCCTTTTGTTTTGTTCTCGTCTGTTTTGTTCTTTAAATTTTCTTCTTTTTGTTTTATTAAATGATAGAATTCAGTAAAAATGTTTTTGTTCTACTTCTCTGAGGGAGATCTAATGCTTCCAAAATTATGTCCAATTATACTGTTCTATTTCAACTTGTCATTTTTGTTACTTGCAGAATGATGCGCCCATGTGGGGAGTGGTGAAGCTCGTTTCTCAGCTCTGTTCAACTTGAAGTAGTTAATATACTCAACGCCATGCCATATCCATTATTATTATTTTCCCTTTTGAGGGTTCTTTTTATCAGATGTTTACTGGTTCAAGCTTCACTTTTCCGGGCCAAGCTAGAGAGTCAGAGGTTTGCCCCGAGTGGTCGACCATCTAGTATACCCTTTACTGGTTCAAGCTTCACTTTTCCGGGCCAAGCTAGAGAGTCAGAGGTTTGCCCCGAGTGGTCGACCATCTAGTATACCTTTGCGTGCATTCATTCCAAATGTATCCGCTTCAGCAGGCTGTGCAACAATGTATAATGCTATTGGGGGTAGTTTGGACCTAGAAAATAGATGTGATTCTGGGATTAAAATGAACATGCCTTTGTGTATGTTATACAAGGTGATCGAAGTGTTTGGGTTAAGATCTCTCCACTGATCATGCTAGTTCCATTATTATGATTTCGGTTTTGCTTATTTTGTGCTTGTGGTTAAATCTTATTTCGGATTTGCCCTTTTCTTCTTTGGCTTTGGTCTGGTTTGATTTTTGTTCCATTTTTTTGGGCAGCTGTAGTTTTAATCTGGCCATTTACATTATCTCTTACAAGTATAAGTCTTATATGTGTGAGCAAAAAATATTGTCAGTCTCTTGATCTAATGTTAATCCACGAGGCACGGGCTTAGTCATTTCATAAATCATAATAGACTTGCATTGTGGGAGAGTCGAATGATTTACCTCACATATATGAAACTTATAATTGTGAGGAGTGTGAATACAGCAACGCTAAGCTCGTCAAAGAGGATAGGAAGATTAAAGTACTTCAATAAATTGGAAAATTTGTTAAAAAAATATACAAAACAAATAAATTAAAAAAGACTATTAAGCAGGTAGTTTAGCGGTTACTCCATAGAGCCAAAATGTGCGAGTTTCTTGTAAGATAAGAATAAATAAATAAATAAATAAATAAAAACAGACTCTTCGCATGGTAATATTCTCTGTATGTTTCTGTATGTTGTATGTTTCTGGTAACATTTTTGTAATACGTCTTCATCTATTTCACCTTTAGATAGAATTCCTAATTTAAAAACAAAAATTAGATGTTTTATTTATTTATTTTATTGGTTTATTTATTTATTATTCTTTCTTGTCTTTTCTTTATTTATTTTTTGTTTTTTATTTTTAAAATATTTAACTAACTAAAAAAATTAGAAGTAGTAGAACCATAACCATATTTCTCCAATTATTGCGTCCTTTACGAGAAAAGTGGTGAGAGTTCATCCCATTGGCTGAGCTAGCACCGCTTTCATTTCGTTCGATTGAAGACCATTTCGATCGATGGAAGTTTTAGTACATTTTCTCAACTTCTTTCCAACTTTGCTCCTTAGCTCCAAAAATGGTCTAAATGGTACAATGCATCAATTTAGGAATAATCTTCAATATTAACAAATCAATATCATGATATTCTGCTAACTAATAACAAAAGAAGATCAAAAACCAAAATTTGAAAAAACTCTCAATAGCTTTATCAACAATGGGGTGAGGTATTTAAGCCTCACTACCATTTACCGTGGTACTACACCACATACAATGCACTTAAGCTGCGTTCGGATACCGTTAGTAAGAAATAAGAAAGTTGATCCAAATCTTGTAAAATAAATATGATATTTGTGCTCTTAGAGAGTAGTAGATCTTCATTCCTAATATTTGTATTCACATCCGTAACGGCCAGTTATTGAAGCACTCTTATCACTTCGATTACCAACATTCCTTATATAGGATATCCAACTCCAAGTGAACAACTATCCCATGGATAAGATCTATTACCCTTAGTTTTCCAGTTTCATGTATTTACAAACTCTATAAAACTCCCTACCCTTCTAGAATTCCTCCAAATCTACAAAACTCTTCATATTTCTCCTTCCTCCATGCAACATTTTATAATTGTCTACAAACTTTTCCGATAATATTGTATTTGAAAGTGCTCAAGAAATGGAATTCTAATCACAAATTGGACCAAATAGTAAGAAATATAAATCAACGAGATATTTTGCATTTGCATGGAATAAGGATAAGAATCCTCTATTGCCTTTTATATTAGTCATTCTTTTTCTTCCTCATGTTCCCAAAAATATTAGCAAGGCCACATGACCATTTAGCATTCAAAAGGAAAAATTACGGGTCAGTCCAATTTTTGCACTTTATTCGGTATACAGGAAGGAAGATACAGGGAGAGAAGATATGAAGGAAGAAATAAACTCTTTCCGTTTAATAAAGATGAAACAATGAGTTAATAAATTACAAGAGAGATGAGTCATTATTCATCTTCTACTATCATAAATTATACAAACACACTAAATTACTAGTATCCTAAATTAAAACTCCCTCATTCCTTTTCTCTTAATGAACAGAATAAATAGTAAGCTTATTTTCTTTACTTTTATCCAATCGAACAAAAAGAAGGAAGGACACGGTCCCTTCACTAGGGATGTCTCATCCATTATTCTTATTTTTGTTCCATCCAATTTTTTTCTTTCTTACCGAACGAAGCATAAAATAGAAATAAACCCTATAAAAATGTAGAGGTGTTCATTTGATCCGTTAATCCGTAAAATCGATCCGATCAGTGCACATTAGATTGATTTTTTAGTCTTACGGTTCGGTTACAAATTGATAAATAAGGAATCCGCAGTCTACTGATAGGTTAACAAATTGGGGTATTAAATAACTAATCAGATCCAATTGCATTGCACTTTTCTTTTTTGTTTAAAGTGAATGACAAGAAGGTTCATAAACTCGTTAATGCATATCCCTTATTGTATAATTCCTTAAGTACCCTTTTCACTATAAAAGTTAACTTTATTTATTTATTTATTTTTATTTATTTATTTTTTAAAACCTTTTTTACTAGTACTCTTTCTAACAAAAGAGAATTTATTCAACTGGAATTATTAGATAATGGATCAATATTAAGCTCAGTCACAACTATTCAAAGCAGAAGTAGAAAAAAAAAAAAATAGGTAAGTAGCAAAAGATTGTGATACAGTGGGTGTTTGTGAGACTATCAACAACACTCCAAACATATAAAGGTTTTTTACTTCTCATTTATATGTTTTTTTTTTTTTTACACTCTAAACTGTCCTTTTATTTATTTATTTTTCTTTGGAGAAATTGAAACAAAGGAAATCAATATTATTGCCAACAGTTTAAACAATTTCTTCAATCTTTCCTTAGAACCGAGTAGAGTTTTTATTTTTATTTTTTAAATTTAGGTTGCGTCCACTAATAGAAAACATTTCTTGTTTTTGTTGTCAGCCCCTAAAAAGGCAAAACAAAAACAAAAATCATGTTTAATAATATGTGTTTTGTTTTTATATAATCGAAAACGTTTTTTTTTTTTAATTTAATGAAGAAAAGAAGAAACATAAAAAAGTCGTCTTTACTACTTTCGGTACTGTAGCGTAAAAACATTTTCAATATTGTTATTATACAAACTCTATTCATTTCAAACAAAATCCACATTATTCATGTTATATATTAATGCTACATATTATATATTAATTAAAATATTTTTTAACATATAATATATTATATAATAATATAAATTATTTTATTTAATAAAAATGATAGTTTTAATATATAATATATTATATAATAGAGTAAAATATTTTTTGAGACAATAATATTTATGAGTTATTATTTATTTTTTACTTATTTTAACTATTATATACTTATAATTTTATTTAATTTATATTATTATATACCATATCTATATTATATTATATGTAAATACATATATATTATATTATATATAAATATTAAATTATAATTAATTTATAACATTATAATGCTTCATATATTTTATATAGGATATATTATTTAATATTTTTGATTTATTATAATATACTATATATATATATATATATATATATATATATATTTTTTTTTTAATTGGCACCAGGAACTCACTTAGGTAGGATTCCTTCAGGACCCACCCTAGACTACAAACATGGAGATGTTGTCGACGTCTCACACCACAGTACTAATTTCAGTCTGGGAATATAATATACTATATGTTAAATACATGATGTATTATCAACAGGCCTGTGACCTAGCAGTATAAGGCTCCTACTTCTCAAATGGTGGTCAGGAGTTCGAATCTCAGCGGAGGTAGTGTCGTTTTTGTCTTAGTAAATTTTATTTTATACTTATTATTGGATATTATTAAGATTTGTTATTTTAAATTAGATATTGTATTTTATTATCATGTATTAGTTATTGTTAATATTTGTGAAATAATTGAATTGGATACATTTTTCATTTTTTAAGGCTTTCTGAAACTAATGAAAAGATAAAAAATAAAATAACATATTTTAAAAATAATTGTACATCTATAGTAACAAACAAGCTATTGGGGGTAGTTTGGACCAAGAAAGTGGCTGTGATGCTGGGACTAAAATGAATATCCACTTTATTCTTCAGTATGTGTATCCTGCAGACGCTCAATCTCATTCCCAAGTTGCCAAAAAATAGATTTGCTAGCCTTCACACTAGCTTTATGACAATATATAAACATCACAATCAGTGTCAGTATAGTGAGATACAAATGCAAATTATATGGCAAGTTAGATTAATGCCAAGTAACAAACAAGTGAACTATAAGAAAGCTTTAAGTGAGATCAGTCATATACATCAAGATTCATGAAGAAGAATTAGGGAAGATGTCAGATGCTTATGTATAAAGGAAGGAGGAGGAAAACAGATAAATGAGCTTTTCCATTTGGACTCATTCATCTGAAAACACAACAAAAGTGACAGAAGGGTGACGGAAGGGTTATTCCTGGAGTTAAGAGAACTCTATATGGTATCATGCAGATACTGCCAGTGCCGGTACATCAGCAGTCAATTCCAGCGAGGAAAATTGAGCCACAGGCTGCAAACACTGGGTATAGTGGAATTCAATTTGTAGCCGGTGGTGAAGAGGCGTTGACGACAACAAACCCTTCTTCAGATCAACTTGCAATTCCCTTATAGGAATGGCGGCCAAGAAGCTCTTAATATACTCTTTACATGACTCTTTGCCACTGCACACAACTAGTTCTTCTCCACTGTTTTCCAACTCATTTGAGATGACAATCTGTGTCCCTTCGGTCTCTGTGTCCTTGCATTTGTCCTCCTGCTCCTTCTCACCGGCACTTTTTTCAGCTGATGGTTGAGTCTCTTCAGGTAAACGATGTATTGTTGTGTCTTTGTCGAATCTCAGGACATAAGCTTGGTTGCAGCCCTCATAAAGCCTCTCCCCCAATGTGTCAATGATATAGTATGCATCCTGTTCGATCTTCAAGATGAAAAAATGGTCATTCCAGCTAACAATATAGACCAAAGGTTTATCTTTGCCAGAGTTCTCTGACCCAAAACGACTGATCTCATCCCAGATGCTGTCGAAGGACATGGCACCATGGAGGAAGTGAAAACTTCCCTCCTTTTCTAGTCCTTCTGGATGGAAGAACCCAATAAAGGACTTATCTGGGAGTACAGATAGTGGGCGAACTTTAGCCTGAAGGACTGTCTCAAGGTCAAAGTGCTTATCAGGAAACCGCTCTTTATAGGCCTCGTTTTCACAGAGATTCCTCCACTCGAACGAACCTTCTCGGATCAAGCTGTCAAGTTCTGACTTGATGGGCATTTCATCATGATTGACTTGGAACCAATCAGCAATGACAGCGACCAGGGCTGTACATGCACTCTCACCTGCAGCCTGTTCACTTCTTTGATCAATTGATGCAAAGAAGACTTCGGTTTGAAGCTTCATGTGTCCATCACGGCTTACTACTTCTTTGTTTTCCCAGCTGCCTATAGCAAATTTGTCATCTCCAAATTCAGAAACTGATGACCGATTTGTAGTTGAATCTTCTTCACTTTTATGCTGCTTCAAGATTGAGATTGGATTTTAGAATATAAAAAAAATGATGTTTAATTAAAACAAAAATGAGGAAATGAGAAAAAACCAGTGTGTAAAAATATAACTACATACACGAAACTCAAACAATAGCTAGAACAAACTATCATGTTCGTCCTCATTTTAATTAGGAGAAAACAATTTCAAATGGTAACCTCAAATACTATGGGTAAATTTTGTATTTGATAATGCAGACTAGTTAAAATTCAGAGACGACTCAATTCAGCAAGGCCAGTGTCAAATAAGTGCATTCTTATAGTGGCAAATGCTATGACAAAATTATAAAAGGAAATCAAGGGCCTTATGTAACAGATAATTTAGAGACTTATCACAGAAAATATTGAAAGTTCCATTTGCAAATAAATTATCAAAAACTTGGGAAGGAACTGTGAGGAGGGAAGGATGACGGTATACCCCAAAACTAGACTCGTCAGAGGAACTAAGCTGTCGGCGATCATAATCAATGTCGTCTCCACCTTCTTCTCCGTAATGCCTTTTCAATAATGGCTCTCCTTTGTTTTTTTTAGGAGATCTGAAGTTCAACTTCCTCTTTCTCCAGGGGAGGATGCTGCGCTTCGAAGTCTGCTGCAGGGTCTGCACTTTGTCTGATTCCCGATTGCTATAGTAGATCAAACCTTCATCTTCACTATTGCTTGCATTTGAGCAAAACAATTCAGCATTTTTTGCATGGGCCAATGTCCCATAACTGAATGACTCCTGAACATTAGAATCCTTCTTTCCTTCTTCTGATTCCTCTTCATCCAGATCATCAGGTGAATCTGTGTCAAAGGGGTAATTATACTCGGCATCCTCGCTTCTGACAGAGCTCTTTCCATCACTGCCCTCTTCTTCACGACATGCCTTCTTTGCTCTTTGAGCTGATACATAACCAGTGAAGAGTTTTACTTTTCTCAGACCAGCTTTAAGGGCAGAACGTTCATCTCTCTCTGATGATAAAGCTTCTCCAGAACTGGGTGACACTGGAACAGATGCTACTGATCTCTGCACTATCTCTAAAGGTTCCTGGGCAGTTCTCAATTCCAAAAGGCTGAGAGATATCTGCATAAAGGATGAACTTGGTTTCAGTGAACACATGCATATGATAACAAAAGAGGGATTAGAAATGCAATCTTAAAGAGATTGAAGGTAATAGCAATAAACAAAACTACAAACTCAAAACCGTTTGAAAAGGCACTTACAAAAAGTGAAGGGCTGCATTCAACACTGGCACCGAGGACAGTTAGAGGAATGCTGATTTCAAGCTCCTTTCCTTCCGCCGTGGAAGCAAAATCTGAAAGGTTCAATGATGCACTTGCAACAACAGGGAGTTTGTTCTTTGGTCCTTGGTTCGAGCCCTGAATAATAACAAAGTGAATCAG
Source organism: Cornus florida (assembly GCF_030987335.1). Taxonomy (NCBI): domain Eukaryota; kingdom Viridiplantae; phylum Streptophyta; class Magnoliopsida; order Cornales; family Cornaceae; genus Cornus; species Cornus florida. The sequence continues at coordinate 33,637,454 of NW_026775578.1, read as the reverse complement.
CCTCGTTCCGGTTACTCAAATAAAGAAATCATGATTATCATTGGGCCAAACATAATATTGAAAAAATACCTCAAAAATGGCGGGATATGCAATGAAATTTAGAATTGTTGAATAAATGTATAATGCTTATTTATAAGTTATATCCAGTTTAACACAATCTTATATTGGAATGGAAGGTAACCCTAGTGATATCTTTTGATAAGAACGGTTACATAATTTAACAAAGTACAAGACTCGGGCCTCAAGACAAATCTATAAACAAGTAACCAAACCTGCTTCAGTTCCTATGCTATATAAAGTCTAAAACAACAATTTACAAGATTAAGGAGCAATAAAAAACAGAATACACCAGTAATATTTACTCCCTTATAAACAAACAGCTGGGTAGAAAACAATTTACTAATTTATTTTTAAAGTCCTACAAATATAATACTATCACCACAAGTTTCAGCTTTGGTGGGTCAGGATGCCTGAAGAAAAATATGAAATCCTGAAAACTTTCGGCACAGTTCTACAATAATATATATATATATATATATATATTCCTAATTATCACATTTAGGTATTAAAAAACATAATGTGGAAGTCTGACACTGATCTATGGACATGAAATATAGAACAAAACAACAATTATAATTTTAGAAAAGAAAAATTAGTAAACATCAGGAAGAAACTCCCAAATGATGACATACAAAACATTATTAAAAGGAATTTGATAAGTGAAACCAACATCATCCTCATCAATGTGAATTTTTCAGCAGGTTCCATTTATTAAGATAGAAATCCTTACCGACAAAGTGAATTTCTTTTGGGTGCTGAAACCAAAATGCAAGTGGTCTAGTTGTACCAGACTCCTACTTCCAAAAGGGAGATCAGGGGTCCGAGCCTCGGTGGAGGCATGTGCGTGTGACTACCAATTAAGAAAAAAAAAAATTGGGTGCTGAATTTTCAGCAAGCTCATAAGAGTATCCATCTACATAAATGGAGCCTTAAAATAGAGACCGAAAATTTTCTGAAACTTCTCCAAGAACTGTTTCTTATTAGATGAATAAAGCCTAAAGAAAACAAAATTTAATAAATTAATTTTTTTTGGTAATATTAATTTATTGATTCTGTTACAGCCTCCAAAGCAATAAAATAATTCGATAAAATAACAAGAAAAATAATGGTAGAGATTTGATAAATTTTCAGAATTTATGAACCTCAAAGTCAAAAGTTCTAGATCGCAATACCCATCGAAAACAACCCCAGGACCCACACAAATCAAAATTCCAGAAAGCAGTTATGAGAACATAAACCCATTCTCACTGAAGCCCCCAAAAGAATCACCAAACCTACACATACATCAAACCTATGAACAAAAATTTATTACACAATAAATATAATTATAAATATTCCCTCATCTAAAGTCAAACCCCTTTTCGCTTGGCAGCGGAGAAATCTAGAAAAGTCTTCCCAAAAAAAAAATAATCAATCTTGCATATATGTTGGTCTGACTGCCAACAAAAAAATAAAAATAAAGCTCACATCAATTAACCAAAAAAAAAAAATACATAATTCTCCGTTAAGTTTTGTTTTGTATTTTTCTTTCTGGGTCTAATTCTTTCAATTTTCAAGAAACAAACAAAGGAATTTCATCTCTCAATCCCAATTTAACATAAACTTGAACAAATCAAGAATCTAAACAAAACCCAATTCAAAACTCACATTGAACACAGTGAATGCGACCTCCCATGGATGAAACACACCCTCCTTGTACTCTGAAAAGCTGCAAACACTCGAAAACTCCTCGTTCCATTCGACTCCATGGTCCTGAAAACCCTCTTCTTTTGTGAAATTCCTCTTCACACTCCGCCTCAAAGACCTCAGAGCTTTGCCCTTCGAACCCTTCCACTTGATCTCCACACTCAGCCTCGAAAACTCCTCAAAAACCACTCTCTTCTCCGCCACAGCCTCCGACGATACACGCAGGCCTTCGAGCCGTCGAATCGAAATCTTTGTTTCGAATTTCTTGGAACTGAGTGGAGGCCATGGACGCCACTTCATCATCTTCACCACCATTTTTGTGGATTGAATTGAATTGATTTGATTTGAGAGGTTTGATTCAGGAATATATATATATATATACAGTGAGAGAGAAGAAAAAGATGGGTTTGTGTTTGTTTTGAATTTGGAAATGAGTGATGATGGTTGGTGGTTGGGGAAAATTTTTGTGGGGTTAGTGTGGATCAGATCAAATAATAACAACAAATTTGAAATTTTGTTAGAAATTGAAAGACGATGATGTATCTTTTGTGACTTTGTGCGTGTATAGAATTTATATAGACATTGAATATCCTTGGATTATTTACAACATAGAGTAGACAGAAACTCAATAGAAATATGGGGGAGTGAGGACTCTGGATGTGTGTATTATATATATATAAATATAGAGAGAGAGATTGAGAGAGAGAGAGAGAGGGGCCGGCAGTGAACATATACCTAAGAACCAACGTCTCTTTTTCTGGTTGGGAAAGTATTTTTGCATGTTACTCCCTGTATTATTTTTTATTTGAAATCTCACCTACTATATTTGCTTATTTTACTTTTCTTTGTTTTTCTAGAAAAGAGAACGAAAAAAAAAAAATAGAAAAGAAAAGAAAAAAAAAATGGTTTGAAATTGGAAATCGGGATTAAAAAATTCACTAAAAATAACAAAACATGTTCTAAAATACATTGTATAAAAGAAGTGTACCAATATAAGAAGGCAAAACTCATTTGAAAATTATAAAAGAAACAAACTTTTGGTTAAATGCAATTACAGAAAGTTAATTAATTATTGAGTTCTTCGGTTTAGTATTTTTCTAGAATAATTTTCTATTTTTAAAAGACATACAAAATGGAGTAGAAAACAATTTCCAAATTTACCACTTTTCTGAAAACCATATCCAAAACTAGAGTTAAAAAAAAAAAAATTAAAAATTAAAAAAAAAAAATGAAAACAAACTTGCCTAAAATGTGAAATTTAGTTTAATGTGACCATAATAGTGTCCAGGTTGAGACTGTTTCAACATGTGCTGGATATTATTGGGCACAGTTTATCACTCTTTTTCATCTTCATATACTTACCTATTTAATATAAGCAGGATATTGAATTGGTCCACAGTATCTTCCAACTTGGTACTTTTCCTGGAAAATCAATTCAGATTTTCTATTGCCCCAAACGTGGGTATTATCTTCTTGAGAAACGCAACCATAATGGGTACATTCCATAATTAAATATGATATGTACTAGTACAACTACATACAACTCATATATCTATCTGTTGGCTACAGATTTTGCTGGCAGCATTTACTGTTGCAAAAGAGCAGATATGTTGGGTCCCACGTAATTTACTCTAATTTATCTGTGCCATTAAATTACCCTAATTAAAATTTATTTTAGTTACTTTATTTTTTAATTTTTCTAAGTTATTTTCTAAGTGTTTATATATATATTTATATATTTATTTATTTATTTGAGTGCTTGAACCTTCAATCAATTTTTATTTTTTATTTTTTTTTCAAAAGTTCTAATTATGGAGTCTATATTAAAGAGAAATGCAAATTATCAAACCAAATATGGTGATAGGTGAGGCATTTTTATTTATTTTACTTAAATAGAAACTAACCTTAATTGAAAGCAAACTAATCTCTACAATAAATAGTAATTTTTAATCACTTACCAAAAAACAGTAATAATAATTTTTAATTGATTTTTTTCCATTTTTCTCTGAGGTATCTCTAATTGAATTGAAAATAAGGAAATTCTAGTTTTACATAAATGGAAACTACGTCGTATAGTTCAATAAGCAAGCCGAAATAGAAAAAAAAAAAAGTGCTTGTTCGATTTATAAAGAGAATATTAAAATTATATTACGTGATTAAATTAAAAACTTTTAAGTGGTATATAATATAGCGCACATATATTTACAACGTATCTATATAAATTATTCCTCTTCATCTTTAGAGCAAGGAGATCAATGTTATTCACCAAAAATTCAGGCTTGTATTGTTCATATCTTTAATTCTAAAACTAAAGAAAATGATAGAAGAATGAATTGAAATTCAAGAATTAGAGAAAGACAATTCTGGTATTAAAAATTTAAGAATTAAATATTCTATGATTCAAGAATTTTTTTTTAATTTTATTTTAAGTAAAATAGAAGGTAGAGCGCTTGAGGAAATTAATGAAGCGATTATCTGCAGCCTTTATATATATATATATATATATAGTCTTAATCATATAACCGCGTTGCTTTAACATGAATAGATTGAACATTTAAAATGAACAGATTGAACAGTGATGTGGTCCTAAAAGAAAAAGATAAATGAAAAGACAATTTAAAACTTTATATATATATATATATATATAACTTGCTTCCCAGTGAGAAAGCCACATCAAGACCTTTGGATATGATGATATTTAAGTATTTAACTATCATCGTTTTGTTAAATCATATAGAAAAAATTTCTTACCCTCCAAGCAAGAGATTATTTTTGTATATTATAATTATATAATTTTTTTTTTCTTTCCTAGGCTAGTGGGAACGCGTTGATATGAATTTTAGTTCACACAAAAAGATGCTTAATCAAAGAAAATGGGAATTATAACTGCCAAAAAATAAATAAATAAATAAATTTGGGCATAGAAATGAATTAAGAAAATGACATAATTTGATTTGATTGAAACACTTGAAATGAAACATGTCCTTTCCCATTGTAGTTTTGGTTAGTGAAATGCATGTTTGACAAAAAGGAAATTCTACAACTATGGCTTTGTCGTCTGTCCTTTCTCCAACTATAGGAATTCTTTAGGGCATATTCGGATGTGTCATTTGATATTAAATAAATGAACAATGATTAGTTATGTACTATGTTAGTGACTTAATTTTTATTTAATCCTCAAATTATTCAAGAATTTTAGATTATTCACGTTCAATCGACTCGCCAACGGACAGGGACCTAGTGGGGTACTAGATTTTTTATATTTCCGATTCAGATTTTAATTTTTTTTAAATTTATGAAGTTGTCTCCACTAAAATTACAATTTGCTCCCATTGAATTCTTTTTTTTCTTTTTCTTTTTTTATTATTTTATTTTATACTTTAAAATTTTAAAAATTTATAAAATTGCCCCCACTAAAATTAAAATTTGTCCTACTAAATTATTATTATGACTAAAATCCCATTGAAATTACAAAAATGAATCCACTATATAAGTTTGTCCCACAAATTACAAGGGCGCACCCCTTACAAAATTTTCTGAGTCTGTCACTGTTCGCCAACCAAAAAAGTAACAGTTTTAAAATAAAAATATATAAAAAAGGATGGATCAAAAATTTGGGAAAGAGAGAAGGGTTGTTTCATGATTTGGAGTTTAGCATAAAAATCTATTGTGGAGCTAGACTTTGACTTATTGTTAGCATAATATGGCTATCTTGAAATCAAAACTACTTAATTTTCAAATCTTTCATTTGTACAACATCTGCACTTTTTCATTTTATATGTCAATATAGTATATAGTCAATAGAAAAAAAAAAAAAAAAAAAAAAAAAAACCTCTTTAGTTTGTGAAATTTGGAAAAAGACTCTGCGTTTGGACATCTAAAAATTTCAAGGGTTTTTTTGGTTTAGTATTTTTCTAAAATTCTATTATTAGAGAACTAAAAAACAAAAAATAGTTCGAAATTTTATCTAAATTGACAGTACTTTGAGACACATTTTCTAAAAATTGAATTAAGAAATATACCTTGTTTTTCAAAATAGTCTAGCATAATTCTTTATAAAAACTCCTGTTTTCAACATTCTTGAATTTCTATATAAAAACTGAATTAACGTACTTTTTTGTCACGGATTTGGATAAAGTTTGAAATTTCGATCCTTAACTTTAAGCTATTAAATTGAGACCATGCAAGTTGCTCGATAAAGTTTGAAATTGATACCATGGAGACAAGTTTACATATTGTTTTGGACTACTTTAATTTCAACCATCTGATATACTCTATGTAATATAGAATTGGTACTAGAATTGGAATTGGAACATGCTACCCAACATAACATTAATGAATTTATAAAATTAAGTATTAGTTTATGGAAGCATATTATATATATATATATATATATATATATATATATATATATATATATTACAATACTTAATTTGTTGTTTGTAAACCATGTGATATTTTATTTGAAAGTATATACTCCCTCCGTCCCACAATAGGTGTTGTGTTTGAAAAAACGTGACTCATAATAAGTGTCGTGTTTGAAAAATCTTGACTCGCAAAAAATGGAAGAGTATGTCACAGAACACGATTGTTTGCAAATTATGTAACCTTTTATCTGTTAGGTCACAACATCACTACACTTTTTTTTTTAGTTAGCACCAGGAATTCACCTAAGTAGGGTCCCGAACTAGCTACAAACCTGGGGGTGCAGAGTCTCGCCCCAAGGATACACCGGGTAAATCGGGGGTGATAATGGGATTGGCAGGAATCAAACACTGACCTAGTGTGAACCAGTGCCAAGCCCCTACCAACTGAGCCAAGCCCCCGGGGCACAACATTACTACACTTGTTAGAGCACAAAATAACTTTATGTAAGGATCACTCTATAGAGAGCTGACCTAAATCCTAAATTCTGTTACCTATATAAAAAGGTGTAGCTTATTCCCTCGAACCACCAAAGTGAAATGCATGACACCTCCCAAAGTTGAGATCATGCGTTTGCAATTTAATATTCTTTTAACTTATATCTATATATATATATATATATTTATTGTGAATGTATGTATATGCCAAAGCTTGTATAATCATAAAGAAAGCTAGATAATCCAATGCTCATATGACAATGTGCATTGAATTTGAAGGGTTGGCATAATTGAAGGTCCACCAGGGGCTAATGTGCGCCTCCAAAGCTGCAATATCTTGCCATGTGTCATTCATTTTTAATCATATTTTTCTTTGGTAATGATGATCCAATTTTATATAAGGCCGACCAATGCCCACTGCCTAATAGTCTAATTTCCTCAGACCTAAAATTAAAAATTGTACTACAATAAACAACTAATCTAAATTTCGTTTTGCCCTTTTAGGTTAACAAGTTGAGCATGAAATGGATCAAAATCCTCTCCGATTAGGTTAGTGGATCTACTCATTTAGAATATTATTACAATGCATAATAAATTTTATTACGTGACTGAAAAAGATTTTGATTCAAAAATAGAAAATCATCGCTGATACACTTAAATCAAATATCGTGCAGCATTCATATACTCTACCAATGTAAATATTCAAATAATATAACGCATATAACATGTAATATTGAAATACAAACACTAATATATCGATAATGCAACATTGTTTTATTGTTCACATGTCATTAATTTTGGTTTTACACTTTCAAATTAATGGTATTGCACAAGTATGGTACACAAATTGTGGACCGGAGAATTATGATTCACCTCGTATACATGTGTGTGTTTGTGTGTGTAAAGTGTAGAGAAACACCCTCTTTTGAAAAGGACATTTGTGGAAGAAATACGAGAAAATTAGAAAACAACCATACTTTCACAATTGAATAAAGTTTCAAGCTCAATTATTTGAGGTTATTAATGAATCTTGTTTTATTACGGATTATTTTACACTAGGTTTTTTTTTTTGGTTAAGTAAACTATTTTCCACTAGGTTGTTAAAGCATTAAATTATTCTCTAGCATATCTTTTAAATAATACCCTATTATGTGCAGGTAGATAATTTTAAAATTAATGTTTATATAGAGCACGATATATGTTATAGACGCTTATAGGCCATACAACACTCTTCTTTTTCTTCTTCTGTCAATCCAGCTAATTATTGAATGTATAAAGATAAGACACTGAAATATATGTATCTATCAAAATCTTGAACACCCTAAAGCCAGTCAAAGAAAATTTTATAAATAGCTCAGTAAAGTTATTCTAGAAATTCAAAATGCTACATGTAAAGTTGTGGCTCGAATTTGGCGCCAGGTCATTATAACTTGTCGATCCATTGAATTTCAGGAGTCAGTCTTAAGGAAAATTTTTGACCCGTTTTTAACATGAATTGTGGATCCTAATTAATCTCTTGTAACTCGATATATAAGGGTGCTTAGGGTTTGAAGTGGGTATAGAGAGAGATTCTGAAATTCGTACAGAAATAAAGTGGGATTGAAATTTGTAATCTCTAATTTTACACATAATGAAGGCTTTCGTTGCAGTCCAATTGTAGACGTAGGCCGTTGCCGAACCACATATAAATTTTTATGTTCTTTGTATGTTGTGTTTATTTTTTTGTCGCGGTTCTTAAATTTGTTCGTCGCGTTTGTCACAACACTGCACAATTTGCATCCCAAGCAATATTTAAATTGAAAGAAGGCCAAGTCATCTTTGAAGATTCACTCACTTTTTATTTTTTTCCTGGCTTACAAGGGGGAGGAAGGCCTTGATTACAATGACACTTAGAGATATAATGTGAATAATAAATGTGTGTTTGCATTTAACTTTCAACATAAATAAATAAATAAATCACTTAGGATGAAAACCAAAATTAAAAGTCAAAATCATGCTTTGTAATTTTTCTTACCAGGTGCGAAGGGTTCATTTTCAATAATTAGGTTTCACCTAAAAGCCGATTGACTTTAAAGTGTTTCTTAATTTCAACTGATATTTAAACCATAAAATGTCTTCTTAAGTATCCTCATACAGATTTTCAATAATGTTTATAAGATTTAAAGACAACAGACACCCCATCAATTATATCCATATCCACAGAAAAATTAATTTTTGACAAATTAATCTGAATTTTGTGAGGAGTACCTATTTTCCTATGAAATTTTCTCCCGGCTAAAGTAGGGACAAGGAGGAATCTAATGAAACCTCAAAAATCATATCAATTTGATGATATATTCTTCATTAATTTTGCATAAATTTACTTTTAATTTTGAAATTATTTTTTTAAATAAAAATATTAAGTAAATTTTTTAAAAATAATTTAACTAATATCTTAAATTTCCATGAATCTATTGCATGAAAAGAAAGTATTTTTTATTTAAGTAATTTATTATTTTTTCATGAATATAATGTATGAAAAGAAGGTATTATTATTATTATTATTATTATTATTTTTTTTATGGTAAAATATTTTAAGCTGAATATAATAAGTTTTTTTTATAAATTGTAAATTTTTTTAATAATAAGTTTATCATTTTAGAAAATGATAGTTACAAATTTATTTTTTTATTTTTATGATAATTGATACTAATAATAAGATTAAGGTAAATAGTACAATTAATAATTAGTTAAGAAAAAATATAATAAAAATCATTTAATATGAAATGGTAAAATAATTTTTTGTGATGAGTTTGTTCTTAATTGCAACAATTCAATAATTTTAAAAAATAATATTTATTTAAAATAGTTATTTACAAAAAACAATAATTCAAGATATTCTTTTACGCTTTACCCTTATAATTATTTTCCCTTACCCTCGCTTTGAAATTTCCCCACTTCATGATTGCTACAATACTCACATGTTATATAGTCTACCACTCCTTTATTTGATGGTCATAATTATAGGGTGACCCACAATTCCACAAAGTTGACCACAACTTCTTGGTCATCTTACAGTGAGCAAACCTGTTCTTTCCATTTACTTATCTTCAAAAAAAAGCCACAACGTGGAGTTGACATCATGCAAAGACTTTAGTATCAAAGCACTTCTGGTTCATTTTCTAGTTTCTAGGTTCATCATAATGTTGTTTACCAATGTGTGCCTAAGTCAACCCTACGCCCTCATAGTCTCACTGACATTTTCAAAACTGGGCCTTCCTAAATCTCAATTATTCTATGATTTGGGTTGAGTATAGCCAACATGACCAAAACCCAATTCAACCTGTCTTATCAAATATCAGCTGCCTAAGCCCAGAGGATCGTAGTTCCTTTTGTGGAGTTCGAATTCCCTCGGAGCCGTTCTTAAAGAAAACTTAAGAGTAATTATCAAGGGCACGTGGGATGGAGAACCGCATGTGCCTGATAGTAAATTACGAGTTGCCCTACAAGGCCGGACACCATTTTCAAATATATCTCAATTATTCTAAGGTTTGGGTTGACTATAGCCAACATGACAAAAACCCAATTCAATCGTAAAACTGTCTTATCAAATATCATCTGCCTAAGCCCAATAGATAGTCTGATGACAAAGTCTGTTTCAAAAATTTTTGAGTAATTATCCGGTGCATGTGGAATGGAAGACTGTATGTGTCTGATAGTAAATTATATATTGCCCTAAAAAGCCAAAAACCACCATTGTCCGACCACCAAAAAAAAAAAAAAAAAAAAATCAGTTGCCTATTCTACAAACATACAAACATATTAAAAGAATGATTTACTAACATTAAGTTTTAAACAAAATAAGATGATATGAATTCAATATAATAAATAAATAATGAATTATATTTTAAAATTTGGTAAATTATTCTCCTATTCCACAAATAACAAAGCCCAATTATACTATTTATATATCTCCACTGAGGCTTGAACCCCGAGCTTCCCTTTTAAGGATGTGGGTTTGTACTGGGTCCGAATCTTCAACAGAACACTTCGGCCCAAAAATCATTATTATTTCAACAATCCTTCTAATCTTTATTTGGGATTTACTTATGAGGATGTGGGTTTGTACATGGCATACAAGCAAATCCATGGCATATTTTTTGAGGAACTTTTTCAAAGAAAATTCAATTTTTATTAATAATGATTTGTTGGTAAAAGAAAGAAATTTATATATATATATATATATATATATATATATATATATTAGAATTAAGCCTCTACAATAGAATGAATGTTAGCTATTTGATTGGCTCATATTCCTATTAGAATTAAGTTTTCAGTTTAGAGAAATGTTTTAGATGGGAATTTCTTGGCCACTAAAGTGAGTGTACATCTTATTTCGATGTTGGTAATTCTTTACAAATTGTAATATCTCCTCATCATTATAATTAAATCTTGTGTTGTGAATGCATGTTATTGCTTTTATTCTTTACCAATTGTAATATCTCCTCATTATTATAATTAAAACTTGTCTTGTGGATGCATGTTATTGCTTGGTTGGATCATCCATGGTCCAACTTATTCCTATCGTAAGTACTTTGCTAATTTGACCGGTCACAGTTAAGCCCCAATTGCATTTAAGTTGGACTGATCGCACTTGCCTGGTGCTTATCACATTTAAGTTGGAATGATCGCACTTGCCTAGTGCTTATTATTTGTGATTTGTTCATGACGCTTCTTCTACCAGGTGCACCCCCAACATTGCGTTCTTCAGATCCGTTTCTAATGGCATTTGTGAATGTGAATGTCGTGAAACCATCAAAGGGTCACACCGAACTCCTTTAAAGATAATGCGATAAATAAATACTTGCGATAATTATTTATAATATTATTTTAGAATGTAGTAATCGCAATAATTCGCAAATGTTGTAGGGTGTCTAATGTCTTCCTTTGTCATAACGGAACTCTAACTTCTTGAATTTTAGTGACATAGACTTATAAATGATTTTATTATTATTATTATTATTATTATTAAAAATGGCCTTTTTGAAAGTTTTCTACAAAAAATCATTGCAAAACACGCATTTTATAACATAAAAAAAATTATTTTAAAAGTGACATGTATCCAATTTTAAGTGGGAATATCACCAAATTTTTTTAGCGCACCGCGTGTGAATGATTCACTATGTATGCAGCAAAGTATATTGAACTTTGATTCAGGCTCACATTCCTTCACTTTACCAAGACTCAATCCGCTGAACAACTTTAGCTTTGCGATCGACTTCCCGTCCAATAGCTCTCGACTTCAGACTTATGCTTCAAACCTTATAAAAGGATTGCTAGTAGATCAACAATACTCCACAAGTGCCTTGATCAATTCAAAGAGTGATCGAAAATTCTTCTTCTTCGAATCTGAATTTGTTGTAGAATAAATAAATCACGCTTTTCGGAATTTTTGAATCTTCAATTATGCTCCAATTCCAATGAGATAGAGAACAACACAACTAAATCACTCTTGCATATATATGTGTGCTCTGAAAACAAAAGCAGAAGAATCAGGTTTGATTTTCTGAAAAATATCTCTCAAAAGATTCTCTCAAAATAATGAATTTTTGTTCCAAGAAGCTGTCCCACAATGTTAAGTAAAAAAGAGATTATATAGAAGTTTTGAAGACCTAAAAATATTTGGAAACACAATATAGAGGAAGTCTACCCAAGATAGGAATCACAACAGGCCATGAAAGTAAGTTACCAAAAAGATCTGAAGAACTTGAACCGGTTCTGGGTGCTTGAACCGGTTCAAGTTGGCTAGTAGGTTTTTTGAAGAAAAATAAAATTAACACTTGAACCAGTTCAGGGTGCTTGAACCGGTTCAAATTGACCAGTAGTGAATTTCGAAAAACACCTTTGACACTTGAACTGGTTCAGGGTGGTTGAATTGGTTCAAGTTGGCCAGACTTAAAAAATATCAAAAGGCTCAAAAGTTGAACATATTCCAAGGTACTTGAACCATACTCACACGCTCTCATGCCTCTCTAAAGCTTCGTTCGGTAGGAAGGAAAAAAATTAAATGGAAGGGAGAGAAGAAGGAATGACTGAGATATTCCTAGGTAAGTGTTCTCCTATTTTTGTTCGGTTGGATTGAAGAGAATAGAAAAAACTGACAATTTAATTTGATCGGTAGGATAAAAAGAGAGATAAATTTTTAAGTTATTTTTACCATTAAACCCATCACTACTTTATTTATGAATTTATTAAATATTTATGAAGGGTGATATAGTAATTTAAAACTTCTATACTTGGTTCACTTGTCTTCTCTCCCATCTTCCACCCATATTTGGGTGGATAAAAATTTGTGAAAGATGAAAGATGACTTATCCTTCCTATTATTTTTTTTTTCTTTATATCATTTCTACCGAACGAAGGAAATTTATTCCTTCCTTCCTATTTTCCTTCCACCCCTCTTCTTTCCTTCCTACCGAACATAGCATAAAACATTTTTCTCATCATCCAGGAGTGTATCGAAGTATGAACACTTGAACTTCTTCAAATCCATTTTCGATCATGAAACTTGAAATTTTTCAACTTGATTGGACTTGTTTTGTCATATCCTGAATTTTATGTGGTTTTATTTAATTCTTTATTTACAATTATAAGTTTATTAATATTAGTTGGAATTAAATCTGCTTATTTGATGAGTGATGGAGTAAGCTAGAAGGGGAAAAAGAAAAAGAAAAAGAAGATAAATAGCAAATAAGGGAAATAATAATAATAATAATAATAATTAAAATGCAAGTTGGTATCATCTGGTGGAGGTGTCCACATTTCACCATCTATGTGTAGGGCTGCAAATGAACCGAGTTGAGTCGAGCCGAGCTTGGGGTTGTGCGGGCTTGGCTCGCCAAAATCAAAGGCTTTCTCGGGCTCGGACGAGCTTGACTAGGGTGTGCTCGGGCTCGGGCTTGGTGTAATACCCTTAGTTTTCAAAAGGATAAGATTGAAATTTAATTTTATTTTATTTGTGTGGATTTGTGCTTAGGTGTCAAATTTTGAATTTGCAGAGTGGGTTGGTTTAAATTGTAGTTTTTATTTTCTTTAATTGAATTAAATTCGCTTTTAATTGTGTAAATGCTTTGTTATTTTTTTCTAACTTGTTATTATGTGACTTATTTATTTAAATTTCATGTCATTATTTGTTTAATTGTTTAAGTTAATTAGGTTTAGATTTACAGTTTTTAGTTCTGCCGACAGTGGATTATAACCTAGGATTGTTTATGGGCCGAGTGAGTTTTATTAGGGTTTTATTTGAGCCTAGGGTTAGTTTGCCTATAAATACTCATCTAAGGGGTTTGCCTAGGGTTTTAGAATACCATTACGACACAGTAAGGTGGTGAGAAGTTTTGGAGCAGTTGGGAGGAAACAGAGAGATAAACAAATGTGTCGCCGAAGAATTGAGACGGGGAAAGGCTAAAGGCAAGTTCTAACCTCATCTCTTTCCCTTTTACTCGTGTTCTTTGCATGCCTAAGTAGTTCCAGGAAATCGTTAAATGGAATTTAAAACTGACTCTGCATGTTAGAACTCCTTATAACAGTATATGCTGGAACTTGTTACGAACTGTTTGTTTTGTATTTAACTGTGCAATTGTTCTTTTAAATTACTGTTAATTAATGGTAGAAGGGGTTAGATGGGTTTCCTCTGGGTGGTTTTGAACACAAACAAGGGTGTTAAAAGCTGTAACACAGAGGGACGGAAGTAGTGCAGGCAAACGGGAAAGAAACAAACGAATAGAGGAGAGGGGGAACTGGAGGCGGCTCCAAAAGACCATGGAGCCGGCTCTACATGGTGTGGAGCCGGCTCTACCATGGTCTGGATCCGGCTCAAGCATTGGTGGAGGAGGCTCCACCTTGTGGGAGCCTGCTCTCCTCGTGTGTTTCTAATTTTGTGAGTTTTTGAGAGTTCTGGGGCTGGTTTTGTTATGGCAGAGGTGTTTAGGAGCTGTAAATAGGATTTGGGGTTGATGAGTGGGATTAATTTAGGTCTTTAGAGGGCTCATTAATTCATATTCAACCAACCAGTAATGTTGTTTAGAATAATATAGAAATTCTAAGCAAACTAGTAAACTGTTTTGGGACTTAGGATCTAAACCACACAGCCTTAGTTGTAGCAGTTTATTTGGGAATGGAGTTAGGCTCTGTTCATATTTCTGTGATGGATTATAGGCATGTAGGACTACAGAATGAATTACATACCTATAAGGGATGGAAGGTGTGCATTTACATTGAGTGTATTGTTCACACTTGGACAATGGTGGAGTAGTATAGGATAAGTATGCAAGTTTGTAAAAGAAATCTATCATGTTTATTTGGATTCATTTAAGGACTATATATATTTGATATGTATTAAAAACTATGGTACTGGTTGAGGTAGGGCTAAATAAGTTTGTTAATTAACAAGCTTTTGTCATGCATAATGTGAAGCAGTTCATATTTACAATTTATTGAGTGACCGTGGACTTGTTGGATATACTATAGAGTAGATAATTACATTTATTATTTGTATGGTCAACTGTGAATGTTGGATTACTGCAGGATAGGTTATATAGCTAATAATTGCATTTATTACCTGTGTTGTCAATTTAATTGGATGTCAGACTAGAATTAATTGAAGAATTATACATATATATTTTCTGTCAATTAACGGGATGAATGCTGGATTTTAAATTGACGAATTAGTAAACTTTGTCTTGTTTAATTATATGGATGGATTCTGGATTTTAACTTGATGAAACATTAAACTTTGTCTCGTTAATTACATAGACAGATTTTGGATTTTAACTTGACGAATTAGTAAACTTTGTCTTGTTTAATTACATGGATGGATTCTGAATTTTTAGTTGATGACTTGTTTAAATTTTGTGTTTATCAACTATATGGATACTGTGGACTTATTTCATGTACTGTTTATAATGTTGCATCATTTACGGATCATTTGCATATATGCACCGGTATGGGACGGTGGCATACGGAGGGATGGATTAGGTCACAACGCTAATTCCTACCCATTCATACATACGGAATGGATTAACTAAAAATAGTTAAATCCTACATGGTTTCATGTCCTGTCAACTAAAATAGTTGAATGACATACTGGATGGTTGTTTATATTTCTGTATTAGGAAGGATAGGGTTTTAACTAAAACATTTAAAATCCTAATTAAATGTGGTGTCTTGAGCGACGAACAGTTGAGCGGCACTACATTG
Source organism: Cornus florida (assembly GCF_030987335.1). Taxonomy (NCBI): domain Eukaryota; kingdom Viridiplantae; phylum Streptophyta; class Magnoliopsida; order Cornales; family Cornaceae; genus Cornus; species Cornus florida. The sequence goes on along the minus strand of NW_026775578.1, from coordinate 33,621,606 downwards.
GTTTGGATGGGAATTTATATATATATAAATTATGGTACCGCGATCTGAGTTTGAGTCTCACAGTCGACGGTTAGGGTGCGTATATGCAGTAGGATGCGTAGCTAGCTATGTTGGTTGAGGTATACCCTGTTAGGCTTAGGTAGTCATGCCCACTCAGGTGCGTATTGCATGTTACCTTCTATTCAGGTTGAGACCCCCTCCATAGTCTAGTGAGAGTCCTGTAGTGTGAATATACTTACGTAAGGACTATTAGCTATTGATGAACTGCTTAGGATGTATATGCGTATCGAGTATCTGCTTGGATTGTAGTTAGGATAAAACTTGTTCGTAGGCCTGACCCACTATTATTTTTCAGGTAACGGACGATTCCAGGTCTTAGATCTTGTTCGTGCTGAGCAGAGACGGCTTTTCATTTTTCCAACAAAGTAGGAGTTTCTTCATGATTTAGCAGTGGAGTTCTTGAGTTGTTCGCTTTCCAGTATTGGCTTTTGATTAGGGGTCCACCAGATGGATTCCCGAGTTGTATTATAATTGGAGAAGTTGGATGTAACAGACTAGTTCTTATTTATAAGATTTATTCTGAAGTTTTTAATAAAGGATTTTTATTTAGTTTCTTTCCAGCGAGTTTTATTTACTCATGTTTATCTTAATTATATTCTGTGTTCGATTATTGCTAATTTGTTTGATATCCTCGGGTAGTCGGGCGTGGGCCTGGCCAACCCGCATCCGGAAATTCGGGGGTATCACACTTGGGCTCGGCTCGACTCGGCTCGTCTCAAGCTCGTTTATATATATATTATTTATATATATATAACCACATATGTATACACAAAACATCTCAAGATTATTTATATATGTACACACATACTCAGAAGATGAAAGTCCCATGGCCGTCAATCTCCGTCAGCGCCTGATTCTCAACCATTGTCTGTGTTTTAGGTTAGTGATGTTTGGCACTTATTGGCCTTTTTCAAAGTTGAGACCAGGATGAAAGAGAAATTGTGAGAAGATAGAGAGATATTTGAGACAAAGATGAAAGAGTGAGAAGATAGAGACATATTTGAGAGAAATAATCATAACCATTGTAAGAGGAGATGAAGTGTGGATGCGGTAATTAGGGTTCAAGTGAAAGTGAAGTGAATTGGGTATATTTTGTCCTAAAGTTGTTTAGGGCCGTTGGATTTTAAATGTAATCTAATGGCTCATATGGTATTAGTTTTATGGGCTCAACAAGTAGGCTTAAAACATAAGGAACTTTGGGCCACACTTCAAATATATATGGGCTAGCACATTTAAGATAAAAAAAAAGAATATAATGGGTTTCTTAACGAGCCTGTTCACGAGACGAGCTTAGCATTGCTCAAGCTCGGCTCGTTTATTAAATGAGCTCAAAAAATGTGTTCAAGTTTGGCTCGTTTACTTCACAAACGAGCCCGAACCGATTGAGTTTTTAACGAGCCGAGCCCGAGTTGTTTATAAACGTCTCAGTTTATTTACAACCCTATCTATCTGTATATATTATATAATTTGTTGATCATTAACTTGGTACATTAATAAGCTTTAATAGTTAGGGTGGCATAACATCATTTAGATATTACTTATGTTCTCCATATTATATACACCATATATGTGAAGACAAAAAGGCCATGTGTATCAAGTTTAGGTGAGAATGAATATGGTGTGGATAAAAACTAATGCTTTCAAAGTATATATTATTATAATAATTGAATTGGAAAGTTTTTTTTGGAAGCTTTGCGACCTGCGGACGTGAATCTGCTCCAGTGCACCTCTCACTGGAGCAGATCCAGTATAGATCCAAGGGCTAAGGTGAAACCACCTTAGCCCATTTGCCATGTCATCATCCAGTCAGTACCCAGTCAGCATTTACACAAAAAGTTACTAATGTACTATTTTCATTTACCACATGTACGAATACCCTATGCACTTATACTAATTCATTATACACTTATACATTATACGTATAAGAATACGTAATTTACAATTACATTTAAATTTATTTTGTTAAAAATTACCTTTAACTTTACCTTTAGGTAAAATTACAGAACCCTAATCTCTCTCCTCTAGTCTGCTCTTCGTCTTCGTTGCATCGTCTGAACCATCCACTGCTATCGGAACTTCCAACTCCTGTACTCTTCTATTCGCCTTCGTCTGAACTTCGACATTTCAAAAGTTAATGGCTAGATTAAAATCTATAGCGAGGAAGAAAATGAATAAATGTATGTTCCAGTTACCTAAGAAGAAGAAGCCAATTTGTACCAACGACGCAAGAACAAAAAACGTCTCACATGAAGGACAAACCTCACATGAACGATGAAGCAGTGTTGGTGTTTCCGGTGGTGAGCAGGAATTGGTGAACCGACCTCCCACGGTGTTCTTAATGTATAGGTAAACATTGATTATGTATCGGTTTGTTTTAGGGTTTAGAAATTTATTTCAGATATTTAGGTTTGGAATGGTGAAATTGAGTTTTGGAAGTTAATTTTTTTAACGTGTTAGGAAAATATTATGATGGTATATGCAATTGATACATGATACATGTTTTAAAAAGTTGTAATAATAATAATTTGTTGTCTCCGAATGCAATAATGTATAGGTAAACATTGATTATGTATCGGTTTGTTTTAGGGTTTAGAAATTTATTTCAGATATTTTGGTTTGGAATGGTGAAATTGAGTTTTGGAAGTTAATTTTTTTAACATGTTAGGAAAATATTACGATGGTATATGCAATTGATGCATGATACATGTTTTAAAAAGTTGAGATAATAATAATTTGTTGTCTCCGAATATGAAATCTTCTTACATATACTGAAAGTGTTTGTGGTTGTTATTATTAATTTAGGAATTGTGAGATTGAGTTGTGGAAGTTAATTTTTTTAAGTTGTTAGATCAGTATGTTGATGCAATAATATTGTAATGACCCGGTCATTTTCTTTCTTTCCTTTTTCCTCAAATTTTGCAGATAAATTTTTTCCGTTGTCTTTTCTTTTTGTGTTTGGTTTTTCATCACTTAGTGTCGTCTTGAGTACTCGGAAATGATTTCGAAGACTCTTTCATTTGGATTGACAACTTCCTTTAAGGACCAAGTCATTTTCACATTTTTCGTTTTTCGACACTATTCACTTTTCGTCCTTCTCCCTATTTCGTCTTTTTTCCCTATTTTGTTTTTTCCTCGTTTGTCTCTTTTGGCACAACCTCACTTTTCATGCTCGGAGTTGGTTTTCGACTTCACGTACCTTCATCTTAAGTGGTTTCCACGAAATATGTATTTTTACTTTTGTAAGAAAGTACTCTGGTTGCTCCTGGTGTCCATAAGGGCATGGATGCATAGTTTTTCAAAATCTTTTTCTTTTCTTGGGATGTTTTTCGTAAATATCTTTTTAAAATATTTTATTTTAGGAATTTTTAAGAAAATATTTTTGAAAGATATTTTCATTCTGGGTCAGTTGTGCAGTTTTCACTTTTTGGAGGGGCCATTATGCAATTAATGAAAGTTATTGCAAAAATGCCTCGTTTTGAGCTTGAATTCTCGTACGGGATTCATTTTCACATTTCATTGAGTCATGTATTCTTAGAATTTCCTTCTGATCGTTTTTCTCCAGTTTCAGGATTTTTTGCCCCGGTTGCCGCCGAACTTGTTCGGGGCATAACTTTCTGCTCGGGACTCAATTTTCGACGCCGTTTTTTTTCATTATTCATATTTTCTTATTTTGAATCTTTTTTATTCACGGAGTTTCACTGTTTGAGCTCGTCTGCTCAAATTTTACTTTTCCGGACCCGGCGGGGCCCTTTCGAGGCACTTTTAGGGTTTTTCTATAAATAGGGGACTTAAAGAAGAAAAATCAGATTTTTCTCTTCTTCTTCCCCTCTTGGCTAGCAGCCATGGATGTCCATGGGGCTGCCACCTCCTCTCTCTTCTTTTGAGCTCCTTCCTTTGGTTAAAACATCGTAGTGCATTAGTGTTTAATGTTTGTCTTGGCGATGCGCATCTTTCACCCTTATTAGAACCCATTTTTGGCCAAATTTTGAGTTCGGGTTTGAAGTCAAGTTGTGATTTTCATAGGTCCTCTTTGGAGTTTATCGTTCACGGCGTTGTCCCCGATAAAACCCCGAAGTATTGTCGGATTCGGAGTGATTTCATTTTGGTGGCTTTTGAGATTTTCATCTCAAATTGAGGTAGGGGGTGTTATAATTTATTATTCTTGATGTATAGCATGTTATTGATGTTTATACAAGTTGTATGCATGCTTTAAGTTAAGTTCTAGAATTTAATTTAATTATTTTCTTAGTTTAAGATTTAATTTCCATGCTACTATGAAACTTGGAATTAAATTGTGGCATACTAGAAAATTAGGTCTTAGTATGGTTGTTGACATATATTAAATTTGGATCATTTGATTAAGAATTACAAAATTTATTTAATATTTATCTTTTGTGAAGGTTTAATTCACATGGTTATAGCAAACATGAAATTAAGTTGTAATGTGACATTTAAATAGGCCTTGGCATGTTACTTAATTTCCGTTTCTATTGCATTAATGATATAGTCATGTACTTGACATTGATAGTATGTTTAAATCATAATTTTGGACTTGTATTAGATTCATGAATTTATGATTTCAATGTTGAGATATTTTGTTATAGCGTGTAACGAATCGCACACTGAAAATTCGACATTTGTCATACCATAGTAGTTGTGGACTTAGAGCATGTATTGTATGTGTTTCCAAATTCGGTTGTACATGGTAGATAGTTGATTATCTTGTATATACATGTTGATATATACGTTGTTGCATAACTTATTGATTTTGAAAACTTGGGGATGTCGTTATTTGGTTACGGCTAGGACTTGGTTCTAGTACGGGGGATTGTCCCTCTATATAGTCTTGTGCTCACATAGGGAGGTTACCCATAGGCTAGTAACCCTAAGGTAACTATGTTGTCGGTCTGATCCGGTGTGATGTCCAAGTATCCACTTTGGTTGATTTCATATTTCATTTTAAGTTGATAATTGTTGATATCGTAACTTGTTGTTCTTTGTTTGATTTTCCATTTTAAGTTGCAAGATGTTAACTTTGAGAAATCATGCTTTATGCATTGTATTGGAAATTCCAATGTTGGTTAAATTGCATTGATATCATGATTTGTGTTTTGATGTTCAAATGTAATTTAGGAGTGATCCTATAGATTTATTTTACATATAGACGTTAGGTGGCACGACCCACTTTAGTTATTTTTGTAACTTTAGATTTCAAGTCAATACTTTGGGAATCTATATCTTGTTGCTTTGTATAACACGCTTCCATGTGTTTGAATTGTATGAACAATGTAATTATGCTAGAAATGATCTAGGGTAGCTTAGGATGCTCCCTGAGTCTTATCTTGACATAGACGTTAAGTGGCATGACCCCTTTTGAATTGTTTCATGTTGTTTAAAAATCTGAAAGAAATCGAGTCTATGCATGCCCATTCTCTATGAGTAAACTTGTTTACTCACCCCAAAGTTACTGGGGGATTTGTTCAGGTAGGAAAACTTGGTTCGTGATACTTTTTGCTTCTTGGATGGCTTATTTCAATGACCTAATTAAGTTTTGATTTAGTATATGTAATGACCATGCTATATTGTTTAACATGTGTTAATTAGAGATCATTTGGTTGAGAATTGAAACCTAAGGAGATTAATTAGGTTATTTACTTAATTTTCGTTTCTATTGCATTAATGATATAATCATGTACTTGACGTTGGTAGTATGTTTAAATCATGATTTTCGACTTGTATTAGATTCATGAGTTTATGATTTCAATGTTAAGATATTTTGTTTTAGCGTGTAACGAATCGCACACTGAAGATTCAACATTTGCCATGCCTTAGTAGTTGTGGACTTAGAGCATGTATTATATGTGTTTCCAAATTCGGTTGTGCATGGCCGATAGTTGATTATCTTGTATATACATGTTGATATATATACGTTGTTGCATAACTTGTTGATTTTGGAAACTTGGGGATGTCGTTGTTTGGCTACGGCTAGGACTTGGCTCTAGTACGGGGGATTGTCCCTCTATATAGTCTAGTGCGTACATAAGGACGTTACCCATGAGCTAGTAACCCTAAAGTAATTATGTTGTCGGTCTGATCCTGCGTGATGTCCAAGTATCCACTTTGGTTAATTTCGCATTTCATTTTAAGTTGATAACTAGATAATATCGTAACTTGTTGTTCTTTGTTTGATTTCCCATTTTAAGTTGCAAGATGTTAACTTTGAGAAATTATGTTTTATGCATTGTATTGGAAGTTCCAATGTTGGTTAAATTGCATTGATATCATGATTTGTGTTTTGATGTTCAAATGTAATTTAGGAGTGATCCTATAGATTTATTTTGAATATAGACGTTAGGTGGCACGACCCACTTTAGTTATTTTTGTAACTTTAGATTTCAAGTCAATACTTTGGGAATCTATATCTTATTGCTTTGTATAACACGCTTCCATGTGTTTGAATTGTATGAACAATGTGATTATGCTAGAAATGATCTAGGGTAGCTTAGGATGCTCCCTGAGTCTTATTTTGACATAGACGTTAGGTGGCATGACCCCTTTTGAATTGTTTCATGTTAGTCTAAAAATCTGAAAGAAATCGAATCTATGCATGTTCATTCTCTACGAGTAAACTTGTTTACTCACCCCGAAGTTACTGGGGGATTTGTTCAGGTACGAAGACTTGGTTCGTGATGTTTTTTACTCCTTGGATGGCTTGTAGATTTCAAGTTTCCATTTCATGCAAATGTTAGCATAGAATGCCATTTTGTAGTCTTGTATATTAAAACTTGTATCTTTGATTCCAGATATGTAAAGTGTACATAAAGACTCTCTTTTCAATATATTTAACTTGTACAAGATGAGGCCGGAGGCCAATGACATGTATCTTGTATTCTATGCACTTTTGTTTTCAAGGTTCACTATGGAAATATTAAAAAATGTTAAGTCCTTGCTTCATAACTTTGCATCGGGCGTGGGAATTCCATTCTTTTTCTTTCATAGGGTCTCTATGATCATGTATGAGATGTGGTCAAGGGCCAAACACCATTTCATTCAAGGTTCGCATTTTGGTTCATTTAATGCATTTTTAGGCATTTTTGGCCGTTGAGAGGTCATATTTTGCATTGGGGTTATTTTGAGGCCGCGGACCATTGGGACGCATCCTAAATATCTTTTTACGTTTGCGTGCATATCCACATTTCACAGAACTCTTAAGTTTTAACTTTGGAACTATTTTTGGGCTATTTTATGAATTTTCATGAAAATTCTTGCATTGGGACATCATTTTAAGTTCCTCCTTGTTTTGGCATGTTTTGAACACTCGTACGAGGTTAGGGAATGTTTTCAAACTTGTTTGGATCAAGTAGAATGCATGTAGAACCCTAGGATTAGCCCAAGTACCTTACACACACATTGCAGCAGTTTTTTCTACTGCAGCGGATGTGTCGGTCAGCTAATAAGGGTTCATCAGCCGGCTGACAAGCCTCGAGGGTCCATTCCAGTAGCCTTTTTGTGAAAAATGGCGTTTTGGTCTGCTGACCATGGGGGTTCGGCCGGCTGATGATGCTCTTTCGGTCGACCGATCCTTCCTGTCGGTGGACCGATCCTTCCTGGAGCTTTTCCACTTCAATTTTCTTGGGCAGCCTGATGGCATCGACTTCAGAGAATCATATCTCTTTCATTTTAAGTCCAAACTGGGTCGTTCATGAGTCTAAATTCAAGAGCTTGAAGTTAGATTTCCAGTGGTACCAACCACTCATCAAAACTCCACCTATAGTGTGAGTTATTCCAGTTTTAGTGAGATAAGTTTGTGGTAATCCTTAAACGGAGAAGGCCACTTTGTCTTAAATTTACAAATTTTTCGTCTGAACTCTGAATCAGGCAATTCTTAAGTCTAACTACGTTTATTTTTCGTTGTCCTTCCAATGGTGTGCACGGTGGCACCCATTCCAGTGTGAAATGACCACTCTGCCCTTGGTTCATTTCTTATCTGGTTTAGCATTCTTGCTTTATTTGCTTTACTTATTTGAGTTCCATGGCTTCATGGGGAGTCATCTTGGTGCCTTAGGGATGACGTACATCTCTTGAGGCCATCTTGCTTCTTTTGCTTTCGCATTTCGGATCCGTTATCAGATCATCTTTTGGTTCATCACAGGACACACTGGGTTGAAAAATCCAATGTCGTCACAAATGTATAGGTAAACATTGATTATGTATCGGTTTGTTTTAGGATTTAGAAATTTATTTCAAATATTTGGGTTTGGAATGGTGAAATTGAGTTTTGGAAGATAATTTTTTTAATGTGTTAGGAAAATATTATGATGGTATATGCAATTAATACATGATACATATTTTAAAAAGTTGTGATAATAATAATTTGTTGTCTCCGAATATGAAATCTTCCTGCATATTCTGAAAGTATTTGTGGTTGTTATTATTAATTTAGGAATTGTAAGATTGAGTTGTGGAAGTTAATTTTTTTAAGTTGTTAGGTTAATATGTTGATGCAATAATGTATAAGTAAACATTGATTATGTATTGGTTTGTTTTAGGGTTTAGAAATTTATTTCAGATATTTGGGTTTGGAATGGTGAAATTGAGTTTTGGAAGTTAATTTTTTTAATCTGTTAGGAAAATGTTGTGATGGTATATGCAATTGACACATGATACATGTTTTAAAAAGTTATGATAATAATAATTTGTTATCTCCGAATATGAAATCTTCCTACATATACTGAAAGTGTTTGTGGTTGTTATTATTAATTTAGGAATTGTGAGATTGAGTTGTGGAAGTTAATTTTTTTAAGTTGTTAGGTTAATATGTTGATGCAATATAAATAATAAGTTAATTTCATACATGATACATGTTTAGATAAGTTGTAAATATAATAAATTGATTATCCAACTTTTGTATTGTATTGCGTTACAAATAGTAGGTGATGAAATATGCAAATCTTCCTACATATATGTTGAAAGTATTTGTGGTTCTTATTATTAATTTATGAATTGTGAAACTGAGTTGGGGAAGTTAATTGTTTGAACGTGTTAGAAAAATATGTTAATACAATATGCAATTCATACATGATACATGTAAAAATAAGTTATGATAATATGCAATGCATACATGAAGGGCTGACTGTATTAGAAAGTACCAGATAGAGCACTCAAAACATGACAGGTTACCAAAGGCAGTGATGCATGCGGTACATAAATCGGCTAAACAGACATATAATACAATGTCTGCTGCTGATAAAGAGCTATGGATCAGGGAGTGTACAAGACGAAAGGAAGAGTACGACAAGCTTCCTGAAGAAAGAAATACAAAAAAAGAAAGGGTAATTAAATTTTAATATAAATATTTTAATTGATGACGAAACCCAGAATGTATGCATGATGTGTTATAATCATATGCCTTTGAAGCAGAAGAAAAAAGAAAAGATCAATCCGACCCAAGGTGCTTGGCACAGATGCTCTTTTTCCAAGTTCCGCGAAGCAGTGTCACGGATTGATGAGGAAAAGATAAAGGCTGTTGAGGAGCTTGGATTTGGGAAATTGCCGGAACTTAAATGTTCTTTTTTGTTGTTGGAGTTATGTATGTATTTAATAAAAAAATTTGACTCTAAAAAATGTTGTATAAAAGTTGATGACATAGGGTATATACATATCCATTCAGGTAATATCCACTCGATCCTCGGCATACCATTTAGTGTTCCAAAAGTACCGAAAAATAATCAGTTTCTTGATTCTAAGTGGATAGATGAAGGTGGTTATAAGGAAGCTGGTGGAATGCACCAAGATGTATTGTTAGAGTAGGTTTTAACCATAAAGGGAGTGGATAAATTCAAGCGAGCGTTTGTACTCTTTGCTTGTAGTATTGTACTCAGTCCCACCGGTCATAATAATTGTCATTGGGGCTTGTTGAAAACTGTGGATGATGTGAATGCAATTAGCAGTTACAACTGGTGCGGATATGTCCGTGATTGTTTGGTGAGAACCCTGGAACCATCTGCAGACGGCAAGTTGAAAAAGTCATACGGTGGTTGTATGATTTTTTTGCAGGTATCCTTGGTTATGATTTTTATACATTTGCCTTTAAAATGTGTGTGAATTACATATTAATTTTATGAAATAGAAGTAATATTTACTTTAATTATTGGTCTTTTAAATCAGTTGCTGTATTTGATACGTTATGATATACAATACCGAGTTTATCCTGAGGGAGATATTAAAAGCTTAGGTTTTTGGACATCATAGGTTGTACGATTACGCATAAGATGTGAGATGGCTAATGAAGGTTTTGGACATGGACAGGTAATTATTTTTATTATATATGGACAGGTATATTTACGAATAGTATTTTGTATTGTTGAAAGTAGTTATATATATATATATATATATTATAATTTGATGATAGACTGGTGTTATCTAAGTATGGAATGAAAATAGTTGATCCCTCTGAAGCCGAAGACATGTAGCAGCATGTGCTAGCCGAAGATGGTTTCGGCCCTTCTTTAAACATGGATCTTGATGATTATCATTTTTCTGACTCGAATGTGGAGGTAATTGTGTTGTAAATTACATTTTCTCTATTTACCGGATTTGTCTGAAAAAGTTATGTGAACTAATTGTCCTTATTTTACGTAGGCTTACATAAGTAAAGTGCAGCTGGACATAAAAATGGCTGAATTGAATATATTAAAATCCAAAAGAAGTTTATTAAAAATGTTGTCTACCTTCAAGAAATGGGACATGCGAAAAAAAGCAAGACTGTCAAGGGACAACAAAGAAAAGAATGATGGGTTGGGCAACCAAGTGATGTAGATGGTAATGATGATGATGGTGATCGTGTTGAGGAATCAGGTGGGGATGAAGAAGTTGAGGATGACGAAGTTGAGGATGAAGAAAGTGATTGTGACAATGAGGAAGCTGACGATGCAGAAAGTGATAGAGACTCTGCCGATGGCAATGAGGCCAATGAGGAAGATGAGGAAGAGTGTAATGATAATGATGAGCAAGAGCAGGGTGAAAAGAATGAGAGCTCTTCTAGTCCAACTCACAGTTTGTTGCTAAGAGAGGCGGAAAATAATGAGTTGAATGCTACTGTTGCGGCTACTTGTTGAGACAATGAGTTAAGTTCAGACCGCATTGAGTTAACAAAGAATGAAGGACTTGTAAAGATTGCAAGGGGGAAAAGGAAATTAAAGCGCTGCGGATATGCTTACACCCCCTGCGTAAAGAAAAACAATAAAATGGTTCGTCTCACGAATGAGCAGAAAATGCTGTTGACATATGTGGGAAATTTTAATGGAGATAGTTCGTAAGTTTTTTAATGCACACTTGTCATCTTCTACATTACATATGTTTGCGTTTAAATAATTATTGCATGTGTTTATATGTAATGTGTGAGTATGATATTTAATTTACAAGCGTTGTTGTTAATTGTCTCTTCAGTGAAATAATCGTGTCCATGTTTGGTCGCACTATAAGTCGTCATCAAATTCAAAGTGTATTCCATGATAAATGGTTGTCCGATGATGTGAGTTTAATGAATTTCATACATTACTATTGCATAGTTATGGTTGTTGATGGTATAAAAATTGAATGTATCTAAATGAAATGTATTTGTTTAAAGGTGATTAATTTCTTTGGGAATATACTAAACATGGAGGAAGGACCTGGTGGGGAAAAGTACTGCTTTAGTAGTAGAGCGGTACAATTCATTATTGATTTTAATATGATGAAGATAAAGACAAAAGCTGGACGCTGGCCTGTCCTACAGCAAGTCTGGTCAAAATACCAGAAGGTTTCTGAGATGAGTTTTCTTCCACGTCCCATGTAAGCGCAGATGGTGAGTATGTCTTTTATTTATTGGATATAAATTTTTAAACCTTTGTTTTTGTATGATTAACTTTATACTGACCTTGGTGCAGTTATTATTCCTGTCATGCATAAATAGGCATTGGTTGTTGTTTGTGGTAAACCGTCGCAAGCGAAGGATGGATTACATTTGTTCCAAGGGAAGAACCCATATATGTATTTCTTATCTTAATTTGTTGGTACGTATATGGAGTTTCAGTTGATATAAAGAATTTTTACTGGCAATATATTTAAAAAAAACTTGGTTTGAACAACAGAAAGAATTTGCTGGGACTGTGTTGAGTGAAGATTTGACATAATATTGTACGTACATACCAACTAAAATACCCGAGCAACCTGACAGGTATGTATAATTGAATGTGTTTTTCATGTGAAAATGAGGTTATACAGTTTTGGCGGGTTAGTTGTAAACCAATTATAATACAGTTGATTGGTTTGACTTGTTTTTATATTTTCGTTTCAACGAATCATATGGACTGTATGTGATGAGGTTTATGGAGACGTGGAATGGGGAATGTTTTTCCCGTGAATTTAAACATGTGAGTAAATATATTGATAAGTTAATGGTACAATATATTTAAAGTAATTTAATTGATACTTATATTTTTTCATACAATATTGATAATGTTGCAGGAAGACACGAAAGCAATGCGTTTTGAGAAGCTACTGCAATTGATTGATGACGAGATGAATAAAAGAAGATGTGATTTGTACTCGCTGGTGGCATCTCTTCCATGAATAAATGTAAAACAAAAAACCAATATTTGTTCATATGTTACCATTGATGGCAGTATAATATTAATCAGAATTAGGTAGTTACCATTGATTTCTATTTGTGGTGTTAGTTGGTAAAAATATGTTATAAATAGAACAATGTCTGTTCATTTATTGATATAAATTTTATGTTATAAATGTGTTCGTAAAGAATGACCAATATTTGTGATGTTAGTTAGTAATACACTGTGATGTATGCCAAATCAGATAAAAACATGTTTGTGATGGTATATGTATGTAACAGTTGACATATAGTGAGAAATATGATTATAAAACATTTGTTTGTATCAGAATTAAATAAATTAGATAAATGCATTGAATAATTTATATAACTGTTATGTTATAAATAAGTTTTTACACTACACGATATGTATTTGTGATGTTAATTTATAAAACACTATGATGTAGGCGAAATCATGAAAATGTATAATACTATTTACATAAATGTTATGTTATAAATGTGTTCATACAGTAGATAAAAAATATTTATGATTTTAGTTACTAATACACTATGATGTATGACAAATCAGTTAAAAACGTCTCTGTGATGGTATATGCATGTAACAGTAGACATATAGTGAAATTACAAAACATTTGTTTGTATGACAATTAATAAATCAGATAAATGCATTGAATTATTTATATGACTGTTATGTTATAAATATATTTCTACATTATATGAAATATGTATTTGTGATGTTAATTTATAAAACACTATGATGTATGTGAAATGAGGAAAATGTATAAAATTATTTATATAAATGTTATGTTATAAATGTATTCATACATTAGATGAAAAATATTTGTGATGTTAGTTACTAATAATGTAAATAAGAAAAAAACATGCAGAAAGATAACCGCCAATGTAATGCGATCTGAGATTTCATTTATACAATTACGTAACATTTCACCCCAGTACAAAAGTAGTATTCCAAATAAGATTTCGTTTATGCAGTAAGGTGAGTAGAAGTAAAAAAACAGTCAATCCAAGGAAAACCATTGCTGCAACAAAGAAGATAAAGAAAGCTTTTGTAATTGACAAATATAGATTAAGTAGATCGGCATCTGGAGTAGTAGCAGAAGTAGTTGCACGACCAACTGGGTTTTGAACAAGTGCTGGTGAATCCACCCACACAAAAAAAGAACGTCTTACTGCACAATGAAGAATCGCCTCCCTGGATTTTATTTTGTTTGCGAAACATGCAACAGACTCAATTCTCCACAGAAACATTTTCGGTGTGCCACTTCACCCCTACGACATATTCTACTGTTGCTAGATTCAGCCATTGAAGACCTATATTAGAAGGATATAACCCAACAGAAAAAAGATTAGGGTAGGAGTTGGGAAATAAGTATCTGTATTTGTGTGCATGTGTGTGTATTTATATATATATAAATGTGCCTCTATCAGTCTTGTAACAACTCCTGACCTTCACAGACTTAACGGTTGTATTTCAACGGTTAAGAATTTTAAATTTGAAAATTATACTATTATTCACAAATACAATATTATAATTATATTGTTTTATAAATACGAATATGTAGTTAGGTGGTTAAGCTATATTTGGCTATAATAGAAGTGATAAATTTTTAAAATAATATCCATATATATGTAAATAATTCTACAGTGCCCCCCTCAATTTTGTAGTTCCTAAAATTTTATCTTTATTTTCTCTTTTAGTCTTCCAATTCCTTAAATTTCCTTAATAGATAAAGTCAAAATTTCCTTAATAGCCCGATATTTCACAATTATGGTTGGGTTTGTGTTGTAAAATATGAACCCATATATAATTAGGGTTAGGTTTGGATTTAAGTGCTAGCAACCCGAACCCGTATTATAAAATTATTCGAAATATATATTATTATTTTCAAATACATTATATGTACCTAATGTTCAGAATATACAAATAGTTTTTACATCTTATTATGTACATTAAATCATTTTCCAAAATAAAATAATATCACTATATTTCATAATTGCAAGTTCATACTAAATACTATTATAAATCATTATGTTTATTGACATAAAAAATAGTGTAAAAATGTAATATAAATCTAATGTTATAAATTTGTTCTTACATTATTTGAATTCTATTTGTGATGTTAGTTAGTATAATAGTATGATTTTTTTTTTTTTTTTTTTACTTGTAACAGATACATATATGTAATACATAAAACAATATGCAATACAAAAAGTACATATTTCACATTTCATATTTCATGCAATACGCATGAAAGTAAGTTCCTTATAGGAATTACAAAAGGCTTACAAAATACATGGATCTATATATGACATAACAAAGATTTGAACTGCTGGCTCCCTTCTACGCATCATCTGGGTTCTGACCTTCATTTGGAGAGGGTATGGGAGATGGAGGAAGGAGCTCGTTCATGACGGCATAGTCGTGCTCGATTTCCAGGTCTGCTAAGCGACGTTCCACCCAGTGCAGTTCTTTCTCCATCATCTACATCTTCTTGATGACACGAGTCAGCTTACCCATGACGGTATTCGGAAAGTTAGGATCATTTATATCCAACTCATCAGTCTCATCTGTGCTTGTTTGACGTTGGGGGACTGGTGGTAAAAGAGATGGGTTAGGTTTCCTTTCCATCTTCGTTGTGCTTGTGGTTAGACAAAGTATGGATAGTTAAGTTTTATAGGGTGAAAATCTAACTACCATATCTGACTACACATAAATGCATTTAGAAATGCATCAGAGATAGATGCATCAGAAAGGTTTGCGTGGCAAAAGGAGAGATGCAGCTGCATTCAATTAGTTGTTCGGCAAAACATAGTAGAAATGTTGCATTCAATTAGTTGTTCGACAAAACAGAGATGCAGCTGCATTGCATTAATAACTAAGATATTTGTGTAAATCAAGTTTACTTAATGAAGTTGTGGGGTATAAATGAAAAGTTAATGGTGCCCAACTACTAATTACTATTCAGTTTACTGAATATATCCAAGGCAACTTCTTGCAACCCGAGAAGTTTGTGAGTTTTCATATCTCAACTATAATTTTTTTATCTTAACTGTGTATATATAATTTATACTTTTCAGTCTAACCACTGAAGTATTCAGTTTTGTATACTTACTTTTCAGACTGCATTGGCGGCATGGTTTCCATTATTATTCACTATGGTCGGCATATTGGTGAAATCAGAAATGTGAACCCAGAAAATTATGGTACCTAAATTTTTTAGAAAATTTGTGTGAACTGCCATTCATTCGTGCTATTCCACATCCTTTTGCCATGAACGTATATGATTCTATCCCTGCGACACTCGACACAATCGTGGTCAGCAGCGATTCGGATATGGCGAAGATGTTTGAATTGCATTATGGCGGCTGTAGAACGATCATTGTTTTATTTGAAACACAGCGAATAGGTTATCCATTAGCTAGCTGTTTTTGATCCATCTACTACTGTGACTTGAAAGGATGTAGGTGGATGGATGAAATAACTTTTATAAGTGTTTTGTGGTTCTTCATGGTTTTGTTGTAATATTTTACTTATATTATATAGTTGTGACACATGTTTAAAACATATATAAAGTTGTGACATATGTTATGTGATGTGGGAATGGATCTTCTCCAAGGAAATTTCTCTCATAGTATCTCCAAGGATTTAATCCTACTGTTCTTATAGCGCCACATCACCATTTATCATGCCATCATTAATTTACCAAACTTATTTAATTAACTAATAAATATGGTATCTTTTAGACTAAAATTTTCAAGATAACAATTACCATTAAGCTTCCTTCTTTTGATTTCCCTCTACTATCAATGGTTTACAAGTATAAAAATTTACATTTAACGCATATATGTATATGTATATTTATATATATATATATATATATATATATATATATATATATATATATATATTTATATAAGATTAGTGTAAATTCATACCTTAACTATATATAGTGTGAATTATCAAAAAGGATAGTTTTCCTTGAAAAGATTATTTTTTAAATATTATTAAAAAATATAAATAAGTAAGTAATACAGAATAAAAATAACCAAATACAAGAGCAAATGAATTGAAATCATTGTGCATTTGCAAGTTAGAGTTCATACAGAAATACAATGAAAATAGAAATTAAAACAAAAGTACCCAAATGTCCATACAAAAATTAAATAACAATTACAAATATTAATGAATAAAGTCCATTGTGATGTGCTGAAAGTCCATTGTATGTTACCCAATAAAAATACAGAACTACCCAAATAATCCTTCTATGTGATGTGACAAAAGACGACCTTGCAAAACCATGATATTTAAATCACACCAACAACAACTACAATTGATGACATCCTCGTTAAAGATCCAGCAATGGTAATCAACATGGTTGCCTTCGGGACAACATTTTGGAACATGCGTAAAGAATGACCGATTACAAGAAGAAGTCCTCTGAATAATTGTTAACATTTTTCTACGGGCAAACTTGATAGAAGGGCTCAGTATTGAATTTGTCCTCAACAAGGTTAACAAATTAATCTCCGTCTCTTTCTCTCAACATTATAATTTTGTTTTTACTTCTGTTACGAAATCATTCGTACTATACATATAAATTAATTACGACAAAATATATGAAATCGTTTTGATGTTATTCTCACTACTTAAATTCGAAAATAACTATTACAATAAAGGTACAACTCCAGAAATAATATTTGTTACATCCACTTACATTAGAAGGGTAAGATGGAAGTTTCCACGTCTCAATCATTTATGTTGTCGAAGTGTATACGTGTACGTTATCAAATAATATTTTATCTTAACGGTAAATTTTGTTTTGACATCTATTACGAAATCATTCGTACTGCACATATAAATTATTTACGACAAAATATATGGAATCGTTTTGATGTTATTCCAGTAATTTAATTGGAAAATAACTATTACAATAAAGGTACAACTCCAGAAATAATATTTGTTACATCCACTTACATTATTTCTTTCTACCATATCTTGGAGGTGGAATTACAAAGTCATCATCTGCTAGGTCTGAAAAATTGGACATGTCTGAATCTGATTTTAGGTCTGGGTCATTGAATAATGGTGGCCAACTGTTCTGCCGGATCTTCGTATGTTTCTTTCGCATGTTTCACTTTCTGGAACTTACATCATCTCACATATAGTTGGCGGATCTCGCGTTTGATTTGACCAATCACGGAATGCATATTTGATGTACCTGAGAGCTTCATTTCAAATGAACGAGGTCTTGGAATTGAGAGACCTTGTCTTCTGCACTCTGCCACAATTACACATCTAGCATTTGTTAACTCATTATACCTAATTCGATGTTGTCGCTCACTTTCTGGATCAGGCGGATATGGAGGTAGACCGGCTTCCACAACTTCAATATCGTCTTCTACCGCACCATCCATGTTTAACGGTTCACCATGGAAGTGGGCATTTCATCTACACAGGGCTTCAACAGCTTCTGCATGAGTTTTGTATGCATAATACCTTGCATCAGCATACCCTCGTGTATGTGCCTTTGCTTCCGCCAATTTCGTATATATACCAACATTCCGGCCCTTCACTACAAGGTAAAACCGTCGGCCAACCATTGTTTATACTTTGAAGGGATGTCAATTTTAAAATGGTATAGAGATACAGATGCCCTAAATATAGATATGAGGCATCATGTCGGTTAAAAATAATAAGTAAGGTCTTTAATGCTCTAAACAAACCATTCAATTGTAATGAAGGCAATGGATAAATGGTCAAATATAAAGTATTCAATATAAAAAGAGAAGTGCAGTTCTGACTTAAATACAGTATTTTTAACATAACAAATTTATTGGAGTAGAAGATATCATGTACAGTGATACCCCTACAATATCTTGAGCACTCAACAAAATAAAGGAAGTGCAAACATGGCAATAACGATGAAATGGCGATGAAGTACACTTTTTATATCCTTCTACCATATCATGGTAATTCCTGGAACCCTTGTTGCTCAAATATAGAATTCATGTTTTGCATTTGGATCATTGGCGAGAAATTTATGTCACGTACAACATCTACATTAACTCCATTTTTATATCACATGCATGGAAAAACAGCTCATTAAATTTCTTAATTAATTTCATGACTTTAATTCATTTAGATGACATCACATACCTGGTTATTTAATGGAGTCATGGGCTGACCAAAATAACTAGCCGGACTGTTATCCCAATCGTGGCCCTGTGCTGAATATATTGGCATATAACATTTATTGGAACAGAAAAACTCTACTAGTATTTTAGCACCCTTCACCAAAAATCATCAATTCATCAGTACGTTAGACTATACATCGGGTAGGGGATATATAAAACACAAAACAAGACTCATATTGTTTAAAATATACGTTGGGGTTGTCGTAATACAACTGCAACTTGGTGCAACGGCCTTTTTCTTCTTCGCAGTGGCTCTCTCCAAAGCAGGTATCAACCTACGCCTTCTTCATTTTAATGTATCTTTCGTGGCAATCCCTTTTGGAGTCAATCCTTCTATGGTTTGCGCATGACTATTCAGCTCTGTATTTGTAATGCTGTTTCCCATGCCATTGGGTCGTGCAGTTTGTCTACCTGCAGGCCTGGGATTAGGTTCTGCTCCTTGAGCAATCTTCTTCAAAATTTTTACCCGCACCAAAACATTGTTGAATCCCTCCTCGCTCATTGATGCAATGGCAGAAATTTCAGTTAGATAACGACAAAGGATCCTATGTCGTCGCCTAATTTCTAATCTAGGATCTGTCATAACATCGCTGCCAAGTATGTCTTCCACCCTACCGTCCTTGCCATTTCTGGTCCATCTTTTTAAAATATAGCGGCCGGGTATTTCATTGGCATACATCACATCTTTAAGGACTTTCAGAGTGTGGCTGCACATGATACCCTCCATTTTAAATTTTCCACATGAACATGACAATAAGTCGTCATGTGTCCTTGTGACAAGCCGATAGAAGTTATCATTATAAACCGTAACCTCATATGAAAAAAACCCCGTTACCTTAATCGTTGCACTTACGGACATTTTCACTCATGCCAGATACTATTAACTGTTCCTAAAAAAGGTCAAAGATGTTAGTAGTGTACAGACGTCTGACTTGATCTAAAATAGGAGACCTTGCTTTCAATTTGGGTATCTTATGGAGCAAGTCATACTCAGCTGCATACTCCTTGTATAACTTGTCGAACAAAAGCGTTTCAAAATGCTTGAAAAACTTTGGCAATGCATATTGTCTCGCTAAGTACTATTTTAAGCGAGCATTGAAGCTCTCACTAAGTTGTGTAGTACGCATACCAGCCGACCACACATGTTTGACGTATGCCCTAGCCTATACATGTTTCAAACCAAACAAGTTGGCCAACGAGTTGTTATTCTCTACAGCAAATTTCTTTTCCATCCACGCCCATTCCTCCAAGAATTCTTCCTCACACTACAACAAATTTGGTCTTTGGCGACAAAAACTACTATAGCGACAAGATGTATTTGTTGCAATAAAATGCCCTTTTGTGACAAAAAGTAACTTTGTCGCCTTAAGCTTACTTTACTCGACAAAAATCAAATTTGTCACAAAAAGTTGTCGCAATATCAATCCCGTGAATTTCCTTACAGACCGCCATACGGCGGGAAAGGGTATGACAGCAAAATTGATTTTAGTGACAAATATATTGTCGCAACTAATTACAATAAAGTGACAAATATAGCTTTGTCGCGATTAACTAGATTTTAGTGACAAATATAGCTTTGTCACAATTGATGGCATTTTAACGACAAAAATTGTTATCGCAACAAACAACCTTCTAGTGACAAATGATGCATTGTCGCAAAAGATTGAGTTATTGTGACAAATATAGCTTTGTCACAATTGGTGGCATTTTCACAACAAAATTGTCGTCGCTACAAACAACCTTCTAGTGACAAATGATACATTGTCGCAAAAGATTGAGTTATTGTGACAAATATAGCTTTGTCATAATTTGTGGCATTTTAACGACAAAATTGTTGTCGCTACAAACAATCTTCTAGTGACAAATGAGGCATTGTCGCAAAAGGTTGAGTTATTGTGACAAATATAGCTTTATCACAATTGATAGTATTTTAACGACAAAAATTGTTGTCGCAAAAAATAACCTTGTAGTGACAAATGATACATTGTCACAAAATATTGAGTTATTGTGACAAATATAGTTTTGTCACAATTGATGACATTTTAATGACGAAAATTATTGTCATTACAAACAACCTTCTAGTGACAAAGGATGCATTGTCGCAAAAGGTTGAGTTATTGTGACAAATATAACTTTGTCACAATTAATGTCCTTTTAATGACAAAAGTTGTTGTAACTACAAATAACCTTCTAGTGACAAACGATGCATTGTCACAAAAGGTTGAGTTATTGTGACAAATATAACTATGTCACAATTGATGGCATTTTAACGACAAAAATTGTTGTCGCTACAAACAACCTTCTAGTGACAAATGATACATTGTCACAAAATATTGAGTTATTATGACAAATATAGCTTTGTCACAATTGGTGTCATTTTAACGACAAAAATTATTGTCGCTACAAATAACCTTCTAGTGACAAAGGATGCATTGTCGCAAAAGGTTGAGTTATTGTGACAAATATAGCTTTGTCATAATTGATGGCATTTTAACGACAAAAATTGTTGTCATTACAAACAACCTTCTAGTGACAAAAGATGCATTGTCGCAAAATGTTGAGTTATTGTGACAAATATAGCTTTGTCACAATTAATGGCATTTTAACAACAAAAATTGTTGTCACTACAAACAACCTTCTAGTGACAAAGGATGCATTGTCGCAAAAGGTTGAGTTATTGTGACAAATATAGCTTTGTCACAATTAATGGCCTTTTAACGACAAAAGTTGTTGTCGCTACAAATAACCTTCTAGTGACAAATGATGCATTGTCGCAAAAGATAGAGTTATTGTGACAAAACTCACTTTGTCACAATTAATAGACTTTTAGTGACAAATTATTTGTCGCCAATTTCAATCTTTTAGAGACAAAAGATATTTCGTCACAAAAGAGTAAATTCTTGTCACAAATTGGCCTTCTGTCACCATATACTTGTTTGTAAAATAATAAGAAAAATTAAAACTTATCATAAGGTATGTTTTTAATATATAAAAGTGCGTGTATATATATAAATATATAGTAAAGTGCAAAAAACTCCCTGAACTATGTTTGAATTTGCAAATAACCCTCTTGAATTATATTTTGTGCCTAATACCACCTATTACCAAAAATGCCCCAATGTTCTAATAATAAGTTAATCATTTTATAAAACGGTAGTTATAATTTTTTTTTAATGATAAATTAATTCTAATAATAAAGTTAACGAGTAATTTGTATAATTCATATTTAAATTTAAATAAGAGAATATGTATGTATATGTATGTATATATATATATATATATATATATATATATATATGATTATAATTTATTCAGGGTTTGAGGTCCTTTAAGATCAAACTCGACCAAATCAAACCGTTAAATTATATATATGTATATGTATCAAATTATACATATAATATGGAGTAATATAATTCTATAGTAGCTAAATATTGTTGGTTAATTTTTTGAACTAAGATGTTAATATACCCATCTCAATTGGCAATATACGCCTCCATCTTAACCACTGATCCTGATATCTCAAGCTCATATCGTGGCATATATCCATATATATATAAATCCATATCTTGTTCATAACAATAAAATTAAACTATCCGCCATAATGTTTCAATGGTATGTCATCTACATGGTTCCATGACCTAACACAAAGAAATGAGACTAAGCTTATTAACAAGCGCATTCACATAATCCAAAATAAAACCATATCCTAGTAATGGAAAACATAGAACCAAATCTTGATAAATTTATGTTATTTTGGACAAATGGTGAGTTAAATGAATTGTTAATGGGAGGACAATTTTTATTAGGAATTTCTTAATTAGGTGAATTTTTTTAAATGTTAGATTTAGAATTAAAAATAATTTATTTATTTTTCTATGGTTATAATATAGATATACAAATTCATATAGTTATATCAAGTTATTTATATGTTAAAATATTATTATGAATTAAATATTTGCAAAAAAAATTAAAAAATTTGTGAAGATATAATTAGAAGTTGAGACTTAATTTGTCGTAGGGGTGAAAGGAAGGGGCCATCTAGCAATGATCCCCTCCCCTTATTTTTTCACAAATAATTTTTTTTTTAAAAAAAAAAAAATCTATTTATGGTTACCTTATGGCTGCAAATAAAATTAATTATTACTCTTCAAAGTTGAATAAACCTCTTACTGCAACATACTTTATACATATATATATATGCACACACATATACGCACATGCAAATATATTTTTTGTTATGAATTAGAAAGAAGAAAAAAGTGCAATTTGAAACTTGTAACAAAAAGCCTTAAAAAAAATTTCCAATTTTTTTGTAAATCTTTTTATATTAATTAATAAATAAATATTTTTTAACTTTAATAAATAAATACTGAAATATTTTGAAATTGGTGGTAGAGTTTAAGTTTTGTAAAGTAAAAAATTCTTTTAGGTTTTTATATTAATGCTAAAATACTTATATTTTATTTTTTATTTATTAAGAAATAATTTTTTTATTTTAATACTGAAATTGGTGGTAGATTTTGAGTTTTGCAAAGTAATAGATTCTTTAAGGTAATTTGAATTTTATTAGGTAATTTGTAATTTGAATTTTATTAGGTAATATTTAAATATATATATATAATACTCCCTCCGTCCCATAAAAAGTGTCACTTTTAAATAACCGTAATTCTCACAAATTGAACGACACGGTTCCCCATTAAGGACACTTTTTTTGGGATGGAGGTAGTAGTATAGATTTGAATTTTATTAGGTAATATGTAATTTGAATTTTATTAGATAATTTTAAATTTACAATGGAAATTCCATTATATTAATTTTTAATTAAATTTTAAAATAGAAATTCAATTATACTAATCATGCATTAAATTGAAATTGATATAAAATTTTATTATATGGAGTTTGTGATTTTTTGAAATGCCCTAGGTTATATTTTATATTATTTAAATATATCATTGTCTAAAGTGATATAGTTTATAGAGAAAAAAATAGATTTTATTAAGCCGTGGTGGTGGATTCTTTCCTTTGAGATTTTTTCTATTACTTGATTGAAAATTATTTAGTCTTATTTAATTATTTATTTGTTTTTAGTTCATTATTCAAAAATCATCAAATTGTTTTAAATTTTTTTTCTTTATTCCTTTTAATTGACGTTTTGAATTTATGTTCGAAATTAAATTTGAGAGTAGTTTGACCCTACTTATCACTATATAATATTTAATTTAGTCTTTATAGGTTTTTCTTTGTTTTTGCACGAAGTGTCAACATAATCCAAAAACCTATATTCGTCACTCTACAACAAATTAATTACCACCCTAACACAAATTACCTATTTATCAGACAAAAATATATTTAAAGAAAATAAAATAATTTCTATAAAACACTACAACAAATTATCTATTTATATAAAACTCTACCACAAATTATCTATTTTATTTTCTATAAAACTCTATCACATATAATCAGTATTTATCTGTTTATTATGAGTTTTTTAATAAAAGAAAATCTAATTAGACAAGGACGTATTTAAAAAAAATAAAATAATTTCTATAAAACTTTATCTATTTATTAGATAAAGATATATTTAAAAAAAATAAAATAATTTTTATAACACTTTACCACAAATTATCTATTTCTTACTATAACAAATTAGGAATTCACCAGCGCTTTTTTAAAGATTTTAAAAAGCACTGGTGTTGTGTACTAATTACCATAATATAAGTATAGGTGTGTTTTTGAAAGCGTTGGTAAGTGTGAAATTTAATGCGGGCGGGAAAAATTGGTAATAAAAAAAAAATCTAATTAGACAAGGATATATTTAAAGAAAATAAAATAATTTTTATAAAACTCTACCACAAATTACCTATTATTTTTCAATAAAACTCTATCACATTAGACAAAGATATATTTAAAGAATTTCTATAAAACTGTAGCACAAATTAATTATTTTTTATGAGTTTTTTTAATAAAAAGAAATCTAATTAGACAAGGATATATTTAAAGAAAATAAAATAATTTCAATAAAATTCTACCACAAATTATATATATTTTTTTTTCAATAAAGCTCTATCACATTAGACAAAGATATATTTAAAGGGTCTCTATAAAACTCTAACACAAATTAACTTATTTATCTATTTATTATGAGTTTTTTTAATAAAAGAAAATCAAATTATACGAGTATTATTAATATAAAAAATATTTATTAATTTATATAAAAAAGAGGTTTTAATGTGATATCTCCACAGCCGGCTACCCCTTTCTCGATTTGGTTCATGATTCGGAGTCTATGGCCTCTGAAATCTTTGAAATAAATGCATACGGAGGAAGTAACGCAGGAGGAAGCTCCACTGCCGCCTGCTGCCGAGGAGAAGCCGCCGACCGCTCTTGTTTCTCAATTAGTAATTGATCTGCCCTTTCCAAAGTGTCCTAAATTGAGAAAACCTACTTTAAAAGAAATCGTAGAAATTAAAATCACTGTCATCCGGGTTGAGCTAGCTCTAAAATACATAACCCACGGAGGCCCTTAACACCCTAAAAATGTTGATCATGTGGGCGGCGGCAGCGGGACCATCGTTAATGCAAAGATGTTCATGGAAGAAGAAAAAAAAAGGCTACGAATAAGCTAGAAAAAACATACGAGTCTTTACCCACCCCTCCCAGTGATCTCATAATCGACGTACTCTTACAAATTTTGGAAAACCCAAGGATGATCATGAACCCATTGGTGAGAAATTCATGTGTGAAGTTTTCGACCCGAAGAAGAATAAGTGGGAGGGTATTAATCCACCACCTCTACAACTGCACTCTGTACCACGATGTTATTATCTTTTTGCGGTGTGTGATGAAACTTCAAGGAGGATTATTTTGGGTTCATTCCTGGAAAATATGTTTAAACCTGCAAAACCATTGTTTTTGCACTGTATAAGCCACCCTCTATTGTTTGATAGAACGATTGACTGGATTGAGTTGAATAAACATGGCCATTATCATCCCGGCTTACGTGCTTACCATTTGGATCTCAAAATGTTGATCTACGGGACTATCGTTAATGCAAAGATGTTCATGGAAGAAGAAAAAAAAAGGCTACGAATAAGCTAGAAAAAACATACGAGTCTTTACCCATCCTTCCCAATGATCTCATAATCGACGTACTCTCACGAATACCCGTCAAATCGACTGTGTATCTTTTTGAGGATGTGGGTGGTACATCAGATCCGAGGGATTCGTACGTCATTCAATTATCAAACACGAAGATAGGCGGGAGCATAAAAGAGGCGGCGGCGGCGGAGGCGGCGGGAAAAGAGCTTCTTCATCATATCAAACCGATCATGAGGAACATGCCGCTTCTGCCGAGAAGCTGCTGCGTGGCTGTGGGCTCCACTATATACTGCATAGCTAACAAAGGCTACTCTTGTAACAATGTCGTTGCCTTGGACACTAGTAGGCTGCTGCATTGCAACCAGTTGCTTCAACGAACCGTAAAAGGCTAGGGCTTTCTTGTGTGTCACTAACCGTTGATGGTAAAATTTATGTCTTTGGTGGTTTTACAAATTTTGGTAAACCCAAGGATATGAACCCATTGGTGAGAAATTCACGTGTGAAGTTTTCGACCCGAAGAAGAATAAGTGGGAGGGTATTAATCCACCACCTCTACAACTGCAGTCTGTACCACGATGTTATTATCTTTTTGCGGTGTATGATGAATCTTCAAGGAGGATTATTTTGGGTTCATTTGTAGATGGTTTTTTACTTGCCTATCACTTGACAACTGCCTGGAAAATATGTTTAAACCTGCAAAACCATTGTTTTTGCACTGTATAAGCCGCCCTCTATTGTTTGATAGAACGATTGACTGGATTGAGTTGAATAAACATGGCAATTATCATCCCGGCTTACGTGCTTACCATTTGGATCTCAAAATGTTGATCTACGGGACTATCATGGGTATACATCCTCACTTTTGGGAAACCGCCATAATTTCGATGCAGTTTTTTCATTTTTGTTTCGATGAGTTCTACTTGATTTGGAATGTGGTTCGATGCAAGAGAATGCGAATTTCCAAACGGTTTGACATAGAGAAACAAGAAGGTAGTAGTCTAACAGGTTATGTTCTTTCCACCGAGACCTATGTACTTGAAAACAAAGCTCGCAGCATCAGTGCTGTGGCGATGTAACCTAGCTTCTTCAAGACACTGGTGACATAATTTCTTCTATCTCTACATTGTTGATGATAATAATTTCTTCTTCAAGACACTGGTGGCGTTTTTTCTAAAAGCAAGCCAACAGCTCCTACAGTTCTCGTCCCATAAACAAATTAAAGACGTGCCAACTAAAAAATTCCATCACTTTTTGTCAACCCAAAATAATAATAACTTGAGGCAATTTCATCCCTTGTCTGGCTGGGGCTACTTTTTTCTGCACATAAAGTAAATGAAACCTCATCTTAGTAAATGACATTCAGACAAAATGAGAATGAAAACCAATAACCTTGCACGCCATGCCCTACTCTATATGCATACTATAAGAGTGTTTTTTACTCACCATCCTTAAAGATTAGAATGAGATTTGATAGTCCTATATAAAAGGATAATTATGATGGTATAAGAAACTTGAATGGGATAGAAGACTTCTAGTGCAAAAATTATAAAATCAATGGCAGCGGTAAAACTCACCCCACTAAAAATTGTTTTTCGATATGGAGTTTTTCTTTGTCGTTGTTTCTCATATTTCATTTTGAGTGATTTAGATTTTTGTTTTCGAATTCATTCTCGCTCCCGTTCTTACTTTGTGTGACTTAGGTCAGACTAACAGCTAACTTTTTGAAAATGTATGTTTTAAGGTTTTGTTGAAACCCTTGTTTAGCTAAAATATTTTTTATTTTTATTTTTATTTTCAATGTTTGGTAATGGTCTATATCGAGATTGATGTCGAATACATCGGGCGGAGCGTATAAAATAATTTACCAAAAATTCTTGAATAAATTAATTTTGTTAGGTTTTAATATTTTTTTTGTTCATAAATATTTTACGATAACTAAATACCCGAATATATATATATATATATATATTTTACATCCAAACATACGTTAAAGTATCTTTTTCAGACTTTAATTTAACAGACTTTCCCAGCTTTCAAATACTTCCACTTATTATGTCATAGGTCATTTACATATCATTTATCAATCGGTCATTATTTTTTAGAATGCCTTTTTGGGCTTGTAAGCCCGCTTTAGAGCTCGAGGAAACCATGCCAAAAGGGCACTTGAAATATTTTTATATAATAAAAAAAAAGTCTTAAAAAAAAAAAAAGAGGAAACTTTCTAGATCTCGTCATCACCATCAACTCGTATCTCCTCTACAAGATTAAGTCATTAAAATTTAAAAAGTATGTTATTTACAGGTATAGCCTTATAGGTCTAATATGTATTCAAATTTTTTTTTTTTTTTTCACAATGTATATTCAATTCAGTGACAAAAAATAAGAGCTCACAATAAAGATATAGCCACGTACTCTTTTTTCTTTCCTTTTCTTTTCTTTTTCTCTATAAACACGAAAGACTCCCTTAAAATTTCTTAGTAATATTGTATGTGTGCGTGTTTTTGCTTTGAATATTTAATAAAATAAAAATAAATAAAAATTTGGTAGAGTTCCGATGATTTACAAAAATAAATTTGTCAATACAAAACATGACCATGCAATCAACATGGATAATCACTTTCTTAGTCTTTTAGTGCTTTTACTTTATGATTTATTTTTACATCAAACAGAACCAACATTTTTTATTTTGGGTGTGTTCAATAGTAATTCAAGACTTGAGTTTATTTCATATTCGTTTTCAACGGCATCAGAATCCACATTTTACTGTAAACCACAATTTTCACCCCCTTTTCGTACAAAACAACATGACAAGCAGAAAAATGTCTATGGGACTCCTATGAAGCATTACCACTAAAAATGCAGTAGAAAAATGTGCATGGGTTCACTGAAAAGACATCCAAAATTGTGACATTTTATGCCTTCATTGCAGCAAGGAAAATTTCCAAATAGAAAGACAATTTGTAAAGCAACAAACAGAAATGACCAGATTTCCAAGGCCTGAACAAGCTAATTTACACTCGTCAGCAACAAGAAATTCTAAGTGTTAAAAGAAACAGCTAAAACCATCAACTAATTTCTCAACAAATATAATTTTCGTAGCAATCCATTTAAAATCGTGGTCACCGCCAAGGAAACCAATTACCCACGAGGCTGAAAATCTTCACTTCCTCCTGTGTTTGCCTTTATTAGGTCTCACTATTCTTCGAGACTTATCAGCACCACCAGTGCCCAACGAGAAGCTACCCCCAGCACTGAGATCTAGGCTTCCAGATGCCTGAAATGGAGATGCATTCTGTGTAGCTTGATTCTGCTGGCCACCAAATTGAAAGGGAGTCGTTGCTGATGGAGCTGACGAACCAAACATGAATCCAGATGAAGGCGGGATAGATGGTTGACCAAATATGGGTAGTGCAGGTGTAGATGCCTGTACAGTGTCCTCGGCCATGCTGTCCTCCATGTTCATCTGGTCACCATTACCTGAGGCGGCTGTGAAAACCGAAGTAGGATTACCAAATACAGGCTGCGTTTGAGAGAAAGGCGTCAACGATGAGTGATTAGTAGCAGCTGAAGTGAATGAGAACGTGGAACCCGTTGACGCACCAGTTGATGATCCAAACACCATGGAGGGAGCACTGCCAGTGGTAGCAACAGAAGCCGAGGAGGATCCAAAGGGGAACCCAGTCGACGAAGATGGAGAATTAAACGGCGAAGCACTAGAGGATGCTCCAAAGATGGGAGACTTGGCGGGCTGCCAACTAGAGCCAAATAAGCTAGAGGCACCTCCACTAGAGCTCATAGAGTTGTTCTCCGAAGAGGAAGCTGCAGAACTAAGACCAGCACTAGTCAAAGTTGAAGAACTGAAAAGAGAATTGCCAGAGGGAAAAGTAGTCCCTGTAGAACCAAAAACTGGAGATGAGGCAGACGAAACAAATTGAACAGGTATGGTCTGTGTAACAGTAGCACTAGTTCCAGCAGATGCCTGTGCACCACCCGCATTTGCACTGTCACGGCCAAAAAGAGAACCCTGAGACTGACTATTCGCAGTTGAAGTAGCTGAAGCACTTGCTCCAAAAATATTAGTTCCTGTTCCTGCCATTGCGAAAGATGTCCCACCAAAAGGTGAGCTGATTAGGTTACCAAAGGTTGTATTCTTGTCGGTGATCGCTTTTGAATTGGCATCATCTTGTACACCAGAAGTTGATTCTGCTGAAACTGAAGTTGATGGAGCCACAGTGGATCCAAATCTGAAATTTGACTGAGTGGAAAATAAAGGTGTAGTGGCAGGGGTAGTGACACTGCTACTGGAGACCGTTGCGGGGGTGGTGGTCCTGATTGAAGTCATGGTAGCAGGGGTGGCAGAAAAGGCATTTGCGGGGGTGGCGGTCCCGATTGAAGTCATGATAGCAGTGGTGGCAGAAAAGGCATTTCCGGGGGTGGCGGTCCCGATTGAAGTCATGGTAGCAGTGGTGGCAGAAAAGGCAGTTGCGGGGTTGGTGGTGCTGATTGAAGTCATGGTAGCAATGTTTGCAGAAAAGGCAGTTGCGGGGTTGGTGCTGCTGCTGGTTGAAGTCTTGGTGGCAGTGGTGGCTGAAGAGGCAACAACATGCATAGAGCTATTGGTGAAATTTTGAATGGAAAGATTACTGGGAGGTAGATCTGAAGTGGGGGAAGAATGTGTAGTAAGGCTTGAAGCAAGTGACCCATTATTTAGACTTGAATTGCTTGCAGGGGCACCAAAGGAGAATATGCTGCTTGTTGGTGTTGAAGTTGATGAAGCAGAAGAAAACACCGTTCCAGATTTCTCCATTATATTTCCCACATGACGAGTATTTTTATTATCATCTTTATCTGACTTCACATTTTCCAAGACACTGTCGGTTGGACCAGAAGAAACATTACCAAAGCTGCAATTACACAAATCAGAAAACGCTTAGGGAAACTAAATAAAGATACAAGAATACAAAGTTGGGCTAAAAAAGATTCTCTCCCCCTTGCCCCCGGATTTTCCCATCATTAAGAGACATCGGAACAAACAGTACAATCCAGCAGACCAGAACATATAATTCAGGCAATCCAGCAGACCAGAACATATAATTCAGGAGAATTAACTATCCTCGTACCAAGAATCATCAACTCATGTTGTGTATCACATATTAACTTCTCATATTTTCCACAAAAGAAAAGAAGTACTTACATATGTAACTATGTACATCTAGATAATAGTCATTATAGGAGTGATTTAAGCCATAATAAAAGAGATGTAGGAATGATGGGCGTAGTGGCCAAACCACTTTATATCCTTGTGTTGTTCTTCCTTAATTTCTTTCTTCACTTCTATTTTATTTGACATGGTATCATAGCATGTTTATCATACCCTACTCTAGACTCTTTCGGCTCTCCTCGTTTCACTCAAATTTTGTGATCGGATCTACTCATCTCGAATATCAATATTGTGGATTATTTGCCACATTCTGATCAAGTGATTGGGATTGTGTTCTTCACTCCTGCAACTTATAGTTGTCAACAATAATTTGTCATGACTACTTCATATTTATTTTCAAGTTGGTACACTTGAGTTAAATCTCCATGTATCATTATAGGAGTGATTTAAGCCCTTGATAGAATATTGATATGAGTGATTCATGGGAGTGATTTTAGGAATCCTCCATAAATATATTTTCTATATCTGTCACATTTCTGTATATTTTCACCTATAAATAGAGATGATCATTGTAAACAAAATTAAGAGAGAATATAATAAAAGATGGGTGTGTGAGTACCAACTAGGAAAATAAATAAAAAAGAATATAATAAAAGAGATGTAGAGCCCTTTGGGCTTTGTGTGCTGTAGAAGTACGCCGTAGTGGCCAAACCACGTTATCTTCTTGTGTTGTTTTTGCTTAATTTTTCTCTTCACTTTTATTATATTTGACAAAAATGATGTGTGCTTCACCCGTATATATTTCTATTTAAATTGCAACCTTCAAGTTCAAAATTTTCCCATGATATGAAATTCTATTAATACACTAATTTCCAATGTGTCCTTGAAATGCAGTGAACTCTAAGCACTACAGAAAATAATTCCTCAGTTTTTTTGGGGAACAAAATTAAAGGATGGTATGCCCAAAAAGGATTATAATATGTCTGTTTATGATCCATTTGAAGCAGAAAAGCCAAAGTATTTGCTAATCATAATAAATGAGAAAATAGGAAAAAATGAGTACTAATAAATAAACACTGACCTGTTTGAGCTCTCTGGTTTTGGATCTAACAAAACACTAGTTTTAAGGCCTGAAGAATCACCAACAGAAGATGAGGAAGGAAGTATGAATGATTTATCAACATTCTTATTCCCAAGACTAAACAGAGGAGGAGGAACATTTGGTTCTTTTGGTGGAACAGGTTTACCAAATGCTGAGGTTGGTTGTGGAGTAGGAACAGCTGGCTCAAGAGCCATGCTGGAAGAATGTGCAGTAGGGAACGTAAAGCTAGTGCTTTTTTCACCAGCCAAATTCTTATCATCATTCCCCAAATCAGTTCCTTTATTCAACTCAGAACCTGCAGGAGGATTGAATTCTGACAAAGTTGGATTTCTGTCAACAGCTGCTGCTTCACTAACAATGCCCTTGTTCTCCACCACAGGAGTCTCCGATTTTTCTCTATCAGCCAACAGTGTAGAGACATCATCATCATCCAGCTCCAGAGAATCCTTCACAACATAGAACCACAACATTAGACTCTGAACAAACTTCAAAGACATATAAAAATCGAACGAACAAAGAAATATAAATTATTTAGAAGACATTAAACAATACAGTCTTCTATTGAACTCCAATGATAGCATTATAAACAAAAAAAATAACTGTAGTCAGCCACTAAACACGTGTTTCTTAGGGAAAAAGAAACTACATTTTTTCCATGAAGTAGAGCCACTCCACCCAATAGAAAGGACAATCAAATAGTCACATGAACTTCTAGATTGCGTTTTTACAAGATGTATAAAGGTTAGAAGAAAGGACTCCTTGAGTATCCCATCATCAGAACTGCCAAAACGGTCAAGAATATATAGACTAAAACTTATACAAGATGCAAAGAATACCAAGAAGACAGCAGCTTGACCTGGAGAAACTAATAGACCAGAGCGTAGAACCAACCTCGTGAGCACTCATTCGAAAAGCCCGTTTCTTTTGAGGAGGTTGATCAAAAAAATTTGCAATGGCTGAATCAGCACTTTTAAAACAGGGTACAGAATTTTTAATTGAAAATGTATCATCGGCGCCAATTACTGCAGGAGGGGATGAGTCACAAGGTACAACCAACGCTTTTGGGACATCTTCAACCTTGTCTTGTTTTTGAGAAGTAGAATCACGAGCATCAGGCAAACTGGTGTTAAGCGTATCCTCCAAGTTATGACTATTTTGGAATTTCTGCAGACACTTTGATGAATCTACATCCTCCAAGCTTTTAAGAGCCTTTCCACTAAGCATACTTGGTGTCAATCTAGTGGGTAATTTATTCCTTGCAGCAACTAGCTTGGTCTCGGATGATTTCTCTGTTGACTTTAACTTATCAAGCTGCTGAAATATTTTTGTTGCCATCTCAGTGGACTTGGAAGGAACTAGGCCAAAACTGGTTCTGCAAACACCGTTATCCTCATTCTCTCTGAGCATGTTTGAGACTTTATGTGTATCCAACAAATGCAGTTTCTGTGTTGAAGATGTAGGATGTTGTGCAGTATCAGAACCAACTTCCATCATTTGACAGGAAAGAGGGCTTCCAGAAACTGATAAGCTCAAACCTTTAGGAGATAAGAGATTAGGTTTTTGTCGAATTCTGCGTATGGGTCCAACAGATCCAATATTATCCTCTAAGACATAACTCCTACGCTTTAAAGCCTGCAAAAAATATATATATATATATATATATATTAACTATAAAAGAGTAAAGATGAAATAATAATAATAATATAATAGTGCTGTGTGTTGAGTGTGAGAGGGCGGAATGGAGTTCCATCATCTCCTCTAAAAAAATACCACTTGTTTAGACCCAAAACGTCCATCTTTCTCCCACGCATACTGAAATGATGATGACGATAGCACACCATAACCATTATTTCTGGACCCAACACCCTAAAAATTTGAGAAAAATATTTTATGTATTAAAACTGGGAAACAATAGAAGAAAAAATCCTATTCATATACACATTGCCAAGCAAAAAAACCTTTTGGTCATTGGAAAGAACCCTGGGATATGGTGTGCGCGCCATACAGTATATTGCAGATCTGCCACGAGATCTTGGGGTGATAAAACCATTTTCAGGTAGCGCAACACAGGCAGCAGACTTAGAAGCCAGTGACATGACGGGTGATTTAGGAGTAAATGGTACATTATTTGGCAGAGTTGCATCTTCCCTCGGTACCTGACTGTGGAATACTGACATTGACGGCAATGCTTTTGAAGGCTTACCGCCCATGTAAACTTTAGCAAGCTCAGCGGGTGAAGCAACATCTTCAGGGACCTGGGGACATTTTTATCTCAAAAATGTGAAAAACAGTGCCATCACGCACAATAAGTATTTATCATAAAATTAGAGTACATGCAGAACAGAGGAAACACAATCGAATGTCAATCAGAAACAGAATAAAAGTGAACACGCTATCTTACTCTTGAACAGTCAACAGGGGCTGAAACGACTCCATGTAGTCCATGGCTCTCTATTCCATTCTCTTTCCTTGGACAACTAGAAAATTCCCCCTGCCTTGCAGATGCAGAAACCGGCTTTGGAAGATTTGCTTCATTCTTTTTGTTCTCATCCCCAACCGGTAAATCAGAAGTTCTCGATTGCAGGAGTTCTGTCAAACGATCAATCTCAGATCTGTACCATAACAAATTATTATCAAAAATACTGCAGAAATCCCCAAGGCTATGAAAAAACTGAGACCTTCAATTGACAGAAGCAACCACAAAATTCATAAATGTATTTAACAGCTGGAGAAAATTGGAAAGCTGCTCATAGGAATATAGCGGTGAAAGCTCATAGGCTTAACCCAACCCGCGCCAGTGCCTAATCAAAGCCTGAAATTGGACCAACATGAAGAAAATAAAAGGGTGCAACCATTTGAAGTTTGACAGCCATCTGTGACTGATTACTTATGTTAAATTACCAAAATGGCCTTAACAATTATATGTGTGTGTGTGTGTGTGTGTGTAAAATAGTGGTCGACTTGTTCACCTCTCATCACACAACTTGAACATTCTATTCTCATTATTCTGAGATTCTCATTAATCGCAATTCTCGAGTGCTAAAAATCTTCTCATTTGATATTTCTTGTATAATTATTTTGAATACGTGATGTGGTTGAAGAATTTAAGAGTTTCGTCTACTGGAATTTCAACAAACCATTATTTTTGTCAAATTATTTGGCTTTTTATTTTTGTTCTGTTAGGAATATGAGTCGTGTATTAACTTCTTTTTTTCCCAGAATTTAAAGCAAACGCACACCCCCAAAATACGACCCTCACGGAGTTTGAACTCTCAACCTCCCCTTTGGGGATGAGAGATCATACCAATCAGGCTACCCAGTGGTCATGTGTTGGCAATTTCCTACTCAAAAAATTAGTTCTTATATGTCAAAATGTCATGAGTCATGAAGAGTACAACCATTGAAACAGAGTAGACAATGATTAGCAAAGAACACGGCGTTAAATCTACACGTTCAATCACATATCTAGGGCACAGGTAAATAACCTTAGTAAAACCTTAGCTGACCTAGTTTGGATCTTGGAGACACTCAAAATACCTATTTAAATTTGCTTTTTGAAAATAACTTTACAAAGTATTGATTTTTTAACATGTTTTAAATCTAATTTTCTATTGAACAACAATAAACACCATTCGATAGGTCAATCGGTAAGGGTTCTGCAGTAGACTGTGATTGATAAAAAAAATTCAAAAATCTTCTTATTAAACTACAATACACGTCAATTGATGCCTCAATCAATTGAACCCTGCAGAAGTTTATTTTTGGTAACTCTCTTAAAACATATTTCTACAAGGATTTAACTTACCAAAAGGCATGGATCATCTATATTGGCTCTATGTATCAGTCTATACACTATAGTCAATCTGGGGAATCAAACCATGCCTCTAAGCATCTTAGAGAAAAGAAAAAGAAAGAAAAAAAAAACACGCGAGAGACACAACTTCTTTTAGAACTCAATCTAGGAGTTTCTTTAGATACATAGATACTCCCTCTGTCTCAAATTAAAAGTCCCCATTGGGAACTGTGACTCACAATTTAAAAAAGGAGAAGTTCATCAGAACACCGAGGCAAATCAATTCAACCAATCAAAACATAGAGTAGAACGATTAAACAACCATGGAGAAGCAGAAGTTTGTTAACTGTTGACGAAAAAGATCAAGGGCCTGAAGACTCTGAGTATGAGCTTGGCTACAATCGACGTCATGAGATAACTGAGGGTTCTAGGGAGTGGAACTGTCAACCTAGTTGTAACAATTTTTCTCTTATAATGGATTATTTATGGCAGGACTAGGTCTCATGGTTTTCCTGATTAGGGTTTTTCACGTAAAAATTCTTATGTCTCAGCTGTCTATTTATTTCCATGTTTACTTGTATGTGATTGGATACTAGCTACAAAGAATAACTAAACAAACTAAAAATTCAATCCTCGATCTGCAATCATTTAGTGGATAACTAAAATTTAAAATTACGATCCCCAAGGCCTATCCATCTCCTCTAGGTTATATTCAAAACACACACGCCACCCTCGTACCAAAGAATGTCCTCCACAACACCAAGTATACAATCAGTTCCTGACTATGTCAAAATCCATTAGGCATCAATTCACAATCACACATTAATTTCTTTATGGAGCTAGTACAAGGAAGACGCTAAAAATACACTGCATGCAAAAAGTTGCCAGGACAATGGATACTTGAAGTTATAAAAGTAAAGTTACATTATATATGTGTGTGTGTGTGTGTACAAAAAAGGGTATATTGAATGTCTAGCCAATAAAAGTTACCTGGAAAATGTCTTCTGCTTTAACATTTGCTCGAGCGCAGAAATTGCACTACTGTCATAGCTATTACTTAGATTGGCAGAGTCATCTACAATTGGTTCTCGAGTCCCAGGAGGATTCTTTGGAGAAAAGTTCTACATATCACAAATATATCAGAACCATAGGTAAAAGTATGACAATATTATAACAGACCAAAAAAAAAGTAACTGCAACTATATACTAAAAAGGGGTTGAAATATCTATGAGAAATTGACAGGAGTATATTTTTTTTTTATAAGTGAGAAATTGACAAGGAGTATGAATTTGGTAGGGGAACAACTATTCATCAGACACATTCATGAGCTGATTCAACATTGGTCAGCTATCTGTCTCATTAGAAATTCCAAAAGCAGCATACATCTTTCAATTTTATTTTACTTATCAAAAAAAAAAAAAAAAAAAGCAGCATACATCCACTATCTAATGAAAAAGGCATATAGACAGATTGGACACCAAAGGGGCTAAGGTAACCATGGATAGTTCACAAGCAAGCTATACTTTATCATCCTTTTTCCCACGAAATAAAAAATATAAATAAATAAAAAGACTAAGAAGAAGCAGACTAAGGGTAATATCAGCAGTACTTTCCAACTAACTCAGAACATTAATTACAACAAATTTGAAGGCCATTTTTGTCAACATATTAAAGATTTCAAGACTGTAAATAACTTGGCTATTATTCTAGGAATTTGCAGCATAAACATGGGCTTTGGAAAATCTATGACATAGATCTCAAATGCCCATCTGAACACTTATTTTCAAATTCCACATATTTGAAAATCTAAGATTTTCAACTATTTGAATTAGAAATCCAATTATCCACTCAAATTTTATAAAACAAACCCTCCCAAAAAGGATTTATTTAAAAATGCTTAAATCTCATACGAACCATCCAAACAATGAATTTTAAATTCCACATATTTGAAAATCAAAGAAATTCAATATTGGAATGAAAGATCTAACAATCACGTCCATTTCATGAACCAAATGCACCATGACTAATCACACCCTGTTTTAATTTTTCATTACAACTATATTTTTTTCTGCACACTAAAATAAACCCACAATAACAAAGGATCTAGCTTAGTGGTATCTCCTCATCCTCATCTTGCATCGTGATCAAGGGATCCAGTATTAGTGGGTGCGTTAATGTGTTGGTTTGTGTATTGTATTCCCTACCAATATATTTTATATATATGTGAGTGTTGGTGTGTGTGTGAACCCACAATAGACGTCCACGGTTCATATGCCATGTGCCAGAAACTATCAAAGAGAGGCAGCGAAATATCCGTCAAATTTTTATTTGAAAAAATGTAAATATCCAAGATGAATTGAATGTGTCCAAATATGTCTGGGAAGTATCAGTGCCTAATAAAGAGCAGAGCATAAGCAGTTGAGAACATAAACATATAGAACTCACCATCGAATTAAAATTTAGGAGAGAGACAGAGAGAGATTAAAACATTTAATGATAAGGGATGTAAAAAACTAAATTACAATGAGGAACAAATTAGGAATTAACAATACTACAAACATATTTTTATCTTAAAATTCAAACTTACATTGGGTACTCCTGTTTGGCACACCTGAAGTGTGTCCCTTGATTCTTGGTTTGCCCCTGATTATATTACAATTTATGAGATATGACTGAATTCCGGAAAATAATAATCCGCATTTAAATCATGAGCAGTAAAATAACCAAGATGACTTAAAATGACAATAGTTGTAACAAAAATAGATAGAATAGCATATCATTTAAAGGAAAAGTGACTATTCATAACAAATGACATAAATTACACTAGAAAATGACGCCGCATCAAAAAAAAAAAGAAGTATTCCGTATATTAGATACCAATACCAAAACAAGATCATCTTAACAAAAAGAAGTATTCCGCAAATCAGATACCAAGACCAAAACAAAATCATCTTCTAAGTCAAATAAATAAATAACAATGATCATTTCAACCATAAAAAGCTTTAAGGAAATTCAATTAATCAAGGATAGAATTATTTCAAATACATGTATGTTGTTCCGAGGCTAACAATAAAGTTACTCCACACAACCAGGCCACTAGCTCGGTTAATATGATCTCTTCTCCCTTAA
This sequence comes from Cornus florida, assembly GCF_030987335.1. Lineage (NCBI taxonomy): Eukaryota > Viridiplantae > Streptophyta > Magnoliopsida > Cornales > Cornaceae > Cornus > Cornus florida. The sequence continues at coordinate 33,582,436 of NW_026775578.1, read as the reverse complement.
AGGGGAGGTTGAGTGTTTGAATCTTGCTAGGGGCATGTTGCAAGTGTGCGCGCGCGCTTGACTTTCGGAGCTGGAGGGGAGGGGGGAATAAGTTACTCTACATTGTTCCTAACAAATGCCATTGGCCTGATCCAAATCTCTGCTTTACAGGCAGCATGAAAGGAATCCAAGCAGTAAGAAGAACGTCGTCTTGGAGAATTGTAAGGGAAGTCAAACTAAGACTGCATTCGTTTTCCTCTCAGATTAAACTGAGTTATGGACTCTTTTTGCATCCTGTTCTGGGAGTGCATGGTCACCATGCTCAGCCATTTATGAATGAATCTTACCCTTCTTCATTTAGGGAAAAAAATAATCTTACTCTTCTTCGGACCCTCCCAAAACAAAAGTGAACACAGACAGTTCAGTAATAATAGAAGCTGCTGTGACTGCAATAGAAAGGGACTTTATCGGACATCTCTTTGGGCTTTCTGGAAGACATTTGAGTGGAGAGAGATTTGGAAGTTGGAACTTTATGCAATATGCCATATGGTGGAAATGGCTTCGTGAATGGGAACTCAAAACCTTTGGGTAGAATCTGACTCATTATATGCATTCAAGATGATTCACTCCCCCAACAAGAAGATAGAACGCAACAAAACTGTCTTTTTCAAAACAAAACTGTCTTTTTCAAAACGTCAAGCAAAAAAACTGTCCATATATATTCAACTTCCTAACTGCTCTATACTACCTTAAGGGTATTAAACTAGAGCAAATCAGATGTCTTCCACCTCTTCACAATACACTTCCCCGGACAAACGAACCCTACACCCTAAAATAACAGAATCTCTAGACTCTCTTTTTTTTTTTGTAAGTAACAGAATCTCTAGACTCTCATAAAGCTTTGTAAATAACCGCTAGATAAGTAGGTTTAATAACTCCCGACTGTAACCTGTGGCACTTACAATTAGAGATGTTCAACTTGGTAATGAAGATAGATGAACAATCCCTGAGCCTGGAACTTATGAAATTCAGGGAAAACATGGAACCAATTGACATTAAAAAAAAATAAAAAACGTAAATCTTAACATAAGTTGCCCGATATTTGAGATTTCCAAAAGCCACCAAGAAAAAAATAAATAAATTACAAAATCCTCAGCCATCTTGAAGAAAGAGAATCCAATTCCTCAACCCCAATTAATGCTATACGAGTAGTGACAGAACAGATAACTAAACCAAAATAATGTCTTTACACTCCTTTATTACAAAACTGCCAAATCAAGGACGACATATAAAACCCCACGAAACAGAAAAGCAACCACTATTAAAAACTTCAAAAAAAAAAAAAAAAAATTCCTCAACCCATCCCTAAAAATTAGTGCGAAATTGATTTCCAGACAATGTAATTGTTCGACAGACAACTTCCTAATTGCTCACTAGTGTCATCATGGTTATATCCAAAAAAATCGAAATTCAAGCAAAACCCAAGTCTTTCCACTTCTTAACAACTCAATTCCCAATCAATTTAGCCCTAAACAATTGAAAACCCAAAAAGCAAACTATTTACAATACATAAACACAAACGTATATTTATGTATATGTATAGAACCTGGTGAGGGCTGTGGAGGAGGAGGAAGGAGGCGCTTGCGGAACACAGAGGAGAAGAACAAGTGAGCACTAGCGGAGATGAGTTTGGACGCTGGGTCGACGAGTTTGGAGAGCCAATTGTTTCTGTGGCCTCTAAGAGCAGTGGGTGGCCGATCGTACGGCGTCGCCTGTGGCCTCCGGAGCGGCCTCTTTCCAAATTTGCCTCCTGCTCCTCCGCGTCCATCGCCGGTCGTCGCCATAGAAAAAACTCAAATCTCAGCTCTCCAATGAATCAATGGTAGAGAGAGAAAGTGAACGGTGGAGAGAGAGTATGTGTGTGTGTGTGAATGTGTGCGCAAACTAGGGTTCTTTTCCGTACACAGCCAGCGAAATTTAAAAAATAAATAAATAAATCCAAAAAGAAACACACCGATACGGGAGCGCATGATAGAGAGAGAGATAGAGAGAGTGTGAATAGTGATCCAATGGATCTAATAAATATTTAGGGAAAACTATAGTGAGGGCAGTCCCATTTGAGCTCACTGTATATTTGAGTCTTTTTAGTACTTGGGGATGATAAAGCGACAGGGAATATTTTGATAAGGAAAAACAGGTGAATCTCTACCGTTGCTTATGATGAAAAATCATTTGACTTCAATTTTAGATGGGTCATTGTCAGATGGTTTACCTTTTTAAGTCAGATGTACTTGTAGTGTCATTCTTGTTATTTGTCACTTTTTGTTTTGTTCATGGATTGGTGGATGGTGGGCAATCCAAATTGTCCAATCTTTTTTGTTGTGGAGTTAAAAATATCAACACAATTAAACTTTATGAATTTAATTAATTTAAGTGGTTTGGTCAAGTGCTCCAATAACATTTTTTCATTAAAGTTCTATTCAAAGTGGTAAGCTTAGTTCTTAGAAGCATTCCCTTCTTTTAATTTTCAGAAGATGTATTAATTTGTTCTAGAATTTTACTTTGTTGTTATTATTGTTATTTAAGCATTTACTGTTGATTTACTATAATTTTAATTGGAAAATGTGTACAACTAAGAAGGTCAAATTACCTCATCCAAACAATTATGAATCTTTCTCAATTAATTGTGTTGATGCATAAATCTGCATGACCCGATCCAACGTCGTTTTCTGTAACAAAGAGAGATAGTGATTTTTGTCGACACCGGGATAGTGCTTGCTAACGGTTCTCAAATGATAAGTCAATATGGAACCTATGAAATTTAAGCAATTAATATATTATTTAATTCTTGCGTTTCTTTTAAATTTCCGGTAACTAACTCCATCGTCAGAAAGTTATTGGCAGGCACTGGTGTCGTCAAGATTGATCGATCTTCTATTTTCTTCTTTGCAGAAAAACGGTGTCGTATTGGGCCACGCAGATTTCTTCACCAACAGTTGACGCTATCTGTGGAAACAATGAGTTTCCGGAAGAAATTATAATTCACGCATGATCCGGTCCTTTTACTCCATCTCTAAAATCTTTAATGACGAAAAACGATTATTAAATTCTTACCTTTTTTTTAGACCTCTGATAACTGATTTGATCGTCGGAGAGTTTTTGACAGGTATTACACCGGTGTCGTCAAGATTCATCTATCTTCTACTCTCTTCTTCACAGAAAAACAATAACAAATTTCTTCACCAACAAATTGTATCACCAATGTCGGGCCTTTCATCTTATCGCTCTAATAAGTACCATACATCCTCGTCCAAAACAGTCTATTAACTCTGTTTTCTTTTTCTTCTTTTTTTTTTGACATCAATACATTCTCTCTCTGCGCGCCACTCTTCACTATTGTTGTGAGGATTTCAACAATGTCAAATTATTCATCTTTTGGCCACATTGTTACTTATAGTTAAGTGTTTATACTTCATCTATTTAATTTTAATACTTTTTAAATTTTATTTTCCTTCAACATGAGAATATAATTTGATCAAACATAAAAGGATGTTATTTTAATTCACACATTTTACTTATGTTTTACCACCATCATTATTATCATTATCATTACCATTATCATCATCATCCTTATATTTATTTGTGCGTCGCATCTCTTTTTTCACTATTTTGTATCATATGCCATATCTTCTCCTAATTTAAATTTTTTTCAAGTATTTTTAATTACTTCATTGAGTTAATTCCATGTTACCCTTATACAATTAAATCATTATATGAATGGAATTAAAATGACTCATCTTATCTTATAATTAAAAATTCAAATGGACCATATATTTAAATTAATATATGCATGTTGTTAAATTTTAAACCTATACTTTTATACCAACATTTATACTACTAATTCAAAAAATAGTTGAACCCGAATCAATTTATTTTAAGTCCCTCAATACAGATGTAGCCTAAGCCCCCTAACATCGAGATTTTCTACCTAAATTTTGCACTCAATTCAATATTCATCGTATTTATGCTAAAACTGAATGATTTTTTAAGCGAAACATATTCAAAGTGTACCATTAAATAATCAATTCATTTATTTAAAATTAAGCAAAATAGAATTATCAAACAATAATTATTAACCAGTATGTCACGCAAACAAAAGTATTCATGAAATACGAAAATGAATTATGTTGCATTTTGACCTTATTAATTACTAGTAATAATTACTGGACTTGTTAGTATATTACAATTATTTGTCCCCCTTAAGGGTGGGACCAAGATCACCTCAAGTCCCACAGTATCTCATTTCCTTATGAACAGTAGTTACTAAGGTGGATAAAAATATTTATTTGTTTTATACACAATTTCCATATATATATATATATATAAATATACAATGATCACAAATACTCTTTCTTCTTCCCTCCCTTAATTTTAGTAACCCAAATCCCGCCATTTTCTTCTCTCCCAAAATATCCCGCCATTTTCTTCTCTCCCAAAATATTAATTTTGACAAAATCCCGACATTTCAACAACTCAGATTTTGATTTCTTTCCAAAATATTGTTTCTTTCCAAAATATTTCAGCAACCCAGATTTTGCCGTTTGGGTGGAGATTTGGAACGCGAGAAGGACCATTGATTTGTTTCCATTAATTTAGATGTTTGGGATGTTGCTCTGTTCCAATATTTCTCCATTCATTTGTTTCCATAAATTTTTTCTTCCATTTCTTCATATACTAGGTCAGTTTATTCCAAAGATTTATTTCCATAAATTCAGATGCCAGTCCAAATGTTTGGGATGTTGCTATGTTCCAATATTTTTCAATTCCTTTGTTTCCATAAATTGCTCTATTCATTTGTTTCCATAAATTTTTACTTCCTTTTCTTCGTATACGAGGTCATTTTATTTGTGTACTGCACAACATCCCAAACAGTTTGTAATTTAAGTTAATATAAGTTGTACATAATATCCACAGTTTGTAATTTAAGTCAATATAAGTTGTACATAATATCCCAACATAATCCTAATAAATTATTTGTACATAACATCCCAACAGTTTGTAATTTAAGTCAGTATAAGTTGTACGTAACATCCCAAGCAATACTAAAAATAGGTAATACAACATTTTAGGTAATACAACATTTTTGTATAAATCTAATCTGACACATCAGAATTTTATCCCATTTTAAATAATACTTACCATTTTAAGTGGTATGTTTTCAGTAGTATTTAAATTTTCGTTATCAATAATTAGATAAGTCCTTAATCCATTCAGAATTAATCAAACAGATATAGATATATATATGTGAAATCCTTCATAACCGTACAGTTGATAGAAAGTAAAATACAAACTAGTCTTCAATTCGTCACTCATTGACATTCACTCTCGAGCATTAATGACATTAAAACATAGACCTATTTCGTAGGGATTCGAAATATACTGAGATGTTATTGTTCAAAAATATATCCAAAACTTAACAAAAATAATGATGAGAAGAAAAATAATAATTTTCTTCTGCTTAGTGTACAACATAACAGAGCTGGATTTAGTTGTAAGAGAATTCTGAATGAATTCAAAATGCGTACACAGAATGAGCCAGGCTGCTTCTTCAGTGAGCATTGGTGTTCCGGCATATACACATAATACACTCCTCCTAACTCTATGAATGTATTTTTGGTCACAATAAAGATTAAAAAGAACAAAGAAACAAGAGCCTCATGGAAGCCAATGCTGCTAAATTCTCGGTGCATCTTTGAACCCAATGCTGAAACTCTTATCTAGGCACTTCATCCCGCAAATGCCAGCGTTCCCTTTTTGCATCATGGCCACAAACTCATTGTAGTCTATGCGTCCGTCCTGAAAAGTTGATTAAGAATCGGAATTATGAACTTCTACAAATAATCATATGGTTTTTCAACTCAAACTAATTCAAACTGTGAAATGCGGTCAATCCATGCCACATGGATGCCTAGTAGGCTAGTACGATGTGTTTCAAACTTAGTTTTAGAACTCAAATCACCGGGCTCAATTCAAAAGTTAACTTTGTATCAAATTACTTCAGCTCCATAGATGCTAGTACAAATGCTTAACTATGTCGAAAAATTTATTCACGGTTGTATTAATGTCATTGATCTTTCATTTGGAAAAGAAAAAAATACATAAATAAATAAACTGAAATCAATTTGAGTTGTCAGCTGAATCGTCTTCATTCATTAGACCAAGTTATTCCCAAATTGAGTTTCTCGAATTTAAGACAAGTAAACTTAGGCAACTTTTTAGTGTAAATCAGTAAAGTTTAGAACACTGGTTTCAAGAATCATGGATGCAGGTGAATTTTCTTAACAGGCACGGAGAATTCGTAGAACGATGAAAAGGAAAAACTTACATTGTCCTGATCAACTTCTCGGATCATTTCTTCCAGGCGGACATCCTCTGCGCCAAATTCCTCACAAGCTTGTTGAAGCTCATCCATAGTGATATAGCCACTTCCGTCCTTATCGAAGTATGAGAAAGCTGCAAATAGATGATCTTGTCTCTCAACTTTGTTTAGATGCAAAGTTGCAGCTATGAACTCCCCATAATCAATTGTTCCACTGTTGTCAACATCCGCCTACAATTTAAGAGCATGCAGAGAATCAGAAACAAAATTAAAGACACTCATTCACAATAATTTTCATACTTTTACGCTGACATATGAATGCCTCATAAACACTAAAACGACTTTTATTTTTATGCAGAATAATTTCTATAATACAGATCAAAGGAAATTAAGAATAAAGATTCAACAAGTATTGAGATTTTTGCCAATAAAAAATAAAAAGTATTGAGACTTTTGATACTGTGATATTATTCTAAAAGAACCTCGAAAAGTATCATACCTTCGCCATACTACTCAAAATGAAGAAATCAATATGTCGTAAAACATTGTATTTTAAAAAAACCCTCCAAAACAATTCATTTTTTTACTTTAAGGACACCACAATTGTTAGAAAGATTTGACTTGGAGAAAATTGGTGATGCTGCTTAATACACACCAACAAAATTATGATATTAACACTGAAGTGCAGAAAGAGAACACGACCATCATGCCGGTACATGAACAAGGAATATTAGGTTGTGCTTCAAGGAGAAGAGGAAGATATCAAAATGGGGCATCTCAAATAATTTGATACTTAGCAGATCAATTATCACAAATGGCGTTTCACTATATGATGAACGTGGAACAGACATGAGCCTCAAGATTCAGAATGCAATGAACTTAAAAAAATAATAATATAATCAAATTAATCTATACTGTAATTATGAATTACTTTTGGCTGCTTTGGGCAGGTTATCTCCTTACCATTTTCCAGTAACTATGTAATACAAAATGAATTTCATATTTACCTAGGTCTTCCCTCTCTTTACTTTTAAAGTTATTGAAAAAGAAAGAATTCTAAACTGAATATATTGATTTTTTATGTGATAAATTTTTTTCCTGGTTTTGCAGCCTAAAAACTATTACTTTTACCATCAATAAAACATAAAAAGAGAAACCTGCTTAAGGACTTGAGATGTGGCTTAAGTTGCTTTCTCTATGCTGAAAAGTGTGCATTAACAACTTGTCACACACCCCCTGTTGGACTCTCAAGCAAGTCGCTTAGGAGGAGTCTGCATGGCATGAGAAGGGTTGATTTCTAGTGTCTGAAAGATTATAGAATATTGTAGAGCTTGTAGATAAGTGTTCTAGAAGATAGATGGGATGTCTATATAAGGAGAGGATGTATCATTTGTAAGAACAAGCTACAACATATAGAAGTCACCTAACTTGCAATTTTAGCTTCTATGACCACCGTCACCCCATTATGTACACCTTGTCCTATAGTTACATTAAGCATCAGTTTCAATTTTAGTTATTGTATGTCCATTATGCACCAACCATTTGCCATAGTAGGCAAACAAATATTCTACAAACAAAAAGCATCCACTCCAACTAATATTCTTTCGCTACTCCAAGCAGCATTTGAAATCTGCCGCCAGTAAATTTACAGCAAGCTACTGGTAAATTCACGGTAGCATGGCTCAAGTGGTTGAAATATATATTTAGAGTTTGACACGACTCGAACCCTACACGAGATGAAGTAAAAGAGTTTATGAAAATAAACATATGATTTTCCAGTGATTAGAGTAGCAAATCTTGATATATATATTTATATATATATATATATTATAATTTTGTCTACTTGACTATGGCTGATTGATGTTTTTCTTGTTATTGGGTTCTGGAATAACTATCTAAACTTGTTGATTTAGACTATCTTGTGGACTTGTTTATTCAACGGGTTACACATGTTGTGTCGTGTCATCTTAATGTGTTACACATGGTGTCGTGTCATCTGTGTAATAAACTCGTCGTGTCAATGTTGAAGGCCTGACATGATTATTAAATAGGCGTTTTCGAGTTGACTTGTTTAGTAAAATACCGCCATGAATTGCTTATTAACGGAAAAGTGACTATTCATAACAAATGACATCATATACACTACAAAAATCACACCATATGTCCAATGGTATAACCTCCCCTCCCTCAAAGGGGAGGGGAGGGGTTCGAGCCTAATGTGGGCAAAAAATGTGTGCGAGTGTGTTTCTTGCCAATTAAAAAATAAAATAAAATAAAAAATAATAATAAGAGTGTGTCACAAATAAGATACCAAGAACAAAATCATTTTAAAGTCAAAACATCATTTTCAACCATAAATTTTTGTTTAAGGAAAATGAAGTAATCAATCATATTGATCTTTTATTTGATATTGTACATGTTTTAGAGCGTGAGAACTACCTAAGACAAAGCAACTACAGGGATAGACATCTACATCAATATAACATAAAAAGAGAAATTTGCTTGAGGACTTGACATGTGACTTAAGTTGCTTTCTCTATGCTTGAAAAGTGTTCATTTTGTCCGACTGCCTAGTTTGTACAAAAGTCTCATCAATCTTTCACCCAGTTTCCTCACTCTCTCTTTTTTTTTTAATGGGACAAATAGTATCGCCTAATTATACCTTCTGATTTCATTGAATTTGACCTGGACCATATGTAATTAGTGAAGTGGCAAAAAAGAAGCACTGATAAATTTGTACCCGTCCCGTCCATCATTTCTCTCACATTAAAAGCACCTAAAAAAACTTGCACACTCCCCTGACATGTTCCTTCTCATAAAAGTACTACAACATTTGTTCTTTTCAAAACAATGAGTTTGGCTCACCACATAATCCCTCCTCCCCTTTTTAAAATCCTTTACAATTCATAAACTATATATTCACAAAACATTGATGGGAGTGGAACACGATCTCTGTTCTCATTTTTATTTGTCTGATCTTATATATAAAGTAGGGTAAAGTGCATTTAAACCCCCTCAACTACCCCAACTGCAACTAACCCCCCTCATCTACAAATAACCCCCTCCAACTATGAAATTGGTTAAGTTTTAGGACAGAGAAGATTTTTCCGGTCATTGTCTTTGACGGAAAAGTTAAAAGACTTTTTTTACCCCTTCTCAAAACTACTTCGTTTTGAAATTTACTCACTCAAGTAAATGAGGTGGCAGCTAGCAATCTCAAAGACCAATACAGCACAGCCACCTCATCACATATCAAACTGTTGATATCGTCAGCAACCTTATCACAAAGCATCGCCTTTATTTTATTATTATTTTATTTTTTCAAACTCAACATTACATACATATGTATATATTCTTTCTTCTTCTTCCCCAATCTCCACCATGGACGGCCAACACCACCATCTCTCTACACCAAGTTCTCCACCGCCATCTAAGCCTTTATCACAACCACGTGTATATACAAGTACCACAGTGACATATTCCAATGGTGACCGTAAAAATCAGTCTGGTGATTGGGTTTTACTTGCGATTGGATTTTGCTTGGTGATCGGTGACAAAATATTCATAGGGTTTTGTGATTGGGTTTGCTTGCGATTGGATTTTGCAAAGCAGTTCTTCTGATTGGGTTTGGCGAGGGGTTGAGAATTTTGCAATTTGGTTTGCTTGTGATTTGGGGTTGAGAATTCTGCCACTTGTACCACCAATTCCCGAAATTGGAGCTGCCGCAGCGGAGTCACGGCGGCCTTTGGTGTTCTAGATTTGCAGGAGACCGGAGTCCGACTCGTCCACAGCTTGATGGCCTGCACCGAGGCGGTCCAAGAAGACAATCTCAAGCTCGCCGATGCGTTGGTGAAGCACATTGAACCCAACCCATCTCAGCACAAAATTTCCAATTACCGATACCATCATCACCCACACTAAACCAGTACTCCCATCAGAACCCAACCAGGCTTCACACCATTCGCCGGAGTCATCGTGTCCAGCCGTCGACCACAATTAGTTCCCAATCGCACACCATAAAAGTCCCAACCCATCTCACCACCGACACAGCAAACCACCAGCCTCGTCGTAGCATCAGCCGGAATCGCATCATTATTCAGGATACCAAGCATTGCATCGTCATCGCCCGAATCTTCTCTTGCCATCGTACTCGCCGGAATTGCACAATGGGATTGTAGTGGTGAAGATGATACATGAGATAGATAGATAGATATATATATATATATATAGACAGAAGGGTGTTACAGTCTTTTAGCTCTTATAAGGGCTTTTTCGTCATTTAATGAGAAATAATCCATCACGTGAGCTGCAAGGGGTTAAAATTCAATCTCCGGTTGCCAAATTGGGTAAACTGCAACCAAACAACATAGTTTTGGGGGTTTTCTACTACTTTAGAAATTTAAGGGGGTTTTGTGCTCATTTGGGTATAGTTGAGGGGGTTTAATGCACTTTACCCTATAAAGTATGAGAATATTAAGAAGATAAACATACAAAAACAGGAAGCTTATGACTAGTTAAATGAAACACTAATAAACGCTACTCAACTAATCCTAAAATTTGTGTGACACTAATAGACACTCTGACATAGGACCATGTTTGACATTGTGTTGGACACATGAAAATCCCCTGACAATCATAGAAATGTGTCACTAGTAATTGATGCATGTTTAATTTTCTTCAAAAGAAAAATATGATTGTTCACAAGGCCAAAACTACTTAAAGCATGCAACAGACAATTTTTCATATATGGAAACAAAAAATAATTTCAAGAGATTAGATAAAATAATGGACTAAAAATAAATGATATCCATTAAATATTACTCGTGTGGCAGTTGTTGGGTAGAAGTTTGAATATATTAATTAAAATTTAAAATATATGGAAGTCGTGTATCGTGTCCATGTCTGGTCTGCATTCGTGCTACACAGCCATTGAGTCTACCTTTGAAGCAAACTCTCTCTCTCTCTACGTTTTATAGACACACGTATTTTTTAGTTGATGCATTACTTTATTCTAGCATTCGAATATTTGAGGAATACCTTTATATCTCACGAGGAAATGGAAAATCTTTTGTATCATGCAACTCAAAAAACAGACATCAGCATATAATCTGATACTTACTGCTTGCATCAGATCATAAATTTCAGACTCCTTAAGGTTAGCACCAAATCTTTTTAATCCAGCCTTGAGTTCTTCAAAAGTGATTTGACCACTGTTGTCAGTGTCTATCATCTTGAACATTTCTTTCAGGCCAGCAATTTCTTCTTCAGATAGATTTTCTGCAATTACCTGCAAGAAATAACAGTCCTTGTTGTTACACAAGTTTCAACATAACACCAAATATGTTTCTTTTGGTTCGTCTGAACCTCCCCCCACCAACAACAACAACAAAAAGGGCTAAATAGGTTTCTTGATACATAAGTTCATGCACATATTAATTGGCCTTAAAATGTTTTAATAAACATAAGTCTGCATGCTAGTTTTCCTAAAACAAGTCTTGTGCATCCACTGGACAAAGGACTTACTCTAAGAGCCATTTTCTTGAGCTTGTTCATGGCAGAAAATTGTTTCATGCGACTTAGAACTGCAGAATCAAGAGGTTTGTCAGGAGCCACACCATCCACTTGAACCCAAGGGTGGCCTGCAAAGATTTTAAAACTGCATATCAGTGACAAAGTCATCAAAATCATATTTGAGATATGATCTTTAGGAAGCTTCAGGATGGAATCATGAGATAACATCCACAACTGTAAGATTCAATGTTATGGGTAAAAATAGAGAAAATTATATAATGCATTCAACTTGAGGAAGGAAGAGTAGCAATTAAATAAGACAAAATAAAACGCAAAAACTAGAAGCAAATTCAACTTGAGGAAGCAAGCGAAACAATGAATACTTTTGGGGAAAAAAAGGTAAATAAAAATAAAAATATTTGAGTAAAATAATCTAAAACTGGCAATTGAAACACACAAGTCATTGGAAATGCACAAAAATGTAGAAAATTTCAGTTGCTAACATTATTTGTAGAGGAAAGGCTGCTGACAATGATATTAAAGTTCTTCCTTCAATGAACAAAACCATGCTATGAATTCAAAGAACTTAAAATGTAGCTTGGTAAGTGAAAAAGAAAATTCATTCTACTCTATAACTCAAATGAAAATCATATTAATCCTGATAGGAGTCTCAATATTATACTAAGCTTAGAAGACTGGGAAAAACTCAAAAGGGATGGTTAGGATTTGAGAATCATGGCAGGTAAACTCATATTAGGCTAGGGAAACTAGAATTTATTATATTTTTGTCAAAAGATGACAAGAAGAATGGCAGCACAGCAGTAGTCGTGGTGGAATTGAGCTTTCTCAATAGACTTAGAAAACCCAGTTCATCCATCATCCAATAATTCGAAAGAACAAAGTTAGGAAGAAATTGCCATCCATTGTGCAAATAATCTGGCAGGCCCCTGTTTATTTCAACAACGTAATAAGGTTTTCCGGTTCAACTCTCTTATCCAATAGAGATAAGAGTGCAGTAATGGATATCCAAGCTATACAAGTTCATCAAAAATATTCCAGTAAGAAAGATAACTGTTTCTTAATAGAAAACAATTATCTGACAAAATAACCCAATGTAAATACTTCACTATCAATTACTGGAAACCCACAGTATAATGATGTAGCAAAAGCTCCAAATATTTGCAATGATTAAACGTGTACATATCCAGCATTAGGAGCTATGACAACCATAAACTAAAGATCTCCAAACAGAACCACAACCACTACGATGGTATTTTAGTTCAAAAATTTGTAAATTTTTCATTGAAGTTCAGAAAATAATGGCAAAGTAGCCAGGATAGGGTTGGAACATTGAAAGCTGTGTTTCAACTTTCAAGTTTTTAACAGCCCAACCTAGTAGAAAAGACAAATTGTTTTTAACACCCCATAGCACCAATGCGTTTCAATGTTAAGAAATGAGGGAAAATGCTATTCAACCTGAATTTCCATCTTTGAATCAAGTGATCTTCGTGTCATAGTAGATAATTAAGCATAATGCAATTGTGAAGACTCACAGAGAACTTCGTGTGCAGTTGGCCGCTTTTTAGGGTCTCGAACAAGCATTCTCCTCACCAAATCTTTTGCACTTTCTGAAATACTTGGCCAAGGATCTGAAGAGAAGTCAAGATTACCATGCAGGACCTCTTCAAATATTCCTTGCTCGCTTTCTATATAATCAAGACAAGGGCGAAGAAGAATAAGAAAAAGAAAGAAGGGGGAAATGGTTATCATCAGTAACATGGAATCATATATAGAGCAACAGATTTAGATTGACAAGATAGATGTAAATTTCAACAAATTCTGAATCTCTCACCGGCCCAGAATGGAGGTACTCCACTTAACAAAATGTAGACAATAACCCCTGCACTCCAGACATCTGCTTCAGGACCATAGCGCTTTCGTAAAACTTCTGGTGCAACATAATATGGGCTACCAACCACATCATTAAATTTTTCACCTGAAAGGATTAAACTATCAGTTCTAAATTAGAGATTAAAAAAAGGGGCTAGCACGAGGCTCCTGCCATTGCGGGGAATTAGAGACTAAAGAGTAAAATTTATAGCATTAAGTATAATAGCTGTGAGTTCATTGAAGTGTCAGACAAGAGTCTGTAGAACAGCAGAAGCAGTGTTAAATCCCTCCGCCTAGAGATCCATCTGCGAGCACACGTAATCACGCATGCAAGTGGAACCTGGGTTATACTGTTGAAAACAGTTTTAAGAAACCAATCACAATGCAACTTAAGGTTGTATAATGGTTTATTATGACAACAAATTTTTGGAATGCCAAATGGTAAACTTAACAGACCAATCTAAAACCAATGATTCAATTTTGGGTTTTACTTTCATGAATCATCAAATTTATTTCATCTTAAAGTCCACCAAATTTTACTCAAGCATAAGTGCATTGATGGTATCTATAAAAAGGCTGCACAATTTCAAAACTGTCTAATCCAGCAGTGAATATATGGTCCTGTTATTTAGAAACAGAATATAATAGTAGACAACCTCATGACTACAAGGTCAAATAAAACAAAGAAAATTCAACCAGTAAACAAAGGAAACCAAGGAATTTATCACACTCAATACAATTAGCGATCTAATGTAATGAACATCACTTTGCCTAGAGAGAGAACCAGCTTTCGCTGGTAACACATATATATTCACAAACCTGGTAGGGAACTTACTAAAATGTGGCTATCTATGTATAATGTCAGGTCCAAACTTGATGTAGAGATAAACATAAAGTGTTTGAAACTTCAATTGGAACCACACCCATTTAATACAAGTCTACTGAGAGCTGAGCAGCATAATCAGATCATCAGAACGTTTTCAAAAAATCTCTAACCAATAAATTACAATGACAGACTACGAAATCAATTATAGGAGCAACATGCACAATACAATACAAAACCATACAAACTATACCTGGCTTGAAGAATATTGATAATCCGAAGTCAATTGTTTTGAGAAGCGAATCCTCCTTCTGATCAACTAAAAGAAAATTCTCAGGCTTAAGGTCTCGATGCATAACTCCCAAAGAATGGCAAGTTTCAACAACCCCAACAATAATCCTAGTAAGCTCTGCAGCCTTTCTTTCGGAATAATGACCGCGCTGAATAATTCTATCGAAAAGCTCACCCCCTGCACACAACTCCATAACAACATGAACTGCCACTGCATCCTCATAAGCCCCTTTAATTGATATAACATTTGGATGCCCTGCCAAGTGGTGCATTATCTGAATTTCCCTCCTCACATCCTCCACATCCTCATCAGATATCAACTTCCTCTTCGCAATCGATTTACAAGCATACTCTTTCCCTGTTGCTTTCTCCACACAAAGAAATGTGGTTCCAAATTGCCCTTGTCCTAATTTCTTCCCCAAACTGAAAAACTCCTTCAAATTACCAGTTTTTGTTTGCAACACTGAATTGATCCGAAGGCCACTAGGCACCCTCTTCATACGTGGGGACTTCTTGGGATTTGCCGGTTTCTCTTGTTTTGATCCCGGCTTCGGAATTGTCACATGTTCTGGTGGTTTGCTTTGGACTGGCATAGGTGATTCTAGGTCTTTCAAGGAAGATTGTGCCTCATTGACAGTTTCACCATTAGTAGTAGAAGCTGTGTCGTCCGGTGATTTGGACCGCCACATTGCAGCCGAAACTGATTGAAAAAAAACATTTTTTGAAATGCTTGGCCCAACACAAGTATTCCCCATATGGTACTACAATCAATTCCTTCACAATACTCCCTCTACTTTCAACATTAAGATCTAATTCTATTCACTAAGATCTGATTTTTCATCATAAACCCAATATCATACTCAAGTCAAACCACCTAAAATTAACTCCAAATTTGTCAAAGAAAATAAATCAAAACCAAAGCTCTAATTATCTAAAATCAAGTCAAAAATTAACTCAAAAATCGTCAAATAAAATAAATAAAAAACAAAGCTCTAATTATGTAGAATGAACTATAATTGATGTTAAAATCAACAAATATAACAAAATCAAGTGATGCCCACTAAAATCAAAATCAAAATCAAAGGTTAGATTGAGGGAGTGAAACGGTAATTGATGGCAAACCCAAAAAAGAGCAAAGATTTATATGTAGCAAGCATAACATAACAATAGAAAATGAAACTCTGTTATACAAGCAGAGAAAACAAAAACAAAAAAAAGAGAACCCAAATGAATTCAAAAAGTCAAAACATCTATTGATCAACGATCAAATTTGATCTACTGAAAAAAAATAAACATAAAAGAACAGAACAGAAGGGAACAGAGTAACCCTTTAATTTCTTCAACAATTCAACGTGGGAAAGTTACAGCGGCCAAGAAAAGTACAAGGAAGATAAGTTAAGATCTTGATGAATACAAAGTGCCAGCTTCAGCTGAGGAAGTGTTTGGGAGGTAAGAAATTTTCGACTAATTTTTGGTTTATATACTTATATATGGCTGTGTGTGTGTGTGTTCAGACAGAATTTTCTTTTCGAATCTTTCACGGAAAACGCGTATGATGATCGGAGGACATGCCAATCCCTACCTCTCGTCTCGTTCTCGCTGTACTTCTTAGAGTGGGTTTTGTCAACTCCTTTCGTATTTGGTCAGTGGTCAAGATATATTTTCCTCTTAATTAATTAATTTATTTATCTATTTAATTAATTAATTCACCTATTCACTATTTACAAGGAAAAGACATCCGTAACCCACTTTTCAACATTTATAGACAGAATTGACTAATTTAACATTAACTTTATAAATAAATAATTATAATTTTTTAAATGACACAATAATTTTTTTATATTATTTCTTCCTATCTCTAATTTTTAATATTTAAAGTATCTTTTGACAATATAAATAAAATACAATAAAATTTGAATAATTTTGTTATGTTTAATAAATTATCTCTTTTGACTAGACCAAAAATAAATAAAAAGTAATTATTAAAAAAATTATATCTTTTGATATGAAAAAAAAAAATTATAAAAAATATATATTTATTGAATAAATTATTAATATTGTCTTTATCGAATAAATTTTTTTTTTTTTTTACTTACCAAAAAATAAAGTTACCTCTTTTGACAAGATTGAAAAAAAAGTTAATTTTGTTAAATAAATATCTCATTGTACCCAAAAAAAAAAAAATCACTATAAAATAAATTATCCCTTTTGATTGCCAAAAATAAAATTATTAATATAGAATAAATTATTTTATTTGAGAGGAAAAAAAATAGTAAAGATAGTAAAAAAATAATAATAATAAATTATATAAAGAGTAGTTATAAGATTATAAATTAAAAAATTGTACATTAATGAATTCAACGTCCTTCTTGTCAATTTTTTTTTAAAGAAATTGAGGAGAAAATTGGAGTGCATACATGGTTTCCCTTTCATAATTATATTGAAAAATAATTTTATAATTTACTTTTTAAGGTTAATTTTTTTATTTCATTTATTGATAAGGACAAGTAAAATAAAAGTATATAAAAAGGAGTGTCAATATCATATCCTTCATAGTGTTGGGAAAAAAAAAATATTAATATTAAGAAGAAGAAAAAAAAATTTAAGTTGCATTCAGATTATCGAATGGACGATTTATGCTCTGGTCATTAGGAATTAAAAAAAAATTGGATAGAAAATAAGGAATGGATGAGACAACGGAAGAAATTGTATATTTTCTTTTTATTGTTCAGTTGGATAGAAGAAAAATCTCATAATTTACTATGTTAGTTAAGAGTGAAGGAAAGAGAATGTTTTAATTAATTTTACCATTATATCCAATAATATTTATAATATAGTAATTTATAAAAGAGAGTATTGTAATTTAAAACTTGTATAATTTATTATATTATTTAATTAAAAACTTCTATAATAGTTCACTTGTCTCCCCTCCTTTCTTCCGCGCATTTTTAAGGTGATGAAAAATTGTAAAGATAATCCTTCATATTCTCCTTTATTTCCTTGTTTCATATTCTCCTTTATTTCCTTGTATATCTCTACAAACAATGGAAGCTCTTTCTTTCTCCTTTATTTCCTCGTATATCTCTATAAAAAATGGAAGCTCCTTCTTTCCTTCGTATTTTCTCCCCGCGCATCTTTCTTATCTTTTTTTTTTTTTTTTTTTTTCTTAGAGCATGCACATAGCTATTCCTTTCTACTGAACATAACATTAAATTTAGAATCAGAGAAAATTTAGTTCAAAGTATCGATTGAATATTTACAAACATACCATGAGTGAGTATAACTATTTTTTCAAAAATAAATAAATCAATTAAGTGAATTTAAATAATTAGTGGCTCATGTTAAAAAAAAAAAAATTTAGTAAATATTTGGAAGTATTATGGACGGTATATCGGGATTTGAAGTTTTTTTTTGTTTTTGTTAATAACAATAGTAATTATACAGGTAGACCATTCAACGTTTATTATATTAAACTTTCTTTAGATTTGTCAATGCTCAATTATACTTTGTCAGTCTTGGCTACTTCTTTTCGAGACATAAGTTGAATTTTTTTTATAAAATGACATTACTATTCATGTATGAAAATTTTTTTATCCTTCCATTTTATGAAAATCTTACTATTCATGTATGAAAATTATAACATTACTAACTTTTAACACTTAAAATCACTTTTCGACAACCAATAGGCGTATTTTTAGGGAGGGCATTGTAATTTATCCCAATAACAAAGATATATAATTAATACTCTAAATAATAATATTTAAATTCTATAAAGATCACCCGTACTTAGAAGAAAGCCAATCACCAAATGTATTTTGCAAGAGTTGAGAGGGTCTTGATTTGTGTTTAAAATTTGGACCCCAAAAGTGTATATAATTTCTTTCCTATTTTAATCGAACAATGACTATAATTAGTTGGGTTGGTCACCTACACCAGTTATATATGTAATTGGTGTGTATATATATTATAATGTGGTAATAGCAACGTAACAAGTGAGGCACAAAAAAGTTGTTATGGTGGGCACATTGGATGATTATTTAAATTTAGTGAAGTGATGGGAAATGGATGGGAAATTAGCAACCAATTAACCATCTGATACGTGTTTCCTACTTTATTTTTGTTTACTCTTTTTATAATATTCTGTTAGTTGGTTCAATTTATCTGTAGAATTAGAACTAATTCGATTTCAAGGGTTTCATACAAAAAACAATAATAAAAAAATAACAATTGAGATCGAACCAAGTGAAGTGGGCATCAAGTGAAAAACAAAGAAGAAGACGAAAAGTGAGCATCAAAACTCAACCAATTTGAATTATACAAGACTATATATATATTTTTATTATTATTTAAAAATGTGACAACTTCCTAATATAAATGATAATTATACAAAGGATATATAGGTTGGGAACTTGGGATTAGATTAGATATTTTGCCCTTGATACATAACCGAACCGAATCGATTTGAAGGGTACAAAATAAAATCAAAACCCCTTCAAAATCGAACAAATTTGAATTTTTTATAACAAGTTTTTTTTTTTGTTTTTTTTGTTTCAATAATTTGGTATTTGCAAGTGGTTTCATGGCTGTCTTACAGTAAAAATAAAATAGTTTTTCATGGTAGAATCATAGGATAATGATTTTAATTAGTAAATTAAGTGAAATTAGAAGTAAGAGATTTCTCTTTATTTTGTTGTGATTAAATGAATAAATAAATATAAAATGTTGATGGATGAATTTTATTAGTGGTCTAAAGTGCTAACAACGATGGACACCGCAATCAATGCCCATGTTGCCGGCCAATCCAAGTAATTGCTTTTAAACAAATGAAGCCAAATGCAAAGAGACTTTTTAAGGGAGACTTTTGTGTGTGTGATACTCTTATTGGATGAGGTGATTTATTTTAACGGGCGCACTTGTTCGTTTATTTAAAAATTAAAATTATTGGGTAATCCTTGTTGCGACTTGGGCTCATTGTCTACATAAATTGGCTCACCTGGATATCTTCCGGACGTGACGCAAGTTCAAGTTATTAGATAATCCTGCATACCTACCCATTTATACCTAATCATTTTTTCATCCGAATTCAATGTGGGACAAATGACCCTTCTTACATTTATTTATAAAATCGCGATAATTATTTAAGGATATCAATTTAACCGGTCTCATCTAGTCCATTTCTATTGGGACGGGTTTAAAATCATCATAATCGAGTTAGGGATGTGTTTGAAACTTTAAAAAGATAGTTTAAAATTCGCAAAGTACCGAATCTGCATTGATTAATAATTATTATATAGATAAATATTATTTTATTAGCTATAATTTTCAATTTTTTTCTTTTATAATATTTTTAAAATTTAACAATGTTTTTGTTATTATTGTTGTTAAATAGTTGACTATACTGCGAAAAAGTTACAAAATTTATCATAAATTTATTCAAGTTTGAATTATTTTTTAAAAAAAATATAAATATCACGATGCCACAAATCGAGTTTGAGAAAGAAAAAAATTATTGATTGAAAGAGTTTGAGAAAGAAGTGTCACTTCCTCAGTTCCAAACCTGTCCCGTTGGCATTCACTCACCGTTAAAAAAAAATAATAAAAATAAAAAATAAAAAATTGTCAATAAGTCTTTTGATTACACATACGACTATTAAGATGCAGTAAATTAATTGATAATCTTGAAGGCAATAATTAACCTTTTCACTGTTATTGGATTAATTGCAAATATTAATGATTTAAAGCTCTTAATTTCTTCAATAAGTATGGATTGATGTGATCTTTTTTCATATAATTGCTTAGAAGCTGACAGGACCATGTCAAAATCTTCCAGCTCGAGTTCATTTAAATAATTGAAATTTCATACAAATCAGCACTCTCCTCTCTCTCTCTATACACACACCCACACACACACACAAACTTAGTCACGCAAGGATGATGTGTAAAATATATTGATTACTTGTTGTGGACGTGCATGTTGGTGGCTCAATAAACTACTTTAGTACTTTTATAGGCATACCTTCGAGGAAACTAAGTGCAACAAATGGGGTACTCAATATTGCATATTTTGATTTTTGATGGTATCATGTGGTTGCTGTGGGTGTAGGATATATAAATATACATACACACGTGGGCGCGCCAATAGTTGCTGCTATGACTTAATTTTATTCCGGCATTATCCAATGCCTTAGTACTTTATTCGTGTTCGAGTCCCCTTAACCAAAAAAAAAAAAAAAAAAAAGAAATCAAATCCTTTCAAGATAACATTATTTTTTATGGAAAATTTGGGATTGTAATGACAAAATATTCATGTGATAAGCATTTTTTTTAGGAGTTTTAAGTACTTTTCTTCCATGAATATTTGTTATATGTTTCATTGCGCATGGTGTGTGTGTGATGGGGATTTAATGCTATAATTGTTGGAGATTAATTTTGAACGTCTGTAGAAATATTTTAGAAGTAAGACTTGTGATCATGTAAAATCCATCAGTAATAACTTTCTTGTATATAATTATATTATTTTATTTTTTTGTCTAAGCAAATAATACGCCTGCCTTATTTTTTTTTTTTGGGACTTTGATCTTTAGATACCACATATTACAATTCTTAATATATTTAACGACGGTGTCAGTAATCAATATTCTCGTCTTATATGGACCGATAATTATTCAAAAAAATTCTTGAAGGTGATCTCAGGAGGTTTTAACTCTGGACGCCATTAAGATTAATAATAAATATTCACTAATTAATGTGGGTCACTTTCTTTATAATTGGTTGGAAAGTAAATGTTCTTAAGCTAACTTTTTATTCTTTATTTCAATCAAAATGCGACCTAGCAACATTTTGATCAAATAATTTTCTGTCTGTTTTATCCTCCGAATGAATCATTTTTTGGTTTTCTGTATTGGACTGCTTGGACAACCTAGTTACTTTTTTGGGGCTGTGACCTTGGGCTGTGGGCCATGGCCCATGTACGTATATAATTATTTTCCTTTTTTAATACATTATTTATTTACCGTAAATTTTTTTTTTTTTTTTTTTTTGATGAATCCTCCTCACAGCTGAGGCATGCAAATACTCGGAGTGTCACCATTCTCCACTATAAAACAATATTAAATGGTGATTTAGTCCCGGCATTATCTAAAATTTTCTCAGATTAAGACTCTATTTGTTTCGATATAAAATATTCTTTTTAAAAAATATTTTTCTCTTTCAGGTAAAATATTTTTTTATTTTTATTTTATCGGTATTTGGCAAAGGTCTACATCGAGGTTAAAATCAAGTCCATCGGACGAGACATGTGAAATAACTTAAATTGATAAATAATTTATTTTTGTTAAATTTTAATATTTTTTTTTTCGTAAATATTTTACCACAATTAAACATTATAAAATAAAAAAAGTATATAATTTTTAAAAAATATTTTACGGCGGAGACTAAGAGTAAGTTATCATCTTCTAGGAACTTTAGTTGTGTCCTCAGTCCTGTCTCAAGCGAATGGGTCAAGTTGTATCCTTTGGGATCAATCTCGTTGTTGAAGTTTCCAAATCCCGATCCAACCACGAAAAAACTATATCCATGTAAATGCATTGGATGGTTCTCTAATCCGATTGAACAAATTGGTTCCTTGGAACACTATCTCTACTGCTTCATTATAATCCAATTAACATTTTTGTCTTGGTTACTATGATTGATAACATGGTACTAGTTGGCACGTTATAGGCAGGGCCGGCCCTGGGCCTGTGGTTGCCTAGGGCCTTTAATTTGTGCCCAAAAGTTGTATTACTAGGTCTCTAAAAAAATTTGGGCCTCCTACGACCTCAAAAAATATTGAATTTCTCAGGACCGACCCTTGGTAATGTAAATCCCACTTGAAATATATTGGTGTCTAAAATTTTGAAGAACTTATATATGGGGATAAATTAATTAAAAAAAAAAAACATTGTGGAGTTGCTATGGTGGAGTTCTACTATAAGCATGCATATACAGTATGTTACTTATAGTTTCCCACTCACACATTGTTGGAGCATTCATAAAAGTCCCTCTGGTTGGCCATTGATAATAGTAGCATTCGACGTTACTGCATACATAGTCATCAAGCATTTGGTTCACATCTCTGTATATAAGGTGGACGGATTCAGGAATTGTCAAAGGAGTCGACTAAAATTTCTTTAGGTAGGCTAATACTAGTAATAAATTATTATTTATTTATTTTTTGAGCTGTGCTAAAATTAGGTATAGTAATTTTTTTTTTTTTTTTCTTTTTTGGGTGGGCTTGAGCACACCCAAGCCCCCCTTGGATCCGCCAGTATCTATATACCAATCTCTATATACCAGTTTCCTGCAACAGGAAAGAATATAACCAATTCAGTTTGTGGGACGAGATTGTATGTGTCCGATGGTGAATTACGAATACTCTAAGAGACCCGACTCCACCCAAAAAAATAACAATAAAGTTTCTTATCGTATGTATGTATTATGTATATATGCTTTACAATTAGCTTGCCTGAGAGCACATCATATGTGTGTGTATATATAGCTTGTTAAGACTATAAATAAATCAGCTACTTAATGACAATATAAATGAATACCAATAATGAAATCTCTTCTCCGTGACTCCATGGCGGGAAAGTTTGGGCTGGTAGAACACCAATGGCAGTGCTCTCAGAGAGTTCCTTGACAGTATTCAAAAAAAACTCAACCATCCTAATTTGACTAATTGGTCTTCTCATAATCGTCAATGTTGGATATATTTATTTATTTATTTCAAAAGTTATGACATAATATAATCACGAGTCATCCTTTCCAACTGTTGAGATAACCACCATTTAGAATAACATTTATTGGTAATGTTATATACAATGTTGTTTCTGTCAATAAATTTTATTCTTCAGCAGAGTCCCATCAAGAGAGACACAACCCATCTGCATCAATATTCTAGTACAATTTTTTGCTACACATGAAGGCATAAAAATAAAAAATAAAATTGTAAATCTATATAAAACTTTTAAAAAATAATAATAATAATCCGAAAAAATCACATGCATTTTGGATATAGCACTGAATTATTACCCACAAAAAAAAAAAAAAAGACCCAATATTACTGTCACAATATTCACAAACCACTAAGCAACCTAAGATATAACTACTTACTTACATATGTAGGCATGCACAAGTGCATACAATACAAAAATATATATATATGTATGTATTTTTGTATATGATGCGCGCGTGTGTGAGAGAGAGAGAAGGGTGGTGGTGGTGGTGGTGGTGTTAGGTTAGGGAGTGAATTGTTCAATGGAGAGATGTTAACTGTGGTCTGGTTAAAGAAAAAATGGGTAGTACAACCCAAAACATTCATACCCCTGTTACCTTAAAAACCATAAACAACCATGCACTGGACCTACCAACTAGGTGACAGAAATCACCACTAATTTTATTTTATGTTTCCATTAGAGGCACAACAAACTGTTATCTTAAAAAAACACATAAATGTTAATCAGTACAACATTAATCATCATTGATTCATTGTTGATGACATGAATTAATTACTTTATACCTTGTGGTCTCCATCTCTGCATCTCATCAAGCTAGAGGTACCATTATAAAAAATTTAAAATTAACTACTCAATATATAAGTATTAACGAGGCTCAACCCGACCCACTTTGAGTTTGGAACAGGTTTGGGCTAAGATTTTGAATGTTAGCGTTGGGTTTGGGTTGAAATATCTATCCAGTTTCGGTTGGTCTTAGGTGGAGTAATTTGAAACTCTACCTCAACCCAAACTAGAACTTAGGTGGAGTAATTTGAAACTCTACCTCAACCCAAACTAGAACTACATAAGGTTTTCAACTCAAATTAAAGCTCAAAAAGAAGAAGATCATATGTCTTACATCAACAAATGGGAATTCCATTAATATTGAAAACCTTATTAGGGATGAAGTAGTTGCCCATTATCACCGCTTTCTTGGCAGCTCACCACCTCACTACCGTGGAAGAGATGCATTGCAGCCTCTTATCACCAAAACAGTTTCCCCCACTCTAATCCCTACACTTTTTGAGATCCCTTCTGACTTGGAGATCTAGTATTGTATCTTCTCTCTCAGCCCCCCGAGACCAAATGGTTTCAATGCCCACTTCTTCCCCATAACATGGCCTGTGATAGGCAATGATATGATCAAAGCCATCAGAGACTTCTTTGTCACTGGCAAGCTTCTTAGAAAGGTTAATAATGCTTATATTGCACTAGTCCCAAAATCCCAAAACCCCTCGTCCCTTAATGATTTTTGTCCTATTTCTTGCTGCAACAGTATATATAAGTGTATTACCAATCTTTTGGCCAATAAACCCAAGCAAGTATAACCTTCCATCATTGACTCTTGTCAAAATGCATTCATTAAGGGAAGACATATTAGGGATAGTGTATTATTGGCTTAGGAACTGCTTCAGGGCTATTATAGGCATCTATCACCACCTGGGTGTGCTATAAAGGTTGACCTCATGAAAGCTTTTGACTCAGTGGGCTGGGAGTTTCTACTGGATGCCCTAGATCTCTTTGGTTTCCCTACTCCATTTGTTGGTTGGATCAAAGCTTGTATCACTTCACCATCATTCACTATATCCCTTAATGGATAATTCCATGGTCACTTTAGAAGGGTTAAGGGACTAAGGCAAGGCAACCCAATCTCAGCCTTACTATTTGTAATAGCAATGGAAATCTTCACAGCCATTACAAATAAGTTTACCTCTGAATCCACAACCGTCAAATATCACTCAAGATTCAAGAATTTGGCCATTTCATACCTTATCTTTGCTGATGATTTACTCCTTTTCTGCCATGGTGACCTTGCCTCTATATCTACTCTTAAGCATGCCCTAGACCACTTCTCTTCCCTCTCAGGAATAAGCACCAACAACCCCAATAGCTTTTTTGTCTCGGGTGTGGACATAAACCTTATTAATAGCATCAAGGATTTGCTAGGGTTTAATTGTGGTTCACTACCCATAAAGTATGTGGAGGTCCCTCTACTGTCCACTAAGCTTAAAGCTGATGACTGTCGTGGACTAGTTGAGAGGATCACAAAAAGAATTAACCACTGGTCATCCAATTTTCTCTCATATGCAAGCAGAATCTAGTTCATCCAAGCAGTTCTCTACAGTATGATAAACTACTGGTCTGGCCTATTCATCCTACCCAAAGCAATAATAGTTGAGGTTACTAATCTTATGAGAAATTTCATATGGTCAGGCACAAAGTATAAACACCCTGGAACAAAAGTGAACTGGATAGGTTGTTGTCAGCCTAAATAATTTGGGAAACTGCCAACATAGCAACTGCTCTTAGGCACATTTGGACATTTACCTCTAATTGCAGGGACAATCTCTCGGCACAGTGGGTTAGATCTCAACTTATTAGAGATAGATGCTTATGGATAATTACAATACCTCAATCATGTTATAGTAATTGGAAAAAAATCCTAAAGCAGAGGAATGGCTAGGTTTATTGTCAAGTCAAAGGTTGGGAATGGAGTAGATACTTTTTTTCTGGGAAGACAATTGGTTCCTAGGGGTCCTCTCCAGAAACTTCACTAAGGAAGAAATTGCCAACTCACCAATCCAGCCAAATCAGAGACTTGCAAGGTTGATCCACAATGGGGAGTGGCTCTTCCCAGACTACCTCATCCAGCACTTCCCTTAAATTAACAATGTTCCTTCCCCAATCTCAAACAACGACTATTGCTTGGATTCCATCACCTTCAAGGGTATTCACATTAAGTCACACAATTGAGTGGTTTGGACTGCACAGTCACCAGAAACCTTGGCAACACTTGATTTGGAACAGTCTCTCAATCCCTATATGCAAATTTTTCCAGTGGCTTGCAGTTCAGAACCGACTCTCCACCCTTGATAGAACAAGCATGAGACATTTCACGGGCTCCAGATTGTGTCATTTATGGGGCCTGGTGGATGAAACCCATGATCATCTGTTCTTCTCCTGCGTTTTTACTTAGCTAATTTGGATTGCTCTCCAAAATAAATGCAGATTTCATATTTCCCCTTCTTCGTGGAGTGACTTGGTGGATCACGTGGCTCTTCACTGGTCAAACAACAACCTGAGAAATTTAGTCAATAAGCTCATGCTCTCCACTACTGTAATACCCCTAATTTTAAAAGGATAGTCTCAGTATTATTTTAAATGTTTTAATTGCCTTTTTATTTATTTACTTGATTATTTGGCTATTTGATTACGTGTTTAATTGAATTGGTTAAATAAATATTTTATTTGCTTAAATATTTTATTTAACTTAACTGAGTGCTTGAATGTTATTTGAATTAGTTGATTTAATTGATGTGTTTTATTTATTTGTAATTAATTATAGATTAAATAATTAAATGTTCATTTTATTATTATTATTTTTTTTATGAATATGGTTAGTAATAATGAACCAACCAATTAGGTCACATGAACTACTTTGATAGGATGTTTAATAGGTAAGGATAATTACCCATGAATAATTTTATATATAGATATATATATATAAAAGGAAAGTAATTTATTAATTAATATTATTGTGACTTAGTATTAATAATCTGATGTATATATTTTTATATTTGTATTATAAGAATATACATAGGTTATATACGTACATATTTTTAGTTACTTGTGGATAGTTTTATATATATATATATATATATATATATATATATATATAATGAAAGTAATTAATTAATTAATATTATTGTAACTTAGTATTAATAATTTAACGTATATATTTTTGTAATAAGGATATACATAGATTATGTACGTAATATATTTTTAGTTACATTTTTAATATTTTAATTTTATTATTTTCTTTTATTAAGTTGACTTGTATTGGGAAAATGATTAGGTCATTTTATTTAGCCTATAAATATATGTTAGTAGAAGGGGGTTAGAAATTAAATCACGTAGTATATTTTGGAGGAAAAAGGCAGAAAGTTTAGAGTGAGAAAGAAAGAAGAAAAAAAAAAGAAGAAAAAGAGGAAGAAGGAGGTTAGGGTTTTTATCAAAATCCTTAAAGCAAGTTTTTTTCTTCTCTTATCCTTTGATTCAGATTATATACATGTTAGATTAGTTCCAAGATTATTTAATTAAATTAATTGAACTAATTGCATGATTAAACTGAAATTACAGTGTATGTATATATGTAATGGGTTTGTGTATATGCTTGGTAATTTGGACAAATTGATGCATGATGTATGTTCTACAATGTTTAAATAATATTTATGAACTGAGGTGGAATTATTGAGACGTTCTGGAAGGTTGAACTGTTATTAAATCTGTTTTAGTGATTTTAAATTGTTAAATTAGATTTATGGAGGATTTAAAA
The DNA here is from genome assembly GCF_030987335.1 of Cornus florida. Lineage (NCBI taxonomy): Eukaryota > Viridiplantae > Streptophyta > Magnoliopsida > Cornales > Cornaceae > Cornus > Cornus florida. The sequence goes on along the minus strand of NW_026775578.1, from coordinate 33,554,195 downwards.
AACATAATTTAAGTACACACGTTAAGTATGAAATTTAATTAATTTAAAAGGTTAAATTAATTAAACATGGTCGGCTTAAAATATTTGGTTTAAAATAAATTTGATCAGATTGTGGAGGAGTACAATTATTTTAGATGCATGTTAATTTTTATGAGATAAATTCAATGCATGCTACTTAGAATTGTTATAGTTTGCTCAATTAAATGCAAAGGAATATTTGTATGATTTATATCATGCTATATATGGATTTATTTGATGTGATATCATAACTGTAACATCATTTATGGATTGTATGCATTATGTGCACCAATATGGGATGGTGGCATATTAGGGATTAATTAACTAAAAACTTTAGGTCCTACCTATTCATGTATAACGAAATGGATTAACTAAAATGTTAAATCTTACATATTTTCATGTCAAGTCAACTGAATCAGTTGAATGACATACTGGATTTTTATTTTACGTTTGGATATGATGGATTATATATATATATATATATATAGTTATACGCCATGATATGAGTTTGAGTCTCGGGATCATTGTGATACCCCTCAATTCTAGAGCCACGGGTGATCAAGTCCGAGTACAGATCCGAGGGATACCAAATAATTAATATGTAAACAAGCAGAAAATAAAAATAGAGTTAAAAAACTTAATAATAATATGCTGGAAGAAAACTAAAATAAGAATCCTCAGACTTTAATTAATAAATTAATATAATTTTAAACCGTACAACTCGGGAATCCACCTAGTGGACCCCTAATCCCAAAACCTTGAATAAATTTACATAATTAAAAACCAAAATTAAAGTAGAAAGGAAATCCTATGTAACCGGAAGAGTGAGTGTCTGTATCTGCATCAACACGATCAAGCTCTAAGCCTGGTACTGTCCAACACCTGCAAAATAATAGAGTGGGTCAGGCCCACATGCAAAACTGATCTACTACGATCCAAACAGTAATCCGATACGCAGATACATCCTAGGAAGACTCAACAATATCTAGAGTAGTCCATATATGTATATATAGTATACACTATAGGACGCTCGTTAGTCCAGTAGGTCTGTCTCAGCCTGAATAGAAGGTAACATGCAAATACGCACCCTAAGGTGGGCATGAATGCCTAGACCTACCAGGGGACAACACCTATGTCCAGTTATTCATCCTAGGCGATATACGCGCCCTAACCATGGTCTTGAGACTCAGGCTCATACCATGGCACATATAATCAATGTATAAAGTCCGTACTCCTCCTAATACAGAATATCATTCATCTGTGTAGTGGTCTGATATCTGTATAAAAATAAATCCATTCTAAAACTATAGTAGATCATTCAATTCACAATTGATATGACACATGTAGGTGATAAACTTAACCTTTATGGTTAATCCATACCTGAATCCAAATTGGGTCGGACTTAGTGTTTTGAACTAATCCATTCCCAACATAGGTAGGTCTTAGTGTTTTGAACTAAGCCATTCCTAATATGACACCGTCCCATACCGGTTCATATACATCTATATAAGTGGGACTTAACCTTTTTATGGTTAATCCAACTCATTCCAAATTAGGTAGGATTAGTGTTTTAACTAATCATACCTAGTATATCACCGTCCCATACCGGTACATACAATCCTCCAGTTAACACAGTTGACAGAAATAGTAGAATTAACTATCAACGTATTCCAAAACAATCATAAGTATAGTTTAACATGTGTGTCACTAAACTATGTCTCCACTGAAAATTCAGAATCCAAGTTTCAGTCTATTAAATTGATAAAACAGGTTTATGCAATTTTGCTTATCCAAACAGTACCCTGACTGATGCACTTTATGTACAGATTTAAGCATCAGTTTAACCCAACTAAGCATACACATTATTGAATAAAAACATGCTTAAAACACAGTTGTAAAACATAATCCAAAACTTAAGACCATGCAAAAGCATCAAATCTCCTCCAAACAGTGTCCTAACAGAGATATACAACAGATTTAATTGTCCGTTAATTCCAACCAAGCATACCTATAATTCAATAACAGAATGCTTAAACCTTAGCTACACAACATAATTTAAAACTTAGGGTCGTGTACAGGCATCAGATTTCTAAAACAGTCTGCACTTCAAATCAGTGGTTTAATCTTTCACATACAGCCCTTGTTTAAACTTATGTTAATTCTATCATTTATTCTATAATATAAGCTTGCTTCTCCATTATTTTATAAGTCCTAAGCAGTATATTACATCATTCAATAGCCTTTAAATAGTTTTAGAAACTCAGATTTAACCAACCAGACCATTTAAAACTCAGTATACATGATATTTAAGAGAAAGAGAAGGCTATGTGTTTCAAAGAGCCTTCTCCAAATAAGCAGAGCCTTCTCCACTCAAGTAGAGGCTTCTCTAAATAAGTAGAGCCTTCTCCAAATAAGTAGAGCCTTCTCCAAATAAGTAGAGCCTTCTCCACTTTAAGTATACATCTGTTCTTCTTCTGTTGTCTTCTCCGACTCCGGTGGTTTCCAGTCATTGAACTTAGTTTTATTTCAGGTTTTAAGATCCCATCCACATCCAAAGTAATCACAAGACAGGGTTATATAAACAAGAATTTAATTAAACATCAGTTTGTAATGCAACGACAATCAGTTTGCAATCTACCGCTTTCCTTAGACTTATTTTGCTCCATTCTTATGCTTAATCACGGATTAATGTTTTCCACAGTATAACGGATTTATTCCAGACCCAACAACAATTTAAAACAGCCTAAACAAAGTTCCAAGAACCTATACAGACCAAACAGTGCACAGAATCAAAATTTGGTGCGTTCAATTGAGAGCAGGCTCATTCAAAACAAAGAGCCTGCTCTATTTTTTCCAAAAGAGCCTGCTCAACTAATCTAGGAGCCGGCTCCTAGATGCTAGAGCCGGCTCCACCTTCCTTTGGAGCCGGCTCTAAGGTAGAAAGAGCCGGCTCCTCATCTTCTTGGAGCCTGCTCTTCTCCCCTTAGTGCCGTCGTCCGTTCTGCTGCTTCTTCTTCGACTGTGGTGTTTTCTAGACCTCTGTAAGGTTCTTAATGGTTGTTCTAGGGTTCAATCTTAATTATAGGGTACTCTTAACCCACTGTTATGCAACCACGATCTGAACTAGACACAAATCTTACGGGAACGATTACATAACTTCTGATAGCAACTTTAGACAACTTACAACAGATTTATTTAGTAAAACTCAAAACTGTTTTAAAATCTTGTTCTAGGGATTAAACTCATTCTCAGAATAATTGTAAGGCATCCAATCTTATTACTAATCTCATTAAAACAGGCTTAAACGTAAAAGACACAGATAGCAGAAAATCAACCAGTATGCAAAACAGTTAACTCACTGAGATCAAATAAATTCATATCTGCATGGAAAACATGTTATTATGTTTGTGTCAATCCGTTTTATCTTTTATTAAAACCCTGAAGTCTAACCAGGTATGCACAGAACACGAATTAAGGGGAAAGAATAGAACAGAGACTTGCCTGAAATTTCAGAGTTTGAAACTGTAAATCACCGTCTCTGTAATATGTTTGGTTCCTAAATCGCAAGTCTGCTCCTCCAGTGCCTTGGTTCAACCCAAAAACACCTCTCCTTCCTCCTTCTTGGTCCAAACTTAATCCAGACCAAAACCTAGACCTCCTCTTTTTATCTTCCTCTCTGTCTCTCAATATCTCACTGTATCTTTGTTCTACCGAAAACCTACGTTTTGTGTTGTATTGTTTTAAACCCTAATCCACTGTAATATACATATATATAGGTTTAGACATTAAACCCTAATCCATATATAACCCGGCCCATATGTAAACCTAGGTTACAAATCAATGACGGCTGCTTATGAAAATTATAAACCCAATGAAAAGCTATATAACAGTCACGTTGAGAACCAACTAAATCAACTATCACAAAATTAATCCAATTAAAATAATTAAATAAAACAATTAACTCAATCAAATTATTCAAGTAAATAATTAAAACAAATCTAAGTAAATCATTTATTTAAAAATAAATACACACTTAAACAATTAAACAAACCAAAACACATAGCTCGCATATTAAAAATGCAATAAAACTCAAAATTATCAAAATTAAATTCCCATTCTATCCTTTTGAAAACTAGGGGTATTACAATCATGGTTAGGGTGTGTATATTGCCAGGGATGTGTAGCTAGATATAGTGTAGTTGTGTACCCTGGTAGGTCTAAGCACTCATACCCACTATATGTGCGTTTTGCATGTTGCCTATTATTCAGGTTAAGATAACCCTATAGTCTAGTGAGGTTCCTTTAGTATGTGTGTGTGTGTTTATGGGCCTGACTCACAGTTATTTTTCAGATGTTCATCAGTTCCAGGCTTAGGGATTATTTGTGTCGAGCAAAGACGATCTATTCACTCATCCGTCTTAACGTAGGATTTCCTTATTATTGTTTTAGTCAAATATTATTTTATTTCAGTTGGATTTTGGATTAGGGGTCCACTAATGGATTTTCAAGTTGTAATTGTAATTAATTACTGGTATCAGAGGATTTTGTTATTGGAGGTTTATTATTGGATTAATTATTTTAGTTTCTTTCAGTTTTATTATTTATTCGTAAATCTATTTTGTATTCCGTGCTTGTTAAATACTTTAATTGTTTGATATTCCATCGGGTTTGAGCTTGGGTCTGATCAAACCATGTCTCGGAGTCGAAAGGTATCACAACTACAATCAACAGGATTTGGCAAGAACGCAAAGAGCGAATCTTCAAAAATAAAAAAAGCAATCAAGTCATAATCTTTAGACAGATCACTGATTTGGTAAGGCAAAAGCTACTAACTACATTGGTTAAAGACTCACTGTTTGCAAGAAGGTTGAAGCTTGAATTAGATTTGCCGGCATTCATCAAACCACCACCTGAGCCGGTGGATCGAACTGATTAGGGTTTCACACCCTTTTGCTCTACACCGGTTGTGGGTATGCCTTAGACGAGAATAGTTTAATTCGCCCCAGACTAGTATTGTCTCTGTTGTTATACTGGGCCTCCTTATGAACTTGTTACTTGTGGATTGTACAATGTTTTACGAGTGGGCTGTCCACGGTTTGTGGGCCTGTCACTCTTTTGATTTTCTTATGTAAATATTGCAGTAATTTATAAAATCATCCTTACTTTTTTTTAAAAAAAAAAAACTATATAATCCATGTCCAACCCAAATGATCTATGTATTTCTAAATAACTTTTTTTTTTTTTTTTTCCTTGACAAATTAGGAGGTGGGTTATTCAAACATGGCCGCGCCCACTCGGGAGCTGTACGTTGTACCAACTAGGCTATTGAGTAATGTCAGTATTTCTAAACAACCTATGACGTACTAAAATACACTCATTTCGGTGATGAATCTTTTACGGCCTTTGATGCATTTGAAAATCTATTAAAATTAGTAATAAAAAAAGAATAATTATTCTATGGACTTGATCTTGGGTCATACCACGAGTTACTTTATGCCACATTAAAAACAATCGAATTTGGAGTTGTATTGGGTCATGCTCACTCCTTTGCAACTAAAATATTGTTGAAATTTCTAATTGTTTTGATATTTGAATACTGCATATCTAGTTTTACTTTTATATTTAATTATTAAATATTTGTGATAAGGTTTTTTCACTCTACAATTTTACTCATGATCCTTTTTTATTTTCCAAATTGAGTCAAATTTAAGCTTTGGGTTATGGACTTTGATCCTCTAAATTAAATATTTTCTAAGTTATCGTAAGTTAAATTTCATACAGATTCATGACATTTAAAATCTATTACTTGCTTGTGTTAAATCACGTCAACTAATTAAAAGAAAGTTTTAAAACAGCACCGTTTTGAGATAAGAAAAATTTACAAAGTTTAAAAACTGTACCGTTTTAAATTAAGGTAAGTTTACCATACTTTAATGACGTTATTTCTCCCTTTATCTTCTTTAAAAAAAAAAAAATACTCCGTCACTCTCCCCTTGCTCATTCCCACTATTGGGGGAATATTTCGCTCCAAAAATGAATGTGCTTTGCCATGGAATTAAAATGGACAAAAATGTGATTGCAAGACATGCAACTTTTACTACAATAGTAATGATTGGAAACAAGGGCGGTCCTAGGATTTCTCGTTGGGGTGGGCTAATATTGGGCTGAGTTGACTTGGGCTTGATTGGGTAGACTAATATATAGAAAAGATAAGAGAGAACATAAGGTTAAAAGAGAAATAGAGACCATGGGACTTGTTTAATATAGGAATAAGGAGAGAATAAGGAGAGATAACGACGTTAAACATACTTAGAGTATGGTGAATTTTTTTTAATTCAAAACGGTAGAGTTTTTAAGCTTTGGTAAATTTTACTTATCTCAAAACAGTGCAGTTTTCAAACTTTCTTTAAATTAGTTGACATAGTTTAACACCAGCCACATATATATTTTAGATGTCACGTGTCAATTTATAAAAAATTCAATTTAAAATAACTTAGAAAATATTTAGCTCAGAGAATCTAAGTTCATGGGTTATATATGTATATTTTTTTTACTCTTTAGGGTTCATATTGGTTAATCTCAAATTGACTCCAACCATGTATCTATCTGCCTGAGTAATTTATTTTTATTTTTTTTCAGTTTCTCTATCGCAAATTGCAAACCATGCATGTACTTTAAATAATTTTTTCTTTCCCTTCTCGGCTTCTCTCCCTAACATGTCCTTAAATTCCGAAACTACCCTTTTCCATTTTAAACCCAGGTCCCCTTCCGTTCCCCCAAGTCCCTCCGTCGTGTTACGTTGCAGAGCTCTCTCTCGTCTCTCTTTTTATCTCTCTAGAACAGTATATATCTCTAAGATTCGTCAATTCCAATCCCACCGACCTCAACCATGACTCTGATGACTCCTCCACCATTAGATGTAATTGTTCTCTCTCTCTCTATCTATCTCTCTCTCTATTTTCATTTTTATGTATACACGTTTACTATGTTTACTCTTTTGATGTTTTTCGCTTTCGTTCACTACTTTTTCTCTCTCGTTAAATTATATCCAATTCCGATCTTTAAACAATTCGTTTTTTAATTTTGATTATCGACCTAAATTGTAAGATTTTCTCGCATAAATGGCTAACTTTCTAGGGTTTTGATTGATAAACTTATCGATTTTATCAGATCCAAAATCTCATTTTGGCATTTGTTTTTGCAGCAAGAGGACGATGAGATGCTCGTGCCGCATTCGGATTTTGTCGCTGAAGGCCCCCAACCCATGGAAGGTATTGCTTTTTATTTATGTCGTCTGAAATTTCCATATTTTATGCTCCTGCTCAGCTTCAATAGAATCAAGACAATAGATATATATTAGCAATATATTAACTTGATTGTCGCATTTTGATGTTTTTGTTTTGATTTTGTTTTGTTGTTGGCAAAATCATTGTTAGTTACACCAGCAGAAACTGCTAATACAGTAGATGCTCAGTCAGTTGATGATCCACCATCAGCGCGGTTCACATGGACAATTGATAACTTTTCAAGGATGAATACTAAGAAGCTCTACTCCGAAACTTTTTATGTAGGAGGATACAAATGGTATTTTGTTTCTAAACTCTTTCTAGATTTGGGTTGAATCAACGCTGCAGCTTGTTTTTGATCATTCTGATCCGCCTTTAAGATTTTTGTTGTGTTGTATGGTGGGTGGCAGGCGAGTGCTTATATTCCCGAAGGGGAACAATGTGGACCATTTGTCAATGTATTTGGATGTTGCGGATTCTGCAGCTTTGCCATACGGGTGGAGTAGATACGCCCAATTCAGCTTAGCTGTGGTCAATCAAATCCATAACAAGTTCACGGTGAGGAAAGGTACGGTGTTTATGTCATTTTCGTATTTACCGTTCTAGGAAGACTATGTAATTTGTTTTAGGAATTTCTATATATCCTGTATACATGTAATTAAAATTTTTACGCACAACATAGCACAAGACAAATTTTTGTTGGCAGAATTTGTGCTTATTTGTTGCTTTACGTTATTACAAGTTATTGTTACCTGTGCATTTATTTTCTACATTAAGTTTTTATTATGTGTAAATTATTATCTTTCCGCACCAAGTTTCACTGCATGTTAGTGGGTTCCTATCCCAGGTAAGAAATTAATTTGAAGTTTAAAGAAAGTTGGATCATAATATATTTATATGATTAATATGTATATCCATATATACACAGTTATTTACAAATGTGTGCATTTAGCTAGCAAAAGAATGTGAAAGACTTGATATCTGACATACTAGACTTATCTTGTCATGGAATGATTTCTTTATCATCATTGTCGTTGTCATCATCATCCTCCTTGCCTCAGTCCTAATCAAATGGAGTTTATGACATTACACTCTTCCTTAGTAGGAGCTACTACTCATATTAGGAGTATAGTATTTAATTTCTTGGGATATTTTCTTATTATTTTTATCCATGTTAGTTCTGGTTTGCTTCTTTCCTCTTATCTTCTATCTTTACTAGTGTTCTTTACGTATTGATGCACTGATGGTTTATGTTGTAAATGTTCTTACCACCTAAGCTTACTTTCTCATAATTTTCCACTAATAAGCGTTGCTCCTAAATTTCTCTAATTCATTGATTATTTATCCTCCCTCTTTTAGTTATTGCTATCATCTCTCTCAATATTCTCATTCAACAATATAGGTACTACCTTTTTTTTTTTTTTTTTTTTCTTGAATTACTTTGACTAACCCTCAGGTTTTTCTTTATTTCTCATGGATTACTCTTGTGAAAGAAAATTGGTCAACCTCCCTTGAATGACCTCCCTGCTGTTAGTTGACCGTTGGGCACTTTAAAAGTCGATTAATTTGAAAAACTAAAATGTCAAAACTACCCTTTTGTTGCAAAATGACCAAACAAGCCTTGCTCAGTCTTTTAATCTTAATACTGTGGACCTTTATACCCTCACATATCCATAACATTACAATGAGTTTACAGATTTTCTCTCTCATCAGAAGTTGAAGGAAGATTTTTTTTTTCTCTCTCTCTCTCTCTCTCTCGTTTTACGTACTCTCTTTCTATTTGCACCTATTTCTCTCGGTTTACAGTCTCTTTTTCTGCACCTCTCTCTCTCTCTCTCTCTCTCTCTCTCTATCTCTCTCTCTCTCTTTGGGCACCGACATAGTCCTTGGCAACATTGGTTCATTGATTGGTAAAAGGAAATTGATTAACAGAAAATTTTGAATATTCTCTACAAGCGTCCAAAATATGTACTACTTATTTTGATTTAATGGTTAAGCTATTTGTAAAATATTTAATTCTTCATAAATTATGCAATCAAAGGGTGGTTTTCAGTGTTTCTAACATAGTTGTTAAAGGATCAACGCGCACTAAGGCGCCAAAGGTCTTCTAGAGCCTAAGCGCAAGTCGCAATATAAGGCGTGAGCCTAATTGAAGCAAGGCGCTTATGTAATAATAGTGCATATTAATTGTTAGTATGCAACACAAACTTGTTAATATCAAATCACGATTTTTTTCTTCAGCATATCAAGTCAATGGAATAGCTAAATCAACGTTCATATATCTTTTCTATTTGCATATGAATTCAATAAATGTCCAATTGCAACAATTCAAGATATGCGATACAAATATTATAAAATTCTCAAAAAATTCTATTTTGTTATTTGCTCTTTCATATGCATATGCATTAACAAAATTAAACGTGATTACAAAATCTGAAACAATAAAAGACTAAAATCATGCAAATTTTAAGCATATATTATCATATATATTCGGTATCAAGCTATGATATAGAACATTTTAATTTAGTAGTCACTAAATAAAAAAGAAAATGATATGAATAAATGATTAAAAAATAAAAAGGCTCTTTTTTTTTTTTTTTAGACTAAAGCCTACCAAAAAGCGCGAGCCTGAGGGCTTTATGTGAGCCTTGTTGAAGTGGCTTGGCCTATACTAGGTTGAGGCGCTCTAGCTGAGCCTTGGCTAGCCCGGGGCTTTTTTGGAACCTAGGCGCGCCTTTAACAACTATGGTTTCTACAAATTTGCCCTCTATTTAATTTAGTGGATTACCGGAAAATCAGCAAAGATAGTTTGATATAAATGAAACTTAATTGGGCAAATCGATCATTAACTAAGAAAATCTTAAATTACATTTTCCTTTTACTGAAGAGAAATAAAGAAAGTTTACAAATAAGACATTAATCAACTAGAGTTTCATAAGGTCAAGTAGTTATTGACTATGCTGTACTTCCCCATAGAATTTGAAAAAATAAAAATAAAGATCCATCTGGTTACTGAGAAAATAAAGTTCAGGCTTTTCTTTTTCGAGTTTACATTACCCTGACAGAGCTCGTGAGAGTAGGGCATGGTTTGGTCCTTCATTGGTATAGACTATGCTGATCTTCTCTGCAATCATTAAATTGCAATGATATCTTCGGTGATTTCGAACAAAGGTGATGATGGTAGTATTAGGGTTACAAAAGAGGTGGAGTGATGATGTTAGTATTAGGGTTTCTGAGACTAAGGGAGACGAAGGGTTGCATTTGTGAGATGGAGTTAGTGTTAGGGTTTGTGAGATTGTAATGTAGAGAGAGAGAGAGAGAGAGAGAGAGAGAGAGAGAGAGAGAGAGAATGTCGTTTTTGAGATGGCGGGATATGATGTCAAATACATCATATCAAGGGCAAAAAAAACTTTTCCTTGAATAGGGTTTATTGTGTCAGCTTGATGCATGCATTAGGGTAATTAAATAAAAGGATATAATTGTAAAATCCAGTGTACCATTAAAAAATCTAATGCCTCCTAACTCTGACAGGGTGTGAGGGTTATTTTTTAAAAAAATTAATGCGTGGGTAATAATGGAGAACCGAGAACCTAAGGGGGTGTTAGAGTAATTCACCTTTTTTTAGTAAATAAAATGGTCAACATTTTGCTCCTTATAAGATAGGTGGCCTAGTAATTATTCTATTGAATTTACTTTTTAACCTATTTATACCAGTCCTATTTGTTATATGATGATCCATTTCTCCATCTTTTGTATTATTACTACTAAATGCTGAAAATGGTTATTTTGAGTAATCCTTTGACCTCGAATGGTTATTTGTCCATCTTTCGTTGGATGGACTGCAGTTGTAGGAAAAATCTTGACCATCTGCATCTTTTTGTGCTGCTTGAATAAAATTACTGAGTGTTGGGGTTTTGTTGATGGCTGCATATGAATAAAACAAATCTAGAGGCAGGAATGTTAACCTGGCAATTTTGTTGTAGGTATAAATCTTGCCTCCCTTCTCTGCAAATAAACAGTAAAAAGAATAAGTGGATAGGGCTTGGAACCATTAGATATGAAAATGATCCACCCTAGTGTCATTTGCCTCTTTTTACTATGCAAATCTGCAGTCACATTCTGCACATGATTTAAATTAGAAATTTAGTGATTTTTTGGTGTTATGTTAAACTAAAACTGCTACTTGGCTAAGCAATTTGGTGTTATAAAGATAAATATAAATGGAACAAAGAAACAAATTATGAAGCATGAAGTGATGAAAACCCAAAAATTTATTAGTTTATTGCGAAAGCATGAAAAGAACATTGCTGGAACGTCAGGATTTATCCATGTAGAGCATTAATAATGATTTAACTGATTACAGTCCATCAAAAAGATGTTATAACTTGATCTGTACTAATAAAGAAAATTGTAATGAATTTGGGATTAAGCCAAAATTGGAATGCCTTTAACTATCTTGTTCCTTGTTGCACTGTGTATGAAGTTGGAAACAATATGGATGTTTTCTATGTGTTCCAAAATAGGAAGTTTATATGTTTCATTTTCTTATCATTTGTGGATGTCAGGTGACCTTAGTTGTAGAGTTGTACTCACACCAGGAACACTAAGAGTGGACTTATCATGGTAGAGCAGAGCAATGGTTCTCTAATCCACACAAAGGATGTTAGGCACCCAGGCGTCGCTCAGGCATTGCATAGGCGAGAAAATAGATGTTACTGATTAGATATCTGCTTTTTTACGTTCACCATAAAGCATAAACCTGCTATGCAGATTAGTTTCCTACACATTGCATTTCATTTCTAAACCGGCTGTCATCACTCTTTTCCACAGTGTACTGTTTTCATCATTACACTGCCATTTTCCCAGCAATGCTGACTAAGTTTTGTGAATGTTCTAATCTCCAGCGCCTCCTCACTTTACAAATAGTATCTCTTTTGTCAGCTCAGGTTGATTCTAGTCTAGTCTCCCTTGCTTGTGCCTGTGGTGATAAAGCTGAAAAGAATCTCAAATTCTTACAAACAAACAATGTGACGAGCCTTGAGAGGATAGTGTGTATAGTTCCTGATTATGCTTCTTGTGCACATGGGTTTAATCCCTTTTGGTGCTTTCTTGATACTCTTTCACGTACCAAATGGAAGAAGAGAAAAAAGCTTGTGTGATTATGGGTAACTAACAGTTGCTTATGCAGATAGTGAGATTTTAAAAAACACGCCCTTTCTCTACTCTTTTAGTTATGGGTAATGCCGAAATTGTCTATTACTGAAATACGATTTCATGTTGAATGGTATGGGATTTATTTTTAAATTAAAAATATTCAGGTTAGGATTTGCCCCAATAAATGCTATATTTAATTCAAAACTGATTTTGGCCGTGATGCATTGCAGTGTGGTTACTAGACGGTGAATTTTTTAATTGTTTTTGTTTGATGTTTGGTAAGCAGGGAAGGGGGCATTACTTGTTCATCAATAGATAGGCAGATAAATAAATAAGAAATAGGGGAGGGGGAGGTTGTGGAAAATTACAGTGGAAAAACACTATTTATTGATGTTTTAATATATTAAAAAACATGTTATTGTTTATGATGCAGTGCTTGATAGCTAGATGTTGACTTTTCTTCTTATACCCCTTTTCCTATTTTTACCTTATCTGTATGTTTTATATGTTGAAAGCATAGGCAAGGGCCTAAGCTTGACATCCACCGGTCTTCTAGGTGTTGCCTATAACCTCTGAACTTGTGTGGTTGAATTACTACTTCTGTAATAAATGTGATACCATTTACTATGCAGACACCCAACACCAGTTCAATGCACGAGAAAGTGATTGGGGTTTCACTTCATTCATGCCTCTTAGTGAACTATATGATCCTGGTAGAGGCTATCTTCTGAATGATACTTGCATTGTTGAAGCTGATGTTACTGTCCGTAGAGTTGTTGATTACTGGTCACATGACTCAAAAAAGGAGACCGGCTACGTTGGACTTAAAAACCAAGGAGCTACTTGTTACATGAACTCTCTACTCCAGACACTGTACCATATTCCTTATTTCAGAAAGGTTAGCAAATTCTCTCTACTTCCCTCATTGATGTTAATTCATGATGAATCTGCTATCCGTAACTGTTGATTTCAGGCTGTGTATCATATGCCGACAACTGAGAATGATATGCCATCAGGGAGCATCCCTCTGGCGTTACAGAGTTTATTCTATAAGCTCCAGTATAGTGACACGAGTGTATCAACTAAAGAGTTGACAAAGTCATTTGGATGGGACACGTATGATTCTTTCATGCAGCATGATGTTCAAGAACTAAATAGGGTTCTTTGTGAAAAGCTTGAAGATAAAATGAAGGTATAATATAGGGGTTTAATTCATCATACAGTTAAAGCTTTATTGCTCATTTGCAAGGTTTGATTGAATGTGGTCTTACTGGCTCAGGGTACTGTTGTGGAGGGTACAATACAACAGTTATTTGAAGGACACCATATGAACTATATTGAATGCATCAATGTGGACTACAAATCGACAAGAAAGGAGTCATTTTATGGTACTTGTTTTAGATTACTGTCACATGGCCATATTATCTGAGATGGATTTTGTGTGCCTTACTGACTAATATGTGTTTTTGAACTTAGATCTTCAGCTTGATGTGAAAGGCTGTAGGGATATTTATGCTTCTTTTGACAAGTATGTTGAGGTGGAACGTCTTGAAGGTGATAACAAATATCATGCTGAACAACATGGATTACAGGTTGGATTCCCTATAAACCTGCTGACTTAAATTGTCAACTTTAGATTATTTCTGATAGAATTTTATCTTAATCAACATAGTGGTCGGTACAATATTTTGAGTGCTTGATTTAGTTGAGCTAAGATATTTACTACAATTGGGTGATTTATTTTATTGCTATTATTGCTGAGTAGTTTGTTGTTTTTCTGTTTTCTGTTTCTAGGGCACGATTTCTGAGTACAATAGTGTGAATATCCGTCTCTAGACGAAATGCTAAGATATATTTACCTTTTCAGGATGCCAGGAAAGGTGTTCTTTTCATTGATTTCCCCCCTGTCCTTCAACTTCAGTTAAAGCGGTTTGAATATGATTTTATGCGGGATGCGATGGTAAAGGTTGGTAACTGAATCATTAATTCTTGGATATCGTGATGCATATTTTAATATTGTGCACAATTTGCATTGCCTGTTCAATTTGGTGAGCATTTGTGTTGTTTATGCTACAAAGTGCATTAAGTTTTACAATTTGAATTATCTACTGTCTTGCTTTGTTTGTGAGCTCTTATGCACAATTTTTACTGTTATAAGAAAATATGATTTACCTGACCATATTTGGTAAATACAACAAGATGAATCATGGTTTGACAACACAATTTTATACATGCAACAATGCAAAAAAAAGTTTGGAAGTATTGGATAGGGTGTTTCATCTCTGAAGGTCCGTGTGGCCTTTTTTATTTTTTTCTTTCCCCTTCATTTCTTTGGGTGAATGGGCTAGTATTGTTCAAGGCATGCAAGGTAGACTGTATTTGAACAAATTATATCGGTGCGTTAAGTTTTACAGTTTTTTTTTTTTTTTTTTTTTTCTTTCATTGGCAAGAAACACAGACACACCACTCACACACCCACTTTGCCGCTTTGGGAACTCGAACCCTCACCATCCACTTTGGGAGGTAGAGGAGATACCACTAGGCCTCAAGGGCCTTGGTAAGTTTTATAGTTTTGAGTTTCTTTCATGTGTTAGTTCTTACTTATTCACAAATTTCCATGTTACAAGGAAATAATGATTTACTTTTCCATATATGGTGAATAAAAAATGACGAGGCATGCTTGCACAAATCCAAGCTTATACGTGTGGCAATGCAAATAAGGTTTTAAAGTTCTCTTAGAGGGGTGTTTTATCTGTGACAGTTCGTGTAGCTTTTTGTTTCCTTGGGTGAATGCATTTGTCATGTTCTTTACATTGCATTGAGGATTAACAATCTATTCAGTCTGGAAATTTTTCTCTTGCCATATGCATTATATATGTTGGTCGTTGAGCATATTGAAATGAGGATTGCTCTCTCATTTCCAATTGCGTCTTATTTATTTGTTTGATTTTTGTCCATATTCCTTGTTTCTGTGCTTATATTTTTCATGTTTGGGCAGCACCCAAATTGTTGTTTCCTTTTACCTTGTGTCTCACCTAAAAGTTCAAAGATAGCGGGCGTATAATAAGCTGAGAGAATCTAGAGTTGATTGCACTAGTTTCCTTTTCAAAATTAGTTCTTTTAAGCTGTGAAATTTTTTGGATGTTCTGTTTTCAATCTTGGTAGTTTGCTAATTTATGGGAGAGATTGAAAGCAGAATATATAGCAGTAAAAATTCAAGTGTTGCTATGTCTATTTTTCACTTTGAATGTGGCACCAATTATAAAGAAAACTTATGCCTCAAGTGCATTTTTTCTGTTTAAGAAAATTTTGAAGGATGAATGTTTTTTTGCTTTGAGGGATGTATTTACATTTTGATATTATATTTAATCCATTCTAATGTAGTTACACCTTGTTTACTGAGGGATAGTTTGAAACTAGGACTTTTTAACTTCTGGATTTAGTGAGAGATAAAGTTTGAAAGACTACATACAGGTGCTGACCGGGCGAATTGTCAAGGGGTTGAAGAGTTCAGCACTATATGTATTTTAGTATGTATAGCTACATTTGGAATAAAGTATTGAGGTATCCTTGCCTCCATTTTGGTGAACATCTAAAAGATCCACAGATCAATTCCACCTTTAGCATGATCAGAGTCCATCATAGATATAAAGTCAAATGCATTGATACGTATGCTCGATATTTTGGTTCTATTCTTCTTTTGATTCCATGAAGTTGATTGGTTCTTTGTGAATGTCCATTGCTTAGGGGTGTTCAAAAAATCTGGTAAACCGAAAAACCGGACCGGACCGTACTGAATTGGGCGGTTTGGGCTAGTTGTATAGCGGTTTGGTCTGGTCACGGGCCCAAAATTATGAAACCGTAATTCTTCGGTCTGGTCTTGGTTTAGAGTTGTGTCGGACCGGACCAGCCCGGACCGAACCGTTACTATGTTATATAATATATATATTTATATATGTATATCATATTCTAAACGTAAATCAAGTAAAGTTCTCATGTGCCCCTTTTCTTTCTTTTGTTCTTTAAATTCCTTAAATTTCTTTTAAAAAATGGGGGGTGCACATGGTGTGTCTTCAAGAAACAAAGATTGATTCTTTGTCTGATCGGGTGGTGAAAAGTCTGTGGGGCAACCGCTTTGTTGAATGGGAGGCGTTGGATGCTGCTGGGACTTCAGGAGGTGTTCTTATTATGTGGGATAGGAGATGGCTGACTAAAGTTGATGTTTGCAGAGGGAGATTTTCCTTATCTTGTGCTTTTGTGATGGAGGAGGATGGCTTCACTTGGGGTTTTTCTGGGGTGTATGGGCCGGTTGATGATGTTGAGAGGGATGGTTTGTGGGAGGAGTTGAGTGGGGTGAAGGGGAGGTGGTCTCTTCCTTGGTGTATGGCAGGTGACTTTAATGTGGTTAGATCTCCGGCGGAGAGGTCTACAGTTGGCCCATGGACCCAGGCTATGATGCACTTTTCTGATTTTATTGATGGCCACCAGCTTATTGATCTCCCCCTTGAGGGAGCTTCCTTTACTTGGTCCAGCGGAAGGGAAGTTCCAACTCTCTCGCATTGATAGATTCTTGATTTCAGGTGAATGGGAGGAGAAATTCCCGGATGTTGTTCAGGCAGTTTTGGCTAGGGTGACATCGGATCACATTCCTTTGGTTTTGGATTGTGGAGGTTTGAGACCTCGCAGTACTCCTTTCAGATTTGAGAACATGTGGCTTCGTGCGGTTAACTTCCAGGAACTTGTCCATTCTTGGTGGGAGGAGAATCTGGTGGTGGGTACATCGAGCCATATCCTTGCCGGAAAGCTTCGGATCTTGAAAACAAATCTTAAAAGGTGGAATAAGGAGGTATTTGGGAGCTTGGTGTGGAGGAAGAATAGGGCTTTGGTTGATATTGCGGAGATTGATCGATTGGAAGGGGAGGGTGCTATTTCGGAATCTCAACGCAGTAGAAGAGCAGCTTGCCAGGCAGAATGTGTGGAGATTGCTCTTTTGGAGGAAATCTCGTGGCGTCAGAAATCTCGGGCATTATGGCTCAAAGAGGGGGATCGTAATACGAAGTTTTTTCACAGAACTGCTAATGCTAATAGGAGGAGTAATCACTTTGGGCGGATGTGTGTGGATGGTGCAGTTTTGTCTTCGGAGGAGGAGGTGCGAAGTGCTATTGTCTTTTTCTATCAAGGACTTTATTCTGAGCCTCTTCGTTGGAGACCTCGTCTAGATGGTCTTCACTTCGATTCTATTTCTGCCTTGGAGAGAGATGGGTTGGAAAATTCTTTTTCGGAGGAGGAAGTGCTGAAGGCTTTAAAGAGTTGCAATGGTGATAAGGCTCCAGGTCCAGATGGTTTCACGATGAGATTTTTGCTGGAAAGCTGGGAGGTGGTCCGATATGAGTTTATGGGCACTTTTCATGAGTTTCATTCCACGGGGCGATTTGAGAAATCGCTTAATGCATCTTTTATTGCCCTTATTCCTAAAAAGGGTGGTGCTTCTAATATCAAGGATTTTAGACCCATTAGTCTGATCGGGTGCATTTACAAGATCATTGCAAAAGTCCTTGCCTTTAGATTGAGGGAGGTCCTGGATGGAGTTATCTCTGAGTCTCAGAATGCTTTCGTTGGGGGTAGACAGATTTTGGATTCCGCTCTTATTGCTAGCGAATGTGTGGATTCTAGACTTCGTAGTGGGACTCCTGGTGTTCTGTGCAAGCTGGATATTGAGAAAGCCTATGATCATGTTTGCTGGAATTTCCTGTTCTATCTGTTGGAGAGGATGGGTTTTGGTGAGAGATGGAGGAAGTGAATTGTTTCTTGTGTTTCCACTGTCAGGTTTTCGGTGTTGGTGAATGGCTCTCCTTCGGGATTCGTTGGCAGTTCTCGTGGGTTGAGACAGGGAGACCCTCTCTCCCCTTTTCTTTTTATTATTGTTATGGAGGCCCTTAGCAGGCTGATGAGAAGGGCGGTGGATTTGGGTTTTCTTAGGGGTTTCAAGATTGGCCCTGAATCAGTTCAGCAGTTGGAGATCTCTCATTTACTTTTTGCGGATGACACTATTGTTTTTTGTGAGGCTGATATTTCCCAGTTGAGGTATCTGCGATGTGTCTTGGTTTGCTTCCAGGCTGTTTCTGGTTTGAAAGTTAACGTGGGAAAGAGTGTGATTGTTCCTGTGGGGGAAGTTCAGGAGGTGGACACTCTGGTTGTTGTTCTAGGATGTGGGACGCAACGCTTTCCCATCTCGTACTTGGGTTTGCCGCTGGGGGACTCGGCTAGGAGGGTGGGAAGTTGGAACCCGGTGATTGAGCGGGTCGAGAGAAGATTAGCGGGTTGGAAAAAACAATATCTGTCAAAGGGCGGTAAAGTTACGTTAGTGAAGAGCACTTTGTCAAGCCTTCCAACGTACTTTCTCTCGCTTTTTCGTATTCCAGCCTCTATTGTTGGAAGAATAGAAATGCTCCAACGTAATTTCCTTCGGGGGGGTTGCGGAGAAGAGTTCAAGTATCATCTTGTCAAATGGGAACAGGTTTGCAGGCCTATTCGGTTGGGAGGGCTTGGAATTAGGAGATTGGCCACTTTCAATTGTGCTCTTCTTGGTAAGTGGCTTTGGAGATTTGGTAAGGAAAGACATAGATTATGGAGAAAGGTTATCTCATGTCGCTTTGGGGAGGAGAGAGGAGGGTGGTCAGCTGGATCAGTCAGGTCTGTTGGCGGAGTGGGGGTGTGGAGGGCCATTGGTAAGGGGTGGGATGCCTTTTCCAAACATATTAGATTCAGAGTTCGGGATGGAAGAACTATCCGGTTTTGGGAGGATCCATGGTGTGATGATAGGCCTTTGGCCCTTTTGTTTCCCAGGCTTTTTAGGATTGCTGTTGACAAACATGCAATGGTTGCTGACTATTATCGCCTTGATAGTGGAAGGTTGTCTTGGGATGTGCGTTTCCGGCGAGCTTTTCAGGATTGGGAGCTGGATGATGTCACTGGGTTTTTGGCTCTTCTTTACAGACAGGAGGTGGAGGGGTCTGGGGCAGATTCTTTGATTTAGGTGCCTTCTTCTCAGGGGATGTTCCAGGTCCGGTCCTTTTTTGTGTGCCTTTCTGGTTTTCATGGTACCTCATTCCCATGGAAGACGGTGTGGAGGTCTAAGGCACCTCTTAGGGTGGCCTTTTTTGTGTGGACTGCAGCTTGGAATAAGATTTTGACGTTGGACAACTTGAGGAAGAGAAGATATATCATTGTTAATAGGTGTTGTCTTTGCAAGATTAATGGGGAGTCGGTGGATCATCTTTTGTTGCACTGTCCTGTGGCTCATGATTGTTGGAGTTTGATGTTTGGCCCGTTTGGTATTCATTGGGTCATGCCTCGGACATCTTGGGAGTTGTTAGATATGTGGAGGGGCCAATGGGTGGGGGCTCAGGTCAGAGTTTTTTGGAGGGTGATCCCTTTTTGTATTTGGTGGAGCCTTTGGAGAGAGCGTAATGGAAGATCTTTTGAAGGAAAGGAATCCTCCATTGGGGTGTTAAAATTTTCTATCATTTGTAATTTGTTTTGTTGGGGTCAGGGGAGAGACTACTCCTCTCTTGAAGAGATTGTTGACTTTATGAGTTCTTTGAATTCATAGGCTCCGTTTTGTCTTTGTATAGTTTGGGTCGCGTTCCCCTTTTTGAACGCTTTTAATTCAATTTACTTATCAAAAAAAAAAAAAAATTTCTTTTAAAAAAAGTCAAATTTTTCTTTTCAAATATATCTCAATTTTCTTTCCTTTCAAATATATCTCAATTTTCAATTTTCTTTCCTTTCAAATATATCTCAATTTTCTTTCCTTTATTTCTTATTAAAATTCTTTTTTTTGGCATGTTATATCAATGTTAGTTGATATATATATATAACTTTGCCCCCTCTAAATTAAAATATAATAAAAGGGTAATCAACTGAAACCGACAAACCAAACCGAACCAACCCGGTTTTTCGCGGTTTGGTTTGGTTTGGTTCCATGCACTTTATGGTTTGGTCTGGTTTCAAAAATGATGGAACCGTTATAAATGGTTTGGTCTCAAAATACTCCAAATCCGGTCCAAACCGGACCGTGCACACCCCTACCATTGCTTAACCCAAAAGTTGAATTCAGACCTAGGCCCTGTTGATAATGTCTAAAACTGAACACGGTCAGCAATTTTGAAAAATAAGCGTGTTTGTTAGTGATTTAGGATACCACTTAAAACATTAAGAACCCCTGAAAATTGGTCAAAATTTTAAGTGACAGTAGGATTGGCCAATTACCTTAGATTCAATTACCTTATGCTACATTTGGTGTACAGGAATGGAATGGAATGCAATGCAAGTGGGAATGGAATGAGAATGAGAATGGAATGGAATGACCATTCTCATTCTATTGTTTGGCTGTAAATATGAAATATGTAGGAATGGAATGATAATAATCATTCTAGTATTTGGTTGGACCAATTTAAAATTTAGAATGGAATAAATTTTAAATTGAGTTTTCCACAATATCCCTCATAGTTACTAATATATTAAATTCATAAAATGATATTCTTCTATAATTTTTTTTAAAAAATAAATGGTAGCAGTGGCGGTGGTGGATGGTGGTGACGATGGTGTGGAGGTGGAAAGCGATATGGTGTAGGTGGGGGTGTTGGAAGGCGGCGGCGGTGAAAGGCGACAATGGTGTTGGTGGAAGGAGATAGTGGTGTAGGTGACGGTGGTGGAAGCCAATGGAGGTGACTATGGTGGTGGTGAAAGGCGGTGACGGTGGTGGAAGGGGTGGCGATGGCGATGGCGATGGTGAAAGATGGTGGCGGTGGCGGTGGCGGTGGCGGAAGGCGATGGTGGTGGTGGAAGGCGGTGGTGGTGAAAGGTGGTGGTGGAAGGCGGTGGCAGTGGTTGTAGAAGGCGGCGGCGGCGGCGGTGGTGAAAGGTAGTGGTGGTGACAGTGGAAAAGGCGGCGGTGGCGGCGGAAGGTAGTGGCGGTGACGTTGGCTATGGTGGAAGGCAGTGGCGGTAGAAGGCGGTGACGGTGGTGGTGGAAGCGGTGGAAGGCGATAGTGGTGGTGAAAAGAAGTGGCGGTGGCAGTGGTAGTGGTGGAAGGTAGCAGTGGTAGTGGTGGAAGGTGGTGGCTGTGGTGAAAGGTGGTGGCAGTAGTGAAAGGCGACGGCGGTAGAAGGCGGTGACGGTGGCGGCGGTGGTGGTGGAAGCGGTGGAAGGCGATAGTGGCGGTGTAAAGAAGTGGCGGTAGCAGTGGTAGTGGTGGAAGGTAGAAGTGGTGGTGGAAGGTGGTGGCAGTGGTGAAAGGCGATGGCAGTGGCGGTGGAAAGCGGTGGGCGGTGGTGAAGTTGATGGCGGTGGTGGAAGTCGATGGCGGTGGTGGTGGTGGTGAAAGGCGAAGGTGGTTGTGGTGGAAGGTAGTGGTGGTTTTTTAACTTGGAACATGAGAGTTTTTTGGGAAGTTGATTTTTAAAAAAAAATTACTTGGGAATTGAATGGCCATTCCATAGGTTTAGTTGTGGAATGGATTTTCATTCCAATGGAATGAG
This sequence comes from Cornus florida, assembly GCF_030987335.1. Taxonomy (NCBI): domain Eukaryota; kingdom Viridiplantae; phylum Streptophyta; class Magnoliopsida; order Cornales; family Cornaceae; genus Cornus; species Cornus florida. Next base: position 33,532,194 of record NW_026775578.1, on the reverse strand, counting down.
TCGAATTACCATTCTCACTTTAAATTGCATACCAAACAAAGGAATGGTTGGAATGGCTATTCCATTCCTGCACGCCAAACGTAGCATTAGTGATAAGAAAAACTTAATCAACTCAGGCACTCCTTTTCACATATTTTTAACACTAAGATTTCTTGGATTGTCTTATGAATGGTAGATATGCTGATGACATTTTGCCTATATTTGTAAATTTCTGCCTAATAAGGTGTATTAGTGATTTTGCTTGTTCCTCTAATCAAACAGATAAATGACCGCTATGAGTTCCCCTTGCAACTTGATCTTGATAGAGAGAACGGCAAATATCTATCACCCGATGCAGACCGGAGTGTCCGCAATTTGTATACTCTCCACAGGTATTACTAATCCCAGTATGTTTGCATCTGTTGATTACGACTCCATGGTTTGTGTAATGCAATGAATAGCTTCACTGCTTTGTTTGGTGAGTTATTTGCTTTATTTTGTAAAATTTATTTGACTACTAGAACTGACTTTACTTTCTAATTCCTCCTCACCCCCCTTCAACCAACCCCCCAAGGGCAAGCAAGCAACTCACAAACCCATTTTGCTCCCTTGGGGCTTGAACCCTCAACCTCCTCTTGTGAAGGGGGAGGTTATACCACCCGGGCAATGGGGCCGGTGGTCTCTCTATTTCTCCTTTTCCAATGACCTAAACAGTAGGCACCCTAATATCAAATAGCAAAAAAAAGAGTTGCATTTGGTTTCATAGATGTAGAGAAGGCATATGATTGAGTGCCAAGGGACATGATTTGGTTGGCTCTACAAAGAAAGCAAGTACCTTCAAAACTTATTAATCTTATTCAGGATATATATAATGATACATTGACTAGAGTTAATACTAAATGCTGAGAAACTAGTGACTTCCCTATAAAGGTGGGACTACACCAAGGATCGGTGTTGAGTTCACAACTATTTGCAATATTATTATACGAAATAATGAAAGATATTCAAGAAGACATCCTATGGTGTATGTTATTTGCGGATGACATAGTATTAATAGATACCTCTAAGGAAGCCTTAGCAACAAAATTAGAAATATGGAGAAAGGCATTAGAATCAAGGGGCCTAAGAATTTGTAAAACTAAAACGGAATATATGACATGTAAATTTGATAAAGTAGAAATCGATACACTATATATATAGAAATTCAAGACCAAAGAGCTACTCAAAAGAACTCTTTCCGTTACCCAGGATCTATGGTACAAAAAGATGGGGAGATAGATGGTGATGTAGTAAGTAGGATTAGGAGCCGGGTGGACAAAATGGAGGCAAGCTAGTGGTATCCTTTGTGACAACAAACGAATACCAAATAAATTAAAAGGAATATTCTATAGAACGGTTATTAGGTCGACATTATTGTATGGAGCGAAGTGTTAGGCATCGAAAAAGACACAACTTCAACGCATTCATATGGTGAAAATGAGGATGCTACGTTGGATGTAGGAATCACTAGAATAGATGAGATTAATAATGGGTGTGCAAGGGGAACAAGAGGTATAGCCCCTATAAATGATAAAATTAGAGAAAGAAGACTTAGGTGGTATGGTCATATTCAACGTAGGTCCGATACTGCATCTATTAAAAGAGGATGTGTTGTTTGTTTAGAAGGCAAATGACAAAGGGGCCGACCAAATTTACATGGGATGAAGTAATTAAAAATGACTTAAAAAACTTAAATTTAAGAGAAGACATGGTGCATAATAGGAAAGAATGAAAAAGAGAATTCATGTGGCCGACCCATCCATATGGGGGATAAAGGCAAGGATGATGATGATGATTGATTGCAGTTCTGAGATTCTCTATTTTTTTTCCTACCCTACTTTCCACAAAAGGAACCTGTAATTTCCCAAATGAAACAAAGTTGCATTTTGTTTCTTTCTAACATCAGATTCAGGCAACCGAGCATCTACTGCAGTGAGCCTTCTCCTGGGATGAATTAAGTCTTCAGAACTCTGATTTACAGAACTTTCAAATAGTTAGCAAGCAACCTAAAGAACTAGATTGGATATACAGCATGAATTGGGTGTAAACTTTAATAATATAGAATTCCATTATTGATATGCCCCTCATCCAATGGTCCTTTTTTCTACTTCCGTTCAATGTGAATGAGATGTACATATTTCATCATCATCATCGTCATCTTTACCCTTATCCCATATGGATAAGCCTCATGAATTCTCTTTTTCTGTTCTTTTCTATCATATACCATGTCTCCTCTAATCTATATTTTTTAAAAATCATTTTTAATTGCTTGTTCCCATGTAAGTTTTTGGTCGGCCTCTTTGTTGCTTTCTCCTGGCAAACAAGTCTTCTTCTTCTAACGTTGCATCTTTGGTTTTACGTTGTACATGACTATACTATGTATGTCTACTTTTTCTTAATTTATCTTTAATAGATGCAATTCCTAGTTTTCCCTCACTCATTCATTACTTATCTTAGCTCTTGTAGTCTGTCGACAAAAGGTTCACCCTAAGATGACCATCTTATGGCTACTGAGAACGATTCAAATCAGATGGTTCTATTTCTCAATCTTTCTGACTTGCACCTACAGATAAAAGTTTGAAAAGATTGAAAAATCCAGTCATCTACAGCCAGTGGTGAAGGATTCCTCACTCCTATCATCCATCATAGCAACATCCTCATTACCGCTAACTGAATGCGTTGTTCTTATTTCTTTTTCAACGCCCAACACTCTACTCCATACAATAAAGCTAGCTTGAAAACAGTCCTATAGATGAAGTTTTCTTTTAATTTATTTGATAATAGTTTGTTGCATAGGATACAACTAGTTGCCACCATTTTGTCCACTGTTCTCCAATCCTACTCACCACACCACAATCTATCTCCCTTATTTTTGTAATATTGACCCTAAATAAGGAAAGTAATTATTTTGAGTAACTCTTTGGTTTTGAATTGTAATATTTATACTGTCAACTTCTGTTATTCTATCAAATTTACATTCCATGTATTCTACTAGTTTTACTACTTTTTAGGCCTTTTGCTTCTAAAGCCTTTCTCCATGTTTCTAAGTTTGTTGCTGAGGCTTCCTTATGAGCATCTAACAAAACTGTCATCTGCAAACAACATACTCTATGGAATGAGATGTACATGTTTTTTTAATGTGATATGTATATTTATTTATGTGATATGTATATATAGTTCAATCTCTAGATGGATAGCACTCGTCTTATTCCATAGAAACTTTTTCTTGGTTATTTACTTATTGATTTTATTGTTTATAATTTTTTCTCCTCAGTAGGTTTCTTTCTATTGTGCTATATTAATCATTCTCTATTACCAAACTTTTACGTTTTGACTTCCATAATAATGTTTACAATTTCTTTACTATACTGGCATCTGGTTGATGCTCTTCATACCGCAACTGGTATAATGCTTTGATGTTTGTTTGCAGTGTTTTGGTTCACAGTGGTGGTGTGCATGGTGGACATTATTATGCTTATATAAGACCAACGCTTTCTGATCAGTGGTATGCATATTTGTTTACTCTTTCTTTCTTTCTAAATCGTATCTTCTGGCACATGTGTATTGAATTTTTTGTTCAATGTTGCTTGGTGAAGCCTTTGAAGGAAAGTAAAGTGAAGGTCAATAAACTTACCAATGCTTTGCTGTATTTAGGCAACTTGGCTGATGCAACCACATCATTCTTTTCTGTTCTAATCCTTTTGTTATGAATTCCTATTTCTTTTTTTACTTGTAGGTCTTGATAAAGGTTCTTTTATTGCTGCGATATTGTTGTTTGGTTTCTCCTTATATTCACAAGCTGCATGCAGCTTATTTGCATAGTGAGCTTAAATGCAGTTTTGTGAATGGATTTGATGCAGTTGCGCATCTAGCTTTTACTTTATTCTTTGATTTGTTCTCATTTTGGTGCTACAGTGCATCAGCCTTTTCGTTATGTCATTCCTGTTAATTGTCAACATTCAATTGAACCTGGTTGCATTTAGGTTTAAATTCGATGATGAACGGGTAACAAAAGAAGACATCAAGAGGGCATTGGAGGAGCAGTATGGTGGTGAGGAAGAGGTAACAATTTTCAACATTTATTTTTTGAAGTTCCCTGCTTTGTGTAATCCTAATCCTACTTCTTTGATACTAATGTCTTTTCTTTTCAATTTTTATATTCAACAGTTACCACAGACGAACCCTGGGTTCAACAACTCTCCATTTAAATTTACAAAATATTCAAATGCATACATGCTTGTGTATATACGTGAAAGTGACAAGGAGAAAATAATATGTAATGTAGATGAAAAGGACATAGCTGAGCACCTTAGGGTAATAAATCTCTTGACCTCATTTTAATGTTTTTGATGTTTTGCCAAATAAGTTATACTGAACCTGCATGACATTCCAGACAAGGTTGAAGAAAGAACAAGAAGAAAAGGAGCAAAAGAGAAAGGAAAAAGCAGAGGCGCACCTTTACACTATTATAAAGGTTACAACTTTCTTTTTTCTCCCCCAAACTTGTTCTTGTCTATAAACTTTACATCTGTACCTTGTTATTGTGTACTAAATCTATTATTTTGTGTGCCTCTAGGTTGCTCGTGATGAGGATCTTCTTGAGCAGATTGGTAGAGATATATACTTTGATCTTGTGGATCATGATAAAGTCCGCAGTTTCCGAATTCAAAAACAGATGCCTTTTAACCTTTTCAAGGTATTAATTATTGTTATGCTTTATAATTGAAATTTGATAGGTTTTGATTTGTTAATGCAGTGTAAGGTGCTATTGTTAAAACTGAAAATCATGTGCTGAAAAATTTAATAGCTGAACTTTTAGTGCTGGATTGTAAGTGGTAATAAAAATTGAGATTTTTATTTTGAATTTTAAGTGTTTAGCATTCAATAATGGTGAAACCCCCATCACTTAAAATTTTATCCCATTTTAAGTAGCGCTTACCTTTTTAAGTGGTACTCAAATTTCGTTATCAAACGCACTTAACTGGATGAGCACTTACTCCATTCATTTAGCTTTGTTTGGCATCTGGATGTCTATATTTGCCCCAACTATGGAAGCTAGCTTTTGAAGGGTTATACACGTTAGAAGTAAATAGAAAATGTTGTATACACATATTTTTTAATATATTTATGGGGTTGTAAGCATAGGGGTGGGACAGGGATAGGGCGACTTTGGCTTATTCTACCTGGTAAAAGTTTTGACTTTCCTCTAGATTTTTCTTTTCTCTTTTGACGCCGGAGTCTTCTACTCCGGCGTCTATAGTTCTCTTTCTTTTCTTTCTTGGTGTTGGATCTTTGGTTTCGACAGATCATGCTACGTTCGTATCTCAAAGTCGCGACCCTACCATGTCTCAATATTCACAGGAAGATCAAAAGTTGTTCAATTGATAGAGATGTGGTCCTTAGGGTTGATCATCAGAGCATTGCAGAACGTGAATCCGTATTGAAATCTTGTCTGGTTGGTCGTTTTGATCGTGATGTGGGGTGCACTAAAAGGATCGAGGAGTGGGCGACGAAATCTTGGCAAATCTCGTGTGGAGTAAAAGTTTCAACCCTACCTGACGGCATTTTTTTGTTCCGTCTACCATCGGAGGTCGAAGCTTACAGGGTTTTGAATGTGGGGAGGAAGAGATGGGGTGAAGCTTCCTTACACATCGACAAGTGGGATTTCGCGGTGGGCTACTCCGCTGTGGTTGATCGCGACAGGTTATGAAGGGTGGTGTTGTTCAGCTTGCCCCTCCATCTATGGTGCCACAAACTGATAGTAGCCATCGGAGACCTCTGCGGTGGGTTTAGAGGAGTGGAAGCGGATGATCAAGCGAGAGGCGAACGAGTTCTCCTTGTTTCTGCTGGAGCTGTGGTGCCGAAGTTTGTTTTTGTTGAAGACCAACGAGAAGCCTTCAAGATCAGTTTGATTGAGGAAACTTCACCTTGCATCCTTCCAAAATCCTATTATGGGTTTGGTGAGGCTTTTTCCCTTCCGTCTGATGGAGAATTCAACGGTGGGTGTCATCGGTATTTGCAGACTCAACTGAGTTGTCAAGGAAAGCGAAGAGCGTTCGCCAACGCACTGGCGTCGAGTGGGGTAGACAGATTTTCGAGGCGTACGCATAATGCCCGTCATCAACACTTTTCAAATCCTCATTTTGATCGCCTTGATGGTAATCAACCACGTGGGCAACCACGTGGCTTCACGAGTTTCATGCAGCGGACTCAGATGGGCGTAAGTATGGGCCTCTTTTTTCTGGGCTGAACAATGGGCTGTTTGGTTTTTATGGACCACAAGCTTCACTTAAAAGGAATGTTATGTGGAGACCCAACAATAAGCTATCCATTTCTTTCCTCAATGATAAGCCCAAACCACAGTTGCCCAAGTCCAGCCGAAACAATGCTAAGTTACGTATTGGGCCATTTGAAGACTTAAAAAGAATGGTTCATTGGGGCCCAATAATCAGAAGTCAGTTTCTTTTCTTAATACAAAACCCAGTCCAGCCACCGAACCAATTATTGATCATATTCAGGGTCGTCTTCCTCATGCTTCCTCTGTGAATTTTTGGAACTCACCGGAGAAGAGGAGATGGATGAAATTAAGTGAAGATGAGGCTGGTGTGGGAACAGACAAGAAGGGCTTTCGTCATCTACAGTGTTGCGCTGATTCTTCACTCAAGCCCCCTCCAGCTACAACTCGGATAATGGGAAGCAGCTCTAGACTTTCATCTCGGGATTCTTACAGAAGCAATTATGTTTATAGATGGTAGAGGAATGATAAACAGAAATGGACCTCCACTGACATGTCCTCTGTTTCTCATTCTCAGAGCTCCCTTAAAGCACTTTCTTCTTCCGCCCTCTCTGGAGAGGTGAGGGGCAATGTTGAGATGTCAATTGAGAAGAGTTGTGTTATGTCTGATGTGCCCTCGGCACTTGCTGAAGAGTTTGGGCTGGTTACAGAGACGACTGCCAGCGAAATTGTCACTTCAGGCCAAGTTGATTCACTCAATTGTGAAGTTCAGGACTCGTCAGATGGGGTCTTGGTCCGAGTTGGGAGAGACCTTCACTTTCAGCTGTCTAATGAGTCAACCATGACTTTGCTCAAAGAACTTCGCCTTTATGTTGCTTTGAAAGGTTTTAATAGCATATCATCTGACGGGGAAGAGGATAATAAATTGGTTAGTTTCTTGAGCAGTGGACTGGGAGACTGTATTGATTTTGACTCGTTTTCAGAGCCTTTTGATTTTGGAAGGGATTGTGATGAGGAGGTGGCTACTGATTTGGTTTCTATTTAAGAAGTCTGTTCTAACGAGTTTGTACCTTGGCTGGAGAATGATTTTTTTGAAGTGATAGAGGAGGAACCTTTGGCAATTGAGAAATCTGGTTGTTCAGTAACAAATATTGAATTGGGTAAGGATTGGATGATTGAAAATATAGGAGCTGCTAGTGAGTTGTTAGGTGTTTCTTCAGAGGGAAACAGTAACCAGACACTCTCCATCCTTCAAGCAATAGTAGAAGCCAGAGAGGTAGTTGTGACTGAAGAGGTAGTGAACCCGAGGCCTTTATCATCCTGGAAAGGGGCACAGGAGATCAAGAATCTTATCTCTAAAGTCAATTATGAAGGAAAGAAAGGGGTGGTGAAGGAGAGGGGAAGGACTAGGAGTTGGAGCGCGAAGAAAGGAGGGGGGTAGATTATTTTATCTGGTTTTTAATGAAGCTACGAATTATTTCTTGGAATGTTCGTGGTCTCAATGACCCGAATAAAAGGAGGGTGGTTAAGGTTGCTTTGAGGAAGTGGGGGGCCCAAGTTGTTTGTTTGCAAGAAACAAAGTTGGCATCCATTACGGATGGGGTGGTTAGGAGCTTGTGGGGAGGAAGGTTTGTTGAATGGGAGGTCTTGAATGCTACAGGTACTTCGGGCGGTATCTTAGTTATGTGGGATTGTAGATGGGTGTCTCGGTTGGATGTGTGGGCAGGGAGATTCTTAGTCTCTTGCAAGTTCAAATTGGAAGAGGACAATTTCAGTTGTGTTTTTACTTGGGTTTATGGACCAGTTGTTGATATTGATCGGCCTTTTTTCTGGGAGGAGCTTAATAATGCTAAAGAAATGTGGTCTCTTCCTTGGTGCTTGGGTGGAGATTTCAATTCTGTTAGATTCCCATTAAAGAGGTCCACAGGAGATAGGAGGTCTTCTGAAATGGATCAGTTTTCTGATTTCATTGACGAGCATCTTCTCATTGATTTACCTATGGAAGGCGCAGCCTATACATGGTCAAATGGCAGGGACCCGGTCACTTTTTCAAAGGCTGGATCGTTTCTTGATTTCCGGGGAATGGGAAGAGAAATTCTCGGATGTCGTTCAAGCAGTTTTAGCTCGGGTTATTTCTGATCATGTTCCTTTGGTTTTAGATTGTGGAGGTTTGAGTTCTTAAAGGTCTCTGTTTCGATTTGAGATTATGTGGCTAAGAGCGGAGGATTTCCAAGGAAAAGTTTAGTCTTGGTGGGAGGGAGTTGTTGTCATAGGCTCATCTAGTTTCATGTTATCTTGAAGGCTCTCAAATTCGATCTTAAAAAGTGGAATAAAGACCTTTTTGGGAATCTTGAATGGAGGAAGAGTAGAGTCTTTGCTGATTTTTATGAGATTGATCGCTTAGAAGAGGCGGGTGGGGTTGTGGAGTTTTTGAGTTCTAGGAGAGCTTCTTGTCAGGCAACTTTGGCTGAGATTGCTAGTATGGAGGAGATATCTTGGCGACAAAAATCCCGGGCTCTTTGGCTAAAAGAGGGAGATCGCAATACAAGTTTTTTTCCCAGACCCGCTAACGCTCATAGAAGAAGTAATCATATAGGACGTATTCGGGTGGAAGGTGTAGAGTTGTGGAGTGAGGAAGATGTGCGTAATGGGATTGCTTCCTTTTACCAAAAGCTTTATATCAAACCGCTTGCTTGGAGACCTAAACTTGATGGTCTTCATTTTGAGGCCATTTTCGAGATCGATAGGGAAGGGCTTGAGATTCCTTTTATTGAAGAAGAAGTTCTACATGCCTTATCTAGTTGTAATGGGGACAAAGCTCTGGGGCCTGATGGGTTTACCATGCGGTTTCTTTTGCAAAGTTGGACAGTTGTGAAAAACGATGTCATGGGCACTTTTCAGGAGTTTTATTCTACTGGTGCCTTTGAGAAGTCGCTTAATGCAACTTTCATTGTCCTTATCCCTAAGAAGGGAGGTGCTTCTGACATTAAAGACTTTCGTCCTATCAGCTTAGTGGGATGTATTTACAAGCTTTTGGCTAAGGTCCTTGCTCTTAGGTTGAGGGGAGTAATGGATGGGATTATTTCAGATTCCCAGAATGCTTTTGTTGGAGGAAGACAAATTTTTGATTCAGTTCTTATTGCAGGTGAATGTGCGGATTCCAGATTGAGAAGTGGTGTTCCCAGAGTCTTGTGTAAACTTGACATTGAGAAAGCGTATGATCATGTGAATTGGAATTTCCTGCTTTATTTGCTTCAGAGAATGGGGTTTGGTAGTAAATGGAGGAAATGGATTGAGACATGCCTTTCGTCTGTCAAATTCTCTGTTCTTGTAAACAGGTCTCCTGCTGGTTTCTTTGGGTGCTCCTGGGGTTTAAGACAAGGAGATCCCCTGTCATCTTTCCTCTTTCTTATTGTTATGGAGGGCTTAAGTAGACTTATGCGAAGAGCAGAGGATCTTGATCTTATCAGGGGCTTTATAGTAGGAAGAGATCCTGTCCATCAGATGGAGGTCTCTCATTTACTTTTTGCGGATGACACCCTGGTTTTCTGTGATGCTAGTGTGTCTCAGCTTAGATATTTGACGTGCATTTTGGCCTGTTTTCAGGCTGTCTCTGGTCTGAAAGTTAATGTGGCTAAAAGTGTGCTTGTTCCGGTTGGAGATGTTCAGAATATTTCTTCTTTAGCGGAAGTCCTTGGGTGTAGGGTGAGTTCTTTTCCAATTCCGTATTTGGGCTTGTCTTTAGGGTTTCCTCTAGAACGGTGGGGTGTTGGGACCTGTGATTGATAGGTATGCGAAGAGATTAGCAGGATGGAAAAAGCAATACTTGTCTGAGGGAGGGAAAGTTATGCTTATAAAGAGCACTTTATTGAGCCTTCCCACATATTTTTTATCTATGTTCCAAATTCCTTGCTCTGTTGTTGATAGGATTGAGAAAATTCAAAGGGATTTCCTTTGGGGTGGGAGAGGTGATGAATTTAAGTATCACCTTGTCAATTAGGAACAAGTTTGCAAGCCAATGAAGTTTGGTGGTCTTGGTATTAGAAGACTGGTCCCCTTTAACCAAGCTCTTCTGAGTAAATGGTTGTGGAGGTATGAAAGGGAAAGACATTGCCCTTGGCGAAGGCTTGTTTCATGTCGATATGGGAAGAGAGTGGTGGTTGGTCTACTCGTCCAGTTTCTCTTGTGGGAGGAGTTGGGGCGTGGAAATTCATAAGGGAGGGATGGGAAGCTTTTTCTACTCATATCAAATTCAAAGTTCGTGATGGCAGATGTGTACGCTTTTGGGAGGATCTTTGGTGTGGAGACTGGCCTTTATCTTGTTTATTTTCCAGGTTATATAGTATTGCAGTTGATAGACTTGCCTACGTAGCCAACTGTTATCAACTTGATAGCAGAGGGATTACGTGGGACGTGCAATTTAGATGCTCTTTTCAGGATTGGGAGGTGGACGAGGTATGTGTTTTCCTGGATTTGTTGTATCGACGGGAGGCAGTTGGCAGAGGTAGTGATGATATGACATGGATTCCCTCTTCCCATGGTCGCTTTGAAGTTCGTTCCTTATTCTTATATCTTTCTGATTTCGATATTGTTGATTTTCCATGGAAGACTATTTGGCGTTCTATGGTTCCAACTAGAGTGGCATTTTTTGTTTGGACCGCTGTTTGGGGTAAGATTCTTACGATTGATAATCTAAGGAAAAGGGGCAATTGTCTTGTTAACTGGTGTTGCTTGTGCAAACAAGATGGTGAGTCAGTTGCTCACATTCTCATGCATTGTCCTATGGCGAGGGATTGTTGGAATCTTATCTTTTATCTGTTTGGTATGCGTTGGGTTATGCCTCGTTATCCTAAGGATTTGATTTGTATATGGAGAGGATGCCGTGTGAGTAGCGCTGTTCGCGATTGTTGGAGAGTTGTACAACATTGTGTTTGGTGGTGCATTTGGAAGGAGAGGAATAGTAGAATGTTCGAAGGGAAAGAATCGTCCATGGCGATTCTGAAACTACACATCATACGCTCTCTTTTCAGTTATGTGAAGAGGAAGTCCTGTTCTTCTTCCGAAGATTTAATTATTTTTTTTGGCTTCTTTGGGATTTTAATCCCTAGTTCCACTTTTGTATAAGGGATGCGTTCCCCTTTTGAACGCCTTTTTTATTTCAATTATTACTTATCAAAAAAAAAAAATATTTATATATTTATGGGGTTGATTTTGGAACTATGCATTAATTTGATGGTTAGTTATTTGAATTATTTGCTCATTGTCAGTCTTTTCTTTCCCATTTCTTTATTTTTTGGCTCCTGAAAACCCCAGGCTTTTTTTCATAGTTAACTTGTCTCTTCTGAGACTTGAACCTTTGACCTCTCTTTGGAAATAAGAGGCTGATACCGCTAGGCCATTGGCCCTTTGGTAAAAAAAACACACCCCAGGTTGATTCAGCAGAAGGTAAAACTTAAAATTCTGCTTGAAATTTAACAATAGGATCCAAAAAATATGCAGTGATTTTCAACATTGCATTTTAAAGTTTTTTATTGCTAAACATTACATTGTTTTTTTTTTTTTTTTTTTTTTTTTGGGATAAGTTAAACATTACATTGTTCTTTGATTTGTGATTGTCTTTATTGTTACATAAACTGTGGAATCCCTATAGCAACTTAAGGTTGAACTGGAGCACTCCCTTTGTGACAAAAAATGGAATTATACTTCTTATCCATTTACTTTTTGGTATTCATTGAACATGAGTTAGACCATTTCAGATGACTTTATCTGATCTTTTAATCAATTGCTTCCTCCTATAGCTTCCTGAAAGTATTAGCTTCTTGTTCAATATTTTTCGTGTCCTACTAATTAAATGCAGAGCCACTAAGTTGGCTGCTCTTATTTTTGTTGGTACATCTTTTGGGCAGCTTAGTCTAGAGTACCATGAAGCATAGCTGACCTTTTATATGTCTTATTTATTGTTCCTCTTGGTGATATTCTACGACCACACAACACCTTGGAAGCACTTTTCCAATCTTGCATGGTGCTTTGGTTTTATGGTTACTGTTAAGGTCTTCTTTGGTTTCCCCTTCCAATTGGTAGCACTTTTAAGTTTATGGAAATTGTGGCTTCGGAGCATCTTCTTCCAGCAAATTTGCTTCTCTCTCATTTCCACGCGTGCATTACATTTTGCTCTCTCTCCCTTGTTATTTTGCTCTTTTCCCTCTATTTATGTAATTAATATATTTTTGATGTGGTACTCCATGTGAATAATTATTCTTCTACAGGTTCTTTCTACAGTAATTAAATAACAGCAGGGGTCATTCTATGAGTTTTATATTTGTTCATAGTTTCTGATTGTTGCCCAATGAGTGAATTGCATTCATGTATGAAAACTTTATCTTCTATCTGGTAGTCATAAAGGGGAATGGAGATTTAAAACTTCAGACTTGTCACCATCTATGTCTGTACGTAGTTTTTTATGCTTTGAGGACTTTCCCCGATTGAGCTGAGTAGCCTCCACCCTTTCTATTAAAATGGGTACAAGCACGGGATTGTGGCTTGTCCCCCTTTTTTTTTTTTTTTTTTTTTTGGGTTTTGGTATTTTGTTTTTTAGTTTTGGTTTTGGAGATGATGCATCCCTATTAGTTATTATTATCCTCTTATTAAGTGTTAGTATAAATTGGTATAATTTACAGATGTATGGGTGGTAATGAAATTAAATTGAAGGAGTAAAAAATTAATTAGTGGTAACATTTTGCTTTTTGTAAAGTAATTTTATATCTTTTAAAGTCCAACCGGTTGAACTGCTCTAGGGAGTTTAACTGGTTAGGGAATTTACCAGCTAAATTTGCTGAGGCGTCCAATAGAATTTTGACAACACTTTTTCTACGTGTACTTGGACTCTCTTGTTTATAAAAACTCTTCTTTGCTCCAGCATTTTAGAGATGAGAGATTTGTTATTTTTTCACAGGCAGAACTTTTTAAGAGAGTTTGTGACAGAAAACTCACCATTGATTATTCTGATTGTTTTTCTTTATTTGAGAGCACATACTTTACATGAGAATGATATAGGGTGATGTTCTCTATCTGATTGAAGACATACAGAGGTTCCTACAGTTCTCTTGGTTGATCAAAGTAGCAGGATTTTTTGTTTTCCTTTCACGTTCTTCCAGCAACCTGTCTGCAAGAATTGAGGAGTAAGACTGGAATTTGCGGCAGCTCGACAAGGAGTCATAGGATTCAAACTGAGGTGTTCAACAATTAGTTCTCGGGGGAGTGGAGTGGGTTGAGACTGAGATAGAGTTTGTGTAACACTGCTTCGAGATAGTGGATTGATTTCGCCAGAGACGGCTAAAGTCTCTGTGGTTTTTTCCTTCAGGTTTCCATGTAAACTATTCCTAGTCATCTCTCACTTGACTTTATTCATTGCTTTGTGTGATTGGATTTTCATTTTTATTGGGTAAAATTAAAGTAATCTGAAAATAAATCAAAAGAGCACGCTAGACCTATTCTTCCCCCCTAAGTCTTTCATCTAAGATTAAACCTTTCACGCCACTTCCGCACTGCACAAGGTGCGGAACTCACAAGTTTATTATGGGCATGTTTTTGTTTTTTATTCAAAGAGATTGGATGGAAGCTTTATCTGCTAGAAATCGTAATTCTCAGCATTTTGATGGCTGCAGCCGTGGTAATCTAAGCCAAATTTGATGCGGAACTGTATTTGGGGATCATGATGGAAAAATCATCTCTTTTTTTCTTCTCTAAGACTGTGGGCCATGAGAATGGGGTTAATGCAGTAGAGTTGCTTGGTTTGCTTGAGGAAACTAAGGAATCTAAGATTCTTAGGCATAGGAACAATTGGGTGGAAGGTGATTCCGAAGTTCTTACTCGTTTGGCTTTGGGGTTTAACCATAGTAAGTTTCTCGGAGATTCTCTGTACTCCCCCTCATGATGCAAGTTTGTGTTATAGCTTTTTCTCTTGGCACTTCGCTCTTTTGGATATATAGATGTAATGGAAAAGCTGATCTGTTGGCTGAGACCGGGAAAATTACTGAAGAATTATACCAGGGAGATTAAAACCTTCCTTGAGTTCCTTCTATAGTGTTTCTGGGGAGGGAGAGAGTATGCCAAGATTTTTGACTGTCTCTCTCGTTTTCTCCTTCTTGCCTTTGTTTTATTTGGTGCTGTCTTGATCTTCAGTTAGAACTGTGTGTGTGTGTATTTTTATTGTTATGCTGACTATTGAGAATTAAAATTGAAAACAGGTAATAGTAGGTCTATTTGGAGTCTGGTTTACGCACTTGCATTTAAAGATTTCTTTTCCTACACTTACAAGTTCTGGTTCTTGTTCATACTTGTACTCATAATTGTTCATTTAACTTGTTTAATGAATGAGCATTGCATGTCTTATTTACCATGTTTATTATATATGAAGCTGCTTTTTCATTACGTTTAGTGTCTGAATATGCCACTATATTAGATTGCTGACAACATCACTTCAGCTCCTAAGTTACCGCAGCTTCTTCTTCTTCTTTTTACTATTACTATAATTATTAATATGGTGGTTGTTATCATTAAAATGTATTTGTTAGAAATACTGCTGCTGCCTATGTTTTATCTTTTAGTTGCAGATTTATCACGAAACTTAATTCACTGAAACATTTATTTCCCTATCGATCTTAATTAGTAAGTTCATTGCAGGAGGAAGTTGCCAAAGAATTTGGTATACCAGTGCAGTTTCAACGTTTCTGGTTGTGGGCAAAGCGGCAAAACCATACATACCGTCCAAATCGACCATTGACGCCTCAGGAGGAAGCTCATTCTGTAAAATACTTTAAACTTTTCATCCATTTGTGTGTTGAATTATCCACCATTACATGTCTATACATGTCATGATAGCGTCTTATGCCGTGGTTCCTATAATAGCTTCTAAGTTCTAACCTGATTCACACATCGATGTTATTACATGTCTATATGTGTCATGATAGCACCTTATGCCGTGGTTTCCTACAACAGCTTCTAACCTGATTCACACATTGATGTACCTATCTAAGCTGTGAATCTGAATATTTACCTGTCAGTTACTATAGACTGGTATTAGATGAATTGCTGGACAGTAGTTTAATATAATTCAATTTGAATATAGAATTGGTTCTTGTCAGTGCTCCTCAAGATAACTTATTTTAGTATCACTTGAAAGACCAAAGATGGTGCAGCCATGTACACACGATCTATGCACAAGGTACTTATAGAAAACTATACTCTTGTCTTATCCAAAAACTCTACAAAAGATTCAATCATCATAGAAGATCCCAGTAGTGTGTGTGTGATCGACTTCTATGGTTTTGAGTCAAGCTGGGCATTCACCCAAGCATTCATTTGCATCTAGAACTGCATCAAGAATTTGATGGTCCTGTACAAAAGCATTCTGAGAATTTGAGTAATTACATTTGTCACCTGCTCACCTTCCTAAGACACAGCCTAAACTATACAAACCACCGGCTTTGACCAATTACATTTGTCACCTACTCACCTTCCCAAGACACAGCCTAAACTGTCGCTCTAAAACCTGTACAAACCACAGGCCAAAATAATGTGGAACGTCCTTGAGTGTATTACTACTGCTCCTCTTTTTCAAGATAAGCATGGTAAAATGGGCATTTAAGCTACCCTTGATCTTTCCGATATCTTGAAAGTGGTTAATCATTGCAACAGTGTCCCCTCACAATGCCACAACACTGCTGAAAGAATTGCATTGCCATACCTTCGAGACCTGGTGTCTTGACCTTATTGCTCTACAAAGTACCATCATCTCTTCAGTAACATATGGTCTTTCCAGCAGCTCCCTATACCTCGCTTCATTTCTTGTAAACTCCAACCTGTGAAAGCTAGTACGCCACTTCGAAGTCTCCATATTCGAGTTTTCGTAGAAATGCATGATGCTATTATTGGCCTCCTTTAGTCTCAACTGGAACCCATTAACAACAATCCCACTGCTCCTCTTTTTTCAGATAAGCATGGTAAAAGGGGCATTCAAGCTACCCTTGATCTTTCCAATATCTTGAAAGTGATTAATCATTGCAAGAATGGACCCTCACAATGGCACAGCACTGCTGAAAACACTCTAATGTACTTGGTTTTTCCAAGTACATCATCTAATATTCGATTGAAAAATAATTAAGATTATATTTATGACAAACAATAGAGATCACCAAGTCATTCCCTCTTGAAACAACCTGACAGAAATACGACATACCTTCTCTCTCCCTCTCCCTCTCCCTCTCCCTCTCCCTCTCCCTCTCCCTCTCACAAATATAATCTTAATTATTTTTCAAGTGAATATTAAATGATGTACTTGTGTCGTCGCATGTGCCCTCTTGAAAAAACCTGACAGAAATACAACATACCTTCTCTCTCCCTCTCCCTCTCCCTCCAGTTAATGATGTTGACTCTTCTGGCTTAAAATTGTTCTTTTGATTTTCCCTTCATCATTTTGCAAATTCTTCTTTCTATTATTCATAGTGACACATCTGTTGTGATTTTTGTTAAAGCTGGCTGATATGGTTGCAACCGTGTGATACTATGGTGTCGCTCATAATATAACTTTAACACATTGTAGGTGGGACAATTGAGAGAAGTATCCAATAAGGCAAACAATGCAGAGCTAAAATTGTTTTTGGAAGTAGAACTTGGGCAGGTAACCTCTTATTAATTTGTCATCTTATTCTCTCTGGATATATTATGAACTAGCTTGATTTTGATGGAATTTTGTTTGAATTAAGTCATGTTAGTCTTTGTGCTTTTGATATAAAAATGGAGCTGTATGTAAAACCATGCAGGATTTGCGGCCAGTTCCTCCACCTGAGAAGACTAAAGAAGAGATTCTTCTCTTCTTCAAACTTTATGACCCTTTGAAAGAGGAGCTCCGGTACTCAATTTCTTTATTTTCTTTGTGTTGGAATTGCATGGGATTACTTACTCAGTCTTGTCTTCTGTGTTGTCAGGTATGTGGGGCGTCTTTTTGTGAAGGGTACTGGCAAGCCATTAGAAATATTAACAAAGCTGAATGAACTGGCTGGCTTTGAACCTAATGAAGAAATTGATCTCTTCGAGGTCAGCCTTCGTATTCTTATATTAGTGTACTTTGATTTTCTGGCATCCTTCTCTGGTCACCCATTTTATGATATAATACTTGTTGATATCTTATCCATCCTCTTTCATTTTTAGGAAATAAAGTTTGAGCCTAATGTCATGTGTGAACACATAGATAAAAAGGTACCTTTTCGTGCTAGCCAGGTATATTATCTCTAACCAACTACACTTTGTTAATGCTTTTCCATTGGTTGCTATCACCATTTTCTTTTCTATTTCTAGTTTACAATTCTTGTTGGTCTAGTATATTCCATTCAATTTTCTGATTGTTCTCCTCCTTCTGCAGCTTGAAGATGGGGACATCATTTGCTTTCAGAAATCCCTTCAAGTTGAAATTAGTGAAAAGTGCCGTTATCCTGATGTTCCTTCGTTTCTGGAATATGTGCATAATCGTCAGGTATTCTGTGTTTTCCTGGATCTTCATCTTCTTTTGCTCATAGTTTTTTAAAATAATACAAAATTTCTCCCCTTCTTTATCCATCTTTCAATGAATTTAACATGAAATTTATGGCAATACTTGTTAACATACCATTGATTTTACCTTACTTATGATTAGTTATTACCTAGTCGCCAAAATGAGTGCCCTTTGAGGGCTCACTGTATCAAGTTGGGCTATTTACCAACGGGTTAGTGGCTTAGTGGTATCAGCTTTTTACTTCCCAAAGGGAGGTCAGGGGTTCAAGTCTCAGAAGAGACGTGTGTGTGAGTACCAACTAGGAAAAAAAAAAAGTTGGGCTATTTTGATGAGATTGGTGATACACCAGTTGGTCATTTGAGATTAAGGCTTCAATAACAATGTAATATCAAGATATGAGATTGTTACGACAAATGCAGCGAATCCAAGCAACAATCACAAAACACAAAAAAATAAACACATCACACAAAGAACACAGAGATTTATACGTGGTTCAACAAGGCCTACGTCCACGTTGGAGATTACAAGTTTCTGCCCATCTCTCTTTCTGTATGATTTTTAGTCTCTCTGTGTCACACTCCAAATCCTAAGCGACCTTATTTATCGGGCTACAAGAGAGTACTAATTAAGGTCCACGACCCACAAGCAAAAAACGGGTCAAAACTTTTCTAACGGGTCATCGGGTCGTAAATGGGTCGCAACACTATCCACCACTAAATTCTGGCCACAACATCACAAATGAATTATTTTTTAAAATGAAAAGAAAAGAAAAGGAATTGCGGGCTTTCAGGAGTATTAGCGTTGGGAGTTCGGATAATCAATAGATTGTTTAATTTCTGAAATATATATATATATATATATATATATATATATATATTTTTTTTTTGATAAGTAAAATGTATTAGAAGGCGTTCAAAAGGGGAACGCGTCCCAAGCTATACAAAAAACTGAAACTCTGATCTCAAGGAGTCCAAAAAGTCCACAATATCCTCAATGGAGGAAAAATCTCTCCCCCAACCCCAACAAAAAAGAGTACTAGAGAATTTCAACACCCTAATGGAGGACTTTTTCCCATCAAAAGATCTTCTATTCCGCTCTTTCCAAATGCTTCACCAAACACAAAAGGGGGTTACCCTCCAGAAGACTCTCGCCTGAGCCCTCACCCATTGGCCCCTCCAAATATCCAGCAATTCCCGGGATATCCGAGGCATAACCCAATGAATACCAAACAAATCAAAAATGAGACTCCAACAATCATGAGCTACAGGACAATGCAGCAACAGGTGATCCATTGACTCCCCATTCAACTTACAAAGACAACACCGATTAACAATAATATGTCTTCGCTTCCTCAAGTTATCCAAAGTCAAAATCTTGCTCCAAGCTGCAGTTCACACGAAAAAGGCCACCCTAAGGGGCACCTTGGACAACCACACCGTCTTCCACGGGAAGGAAGCGCCATGAAAACCAGAAAGGCACACAAAAAAAGACCGGACTTGGAACATTCCCTGAGAAGAGGGCACCCAAAACAGGGAGTCAACACCAGTGCCCTCCACCTCCTGTCTGTACAAGAGAGCCAACAAGCCAGTGACATCATCCAACTCCCAATCCTGAAAAGATCGCCAGAATCGCACATCCCAAGATAACCTCCCGCTATCAAGGCGATAGCAGTTAGCAACCATAGCATGTTTGTCAACAACAATCCTGAACAACCTTGGAAACAAAAGAGCCAGAGGCCTATCCGCGCACCAGGGATCCTCCCAAAACCGGACAAACCTTCCATCCCGAACTTTGAATCTAACATGTTTGGAAAACTCATCCCATCCTTTTCCAATGGCCCTCCACACCCCTACTCCACTAGCAGACCTGACTGGCCTAGCTGACCACCCACCTCTCTCCTCCCCAAAGCGACAGGAAATAACCCTTCTCCATAATCTATGCCTTTCACTACCAAATCTCCAAAGCCACTTACAGAGGAGAGCACTGTTAAAGGGGGCCAATCTCCTAATCCCAAGCCCGCCCAATTGAAAAGGCCTGCAAACCTGCTCCCATCTGAAATATATTATGTATCTAAAATGAATGACCTAATAGCTCCTAGACAAGAAGTTAAATAGCGTGCTGATTATTGTCCATATATATAATGTTATAATTGTTACAATTCTAGTTGTTCGTGTATGGTGTTTGCATTTGGAATATACCAATGCAAATTAGCCCCATCATTTACACTCTTCTCTTTTTCTTTTTTGTCTTTACACTCAATATGTATATACTAGTATTTCTTTTTGTGTTCTAGCCAGATTGATCTTAAAAATTGTTCATGCCAGATGAATCTTAAAAATTATTTGAGTTCTTTTGGAAAACAGGGTAGTTCTTGGTCAATTCATTTAATTTTGTGATCTGGACTATTGAGTTTCTTACTTTGTTACCCAAGAAAGAGCACCATCTTGGATCATATCCAGCCAAAGTCTTAACCTGCTGGCTTCTGTACCTTTCTATTGGCAGGAGCATGCCAGGTTCCCAAGTTTGTTGTTGCCGTTGGCATGGATATGTGTCCTCTTGGTCAAGCATATATGAGACATCATTTTATTTCCTAAACTTGGCTGAAATATCTTGATTCACTGTTAGATCTTGTAAATGAGTATATACCTTTTTGTTTAAGATGATTTTGTACGAGGAACTTTACTTTAGAAGAGAGGTAGGAGGGGAAGAGGAGGAAGTTCTCTTTGAGAATTGAGCTAATAATGGTGTTTAAAATTTATACAAAACTGTTATTTTTATTTATATCTTTTGGTGCCAGTGTATTTGTTTAATCCTTCTGCATTTATAAATTTTATTAAGCCAGCTATTTGCAAATTATTGTCTGATAGCCTCCTTTCTCAACATCAAGTTTTACTAATCATTTGATGTTTTACAGGTTGTCCGTTTCCGTTCTCTGGAGAAACCCAAGGAAGATGAATTCCATCTTGAGTTGTATGTTTCGCCAGCATATAAATCTTACTTTACAGCTATTCTAGTCGATGGCGAATTTTTTTTTTATTTAATTTATTATTTCATAGTTTTTATTGTTTTCCATGTCAAATCTAGGTCAAAACTTCACAATTATGATGATGTCGTGGAAAGAGTAGCTCACAATCATGGCGTGGATGATCCATCTAAAATCAGACTTACATCTCATAACTGCTACTCCCAGCAACCTAAACCCCAACCAATCAAATACCGAGGGGCGGAACATCTGTCAGACATGCTGGTCCACTACAATCAGGTTGTTGATAGAATGATTGTTAGTCTGGTCAAGAGTTGCTTTTTGATCTTTATATTTTCAGTAAACATAGTTTTCTGACTGTTTATCTCCCACCACCCTTCCCCTAAAATAATATTTAGACTTCAGATATTCTGTATTATGAAGTGCTGGATATTCCTCTGCCAGAACTGCAAGGCTTGAAAACTCTGAAAGTTGCTTTTCATCATGCTACCAAGGATGAAGTGAGTGCCATTTTCTATAGCTGTCTCTTCTATTATCTTCTTTTTCTCTCATTAAATTTTGGTTCAACTGTTTCCAGGTAGTAATTCATACAATTAGATTGCCTAAACAAAGCACTGTAGGGGATGTTATTAATGACCTCAAGACAAAGGTAACTCTTGCTACTTTTCTATGCTTTCAAAGTGGACATCTACTCTAGTTTAAAGGAAATAGTGCCTGCATTGATTGAATTTTGAAGGAAAAAATTCCTCACCTCTTTGCTAAAGCAAATTGTTACTAGATTTGTAATTTTGTGAACTTGGCATTTTGTAATATACTTTCAAAGTGAACATCTACTATTGGTTAAATAAGGAAATTGTGCTTGCATCGATTGAATTATGAGAAACAAATAATGCTCACTTCTTTGCTAAAGCAAATTGTTATTAGATTTATAATTTTGTGTACTTAACTTGGCTTTTTGTGCTATACTTCCAATCCATATTCTCAGCTCACAATTATCTGTCGTTGCACTGTAGAAAAAAAAGAAGCTACTCATTCTTATGCGTTGTTATGGATCAGGTTGAGTTGTCTCATCCAAGTGTTGAACTTAGATTGCTTGAAGTCTTCTATCACAAAATCTACAAGGTATTGACTCTATTCATGTTGTATTGCTTCTTTCTGAGGCATTCTTTCGGAAATTGACTTGGTGAGAGACAAATTCAGCTTGATTTAAGTTTCTATAGTTGATGTAGTTACCTCGCTGCGTAGTAAGTTCCTCACTTTTTATGTTATTTGTATCACGTGAAGCAAATATGGTGAAGGAGATGATGCATGCTTTCGATAGCAATGAATTACATTTTGGATTTATTTTCTTTTGACACTGTTTTGAACGCATGTACAGTCTAATATAGTCAGTCTCATCAACAAAATGATTTCCCAATTTCATGGATTCTTGAAATTCTGGTTTTACACTGGCCTGATAATAATAACAAACATTGTGTATGTGCAATTTATTATAACCAAGAATTTTCCTGAATGAGTTCCTATTATAAAACTGAGTTTCTAAATTACAAGTATGTTCTAATTGTTGCTAGATGCTTCTTTCTTATATGTTGTGTGTTTGCGTGTTTTTATTGTTCTCTCTAATCGTCTAAAAAAGTTCGCAATTAAAATTCCTAATTTAGATCATTGAACTTCAAAAACCACATTAGTTAAGGATGTGAGTTCGTAGTGACTAGTGACTGTTACGAATTTTCTGTGAGAAAAAATTTGCATATCATCTCAAGTTCTTTAGAATATCTTATTTGTCCTGCCAACATCATTTACAGATTTTCCCGCTTAATGAGAAGATCGAGAACATTAATGATCAATACTGGACTTTACGTGCTGAGGAGGTAACTATTATCCTTTGTTGTTGGTGTGATTCATGCATGTGGAGTTGGGGTTTTCTTTTGTCTTCCTGTTTATAAATTATTCTGATGCCTAAGATTGATATTTTAAATTTGGTAAATATACTTTTTTTTTTTTGATAAGTAAGAATTTATTAAAAAAGCTCAAAAAGGGGGCGGAAACCAAAGATACAAAACAAAAGGCTAAAGGGCGCCTTAGACCTTCAGAGAGGCCAAAAAAACAATAATTTCCTCCGCAGATCTATAATCTCTCCCTGAAACCCAACAAAAAAGAGTACAAATAGTAGAGAACTTAAGCATAGAAACAGGCTTTTCTTTTCCATCAAAATATCTCCTATTTCTCTCGAGCCAAATACACCACCAAATACAAAGCGGCGTAGCCCTCCAAGCATCTTGAATGGAAGCCCCAACCGATACGCCTCTCCAAGCTTCAATCAACCCTCTAGAAGAACAAGGCATAACCCATTGAACCCCAAATAAACCAAGCATCAAATCCCAACAATCTCTGGCCATACTACAATGTTGGTAAATATACTTCAAGATTTGACTTCTGTTCATATTGTTGACTTCGATTCGAAGGTCAGGTCAACACTGAACTGGACCTTCCCAAAACCCTCATTGAGTAGCTTGTGCTGTTGGTTATTGCTAAATTTGAATTTCCTTCACTTGATGACAGCCGATAGGGTCCACTTGGTTCCGGGTGAAATTTTGTACTTGATTTTGATTCTTATTCTGTTTTCCTTTTAGATGATTTTTGAGATTGTTTTCCCGAACTTTAATTGAGCAGCTAGTGCTGTTTGTTTGTGAAAAGTATCTGAACACTTGCTTTCTATAAATTTTTGTTGGGGACAATAGGATTAATATGGCCGTGACACGAGTATTGAAAATACCTTTTGAAAAAAAGAAAAGAAAAAGAGAGAGTTGTCAAATTTGATGGGCAAACCCTGTGAGATAATGATGCCCTTGAGTGTTGACGCCCTTTATGAATGCCAGTTTATTGATGCTGACGCTCACAATTTTTTTTAAGATGACTTTTGCATTTTTTTCCCCCTCTGGAAAGCTATAAGAACTTCTTACTGCACTTTAGATGTAATTTGTTTCCATATTTCAAAAACTTTTGTAGGTTCTTACTAAATTACTATGTTTTCAATACCTGATAATTCTGGCTCATATTAGCCAATTAATATTGTTTTGACTACACTTCCCAACAGATCCCAGAAGAGGAGAAAAACCTTAGCCCTCATGATCGGTTGATTCATGTTTATCACTTTATGAAAGACACAGCTCAGAACCAGGTGGTAAGTATATAAAGATGAAAGATATAAGAGGCACTGCTGTGCATTAATTGTTGTGTCTTGGTGTTGTGATATTGTAATCTATCACACACTAACTGAGATTCTGTGATACTTGTATTTTATTTATTTATATTTATATTTTTAACTTTACAGCAGGTCCAGAATTTTGGGGAACCCTTTTTTTTGGTCATTCATGAGGGCGAGACATTAGCAGATGTTAAAATGCGTATACAGAAGAAATTGCAGGTTCCAGATGAGGAGTTCTCGAAGGTACTCGTTTTTTCCTTTGAAAGTATTTTGCTCGACGTTGGAACGGTTCAAAATGCCTCATTTTTTTTGCTGTTTAGTTAATATCTATTTTTATATGGTTCATATCCTTAATCTGTTTTTATTCTTTTCCTTGCCAGTGGAAATTTGCATTTTTGTCTTTGGGTCGTCCTGAATACCTTCAGGACTCTGACATAGTGTCCAGTCGTTTTCAGGTGCTCTCTTTCTCTCCCTCACTATCTCTCATCCTCATACACATGCGTGCACGCGCATGTCTCATTTATTTTGGGTGGTTAATTTCATCTCGTTCTTATTCTTATTTTCACTTTGTGCTTTTTAGAGAAGAGATGTTTATGGTGCGTGGGAGCAGTACCTTGGATTGGAGCACTCTGACAATGCTCCTAAAAGGTCTTATGCAGCCAATCAGGTATATCATTACATTTATATTACTTTTAAACTGCTGCAGTTTTTGGTTTCTTGAAATGTGCTTGAAAACTAGACAAAATTTTGAGTTCGTTTGGGATTGCTGTTATAAAGTTAAAAGCGCTTTTAATAATAGAGCTAATATAAAACTGCTGTCAGTGAAACACAGTTAAGCATTTGGTGACACATTGTATAAAGCATTTTTTATACTTGAAAACACTTTTAAATTTGCTTGGTAATAATGTTGCTTAAAGCACTTTTATTACTAATTTTACTATATTACCCTTACACTAAACATGTGCTAATTCCCTAATATTAAATATTATAAAATTCCATTGAGTTCAATAATTTATAAAGATCAACTTGTATTGGTTTTTTTTTTTTTTTTTTTAAATATCACATATTTTGTTTATGATATCGAATTTGTATTGAGTACTAAAATATAAATGAGTTAAACATATTTTAATGATGATTAATTTGTATCTGATTTGGAGAGTTCCAAATAAATTAGGATTTTCGTTTGTTACAGAGTCCTAGATATTGTTTGTTATTTGTTTGTAGAAGGGATAAAATTGTATTTATAAAAAATATAAAGGGATTAAATTCTCTAAAAGAAAATTAGTTACCTAAAAACATGGACCTCTACTTGTAACGCAAAAGTTACGATTCCTAACTTTACTTAAACGTACTTTTTAGACCTAACCTCTACCATCTATAAAAGTTTTTTTTTTTTTTTTTTTTTCTCCCCACCAAACACATTGCACCGCAATTTTTTAGAATGGAAGTGCTTTTCAGTACTAGAGAAGCAAATCCCAAACACCCACAAATTGTTGATGTCAAATTTACTTTTCACAAAGCATCATTTTTATTTCTTCCCTCTTTTTACCTTATATTTCTTTAAGGCTGAAAACAGTCGATATGACGATTGTATTAGTGATAGGTAAAAGTTATCATAATGGTGCTTTCAATAAGCTCATGCTATCTCAGACATTAGATTGAGAGGCTGCGAGAATGTGCCTCTCGATCCAGTGGCAGAGGATGACTTGCTCGTTTTGTAAATAAATTGTTAGAAGTCATTAAAGAATTTGGTGATTTGCTGCAATTTTGCAGAATCGACACACACTTGAGAAGCCCGTTAGGATCTACAATTAGGAGAAATCAGTTGAATCTCTGCCAATGCGTTGTCAGAATCTGTTTTTCCTTAAATGGCATGTGCGGATCCAAGAAGAAGGCAAGCACGGGATAAAAGGAAAATAGCAGTGAGACGGTGTATTCTAATGTACACAGACGTCCAATTCTTTATCGGGTTTGACGGATCATATGCAGTGTATCTTCCATGATTTCAATATACCTCTCTCTCTTTCTCTCTCTCTCCTGAAAGCACCCGTTACCTGGGGTGAGGTAGGTAGGTGATATTCCTGTCTTCAATTTTATTGTAATTTAGGAATATATGAGATTTTGGGGTGGGGATTGTATAGATAGCGTATAGGTGTGTGTTAACAAATTTTTTTTTTTCCTTGTCCGATCCTCCCTTTGTGGTTTATTAGGCGTTTTCGGAGAATGCGAGGTCTGTATAACGTTTGATTTAGTTCTCTATATGGGCTTTCTTGTATCTGTGCAAGAGAGATGACTATTTTCAGTCAAGTCTCAATTGGTCTTTGTCCTCAATGTTGTTTATTGAAGACATTGGTCTTGTTTCCATATCATTCCAAGCAGCAATTTCTGAATTTGATTAGACAGCAGTTTTTGCTTTTTGTATTTTTTTCTTCGCAATAGTGATATACACTGTGGTCTCGACCGGCATTGTATTTGCTATTGGTTATGTTTTTCAGCTCTGATACAGAGTATCATAGTCGGACACATCTAATTAAATATATGTGAGTAGTGTATAATGTCATCGTGTAATCATATATAATGATGTCCTACTCATAAAATATGAATGCATCTGACTTTCGGAAGACTTATCATTATTAGAAAAAAAATGTAAAAAAAATTATATCCAATTCATACAGATGACACTCTGAAGGACCTATTGTTTTAGGGAAGGACTAACTCTCTCATCTTTTCAGGAACCATGTAAATCAAATCCGTACATGCCCTTTGTTGATCGTTAGAAAAAGGCAGAAAAGTGATGAAATCTCTAATTTACTTCCTTTTTTATTTTATTTTATTTTATATATATTATTTTTCATGACTAATTGTTATTATTATTATTATTATTATTATTATTATTTTAAAGAATGAAATAAGCAACAACTTAATACTAGTAAACATATATGATTAATAGTCCTGTCGAAATTTCAACTCTATGGCTCGGATCGTTAGTGAGTTAGAAAAATAAAATAACTATTTTACATGTTTTCTTAATTCAAAAAAGTTCAAAAAAATATTCTATGCGGGAACAAAAGTCTCTACAACACTATATAAAGTTAGCGAATTTAGGTTAAATCGGTTTAACTTGTTTATTTAATCGTGTTGTTTTCATGTTTTGAAGATCAATCAGTTTAAGTTTTAACTCAATTACTATTAATATATTTTAATCGTGTCGAAGGTCAATTTAGATCTATTTAAGTGTTTAGTGACATAAGTACCTTTCATAATTAAATTATTTTTTAATTTATTTGATAATAATATTTTTTTAAACACTTTTATTGCTAATTTTACAATAATATCCTTTAATATAATGTTATCATATTTTATAATGACAACTTTATTAAGGAGGAGGGTAATTGTCTATATATAAAACAAAAAAAGGGACAAAATTGCCTAATGAAAATGACTTACCAAAAATGTCATCCTCTACTAAGAATGCAGTTTTGAAAACTCCAAATTCTAACTTCAGATTTACTAAGCTAATTTCTAAACGCAATTTTTCAAAATAAAAGCACTTTTAAAAAGTGAAAAACAATCCCAAATGGGTTCTAACTCATAGACATATTTATTATTTCAACAATATAAATTTGACCTTAGATTTTTTATTTTTTATTTATTTAGTTATTTATTTATTTATTTTTCTAATTGTATGGTCACAATTGCTCTAATAAATTTAATATAATTCATTATTTTAAAATTTTCATTATATTTGCATTTTGCACTTACATTAATAGACTAGTTACAACAAATTAAATAAGAGTGGCATTGTTAAGGATTAGGGGTACAACTTGGGTTGGGCAACCCAAATCTAACCTGAGCCCAATTCGATTTTTCGCGAGTTTGAACAATTATTTTTATAATTTGGGTTGGGCCTTAGTTGAAAAATCTCAACCCTAATTTAATTAGGGTTGGGCTTAGGTTGAGGTAATAGCAACCCGAACCCGAATTTTAATATTATTTTCATATATATTTTAAATTTTAAATACATTATATATAATATTTAAACTATGATTACTTTTTTCTTTTCAACATCCGTTATTAAATCTTAATCTATTATATGTTAACATTTAGGAGATTTAATTTTCTAAAAAATTGTTTGAAATTTATTGCAAATTTACAAAAAGTTTTTAAACTTTTTATTGTTTAAGAGTAATTTAATCAAAAACTAATTCAAGATTATATTAAATTTTCGGTGTGATGGTCATTAGTAATCCGAATTAACCCAAATTTTAAATCAGAAATCTAAGCTCGAGTTGCAAGCCCGAATTTGAAAATAGAAAGATGAGTTGAGCTTGGGTTAAATAGTTAGAGTTGAAAATAGGGTTAGAGTTGAACTTAAATTTAGTATTTCATATGATGAATTGGATTCAAATTATACCTCAAACTCGCCGAAATAGCAGCCTTATTAACACAAGTAAACAAGGGTGGTAGCAAGTTAATAGATTATTGATTATTAAACTAGAGAATCGTGGTGTTAACCTTTCTCCAAAATTACTTTTACTGCCCTCCTTTTACTTCCAGGGGAAAAAATTTACGGCACAAAACTCTCCTAAAATTACCCGCGTTTTTCGAACCCACTACAATACATACATTGTTTACTTACACATCTAGGGTTTTGATGAGTTCGATACATTGTTGCTTAATCTCATTGGAAGTTTTGGTACAGGGTTTCGTCGACTTGTAAATCTTCCTGTTACCAGTGCAAAGCTCTATAATTATTGTTATATATACATATATAGGGAGTGATGGGGAGGAGGTACACCATTGTGGTTTCGTCATCGGACGATGAAGATGGAGAGTTTTCATTGAATCTGAATTTCAGCTATTCGAAGTCGAAAACGAGACCATCTTCAATTCATCAAACAAACAGTCAAAGAGCAAAGACTACTAGCCTTTCCGGTTCTTGCTCTGGATCACTTAAAAATTCCAGTGCGTTTTACGTGGTGTGTGTATATGTATATATATATATATATATATATATATATATATATCATATTATTTCTTGTATTTTGTGTTAATTTATTCAATCTTAACGTCGCATTTGATTAGTTACTTTCACCTGAGTAGTTATTGCAACTTGGCCTAATAATGTAAAACTTAAAGAGTACTTTGACCAAGATGATCGAACACCACCATAAATGAAGTTGGTTATGAATTAGTAATTTAATACTAGGTCCTTGACATCTCCGAGAATTATAGGGAATATCTCCTACCTTTGTCCTCGCATTTTAAAATGTGGGTGCAAAGCGGACAATATCTCACACAGCAAATCAAGAATTCCAAAAAAAAAAGAGAAAAGGAATATGTTAAATCTCACACCTTTTGTTGTTGCAGCTGCTCTTTTAATGGGAAATTTAGCTCAATTTTTTTTCATGATACTTTATCAGTTCAGCAGTCCAATTAAACACTGGACTACTCTGTTAGTAGGTTAATTTTTATTTATTTTATTATTATTATTATTTTGAGTATGTTAGATCTATAAGCTTGGGTTATTGAAATAGCTTTTGGATTATGGAAAATGTGTTAGTGCAAGCTAAAGCATGTCTGTAATTTTCATGGTTGTT
Organism: Cornus florida; assembly: GCF_030987335.1. Lineage (NCBI taxonomy): Eukaryota > Viridiplantae > Streptophyta > Magnoliopsida > Cornales > Cornaceae > Cornus > Cornus florida. The sequence goes on along the minus strand of NW_026775578.1, from coordinate 33,502,602 downwards.
AGATTCCCTCTCCGGATTGTAGAATCTTATAATCCTACAATTCTAAATTACTAAGTCGATCCAGATCGCAAGAAGAATAATTTGGAAGTAGGATCGCAGTATGATTGATAGAATTGGAGTTAGGATCGTAAAATCTTGTATCCTTCTAAATTGAGTTTTTTTGTTTTTGTTTTTTCTGAATTTGTTTTGGCCTACAACCCATTATTGGCAAGGAAATTTAAGGTTTTTAAGTGTAAAGTCCAACAATTTAACCTAATTTCACTTATAAAGAACAAAAAGAGAAAACCCAACTTCAAAGGTAAGCGTGATCTAGTATTAAACCTCGAAGGTATGACACAAAACTTCAAAAAGTTCCTCCATTTTGCCCTATTCTTCTTGATTTTTATTTAATTATTTTTTTCAAAACAAAAACAAAGAGAGCTTAGTTTCCCCGCATATTATTTGCCCATTCTGAACCAAATAGAGAGACTTTATTGTTTTTTCCTCTACTCTCTCTCTCTCTCTATTTTGTTCTTCTTCTTTACCAAAATATAATTTTTCCAACAATATTGCCCCGATAATTAGGAAACTAAACTAAATTGTTCTTTTCTCTCTCTATTTCTCTGTTCCTCTTTTCTCTTTGTTTAGGGTTTGCCTGAATTGCTTCTGTAAAATTTCGCTTGATTATTATGTTCACGTTATTGCATGGAGGAAATGATGAAACTGTGTAAGTGTTTGTCATGTGGCTTATTATCTTACTATCTTTTATTGTTAATTGATTTTTGTCAGAATATTGATGATATTGTGTTAAGCCTTATTCTCTATTTATTTGAAAATAATTTCATTTAAAAAGTTAGTTTAGGGTATTTTTATACTAGTTTTATGGAATCTTATGATCCTCAATCCGATCCTATGACACCCTTGGTAATTTCAAAGCCATCGTAGCACACTGATGAAGTGCTGGTATGACATCCTAAAAGGCAGGGATGGAGTTAGGATTATAACAATGTTGCCTTTTGGGGAGGCCATTATATAACGGCTGTGATAGTATGTAAAGGTCTTTGTTCTGAACCCTGGTCTTATGGAAACAGAATTTTATGACCTCTATTTGTTTTTCGTGCTTGAAATGACTCATTCCCTTGATGATTAGTAGGGATCTATCTTCTTGATTGTGCTCCCCATTGTCTTGTAATGATTACATTTTACAGTGTAATCTCGATTTGGTGTTCTTGCGGTGATTCATGATCACATTCTTGTCTGCCACGGAGCCTCTTCTCCCTCCAAAATTGCTTGTTATTTCATCTGCTCACTCATTTATAATATTTTGGTATTTGTTTCGTGGTGATTCTTCTCTCCGTAGGGTAGCTAACCTGAATATCTTTCTGAAAAGTACGTTCCCAGAACCGAACCTACATTGCCAGTTCTTTGTCCATCTTTTAATGAATTTAACATGAAAGTTATGTCACTGCTTGTTAGAAATGCCATTGATTTTGCATTGTTCATGGCTAGTTACACAGTAGCCAAAAGGGAGGTAAAACTTCCTCTGAAGTCCTCGACTAACAAGCTGCACTATTTTTCTGAGATTGGTGATGCACCAGGTGGACATTGAGATTAAGTTTCAATTACAATTTAATATCAATATATGAGATAAATAAAGTCCGAAGAAGAAAAGAAGAATGAAAGAATTCGGGGCTTTCAGTAGTACTAGGCTTTGGGAGTTTGACCAATAAATGCTATATTAAATTTCTGAAATATTGGATATATTTAAATTGAATGGCCTAGTAGCTCTTTGGCTAGACAAGAAGTTGAATATTCAGTTGCTTATTGTACATGTGTATGTTAGATTCAGTGCAACAATTAGTTGTTTGGGTGTGATGTTTAGTGATATGTTTGCATTTGGAATCTACAGTTGCACACTCCACAGTCATCTTCACTTTTTTTTTTGGTTTTTTGTTTTTTTTTGTTTTTTGTCCAAGCCAGATGAGTCTTAGAAATTGTCGAGTTCCATTGGCAAAAAAAGAAAGTTTTTTTGGGTTTCTTACGCTAGAAAGAGCATCACCTTAGGCCGTATCCAGCTGAAGTCTGAACCTGCTGGCTTCGATACCTTTTTATTGATGAGGGCATGCCAAGCTCCCAAGTTCGTTGTTGACATGGATATATGTGTCCACTTTGTCAATTTTATATAAGATATCACCTTCTTTTTAAAATTTGGATGAAATATCTTCATAAACTGTTATATCTTGTAGATGTCAAAATGGGCACATCACTGTTCGTTTAAGATAATCTTATAAGAGGGAGTTGATTTTATAAGAGGGGTAGAAGGGAAAGAGGAGGAAGTTCAAGAATTGAGCTAATACTGGTGTTCAAAGTTAATACAAAACTGTTATTTTTTATTTTTATCTTTTCCTTCTAGCCCTGCAGTTCAAGCCTTCTGCATTTATAAATCCTATTATGTTGCCTATTTGCGAGTTATTCTCAGATAGCCTCCTTCCTTAACATGATGTATTTCTTATCATTGATGTTTCATAGGTTGTTCGATTCCGTTCTCTGGAGAAACCCAAGGAAGATGAGTTCTGTCTTTACTTGTATGTCTCGCCAGTACATAAATTTTATTTTACCGCTATTCTTGTCAGCAGAGAATCTATTTCATTTAATTTAATATTTAATAATTTTGTATTGTTTTCCATTTCAAATTCTAGGTCAAAGCTTCACAATTATGATGATGTTGTGGAAAGAGTAGCTCGTCATCTCAGTATGAATGATCCATCTAAAATCAGACTTACATCTCATAACTGCATCTCCCAGCAACCTAAACCCCTACCAATCAAATACCGAGGAGCGGCACATCTGTCAGACATGCTGGTCCACTACAGTCAGGTTGTTGATAAAAATATTGTTAGTCTGATCTAGCGTTGTTTTTTGATCTTTATATTTTAAGTAACCATAGTTTTCTGACTGCTTATCACCACCCTTCCCCTAAAAAAAATATTTAGACTTCAGATATTCTATATTATGAAGTGCTGGATATTCCTCTGCCAGAACTGCAGGGCTTGAAAACTCTGAGAATCGGTTTTCATCATGCTACTTAGGATGAGGTGAGTGCCATTTTCTATAGCAGTCACTTTTATATGTTCTCTTTTCTCATTCAATTTTGTTTCTACTGTTTTCAGGTAGTAATTCATACTATTAGACTGCCTAAAGAAAACACTGTAGGGGATGTTATTAATGACCTTAAGACAAAGGTAACTCTTGACACTTTTCTATGCTTTCAAAGTGGACATCTAGACTTTTTTAAAGGTAATTGTGCCTGAATCTATTGAATTTTGAAAAACATTCTTTTGTCACCTCATTGTTGAAGCAAATTGTTATTAGTTTTATAATTAGTTAATCTTTTCTTAGTATTATTTGATATACTTGCAATTCATATTCTCTGGCCACAAAAGTTTCTGTATTGCTTTCTGTAGAAAAGATAGTTACTCATTCTTATGCCTTGTTCAGGTTCAGGTTGAGTTGTCTCATCCAAATGTCGAACTTAGATTGCTTGAAGTATTCTAACACAAGATCTACAAGGTATTGACTATATGCATTTTGTTGTTCCTTTATAATGATTTTTTTTTCTTTTTTTTGTTTTTGAATTTAACTTGGTGAGAGACAAATTCAGATTGAATGTTAGTTTCTATAGTTGATGTAGTTACCTCGCTGCATATATATTATCTTTTTTTTTATTCTTTGTTTGTAGTCGTTTGCCTCACATGAAGCAAATATGTTCAGGGAGATGATGCAAGCTTTTGTGAACACTAAAGTTTGCTTTTGAGATTTACTTTTTTGACACTTTTGAAAGCATATACCTATCCAAAAGTCAGTGTCATCAAGTACATGTTCTCTCTGACTCAACTCAAAATGTTCCTAATTAAAACTTCCTCTAGGTCCTTGAATTTTTTAAACCACATTAGTGAACGACATGACAGCTAATTGTTAAAAAAATTCCTGCATGTTAAACATTTATGCTAGGCTACTAGATATTATCTTAAGTTCTTTGGGTGATCTAATTTGTATTTCTGCCAACATCATTTACAGATCTTCCCACTTAATGAGAAGATTGAGAACATTAATGATCAATACCGGACTTTACGAGCTGAGGAGGTAACTATTATTCTTTGTTGATCTGGTGATTTGTACAGGTGGAGTTCAGTTTTCTTTTGATTTTGTCTTTTCAGCTATTTGGATGCATAATATTAATTTTCTAAATTTCATAAAGGTACTTCAAGATTTGACTTGATTTTTCCGATTAGACTTCCATGTGAAGGTCAAGTTAATATTGAACTGGAATTTCTCCAAACCTTCATTGAGCAGTTTGTGCTGTTGGTTAATACTAAACTTGAGTTTACCCAAACCTTCATTGAGCATGTAGTGCTGTGTTTTTTTTTATCTTTATTTTTTCCTCTGACAAAATGTTAGGAGTTTTTACTTCACTTTGGAAGTTTAATTCTTTGTTTACATGTTTCAATTTTTATTTATTTATTGTTACCAATTCACTATGTTTCCAATTCCTGATAATCTGGCTGATATCAGCAGAACAATATTGGTCTGAATGCATTGTATCGGACTGGTAGAGCAAAAAAGTAGAGGTTTTGATTGTTTTGGTTAATTCATTATTCTAGACTAAATTTGTTCTTCACAACAGATTCCCGAAGAGGAGAAAAACCTTGGCCCCCATGATCGCTTGATTCATGTTTATCACTTTATGAAAAACACAGCTCCGAACCACTTGGTAAGTATCTACAGGAGAAAGATATAAGAGACGCCGCTGTGCGTGCATTGTTCTTTGCTGGCATTGAGATTCTTTAATCTATCCTACTTACCAAAAAATAAAAAATAAAAATACTTTAATCTATCATACACTGTAAACTGAGATTCTAGCGTACTAGTATTCAAAATTTTCTTTTTTTTACAGCCGGTTAAGAATTTTGGGGAACTCTTTCTTTTGGTCATCCATGAGGGTGAGATTTTAAAAGAATTTAAAGTGCGCATACAGAAGAAATTGCAGGTTCCAGATGAGGAGTTCTCAAAGGTATCTTTTGATATTTTTCTCCTTAAATTATCTGCTCTGTGGAGCCCAAAAGCATGCCACATAGTTTGACATTTCTTGCTTAATTCATATTTAATATCTATTTTTTTTTTTTTTTTTTTTTTTTTTTTTAAACCTTAAAATTTATCTATTTTTGTAAGGTCCTTTTCTTAATCTGTTTTTGTTCTTTTCCTCACCAGTGGAAGTTTGCATTTTTTTATTTGGGTCGTCCTGAATACCTTCAGGACTCTGACTTTTTGTCCAGCCGTTTTCAGGTGCTCTCTCTCTCTCTCTCACACACACACACTTGCGCATGCATGGGTCATTTAATTTGGGTGGTTTGTTTCGTTTCTTTCTTATTCTTATTTTCACAGTGCTTTCAGAGAATTGATGTTTATGGTAAGTGGGAACAGGACCTTGGATTGGAGCACCCTGACAATGCTCCTAAAAGGTCATATGCAGCCAATCAGGTATATTGTTGAATTTAAATTACTTTTAAACCTATGCAATTTTAGGTTTCATGAATTATGTGGTCCAGAACCCGGCAAACGGTTTTTTAGTCAAATTGGCTTCTTATCGTGCTTACCTTATATTTTGTCAATGCCGGTCAATTTGATAATTTGATTAGTGATATGAAAAAGTTATCATGATGAGCACCCTCAGTGTTAAGATACAAAATATTTACTACGGAATCACTTTCGTAGTAAGTAGTGTAGTATTTACTCCGGAATATTAATTCCGTCATCTTTACTACAGAGTATTTACTACGGAATGTGAATTTTGTAGTAAATATTAGAAAATTTTCTACGAAATATAATTTCGTCATCTTCTTTACTCTAATTTTTTAATTATTTTATTATTATATTTTCGTCGGAATAAATTTTGTAGCACATACTAGGGAATTTACTACGACTATTATTTCTGTCACCTTTACTTTAATTTTTTCCTACGAATGTTTTGACCCCATAGTAAGTATTAGGTTATTAACTACCAAAATACTAGGGAACTTTCTACGACCACGAGTTCCATCACCTTTACTTCAATTTTTTTCCTACGAATAGTAATAAGTATGAGGGTATTTACTGCAGAAGTTTGACAACCTAATAAAATTCTAGGTAACTCGAATTTATTTTCCCCTCCTGGCCAAAACTGTTGGACTTCTCCATTTCCACGGATTATAAAGATCTTATGTATGATAGATTACATAAATTTAATTATTGTTCTTGAAAATTTGAGCTTCATCAGAAGTGGCAAGTTGTCATAACCATAACCTGCATAATATGTATATTATATATTTATGCAACGGTGGTTGAATAACTCGCTACCCATGTTTTTTATTATTATTAAATTATTAACATTAACTCTATAAACATTATCTATATTGTTAATTGTAGAGAGAGATGGTTTCGTTGTCTCTAGTACCTCCTCCAGAGGGATGCTCGAATAACGGAAATGAAGCTTTTCAAAGTATACTTGGTGAGAAGGACGACAATGAGCGTGAGATTGGGCATGATGCAAAGCTCGCTCAATCATGGCGGCGTTCTAGTTGTGCCGAAGTGGCAGCAGCTAAAAAAAGAGCGGATGATGCTGAACAGATGGCTTTGGAGGCAATACAAAAATTGAAGGAGACGGAGGAAAGGCTAGAAAGCTTGGAGCAACACGTGCAAACATAATCCTCTTTTATGGCTAGACAATCTCTCGATCTCAATAAAGATTGAATGTTGGTGGTATATATTTAGGCTTTTTTTCACCTTTGTTTTATTTGAAAGGTAAATTAGTAATCATAATTTTTTTTTTCACGATTTCCTAAGCCTTTTGGTGTACCCTTTGGCAGGAAGGGGTATATGGCGCTTTCTTGATTTTGTATAGGTGACGATGAATTGTGATGCCTTTTTATTTTTTATTTTTTTTATTTTGTTATTTTGTATAGGCAGGGAATTTTTTTCCTATGAATGAGTATATATACACACACACACATATATATCCCTTTGACAACATTTGTGCCTTTAATATGGATTTGTGATGAAAGTTTGGTGCGACCCTTATGTCGATTTTATTGCCACTTAGTGTTAAGGATGTAACTTGAATTCAACCGAATATAGTATTGAATAGACACCCAGCTCCTCGAGCTGGATGCACTTTACCAACTAGGTGTTTACAAAGGAGAGCTTGTCCAATGAATGGGTTTAAATGGGTAAGAATGTAGTATTATTTAATAGTTAAAGTTTTTGAATAAATGGGTAAACGTTTATTCTTTATAGTTGGTATTAGAATAAGATTTATTTTTTGATTCGGTATCACGTCAAGCCCTTGACATGGGGGCGTTCAAGTCTTCACCATTATTAGATAGGATGGTCTGAGTTATAACGGAAAATAAACGAATATAAAATATTACCGAATAATTTAAACTTTTAAATAAATGAATAACCGACCACCATTACTCTCGACTTGCTAATGCCACTAACTTTTTGTTAGTTTTAAACTTGGATCCAAGTCCGAAATAGACCCGAAACACGGCTCCTCGAATGACCAAAAAGGACGCCCAACACTAGATGGTCCTACAAATAAAACCTTAAATTGATACCCTTTTAATTTCATACCCACGTGGAGAATTCTATACCTCGTATTTTATATATGGCTCAACAGTGAATACTAAGAAACCAACATATATATATATATATATATAAACAGAATTATAGAAATAGATAGAGAGAAGGGTGAATAGAGTGAATATGGTGATGTCTGTATTGCTGGGGTTTATATATCCACCGCCGCCTTCTGTGTTCATCACAGCCATGTCTGTGATTAGTGGTGTATCATTAGCGAGTTCTGGGTTATCAGAAATCAGAGGGAAACATATGCAATATTCCAAATTCTGGAACGTTGGCTCACAGAAATCCACCGCAAAGCAGATCAAAATCGGCAGCAGAACCGGAATGCTCGTAGCATATACACCTGCATTTCTTGCCTCTCTTGCTTCCTTTGCCCTTCTCCCTCACCAGGGTTTCAGATGTGTGTTGCTAAATTCAGCTCTCGCCATCCATTTCTTCAAGAGGATCTTTGAGGTACTCTCTCTCTCTCTCTCTATATATATATATAGATACACACACACATATATGTTGAATTAGTAGTGCCTTTGCTGATCTCGATGTCCATGGAACCTTAAAAAAAAAAAAAAAAAAAAACACTCACACACACACAGATTAGGGTGTTCGGCTATTGGGCCTTATGTATTTTTAGATTTGGACCGAGTTTATGCATAATAAATAAGCACGAGCCCAATTTAGTGTTGAAGTAGTTGTTGTATGTTTTTAACGAGGGTCTTTTGGATCAGATGTGTTTAAATTGACAACCCAACAACTACGTAATGGCATTGAATTTTTGATTTAATGGTGTTGCAGGGTTTTAAGTTCGTGGTGTAATGTGTTGCATAGATATTGCATATGTGAGGTAGTTTGTTGTATGGTGATGTAAGTGTGTTGTATTGTTAATTTAATATTACAAGTGAAAATCAGAATCACTTCTTATGGGTTGGGATCCTGTGTGATAGGTCAGTGGTAGAGTGTTTGTGCTTGTGGCCAAATGGCTAAGGTTCGAGTCTCCCATCCCATTCCATATATATGTGAGTTGCTTTAATTTTCAAAAAATAAAAATAAAAAATTTATCATATGTCTGCTGGTTTATGCAGCACAATACATCAGTTACGAATTGCAATAAAATATCCTTCCATAAGCAATTTAAGTAAATAATTTAAAATTATTGTATAAGTGATTTAAAATTATCGTGTTAACAGAGGACATTTTGTGGCACAGAAGAAAATTCGGTTATGCACGATGTGACTACAAAATGAATGAGTAATAGGAGAGAATTCGGTTATGCACGATGTGACTACAAAATGAATGAGTAATAGGAAAGGATCCAAATCGTGAAGGAGTAAGATGTATTGCTCTTTTCGAAGTCGTGGATTTGTGATGAGTCTTTGGTGAATATCAGAATATGTAATGGTATCACAGTCATGGTGGTTGGGCTGGGTGGTGGTGGACAAAGGTCATATTAATTGCGGTATGATAAGATCAACTTCTGTGGTGCACAGGACATATGGTAACAGTCGTGAGTGATGGTAAGTAGGGTTGTTTGATGTATTTATGGTTGGTGGTTGGATTGACAGCGGTGGTAAGGCGTTCAATTTTTTAAGTAGGTGTGTCCGTGTCCGTGTTTAGGTCCTAAGTCACATAAAACGGGAAGGGGAATAGGAGAGAGAGCAAATTTGAGAGCGGGAGCGTGAGATAGGCAAAATTTAGTCATAAATAGTGAGAATTCGAGTCAGAGCACACTCTGGATTGTATGACTTAGTTCCAGTCTCTCATCTCTTAATTTGTTAGGATAAAAAATAAAAAAATAAAAAAAATAAATAAATCTAAGATCATTAGATTATCATTGACTACTTTTTATAAATTTAGAGATTTTTGTACATTAGCTTTAACGATCCTAAATGCATATATTTCTTACATATATGATATTTACATGATTAAGTAAAATATGTAATATATTATATTTTTTTTAAATGTATTTAATGTGGAAAAATTACAAAGAAATTATTCTTTTCGTTTTATAAGATAGGTTTGTTCATTAATAAAATTTGATGGCCTTGTATAATTAATGGAGTTGTTAAAAGTAGGACCTCTGTTTTTTTTTTTTTTTTTTCAATATATCACATATATTAAATCAAAATCCTGATTCCTGATTAACTGGAATGGATGGTGTGATGATATTTACATAATCATATAATCAATTATGTTGGTGCATAGGTGAGGTCCACGTGATGCTTGGATCTTAAACAGCCACATCAGTGCTTACTATTTTCCCTTGTTCACTTATTCTAGGTCGCGAGTTGCAACTTGGGGTCGACTCAGACCACTATTCTAGACTACATGAATAGACTTGTTAATGGAGTCGATCCTGATTTGAATCTGATATGATTAGTCGGATATAGATTAAATAAAAAATTCAATAATCCGATTTCGATCCAAATCTAATAATTTATTAGCCTAACATCGAACATGGATTATATTGATCCGATCTGAATAAAATTATATATATAAATAATTATATATATTTATAATTATTAATCAACCTATCATATTTGTACTAGAAGTAACCAACCCCCCACCCCCCCCCCCCCAACCTATAAAAATAGTATGGTGTTTTCATTCACGTACTAATAAATCCTAATATACGATGCTAATAATATCATATTGTTTATTCATTAACAAAGACTAATTAATCTTTTTTTATTCTCTTTCTTTCATATTTTGCTTTATCTTTTGTTTTATATCTTTTTCTTTTGATCATTGTTTTTTTTGACATTAATATTTATATATATATATATATATATATATATATATAATTATATTTTTATCGGATCCGATTCGATTATCGGATCGAATATCCATTTATTAACAAATCGGATTTGAATTAACTTACAAAATATCTGTTGAATTATCGAATCGAATCGAGTAAAATACTTATCAGATTTGGACCGAATCAGGCTTGATTCAGTCTGATCCTTTTACAAGTTTAAACATGAATACCTGCGAATGAGTACAGAGCCCGAGGTCGAAACATGACGAAATCAATAAAATTTAAATCACGGAACATGAACAAAACATAAACAAAGTGTAAAAGCATCCATTTAAAAGTATAGTGTGACTCCTATATAAGTATGTAGTTCAAACCAAATTGACCAAAAGTTTTACCACTAATTATTCTATATATATATAGCTGTAAAGGCACGCCCAACAGTAGATAGCCATACGAAGAAGAACCTTAATTGATTCCCTTTACCAAAAAATCATAATTAAAGAGTACTAATTAAATGAATTTTTTGTTTTTAATTCCATTGGGCTTTGTCGTGTGCGTATATAATATAGTAATGCTAAACAAGTCATAAAAGTAAACCGACTGATGTATCATATTTCAAAGATTGATTTCACACCCAAAACGTGGAGAGAGTTTTAAAAGCATTAACATATCATATTTCATTGATTCAGCTCACCCTTTTAGTAGTATATATATAAAACACCGAACAAACCAATAGAGACAGAAATCAATATAGAGAGAGAAAGAGAGAGGAAGAGAGAGAGAGAGAGAGAGGAGTGAATATGGTGATGTCTGTATTGATGAGATTCATATACCCACAACCTCCTCCTGTGTTCATCACGGCCATGTGTGTGATTAGTGTTGTATCGTTAGCCCTGTTTGGTTTATCAGAAATCATAGGAAAACACTTGCAATATTCCAAATTTTGGAATGCTGATTCACACAAATTCATAGCAAAGCAGATCAAATTATCCAGCAGAACCGGCATGCTCATGTTATATGCTCCTGCATTTCTTGCTTCTCTTGCTTCCTTTGCCCTTTTCCCTCGTCAGGGTTTTAGGTTTCTGTTGGTGAATTCAGCTCTCACCATCCATTTCTTCAAGAGGATCCTTGAGGTACTCTCTCTCTCTCTCTCTCTCTCTCTCTATATATATATATATATATATAATTACTCTCTCTCTCTAGCCACCAACCAGTATACATAGAGAGACCAACCAGTATATATAGAGAGAGTAATTATATATATATATTCTGTGTCTATGGTGGTGTTAAGTTGATGTTGTTAGTCCATTTGATTGGTGATTTTTTTTTTAATATATTAATATATTTTTGTAGAGTTATTTTTTTAATTTGAAAATTTGAATTTAACTTATTATATTGATTTTCGAATATCATCTAATAATTTATAGTGTAGGGTATACCAACTGTATAATTTCTGGTCTCTAGAGAGGTGACAATTATTGAATAGACCCACTAACACTTCCAAACCCGTCCTTAATTAAATGGTTTTGAGCGAATGGATAATTTTTTTTTGAATTTTTTTAAAAATAGGTCAATAATGTTTAGTCGGATATGAGTTGACCCGAGTTTAGGTCATTGGATCGAACATGAATGGATGTGTACGCACAAATAATCAGATTAGATTTAGATGCCAGTTGTGTTGGTTAGATGAGAGATTCGAAGTGTGTTGGTTAGATAAACGAATATTCAACTCATTTATGACCGGCTAGATTGATGGCCCATTGGGCCATAAATATTGCAACGACCTTTTGTACTCCTTTGTTTTTGAACAATTCGTATGTGCATGCTGATGGCCCATTGGACCCGGGCTTTAGATGCGCTTCATTGGGTCTTATTCTTTTTACATGAAGGGATATGGTATGAAAGTGATGCCCCATTGGGCCTTTGCTTTTAGTTGCATGTTATGACATAGATAGGCCGAGTTTATGTTAAACCAAAATATATTGAGTTTTAAAACTAATAAATGGAATGAAAAAATAAAATTAAGTAATAAATAAACGAGTTTGTTCACAGATTTAACGCGATGTTAATGCTTGGTTTGATTATAAACGAGCTTGAAAATTGTGTTTTTATTCGTCTGTTTACTTAATGAATGAATACGAGTTGAGTGTAAATTGTTTATGAACAATTCAATTTATTTGCGGTTCTAATTAAAAGTATTCACCCAAGTATGCAAGTTTCTTTAATTACAATAATTCAGAAGATAATTACTTAACTATATAAAACCTTTTAAGTTTTTGAGGTTGCAGAAAGTAAGTAGCTATTTAGATTCTAAGGAAGAGCCTGATGGGAAACTCGGTATATCTTGAAAGTTGGGAGTTCTATTTTCTTGAAGCGGCTCCCAAAAACTTCTCAATAATTATCTGGTGCATGTAGAAAAGATATCACTATTAGAGTATATCTCATAAATAAAAAGAATCAATGATACATATACATGGATTCTTTGTTATGTTTTTTGAGAAAAAAATTTCCCCTAAATTTGTTGAAGTTTGACCAAATACTAGAAACTAAAGATTTTAATTCTTTCAAATTATGGATAAAAGTAGAAGTTTGGAAAAATAGATTCAAACTACTTTTCCAAATTATTACAAAGTTCTCAAGCAAAACCGAACAAAAAAATCCACCAAACGTATTAGGGATTGCTTTCATTTCACTACATTCTTCCTTTTAGAACTTCAAAATAATTATGTACAAGTTTTTTTTTTTTTTTTGTTTTACAGGTTTTATTCATTCACAAATATAGTGGAGCGATGATCCTTGATTCTGTGATTACTATCTCCCTCAGTTATTGCATCTCCACCGCAACCATGATCTACGCACAACACCTAACACAAGGATTTCCGGAGCCACCTGTTGATCTGAAGTACGTGGGAATCGTAATCTTCTTAGTAGGAATAAGTGGTAACTTTTACCACCATTACCTCCTTTCTAAACTGAGAGAGGAGGGTGACAAAGAATACAAGGTTCCTAAAGGGGGTTTATTTGATCTGGTGATATGCCCACACTATTTTTTCGAAATATTAGGGTTTGTAGGTATCTCCTGCATTTCTCAAACGCTATATGCATTCTCCTTCACTCTAGGCACAACTTTTTACTTGATGGGGAGGAGTTATGCCACTAGAAAATGGTACCTTTCGAAATTTGAAGATTTTCCCAAGAATGTGAAGGCTCTCATTCCATATGTTTTTTAGAAATGTTTGGAAGTGTAAAAAAACAAATGAATAAATCTAGTTTGACACTGATACAAATTTTATTTTATTTTTATTTTTATTATTATTTTTTAGTTCTTGTAAGAAGCAGAGCTGTGTATTATCATGTGATTTTCATATCTAAGAAGCAAACTGGTTAGTGGTTATTTTCTCTATTAATTATTGAAAAAATACCGTTTGGTGTTGAGAATTCATGAGTGGGTTAAAAATGAAGCTTTATTAATCAAAATGTAATACAAATAAATGGCAGTCATTTCTTGAAACCTTAAATCACTTTACGCATAATACAAGATCATGGAAATTTTAAAAATAAAGGGGCTAGCCACTTTAAGGGACATTACATCTGCGTGCGTAAAGGGAAATACTAAATTGTTGCCGGACATTATTTAGTGACTTAATTGGTAGAGCGTCCAATTTTCTAAGCTGATTGTATCCGTGCCGGACATTATTTAGTGACTTAATTGGTAGAGCGTCCAATTTTCTAAGCTGATTGTATCCGTGTTCGAGTTCCCTCCCCTAATTTACCAGGATGATTAAAAAAAGGAAAAAAACTACTGAATAGTTGCATAATCATGTTGGCGTCACAGTGAGACGCATGTGATCCTATGATCACTGCTTAGTATTTCTCTGTTTAATTTATCTGTTGATTGATTGGTTTTATTGCCAAATTCCAATTGAATTCCTCTGTTTCTTGTTTGAAGTTTTAAACCGGTTTAGGCTTGGACATTAGGTATGAGCCAATCACTCTCAAATTAGGTCTAGTAACTAACCACCATTGCTGTTTGTGCATATATATACGTAGCAATCCTATTCAACCATAAAGTAGGTTGACTAATATATATATAATATGAAAAATGATTATAGCTTCCATCTACACATTCTTAACTACCAAAAACCAATATATATATAGAGACTAGAGTGAGAGAGGAGTGTGTGAATGGTGAATATGGTGATGTATGTATTGCTGATGAGATTTTTATACCCACCGCCTCCTTCTGTGTTCATCACGGCTGTGTCTGTGATGACTGCACTACCATTAGTGATCTATGGCGTTACGGAATTCAGAGGAAAACACATGCAATACTCCAAATTTTCACAGAAAATCCACAGCAAAGCAGATCAAATTCACCAGCAGAACCGGCATGCTCATAACATATACACGTGCATTTCTTGCCTCTCTTGCTTCCAACGCCCTTCTCCCTCATAAGGGTTTTAGATTTCTGTTGCTAAATTCAGCTCTCACCATCCATTTCTTCAAGAGGGTCTTTGAGGTACCCACTCTCTCTCCCTCTCTCCACACATATATATATATTGAATCAATTATTATGCTCAGTGAGTGAATTAGCTAGTTTGCATCATGAAGCTTATTGCTATTGCTTTCATTTCACAACATTCTTTCTTTTAGAACTTCAAAATGCTCACTGAGAGTTGTTTGTTTTACAGGTTTTATTTGTTCACAAATACAGTGGAAGGATGGCCCTTGATTCTGTGATTCCTATCACCCTTATTATTGTATTAGCACCGCAACCATGATCTACATGCAATGCCTAACACAAGGGTTTTCGGAGCCACCAATTGATCGGTAGTATGCCAGAATTGTAATCTTCTTCGTAGGAAGAAGTGGCAATTTTTACGACCATTACCTCCTTTCTAAACCGAGGGAAAAGGGTGAGAAAGAGTATAAGGTTCCCAAAGGGGGTTTATTTGATATAGTGATGTGCCCACACTATTTCTTCGAAATTTTAGGTTTTGTAGGAGTCTCCTGCATTTCTCAAACTCTATATGTATTCCACTTCACTTTAGCCACAACTTTCTATTTGATGGGGAGGAGTTATGCCACTAGAAAATGGTATCTTTCCAAATTTGAAGATTTTCCTAGGGATGGGAAGGCTCTCATCCCATTTGTGTTTTAGACTTCTTTGAAAGTGTATAAAAGGAAAAAATATATATATATATATATTTTTTCTTTCATTTATCTTGAAGCTAATATCAAATGATTTTATATATTTATTTATTTATAATTTATACTTATTGCAAGATGCAGAGCTGTGTATTGTTATGTGTTTTTTTCATATCCAACAAGCAAAGTAGTTAGTGTACATTTTATTAATCAAAATGTAATACATATAAATAACAGTCATTTTTTGGAATCTTGTATCATTTTCTGTGTAATACAAGATCACATAGGACTGTTTAGCACGCGTTATGATATTATTTTTCTGATATTGGTATTCAAATTTGAGTCCATATCATGTTTGGAACGGTTGATATTGGTTTGGAATAGTTCATAACATATTAAATTTTTTGGCCCAAACCCATATCACCACGTGTGTTTTGGTATTGTAGTGGAGGAATTAAAGCAAAATTTTGAATTTCCCAAAACAAATTTTCATTACCAAACTTGTTCCGATTTCAACCCAAAACACTCCTACAAAAAAATGGTTGTTTTGATATTGACTAAAAATATAACGTCTAAAACATATTGCATGCCAAATAGGTCCATAGTTTTGAGCTAAAAATAAAGTAAAGGCCTTGGTTTGTCACTCAAAATAATAGTTTTCTGTTTTGAAAAAATTAAAAATTAAAAAATTGTACAAAAGTTCTGATTGGTTCAATTTCCTGAAAACTTAATTATAAAAATGTCTATTTTCAACTAACTATCTTTTATAATTTTCTGAAAACAGTTTTATGTTTTTTGCATTCTTTAGAACTTTTTTTTGAGTGACAGACCAAATAGGCCTTTAGCCTCTTTGACTAATGCTTCCTTCAATAGGAAGGAAGAAAATTGAATGGAAAGAAAAAAAAAGAGGAATGAATGAGACATTTTAGGAGTCGTTTAAAGTTTTAAACCGGTTTAGGTTTGGACATTAGGTATGAGCCGTCACTCTTAAATTAGGTCTAGAAAGAGAATGGAAACTGAAAACTCACCTTTGCTGTGTGTCTGTATATACAGTGTAATCTTATTCAACTCATAAAGTAGGCCGACTTATTTATATGACATGGAAAGTGATTGAAGTTTCGTTCCCTTTTTGTTAAAGATGGATGTGACAATTGTTGCTTTTAGAACTTCAAAATAGTTATGGTAAAGTTATTTGTTTTATAGGTTTTATTTGTTCACAAATACTGAGGGATGATCCTTGACACTGCGAACCCCATCTCCCTCAATTATTTTTGCTCTGGTATTGCAACCATGAACTACAAGCGACGCCTAACACGGTTGAGTTTTCGGAGCCATTAGTTGATTTGAAATATGCCGGAATTTTAATCTTCTTAGTAGGTATAAGTGCTAACTTTTACCACCATTGCCTCCTTTCTAAACTCAGAGAGAAGGGTGACAGAGTATAAGGTTCCTATAGGGTGTTTATTTGATCTAGTGAGTAAGCCCAAACTACTTTTTATTTTATTTTATTTTTATTTTATTATTATTTTTAAAGGGTTTGTGGATGTCTCCTGCATAATTCAAACACTATATGCACTCTCTCCTTCACTCTAGGCACAACTTTTTATTGATGGGGAGGAGTTATGCTACTGAAAAATGGTGCTTCTCCAAATTTTAAGATTTTCCAAAGGATGTCAAGGCTTTGATTCCATATGTTTTTTTAGACATCTTTGGAAGTGTAAAAAATAAATACATCTAGTTTGAAGTATGGTTTGCAGTCGCGTTATTGGTCGCGGTGTAACGGATTCTATCAAATATCGGTGTAAACCGGCCGAATCGAGTTCATGGAGGTGTGTAACAGTATCGGACCCTTAAAAAAAAAAATTACGAATAGATCGATAGGACAAACCATAATTTGAAGCGAATGTAAAATGAATTTATTTATTTTATATTTCAAGCAAAGGTGTGTGTTATTATTATAGGTTAAGTGCAACAAATCCCCCTCTCCTATCGATATAGTGCATATCAGTATTTGTGTGGTAAAAAAAACCCCTATACTATCAATTTGGTGCAAATAGGTTCCTGTGCGGTGTAAAATGACGATAATACCCCCACTTCAGTTGAATAAATTAATGATTATAAATATCAGCCATGTAAAATGACCATTTTGTCCAAATTTGTGTAATTTTTTTTTTTTATCTCTAATAATCTCCATATTCTCTTTCTCTCTCTAACAATCAGCAATGAACCCGTCTTTCCGGCGAACATCCGCGACCACCATCTTCTCAGTCAAACATGTCATTGCCACCTCCCCTACCACCATGAACACTACTCATCCACCGCCCAGTTCCATCACCCACCACCCACCGCCCAGCTCCACCCTAATTTATAACCAAATCGCTCTCAACCCTTCGTCGAATAGAAAAGAAAATAAAGAGATCCATGCCTCTAGTGCATGCCATCGAAAATCCTTGCAATTGCATGATCGACATTGTCCTCTCTCTCTCTACAACTGCAAACTACAAAGTCTGCAAGAATTAAAAAATTCAAAACCCATATTTTTCAGTTTCCATAGCCCATTGTTCCAGTTCGGCCCGCTGTCTCTCAACTCTCAAGCTTCAGCCGCCGACCCGCTGTCTCTCATCAAAATGGGTTCGCTATCTTAGCCGGATTCTCCAACTGTCGCCGACCAGATCGCTGTCTCTTTCAAGATTCAACCATTTTGGAGCGGATTCTTTAACCGTCGCCCAGCGGATCTCAGTCGGTTTCTTCACCCCAATTGCCGCTGCCTCCAGCCTCTGCCTTGGCTCCCCAAACCTCTCCCGCCATATAACGACCCAAATCCTCATGGATCCGGATCATTTAACGGGTCCTTACCCGACCCGGAAACGTTCAAGGGTAATACGGTCCTTTCACGTTAAATTCAATTATCATGGTCCAAAAAGGGCAAGATGGTAATTTGCTACAATTCAAGTAGTTTGAGATTCAAAGGGTATAATAGTCATTTGCTTGCATCACGTAATAAATAAAATAAAGTTTGGGACAATCTAGTCGTTTCTGTGGTTAAAATATAATTAATGCATTTTATTGGGTCATAAAATAATTATTCGCAACAATAATTTGGTGCTAGAGGGTAATTGAGAAAACTAAATAAAAAAAATTATATGTGGAACAGGAACGGGTAAAAACCCACTGCCGAGATACCGGTAGACGTGTGGGAAGCTACACGTCGACTGGTTTGGAACGTGCACAGTGAAAAGATTATGCTATGTCTGGTTGGAGGGATGGATTGAGGAGGGATGGATGAGAGGAAGGATGGATGAGGCTTTTCGTATTTGGTTGGAGGGAAGGGAAGAGAGGGAGGAAGCAAGGAGGGATGCTTCATCCCTCATTTCTTCATGTTTTTTTATCCGCCCAATTTTGGGGGGAAGGGAGGAGAGAGAAAATGAATAACTACCAATAATATGCAATTTTCAATTTTAACCTTTTCAAAAAAATTCAAATGGATATTTACTTTTTATTATTTTATACAGTGAGGATATATTGGTAAAAAAATATAAAAAATCTCTTTCCTTTCCTTCCAACCAAACAAAAAAAAGTATCACTCCATCAATTCTTTCTACTATCCCATTCCATTCAACCAAACAAAAAATGGAGGAGACACCTTCCGTTCCCTAGGGATTCCTCATCCATCTATTTTTTCATCCCTCCAACCAAACGAAGTATTACTGTTAGGATACTGGTCGACGTGTGGGAAGCTACACGTCGACTGGTTTATGCAACTCGGTCGACGTATGAAATTTTACGTCCACTGGTTTCGGTCATCCTCACTCACTGTCACCGAGATATACCAACTTTGAAAGCCTATCACCCACACTATTACACTTACGTACATACGTAAATACATTTCAACATCTACAATAACAACAACTATAACGTTAACATAATTTACCATACGTTACCAAAATACACTAAATGATTAAATGATGGTAAACCTTAATTACATTACCCCACTGGCCATGTACATGCTAAAATCCAAATATTTTACATGTTGCAAAAGTAATACATCCTAAGTTAACATCTTTACAAAATAAGTTCAAACTCTACAAAAATACATCCAAAATGCTTCCTAAGTGTTCTCAAGCATGAGGTGGATTATCATCCGCCAACTCCTTGCCGTGACCAGAAAAAAATTAAATATGGTGGGGTGAGCAATTTGCTCAGTAAGTAGCGCCTAAGACGCACCTCTTGAGTCCCCGTGAATCCAAAATAAAGAATAGAACCATGGAAATCGGGGTCATACAATGTCGGAAAATTACAACATGGTTTCCAATCTCAATATAAATAATATGATGCAATGGGGATGCAATGCATGCCAATGTCGCTCCCCATTTTTCACATTTAAAATCATCACTTTCAAACTGTTAATATAACCCGCCCTTTGGTGACCCCGTAGCGACACGAGAGAAGGATTTGCTAGTGTCCCTGACCCTTGGTATCCCCGCGGCGTCATTATGGGGCCTATCTAGCTCAATCACGCTAGGGCGACTCCCTAGTTCCTTCTAGGCTATATTAACACTCTGGCCCTTTGGTACCTCCGCAGCGACCGGGTTTTCTCAAAACCGATTCAAAATAATTTTCTCCCGAAAATCCCCCCCCCTTTTTTTTTACTTTATCCAAAACATTACCCATCATGAAACCCAATGACTTACATGCATGTCTCATACTTTTAATGCTTTAACAATATGGGATTTTCACATAACACAACAAAGTATGCCTTCATCCATCATTCATAGCATATAAACATAACAAGCATAAAAATTCATCATATAAGCATGCTTTCTACATAATACATTTAATACATGTCCTCACATAATCACATATACACAATTAAATCATTTTAAACTACAATTAGCACAAATAAGCATGTTAAGTCACAATTCAAGTAATTTGACTCACAAAAGTACAAGAGTATTCGGATTAGGAAGCCCCTACCTCAAGTTTGTGCAAAACCCTCAAAATTGGTTCCAAATTTTGAAATCCCTATGGAGGCCCTTTGCTGAAATTGTTGGTACTCACGAGTAGAGCTCGTCGTGCTCTCCGTTTTGCCTCAAACGACACATAAAACTTCCAAGTAGAGAGAGAGGAATCAAAGATCAAAGCTTGACACAAAATAGAGAAGAAAAAGCAAGGAACTAGAGAGAGAGAGAGGGAAACTTACGGGAGAGAAAGATAAGAGATCAAAAATGTGGTCTCTAGAAAATGAATGGGATAGTGGTGGGTCCGCCACCACTTTTATTTTTCTCTTTTTCTCTTTGCTTTAATTTACACCACATGAATACATGTAATACACCATCATACAAATGATACATAGCTCACATAATTCAAAATGTAGGAAACACAAATGGACTCAACTAAAATCCATTTGTGAAATGCCCTCACGGCGATGAAATTTCTGAAAAATTGAAAAATGCTGAAAATCAGAAACATCACACGCCATGCCCCCTACTATTTCCCAAAACGACGTCGCCCTCTGCCCACTCCGCAGCCCTTACTCCGCCGCTGCCGACGACGATCAGCCGAGGAATTCCACCCCATCGCAATCCGAACGCTCACGTGATGGTCCAACCACATGCGACCCTTTTAACTCACCATCAGACGGAGACAGCGACACAACTGCGAACTAATTGAAGACCCAATAGCAACCGCCGACCACCGACACCAAAACAAGCAGCTTGTTTCCGTCCTTGCTCGTCGGCCACCATCACCACATAACCTCGCTCACTGCTGCGCCAGCCCGCCTCCTTCACAACCTCTATCATCCGAAGCCAAGCTCGCCGCCATTGGTGGTTGCTATTGGGTAAAGTGTGAAGAAAGTGATCGCTGAGATGCACCAATCTACATTTGACACGTGTTTGTCGGTCAAAATTAGCATTTCTCATATATAAATGGGTGAGGGGTAAAATGAGAAATAAAAAGGTAAAATAAGGTTTTCAATTTCACTTTTTGTAAAAAAAGTGATTAAGGGGGATTTATTTATACTTTTTAAAAATTTTGTGAACTAACATGCATAATTTTTTTTTTTTTTTATATAGGAATGGTTTAAACGTGGACCTTCAATTAGAAAATGATACTGATAGATGGTCATTTCTTGAAATTTTGAATCACTTTTTTTCATAGCACAAGATCTGATTTTGAGCAGAGTAGATGGACACCGTTTTCCACATAAATTATACAAAAAGAAGCCACGGGTCCTTGAGATTCACATAAAATATAGAACATTTGGGATTTTCGACAAAGAGAAAGTGATAGCACCACCAAGTAACAAAGCACCATATATCCTCTAATCCTCATCCTTTTTTTTCATTCACTAACTTTGGGCTAAGGTTATCTATATATATATGGCTGAAACGCCGGTGCGTTTCGGAATATTGGGCTGTGCTAATATAGCACGCAAGGTATCAAGGGCGATTAGGCTCGCTCCCAACTGCACCATCTGCGCCATCGGTAGCCGTTCGATCGAGAAGGCGTCGGCTTTTGCGGCCGAGAATGGCTTCCCGGCGACGGCTAAAGTGTATGGCAGCTATGAAGCGGTGATCGATGACCCGGACGTGGAAGCCGTGTACGTGCCTCTCCCGACGAGCCTTCACCTGCGCTATGCGGTCTTGGCCGCCCAGAAGAAAAAGCACGTGCTGTTGGAGAAGCCGGTGGCTCTCAACGTGTCGGAGCTGGACACCATCTTGGAGGCGTGTGAAGCTAATGGAGTGCAGTTCATGGACGCCACCATGTGGATGCACCATCCGCGGACAGCTAAGATGACTGAGTTTCTCTCCGACCCACAACATTTTGGCAAACTCAAATCGGTATGCACGATAACATCAGTCTTTACTCAAATTAATCAATCAAACTTGTTGGATTTTCAGATCTGTATGTACAATAACATCAGTCTCTACTCACATTAATTTAACAAAATTGTTGAATTTTTAAATTCTAAATCATTATCTGTTCATAAGATTTATTATTTTTTTTTTATTTATTGCATGATGGAACATGATTGATCGGTACAAGTATGGCATTTGATAATTTTTTAGTTATATTTTTTAATATATATATATTGTTGAATTTTTAAATTCTAAATCATTATCTGTTCATAAGATTTATTATTATTTTTTTATTTATTGCATGATGGAACATGATTGATCGGTACAAGTATGGCATTTGATAATTTTTTAGTTATATTTTTTAATATATATATATATATATATATATATGTGCATAATAAACTGAATGGGTAATGATGCTTGGCCGCGATCTCAAAAAAAATAAAAATAAAAAATCATTTTTGAAAGAGCGTTACAGCTGGACTGATGTACTCAAAATCGTAAAATAATTGAGTACGGAGAAAAAATAAAAATGTCTTTTGATAGGGAAATTCACAAGCCTCCACACATATCTGTGTGGTGTTTCACAGGACAGGCTATGGGGCCCACCATAGATAGGGTGTGGGGCTTGTGTCAATATTGCTCATTTTAATAAAGCTCTCTCATTATTTGTTTAAAAAAAATATATTTTTATTTCGAAAATAGAAAAGAATTTTTTGAAAGACGTAAGTTGTTATGCTCCTATGGTATTAGGCTAAAAAGCACAACACAGTCAAAGATGGGATAAAAGAATAATAGTAAGATGTTATGCTCCTATAGTATTAGGGTGTATGCTTTATGCAGGACAAGATCAGAGATTGATGAGTTTGAGAGAGAGAGAGAGAGAGCTGAGAGTTTAACACAGTGAGAGATTGAAGAAGAAGACAAGTAAAGGGTATTTTTGTAATTTTTAAAAATAATTTATAGTTTTTTTTAATTAAATATTAAATAGTAAGGTCAGGTTAACTGGTGAGGCACTAATATTATAGCAATATGATCACTTTATTTTTTATTTTTTTATTTATTTTTTTAAGTATAGAGGTATTTTGAAAAATGTTAAGATTTTATGATCAAAATTTGAAAGTAATTGATGTTTTATGATTTTAACTCAAATATATATATATGTGTGAATATGTTGGGTATTCTATTTAAGTTTTCGTGAAACAAAAGTAAAAATGAAATTAATGAGAAAGTTTACAATACCACTGGGTACTGTACGCCAAAGCCTCTCAACTGTTGGATCATCCATTTGGTGAGTCTCATCACCACATCCAACGGTTGGGAACCTCGCGATACGATACTCATGGGGTATTGTAGACTTTAACGAAATCAAGATGATCTGATGTAGGACTATATATATATACACACACACACACACATGTAGATATATGTTTCAGGATTAATGTTATGTATATAATTATATGGATTAACTAGATGTCTATGTCATAACTAGGTGTTGAGGTCGGGTGCAGTACAACATGGGTGTTGTACTGCATTGGACGGTTCACAACGTGCACACGTGTGTGCGTTACAGGGTTATGTTGTGAGCCGTCTGATGCAGCACAACATAGGTGTTGTACTATGTGGACCTCATAGATAGAGCCTTACTAAAATTTAAATGGGATTCGAATTTTCCATCCCTTACCTATTATGAGCTTTCGAAAATGCCATCCAAAAGTGGGTTGGATTCAGGTTGACTCTCTCAAGCTTAGATGTATAAGCTTTTTCCTAAAACTCTATTGAAATCACTGTGTTTAATTACATAGTAAGCCCAAGTCTTACGGGACTTGCCTAACAGAATTATGGTTTGGTGGCCATGAGAAGAGAAAGGGAAGCCCCTGCTACTACTGTCATTGTGCCTAAACTGATGAATTTGCTTGAGAAATCGGAAGATTTGAGTCGAAAACATGTATACGTTATCTACATTGTTATTTTACAAGGTAGCATTGTTTCTTTTTTTAATTAGCTTTTAAGCAAAGCTTGCCTTTTCTTGTTGGTTTTAATTTGCTGAATTAAGACTATTATGTCTTACTCCTACAGGTTACTAGCTCCTTTACCTATAATCCTGGTCCTGACTTTCTTAAGAATGACATTCGTGTGAAGCCGGATTTGGATGCTCTTGGAGCTCTCGGTGACACTGGTTGGTACTGCGTCAGGGCAATCCTTTGGTCTGTTGGCTATGAATTGCCTAAAACGGTAACAGCCCTGCGTGACCCTGAATATAACAAAGCAGGAGTGATTATGTCATGTGGCTCTTCTTTGAGTTGGGTAGATGGGAAAGTTGCTACCTTCTATTGCTCTTTCCTAACAAACTTGACGATGGATATAAATGCTCTTGGAACTGACGGAAATTTGCGTGTCCATGACTTTGTCATTCCTTTTCAAGAGGACATCGCGCCCTTTTATGCAGCTTCAAATTCTAGGTTTCAGGAACTCTCTATTGGGTGTGAACCAAAACCGAGTGAGCACTGTGTTACCACAGATCTTCCTCAGGAAGCTCTAATGGTGAAGGAATTTGCTAGTCTGGTTGGAAGTATCATGAGAAATGGTTCGAAACCTGAGAAGAAATGGCCAACCCTCAGTAGGAAGACACAACTGGTTTTGGATGCTGTCAAGTCATCGATTGAGCGCGGTTTCGAGCCTGTTGAGGTTGGGAATTAGTTGAGCCCCATGTTCTGGCATCTATGTATTGCAGTGGTACTGTTTATTGCATGTTAAATTAGATTATAGTCCTTGTACTATTTCTATGGATGTTGTGGTCTTGAGCCGTAAATGAGCTGGCTGCTTGAATAAATAATGAGCTCAAGGCTTGAAATGTAAGGATTTGTGATATTTGAGGAATGAGACTTTTTTTTTTTTTTTTCTCTCTCTAATTCAATATTGAAGTCGTGTATCATTATGACGTCAATTTTTATATCAAAGACTCTTCACAAGAAAGGGTTGGATTAGTGACATTAGTCAGACATATCATTTTGCATTTAGTTTTGTCAATACATATTCATGTGCACTTCACTTCATGATCAAGTTAGAAGGTGCTTAAAACTGTTTTGTACATCATCTTTCTGATTGATCTTCATAACTTTTTTGTAGTTGGCTCATGTGGTACTTCTTAGTCTTTGTGTGACAATTTCTTTTTATTTGCCCCATGAACTTCTTTGTGATTGGTTCCAAGACTTTTTTTTAAGTCTTCCTAAAGAGAAATTATTTTGATTGATTATTCTTTTAACTTGTTGAATCATTAATGAAGAACGACATTGTTTGAAGTGTTTTTTATTCTTCGTTTTCAAGGCTTGAGCTGGTGTTGATATCAAGCTCATAGATGTATATGTAGCCTGCCCATGGGGTTTTGCCGGAGCGCCACTGGGTGCGACCACCTTTGGGTGGTGCACCCAATGCATGCCTTGTGCTAGGCGTTCCACAGCCTAGCCAAGTGTGCTTGGGTGACGGGGAGGGGGTGCATGTGACCCTACTTCGCTTGTATATGCAAAACTAGAAGTTTGGGAGGAGAAATTACCCCTGCGTGGGGAGTCATAATGCGTGTAATTAATTACGTGGACATCAAAAAATCAAACCAATGTTGCATAGGGCTTCTAATGACTTGATAAGACTCCAGTAATTTTCCCAAGTCATTCCTCCATGGAGCTCTTGGGCTTTGGTTTTCGAGTTATACATTTATGAAAATACCAGCGGCGCGCGGCACATTGTCGCATTGTTGACACTTGACAACCCACTTGTGCCCCACGTTGGCTGCCAAGGGCTTGGCCAGACGACCTCTGGCCTAGACCATGACATGGAGAGAATGTTTAGGGTCTAACCAATAGCTAGGGATATTACTTAAGCATGCTCATGGGTGAGTTCTATGCTGGGTGCCTAGACCAGCGGCGCGCGGCACATTGTGGCATTGTTGACACTTGATAAAATTATTATCTATTTTATTAGTGTGTTAAATCCTATATTTACTTGACCAATAGGCCGTTATGAGTATACTATTATATATATGGTTAATATGAGAAAGAGATGAATTATCTAATTTATATATTTCTACATGAGTGCGTGTATCTACAAAAATTAGTTGTTCGTGTGGGTAGCAATGTTCACCGCTAGTGCAATTTGATACTCTCCAGGTGTTAAAATTGGGATTGGTTTAGGGTGGGTGGAACGCAATAGAAGGGAACAAATTGTATTGGGTGTGCCATAAGACGGTAATTAAGTAATTTTGGATAGTCTATTTTGGGTGGTCTCTTAGAGATTTATCGTGTTTGGCTATAAATGTGGTTATATTTTCAGAAGATGGCATGCGCCTTGTTAGCAAATCGATCAAGGTATTGGCGCATCAAAGTATCAGGATGAGTGTGGTTGGCGTATGCATGTTGTAGGCGTATGTGTGCGGTATGGCATACGTGGTTGACGCATCAGTTGGCCTCATGAGAGATTTGATGGGTAGCCAGAGTTTACGGATTTGGTACAGAACGCTAATGGCCGGGAAGTATCATAGAGTGGTATACAGTGTAAGGCTCGAGTATCTGTCACTCTACCTTAGAGTAGGAGTTTGTTTGCGTGGACGGTCTGGTGTTTAGTGTTATCTTCCATTGATCATGGTATTAGGCTTTGCAATGAATAGTGTAATGACAGAGGAGAGTTCGGCTCAGCTACATGTGTTTGCGAAGGTACTTTTTTACTACTATTATGTTTTAAATTCTCACGGAGGATCGTTTCTTCCAATGGGTATTTGGAAAGGGTTTATTGTAGTAAGGGTAAATAGTAGTATTATTTTGGAATTCTCTCCGGTTGAAAGTTGATTTATCAAGTTGGAGTAAGATTATTATCGGTTTGCCCTGTGATTTAGATTTATTTGCATTTTTTATTTTATAGGCATATGCTCATATTGTAAACTCTAATTAATTTGTATTAAACATTAATCACAAATTATCATAAATTTCTAGATTTTAGAACTTCAATTAATTTCACATCCTTATAACGTATAAATAAATATAGTTAAATATACATACCTCAATTTATGATATCAAACTTTGTTGAAATTAAATCTAACGTCTAGATCTTTTAACCACGAACCAATCTGCAACTCTGATCAACAGGCAAAGGCGGAAACTGGTTTCTCTCTCTTGGCCTTTTGCACACATAAAAATTTTACGTGTTGTGTGACGGCCCAAGTTTTGTAAACCCGGTGCGTCAGTGATGACCAAAAAACGACCCGATAACAGATCCGAAATGTGGAAGCTAAAGGTGAAACAATGGTCTCTAGAGATACAATGCGTCTCTAAGACACTAATGTGACCCTCAATGAGGTCACGGAACCCAAAGGAACACAATTGCAAAAATGACACTTCAAAAACGGACACAAAGGAACCTAGGGGCAAAATAATCATTTCCAAGGTAAAATTAGGTACTACCGAGCACACCATTGGAAAAATAATGAAAAATTAATAACTTTAGACTCAAGAATCACTTGATTCGGAATCTGGATAAAAAAGATATGGCTAAAGGAAGAAACAGGGGTAAAACGGTCAAAATTAGAAGGCTAAAAATGAAGACCATAACATTGCCCACACTCATCTAGCCGGTTACAAGACTCCATCTAACCGGTTTGCGATGGATTTCTGGCACCAAGATGACATTTTCTGGAAAAATACGAAAAAGAAACCCCCCCTAAAATCACGTTTTCTATTCAACCATATTAAAAGAAGAAAATAAAACTGCTGTGAAAGTCTAGAATGCCCCTAGATTAGATTATCCAATAAAAATGCGAAATGAGTCCATAAGAGGCCCAAATCACCAAGGATGAGGTTTTTCTTGAAAATGATCATGCATGCAAACGTAACTTACCTATTTGGACATACTACAATGGGCCATGGCTTAAAAATATAGCCGATGTAATACCCCTAGTTTTGAAAGGGATATAATCAGAATTTTATTAATTATTTTATTTTTTCAGTATTTATTTTATTATTTGTAAGTGCTTATGTGGCTATGTGTGAAATTTGAATTACGTGATGTGTGAATTGACTGGTTGGTTTAATTTAATTATATGTTTAATTTGTATTTAATTGGCTTACTTGTTTATTTGTTTTATTTTGATCTCACTGTTGTAAGGAATTGTTTAATTAGGTAATTAAGTTAAATGAGTTTTTAAAATACGTTCAGTACTTAGGGTTCTTTGAGAAGTCACGTATGTTGGCCAACGTAGATTTTAAATAGGGTTTCTATGGGTTGACTAGGATTTAGTGTAGGGTTTGAATTGAACCTAGGTCTTGTGTAAATCTATAAATATAGGTATTAAGTTCTGCCTAGGGTTTTAGAACCCTATTCACGGCAGTGGAGGTAGGGAAGGAACAAAGGAGGATTTCCTAGTTCGCCGGAGAAACTTAGGAAAACGACGTTGAGGTTTTGAACTAAAAACTCACAAGCAAGTTCTAATCCTAACTCTATTCCTTAGGCTTGTGTTCTTCGCATTCTAACACAACTCCAGGAAAGTATAAAGATTAAAAGTAAACTGGTTTGCATGTCTCTGTTGTCTTAAAACTGAACGTAACCATGAGTTATACTGCTTGTTTTATGATCTTTCGTGTTTAACTCATAAACTAATTCACAGAACTGGATGTATAATGCATGTGAATTGATATAAACAGAGTTAAATCAGCTTGTAACACTGGAAGGTATTAATCTGGTTTGCATGTTTAGGTTCGTTTGTAACGGTATATGTTTATATGTTTCGTTTTTTGTTTATTTGAATTATTTCTTGTAAAACTTTGTTCTAATTAGAGTGGATCTAGGATTAATGGTTTTTACAGTATCTGGGACATTGGAACTTAGTTTTGTTTAGTAAAATCATTAGAGCTGAGGACTGATCAAACTAGACGTCACCGGAGAAGACGTAGTTGAAGAGAAGAAGCAGAGAGGAGGGGAGGAGGTTGGAGGCGGCTCCAAGAAAACATGGAGCCAGCTCAAAGTGCCTTGGAGGCAGCTCCAAGTGGTTTGGAGCCTGCTCCATCTTGGTTGGAGCAGCCTCTCTTCAATTCTTCAATTTTTTGGGTTTTTGGGCGACTGTTTGGGCTGTGGTGCTCGGATTTTGGGATTTTTAAGTTCTGGTAGGAGCTGTATTGAGGTGTTTTGAGATGATCTAACTTCATATTATAACTTCTAAGAGTTGATTACTGTGTATTAAAATACCATTGTTCAGGGTGATACAGAACATAAGTCGGTATATGAAAATCCGGATACTGTCATTGGAGATGAAGGGTTTAATTGCTTAAAAACTAATTTAGCAGATTACTATGGATGGTTACACCATGTTAATCATGGAACAGTGGTAGGAACAAGTATGCTTAAACTTTAACTACTGCTAGCTGCGGATTAATTGACGTATAGAATTTAACTTGTTTCAGTTAATGTTGGTTTGGTATAAAAGTAAGCATGTGAATTGGTATATTCTGTTGTGTTATCGTGGAGTTAAATTGATATTTATATGTATGACATGAATGATCAATTACTGGAACTTAATTGCTCAGTTATGCTTAATGGGAACCTAGTTGCTAAATATGCAGTAGTGTGTTATATAAACTTACTGAATATCTTGGAATAGTTTAAAGTGAGCATGTTAATTCTGATAATGTTATTATTATGCTCATAGTGGATTACAGAATGGATTATACATATTCTCCGTATTTTAATCTTATTGGAGAATCATATTAACGGATGGAAAGAACTAAATTGCTTAAATTAATTTAGCAATTGTTTGGACTATAACATGATTATAAAACTTATTTAAATGCATAATAGAGTTGTTGATTTATTAAAACTGATCTATGTATACTCTGGATGCTGGTTGTTGAACTATTAAACCATTTCTTGCAATTACATAGTTTAGATCTTGAATTTAAATTGCTGAAACTTTAATCACTTTTCTGCAATGATATGGATATTTGGTTTTGGACTGTAGATTACTTACTTATTATTTATATGTTGTAATTTACATAGATATGGAGGATAGTATACACCGGTATGGGATAGTGACATATTAGGTATGGTTTAGCTCAAAACGCTAATTCCTACCTTATGGATTTTAATTGGTGATCAGCTTTACATGTTCTATCAATTATATGAATTTTGTGGATTGTATGCACCGGTATGGGACGGTGGTGTACTAGGGACAGACTGATTCAAAATACTCAGTCCTACCTATTTTGGAATAAGGGTACGAATTATAAAAATATAATTCTCCTTATATTTAAGTCTGTGCGGTTGAATAAGCTGAACGACTTATTGGATCTCTTACATAAGTCTGTGCGATTGAATAAGCTGAACGATTTATTAGATTTCCTATGGATGGATATGAATGGATTTTAAATATATTTTTATGGTACTACGAGATGAGCTTGAGTCTCAGACTCGTTGGTTAGGGTGTGTATATGCAGTAGGATGCGTAGCTGGATATGAGAGGTTAAGGTGTACCCTGTTAGGTCTAGGTACTCATGCCCACCTATGGGTGCGTTTTCGCATGTTGCCTTCTATTCAGGTTGAGACCCTCTCCATAGTCCAGTGAGAGTCATGTAGTGTGAATATACATACATGCGGACTAATAGCTATTGTTGAGTTGGTTAGAATGTATATGCGTATCGAGTTTCTGCTTGAATTGTAGTAGGTTAGAACTTGTTTGTGGGCCTGACCCACCTCTATTTTTCAGGTACTCATCAGTTCTAGACTTAGACTTGATCGTACTGAGCAAAGACTACTACTCACTTTTCCGACGATATAGGACTTTTCTCCATGGTTTACTCTGGATGTTCTTTAAATAGCTTTCATTTCTGTTTGGATTATTAGGGGTCCATTAGAGATGGATTCCCGAGTTGTATTAAGATTGGAGAAATTGGATGTATCAGATTGATTCTTTATTTATAAAATTTTATTATGAGATTTTAACGTTTGGATTATTGTTCTAGTTTCTTTTCAGTAATTTATTTATTCCTGTTTTTTTAATTATATTCTGTGTTTGTTTATTACTAATTGGTTTGATATCCTCGGGTAATCGGGCGTGGGCCTGGCCAACCCGCATTTGGAAATCCGGGGGTATCACAACCGATACAAAATCTGACCCCCCAATGGCCAAAAAGGCAAAAAGGGACTTGAAATGGAAAACATGAAATCCAAAAATATAAAATGGAGTTAAATGATCGTTTAGCCCTTGGCCACACTTCATACATGATTAATGAAACCCTATGAAAGAATAAAAATGGAATTCCCACACCCGATGCAACCATGGTGAGACAATGACTTGGAATTTTTCAATATTTTCATAATGTTTCATGAAGTTAAAAAGTACATACGATACAAGATACATGTCATTGGCCTCCGGCCTCATCTCATACATGTCAAATACATTGTAAATAGTATACTTTTGTACACATTACATACATGGAATCAAATATACGCATTTTGACATAAAAGGCTATAAGTGGCATTTCAAGCCAACCTTTATAAGAATTAAGACCTTTAAATCTACAATCATCCAAGCAATGATGAACATCACGGACCAAGTCTTCGTACCAGAAACAGCCCCCCAGTAACTTCGGGGTGAGTAAACAAGTTTACTCGTAGAGAATGAGCATGCATCGACTCAATTTCTTTAAAGATTTTTACATTGACTTGAAACAATTCAAAAAGGTCATACCACCTAACATCTATGTCAAATGTTAGACTCAGAGAGCATCCTAAGCTACTCATGCGATTGAAATGAGATACATGACATGCAAGCATACCGGTTACAAGTGTACTAAACGAAGATGAAAGCATACGAGATAAGTATACAAAACATAGGTATACTAACGAGATTGGAAACACACAAGGCAAGTATATAAGACACGAGTATGCTAAATGGAATCTAGATACAAAAAGCAAGAGCATAGTTTTAAGTATACCGAATGAAGTCTAAATACACGAAGTGAACATAATGTCTATGCAATTAAACAAGGTAGGAAACACTTCATATATCACGACAAGGTTTTTGGATCTTCAAGAGATAACACTTGAAATCTAAGGGTTTAGAGATTTTTCATGTTGATATAAATCATTACATGTGGTTAATGCCACCTAGAATCTAAGACAAGTTACATGTATAGGATCATTCCAAAGTCACGATAGCATAATGTAACATGAAACAAGATAACTAGGAAATTTAACAAGGTTGAAACAATTCAATTAACACGACAAGTTTAATACATGAAATCAATAACAAGGCATAATATCTATGCAATGAAACAAGATTGGGACATTCTAATTAACACGAAAATGTCTTAAATCTTCAAGGAATACAACACTTGAAATTTAAGGAGTGAAATCACGAATAAAGCATAAACTCTATGCAATGAAACAAGATTGGAGCATTTCACATAACACGACAAGTTTAAATCTTTGAGGAATAACAACTTGAAATTTAAAGAGTGAAATCAACCAATGTGGAAACTCGGATATCATCCGGATTAAAACCGTACTCTCGGGATCACTTTAGGGCTACTAACCCATGGGTACCTTCCCCTAGTGCGCACTATAGTGTAGGGAGCTCTTTATCTCCCGTACTAGAACCAAGTCCTAGCCATGTCAATTCTTGATTGATATCCCAAGTTCCAAAATCAACAAGTTGTGCAAGTCAAGATAGTATCAAGATACAAGAAATGCATTAACCACGTTTCATACACAACTAAGATTTTGGAATACACAAGTCATGCCCTAAGTTTATAATGGCATGTGAAATGTCAATAAATCATAGAGTACATCTACATAGACTACAAACTAGGATTTAAAACACAAGGAATCTATTGATGTAAATATACCATAAGTATAAGATTAATGATTTATTCATTTGTTTAACAACTCTTGAATAATTGAATCATTCCAATGTAAGGGTGCAAGTTCATTAACTACATTAATGGAGCTAAGTTGCAACAAGTCATGATACATAATAAATAGGGAAAAGCCCCATGAAATACAAGTCCAATTCATTATAATACTAAGTAGAAATTAATTAACCTAATTAATTAATTTCTTTAAAAATCGAAGTTATCCAAAAAATTTCAAAATAATATATGTGAATGTCCATTCCATGGTGATTGCAAATATCACATCAATTTCACAAAGTGAGCAAGATATCATCATGTATAATTTAATTAATTTAAAATTAATTAAATCTCTAGATTTCAAAGGTTGTTCAAATGATCCCAAATTAATATATATCAAGGATTAAGTCATGGCCATGCCATATATCAAGTCAAAAATGAAAAACAAGCAAGGTACAATTAAGCAGAACTTAAATCAAATTTAAATCAATTTCTAGAACTTGAACAAAAGCAAGCATACAAGTTGTATAAGCATCAATAACAAGCAAGATAATAAGAATATAAATTATAACACCCTCTACCTCACTTTGAGATGAAAACTCAAATCCCCACCGAAAGAAAAATGCTCCGAATCCGACGAAACTTCGGGGTTTCGTCGGGGACAACACGGTGAATAAGAATCCCAAGGAAGCCCCATGAAAATCAAAACTTGACTTCAAACTCGAACTCAAGAAATGGTCAGAAATGGGTTCTACTAAGGGGGAAAGGTAGAGCACGACGAGGCCTATGACAAATGTTAAGGCCGAAGACTTTTCACCAAGGAAAAGTGGATCAAAGGAGAAGAGAGAAGGTGGCAGCTCCATGAGCATCCATGGCTGCCGGCCAAGAGAGGAAGAAGAAGAGAAAATTTTGATTTTTCTTCTTTAAGTCCCCCTATTTATATAAAGACCCTAAAAGTATCCCGAAAGGACCCCGCGGGGTCCGGAAAAATGGATTTTGAGCAGACGTGCTCAAACGGTAAAAACTCCATGAACGAAAAAGATTTAAAATGAGAAAATATGAACAATGGAAGAAATGGCGTCGAAAACTGAGTCCCAAACAGAGAGATATGCCCCGAACAAGTTCGGCGGCAACCGGGGTCAAAAACTCTGAAACTGGAAAAAAAACGACCAGAAGGAAATTTTATGAGTACACGAGTCGACGAAAAGTGAAAATGAATCTCGTACGAGGATCCAGACTCCAGACCAGGTATTTTTGCAATAACTTTCGTTAATTGCACAATGGCCCCTCTAAAATGGGAAAATTGCACTAATGCCCCAGAATGAAAATATCTTCCAAAAATATTTTCTTAAAAACCCCTGAAATAAAATATCTTCAAAAGATATTTACGAAAAACACCCCAAGAAAAGAAAATAATCCCAAAGAACTATGCATCCATGCCCCTATGAACACCGGGAGCAACCAGAGTACTTTCTTGCAAAAGTAAAGACACGTATTTCGTAGAAACCACTAAGGATGAAGATACGTGAAGTCAAAAACTAACTCCGATCACGAAAAGTGAGGTTTTGCCAAAAAAAAGTGATAAACGGGGAAAAGACAGAATAGGGAAAAGGACGAAATAGGGAAAAGGACAAAAAGTGAATAGTGTCCGAAAAGTGAAAATGTGGAAATTACTCGGTCCTTAGAGGAAGTTATCAATCCAAATGAAAGAGTCTCAGAACCCATTTCCAAGCACTCGAGATGACACTAAACGACGAGAAATAGAACTCAGAAAAGAAAATTAAACGAAAAAAATTTATCCGTGAAATTTCAGAAAAAGGAAAGGAAGGTTAATGACCGGGTCATTACATATTGTATCCTTAATCGTACATAATTGATGGAGTATATGCACTTTTATAAAGGCATAGAGAGGCCCAGTTTTCCTTTTAGTAACATAATTCTACTTTCTATCAAAGTAAAGAATTAGAAGGAAAACATTTCTCCAATAAGTAATTATCAAAAAGGTAATTATAAGTTGACCAAGAATAATTAGTTGATATCTATTTACTTAGCCACCAAGTAATATGTCACATGTCCAAATCATATGGGTTACAATTAAATAAATAATCTTACATTCTCCCACTTGGCACATATGATAACTTCTGTAGTGGTTTAGTAAAATAGTCATTAATGTGCACCATAAATCAAATTAAGATATTAATATAGTCATCATAAATACCATGGTAAACAAACTACTAATGTGAGTCATGGCGGTTGTATATCCCTAAATGACACAGTCCCTTCCATGTACTATAACACTAGTAACCCATTTAACATAGTCTATAAGCGAGAAACATTAATATAGGTCTAGCAATAATGTCTATTCTAAGACTATTCTTGTTTTCATCATTTAAAGTAATACATGCATATACATACATAAATTAACAGGAAACATCATAAACACATTTTAATGAGCTCAAAATGTCAAATTTGTATAAGCATTGTTAAGCAATCCACAACAAAATAATAATTAACTTTGATTACATTCAAGACACATTCTTTCAACATGTCCTGTGAATGTCTTGGGTAGTAATCCTTTTGTTAATGAATCTGCAACCATAAGTTGTGTGCTTATATTTTCAAAAGATACTCATTGTTTCTGAACTTCCTCTTTAACGGTAAGATATTTCAGCTCTATATGCTTAACACCATTGGAATACTTATCGTTTTTAGTAAAGAAGACAGCTGCGGTGTTATCACAATAAATTTTCAGCAGTCTAGAAATTGAATCCATAAAACCAAATCCCGAAATAAAGTTCCGTAACCACAAACCATGATTTGTAGCCTCAAAGCATATTACAAACTCAGCCTCCATAGTAGATGAAGCAATAATAGACTGTTTTGCGCTTTTCCATGATATTGCCCCTCCAGCTAAAAGGAACAAATAACCAAAAGTGGATCTTCTACTGTCCACACATCCAGCAAAATCTGAGTCTGAGTAACCAATAACCTCTAAATCACCAGTCCTTCTAAATGTGAGCATATAATTCTTTGTTCCTTGTAAGTATCTCATTACTTTCTTTGCAGCTTTCCAGTGATGCATTCCTGGATTGCTTTGGTATCTGCCTAACATTCCAACTGCAAAACCAATATCTGGACGAGTGCAAACCTGTGCATATATCAAACTTCCCACAATAGATGCATAAGGAATATTTTGCATTTCTTTATGTTCTAATTCATTCTTTGGGCATTGCATCAAACTAAATTTATCTCCTTTCTGTATTGGAACAATACTAACTGAACAATATTCCATACCAAATCTCTCTAGAATTCTCTCAGTATATGTTTTCTAAGACAATTCTAACAATCCACGTGACCTGTCATGGAATATTTCTATTCCTATCACGTGGGATGCTTCACCCATCTTTCATTTCAAAATTCTTAGAGAGATAATTTTTAGTTTCATACAATAAACCAAGATCACTACTAGCAAGCAAAATATCATCAACATATAGAATCAGAAATATAAACTTACTCTCACTAACCTTCTGGTATATACACCGATCAACAGTATTTTCATTAAAACCAAAAGAAGTAATAGTACCATTAAACTTAATATACCATTGTCGGGAAGCTTGTTTAAGTCCATATATTGACTTCTTAAGTTTACATACCATGCATTCTTTACCCTCTAATTTGAAGCCTTCAGGTTGATCCATATAGACTACTTCTTCTAAACTCCCATTTAGGAAAGCTGTTTTCATATCCATTTGATGCAACTTTAAATCATAATGAGTTACAAACGCCATGATAATTCTAAAGGAATCCTTCTTAGATACAGGAGAGAAGGTTTCTTTATAATCAATGCCTCCTATTTGAGTGAAGCCCTTGGCTACAAGGCTGGCTTTATATCGTTCAATATTGCCATTAGAGTCGCATTTGGTCTTAAAGACCCATTTACACCCGACTTATTTAAATCCTTTAGGCAATTCAACGAGTTCCCAAACTTTATTTTGTTCCATTGACTTCAACTCCTCATTTATGGCATTAATCCAATTAGTAGAATTATTACTATTAATGGCTTGTGAATATGTAACCAGATCCTTACATATCCCTATATCAAAATCAGATTCATGTAGATATACCATATAATCATCCGGAATAGCAGGTCTATTTTCTCTTTGAGACTGTCTTAATGTTATTCCTTGTGGTTCTTCTATAACTTCATTGGTGATAGTTTCATTATGGAGTTATTGATCATTTAATTGTTCTTCGTTGTTATGCAGTTCAACAACTGGAGAAACAATTATTTCTTTATAAGTTGTGCGTAAAGGGATTTGTACCCTAACTTCTTGAATGATCACATTCTCATTTCTATCACTCCCACTGATTTCACCATCCTCAATGAATCTGGCATTACCGGTTTCAACAATTCTTGTACTATGTGTAGGACAGTAAAACCTATACCCTTTGAATTTTTTTGGGTAACCAATAAAGTACCCACTAACTGTTCTAAAATCCAATTTCTTTTTATGTGGATTAAAAATCCTAGCTTCCGCTGGGCAACCCCAAACATGCAGGTGCCTTAAACTAGGTTTCCTTCCTGTCCACAATTCAAATAGAGTTTTTGGAACTTGTAATACCCCCTAATTTCGGAACACGGGTTGATCAAGTCCGCGCACAAAATCAGGGGATATCAAACCAATTAAAGTATTTAAACAAGCACGGATTACAAAATGAAATAAAGAATAAAATAAAACGCTGAAGAAATCCAATTAATAGTAAATCCATTAATAACTTCCAAATGGTTACAACTCGGGAATCCCGTAACTCAAGGACCCCTTAACCAAAAGTTACTATTTAGAATTTCAACCAAATAAATACTAATATCAACTGAAACAAAACTAATATCCTACTTTTAAGCAAATAGAAGGAATGGATAAGTCCTCCAGCTGCGGATCCTCAACCTTGAGACTTGACCTTCTAACAACCTGAAAAATAAATCGCGGGTTAAACCCTACGAGCAAGTTCTCTCTACCAAGCCTCTGAAAACCAATAAACAGATCATCTTTACCAAAACCATCCCTAATTAAGCTTTAACTTTAATATACGATGCTACCAATATATATAAATACTTATATATATAGTACAAGAATCCTATCTGTTAATAGGGCATTAAATTGTCAAAACCACTCACCAATAATTAATTATTAGTCATATCTAGACCAAGCCCCCCCTTTTATAATTTTCTCATAAAATAAACTCCACTCACCTTAACTCCATCCTAAACAGTAATTTAGTCATCTACACATATAGCAATTTAAATATGCACCGGCAAATCAACCATACCATTTATAAGTATATTTATTTATATACTAGCAATTCAACCATGCTTCCTTCAATATATTTACTTTTACAATTAATTAGCAATTCAACCATGCTTCCCATATATGAAATTTATCCATAACCAATAAGGCAGTATATCAAAGCCTTTGGCAACTCATCCATGCCTACAATTCAACCATGTATTAATTTTAAACTTAACTCTAGGTATAATTATACTAGACTTCACATGCATATAATAAGCATGTCATTAATTTAATAACCGTGTATCTATTACGATTTTAAATCAACCATACCATACACGAATCAAGTCATACCAAACAAGATTTATAATATTTAATAATCTTAAATAATATATATATACACATATATTTTGTAATATATATATATATATGTGTGTATCATACATTCCATACCAATCGTTGACTATTTAAAATCATATCTACATATATATACACATATATACACCTCCTTTCATTGCAAAAATATTTAATTAATTATATTTACACCACTAAATGCTACTAGGTATCTTAGTAACACTCTGAGGCTCTCAAAATATCAAGAACACACCCTCTAATGATTAATTTTAACCCTAACAAGCTTAAGATAAATACTGGAACTTCACCGGAGTCTCAAGCAACTTTCCAGGACCTCACACGCATCCCCACGCGCCTTCACGCGCCGCCACATAGCCCTAGACTACTCCCACGCGCCTCCACGCGCTTCCCCTTACCGGCAGGCGCGTCCACGCGCCTGCACGCGCCCTCACGCGCCTGTTATACTCTCAGCGCATGTGTGGCTTGTCCCTATTGGTTGCCCTTCTGCGTTCTGGTGCACTTGCTCGCACCAGATCATTTTTAGTTGGCTGGACCATATCTATGGTCCAGATGCTAACGTGTACTAGCCCATCATGTGCCGCGAAGCACTGAATCAACCGCCCTTCCATCAACTCTTCTCAGCCACTGGATTAGTTTTCACACAACCTTATAATATGCCGTACACACTGGATTCATCTTCCTTAGATCGAGCAGCATCCATGGTGCTGATCTGCGGCTCACCATACTACCATGGACCGCGACACACTGGATTTTACGCCTTCAATGATGCACCGATTTGCAAATCCAACCCCAGTATGTTGTTTATACTACAAATCTTTATATATATATAACAGTATATAATAAAACAATTTCTAAAATAACATTCAAAATATAAATTAATTCTAGAAAATTTCCAGAAAATCCTAAAAAAATCCCAAAAGCTTTATTTATTATTTTGGGCATAATTAAACATATATAATTAAATTAAGATCTATTTAATTTAATTCATCATACCACACAAGGTTAAAGCAAACTATAAAAAAATTTCAGAAATAAAATTTAATTAACCTAACCCCACATACAATATTTAAATATTCAGAACAATTCATACATATATTCACATGCTTAAATTTATAATTTTGTAAAGAATAAACATGCTGATCTACACTGATTAACAATTTGATTTAATAAGTTAAAATTAAAATTTCGATAATTAAGGTGATAAGCTTATGAGTTCTAAGAGGAGAAGTAGAGAAGAACTCGCCTTTTCCTTTCCAAATCCGGTCTCCTCTTACGTTCTTTGATCCGGCCTCCTCTTCGTTAGCCCTTCTTCTTCTCTCTCTAATTCTCTTATTTTTCTAACGTGGAAAAACTCCTAACCCTAGAGTCCTATGTGTCTATTTATATACATACAAAAACTAAATCCTTTTCCCATTAGGATTATCATATAAAATAAATAATATTTATCTTTTAAATAATATATATACATACATATATTTTACTATAAACATATATATATTACCTTCCATATATAACCATTAGTTAAATAAATTATATATACCTATATATATCAATATATAATTATATTGACATATATACCCCTCCACATGATTTAATAATGAATTAATATACACATGTAATTATATAGGTATCATTATGCAAAGATAATTATTAAATATCCTCACAACCACGGGCCTTTACCAATTAACCCAAAAAGGCTTCCTTCAAGCCCAATACCACATCCGTTGGTCCAACTTCCTTTAATCCCAATACAAATAACTTAAATACCTAAAATAATGAAATTAAATTT
This sequence comes from Cornus florida, assembly GCF_030987335.1. Lineage (NCBI taxonomy): Eukaryota > Viridiplantae > Streptophyta > Magnoliopsida > Cornales > Cornaceae > Cornus > Cornus florida. The sequence goes on along the minus strand of NW_026775578.1, from coordinate 33,461,851 downwards.
AATAGCTACCAATAATTAACAATAAAGGTACACCAACATAAAATCACGCAAATCAAATAAACACTTCACTAACTAGCATTCCACAAATCAAACACCGTATAAATTTAACAAATAAAATTACAAAATATATAATTTAATTAAAACAATACAATTTACCTACGCACTTAATTAAATAAAACAAATCACAACTATCAAGCACCTAATTAAATAAAACAAATCACTTAAAAATAAATATAATATAAATTAATTTAATTAAGAAATCCTTTTTACAATATCGGGGTATTACAGAACTGCCTTACTAGGAACCCTATTTAATACATACACAGCAGTTCTAAGAGCATACATCCACAATGATATGGGTAACGAGGAATTACTTAACATACTCCTAACCATTTCCATTAGAGTACGAGTACGTCTTTCAGCTACACCATTCTGCTGTGGCGTGCCTGGCATAGTGTATTGAGCACAAGTGCCACGCTTTTCAAGGAGTTTAGCAAACGGTCCAGGGCATTGACCCGTTTCATCATACTTTCCATAATATTCACCACCTCTATCTGACCTTACTATTTTAACTTTTTTATCCAATTGTCTTTCAACCTCATTTAAGTATACTTCAAGAGTATTCATTGCTTGAGATTTATCATGCAACAAATAGATATATCTATAACGTGAAAAATCATCTATAAAGGTGATAAAATATTTTTCTCCACCAAAAGATGGAACATCAAAAGGTCCACAAATGTCTGTATGAATAATTTCAAGAAACTCTATACTCCTTGTGACTCCTTTCTTTGTGTGTTTGGTTTGTTTACATTTAATAGAATCCACACACACAGTAAAATCAGTAAAATCTAGATTCCAAAGAATTCCATCTTTTACTACTCTTTTTAACCTTTCACTGGATATATGACTCAATCTTTTATGCCATAAGAAAGATAAATTTTCATTAATTGAGCTACGTTTGGTTCCAACATTATGATGCAAGGTCAAAAGTATTTCAGAAACTAAATCATTAAGCTTTATCTTGTATAAACCATCAACAAGAATACCAGAACCAATAAATTGGGATTTTTTAAACAAACTGAAACATCCATTACCAAATTTAAATGAAAAACCATCAACATCAAGTTTGGACAAAGAAATCAAATTACGGGAAATTGAAGGAACATAAAGAGTTTTAAACAAATTTAAATGAAATCCACTATCTAAAACTAAACGAAATGTCCCAATGGCTTTAACTGGAATTTTCTCCCTATTCCCTGTGAACAAGAAATCATCATTTGGATTTGTGGTTTGGGTTGAAAGGAATCCCTGCATCGTTTTGAAAATATGAACATTAGAGCCTGAATCAACCCACCAAGTATTAGAAGGAACTTCAATTAAATTTGATTCAAAACATACAAAAACCAAAGACTTACCCTTCTTTTCGAACCATTCTTTTGTTTCATGCAATCTTTCTGAAAGTGTCCAGATTTGTTACAAAAATGACACTTATCATCCATGCGTTACTTCTTTTGAGTAGCTTGATCAGAATCCTTTATTTGGGGTGTTGCTCGCTTAATGCCTTTTTCCAAACCTTTTCCCAAATTTCTTTCTAACTTCTCGAGTTATGAGATGAACATTATGATTATCTTGTTGCTTAAGCCTTCCTTTCTCTTGAACTAACATACTAGCCAATTCATTCACATTTCACTTATCCTTAATAGTGTTATAGTGAATTTGAAATGGCCCATACTGAGTAGGTAAGGAATTGAGAATAAATTGAACGAGAAAAGTCTCATCCACATTCATCCCTAAAGTTTTCAATTTCATAACAAGATTAGTCATGTCAAGAACATGCTTATCCATACTTCGAGTACCATCAAAACGCATAGTAGTGAGGTCAGCCATTAATTTCCCTGCAAAAGACTTATCTGCAGTACGGAAACGTTCTTCAATATTTTTCAAATATTCCTTAGCACTATCAGTTTGGGGAAGAGTTGTTTTGATATTGTTTGTAATAGTCATTCGCATAAACATAATACTCAATCTGTTCGATTTCTCCCAAACTTTATGGAGAGACTTTTCTTCCTCACTGCTTTCACCAGTAATAGCAGTAGGTTTCTGTAATACCCCTAATTTTAAAAAGGATATTCCTGGTATTTAATGGTATTTAATTTATTATTTAAGTGTATTTTATTTGATTATGTGTCATTATTTTTTTATTAGGTGCTTAATTGTTTTCTTTTGTGGTGATTTAATTTATTTAAATGATATTTATTTTTAGTTATTTGATTGGAATGACTTGTTAGTGTTTTAATTATTTAATTGGCATTAATGGTTTAAGTGTAATTGGTTTAGTTATTTGATTGGAATTACTTGTTAGTGTTTTAATTATTTAATTGGCATTAATGGTTTAAGTGTAATTGGTTTAATTATTCTATGTGTGTCTTATTTTATATGTGTCTTATTTGGTTTAATTGGGTTTACTAATTATTATTTTGTTCAATTAGATTATTTGTTAAGTATTTAATGGTGAATAGGGTAATTAGGTAAATACATCTAACTAGGGTTTTAATTACAGTATAAATTAGGGTTTTATATTATAGCCGTCATAGGTTTCTACGTTAATTGGATGGGTCGGTTAGGATTGTGAGTTGGACTTAAATGAACCTAGGGTTTAAGAAAACTCTATAAGTATAAGGTAGACGTCTGTGTAGGGTTTTTTTAAACAAAGCACACGTTTTGTGGAAGTGGAGAAGGAAAAACGCAGTTTTTCACATTTTGCCAAGGTTTGATCAAAGCTCCGATCCTGCTTCGTCCGTGGTCCGATCGAGCTGAATTTTGGAGGAGAGGTTCATGACTCAGTGACGCACAATCTGAACGGTGGAGATCAGAGTTTGACCTCAGGAACAGTGATTCGTACTCGTGAACAGTAACTGGGTCGCACAGGTTTTTTCCATTCTGCCCAGATTTCATCAAACATCCGACCCCACTTCGTCCGTGGTCCGATCGAGCTTAATTTTGGAGGAAAGGTTCAAGACTCAGTGACGCACAATCTGAACGGTGGAGATCAGAGTTTGACCTCGGGAACAATGATTCGTACTCATGAACAGTAACTGGGTCGCACAGGTTTTTTTCTATTCTTCCCAGATTACATCAAACATCCGATCCCGCTTCGTCCGGGGTCCGATCGAGCTGAAATTTAGAGGATAGGTTCATGACTCAGTATCGCACAATCTGAACGGTGGAGATCAGATTTTGAGTTCGGGAATAGTGTTTCGTACCCATAAACAGTAACCGGGTTTTGGAACTCGCCGGGATTTTTTAAGAAGACGACGTTGAAACTTTGAACAAAAGTTTCTGAGGCAAGATTCTATCCTTACTCTTTCCCTTAGGCTTCATACTCTTTACACTCTTAAATGATTCCAGGATTAATGAAGATTAAACCAAACTAAAATGCTATCTATTTTGCTATGAAACTGGTAGTTACAGTAGTGTTGTATGCTTGTTCAACCTAGACTAAGCATGTTTGTGGATGCATTGTGGTTCTGTGGTTCACGTTTTTCCTTACCACTGCTAGTATAAATTATTGGAATGATGGGTCTAGATGATAGCTATCTTAACTTCTGTAATAGCAACTGTTGGAACTTAAATACTAGGAGGATTTGAGTTTAACACTAGATCGGTTTTGTGGAACACTATAATTTGAGCATGTCTACATACATACTGTGAATATTGTTTTGATGCTTACATTATCACAGTTAGTATCAACTGTGGAGGTTAGGATTTTGTGATACATACCCTACATATCTGTATGTCATTTGTAAGGTGTTAAATGGAAGTTTTAATTAATTCTATCTTTATATCAGACTAAAGGGAACAACTTAAATTGGGCATGTATATGTTGTTGTTGTGACCCTGTTTATCAATGCTTATTTTATCACTGCTAACATTGAATGTTGGATGTTGGAATTTAGTTGATATATACTTGATTTATTGGTATTATTGACTACTGGAGGATTAGAAAGTAGGCACCGGTATGGGACGGTGGCACACTAAGGATGGGTTTGGTTTTTAAAACAATACCATTACCCACCTACTTGGAATAAGGATGGGATTAACTAAAAGTTAAGTCCCGTGGATTTGTATTGTCATGGCAACTACTTGTTGAGCGGCAATACCAGGGATTTTGGATGGATTTTATATATGTACTGTTATAGTGCCTCGGTATGAGCTTGAGCCTCAGGACCGATGGCTAGGGAGTGTATATGCATCGAGATGTGTAGCTGGCTACGATGGTTGGAGGTGTACCCTGTTTAGGTATAGGTACATATGCCCACTTCGTGTGCGTTTTAGCATGTTACCTCTATTCAGGTTGAGACCGGCCTGTAGTCCAGTGAGAGTCCTTTAGTGTGACTATATATATATTTACGGACTATCAGCTATTGTTGAATTGTTTAGGATGTACATGCGTATCGGGCCTCTGTTTGGATTGTAGTAGTATAGAACTTGCGCGTGGGCCTGACCCACTTCTATTTTTCAGGTACACGACAGTTCCAGACTTAGACGTGTTCGTGCTGAGCAGAGGTCTCTATTCACTCTTCCGACGATGTAGGGCTCTTTCTATAGTTTTATTTCTGAACGTTTATTACAGTTGTTCTATCTTCCGTTTGGATGTTTAATAGGGGTCCACTAGAGATGGATTCCCAAGTTGTAAACTGATGGAGTTTTGGAGTTTGGGTTTGATGGATTTTAATAATTATAATATTTTGCGGATTCTATTTTTAGTTCCTTCCAGCTTTAATTTCATTTCTTAATTTATTTTGTATTCTGTGTTCATTATAAAATATTAATTATTTGATATTCCCTCGGGTTTGGGCCTGGGCCTGATCAACCCGTGTCTCGGATCTGAGGGGTATCACAGTTGGTATCAGATGACTCCAGGTTCAAGTGTCTCTAGGATGTTTTCGTATTAAGTCTTCCGCGTAGCGTTTTCTCTTGAATAGAGCTTAAGTTAGGATTCATTGTATTCCTTATGGTTCGTATAGAAAGGGTACTGACGTTTGTCTTTTCGTGTTAACAGATGGTTAACGCTAAAAATGGACAGAACATGCAAGGAACTAGGAAGGAAAGGAGAACGGCACGTAGGCAACAATATCTCCTACGGCGTCAGCAAATGGAGGAAGAGCAGCAAAGGCTTGGGTTTCAAGATGACATGGATCTATTTCAGGAGGAACAGGAGAATGTTCAACAGACTCTGGACCAGGTCAGAGATCCAGAGATTCCTCCTCACCTCAATGACCTCGTTGCTCGGGCTATAGAGGCTGGGGTAACAGCTGCACTTCAGAATCAGCCTCAGGTACAGCCGGCACCTGTACCGGCACCAGTGGTTCAGACGGATTCTTAGGGAAAAGCTAGGAGCTCTTTCACAAAGGGGAGTCCACCTGTGTTCTCAGGCTCAACCGATGCGAGAGCAGCTCACCAGTGGAAACAGGACATTGAGCGTCATCTTCGTTTGGTTCAGTGCACGGAGGTTCAGAATCAGATGCTTGCTACTTTCAAGCTAGTTGGGGATGCACTATAGTGGTGGGAGTCAGTTACCACCTCAGAGGAGAGGATGACATTGTCTTATGATGAGTTCAGTGCTCGCTTTGATGAGAAATATTTTCCCTATACAGTCAGGGCAGTTATGAAGACCGAGTTTCTAAGTCTGCAGCAGGGAAACATGACAGTGGCGGAGTATGAGCAGCAGTTCACACGCTTGTCTCTCTTTGCACCGGAGGAGGTGGATACAGAGGAGAAGAAGCGCAACAGTTTTGTCAAGGGACTGATGTGGTCTATCAAGAGAGCTATTATAGGTAGTCCAGCCTATACTACCTATGCTCAGGTGGTAGACGCCGCTCTACAACAGTATCAGTTGACTGTGGACATCAGACAGGCTCGTGGTGAGAAGCGGGGAGATAAAGACTCTACTAATCAGTCAGCTGAAAAGGGGAATGGCAATGGTCACCGGCAGAATGACAAAGGCAAGTTCCAAGGACAACAGCCTTGGAAGAAGCACAAAGGTGGTTCAGATGCTCACCGGAATGGGACACCTATTCAGAGGCAACAGAATGGGGGACCACAGGCAGGACAGGGTCAGCCACAGGCTAACCGACAGAGGAAGCCATTTGGTACTTTCCAGGGTAGTTGTTACACTTGTGGAGAGTATGGTCATACCACCAGGCAGTGTTCTAAAGCAGGACAAGGACAGGGACAGAGACAGTATGTGCAGCAGGGACAGAGGGCGTCAGTGCCTCTACCAGCTCCACAGGTTCCACGGATTCAGGGACAGACACATCTGGCTTTACCGGCACCGCCGCAGACTCAGGGACAGGCACCACGGCAGTTGCACCATGGCAGGGTGTATAACCCCATGCCACAGGATGTTCAGGCACCTCAGACTATTGAGGGTAAGTTTCTTATTCATGGTTTGCATAGACGTGTTTTATTTGATACGGGTGCTACACACTCATTTGTAGCTAGGACTTTTGTTGCTTTGTCTGGGATGAGGACGAGGGTATGCACTAGACCTCAGGATATTTCTACACCATTGGGTGATACAGCTATTATACATGAGAGTGATGGGCCTGTGACACTAGATATTGGCAGACTCAGATTTCTAGCCAATCTATTGGTCCTGGACATGCACACTTATGATGTGATACTTAGGATGGATTGGTTGTCTCACTACCATGCCCAAGTTGTTTGTTTTGATAGATCTATTATTTTTACCATACCTGGTCAGGATATGTATGTAGTAGCTATGCCACGTTCTAAAGGGGGCGGTAGCACCTATTTGTTCCATGTGGAGGAGGAAAATGAGGAGGGAATTACTGTGTCATTGGATAACATACCGATTGTACAGGACTTCCCGGATGTATTTCAGGAGATTCCAGGGTTGCCACCTAGTCGCGAGATCGATTTTGTGATAGACTTAGCTCCAGGCACTGCGCCTATTGCTAAGGCACCCTATAGGATGGCACCGGTAGAGATGAGAGAGCTGAGGGATCAGATTCAGCAGTTACTCAGCCAGGGTTTTATTCGTAGGAGTACATCACCATGGGGAGCACCGGTTCTGTTTGTAAAGAAGAAGGATGGTTCGCTTCGTCTGTGTATAGATTACAGGGAGTTGAACAAGGTTACGATTCGTAACAAGTATCCTTTGCCCAGGATTGATGACTTGTTTGATCAGTTAAGGGGAGCCACATATTTCTCCAAGATTGATCTGCGTTCTGGGTATCATCAGCTGAGGGTCAGGGAGCAGGATGTTCCTAAGACAGCATTTCTCACGCGATATGGTTCTTATGAGTTTCGAGTTATGCCGTTTGGGACGACTAATGCACCTGCAGTATTCATGGACTTAATGAATAGAGTCTTCCAGGCTTATTTGGATCAGTTTGTTATTGTCTTTATTGATTACATCTTGATCTATTCTCGGTCGGAGGACGATCATGCTAGACATCTTCGCATAATCTTGCAGACGCTTCGTGAGCACCAGTTATATGCCAAGTTCGGGAAGTGTGAATTTTGGCAGCGGGAGGTGAAATTTCTGGGTCACGTGGTGTCAGAAAAGGGGATAGAAGTGGATCCGGCCAAGGTTTCAGCGGTGGTTGAGTGGGGACAGCCTACATCACCTACTGAGATTCGGAGTTTTCTCGGTCTGGCAGGATATTACAGGAGATTCATCCAGGGGTTTTCCAAGATAGCAGGACCACTCACTCATCTGACCAAGAAGGGTGTACAGTTCGTGTGGGATGAACACTGTCAGCGAGCTTTTGATGAGCTGAAAAGGAAGCTGACTTCTGCACCGGTTCTGGCTACTCCGCAGAGCGGGATAGAGTATCTTGTTTACACGGATGCTTCGTTGCAGGGTCTTGGATGTGTATTGATGCAGGAGGAGCGACCGATTTCTTATGGATCTCGGAAACTTAAGCCTCATGAGCTTAATTATCCAACACATGATTTGGAGTTGGCAGCAGTGGTCTTTGCCTTGCGTATTTGGAGGCATTATTTGTTGGGTGAGTCCTTCAGATTATTCAGTGATCACAAGAGTCTGCAGTACTTGTTCACTCAGCGGGAGCTAAATATGAGACAGTGCATGTGGTTGGAGTTTGTAAAAGACTATCATTTTTCTATACAGTACCATCCAGGGAAAGTGAATGTAGTGGCGGATGCACTCAGTCGCCGACCTGTTGGTAGTCTTTCTGCTCTATTTACTACTGAGTGGAATGCTTTAAAGAGTTGGGATGAGTTATCAGATGCTTTTATGGCTTACATGGTGGTTACACCTTCTATCATTCGCAAGGTTTTACGAGCACAACTCACCGATCAGCAGTGTGTTGACAAGGTCGCAGAGATAGCTTCCGGAGAGGTTCCATTCTACTATGTTGGGGCTGATGGAGGTTTAAGGTACAAGGGACGGTTAGTGGTACCTTCTGCTGATAATTTGAGGAATGATGTGATGACTGAGACTCATCACTCTGAGTTCTCTGTTCATCCAGGAGGCAATAAGATGTATCAAGATATGAAGCAGCAATTTTGGTGGGCAGGTATGAAGAGGGACATTGCTCTTTTTGTTTCTCAATGTAGTACTTGTCAGATGGTTAAGATTGATCATCAGAGGCCGCCAGGAGCTCTACAGCCATTACCAATTTCGGAGTGGAAATGGGAGAGCATATCTATTGATTTTGTGGAAGGGTTGCCAAATTCTTTCAAGGGGCATAATTCCATATGGGTCATTGTGGATAGGTTGACCAAGTCAGCTCATTTCTTGCCTATTTGCACTGACTACACTTCGGAGCAGTTAGCGAGGCTTTACATTTAAGAGATTGTGAAGCTACATGGCATTCCATTGTCTATTATATCGGACAGGGATTCGAGCTTTGTATCTGGATTTTGGAAGAGTTTTCAGCAGGCTTTAGGTACAGAGTTACAACTTAGTACTACTTATCATCCTCAGACTGACGGACAGACTGAGAGGGTGAATCAGATTATGGAAGATATGCTTCGGTCGTGTGTTCTGGATTTCAAGGGCCACTGGGAGGAATATTTGCCACTTGTGGAGTTTGCTTATAACAATAGTTTCCAGAAGACTATTGGTATGGCACCATTTGAGGCATTGTACGGTCGACCGTGTCGGTCACCTGTTTGTTGGATGGAGGTTGGAGAGAATCGATTCTTAGGTCCTGAGTTCATCAAGGATACCTCTCAAAAGATTGCTCTTATTCGAGATCGCATGCGTACTGCCCAAAGTAGGCAGAAGAGCTATGCTGATCGTCGTACTCGGGCTTTGGAGTTTCAGGTTGGGGATCAGGTTCTACTCAAAGTGTCTCCTATGAAGGGTGTTATGCGCTTTGGGAAGAAAGGGAAGTTGTCACCGCGATTTGTTGGTCCATTCATGATTACGGATCGCATTGGAGCTGTTGCTTATCGGTTGGCACTTCCGGATACTTTGGATCGCGTCCACAACGTGTTTCATGTTTCCATGTTGCGGAAATTTCTTCGAGATGAGGATCGGTATCAGCATATCGATGTTGGGGAGATTGCGTTGCAGCCGGATACAACTTATTTAGAGCCACCGTGTCGTATTGTCGACCGACGAGATCAGATTCTTCGTAATAAGGTTATTCCTTTGGTTCGTGTTCAGTGGAGTCATCACAATGAGTCTGAGTCCACTTGGGAACGAGAGGATGTCATTCGCTCACGGTTTCCTGAAATATTGGAAGAAGGTAAGAGTGAATTCCGAGGACGGAATTCCTTTTGTTAGGGGGGAAGAATGTAATACCCCTAATTTTAAAAAGGATATTCCTGGTATTTAATGGTATTTAATTTATTATTTAAGTGCATTTTATTTGATTATGTGTCATTATTTTTTTATTAGGTGCTTAATTGTTTTCTTTTGTGGTGATTTAATTTATTTAAATGATATTTATTTTTAGTTATTTGATTGGAATTACTTGTTAGTGTTTTAATTATTTAATTGGCATTAATGGTTTAAGTGTAATTGGTTTAGTTATTTGATTGGAATTACTTGTTAGTGTTTTAATTATTTAATTGGCATTAATGGTTTAAGTGTAATTGGTTTAATTATTCTATGTGTGTCTTATTTTATGTGTGTCTTATTTGGTTTAATTGGGTTTACTAATTATTATTTTGTTCAATTAGATTATTTATTAAGTATTTAATGGTGAATAGGGTAATTAGGTAAATACATCTAACTAGGGTTTTAATTACAGTATAAATTAGGGTTTTATATTATAGCCGTCGTAGGTTTCTACGTTAATTGGATGGACCGGTTAGGATTGTGAGTTGGACTTAAATGAACCTAGGGTTTAGGAAAACTCTATAAGTATAAGGTAGACGTCTGTGTAGGGTTTTTTTAAACAAAGCACACGTTTTGTGGAAGTGGAGAAGGAAAAACGCAGTTTTTCACATTTTGCCAAGGTTTGATCAAAGCTCCGATCCTGCTTCGTCCGTGGTCCGATCGAGCTGAATTTTGGAGGAGAGGTTCACGACTCAGTGACGCACAATTTGAACGGTGCAGATCAGAGTTTGACCTCTGGAACAGTGATTCGTACTCATGAACAGTAACTGGGTCGTATAGGTTTTTTCCATTCTGCCCAGATTTCATCAAACATCCGATCCCGCTTCGTCCCTGGTCCGATCGAGCTGAATTTTGGAGGAGAGGTTCACGACTCAGTGACGCACAATCTGAACGGTGGAGATCAGACTAAAGGGAACAACTTAAATTGGGCATGTATATGTTGTTGTTGTGACCCTGTTTATCAATGCTTATTTTATCACTGCTAACATTGAATGTTGGATGTTGGAATTTAGTTGATATATACTTGATTTATTGGTATTATTGACTACTGGAGGATTGGAAAGTAAGCACCGGTATGGGACGGTGGCATACTAAGGATGGGTTTGGTTTTTAAAACAATACCATTACCCACCTACTTGGAATAAGGATGGGATTAACTAAAAGTTAAGTCCCGTGGATTTGTATTGTCATGGCAACTACTTATTGAGCGGCAATACCGGGGATTTTGGATGGATTTTATATATGTACTGTTATGGTGCCTCGGTATGAGCTTGAGCCTCAGGACCGATGGCTAGGGAGCGTATATGCATCGGGATGTGTAGCTGGCTACGATGGTTGGAGGTGTACCCTGTTTAGGTATAGGTACATATGCCCACTTCGTGTGCGTTTTAACATGTTACCTCTATTCAGGTTGAGACCGGCCTGTAGTCCAGTGAGAGTCCTTTAGTGTGACTATATATATATTTACGGACTATCAGCTATTGTTGAATTGTTTAGGATGTACATGCGTATCGGGCCTCTGTTTGGATTGTAGTAGTATAGAACTTGCGCGTGGGCCTGACCCACTTCTATTTTTCAGGTACACGACAGTTCCAGGCTTAGACGTGTTCGTGCTGAGCAGAGGTCTCTATTCACTCTTCCGACGATGTAGGGCTCTCTCTATAGTTTTATTTCTGGACGTTTATTACAGTTGTTCTATCTTCCGTTTGGATGTTTAATAGGGGTCCACTAGAGATGGATTCCCAAGTTGTAAACTGATGGAGTTTTGGAGTTTGGGTTTGATGGATTTTAATAATTATAATATTTTGCGGATTCTATTTTTAGTTCCTTCCAGCTTTAATTTCATTTCTTAATTTATTTTGTATTCTGTGTTCATTATAAAATATTAATTGTTTGATATTCCCTCGGGTTTGGGCCTGGGCCTGATCAACCCGTGTCTCGGATCCGAGGGGTATCACAGTTTCTCAATTTGAAATGCTAAATCAAGATCTAGCACACATAAGTTGAACTAAACTTGCTCATTTCATTCTAAGAAGTTAGTCCCATTGAGAATTGGAACAGATGAAACATGCAAATTCACTGAAACAAGAAGAGATACTGCAATAAAATAATCATAATAAGGTAAATGCTCATAACATTAATACTTTGAGATAACAACACATATAAAAATAAATAAATACATTGTACAACTATGGTACCCCTTTGGGTAGTAACCACAAAATACAAAAAAAAAAATGATGCTTAGACATATTTATTTATATATAGTTTCATTGGTGATGCACTAAGTAATGAAATAGACAAGTTACCTTTGGATATCTTATATCTACCCAATTAAAAATTACATACAAAGCCTTAATGTTTATTTAATCACTTGAAAATTAATTCCCTTTGAGGAATTATTTCTAATAATTGAATAAACCCAATATTCATGAATTTTACAAAAAATTATAAGTATCATTATTCATGAAATATTGCAATTATGTCTACCACTAAAATTAATATCCATTAATCATTATGGTTATGCCACTTTGGTAGCTACCAACCTTTCTATAATATGAATATTTAATTATCTAGTGACAAAATCAACATTAAGTTACCCACCATATTATGCACACAAAATTTACAAAGTCAATTAATTAAACTGGAAGTGGGTGTCCAAAAATTTCATAAATATATATACTGTAATATATATTAATAAGCATATATTTAATCATATACAAAACATCATTATTATAATTCACAGCTTCAATATATGCAGCAGAATAACAATCAAATATTTCATTCTGTATACAATTATGTACGAAATATCAATCCTACTTGATTGGTTCTTTGTACGAATGATACACTAAAATCACAATCATCACTTATTTGTCTTATCATATATATATATATATATATATATAACAACTATTCTGTATACTATTATTATGCACAAAATTAACAACCAGACTTCAACTTTCAACTAATCTATTAGGTTCGGAAATCAAGGCAAACAAACAATCATAAGGCAATAAAATTCTATTCATGATACAAACATTATTTATGTAAACAGATCAGTATATATATGCCAGTGACTTTCATCTATTCATGTAAATACGGAATTTAAGGCACATAATTTAACATAAGGCAACATAACTGATCAATGCAAACAGATCCGTAAATCCTCATAAGAAAAAATGCTACTGTACAGAATTAGAAAATTTTGAGCGAATCTCTTTATTAAAGCATGTTCGAATACCATAAATTAAAATTATTTAATTTTAATTTAAACTTACACATATTATTTATGCAAGAATAATGGAAAATAATGAGTTCCAAAATCACAGGCTCTGATATCACATGTAAACTCTAATTAATTTGTGTTAAACATTAATCACAAATTATGATAAATTCCTAGATCTTAGAACTTCAATTAATTTCACATCCTTATAATGCATAAATAAATATAGTTAGATATACATACCTCGATTCATGATATCAAACCTTGTTGAGATTAAATCCAACGTTTAGATCATTTAACCACAAACCAATCTGCAGCTCTGATCAACTGACAAAGGCGGAAATTGGTTTATTTTTCTTAGCCATTTGCACACATAAAACTTTTACGTGTTGTATCATTAATCGTACATAATTGATGGAATATATGCACTTTTATAAAGGCAGAGAGAGGACCAATTTTCCTTTTAGTAACATAATTCTACTTTCCATCAAAGTAGGGAATTAGAAAGAAAACATTTCTCCAATAAGTAATTACCAAAAATGTAATTAAAAGTTGGCCAAAAATAATTAATTGATATCTATTTACTTAGCCACCAAGTAATATGTCACATGTCCAAATCATGTGGGCCATAATTAAATAAACAATCTTACACATATGCGTGCGGTTGACGTATTAGTGTTGATGTGCTAGTTGTTGGCATATGTATTGTCTCCAAAGTATGTAAGTTGAGGGAGACGTAGCCTTATATGGGAGTTGATGGATAGAGCTAGTTTAAGAGTTTAGTAGAGGGCAAGGAAGTTTGGTGGAGTGGTAGCCAATCAAGGGCGGAACCAGGGATGGGCTCTAATGAGCTTGAGCCAAAAAAAAAAAAAAAATTACTAGAGGTAATTTTAGCCCACCAAAAAAATATATAATAGTACTAGCCCATCCCAGAATAGATTAGCCTACCCCATTATGCATTTCTGAATCCACACTTATAGCCAATACCCATTGCACTGTCCTTTTCAAAGTCCTCAAATTTCATTCCGGTTGGCACAATTCCACAACATTGTTTGAGCTCTGTGATGCTCTCTGCTAGCTCTTTTTTTTTTTTTTTCTTTGGGTCATGGGTTTTCTCAATTGTTCTTGTTTTGCTTCTCCTTTTCTTTTTTTTGGGAAAATTCTATAAAAATGGAGTTTTGTGGGTCAAAGGACAAAATAATGAAGTCAAAATCAAATTTTCCAAATTAATGAAATTTTATGAAAGTCTAACATGGACATGAAAAATTACTGTACATCATTTTTTTTTCCCCAAAATACCCTTCTATAGTCGTTATGAAATTATGCTAGTACCCTCTCATATCTAGAGAGAGAGAAACCCATCTATGTCAATACTCTCAAACTTTCCTCCTCGAATAGCTCCTCTTTCTTTAAACTCCCGAAACAAATTGTTAAAATCACCGGAAAACAACGCGATGGAGCCATGATGGCCGACAGCACTGCCGGAAGCCATGCCCAAGCCCTCGCCGACGTCACCAAGTCCAACCAAACCCTAGAAATTAAGAGCTTTTTTTTTTTTTTTTTAGGTAGATATTTGCTACTTTGATACTGTAAACCTTCAACAAAAACGGAGAGGCCTAATTCTCATTTATGAATATTCCAATTTTTATGGTGTGACTTGGATTTCACAGACCCACTTGAAGATTTCTTGTGGATCCTCAAGCATTTGCATCAACATTTTGTATTGTCGAGCTGTGGATCAACCATTACAGAGAATTGTGTTGGTTTTTTCATGATGTTTTATGTTGAATTTTTGAATCTCAACTTAGATCTTGATTTTTCTTTTGTCTAATATGGATTTTGGGTTTAAATATGGTTTGGAGGAAAAGATGTTTTGGAGGGAACGTGTGAGGGAGAACAAAGATTTGCTCTTTTTTTTTTTTTTATTTATTTTATAAATGGGTTTGCTAGTAAGGTGGGTGAAAAAAAAAGATGACAGATAGGATTGTTGGTTGTTCGTTTGGGAAGAAGGGTTGCCATAGATGGGTTTCTCTCTCTAAATATGAGAGAAGGGTGTTTTGGGAATAAAAAGATGATGTACAATAAATTTTCATGTCCACGTCAAACTTTTATAAAATTTCATTAATTTGGAAAACTTAATTTTGACTCCATTCTTTTGTCCTTTGACCACCAAAACTCCATTTTATGGAATTATCCATTTTTTTTTTTTTTTTTTTTTTTTTTTTTTTTTTGGCTACCATGGCTTAGTTGTTAAATGAGTTAATTTGTAATGGGTTTTTGAAGTGGATATGAGGTAAATTTTTAAATCTCTCTAAATTTTCAATTTGTAAATATTATATTTTGAATATTAATTTTCTTATCTTGGATTTTATTATTTATTTTGTGTGTATATACACTATAAATACATTATTTATTTTGTGTGTATATTAAACAATTAGCAATACACCCTTAAACTACAAAAATTACATAAACTTACCTAAACTTTTTATTTTTGTTGCACATCACTCAATCCAACACTGTACTAGTAAGATTCAACCTACCATGTGACACATAATTTAAAATTAAAGACTATAATCATGGTTATCAAAATCGCGATTCTGAGTCATAGAATCTTAAAAATTTCTGTTAAGTTGAAAAGGAAGATGTTCGATGCAAACTAAATCAATATTTCTTTTGCCTATGAAACTGTCTTTATAAATTTTGAATCTATTCTACGATTCAAAATCCAAAATCGATTCAAATCGTAACAAAATCGTTCAATTGGTAGAATCGGGGATAAAATCGGTTGAATCGGGGGTAGAATCGTAGAATCGTACGATTTTACACAATTCGATCGATTCTACAAATTTCATAATACATTGTGAAAGATTGTTATTCAATCATGAATCCTAAAGGTTTTATCACTCCGACTATACTATAGGTGAAGAGAAGAGGGGAATTCACTGGACAGTCACAGAAATCAGATTAAAATCACATAAATAGGCAAAACATGGTACCTTCGTCCTTGCTAGCTGGTAGAACTGGTCGCTGGTCTTCGTCGCTGATCGTCAGTCGCTGGTCTTCGTCGGTCGCTGCTTCATCGGTCGTTGCTCGCAGGTCGCTGATCTCTCCCCTCTGGTCGCTAATCCCCTTTTCTTCGTCGGTGCTCCCCTCTTCTTCATCGCTCCTCTTCTTTCACATTCTTTGGAAGCAAAGATAGATACTGATACCTTTAAAAAAAAAGAAGATAGATACTAACGGCCAGAGATAAGGCTACTGGCTTATGTGTGCCATCAGGATTATTCAGAATAAAAAAATTATATACAATATATAATTAAAATAAAAAATATATACGTTGGCCGTCAAGATACAATATATACGTGGGCCGTCAAGATACAATAAAAAAAATAAAAAGTTATATATATATATATATATATATATATAATTAATTTAGTTTTCAAAATATTATAAATCTAAATATAATTAATAATATAATATAGGAGTTAATTTAATGCAAAAAAATATCTCTTAAATGTCAAATTTTATTCCTTGATAAGTTATGTTGAGGTTAGATATATTTAATTGTATGTTTTGGTCTTATTTTTGTTATATTTTATAAATTTTATTGTTTAAAAAGTTATTTTCAATTGTTTTTTCACAATTTGGTAGAATCTTGCGATTCACGATTCGATTCTGCGATTCACGATTCGATTCTACGATTCTACAGAGACCAAAACGATTCTGCATAGAATCCCAATTTTAACAACCTTGACCATAATATCCTTAATAGCATGAAATTAAAGAAATGCCCCTTTTGTGACTAGACCCAAACACCTAAACACATTGTAAGATACACCCAAACACTACCAGAAAATGACCATGGGTTTGGTTGTGCCTTATTTGGATGGATACATACATATCTGAACATATATATATATACATATGTGTATATCTATTCTATCTTTTTGTGGGTCGTTGTCGTAGGTAATGGTGGTGGCAGTGGGTTCCATTGGGTTCGACGTGCGTGTGGTTCAGCAATTGAGGGGCGGTGATGGTGTTGGTGGTGGAACTGGGGAGGTGGTGGCGATTGACGCAATGGTGGTGGTGCCGATCACTCCAGGAAGATTGCAAAAAAATAAAAAATAAAAAAATAAAAATAAAAATTAGGTATTGTGAAATTCCCCTAAGTACCCAAAACTATGCCATTTATGTTAAGGGTAAAGGTGTCTTTTGCGTTTTCCTGTCATCAGCAGGTGAATCATTGTCCTTAACTGCAACAAATTGATAGTTCAAGAGAATATTTTGTAATTCAGATTTTTTTTTTTTTTTTGTAAAAAGACAATAATTCAAGAATTTTTTTTGCAACCATGAAATGGAAAACAAACCCAAATAAGCAAAACAAGATAGAACCCCAACCCAATTGAAACATAAGGGGCAAGCCCAACCCAATGTGTCAAAACAGAGAACCACAAGGTACAACCCCAACCCAATTGGACACACATATCAGTATTCTTCATGTATATATATATTCTTCATATTAATGCCTCTGCATTTGTAATATGTACATGTAAATATGTAATATATATATATATATAAAATACCCATTATATATGACTACTGGGGGGGGGGGGGGGGGTTTAAAAAGAATGAAAATGAAGAGAGAGAGAGAGAGAGACCTTTCGGAAGAGTGTTTTGATGAGAAAAAAAAGATTTAAGGGTTTTTTTAGAGTTTTTATATATATAAGAAATAAAGAAAAAAAAAAAAAAAAGAGAGAGACAAAATTGATGGTCCTGGGGTCAATTTCTTCCAAATTTTAAAAATACAAGAATTTATTTACACTTATTAATTAATCGGAATATTTCTTGATGTATATAATGCTGAGATTTTTTGTCTTTTTGAATAAATAATTTTTTTTTTTGGCACATCATACTTTTGGACTTGTGTGCAGACAGATCAAATAGGCGCACATGTCAAGAGAACGTGTAACAGTAGCCTAAGTAATTGAATCGTGTAACAGCAGCCTAAGTAATTGAATAAGTCAAGAAGATAGTCTATTTTTTTTACATAAATTTATTATTATTATTATTATTATTATTGACAAGAAATTCACGTTCATAAATCGATACTATACTACCATTTAGTACAAAGAATTTTTCATCAATTTTTTTTTTATTTTTTATCTATTTTTTATTTTATAATATTATTTATTTCGATAATATATAGAACATAAATTTTCCTTTAACTCTTAAAAAACCCAAATTATTTTCTAATTCTATTTACTCTCTAAAACCATAACCCATCCTCAACTCTTAAAAAAAAAAAAAAAAAAAAAAAAAAAAATCTTTTTTAATTCTATTTATTTTCCCAAAAACCCAACATTTCCTTAACTTTTAAATAACAAGTATTCTTTTATAATCCTATTTCTTCACTCTAACTTCATTCCTCACACACTGTAAAATTGAGAAGAAAAAATATATATATATATCTATACTACTTTAAAAAGTGTAAGAATTTTCGATTATTTATATACATTTTAATTTTTTTTTAAATAAGAAAAGTGTATTAAAGTTTTTTCAGTAAAATTTATTAAAAGTTTTTCTTTTTACACCGGGTTAATTATACTTTTTGATTCTTCAAGTTCTTTAACATTTTTTTTTTCATTAAAAGTGTACTAAAAAAAGTTTTACACTAAATTAATTACATTTTTTTTTTATTCTTTAGATTATTCTACATGTGTATTCAAAGTGTTTATTTTATTTATTTATTTATTTTTTTCACACGTTAAATTATATCTTTGATTACTCAGATTTTTTTTAAAAAATTTGTATATACATTCAAATTAAACCAACTTAACCGTTACAGGGGTTGAGGGTAACGCAATACCCTTATGTAACCTTATATTACGAAATTAACCTTTTCAAGGGTGACCTTACGTGCCCTCTATTGAAGATAACTTTTCCTTTCACTGTCGTCTTTCATTCTCAGAGAATTAAAAGTGAGGGTAATAATACATACATACATACATACATATATATATATATATATTGCTAGCGAGGATAATGTTTCATTGGTAAATTTTTAAGAATAAGATAATAATATTCCATTTTGGCGGGCTATTTACGCAGTCACGTCATTTTCAATAATTTTGTTTCGAAACTCTAGCATTATCGTTATAAATTTAGAGGACTGAAGTAGTGTTGCACCAAGTAACAAAAGCTCATCTAACTTTTTCATTAACTAACTTCGGCGAAGGTTTTACACACACACACACACACACACACACACACACACACACATGGGTGAAACTCCGGTCCGTTTTGGAATATTGGGGTGTGCTAATATAGCGCGGAAGGTATCAAGAGCCATTAGGCTCGCTCCCAACGCCACCATCTGCGCCATCGGTAGCCGTTCGATCGAAAAGGCGACCATATATGCGTCTGAGAATGGCTTCCCGGCGACGGCTAAAGTGTATGGCAGCTACGAAGCGGTGATCGATGACCCGGACGTGGAAGCCGTGTACGTGCCTCTCCCGACGACCCTGCACCTGCGCTATGCGGTCTTGGCCGCCCAGAAGAAAAAGCACGTGCTGTTGGAGAAGCCGGTGGCTCTCAACGTGTCGGAGCTGGACACCATCTTGGAGGCGTGTGAAGCCAATGGTGTGCAGTTCATGGACGCCACCATGTGGATGCACCATCCACGGACGGCTAAGATGACTGAGTTTCTCTCCGACCCACACCGTTTCGGCAAACTCAAATCGGTATGTCCTCGCAAGTTTATTTTAAGTTTCGTGGCACAGACATCTCCGAATACGACCATTTGATGTACCGTCATTGGAATGCCTTGCTTTGTTATTGAAATGACTTGCTTTGTTTTTTTAGAGAGGACGTATAGCTCATCACGTCACATCTAAGTTGTCCGACTCTGAAGTCATTTTTATATGGTATTTTTCACGTTACAAATATTATTAATTTATTTTTATAATAGTGATACTCATACTTAATATTTATTATAAATTGTGTAATTCAATAATTTTTAATTAATTATTTATATTAAATACAACTAAATGGAGAACTCCATTTTTTTATTTATTGTATAATTGACTAATTAAAAGATTAGGTCTAACCATTTACTGCAAGTATTTTGTACAAGAATTATTTTTCTTATTTTTATAATTAATTGACATTTTTATATCCTTACTTAAAACCGATTGACATAAAAAGATAATATAGTTATTCTAAAATTTCAATCTTAATTGGAAATCATTACTATTATTTATTTTCATAAAATACATTTCTTTCCCTTTCTTTATTGTTTCAGTTTGCCATTGCATCATTCCTATCTTCTTCTTTGTTTTCATGGTACTAAAATATAAGAATTTTATTTATACAAAATTACAATTTTTCTATTTTTTCTTATTTAAACTCCTCTCCTTGTTTTTGTTTATAGGAGTTAGATAAATCATTCGCATAATAATCTTATATATATATATATATATATATATATATATATATATATATATATATATATTAAAGTTTCATGGTGATTCAAACTTTAATTGCCAGTAAAGAATATTAAGATGAAATCATAGGGCGTTGATAGAATTTTTTACTTTTATTTGTAAAAAAAAATAGAAAGATAGGCAATTTTTCAAATAATTAGTTACTTTATATTTTAAAATAGGAACTATTATATTTGACACATAAACTCGGTAAAATAGTAGGTTTATAGAGATGATGTCAACATACCAGTTTCTGACGGGAGTGCTTTTTGAAACCTTTTATTAAAAATCTTTTATTAAATTTGATTTGTAGTGCCCCACATCAGGTTCGGGGTGGATTTGGAGCTCCTCCATGTACATTTTTTTGAAAAAAATAATTCAAATTTGAATAAATTTAAAATAAATTTTGTTATTTTTTAGTATATTCAAATATTTAACAATTATAATAACAAAAAAAATATTGTTAAAATTTAAAATTATCATAAGAAATAAAAATGTATATATATATATATATATATATATATATAATAAAATAATATTTATTTATATAATAATTATTAATCAAGCAGAGTTTTAGGCTTTGCTCGGTTTAGTGTTTTCTCAAACCAGTTTCTAGCCCGATTAAAGACAGGGCATGTTAAATTGATAGTCGTATATGTACTCGTAATTCGTAAACTTATAGCGGACAAAAATAATTATAGGTGTTGATAACGAAGAAGAACTGAAAATAGTGACTAGGTTCTATCGTTCGGAAATATGTTTTTAAAAAATTTAAAACAAAAAAAGGAGAAAAAGAAAAAGACAGGACGAATATTATACTATTGAAATCCTGAATCAAAATAAAGCTTTTTTCTTTTTTTTTTTCTAATCAATTTAGATCGAATTGAACTATCACATTTGATTAGTTCATATACTTTTATTTTAATATATTTTGACATTATTTTACATGAGAACTATTTATTTTAAGAATTTTGACATTATACATATATTTTCACACTAAAAGCATACTCCCTTGATAACTCAAAATTTGTTCATGTTTTCATTTTTTTACCGTTCCAAAATAATTGTCTTAATTCAAATTTTAATGTACTATTTTTTTGATATTCCTAATTTATCATTTTTACTTTTAAATTATAAAAATAATTAAAGTATGTGAACCCATTTCAAAATTTATTGGCTATCATTATAATATAAAAATATATATTACTCCCTCTCTTTCAAAATAAATGTTTTTTTTGAAAATCTAAATTTGTAAGAAGATAGTTTTAGTATTTTCTTTATTGTATTGATAGTGAATAAATTATCAATCCATCCATAGTATCTACAATTACGTGATTTACTATACTTTTAAGTTATAAAAAATAATACTTTGACTTTTCAAATAAGACACCAAAAATGAAAATATGAATACTTATTTTGGAGCCGATTGAGTAAAAATTACACACCTAAAAAGTTAGGTTTGTGACAATTTTATTTATATATTTATTTTTAACACAAGAAGTATTAATTTGAAGAAGAAATAAACTTCGCAAATACATATACACAAATTTAGAGATGCAACTAATTTAGCCATGGTCATGGACTCACAGTGGACAAAAGTTATACCACTAAAGAAGTATAGATAGACCATCTAATTAAGAACTTATGAAAATTGTGATTTCTATGGTTTGAAATTTTGTTTATTTTTTGGGCTTCTTTTATTTTTATTTTTATTTTTATTCTCAATTAGTTTTTCAATTGTGTAGAATTTTATGGAGTTTATATTTAGTTGTGGATTTTTGGACATTAATTTTTCCGGTGTTAATTGGGTCTTAAATTCAGAAATAATCTTCTCAAAACTTTGCAGCTTCAATTTGAAACTCACCACCAAAGTTCTAGCTTGGTGTTACCTCATCTCTTTTATTAAATAGACATAAGGTTTAAATCTCTCCAAAATTGAAACTCACTTTTGACTGGGATCTAAAAACGAGGTGAGAGGGCAAGTTTCAATAGAACGGCAGTCCCAGCTTTTGGTAATTAAAGATTTCAAATATTTTCAGGTAAATGGAATACAAAGAAGAGTAGTGTGGAATTCTTTTATGACAAGAGTCACGAGATTTTTACTTATTAATTATCATACCAAGATTTTTTTAAATCTATGGAAAATTATTTGAATCATTCAATAATTTTTTAACTACTCAACCAAAACAGTTTTTGAGATCTATAAAAAAAATTAAATGGATCTTTAAATAAATATCTCAACTCAATGATTAATAAAAAGTTTTTGATTGCACTACTCATAATCATAAATGATTTTTATTACCTTATAATCTTATAAATAAAAATAAAATAGTAAATGTCTTTTGAATTTTCTGTGACTGACCACTGACGATGGCTGCTTGTTTGATGTGCTGAATCTAATTATTTGTTAAATATAATATATTTTATTATGAAAAGGAATATTTTCAAAGACTTCATAGCTAGGCTGAAGTTTCAACCCAAGTACAATTATTGATGGGGTCAAAGAACAAAAGAATGTTTTGCTCCAATGACCATTTTTTTTTTTTTTTTATTAATCTTTAATTTTCGTTTGCAAGAGTCAGTAATGGACCCAAAATTTTTGGTGAGGGGTGCAATTGAAGTTTTTTCATAATTTTAGTGTGATATTTTTAAAATTTTACAAAACTTATTAATACACGATTCAAATAAAAATAATAAAAAATAAACAAAAAATTTAGTAGGGACAGCCATCCCCATTGGACACCACTTAGGTTTGTGCCTTGTAAGACTAATCATAAAATAATGGGTGATTTATACTCACACATTCCCTGTGATTTCACCTTTGCACCTTGGTCAAAATCGTAGTCATAAAGTCGATCTACCTCTTATGTTGGCCCAATTATAAGTGTACACGTCACGAATTCACATTTTCTCTGCACTGTTTTTCTTCCTGTTCATGGCCCGTGGAGGGTGAAAGGAAAAAGAACAGTGAAGAGAGCGCGTTATGTTTTTTGGAGCAATGGATGTATGTGTTTATTTATTTTGATAGATTTGTGCATTTGTAATTGAACCACAGACTATTTTGTCCTACTCCTACAGGTTACTAGCTCGGCTGCTCATAATCCGGGTCCTAACTTTCTTAAGAATAACATTCGTGTGAAATCGGATTTGGATGCTCTTGGAGCACTTGGTGATTCTGGATGGTACTGCATCAGGGCAATCCTTTGGTCCGTCGGCTATGAACTCCCAAAATCTGCAACAGCTCTGCGTGACCCCGAATATAACGAAGCAGGAGTGGTTCTCTCATGTGGCTCTTCTTTGAGTTGGGCAGACGGGAAAGTTGCCACCTTCTATTGTTCTTTCCTAACAAATTTGACAATGGATATAAATGCACTTGGAACCGACGGAAATCTGCGTGTTCATGACTTTGTTATTCCTTTTCAAGAGGACGTCGCGCCCTTTTATGCAGCTTCAAATTCTAGGTTTCAGAAACTCGCTATTGGGTGTGAACCAAAACCGAGCGAGCACTGTGTTACCACAGATCTTCCTCAGGAAGCTCTAATGGTGAAGGAATTTGCTAGTCTGGTTGGAAGTATCAAGCGAAATGGTTCGAAACCTGAGAAGAAGTGGCCAACCCTCAGTAGGAAGACACAACTGGTTTTGGATGCTGTCAAGGCATCGATTGAGCGTGGTTTCGAGCCTGTCGAGGTTGGGAATTAGTTGAGCACCGTGTTCTTCCCCTGTTAAATCCTTGTTATTGGCTTTTGGGGTGAACAACACACATAAAATAAAATTCACCCCACGTCAAAGTTTATGCCTCAAGATCCACAGAGCACAACTCATAAATATATATTAATTCCGTTTAATCGCATAAAAATTTATTTTAAAAATTAATATATATTTAATAGATAAATATATTTTATCCAAGTCAATTGATCTAGATTTTTGTGATCAAACTAATCAAGTCGAAATAAATGTATTTACATAGATCGATACCATCTTGCGAATATATGTTCCAATGACAATAATTAATGATTACCTAAAATACGTAGGTATTAATTCCGTTTAATCGCATAAAAATTTATTTTAAAAATTAATATATATTTAATAGATAAATATATTTTATCCAAGTCAATTGATCTAGATTTTTGTGATCAAACTAATCAAGTCGAAATAAATGTATTTACATAGATCGATACCATCTTGCGAATATATGTTCCAATGACAATAATTAATGATTACCTAAAATACGTAGGTATTAATTCCGTTTAATCGCATAAAAATTTATTTTAAAAATTAATATATATTTAATAGATAAATATATTTTATCCAAGTCAATTGATCTAGATTTTTGTGATCAAACTAATCAAGTCGAAATAAATGTATTTACATAGATCGATACCATCTTGCGAATATATGTTCCAATGACAATAATTAATGATTACCTAAAATACGTAGGTATTAGCCACTAATCAAGACTAGCGTTCATTACTCTCTCATATTTAAGAACAATTTTTTATAACACTAATAAGTGAAAAACTGATATGATGTAAATTTTTCGCTCATCCTCTATCCAGTTCAATGTGCCAAACACATCAACATGCAAGGTTTTAAGAATTCCAATCAAATGATTGATACAAGTCATTTTATATCATAGAAGCCTCGCTACATATATCCAATTCAATGTGCCAAACACGTCAACATGCAAGGTTTTAAGACTTCCAATCAAATGATTGAGACAAGTCCCTCATTCTATATCATAGAAACCTAGCTACATCCAATGCAATGTTGTTTTAAGACTTCCAATCAAATGATTGACACAAGTCCCTCATTTTATATCATAGAAACCTAAGTACATCCAATGCAAGGTTTTAAGATTTCCAATCAAATGATTGACACTAGTCCCTCTTTGATACAAGTCATTTTATATCATACAAACTTAGCTACATCCAATTCAATGTGCCAGACACATCAACATGCAAGGTTTTAAGACTTCCAATCAAATGATTGATACAAGTCATTTTATATAATAGAAACCTAGGTACACGTTACATTCTTTCAAATAGCTCATTCTTTAACTTTAGCAAGGTTTTAAAATCAATACAAAAAACTCATTTGAGATCGTGTTGTTAAAAATTACTTCATAATTTTTTTTATTTAAATGTATTATTACTTCATAATTATAAAAAGATGTACTATTAGATGCGTCTATAATAAAATTAAAATACATTGGAACAATTTTCAAAATTTTATAAAAATTTATATATTTAAAAAAAAAATTAAAAGGAAAAAAAACCTAGAATGAAAATCATTTTTTAAAAAGCCTAAATTTATTACCAAAATTTTCTAAAATTTCTATGAAGGGACATTTTTGTCATTGAACATTGTGTAATCTTCAAAATTTTCTTATTTTTTAATTTTTAAAGAAAACCAAAAATAAAAAGGATAAATTGCAATGATCTTCCCTGAAATTGGATGCAATTACAAATAAACCAAAGATTTGTTATGTTTTTTTTTTGGTAAAAACACCCCTATGTCAGATTTTAAGGTGAATTTATACTCATTATTATATTATTAAAAAAAAAACCTAAAATATCTTACTATGTTAAATTACAAATTTACCCATATGAATGTTTTTTTTTTTTTTCCTCTTATTTTCTCTTCTCTCCTCTCCCCTCCACCAAACACCCACGCCACAGCCCTGCAGAACTCCATCACATTGAAAGCACACGGCAGTTCGCCCCAAAATTCGTCGGGTCGCGCTTCGACCACCGCCTCACTCACCGCCGTGTGCTTATACAGAACTGATTCCACCTTCACGCTGCTCAAATTCTCGCCGTCGTTGATGATCACAGCCTTCAATTGGTCTTTGATTCAGTTTAGGACGATGTCGGAATTTCCTTCGATCAGCCTTTGATGGGTTGTTGTGATTGATACCAGAGATAGCCATGGACGGCGAGCACGAAGCTTTCGGTTTGACTTGGGGTTCCTATTGGTTCAATTGGGTTCGTCAAGGTCCGATTGGGTGGTGATGATGGTGGTTGAAGTGGTGATGGTGATATATATATATACATGCATATATATGGGTTTCTGATATATATATATATATATATATATAGTACGTTGTGAATTGAATTCGATTATCCGATTGGGTGGCGGTAATGGTGGTGGAAGTGGTGGCGGCGGCAATAAAAGATTCATCAAGTTTGAGCCTTTCTTGCTTCCTAATTCTTTGATCCACCCTGATTCATCCTTTTTGCCCTGATTTATTTTAGTTTGTGGAAGGGTAAGAAGAGGTCTCTCGAGCCACATATGAAGAAAGGGGGTAGGTGGTGGTGGTGCCGACTGCGAGGAAGTGGTGGTGACAAATTTTTTATTTTTTATTTTATTTATTATTATTATTATTATTTTTGTGTTGTTGGCTACTGCTTGCCCTGGTTCTTGCCTTGAGTCAGATTTGATTACCGTGAAAATATATTGGTGTTTGAAAATTGCTGCAACTTGGTATTGTGTTGCCATCTTTGATGAGTTTCTATGTGGGTTGGTTTGACAGTGAAAGCATGATGGGTTGGTGGTGGTGTTAACCCTAACCTAATTATAAAATTAAAATTAAAATTAAAACTATTTAATGATTTTTTTATATATAAATAAATACTTTTTTAATAATCTTCTAATTAGATCATTTTTAATTAAATATAATTAATAATACTTTAAATTTATTTCAATTACATTTTAGTCATTATAATTTTTTAATTACATTTATTATTTCAATATTTTCCATTTACATATAAGGGGCTGGGACCATTAAATTTATTTTAATTACATTTTAGTCATTATAATTATTTAATTAAATGTATTTTAATTACATTTATTATTTAAATATAGTTCAATTAGTTCCATTTACATATAAGGGGTTGTTTAGTCCCATTGATGCAATTTTTTTTTGTAATTTAATAGAATTATAAGGGTAATATAGTCTTTTCAAATTAGTTGAAGATCATTTTAGTCCTTCAAATCAATTTTCTGACAAAAAGGTACTAAAAGGGAGGTATGGAGGAAAAAATTTCCCTCTAATAAGAGTAGTCCATGTCATCATGAATATAATTTTATCTTTGATAGCTCAAGTTGGGTTGGTCATTAACCCAAAACTACTGTTATCTAACTACCAGCTTTACTAATGCGGCCCAAATCCATTTAAAAAAGCAGCCGGTCCTGCAAGGAAAAGGATTCACGAAAGGAAGCAAGTTCTATGTAAGGAAAATCTGGTAAGGGAAGAATTATAAAGAGGAAAGAATTCTATTTGTAAAGAAATTTGTATATGGAAAGAATTAGAGGACAAGAAACGCGAGTCCTACCATAATTTTTCTAACTTTTGTATATAAATAGAGGCCTAGACCTCTAATAAAGGGATTAAGCAATTCTACACTTCTCTACATACTGTCCTTGTTTATTTTTATTATTTATTGGGTGAGTTGTGTTATTTCTCCTAATCATTATTGATTGGGCGAAATTTTGCACCTATAGGAGGTCTTTGCAAAATTGGGGCAAACCTCATAGGACGTTTTGCAAAAAAATTATAAACTTCAGATTTGTTTCTAATTAAGTCAAATTTTGAAGGACATCCTAATTTACCCAAATAAAAATCATCTTGAAGAAAACCTAAAATTTTCTTAAATTTCTATCAAGATGGTTTTGTGTAGAACTATGATAGTCCAAGAGGGTTTCCTGCAACTTGCTCTATCTTAAATTCCTATAGGGTACATTTTTATTATTATAATATTACTATCTCACGTTGTTCTCAAAGTTGTAACAATTGAATATTCTTTTTAGGTTAAATTATTAGTGTTTGTGCCAATATCAGATGGTCAATGTTTTTTTTTTTGGCTGCAATTTGCTCTTTATTATTTTATAATTCTTTAAAGTAATCATCTCATATAAAAAAATTCAAACAGTATCTCTTTAAGAATATAAAATAAATATGGCTACTCATTATCAAATTGTATTTTTATTATTCCACAAAGTGTATAATGGTCTCTAGAATGTGTACAAATATTGAAATGTTTTACCTATACAATAACATATAATTGTACAAATGATTTAGAGGCGGTTTTGTTTTAACCAAATTTTAAATTTTGTCACATTTGCACTTTCGTTCATACAATCACTCTCGCATTTGTTTAGTTTAATCTCGTTTTAAGACAATTAAGTTAAAGAGTAATACTATCAAAAGAACTCACTTGTAAGAAGAGTTGCGTTTGTTTTTTTAGAATTTTTTAAATTTTTGGCAGAGCCATGACCCCCTCTGGTCTGTCCCCCCACTTTCTTTCTTTTTTTATTTTTTTTATTTTTTATTTTTATCTTTAGTCCCTGTTGATCAATAAAAAATTATAGATCAAGTAATTCACTTTGACACTTTAATATAAATATATATATATAAAAAATTAGAATATCAATTAGTTATGATTATAGAAATCACCCAATGAATGAGTCAATAATTAAAAAACCTCTAGTGGGATGTTCCCAAAATGTGATTTTCACGCTGTTTTTGTTTTTGCTTCGCTATATCTGCTCCAGTTTGGTTTGTTTCTGGCTAGACTGGATAAATTTGATGTTTTTTCTCCGGCTAAATCTCTGATTTATGTTTGTTTTTGTTATCCCCAACTTGTTTTGATCTTATGTGAGGTTTGGGTGATTTTTCTCCTATTGAAGACGCTTTGTGGATGTAACTTTGAAGTTATTACCTTAATGATGGGTAGACCGGGTCACTCCCGCCTTTTGGTGGTTTCTGTTATTGAGTTGTGGCTCTTGTCTTGTTCTCAACAAATTTGGAAGTCGTTCTTCATTTTTTTTGTTTTGCTTTATGATTTGTATGTCTTTATCGGATTTGATTTTTGATTTTGTACTATCTTTGAGAACTTGGCCCGCGTACCTTTGCAACAGTAAAAATAAAAAAAAAATGTCCCCAGAATATTTTAAAACTTTTCAAAAAATTCACTGCTCTTGCTCCAAAGATAATTTGCCTATGACTAAATTAATAGGTATTTGTGCATTGTGGCACGGCCAAATTGTACTGTGTAACGGGTGGGCGCTTGCCCATTTACCCAAAAGCTCGAATTATTGGGTAATGCTGCATACCCACCCATTTATACCCAATCATTTTCCCATCCGATTCCGATGTGGGACAAATGACCCTTGTTACATTCTCCCCCACCCAAACTCGCAACGCCCTCATTGCGGTTCGGGCCACCCTGCCTACCCGGGGTGTTAGCCCGGACGCCTTCTGGGCCGAGTGTTTGGCGTGAAACTGGATTAAGGATTGGGTCTGGCTCTGATACCAATTGTAACGGGTGGGCGCTTGCCCATTTACCCAAAAGTTCGAATTATTGGGTAATGCTGCATACTCACCCATTTATACCCAATCACTTTTCCATCCGATTTCGATGTGAGACAAATAACCCTTGTTACATACTATGTGCATGTAATGGGACCATGTGATGTGTGCCATGCAAAGAGGAATCAGAATTGATTCCTTCTCCCAACCATTTAATTAAATACATTTAGAGAGAGAATGGATCTTCCTGTTGTGAACTCACCTTTGAGAAAGTCTACACTACTATGGTGCGTATGGTATATGTCAGTCTCTCATTCATTGAATGGATATGCAAAACTCTCAAAAAAAAAAAAAAAAAAAATTATGTAATCATAAACATTTGATGGATTAATTAAATCCAACATCTTTGATTAAAAAAATAGTACTACAAAATTGTATAAATATATTACAAAGAAATTTTAATATTAATTTTCATTAAATTAGTTCAAAAATATTAAATGGACCGCAACTATTTAATAATTTCACGTATAAATTTTTTCCTTTCCGGTGTGTATAATATATAAACAGTAATATTGCCATCTAACTATCCAAGTCAAAGAAGTAGAGTGGCTTATATAATATATGTTGCATATATATAATATTTGATGTCACACACCCATAACGTGGAGAATTCTATGCATTAACAATTCATATTTCAAACTGTGAACTCATCTATATACAGAGTAGCATAGAACACGCAAGAAACACAAAGAGAAATAAATATATATAGATGAGAGAGAGAGAGAGTAGTGAATATGGTGATATCTGTATTGATGAGATTTATGTACCCACCACCTCCTTCTGTGTTCATCATGGCCATGTCCATGATTAATGTTGTATTGTTACTTGTTAGTGGTTTTTGGTATATCAGAAATAAAAGGAAAACACATTCAATATTCCAAATTTTTGAATGTTAGTTCACAGAAATCCACAGAAATGCATATCATAATCGCTAGCAAAAACGGCATGCTCGTAGGCTATACGCCTGCATTTCTTGCCTCTCTTGCTTCCTTTGCCTTTCTCCCTCATGAGGGTTTACTAAATTCAGCTCTCGCCAGCCATTTCTTCAAGAGGATCTTTGAGGTACTCTTTCTCTCTCTCTATATATTTCTCAAATACATATGCGCAAGTGGGCCCTAAATGGAAATAAACTTCGCAAATAAATATGCGCAAATTTAGAAATTGAACATTACTTTAATGGTGTTTAATCTGCCATTTTTTTCTTATTTTGTTATTTTTGAAAATTAAAAAGGAAAAGAAAATAAAAAATAAAATCATTTTGAAGAAAACCTAAAATTTTCTTAAATTTCTATCAAGGTGGTTTTGTGTAAAAATCTGATAGTCCAAGAAGGATTCATGCAACTTGCTCTTTCTTAAATTTTTATTAGGGGGCATTTTCATTATTATAATATTACTATCTCACGTTGTTCTCAAAGTTGCAACAGTAGAATATTCCAAGGGGTTTTAAGTTAAATTATAGAGCTTGTGCCAATATCAGATGGTCAATGGTCTTTTTTTTTTTTTTGGTTGCAATTTGCTCTTTATTATTTTATAATTCTTTAAAGTAATCATCCCATATAAAAAAAATTCAAACAATATCTCTTTAACAATATAAAATAAATATGGTTACTCATTATGAAATTATATTTTTATTATTCTACAAAGTATATAATGGTCTCTAGAATTCGTACAAATATTAAAATGTTTTACCTATACGATAACGTATAATTGTACAAATGATTTGGCCCGACCAAATTTTAAATTTTGCCACATTTGCATTTTTGCTCGTACATTCACTCCCACGTTTGTTCAGTTTAGTCTCTTTTTAAAGCAATCAAAATAAAGAGAAATACTCTCAAAAGAGCTCACTTGTAACAACAGTCGCGTTTGTTTGTGTTTTTTTTTTTTTTTTTAAATCTTCCGTCCCTGTTGATCAATAAAAAATTATAAATTAAGTAATTCACTTTGACACTTTAATCTAAATAAATAAAAAAATTAGTTTACCATTTAGTTATGATTATAGAAATCACCCAATGAATGAGCCAATACTCCAAAAAAAACCCAAGTACGATGTCCCGAATTGTAGTTTTCACGTTGTTTTTGTTTTTGTTTGGTTTGTTTCTGGCTAGACTGGATAAATCTGATGTTTACTCTCTGGTTAGATTTCTGATTTATGTCAGTTTTTGTTATCCTAACTCGTTTTGATCTTGTACGGGGTTTGGGTGATTTTTTCTTTTATTCCCAACAAATCTGAAAGATCGATGTTCTTTATTTTTCTTATTTTGTTTCATAATTTGTATATTTTTATGTTACTGGACTTTTGACTATGTACTATCATTGATGACTTAACATTTGTATTTTTATAATGATAAAAATAAATAATAATAAAAAACGTCTCCCGAAATATTTTAAAAGTTTTCATAAAAATCACTGCTCTGACTCCAAAAGATAATTTGCCCATGACTAAATTAATTGGGTCACCCGGTATCTGTGCATTGTGAACTCATCTTTGAGAAAGTCCACACTACTTTGGCGATATGCTATATGTGAGTCGCTCATTCATCGAACGGATATGAAACTTTCAATTTTTTTTCCATACAAATCTATTGATGAGGATACACCGGCTCTGGATCAACAAAATATCTGGACGTATTATACTAAAAATTATTAAATGATTCTGAATTATGGACTCATTAAATTCAACATATTTGATTGAAAAAATATTACTTCAAAATTATATTAATATATTACAAAAAACATTCAATATTAGTTTTTATTGAATTAGTCCAAAAATATTTAATAATTTATCGGTATAAACTTTCTCCCTTGTATAAGCTTTCTCCCTTTGCCATGTGTACATATATAAACAGTAATATTGCCATCTAATTAACTTTACAAGTCAAAGCAGTAGATCGGCTTAATAATATATGTTGCATATAATATTTGATGTCACACCCATAACGTGGATAATTCTATGCATTAACAATTCATATTTAAACTGTGAACTCATCTATATATAGAGAGTAGCATAGAACACGCAAGAAACAGAGAGAGAAATATATATAGATCACAGAGAGAGAGAGTGTAGTGAATACGATGGTGATTTCTGTATTGATGAGATTTATGTACCCACCACCTCCTTCTGTGTTCATCATGGCCATGTCCATGATTAATGTTGTATTGTTAGTGGTTTTTGGTATATCAGAAATAAAAGGAAAACACATTCAATATTCCAAATTTTGTAATGTTACTTCACACAAATCCACAGAAAAGCAGATCATAATGGCTAGCCGGACCGGCATGCTCGTAGGCTATACGCCTGCATTTCTTGCCTCTCTTGCTTCCTTTGCCCTTCTCCCTCATGAGGGGTCTAGATTTCTGTTACTAAATTCAGCTCTCGCCATCCATTTCTTCAAGAGGGTCTTTGAGGTACTCTCTCTCTCTCTCTCTCTCCCTCTCTCTCTCTCTCTCTATATATATATATATTGAATCAATGCCATATCTTTTGCATCTGATTATTATAAGTTTTAGTTACATGTTCAGGCATGCATTTACTGGTGATAAATGATAATGAGTTTTAATAAACGAGTTCGTTCATGAACTTTTTAATAAGCCGAGTTTATGATGAGCATAAAACATGTGTTCAAACTCACTTTGTTTAGGATAATACTAAATTTCTTTAATCGTGATAATGAAGAAAATAAACAACTAATTATGTAAATCTATAAGCAATAAATAAATGAGCTTGTTCACGAACTTCTATATGTTCGGCTCAATTACTATTAATTATGCAACCTTGAAAGATGTGTTCAAGTTTAGTTTGTTTTTCTAAATGAACCAAAATAAGCCAAGCTTTAAACAAGTGAGTCTAAATTATTGCGAACAACTTGGTTTATTTGCAATCATAATTAAAAATATTTGTTGGGAAGAATATATGTTACTTTCATCGTGATAATGTAAAAAATAAATAATTAATTATATAAACCTATAAAATTTTCAAGGATGCATAATATAACTATTAAGATTAATGTAACTTCTAAGGGAGAGCCTTGTGGGAAGACTCGCATCCAGGCCTTAGAGATTGAGAGATCCGTTGGAGCCACTTTCATGAAATTATTCGATAATTATACAGTGCATGTAGGACCAAAGATTGCGCATATTTGGAGCCGTTGCTTTCATTTCACTACATAACTCTTCTTGAAGTATGCCGGAATTGTACTCTTCTTGATAGGAATAAGTGGTAACTTTTATCACCATTACCTCCTTTTTAAACTGAGGGAGAAAGGTGAGAAAGAGTATAAGGTTCCTAAAGGGGGTCTATTTGATCTGGTGTTATGCCCTCACTATCTTTTTGAAATTTTAGGTTTTGTAGGTGTATCCTGCATTTCTCAAACACTATGCATTTACCTTCACTCTAGGCTCAACCTTGTGCCTGATGGGGAGGAGTTATGCCACTTGAAAATGGCACATTTGCAAATTCGAAGATTTTCCAGAGGATGTCAAGGCTCTCATTCCATATGTTCTTTAGACAAGTTTTGGTGTGTAGAAGACAAATAATTAAATCTAGTTTGAAGCTAATATCAAATGGATTTTTTTTTTTCTCTAAAATTTGTACTTCTTGTGAGACACATCGCTGTTTGTTGTTATGTGCTTTTCATATCTAAGAAGCTAATTAATAGTTTTTTTTTTTTTTTGGATGATAAAACAAACTCTACACATACCTATACCTCCACTAAAATTCGAACTCTAACCCCCATACTTCCACTAAAACTCGAACTCTAACCTCTCCTTTGCGGGTCAAGTTTATTTTCTTTCTTTACCATTGAGAAATACTGTTTGGTGTTGAAAAATAAGGAATGGCTTAAAGAAAGTGAAGCTTTAATCAAAATATAATACGATCAGTAACAGTAATTTTTAAAAATTTTGAATCATAATTTTTTGCATAATACAAGGTCGCTCAGAGAAATTATACAAGATCCCAAGGTATTTTACATTTGCAATCCCTACCCTATGCACAACCATGTTTTTAATATATATATATATATATATATATATATATATATATAATTATGATTCAAAATTTTTAAAAATTACTGTTACTGATCGTATTATATTTTGATTAAAGGTTCAATTTCTTTAAGCCATTCCTTATTTTTCTCATGTATGAATAGAAATTGGATGACATACCAAATTATTTGTATGCTTATTTTACGCATCATATCAGTCTTTTCTCAACATTTTTACACAACAGATAATTTTGCTTTTATCCATGAAATTTGTGTAACAAATGGTGACAAAATTTCATTGAATGGACGTACTTTTTATATAATTTTTAAATTAAAGCAATTTGTATATATGGAAAATATTTAAAATTGGGTAACCATGAACTAAGGGAGGGCCATTAGCAAAAAAGATAAAAATAAAAGCCCAATAGGCTACGTAAAATCAGACAAGGACCGTTAAGGCCCAATTTACATGACGCATTATGGGCTAATATTGGGCCTTATGTATTGCAGCAGCCTTTTGCACATATTTCCCATTGGTTTTAGTTACATTCATGAGCCTGACTGAGAGTGTAGTGTTTTTGAAGCTCAGTTGGATTATTGAACAAGTTTGTTTGAAAATGTGTTCAACTTCGGTTTGTTTACTAAGTAAACAAAAACAGAATCGAAAATTAATCGTGTTTGAATTGATTATGAATATTTTAATTCATTTGGAAGTCTAATTAAAAGTATACAAGATTTTTTAATCATGATACGCATAAAAATAATTAATTAATTATATAATCATATAAACTTTTGGCGATTGTGAAATGTAACTATAAATTTTTTAAGGATGGCATAGTGGGAAGAGAATTATGGATGGAAATAAAAGTTTTGGAAAATAATTCAAACTTCCGTCAATTATTTTACCTCCATTGCAACCATAATCTACAAGTAACACCTAACATGGGGGTTTCCAGAGTGACCAGTTGATCTGAAATAATCGGAATTGTAATATTATTAGTAGAAAAATGAGAATCCATAGCATTTCTCTTACATTTTTAATTTTTTTTATTAATGAAAATTTTAAAAATTAATCCATCTCTAAACCTTTGTTTGAACAACAGCTTCCAGCAATTTGAGGTCTAAAGTGAAATGTTAATTATTTTATTTAGGAAAGTAAAAGCGAAATGTTAATTATACATTGTTACAAAAACTATATGTTATTAATACAATACTAATAGTTTTTATTTAAAAATCATTCTCTTTGCTTAACGTACAGTAAGCTCAATAAAATATAAATATAGTATTTATGTTTTCAACTTAAGATAATGATTTAATTATTCAGATAATAATAAATAAAACTTTTTGGTTAAATTTCGTTATATTAATTAATATGAGAAGTGTTATACGTAGTATTTATTTAATAATTATAATAAACTATATATAATTCATATTTTTTTTAAAAAATAATACATAAGTAATATAATGAAATCACTTTTCTCGGGCCTCTTAGAGAAAAATAGTACTAGATGTAAGGAAAATTACTGTTATGGCCTCAAAATTAAGACACAATGGTGTTTTCTCTCTCCAGAAGTTCTCTACTTACCCATTTGTATTGTCTTCCTTTCTTTATTGAATATCCAATTCCTGATGATAATTTGATGGCTTCATTTCGTTCTCAATCTGATGCTACTTATGCTAAAGTTCAAAACCCACACATTACAAGTAATCGAACACGGTTTCTGAAATTTGTGAGAAATCAATGCATTCGTGGGTTCACCAACCTTGATGATGCCTTAGCACTGTTTGACAAAATGTCTCAACCACGACCTTTTCCTTCAATTGTGTATTTCACTCAATTGTTAGTGGCCGTTGTGAGAATGAAACATTATAAGACTGCAATTTATTTGCTTGAGCAAATGCAGCACATAGGAATGGCGGAGCCTGACGCTTAGACTCTGGGCATCTTGATGAATTGTTACTGCCATTTGAGTTGGGTTGATTTTGGTTTCTCTGTTCTAGGGAAAATCTTATAGCTTGGCTATGAAGTGGACTGTGCAATGCTCACCACTTTGATGAGGGGACTCTGTAGTGAGAATAGAATGGGTCAAGCAGTTGGGTTGGTTAATGACATGGTGGCACAAGGGTTTCAACCTAATAAAATTACTTGCGGAACGATTATAAATGGGTTATGCAAAACGGGGAACACTATCGCGGCTATTGAGTTGGTTCGGAAGATGGAAGAAAGAAACTGGGTGGCTGATGTATTTGTTTATAGCATGATCATTGACAGATTTTGCAGGGACAGAATGGTAGCTGAGGCTTTCGACTTCTTTTCGGAAATGGTCCGTAAAGGCATTTCGCAGAATGTTGTCACTTACAACTGCTTAATCCATGGCCTATGCAATTCAAACCAGTTGGAACAGGCTATAGGATTGTTGGATGAAATGGTGAACCAAAAAATTAAACTGGATGTACAAACCTTCACTATCTTGGTGGATGCACTTTGTAAGGAAGGTAAGGTTGCAGAAGCAGGACATATAGTTGAAATGATGATTCAAAGGGGTGAGAATCCTGATATAGTCACTTATAGTGCACTGATTGACGGTTATTGTTTGCACAGCAAATTTCATGAGGCAAAGAAGGTATTTGATGTGATGGTTGGTAGGGGTTGTGTACCAAATGTTCATAGCTATAATATCTTGACTAATGGATATTGTAAGAAGCAAAGAATGACCAAGGCTCTAAGACTGTTTCGAAAAATTTCTTAGATGGGATTGGTTCCTAATACTGTTACTTACGCCACTCTTATAGGGTGGTTTCTGCCATGCTGGAAAACCTCAAGGTGCCCAACAACTTCTAAATGAGATGCAAGCCCGCGGCCAACATCCTGATCTTATGACCTACTCTATTTTGCTGGATGGATTATGTAAAAACCAATGTCTTGCTGAGGCTATCACCTTGTTTCGCGAGATGGAAGAAAGTGTAACCCATCTTGATATTGTTGTTTACAGCATCCTCATTGATGGTATGTGCAGAGCTGGAAACATTAAAGCTGCAAGGGAACTCTTTTATAGTCTTTCTTCCAAAAGGTTGCAACCTAATGTTCGCACATACAACATTATGATCAATGGACTCTGTAAGGAAAGGTTGTTAAGCGAAGCAAACATGTTGCTCAAGAAAATGGAAGAGAGTGGTTGCTCACTAGATGGTTGCACTTACAATATAATTGTCCAGGGATTTCTTCGAAATAATGATACATTAAGGGCAATGCAACTTATTAAACTAATGGTTGAGAAGGGATTCTCTATTGATGCATCTACTATGACCATGTTATTGGAGTTATCAAATAGTGGATTGGATCAGTCAGTTTTGGAGACACTTCATAAGATTGTATAATGTCAATGGGATTTTAAATGCAAGGTGAAAATTTCAGATTTTGTTGGCCTTGCTGCATATTGTATCTTGCGTCAGAGTCGTCTTCATGTTTTGGTTGAAATCATTGTTCCATGAGAAGTACAGAGGAGAGAACCTGGGTGATATTGGGGAACTTAAGAAGCATGCCTGAGTTCTTGGTATGAAACTGCTTGATAAAATGGGATATAAAGAATGTTGCTTGGTGCAAACAAGCAAGGGATTATTTCTTCGAAGCACAGTTGCTGCTAAAGTATATGGGAATGATGGTTTCAATGTTCACAAAGAGATACAGGTTATAAAGCTCTTAAACTTGCCAAACAATGTGTCGTCATTTGCTCTGCCTTTGTTTATCAGGCTGTTTCAGGAACGGCATCCCTTTCCAATCCATCAGCTCTCTCCATCCATGCCCGGCCTCTATTGCTTCCTTCACACTTTTTCCTGATGAGCTTTCAGATTTGTGTACGGATTTCACTCTCTCAATAATCATTGAGGTACTTTCCTTCTCTTTCTCTCTCTCTCTCTCTCTATATATATATGTGTGAATATGTACATATTTCTAACTATTCATCCTAGAAATATGTCAGTTTCTTACATCATTGGTGCAAACATTTTATTCCTGAAATCCTAAATATTTTTAATAATTAAAATATGTTAATTTATTATGGTTTGATGATGTATCTTCTAAATTTACCATGCACTGCTTCTCATCTTACCAAATTCACTTTGCAGTGTCACCAGATCATTCTTTATATTTTTCAAAGGGAATGTCTATATGAGGGCACAAGCTCAATCCGTAGCTTATTCCTTTTTCTAACTCTTAATTGTTTTAGTTATCGAAAGTTCAAGTGATTTCCGAATCTCAAATTTTTTGTATACCCAACCTAGCCCCTTGATGACTTGGTATAGATAGAACCCTAACATATGCGTCATTGCCTCCTATTTCCCTCAAAAAATAAAAGAATCCCTCTTTCTAAACTCCATTCATGCACTTGGACATCTTGGCTCTAACAAATTAAGGCTCTTAGTATAATTCCCATGCCCATGCCACTCAGTAAACTATAATGAAAATACTTGTGAAATCATCCTGTGTCTGTTCCATCTACATGGACTATTTTAGGACTCGAACCAACATTCTCACATTACTCGGTTCGAGTTTTTTTTACTTGCACCTGGTAATGAACCTTGGGGAGATTTTTAAATATTGCGTCTTGTTATATGCTTAAAGGCCAACAAATTAGTGCAGTTAACCAACACAAATGAAAGGTGATGGAATCTATCTTTATTGGTTACTTTTCTTTTTGTATTTTCTTTTCCTCATTTTTTTGTTATCCATCTTACTGTTACAGGATCGGATCACAGAGGTTTGTTGTTAAAATTTAATGAGAAAAATTAGACAGAGGGGGACTCACAGTTTCATTTTGGTGCTTGATGGTTGAAGGATAGAGATTTCAAAATCCATGGTGCAGATGGTATGGGAAAATCCAGTTCGGGGGTCAGTTATGTTTGAATTGAAAGAGAAATATGTTTGAATTGAAAGAGAAACTAAGACACTGTAGGGAAACTTTGAAGGACTGGAACATATCTAAATCTCATTACTCCGGGCAGAAGATCTTTCTTTCACAGGATCAGTTAAAATTGGATATGACCATGGCATATGACAGAGTCTAGTGGAGTTTTTTTAAAGGTATGATGGAGAAGAAAGGTTTTGCAGATTATTCGGTTAATGATTATGCGTGGTGTCAGTTCTGTTTCTTACTCAAATCTTAATTGATGGTGAGGTGAGCATTGGGTGGGCTTCTTCGTCCTTCTTTGATGTTTTGCAAGTCTGAACAGTCTGATGTTACTTGTCTTAAACGAGTGTTAGATGAGCAAGCTTAATAGACATATGAGAAGCT
The DNA here is from genome assembly GCF_030987335.1 of Cornus florida. Taxonomy (NCBI): domain Eukaryota; kingdom Viridiplantae; phylum Streptophyta; class Magnoliopsida; order Cornales; family Cornaceae; genus Cornus; species Cornus florida. Next base: position 33,421,660 of record NW_026775578.1, on the reverse strand, counting down.
TTCTGGGCAAATGTTTAGCTATGAGAAATCCAGCTTAAAGATGATGAAAAGAAAGTGGACTCCATCTTAATATTGTGGTCTACAGCATCCTCATTGATGGTATGTGCAGAGCTGGAAAAATTAAAGCCGCAAGGGAACTCTTTTATGGTCTTTCTTCCAAAAGGTTGCAACCTAATGTTCGCACATACAATATTACGATTAAGGGACTCTGTAAGGAAGGGTTGTTAAGAGAAGTAAACATGTTGCTCAAAAAAATGGAAGAGAGTGGTTGCTCACCAGATAGTTTCACTTACAATATAATTGTATAGAGATTTCTTCGAAAGAATGAGATTTTAAGGGCAGTGCAACTTTTTCTTCAAGAAATGGTTGTGAAGGGAATCTCTGCTGATGCATGTACTGTGACCCTGTTATTGAATTTATAAAAAAACAAAAGTGGATTGGATAGTTTTGAGGATGCTCAATAAGTTTCCGTGATCTCTATTGGTTTTCCTTATGTTTGGTGAAAGTTTCATATTTTGTCCGCCTTGCAGTGTGCTGTATGTATGGCCTATAGATGGTTGCAGTGTGATCTCTATGTGAGGATCTTTGAGATACTCTTTCGCTCTCTCCCTCCCTCTCTCCCTATATATATATATATATATATTACTATTCATCCTAGAAATATTTTTGTTTTTTGACCTCATTGATGCTGAATAAAGGCCTCGATGTAAAAATGCAAGCTTGTCCAATTGTGATCATTTTAAAAATAATTATTGAACTATATAAACTTTTTGAATATGAGCAATATTACTATTTGAGCATATTTTGTAATTAAAAAATAAAAATAATATGTACTCTGAATCATTCTATAGTGCTTGTTTTATTCTGATTTTTTTGGAAAATTATTTTTCCACAGAGAATAAAATTATGTAAAAAGTCATTTGCTCTTCCAAACCATATTTGAAACAACTTAATATTAGCATTTCATTTTATCTTAAAAAGACAACTTCTGCTGGTTCTGTTGATCATATTAATATATCTATAGTCAGAGCCATTTCTCGGTAAGGGTATTTAGCTTTTGTTCATAGAGAACAGAACAAAACTCATCCAGAGGTACTGTTTTCTTAAGGCTTTTGGCTGCAGATTTCTAACACCTGCTTGCTTCTTTTTCTTTTTTTTTTTCCCCTTTCTGTTTCAGGAAGTTTCATGCTTTCATAGTTGGCTCATAAGTATTTGATGCTTTTATCGTGTTGGTTGCTGGATGCTCTATCTTTCAAGCGCAGGTGCTTGTTCCAAGTTCTTTGTTACGGTGTTCTGTGTTAATTACACTAGAAGGTCTAACAAAGCAGAATCCTCGCCAAGTTGAGGCTGCTGCAGATGGTGTTGCAGCATTGACAAGTGACAACTCTACCCACCAGTCAAATCGGTAATTTTTACAAAATTATTTGTAATAGTTTTTTTTTTTTTTTTTTTTTTTCATCACTCCTTTTATTATAAGAATACGTGCTATCATTCAATTAAAACCAAGGTTAATCCAAGGTAAAAGCCAAAGTACAAGTTCAAAGGGTTAACAAATTACAACCAACACACCAAATTAAATTATGCTTTACAAGCTGTCAGTTTCTTCCCACTCCAAATGCAAAGTGCAGTCAATCAAGTCACTGTAGTCTTGCAGAAATGGAGGAAGCTAATAAAAGAGCCGGTGAAAAGATAGCTTGAGAGGCATTACAAAGAGAAGGATTTGAAGGAATTTTTTATGAGCATGGTGCATAATTTGCAATGAAGATGGGCTTTCACCTTATTGGTAGGAGGCTTTTTTGCCATTCAACGAAAGATTTTGTAAAGACATTTTTCGGTTTATTAGGAAGTTGTTTAGCATTAAGACTGATGTTTAAAGCAATAGTTGGTTTACTTGGACTCTTAACATCTAATCTTTTTTGTACAAGAGTGATCTTGAATTGTACAAACATGCTCGGATCATTATTTATTTATTTTCTGGAAGGTAAACATGCTCAGATGTTCCTCTTGCATGAATGCAACAGGCAGCCCATGAAGCGACCAAAGTTGCTCCTGCGTTTTTTATTCTTGTTTTGTTTCTTAGCTTCGAGGTGGTTTTGTTTTGCTTTAGAGAGGAGGGGAGTGTTCATTTTGTTATATTGCAATGTCAATCATCTTCTACAATTAATGTAGTGTCTATATTTTGAATTAAATGGATGGTTGAATAGGGAATCTATAATTTTTAAAATTGGAATAAGTTTGACCATAATCAAGAAATTTTGATTTATAATTATAGATTAAAAAATAGTGTTACTATAAAAGAATTATAGTAGACAAAATTTTGACCATATAATCTTCATACAATCTTCTTTCAAATTTTCTATGCCTATTAAACCACGTTGGTTTTAAAAAACTGTGGTTAGAGGTGTTTGGTGACTAAAGAAAGTGTGTTTAGGTTGCAGAGATTTTTTAAAAAAAACGTATTTAGGTGAAGTCGGAAATCATAGCTTTTGGAATTACGTTCAAGGTAGAGTTAGGTAATTATTTTTGATAATATAATATCTCACTTTTCTTTATAACCAACTGAAGTCGATCGCTCCGTCCCAAATTAAGTATTCCCAAAGGTGACGCTTAATTTAGGACAGAGGGAGTACCTAATAAGCACACTATAACATGGATAGAGTGAAAATTTTAAACCATTTTCTAGTTGTAACATATATTGAAATTAGTTTTATAACCCGTAATCACGTAATGTTAACCAACAACCATGCCATTTGAATGAATCACTCACTTTAATATCATACAACATTATAATATACTAAATTAATAATAAAAGTATTTTAAACAACATTGTTACCAAATAAATTTATACATATTTTAAGTATAAAAGTGCTTTATAAAATGCATTACCATACACATAACATAATTTTTATTGACAACAATTTTATAATAACTATATTGTTAAAAGTGTTTTCATCATTCTAACAGCAGGCTATTAGATTCGTGCCTAAATATTTGTTTGTTGATATATATATATTTTTTCATTAAATATAGTTCCATCTGTCCCATAAAAGTGAGTCACGATTCCACTTTGTGAGTCATGATTCCAAACATGACACTCTTTAGCAAGTTTATTTTTGTCTTAAATGAAGTCTCAGGTGCCGAAACATGTAGCCAACCCAACCAGCTTCACCCCCGCGCACACAGAAGGGATTTCTCTAAGATGATTAAAAGAAGTGTTGTTGGTGCTTTCTCTCTCCACAAAGGTACCCGTATGTCTACAACTTCTCTTTTTAAGCATTGTGTTAATTTCTTCATTGATTATCCATTTGCTAGAGACAATTCAAGGGCTTCGTTCCATACCCAAACTGGTAATTATCAAAAACCTAACTTTACCAAGCCTGTCAGAAATCAATTCATTGATTATCCATTTGCTAGAGACAATTCAAGGTCTTCGTTCCATTCCCAAACTGGTAATTATCAAAAACCTAACTTTACTAAGTCTGTCAGAAATCAAATAAGTTTTGAGTTCACTAACCTTAATGATGCACTCTCACTGTTTGATCAAATGTCTCAAATGCGACCTCTTCCTTCAATTGTGCATTTTACTAAATTGTTAGGGGCCATTGTGAGAATGAAACATTACACCACTGCAATTTCTTTACTTAATCAAATGGAATCCTCTGGAATGGTAGAGCCAGACGCTTATACTCTGGGCATCTTGATGAATTGCTACTGCCATTTGAATCGGGTCAATTTGGGTTTTTCTGTTCTAGAGAGGACTTTGAAGCTTGGTTATGAAGTGAACAGTACAATGCTCACCACTTTAATGAGGGGACTCTGTAGAGAGGATAAAATAGGTCAGGCAGTAGAGTTGTTTAATGACATGGGGGCAAAAGGATTTCGACCTAATACGGTTTCTTGTGGAACCATTATAAATGGGTTGTGCAAAACAGGGAACACCAGCGCAGCTATTGAATTGGTTAAGAAGATGGAAAAGAGAAATTGGGTAGCTGATGTTTTTGATTATAATATGATTATTGACAGTCTTTGCAAGGACAGATTGGTAGCTGAGGCTTTTGACTTCTTTTCAGAAATGATCCGTAGAGGCATTTCACCGACAGTTGTCACTTACACCTCTTTAATCCACGGCCTATGCAATTCAAACCAGTGGAAAGAGGCTACAAGATTGTTGAATGAAATGGTTAACCAAAAAATCAAACCAGATGCAAAAACGTTGACTATATTGGTGGATGCACTTTGTAAGGAAGGGAAGATTTCAGAAGCAGTAGAAATAGTTGAATTGATGATTCAAAGAGGTGTGGAGCCTGATACAATCACTTACAGTGCACTGATGGACGGATATTGTTTGCAAAGCAAATTTGATGAGGCAAAGAAGATACTTGATTTGATGGTTGGTAGGGGTTGTGCACCTGATGTTCAGAGCTATAGCATCCTGATTAATGGATATTGTAAGAAGCAAAGAATGGCTGAGGCTCTAAGACTTTTTCACGAAATTTCTCAGATAGGATTGGTTCCTAATACTGTTACTTACAACACTCTTATAGGTGGTTTCTGCAATGTGGGAAAACTTTTAGTTGCGCAACAACTTCTGAATGAGATGCAAGCCCGTGGCCAACATCCTAGTTTTGTGACCTACTGTACTTTATTAGATGGACTGTGTAAAAACCAATGTCTTGCTGAGGCAATGGTGGTGTTTCGAGAGATGGAAGAAAGTGGACTGCATCCTAATATTGTGGTTTACACTATCCTCATTGATGGTATGTGTAGAGCTGGAAACATTAAAGCTGCAAGGGAACTCTTTTGTAGTCTTTCTTCCAAAAGGTTGCGACCTAATGTTCGCACATATACTATTATGATCAATGGACTCTGTAAGGAAGGGTTGTTAAGCGAAGCAAACATGTTGCTCAAGAAAATGGAAGAGAGTGGTTGCTCACCGGATGCTTTAACTTACAATATAATTGTCCAGGGATTTCTTCGAAACAATGAGATGTTAAGGGCAATGCAACTTATTCAAGAAATGGTTGAGAAGGGATTCTCTACTAATGCGGGTACTATGACCCTGTTATTGAATATGTCAAATAATAGTGGATTGGATGAGTCAGTTTTGGAGATGCTCAATAAGTTTCTGTGATCTCTGTTGGGTTTTTCTGATTTCAATAGGCGAAAGTTTCAAATTTTGCTGCCTTGCAGTGTGTCTATTGATGCTTGCATCAGTGTTTCCTTCATGTGTTTGGGGTGAAATTATTGTTCCTTGAGAAGTAGGAAGGAGAGAACCTGAGTTGGGTGATGTTGGGGAACTCAAGAAGAATGCCAGAGGAATTTATATGAAACTGGTTGACTAGATGGGATAAGGATGGTGGCTTGGTGAAAACGAGCAAGGGATTGTTTCTCTGAAGAACGCGTAGTTGGTGGTGAAGCATATGGGACTGGTGTTTCAATGGTCCCGGAGAGACACTGAAATTTACCTAGCAATGTGTGCTTATCTTATCTGCAAGGTCATTCTTGCCAAAGTAGTTCTACTGAGATTTGTGTGTTCCCACTTTGTCACCTTGGAATGTTGTGCTAGTGTTCCTCCATTGTTAAAAATATTCCAGTGTTTTGGATGTATGCCAATGTTCTAGCCTCTAGTTAATCTGATAAATCACAAGGTTGAGTAGTTCTGTTGTTATGTTATATGCTTCCACTGTTGCATCCTCTCTCATTGTTGAACTCTGGTCTTTTCTTCATGTCCAATTGTCCAAAGGAAAAAAGGAAAGGAAAAAAAAAAAAAAAAAATGAATTGGTATGTCTGGTGTAAATTCCTTATTTTGGAATTTGAAAATGAACCCTGTTTACTTGTTGGATGGAGACAATTGGATTTTACTAAAAAGGAAATTTCAAAAAATGTTACAGATATTTTTTGTATCACTACTTATTTGCGGCAATATTGAAGCTGAATAATCTTGCAAGTTGAAATTATTTTAAATGAGCAAAATAATTTGACTAAATTATGTAAAGATTGAATCTTGCAGAATGAACTCTAAAATGCTAAATGGAGTGTACCAGCCATCAGATGGAGGATTAACTGAGAAAAGTACCATTAATTAAGGCTTTTCCACCTATATTTCATATTTAGAAGATATTTTGTTCTGCCATTTTGTTTTGAAGATAAATTTTTAACAATTGTTTTTTTTTTTTTTTAACGTTTATAAATGGATAACAATGTTTTTGCGAATGAATCATTTTTCTACATATATACTTCATTTTATTTACGGAAGAAAACTAAACTATATACACACATATATCACGCATATAAATTCATTTAAATTTTTTAATTAAAATTACAAGCTCCCTTTTATCCACGTGTCATCTCCCTGTATATAAATACGGAAAGTTTATAAATGGATAACAATGTTTTTGCGAATGAATCATTTTTCTACATATATACTTCATTTTATTTACGGAAGAAAACTAAACTATATACACACACATATATCACACATATAAATTTATTTAAATTTTTTAATTAAAATTACAAGCTCACTTTTATCCACGTGTCATCTCCCTGTATATAAATACGGAAAGATGAAGAGGTTTTAAAAAATAAGAGGGCAATTTAGATGAAAAGAATATTTTTATATTTTTTGTAATTATTTTGTTTATTAGCTCTTTCACCCATATAGTATTTGTAATGTATCCAACATAACCTTTCATTTATTAATTTTTTTCAAAATATTAATGAATCTTAATACAAATAATTCTTTATACGGTTTTACGAAAATGGTCATGTTGATCGACTCATATGATGAAGTCTGCATGAAGAACCCATTTTTTTCTTTCGAAGAGTTTCCACCACAAATTATTTTTTAACTTTATTCTAAAAAGGTGAAAAATTAGAGATAATGCAATTTGTAAAAGATATGGCCCATATGGAGAAATAAAAATTACTTTGCTTCACTCTCCTTTGGAGGCCAAAGTTTATTTTCTTTCTTTACTATTGAGAAATACTGTTTGGTGTTGAAAAATAAGGAATGGCTTAAAAGAATGAAGCTTTAATCAAAATATAATACGGATCAGTAACAGTAATTTTTTTAAATTTTGAATCATAATTTTTTGCATAATACGAGGTCACTCAGAGAAATTATACAAGATCCCAAGGTATTTTACATTTGCAATCCCTACCCCATGCACAACCATGTTTTTATATATATTACCCATTTATATCATGTATGAAGATAAATTGAGAATCTTTAACTGTGCATTAAGTGGAGGCATCACATATAAATAAATACCCTTGAATATCGTATAATGCATTGTTAAATAAACTTTTTGTCTCCAATATTTTATGAATAGAAATTTGATGCATACCAAATTATTAGTATGTTTCTTCTACGAATCATATCAGCCTTTTCTCAACATTTTTACACAACAGATAATTTTGCTTTTTATCCATGAAATTTGTGTAACAAATGGGGACAAAATTTCATTGAATGGACATATTTTTTTATATATTTTTGGGTAAAATGTAAAAACTCCTTTAAACTATTGACATATCAACAATTAACCTCTTAAATTACAAAAGTTACAATCAACCCCTCCAATTATGCAATTTTGTTGCGGATGACCCCCTCCGACAAGAATAGGCAAGTTTTGACCATTACAAACAGCATGTGCGATCACGTGATGCGTGTGATGAAATTATAGGACCATAGTGCCCTTATTTACACGAAATGACAAAAATGCCCTTAGTTGTTAAGGGCTACTACAACCAAGCAGGTACCAAATAGGGTTATAAATAATACACGGCCAAACACTCCTTTTATCACTGTTCATCTTCTTCACATGGCACGCCCACAGAGCTTTATCTAACCGAATCACTGTTGATCTTCTTCACAAGGCATAAGGCATGTGCTTTCTGATTGAATAAAAAATTAAAAAAATTGCTGAAATGAACCTCTCTGAAAATTGTGAAAAATCTTGATTCAATAAATTTGATCAACTTTGGGACAACATCATGTTTCCATGGCTGATAATCCTTATTCCACTATGAGAATTTGATTTTGTGATCACCAAGAAACGAACTCGGCGGATGGTCTCACCAGTTCTTATTATTCGTCTCTGTCCAGCGACACCAATGACAACTTCGAGCTTTAATCCACGGCCAGAAAGGTAAACTTCTTTTTCAATATTAACACCGCAATTATTTAGCACTTTTCTCATATGACGGTGGATTCAATCATACCGTGGGACTATGATCAATGTATCTATTCATTTGAAGAATGTGTTGCTTGTTCCTAAGATTAAGAAAGATATTTTGTCTGTTAGTTTGCTTACATCTGAATTCCCTTATATATTTGAATTTTCCTCTACTGGTTTATGATTAAGGACAGGAGCACAGGTCAACTGGTGCCAACAGGGAGTAGACAGGTCATCTGAATAATACAAAGGCTGCATTTTTCTCAAACAGGCATAAGAAAGTCCTTGAGGAACGATGGCATCAAAGGCTTGGGCATCCTCATCAACGGATTATTCAGCATCTCCACCAAAATAAATTTATAGACCTTGCATCCAAGAATAAAACAAACTCCACTTGTGCTAGTTGTCAAATGGGCAAGGCTTGTAAACTTCCTTTCACTCTTTCAGATAATTTATGCAGTGAACCATTAATGAAAATCCATTCTGGTTTATGGGGGCAGTGCCTTTACGATTTCCCCGGTTACAGAAAGATTGTTACATGCCCTCTCACTAAAGGTCTTCAGTCAAAGATAATAAAGTATTTATAAAATACGTAATTCGGATAGGTGTTCGAGAGTCATTATGTTATGATGTCCGGCATTTTTTTTATATATGCTACATTACAGTTAGTTTCTTTACGCCTTGTGGTGACAGTTATTTTTCCTCCAGTTTACGCCTTATGGTGACAGTTATTTGCATCCAAAATAAAGTTATGATGCATAATTATTATTATCTTGACATACATGGTTTATGCACGTACTATTATGGTTGCCTGGAGTGATATTTCACTCATGAGGTTGTTTGGGTTAGATGTGAGATTGGCACCACATCGATAAATCCAAAATAATTATTAAAGGTTGTCTGAGAGTGATAATTCACTCATACGGTTGTTTGGGCTAGATATGAGATTGACGCCATATCGATAAATCCAAATATAAGATTTGTCTGTGAGTGGTATTTCACTCATGAGGCTGTTTGGATTAGATGTGAGATTGACACTACATTGGTAAATCCAAACATAAATATTAAATTTTGCATGTGGGAGTTTTTCACACTCCATGAGGATAACTTGGGCTAGATATGGGATTGGCTCCATATCGGTAAACCCTCACACTGAACAGAAGGTTGGCGGTTTGCTGTAATATGTTCAGGTGACATACCGCGATGGTATGAAGTAGGATGGATAGCTTGGGCTAGATATGGGATTGGCTCCATATCGGTAAACCCTCACACTGAACAGAAGGTTGGCGGTTTGCTGTAATATGTTCAAGTGACATACCGCGATGGTATGAAGCAGGACGGATAGTGAGGTGTGCGTTTAGACCCCATGCAGTTTGCACATCTCATAAAATACAGTAAAACCACTATATTTGCTTGAATCCTAGATGGAATCCGTTTTGAGACCATGGAACTGTTTAGACTAATATATTACTTGTCTACGCATTCGTGATCCACTATTGAGAAAATTTATGGAGGAGAGTGTTCTAAAGTTTCAATCCATCAATTTCGATAATTGTGTTTTCTAAATAAAAATGAGTGGCCACTCGACTTTTATAAAGTGTGTTGCAATCCATAATGTCATTTTATAAAACTTAGAGTGCATGAACCAAGTGGGAGATTGTTGGAATTTTTATATATATATTTAAATAAAAAAAATTATTTTATGGTCCTATGTACTACGTTTTCTAAAATAGGATTGCAATGTGATTATTGATACTTGATGGATTGGGTTGTACTTTCTAATTTGGTGGTCTAATTGGAAGTATGGTTTTATACCGTTGGATTGTGGTTTTCCAACTTATTTGGTGTGATTTAATTCTAACCATTGATATCTAAGTTTCCATGATAGGAAGGGAGATTTAGATATCCTTGTTTGTAGAGAAGCCGTCCCCCCTATTGTTATTATTGTTGTTATATATAAGGGTTTTCCTATCAGAAGGGGGTAAAGCGCTCTCAAAGATATCTAAAGTTAATCATCAATCAGGTAAGAGTTTAAATTATCTTTAATTAAGTATAGTATATTTTAATTTCTACATGAATTTATTTTATTAAAACTCAACAATGACACACTTACATATAAGTATTTCACATTTTCTCTACCCAGGCGATGTGGGACCGTGCACCAGTAGCTCGCCAGTATGGTAGCCTGTCAGTGTCTCGCGCACCCACTCACGGCACACTCGCCCACAGGGTCATCACAATCCACCCCCCTTGGAGGCCCAACGTCCCCGTCGGCACATTTCCGGCTGGGTCAGACTCTGATACCATTTATCGAGTTTTAATAAAATAAATTCATATAGAAATCAAAATATATTGTAATTAATTAAAGAGTAATTTAAACTCTTACCTGATTGATGATTAACTTTAGATATCTTTGAGAATTCTTTATCACCCTTTAAGAGATCTGAAAAATAAAGCGTTTTATCCCCTTCTGAAAGTTGTCGATACGATAGGACTGAATAAAGGTTTTAAAACCTTTATATATAACAACAATAGGGGGGGACGGCTTCTCTACAAACAAGCATATCTAAGTCTCCCTTCCTATCATGGAAACTTAGATATCAATCGTTAGAATTAAATCACACCAAATAAGTTGGAAAATCACAATCCAACGGTATAAAACCATACTCCCAATTAGACCACCAAATTGGAAAGTACAAACCAATCCATCAAGTATCAATAATCACATTGCAATCCTATTTTAGAAAGCGTAGTACATAGGACCATAAAATAATTTTTATTATTTAAATATATATATATAAATTCCAACAGTGCCAATTTGTTGTATTCAAAATTTTAAATACTATGTGATTTTTATAGATGATTGCACTCGATTTACATGGTTATATCCTATGAAAAGGAAGTTTGAATTCTTGGCATGTTTTACTCATTTTTACAAATATGTTGATTGTCAGTTTGGGCAGAAAATTAAGATTTTCCAGTGTGATGCTGGAGGTGAATTTTCAGTCTCTGGCTTCAAAAGTACTCTTAATAGCCTTTGGATTAGACATCAATTGTCATGTCCAGAGCAAAATGGGGGTAGCAGAGAGAAAACATAAACACATTCGAGAATTCCAGTAGATACTGGATTGATTCCTTCATTACAGTAGTATTCTTGATCAATAGATTGCCCTCTTCTATAAGCCCAATCCAAAGTATGCTAACCTTCATGCAGAATCATCCAGTAATGTTCCAAAGGAGCCTAAATCTATAAAGTCTGCACTTAAAACACCCAGTGTGGTCAGCTCTCATGCATGAGGAAATTATTGCTCTTAAAGAAAACAATACTTGGGACCTTGTTCTTTTTTTTTTTCCTGAATGGGATTTTTTTTTTTTATAAATTTTTTTCAAGATAATACAATTACTACAGGAGGATGAACTCCAATACAAAGCAAAAAGTGAACAAGCTCACTTTCCACCAAACCTAGATTATCCTTAGGTAAGAAAAACTAGCAGCTGAAAACAACACAGAACACTACGTAACTAAATTCCAGAAAAGCATCCTCCATGAAACTTCATGCCAGCTAGAACCACCTCATCAGGTAACTTTAAAGATTCGCAATCTGCAAGTCTTCATATGGGATTTCAAACCACCCCAAAACAGTTTTGTAAATAAAACCACAAACTGCAAATCTATAAACAAAACCACAAACCCAGCAAATTATCCATCAATTGGCAGCCTCCACTCCAAAAACAATCAACAAATCTGTAAGGTTAATATTGAGATATGAAATTACATCCCAAATAATAGCCTGCACCAAGATATGATGTTATATATATATATATATATATATATATATATATATATATATGAATGTTTCAAGCAAGTGGAAGGAATTGATTTTTCAGTAACATTTTCACCAGTCATCAAATCGGACAGCATTCGAATAATACTTGATGTTGCAAACGATGTCAAATTCGTCAACTTGATGTTAAGAATGCGTTTGTTCATGGCTTTCTTAAAGAATCATTGTTTATGGAACAGCCACCAGGTTTTGTAAATCAAGCTCATCCATCGCATGTATGCCAACTAAACAAATCTATCCATGAACTTAAGCAAGCACCAGCACATACCTTCTCAACTTGGGTTTCTTTTGCAGCAGTACTGCTGGTCCATCTCTTTTTGTCTGCCATGCCACCAAAGCTACCATCATTATATTGCTTTATGTTGATGATACGGTGTTGACCGGTGATAATCCGTCATTCTTGGATTGGTTCGTCTCGTGCTTAAGTTGCGAGTTTGCCATTAAAGTTCTAGGGCAACTGCACTATTTTTTAGGAGTGGAAGTCTCCTCATCCTCCAATTGTCTATTTCTTTCTCAATCAAATTATGCATGTGATTTACTTGAATGAGCTCACATGATGCATTGCAAGAAATATTGCTACTCCTATGGCACCAAAGCTCCATAAAACTTCTTTAGGAGGTGATTTTTATCCTAACCCAACCTATTATACAAGTATTGTTGGTGCCTTACAATATTTAAGTTTTACGAGGCCGATGCATGTCAGCTTGTGTGTAATGTCCCAAATTCTATGATTCGGTGCATTAATAAAATAGATCCAAATCCTACTTGAGAACCCGGACAACAATTGCGAACGTCAATGTCAAACAATCATAAATGTGGAAGCCAATAATAAAATTGTCATTTCATGACAAATATGGTAGATGGGGTGTTCACCATTGGATAGCTAGCTCAAAACTTCAATTTAGGCTTAAGAATGACCTATTTTGGGTTTATAATGAAAGAAATATGACCATTCGAAGGAGGAGAAAAAAATATTTAAGTGCTGTAGTGAAAGCTCAAGCATTGAAAAAATGCTGGAATTCTGAGAAAAATGCTCGAGCATAAATGGAGTTGTGAAAATGAAATTCTTGGAAAATGGAAAGCTCGAGCTCATAAAGTGTGATGTCCCAGATTTTTTTGATAATTTTCAGGTAATTTTTATTTTTATTTTATTTGTGCATGGGGATGCATGCCACAGTGATTCGAGAGTCGTTTGGGACGTTTCTTCGGGTTTAAAACCCTTAGAAATTCATTTGGATTCATTTTGATCAGTTTCGATTTTCATGTCCGAGAGGTGCCGGGTGGGCCCCACGACGAATTTTCGTGTTCGAGAAATTTATCGGCATCACTGTCCTTTTCTTTTATGTTGGGACCATCTGTTTTGCTATGCATTACGTCGTTTATAAGTGTTTGGGACTTAAACGGACTGTTTTAAGCATTTAAGTAAGAAGTAGGATCCGCAGTTTTACTTAAGAAAGGAGGCTTAGTCCATTTTTTGGCCACAAATCTCATTTCCTCTCTTCTTCTCCCAGCCAGAGCTTTTCTCCTCTCTCAAGTTTTCTTTCCTTTTTCATTTTTACATGATTCAGACAAAGTTTTGATCTTTGACGACGTCGTAGAAGGAAAGTTCGACGAGCATGATAAGAGCTTCAAGCCTGTGGTTTCGGATTTTGAATTGGAGCATTTTGCAGATTTTGGGCGAGACCTGAGTTCAGATTTTAGAGACGCCGTATAAGGATTATTTACTCTCCTCTATATCCTCTTTCATTCTACGGAGCCAGTTTCGCAACAAAAGCATTTCGGTTTCGGTGGGATTAGAATTTTCATCCTAATTTGAGGTTGAATTGTCTAATTATCATATTCCTTGAGTTTTGTAATTAGTTTCATATTTCTCCATCTTTCAAGCATGTGAATTTGAGGCAGCCCATGAAGCGACCAAAGTTGCTATTGCTTTTTTAATTCTTGTTTTGTTTTTCAGCTTAGTGGTATTTTATTTTATTTTACTATATTTTTTTTAAGGTAACCGAGGGTGGCAGGGAAGGCATGAATCCTTGAGCCCCTCAACAACCTGACTAATTTCTGAAGACCCGAAATGACTCCTTCCTACCCGGGCCAGGTAGGTCATTAAAGGGACAGCGAAGATTAACCACAAAGAACCTAAATCTTGGATTTTCTAAGCTCGAAAATCAGTATTCATTTTATTGAATTGCAAAGTCAGTTCTCTTCTACAATTAATATAATGTCTTTGTTTTGAATTAAATTGGATAGTTGAATAGAGAATCTATAATTTTTAAAATTGGAATAAGTATGACCATAATTATGAAATCTTAATTAATTTATAATTATAGATAAAAGAAGAAAGGGGATATTCGCACTCTATTTTTCTTTGCATTCCATTTATCTTTTGACAAAACAATAAAATAAAATTTACTAGTAAAATTAGAATTATAATTGTCATTTTATTTAAGGTTATAGTGCTAAGTGTAAAAAATGGAGTGCTAATATTTCCTCCCTTAAAAAAGAATAATGCTCCTATAAAAAAAAATTAGTACTGTTATATATATCAATATGTGGGGTCCACAAGAAAGTAAGTCAATGATGACACAATGTTTGGCGTGAAAAGGAAGCTCAAATTCTATGGCTTATTATGTAAGTTTTCATCTTTGTGGCTTATCATGGAAGCCTCACTTTTTTCCTATAAAAGCCATGCATCTACTACTTCGCTGGATATAACTTGAACAAGTATAATAAAGTTATTTTACTTTCTCTCTCTTATACTTTCTCTCTCTAAAGCTCTCACTCAATATTACTCTATATATATATATATATATATATATATATATATATATTTATCATACGTTATCAGCACGAGCTCTATCCATCTGAGAATTCAAGAAGAAGCTTTCTCTCCCTCTTTCTATCCCAACTATATATCTATTTTGTGATATTAGTTTTGATAGATTGTTGGGTTGGTTTGCTTTATCGGATAAAATAATATTTCTGACTCCAAAGGGTAAGGAAATGTTAATTATGGATTATTATTCATAAAATAAATTTGTTCACTTAAATGATATATGTGCTTACACTATGGTCGGTTCTACCACCTTTATTATTTAATGATTTATGGGCCGGTTTTACCGTTTTTTTTTACTAATTTATTTACTATGGCTGGATTTACCACCTTTATTATTTAAATAATTTATATTATGTTATTATCTCATTTAATGTCATTTTATTTTATATACTATGCTAAATTATATTTTTATATTGTTGTCACATCTAGTTATTATGAAAATGTCAAATTTGACAAAGCTGTAATTCGTGGCCCTGGATATTTCTGGCAAAAATTATTTATCATGGATTCTGGATGCTCAGATCCATTTGGATGCCATGGGCCTTGGAGACACAATTAAAGAAAAGAATGATGCATCATTGCAAGATAAAGCAAAGGCCATGATTTTTCTCCGGCGCCATATTAGTGAGGAACTGAAAAATGAATACCTCACTGAAAGAGATCCACTTTGTTTGTGGAACAATTTGAAAGACAGATATGATCATCAAAAAACAGTTATCCTCCCAAAGGCCAGGGCTGATTGGCTGCAACTGAGGTTGCAAGATCTCAAAACTGTGGCTGAATATAACTCTGCCCTATTCAAAATCAGCTTTACATTGAAATTATGTGGTGATACTGTTACTGATGAACTTCTGCTAGAAAAAACATTCACCACATTTCACGCCTCGAATGTACTCTTGCAACAACAATATCGAGAGCGTAGATTTAAAAAATATTCAAAGCTGATATCATGTTTGCTTGTGGCAGAACAAAATAATGAACTTTTATTGAGAAACCACCAGTCCCGTCCAACTGGATCGACACCGATCCCAGAAACATATGTTGCCTCATCCCGTGGTCGTGGACGCGGACGTGGACGTGGTCGTGGTGGTAGAAATGAATATGGTCGTGGCAAAAATAACTACCACAATAATGAATATGGTCGTGGTAGAAATCATTCTTATTATCGTGAAGGATATCAATCCTCACATTTTCGCAATCAGAGATCCACACCATATCCTCAAAGGAAAGATCATAATGAAATGAGACAAGTAAAAGGGAAGGATGTGGCTCAACCTTCCAAGGCTCATGATAATACTTGCTATCGGTGTGGCATGATAGGGCATTGGCAAAGTATTTGTCGTACACCGAAGCATCTGGCTGATCTGTATCAAGCCTCAATAAAAGAAAAGGGAAAACAAAAGGAAATGAATTTCCTTGATCATGATGAGCAAATTGACACCACAAATCTGGAAATGAATTTCATTAATCATGATGAGCCAGTTAACATCACTAATCTGGATGTATCAGATTTTTTTGATGATCGTGACGGAAGGATAGACTTCCTGATTGGTGATAGAAATGTCCACACCAGTTAATCTTATGTTTTTTTTTATGTACTGTCTACTATGCTTTTTGTTGTCCTTGAATTAAAGTTTTTATTTTCTAGTTTGTATTAAAGGTTTTTGTTATAAAAGTTTTTTTTTCTGATAAAGAAATTTGCATGAATAGGAATGGATCTGACTAGTTCCAACATATATGGTGAAGACATATGTCTTGCAGATAGTGGAACAACGCATACAATCCTTCGAGATCAAAAATATTTTTCCCACTTAACTCTGACAGACGCTAGTGTCAGTACCATATCAGGTCCCACCGACTTGATTGAAGGCTCCGGACGAGCCAACATCATTTTACCACATGGAACTAGATTACAAATCAATGATGCCTTATATTCTACAAAATCTCGGAGAAATCTGCTGAGTTTTAAAGACTTGCGTCGTAATGGGTATCATATTGAGACTGCAAATGAAAGAAATGTCGAATATCTCTACATTACTTCCATTACCTGATAAATGCTGAATACTGTATATTCAAGCGCCCTAAATTACATTAACAAAGTCCATTAAGTGATTATTTTATGTAGATTAACTCCATTTGCATGTTTTTGTGCATTTTCAGGTTAAAGTGCAAAAAGGAAGCAAAAATGATGCCTTGTGGAATTTTGAACAAAAAGGGTGCCAATTCTGAATTTCTGGCAGCAGTAGATCCTGACTTTTATCGCCATTTTCGACCTAGTAAACTCAAGAACTGGACTTCCATAATAACATGAAATATTTAGAGCTCTGAATCAGTTTTCCAAATCTTCAAGCGGTTTGTCATTCGGAGTTCGGAGCAGAGAGTTATGATCTTCTTAACAGAGGTGCGCAGAACTGCCTGGCAGCACTGAAGTACTGCCTTTCTCCCCATTTTCGACCAACCAGACTTGAGAATTGGGTCTTCATCAAAACATGAAGTTTTTAAAGCACTGAATCAGCTCTCCAAATCTTCAAACAGATCATCATTCGGAGTTCGGGGCACAAAGTTATAGCAGTTTTACCAAAGTAGGTTAGTGCTGAGCAAGAAGAGCATGTTACACATTACACTAATTTAGAGTGCTCGAGACCACTCTTCGAGTGCTCGAAAATCAGGCAGATTGCACTCGGAAATGGCTCAATTTCAGCCACTTGCACATTGGTTTCCTCAATGCCATCTTCCTTCTTTATGAAGTGGTTGGAGGTGTTCCTTGGAGGAGGGAGAGCCTTGACTTGAGCTTGATAAGAGAGAGGAAGGACCACACAAAAACATTATCCTACATTTTCTACAAGATTAGAGGAGAGAGAAGGGGGCAAAAGAGGTGTGTTCTTCAAGCTCCAAGAAGGTTGCATGAAAATGGCCATGAAGATGGAGCTTCTTCCTTCTTCCAGCTTAGCAATGGGTAACTAACTCTTTCTCTAGGGAGGTGATGAAGTCCCTCCCTTGTAAGCATGTCCTAGGGTAGTCTATATTGGGGGATTGCAATGTATATTTATGGTCTTTTTCATAGCTAAGAGCACTTCATTTGGTGTAATGAATATTTATATAAGTATGGATGATTTCTTCAAGCTCATTATCTTATGTTAGTTGATGTCTTGTATTAATCTTTTTGCTTGAGTTTACATGGTGAGAATGGAAACAAGGTTATGAAATGATTTAATGGCATGTTGATAGGTGACTTTGATAGACCATTGCTTAGGAAATCCTTTGATGGTGTATGCTTAATCTCTAACTTCATGTGCTTCATCATTTTGTCAAGAATTTGATGGTTTTTCATTTAAGTAAACGTGTATAAGCTACACCTTAGTTAGGTAGTCTCAACATGTTTACCCTTTTGATGGATTATACTTGTTTGAGACCTAATGTACCTCTTGATTACTTACATGGCAACTATGTGTTGCTATGTAGTTTTTGACCATCATATGTTGTTTTCCCCCTAATTTAGGTCTAATCTAGCATGTGTATAGGGATGGAGGCGGATTCACTTCCTTAGTCTTCTTTGCTCATCTTTTATCTCTTAAATTCTTGCAAGTTTTTCATTAATGCATATTTCAATTCATAGTATAAGTGACAAACCAACAAAACTCTATATACCCCCTCATCATTCTGAAAGTAGTCTAGACTCTTAGGTTGCCATAGACTAGCGCAGTCCCAGTGGTTCAACCTACCCGACCAATAGCCCTATTTTACAATGATTCGTACTATTGCGAAGGTTGATGTATAATTGACCAACCGATCAATTTTTGGCGCCGTTGCCGGGGACTGCATACGGTTTAGCAACCAAGAGTTTAGGGTTAAATTTAGTTTGATTGTGCATATTGTGTCTTGTGAATATTCCTTGTGTGTTTTGATCATCTTCGTGTTGTAAGATTCTAGGGACTCGAAGCTCGCCGTGGGATTGCTAGCAAATTGTAAGTCTAGAGGACCCCAGGTAAGTCTCGTGACTTCTAGTTTCGAATTGTGAACATCGTGCATGTGTTAAGCTTAGAAGTAGATAAATTGCAAGCCCTTGTCGAGGCTATTTCAATTGTGTATTTTTAATTCCAAGCATCGGTCCTTGTCGTGGCTATTTATTTTCTGTCTTGATAATTGAGGAGAAAGGGAACATCGTATGTGGAGTTGATGATAAAGATTTGTTGTGATGATGTTGTTGTGAATTGTTGATGTTTGGCCGTAGGTCACTCTCTCTACCCACACTTGACTCGCCTATTGATATAAATTCACTTGAAAGAACTCTTAGACGGAACCTTAGGGAACCCACTCTTACAAGGGATCTTTAAACTGAATTCAATATAATGGGAGATAACGTAGGAAATCCGGGGAATGAAAGGGCTGAAATTCCTAATGTAGAACCAATGACTCTTAGAGATCATTTCATTCCTACCACCTATGCTTCTCCTTCTTGTATAGTGATGCCAAACATCGATGCAGCTCAATATGAGATCAAGTCTAGTACCATTCAAATGCTTCCATCATTTCATGGCTTTGATAATGAAGATCCATACAAGCATCTTGATAAGTTCCTTGAAATCTGCTCGACCATCCGGTTAAGAGGGTTTCCGGACAATGCACTTCATCTCCATCTTTTCCCATTCTCCCTAAAGGATAGGGCAAAATATTGGTTGAACTCCCTCGCTCCCAACTCTATTACTTCTTGGGCTCAATTGCAACAAGAATTTCTTAAGAAGTATTATCCGGTGAGTAAAACCAACCAAATGAGGCGTTCCATTCTAAGCTTTTCTCAAGTTGATGGAGAACAACTCCACGAGACTTGGGAAAGGCTACAAGATCTTCTTCGAAAATGTCCTCATCATTTGATCCCAAAATGGCAATTAGTGCAAGCTTTCTATGCTGGCTTGACCGAAACCCATAGATTCATGGTTGACTCTTCGTGTGGTGGGATGTTCATGTCCAAGAATGCGGATGAGGCTTGGACCTTACTTGAGAATTTGAGTGAAAATTCACTTCAACACAATTCTCGTAGGGCTCCGACCTCAACCACTCCAAACAACACCAACCCTTGTCAACCAAAATCAATAAGGGAGGAATCATCTCAAGTGGATGCCATCGCTCATAAATTCTACCAATTGATGGCACCACATCTTCCTCCTTCATTGTCTCAAAATTCGGCAAGTTCAGTTTGTGCTTCATGTACTAGTCCATTCCATCTCTCGGAAGATTGCCCCACACCGGAGCAATTTCCCAATCCCAACCAAGAGCAAGCTAATGCCATGTTCTCGCGGCCCGGGAACAATCCATATTCCAACACCTACAATCCGGGTTGGCGAGATCATCCGAATTTCTCGTGGCGGCAACAAGCCCCACAAAATTGCCAATTCCAAAACTAAGGGCGGCAAAATCAGCCCTCTTCTCAATATCAAGGTAGACCTTTCCAAGCCTCTTCAAGCTACCGTCCTCCTTACAATCCAAATGTCTCCAATCAACCTCCTGTGTGTCCGACTGATGAGATAGTAGCTGCAAACAAGCAAATGATGGAATCATTAAATAAACAAATAATGGATGCCAACAAGCAACTCTTGACATCCTTGCAGCCTACTCTCCAAATGGTTCACTCTCATACTCAATCCATAGCTAATCTCAAAAATCAAGTGGGCCAAATAGCTAACTCGGTGAATCAATTGCTTCAAAAGGACAAGGGCAAGCTTCCCTCTCAACCTTTTGAAAATCCTAGAGGAATGCATGTGATTGACGAAACCCCTCCTCCGAGTGGGCCGACTCATGAACAAGTTCAAGCTATCACCACCCTTCGGAGTGGTAGAGTGGTTGATAACAAGGTCGATGGAGACAAAAGTGAGGAAGTTTCTCCTTTGAAAAATCCGAATTCAAGCTCTTCTAATCCAAATTCTTGTCCAAATACCATTCACGGAAATCCCACACATGTCACCCCAAATGTGGAAACTACTTATGAGCCAAAAGCTCCGTTTCCTCAACGTCTTCAAGAGTCGACACATTTTGGGAACAAGAATTGTAAAATTCAAGACATGTGGGAAGTTTTCAAGCAAGTGAAGATTAATTTGCCCCTCTTGGATGCTATCAAGCAAATCCCTCCCTATGCAAAATTTCTCAAAGATTTGTGCACTCAAAAGCGCACTTCTAAAAATCATTTGCCAAAAAAGGTGAGGTTGACTGAAAATGTTAGTGCTATCATTCAGCACAGCACTCCTCCGAAGTATAAGGATCCGAGCACCCCCACAATCTCTTGCGTCATTGGTGACAGTAAAATCGAGAGGGCCCTCCTTGACTTAGGAGCTAGTGTGAATTTAATTCCATACTCAATCTACCTACAACTTGGTTTGGGAGATCTTAAGCCGACTTCCGTGGTTTTGCAACTTGCCGATAGATCGGTCAAGCATCCACGAGGTATTCTCGAGGACGTTATCATCAAAGTGGACAAATTCTATTTCCCGGTAGATTTTGTGGTTCTTGATACGGAACCGGTCCATGACCCAAAAAAGCACATTCCCGTGATCCTTGGTAGGCCATTTTTAGCCACGGCTAATGCATCAATTAATTGCCGAACCGGGGTGATGGACATTGCTTTTGGAAACATGCAAGTCAAACTCCACATCTTTCATGCAACTCAACATCCCTCCAATGAGGATGATTGTTTTCTTGTGGATGTCATTGATGAAGTGGTCGAAGAATCTCTCCCCTTCATTCTAAGCAAAGATCCTCTTGAAACTTGCATGTCCCATTTTGACTTCTCAAACTTTGATGTTGATCAAGCCATTCAAGAAGTCAATTCCTTGCTTGATATTAATGCTATCATGGATGTACCTCCTTGGAAAATTCCAAAAGAACCACTTCCCCAACTTTCCACCACTCCTCCGGTCCCATCATTGTTATCTCCGCCACAACTTGAGCTTAAGCCGCTCCCGGCCCATCTCAAGTATGTGTTCCTTGGTCCAAAGCAAACCCTTCCGGTCATTATTGCCTCGGACCTTCAAAAAGACCAAGAGACCAACCTTTTAGCGGTGCTCCAAGAGCATAAAGAAGCTATTGGTTGGACAGTGGCAGATTTGAAAGGAATTGACCCCTCCATTTGTATGCACCGCATTCATATGGAGGATGACGCAAAGCCTACTAGAGAAGTCCAGCGCCGGTTAAATCCAAATATAAAGGAAGTGGTCATGAAAGAGGTGATCAAATTGCTAGATGCGGGAATCATCTACCCCATCTCTGATAGCAAGTGGGTGAGCCCCACACAAGTTGTCCCCGAGAAATTCGGTCTCACCGTTGTTGAAAATTCAGCGGGTGAGCTCGTGCCACAAAGAACCACCACCGGGTGGCGTGTGTGCATTGACTACCGGAAGCTCAATTCATCAACTAGGAAGGATCATTTCCCACTCCTATTTATTGATCAAATCCTAGAAAGGTTAGCCGGCCAAAGCTTCTATTGTTTTCTTGATGGTTATTCCGGCTATAACCAAGTGGCAATCGCCCCCCAAGATCAAGAGAAAACAACATTCACATGTCCCTTTGGTACTTTTGCCTATCGACGCATGCCTTTTGGTCTATGCAATGCACCGGCAACGTTCCAAAGGTGCATGATGTCCATATTCTCCGATATGGTTGAAAAGTTCTTGGAAGTTTTCATGGACGATTTTTCCGTATTTGGCTCCTCCTTTGACTTGTGTCTCAAAAATTTATCTCTTGTGCTCCAAAGATGCAAAGAGACGAATCTCATTCTAAGTTGGGAGAAAAGCCACTTCATGGTCCAAGAAGGCATTGTTTTAGGACATGTCATTTCTAAGCGGGGAATCGAGGTAGACAAGGCAAAAGTTGAGTTAATCTCTAATCTTCTGCCTCCGAATTCCGTCCGTCAAATCCGTTCTTTTCTTGGCCATGCCGGATTCTATCGTCGCTTCATCAAAGATTTTAGCAAAATCTCACGGCCCTTGTGTAATCTCTTAGCCAAGGATGTTCCGTTCAATTTTGATGATGCTTGCATGGAAGCTTTCATCAAACTTCGCATTCTCCTCTCATCCGCCCCAATCATGAAACCCCCTAATTGGTCTCTTCCCTTTGAGATCATGTGTGATGCATCCGACTATGCATTAGGGGCGGTTTTGGGCCAACGTGTGGATAAACTTCCGCATGTCATTTATTATGCTAGCAAAACTCTCTGCGATGCCCAATTGAACTACACCACCACTGAAAAAGAATTGCTAGCTGTGATGTACGCCTTGGATAAATTTCGCTCTTATCTTCTTGGCTCCAAGGTTATCGTCTTTTCAGATCATGCCGCTCTTAGGCATGTGTTAGCGAAAAAAGAAACAAAACCCCGTTTAATTCGATGGATCCTCTTACTTCAAGAGTTTGACATTGACATCCGGGACAAAAAAGGGACCGATAATGTTGTCGCCGACCATCTCTCTCGCTTACTTATTGAGAAATCTTCAGAATTCGCAGCCATCCGTGATTCCTTTCCGGATGAGCAACTTCTTCAAGTTTCACATTCTACTCTTCCATGGTTTGCGGATATTGTCAATTATCTTGCGGTTGGCAAAATTCCAGCCCATTGGTCCAAACAAGAGAGGGACCGGTTTTTCTCCCAAGTGAAGCATTTCTTTTGGGAAGATCCGGAACTATTCAAGTATTGCCCGGACCAAATCATCCGGCGATGCATTCCTGAAACCGAGGCCACAAGCATTCTAAATTTTTGCCATACTCTTGCTTGTGGAGGCCATTTTAGTGCCAAAAAGACCGCTAACAAAGTCCTTCAAAGCGGATTCTTTTGGCCTACCTTGTTTCGAGATGCATACAATTTTTGCAAATCGTGTGAACGATGTCAAAAACTTGGATCCATGTCCCGAAGAGACATGATGCCCCTCACCAACATTTTAATTGTTGAAATTTTTGATGTGTGGGGGATTGACTTCATGGGACCATTTCCATCTTCTTATGGCTATGAGTACATCCTTGTAGCGGTGGATTATGTGTCTAAATGGGTCGAAGCCGAGGCTACCAAAACCGATGATCATAAAGTCGTGATCCATTTCATTCAGTCTCACATCTTTAGTCATTTTGGTACGCCCCGAGCAATCATTAGTGATGGCGGATCTCATTTCCGAAATCGTTATCTCAAATCCGTCCTTGCTAAGTATTCAGTCATTCATAAGGTTGCTACACCTTACCACCCTCAAACGAGTGGTCAAGTAGAGATTTCTAACCGGGAGATTAAGCACATTTTGATAAAAACGGTTAGACCGGACCGCAAAGATTGGTCATTAAGGCTAAACGATGCGCTTTGGGCTTACCGGACAGTTTATAAGACACCCATTGGCATGTCACCATATCGACTTGTCTTTGGCAAAGCATGTCATCTCCCGGTAGAATTAGAGCACCGTGCTTATTGGGCCATAAAAAGGTTCAATTTTGATCTCAAACAAGCCGGCTCTAATCGTGCGTTGCAATTAAATGAACTTGAGGAATTGCGTAATGACGCGTACGAAAGTGCAAAAATCTACAAGGCAAAGACTAAAGCTTTTCATGACAAACACATCATCAAGAAGTCTTTTGCCCCGGGACAAAAGGTTTGGCTTTTCAATTCCCGCTTGAAACTCTTTCCCGGTAAACTCCGGTCAAGATGGGATGGTCCATACATTGTCACTACCGTCTTTCCTCATGGAGCAATCGAACTTCATGATCTTGCAAGTGGATCACTCTTCAAGGTAAATGGCCAACGGCTTAAGCCTTGCATTGACGGCACAATCCTAACCCGAAAAGTTGAGGAAGTCCTCTTAACGGATCCAATTTATGAGGATTAGTGCCTACTCTAGCTTTGTCTAGCTATCGACATTAAATTTAGCACCCATGGGGAGCAATTCTTTCTACTTTAAGGCTTCCCTATCTTTTTAATTGCTCGTGCCTTGAAATTTTCTGGGAAATGGTTTAGAAAAGCCAAAAATTTGATTTTTCCGAAATGGTCTTCAGTTGTGTTCCGCAATTTTAGACTGGCCTCTTAGACTTTCTCAGCTCTAATTTTCATTCCCGGAAATTTCCATCGCTTTCTAGCAATTTCATAGGATCTTTGGCATGCAACTCATGTGTACAACCTCTCATTTTCAATGCATTGTTGGATCATGGTTCCCCAAAAAATTTTCATGCTTTGGAATGGAATGAATTTGCAAGGTTTAAAAATTTTCTCCTACATTCATCCATGCATTTGAAGAGACCAAATCCCATCCATGCATTGAAGAGATGTTCCAAGGCTTGAAAATTTTCTCAAAATCATCCATGCATTGGAAATGTTATTTTGAAAATTTTTCCAATTTGATCCATGCATTAGAAAGAAGTTGAAAAGTTTTCCAACTTTTTCTCAAAATCATCCATGCATTGGATTGGAATAATGTGCAAAGTTTCAAATTTTCCATGCATGGCTTGAATTTAGGACTGACATGCAAATTTTCAAAAATTCTCTATGCATAAAATTTTCATTTTTGAGAATTCCATCCATTTTGCATCATGTTGCAATATTTTAAGCTTCAAAATTTCTTTTTTTGAAAAATTCCATCCCTTTTGCATCATGTTGCAAAAGTTTAAAAATTTTCTTAAACTCATCCATGCATTGTGTGTAGTGCAACGTTTGAAAATTTTTCATCCATGCATTGGAATGGAATGAATTTGGAAAATTTTCCATGCAATTGAAATTCATGCATGCATCATTAAAGAAAAAAAATTTCTATGAAAAAATTTCAATTTTTCCATCCATGCAAAGTTCTTAAAATTCAATCCATGTATAGGAAAAATGCATGCATTCATGCAATGCATAAGACTAAAAAAAAAAAAATATATATATATATATATATATATAGAGAGAGAGAGAGAGAGAGAGTTCCAAATCCATGCATCCATGCATAAATTTTCAATCAAGTTGAAAGTTCATTCATGCAATATTGCATTTTTGCATGCATAGACACCTTGTTTGCATGCATTCCATTCATTTTTATATTGCATGCATTTTTTTTATGTTGCATGCATTTCTATGTTGCATGCATTCCATGCATTTCTTTGTTGCAATCTTACATGATGGATGGATGGTTGGAAGCACCATGCATGGCAATCCATCAAATGCATTCATCCATGCACTCAAAATGCAGCCATACAATCCATCCATGCAAGATCATCCATGCATTCAAGTTGGCTGAAACATTCAATCTCCATGTGCCAATTCATTTCCAAGCTACTGAGCCAATTTCGTGCACTCCAAATTCCAATTTGAGTGCTCCAAATTCTTCAACCCACAATTCTGAGCCTACTGACCCACTTTCGAGCACTCAAACTCCAATTTGGAGTGCTCGAGCTTCCTTGCATTTTTCCTCGACCTCTCTGGCTTCATTTCGAGCAATCTAAGCTCCAATTTGGAGTGCTTGCGGTCCATGCATTAAATCACTGAACCTACTGCTCTCAATTCGAGCACTCGCAATACCATTTAGAGTGCTCGACATTGCTCACACCAAACACCCAACTCACTGCTCTCAGTTCGAGCACTCGCCGAGCCTATTTAGAGTGCTCGAACTCCACCTTCTTTCTCTCTAAATAGCCAACCCCACACATCATGCATGCCATCTCTCGGCAACCCCTCACCTATCCACCATGCAACCTCACACCAACCAGCCAACCTTCCCTCTCAGCCTCTATCTCCACAGCACAACCATAAACCATGCATGCCCATGCATGCCTCCACCACCATTCCTATGCAACCACCTGCCGAGTGCTCGACCACAACTCCAACAACCAACCTCCTCAACTTCTCCAAACCTCTCTCTATCTCGGTATCTAACCCTCATCTCTCCCCAACCATGCCAAACACCACCCTCACCACCTCCACGCATGCACACCATGCACACCATGCCTCCTGCAACCAACCCCTCTCCAACACCATCTCTCTCTCGGCAACACACCCAACACTCACAACCACCCAAACCTCATCCTCACTCAACCATCAACCTCACCACCCTGCCTACAGCACACCCAGCACTCCTCATCTCTCTCATCTAACCATCCCAACAACCTCTCCTTCACCACCCAAGACATCCATGCATGCATGCAAGCCCCATGCATGCATGCATGCAAACCCACGCAGCCCTCCCCACCAACTCATCACCACTCTCACACCATGCCCCTCAACCCCACACACCCAACCCCATCCATGCAAACCACCACCAACCTCCTCACCAACCCACCATCCACCACCATCACTCTCGGCCACTCAAACCCAACAAACCTCAACCCACACTCCAACCAACCTCCTCTTCACTCCACCTCCCTCATCTCTCTTTCTCTCCCAACTCATCCCCAAGGCATGCATGCAACTTCACCATCAAACCCAACCATGAAACCATCACCAACCTCACCACCCTCATACCCACTTCCACCCTCCCATGCATGCCCCCAACACCCAACCAACCCCCACTTCACTCACACACCACACCAATCCTCTCCACCAACCTTCAACCAACCCAACACACCCCATCTCCAACCCCACTTCTTTCAACCTCATCCACTGCTCATATTTCGAGCACTCGAAGCCCAAGCTTCGAGTGCTCGACCTCTTCATGCCCTTGGCCCGAGCCCTCTGTCCTTATTTCGAGTGCTCGAAGGGCCTCTTCGAGCACTCGAACTTAACCAACCCCTCACACCTTTTAACCCCCACCCCTCCTATCACTCACTCCACCCCCAAAAATCCCCAACCTTTACTCCTCCTCTTGGGTCATCTCTCTCTCTCTCTTCACCCACAACAACTCACCCAAACCTCACCCCTCTCTCTCTCTCTCTCAACCTCTCACCACCTCCATCAACCCTTTCCACCACCTTTCTTCTCTCATCACTCCTCTCGGCAGCCACCACCTCTCTGCCACCTCTCATCACCTCCACCCACAACCACCACCTTTCTCTCCCCCATGCAATTCACCATACTCACCCACCTACCCTCATCAACAACCACCACCCCATCATCTCCCCTCCCTCTTCCTACCATTTTTCTTACTCTAGGATAGAGTGCAATTCAGGTCAGTCTCTTCTACCTTTGTTTTTCCTGCCTTTGTTCATTCATGATGATTTTACAAGGAGGATGGGCCTGCAATGTTGGTGTTTTGTTGTGTTGATGATTTGTTGATACTAGCTCTATGCTAGAGCTTCGTTGCTTGTCAAAATTTTTGGGTTTGCTTCATCCACCCCACTCATTCTCACCCTCTCCTTTTTGTGGTGCACGACAGGTGTTCGCTGAAATTCCTCAACCAAGTCCACCTCTCTAAATGTCTCGTGCCGGTCCTTCTCGCCCTCCTAGACCCTCTTCGGGTGCCCGTACTGTCAATCGTGAGCGACCACGTGATCCTTGGGATTGCAAACAACTCAACTACGAACTCTCATTTCCGCTCGCGGATGCCTTTGACATTCTACCCACTACTTCGTGGGCTGTCGCCGAATTGACTAACCGGCGTCTGTAGCACATTTGCGCACCCTTTGCCAGGGTTGCCTACCCCCGTGTAGTGCGTCTCTTCTACCAGAATCTCCAATGCCCAGAAGAGCCACCCATTTCTCTCACTACCTCCATTGATGGCACCACCTATGCTTTCACTGTGACTGACATCATTCAGGTTTCTGGTTGCCCCATTGAGTGCCCCGATGACATTGTCAATCGTGAAAATCTCCCTTTATATGAGGAGCCGGATACATTAACTGTGGAGCAGATTGCCGCTGCCATTTGCACTGTTGACGATCCTACCAAGCCCCGGTCTTTTATCTACAAAACCAATCTTCCGGAACGCCTCTGGTTCATTGACACTGTCTTCAAGCACAATGACTGCCCTTTGGTGCATAGCACCGAGCATAGGGGCCTCCTTTTGCAAGCCTTATATGCCATGGACCAAGGCCAATGGTTCTTCATCCCAGAGCTCATTTGGACCATATTTATGAAGTTTTGGCATGACGCTCATAATGCACGGGTTCCGCGAGTTGAAAATTGGAAATTGCCTTTGCCGTTTTTCATCACTCGGTTCCTTCAGCACAAGGGTTTCATTGTTCCTCCCCATGAACCAAAAGGCGAAAAGATTAAAATTTTTACCAAGCGCCGTTGGATCAATGTTCTTAGCCATTCTAGTACCCCTCAGCCTGCTGCCCCCCTGTTCATCCAAGCTCCACCTCCTCCTCCTTCTGAGGATGCTTCCACAGCAGCAGCCGCTGCAAGGGTAGAGCCTCCGGTCGACTCTCACCAGGACCAGGCTTTCATCCGGGCTAGTATTGCCGGTATTCATGAGCGACTGGATCATTTTAAGAATTCTTTGTCCGCGTACACTCGGACTCTGTGTGAGACTTCTTCACGTGCCGAAGAAGATCGTCGTCTTGCTGTTAAATACCGTCGTGTCACAGCTGAGGAACGTCGTTTGGCTTCCGCTGAACGGCGTAAGACTCAATCTCTCCTCCATTCCATCCTCGCCCGTTTACCCTCTGGACCGTAGCTTGTTGCGAGTGTTGGCCCTTATCTTTTTGTTTCATATGTACATATTTCTCTTGTATCTTTTGTTTTCCTTTTGAACTTCAAGAATTTGTTATGTATAAGTTGCTCTAATAGACATGATCTATGTACCGCTCTTTTGTAATCATGTAAAACCTCTTTTTGAAATGCAAATTCTCTCTTTTCTGTTAACTTTATCTACATTATTTTTCTATATTTATGCTTGTGCTATTAATGCCTTTTGTGGTTGTTTCTTTTTGTTCTTCGTGATACTCTCCAGGTTGCGCAGTCTAATTCAAGTTTGGGGATTTTGTATCCCATGCCGTTTCCTCCATCTAGGTATTTTTGTTCCTTTTTATACTCTTTGTCATTTTTGTCTCTAACTTACATCCATGTCCCACATTGAGGACATGTGTAGTTTAAGTTTGGGGGTGCACCAAAGCATTCTTCGCATAGTTTTGGTATCATATTTTTTAAAAGCAATGATAGTGTAACTTGGAACTTGTCGGAGACAAAGCATATGTTTAATACCTTGTGTATAGAAGCAATTGAGAAATTTCTGAAAATAAAGAAATTTGAAATTGAAGTGATCATGCAAATACAATGTAGTCTGTATAAATGCCTCAATTAGATTCTTGCTGGAATTACACTCTTATAAGCTTCACAATGCACAGATGCACATTGGAAACTTAACTGTGAGGCATGCAACTTGATTGACCTTGACCTTGGCCTAGTTAATCTGATTTGATGAACCTGATAGATGGATACCTTTGGCATGAATCTAAAAAAAAAAAAAAAAAAAATTGAAAAAAATTGAAAAGATGACCAGTTGACGTTCGTAGCCTTTCCAACTCGAGCTATTAAGTCCTAGGAGTGTCTCTACACTTAGCACCCTAAAGCCATCTGGTTTGGAAGTTGTCGGCCTAACGCTTGCTACAAGGGTTGGTTAGAAAGCTTAAGGGACTTAAACATTGCACGGTCATTCAAAAAAAAAAAAAATTGTAATAAACATGGTTCGCTAGAGTTCGTAGCCTTTCCAACTTGAGCTATTAAGCCCTTTGGAGTGTCTCTACACTTAACACCCTAAAGCCTTCTGGTTTGGGAGTTGTTGGCCTAACGCTTGCTACATAGGTTGGTTAGAAAGCTTAAGGGACTTTAGCATTGCACAACCATTCTATGTTCACTAATGAGTTACAATAAATCGTCAACAGGCAACAAAAGTTGTCTTGAAAATAAAATCATGCCTTAGGGACTTCATGTAAAGGGAATTCATTGATTTGAAAACTTGTGCCTTGGAATTGGAAAAGAAAGTAAAAGCCGCATGTTGAGAATTCAATTTACTTTCACTGAAGTAGAGTTGATTTCCATTTAAGAGATGACAATTGAGTTATTTATATGGGCGATGATGTTGATGCATGCATGTTGAAATGGTTTTTGTAAATTTTTGTATCAATGCTTCATATATGCAAGGTAGTTTTCCCAATGACCCCATCTCCAGTTTTTGTCTGTTTCAAGTTGTATTTGAGCTATGTATCTATTTTATTTTACCATGGTAGATATTTTTGTAGTAGCAGTCCCATGTTTGTCATTCCATTGAGTTTTACATTTTGGTTTTGCTAAGGGACTAGCAAAATGTAAGTTTGGGGGTGTGATAAGCGCTGAATACTGTATATTCAAGCGCCCTAAATTACATTAACAAAGTCCATTAAGTAATTATTTTATGTAGATTAACTCCATTTGCATGTTTTTGTGCATTTTCAGGTTAAAGTGCAAAAAGGAAGCAAAAATGATGCTTTGTGGAATTTTGAACAAAAAGGGTGCCAATTCTGAATTTCTGGCAGCAGTAGATCCTGAATTTTGTTGCCATTTTCGACCTAGTAAACTCAAGAACTGGACTTCCATCATAACATGAACGATTTAGATCTCTGAATCAGCTTTCCAAATCTTCAAGCGGTTCATCATTCGGAGTTCGGAGCAGAGAGTTATGATCTTCTTAACAGAGGTGCGCAGAACTGCCTGGCAGCACTGAAGTA
The DNA here is from genome assembly GCF_030987335.1 of Cornus florida. Taxonomy (NCBI): domain Eukaryota; kingdom Viridiplantae; phylum Streptophyta; class Magnoliopsida; order Cornales; family Cornaceae; genus Cornus; species Cornus florida. The sequence goes on along the minus strand of NW_026775578.1, from coordinate 33,390,241 downwards.
CTGCCTTTCTCCCCATTTTCGACCAACCAGACTTGAGAATTGGGTCTTTATCAAAACATGAAGTTTTTAAAGCACTGAATCAGCTCTCTAAATCTTTAAACAGATCATCATTCGGAGTTTGGGGCACAAAGTTATAGCAGTTTTACCAAAGTAGGTCAGTGCTAAGCAAGAAGAGCATGTTACACATTACACTAATTTAGAGTGCTCGAGACCACTCTTCGAGTGCTCGAAAATCAGGCAGATTGCACTCGGAAATGGCTCAATTTCAGCCACTTGCACATTGGTTTCCTCAATGCCATCTTCCTTCTTTATGAAGTGGTTGGAGGTGTTCCTTGGAGGAGGGAGAGCCTTGACTTGAGCTTGATAAGAGAGAGGAAGGACCACACAAAAACATTATCCTACATTTTCTACAAGATTAGAGGAGAGAGAAGAGGGCAAAAGAGGTGTGTTCTTCAAGCTCCAAGAAGGTTGCACGAAAATGGCCATGAAGATGGAGCTTCTTCCTTCTTCCAGCTTAGCAATGGGTAACTAACTCTTTCTCTAGGGAGGTGATGAAGTCCCTCCCTTGTAAGCATGTCCTAGGGTAGTCTATATTAGGGGATTGCAATGTATATTTATGGTCTTTTTCATAGCTAAGAGCACTTCATTTGGTGTAATGAATGTTTATATAAGTATGGATGATTTCTTCAAGCTCATTATCTTATGTTAGGTGATGTCTTGTATTAATCTTTTTGCTTGAGTTTACATGGTGAGAATGGAAACAAGGTTATGAAATGATTTAATGGCATGTTGATAGGTGACTTTGATAGACCATTGCTTAGGAAATCCTTTGATGGTGTATGCTTAATCTCTAGCTCCATGTGCTTCATCATTTTGTCAAGAATTTGATAGTTTTTCATTTAAGTAAACGTGTATAAGCTACACCTTAATTAGGTAGTCTCAACATGTTTACCCTTTTGATGGATTATACTTATTTGAGACCTAATGTACCTCTTGATTACTTACATGGCAACTATGTGTTGCTATGTAGTTTTTGACCATCATATGTTGTTTTCCCCCTAATTTAGGTCTAATCTAGCATGTGTATAGGGATGGAGGCGGATTCACTTCCTTAGTCTGCCTTGCTCATCTTTCATCTCTTAAATTCTTGCAAGTTTTTCATTAATGCATATTTCAATTCATAGTATAAGTGACAAACCAACAAAACTCTATATACCCCCTCATCATTCTGAAAGTAGTCTAGACTCTTAGGTTGCCATAGACTAGTGCAGTCCCAGTGGTTCGACCTACCCGACCAATAGCCCTATTTTACAATGATTCGTGCTATTGCGAAGGTTGATGTATAATTGACCAACCGATCATTACCTCAGGCAAGAAACTGATATTAGAAAAACTCCCTGTTTTCTCTTCTGGGTTATACTATACAACCATTAGAACAATTGAGTCAAATGTTGTGATCCATAAAAAATCTTGTGACCCAAAACTTTTTATACTTTGGCATGATCAACTTGGTCACCCAGGGAGTACAATGATGCGTCGAATTATTAAAAATTCACATGGTCACCCACTAAATGATCAAAATATCATCTTACCAAATAATCATCTATGCACCGCCTGCTCACAAGGTAAGTTGATTATCAGACCATCCCCTTCAAAAGTCATTGTTGAGTCTCCTCCATTTTTACAACGAATTCATGGGGATATATGTGGGCCAATCCATCCACCATCTGGACCATTTCGTTATTTTATGGTCTTAATTGATGCATCAACACGATGGTCACATGTTTGTCTACTTTCTACTCGTAATATTGCATTTGCTAAACTTTTTGCTCAAATCATCAAATTACGGGCACACTTTCCTGATTACCCAATTAAGACAATCCGTCTTGATAATGCCGCTGAATTTTTTTCTCAAGCTTTTGATGATTATTGCATGTTAGTTGGAATTTATGTTGAACATCTTGTTGCACACACTCATACTCAAAATGGTATGGCTGAATCTTTTATTAAAAGACTTCAGCTAATTGGTCGTCCTTTGCTTATGCGAACAAAATTACCTGTTTCTGCCTGGGGTCATGCCATATTGCATGCTGCATCATTAGTTCGTATACGACCAATTGCTTATCATAAGTACTCATCATTACAACTTGTTTTTTATCAACAATCAAATATCTCCCACATAAGAGTTTTTGGTTGTGCTGTATATGTTCCAATTGCACCACCCCAACGCACTAAAATGGGTCCTCAACGTAGACTTAGAATTTATGTTGGTTTTGATTCTCCATTTATTATTAGATATCTTGAACCCCTGACAGGTGATGTCTTCAAAGCACGATTTGCTGACTGTCATTTTGATGAGACTGTTTTCTCACCATTAGGGGGAGAAAAGATACAGCAGCAACATGATCTTACTTGGAATGCCCTGAAATTGTCTCATTTTGATCCTCGTACAAACCAATGTGAACGAGAAGTTCAGAGGATCATTCACTTGCAAAATGTTACAAATCAATTACCTGATGCATTTACTGATACAAAGAAAGTGATAAAATCACATATACCAGCTGCAAATGTGCCAGCACGAATTGTTGTCCCTGAGGGACCTTCTGTCAGTAATGCAGCAAATGCATCTAAAACACGCCTGAAGCGTGGTAGACCAGTTGGTGCAAAAGATATTGTTTCTCGTAAGAGGAAATCACAAAGAAAAGTTGGCATTCCTGAAGAGGCCACAAAAAGAGCAACAGATATTATTGATCAATCTGAGATAATAGCCTTTGATAAGGCAGATGCTCTTGATGAGTCTCAGGTACTTAAAAATGATGAAATAATAAATATTGATGAGGCAAAAGCAACAGATGATGATGTGGCCCTTGATGAGGCACATGCTCTTGATGAGGCAAAGGTACCTGAAAATGATGAGATCTCATTAAATTATGAAACGAGATGGAATAGAAATGAAATTGTTGTCGACAACATATTCTCATATCTTGTTGCTCTTAATATTGAAAATGAGGATCTGGAACCTCAAAACGTCGAAGAATGTCGACGAAGAAATGATTGGCCAAAATGGAAAGGAGCGATACAAGCAGAGCTAAATTCATTAGCTAAACGTGAAGTATTTGGACCAGTAGTCCAGACACCTGAGGGTGTTAATCCTGTTGGGTACAAATGGGTGTTTGTACGAAAGCGCAATGAGAAAAATGAAATCGTGAGATATAAAGCCCGACTTGTAGCTCAAGGTTTCTCACAAAGACCTGGTATTGATTATGAGGAAACATATTCCCCTGTGATTGATGCAACTACTTTTAGATTCATAATACATTTAGCAGTCACAGAAAGATTACATATGCATTTAATGGATGTGGTTACAGCATATTCATATGGATCACTAGATAGTGATATTTATATGAAAATCCCAGAAGGATTTACAATGCCTGAAACAAAACCACGTAATATGCACTCAATAAATAACAACGATCCTTATATGGATTGAAGCAATCTGGACGAATGTGGTATAATCGCCTTAGCGATTACTTACTCAAAGAAGGGTATGTGAACAGTCATATTTGTCCATGCATATTTATTAACAAATCAGAATCTGGTTTTGTTATTGTTGCAGTATATGTTAATGATCTGATCCTTGTGGGAACATTGGACGAGATCGAAAAGACAGCCACATATTTAAAGAAAGAATTTGAAATGAAAGATCTCGGAAAGACAAAATTCTGCCTTGGGCTGCAGGTTGAACATCTTTCAAATGGTATTCTCATCCATCAATCAACATATACAGAAAAGATTCTGAAACGTTTTCATATGGATAAAGCATATCCATTGAGCTCCCCAATGGTTGTCCGATCACTGGACATCAAGAAAGATCATTTTCGTCCTCATGAAGATGATGAAGAACTCCTTGGCCCTGAAGTGCCCTATCTCAGTGCGATTGGTGCTCTTTTGTATCTTGCAAATTACACAAGACCTGATATAATTTTTCCAGTCAATTTATTAGCACGGTACAGTTCTGTACCAACTCGCAGACACTGGAATGGAATCAAACACATATTGCGATATCTTCGTGGCACAACTGATATGGGCTTGTTTTATTCGAAGGCACCAAAGTCTCCATTAGTTGGATATGCAGATGCCGGCTATCTTTCTAACCCACATAAAGCTTATTCACAAACAGGGTATGTGTTTACCTGTGGCGGCACAGCCATATCATGGCGATCGATGAAACAGACAATGATTGCCACTTCTTCAAATCATTCTGAGATACTCGCAATTTATGAGGCAAGCGGGGAATGCATTTGGTTGAGATCAATGATCCAGCATATTCGAACAACATGTGGTCTCTCATCAATAAAAAAAAGTCCAACAATATTATATGAAGATAATGCGGCATGCATTGCACAGATGAAAGAAGGGTATATTAAAAGTGACAGGACCAAACACATCTCACCAAAATTCTTTTATGCACATGAACTGCAGAAAAAGGGTGATATTGATATTCAGAAGATACGTTCATGTGAAAATCTAACAGATTTATTCACTAAAATGCTTCCAACTACAACATTCAAGAAGCTGGTGCACAACATTGGAATGCGTCAACTAAAGGATCTTCAGGGTTGATCTAATGAGGGGGAGTAATTCATCAAAGAGGTATTGGCATGCTATACTCTTTTTCCTTCGTCCAGGTTTTGTCCCACTAGGTTTTCCTGGCAAGGTTTTAATGAGGCAGTTTTAAATCTATGCAATACCATATTCAAATACATAAGAATACTGTACTCTTTTTCTTTCGCTAGGGTTTTGTCCCACTAGGTTTTCCTTAGCAAGGTTTTAACGAGGCATATTCTTAGTGTAATATTATGGACCCCAAGGGGGAGTGTTATATATATCAATATGTGGGGTCCACAAGAAAGTAAGTCAATGATGACACAATGTTTGGCGTGAAAAGTAAGCTCAAATTCTATGGCTTATTATGTAAGTTTTCATCTTTGTGGCTTATCATAGAAGCCTCACTTTTTTCCTATAAAAGCCATGCATCTACTACTTCGCTGGATGTAACTTGAACAAGTATAATAAAGTTATTTTACTTTCTCTCTCTTATACTTTCTCTCTCTAAAGCTCTCACCCAATATTACTCTCTATATATATATATTTATCATAAGTACACACAATTTTGACTATATATTCTTCCACTAAAATATTATTACAAACAAATTTATTTTTGTTTAAAATGAAGTCTCAGGTGCCGAAACATGTCTAGAACAAAATAGCCAACCCAACCAGCTTCACCCCCGCGCACACAGAAGGACTTTCTCTAAAGGATGATTAAAAGAAGTGTTGTTGGTGCTTTCTCTCTCCACAAAGGAACCCGTATGTCTACAACTTCTCTTAAGCATTGTGTTAATTTCTTCATTAATTATCCATTTGCTAGAGACAATTCAAGGGCTTCGTTCCATACCCAAACTGGTAATTATCAAAAACCTAACTTTACCAAGTCTGTCAGAAATCAATTCATTGATTATCCATTTGCTAGAGACAATTCAAGGGATTCGTTGCATTCCCAAGCTGGTAATTATCAAAAACCTAACTTTACCAAGTCTGTCAGAAATCAATTCAGTTTTGAGTTCACTAACCTTGATGATGCACTGTCATTGTTTGATAAAATGTCTCAAATGCGACCTCTTCCTTCAATTGTTCATTTTAATAAATTGTTAGGGGCCATTGTGAGAATGAAACATTACACCACTGTAATTTATTTGCGTAAGCAAATGGAGTCCTCGGGAATGGCTGAACCAGACGCTTATACTCTGGCCATCTTGATGAATTGCTACTGTCATTTGAATCGGGTCGATTTGGGTTTCTCTGTTCTGGGTAGAACCTTGAAGCTTGGTTTTGAAGTGAACTATACAATGCTCAACACTTTGATGAGGGGACACTGTAACGAGGATAAAATAGGTGAGGCAGTAAAGTTGTTCAATGACATGGGGGCAAAAGGACTTAGACCCGATAGAGTTAGTTGTGGAACGATTATAAAAGGGTTGTGCAAAACAGGGAACACCAGCGTGGCTATTGAGTTCTTTAAGAAGATGGAAGAGAGAAATTGGAAAAATAATGTTGTTGTGTATAGCATGATTATTGACAGTCTTTGTAAGGACAGATTGGTAGCTGAGGCTTTTGACTTCTTTTCAGAAATGATCCGTAAAGGCATTTCACCTAATATTGTCACTTACACTTCCTTAATCCACGGCCTATGCAATTCAAACCAGTGGAAAGAGGCTACAAGTTTGTTGAATGAAATGGTGAACCGAAAAATCAACCCGAATGTAAGAACCTTCACTATATTGGTGGATGCACTTTGTAAGGAAGGGAAGATTGCAGAAGCAGTAGAAATAGTTGAAGTGATGATTCAAAGACGTGTGGAGCCTACTACAGTCACTTACAGTGCACTGATGGACGGATATTGTTTGCAAAGCAAATTTGATGAGGCAAAGAAGATATTCGATTCCATGGTTGGTAGGGGTTATGCCCCTAATGTCCATAGCTATAACATCCTGATTAATGGATATTGTAAGAAGCAAAGAATGGATGACGCTCTTAGACTTTTTCACGAAATTCTCAAATAGGATTGGTTCCTGATACTGTTATTTACAACACTCTTATATGTGGTTTCTGCCTTGTGGGAAAAATTTTAGTTGCGCAACAACTTCTGAATGAGATGCGAGCCTGTGGCCAACATCCTAATCTTATGACCTACTCTCCTTTGTTAAGTGGACTGTGTAAAAACCAATGTCTTGCTGAGGCAGTGGCCTTGTTTCGAAAGATGGAAGAGAGTGGACTGCATCCTAATATTGTGGTTTACAACATCCTCATTGATGGTTTGTGCAAAGCTGGAAACATTAAAGTTGCAAGGGAACTCTTTTGTAGTCTTTCTTCCAAAAGGTTGCGACCTGATGTTCGCACACATGCTATTGTGATGAATGGACTCTGCAAGGAAGGGTTGTTAAGCGAAGCAAACATGTTGCTCAAGAAAATGGAAGAGAGTGATTGTACACCAGATGGTTGCAATTACAATATAATTGTGCAGGGATTTCTTCGAAACAATGAGACGTTAAGGGCAATGCAACTTCTTCAAGAAATGCTTGAAAAAGGATTCTCTGCTGATGCATGTACTGTGACCCTATTATTGAATTTATCAAATAATAGTGGATTGGATGAGTCAGTTTTGGATATGCTTAATAAGTTTCTGTGATCTCTATTGGTTTTCTGATGTTAGGTCAAAGTTTCATATTCTGTTGGCCTTCCTGTGTGCTGTATGTATGGCCTGCTAATGCTTGCATCAGTGTCTTCCTCATGTTTTTTGGGTGAAATTATTGTTCCATGGGAAGTATGAAGGAGAGAACCCGAGTTGAGTGATGTTAGGGAACTTAAGAAGAATGACAGAGGGATTTGTTGTATGAAACTGATTGACTAGATGGGATAAGGAAGGTGGCTTAGTGAGAACGGGCAAGGGATTTTTTTTATGAAGAAAGAGCAGTTGCTGCTGAAGCATATGGGAATGATACCATACAATGTATGCCCTCCTTACCTTTGTAGGTAATTGTTTTTTTTGTTATTCACTGGGGGGAAAAAAATTGACACCTCTTATGGATCCATCAGATTCTTTTTAGGTTATTTGCTGGTAGAACAAGAAGAAATTATGTTCTCATCTCTCAGATGCACTGTTTCCTTTATATTCCAGTTGAAGTTACTTTAGTTATAGTTTCTGAAGAAAACCTAGTTTGCTGCTGAATCATATGGTACTGGTGTTTTTTTATTTTTTTATTTTTCTTCGTCATATGGTACTGGTGTTTCAATGGTCCCAGAGGCACTAAAATTTACCAATGTGTGCTTATCTGCAAGGTCATTCTTCACAAAATTATATGCCAAAATAGTTGAAATAGTGTGAATACTATAAGCTCATGGGACCATATCATGCAACAGTATCAACTGAGATTGGGGTGATTTCATAGCTATGAAAGTTGATTCAAACTTAGGAATGCTATTTTTGTTTTAGACAAGTTATGTAGCATGGACACGGATACGGACACGTATCCGCCAACACGCCAAATTTTTAAAAAGTTTACGGCTTGGATACGGCTATATATAAATATGAATTTTTATTTATATACATATATTGAGTAATAGTATTATAAAACTTTAATTCGTTCTTAATTTTTATATTAAGAGTTGTGATGACTTTTATATCATATATACAATTATTCCACTACTTTGTCGTAATAGTGTTTTTATTTTAAATGAACAAATATTATTTAATACTTCACTTGTGATCATATGTGTATAATGTCATTTTTTATTAAAGAAAAAAGTTGAACACTTTAGAATATGTTCATATTATTCTCAAGATTACTGGGTAGGCTTGTGTTAGAAATATTTAAAAATGTTGGCCCAAGTGTTTGATAAGTGTCGGCAAAGTGTCCGAAATAATACAAATTTATTTTTAGTTATGGACATGTATATGAAATGTCGGACACGTGTTTGAAGAGTGTTCGACGGGTGTCGGTATCCGGCACGGGTACGGCTCCTTCGTAGAAATGTCCACGGTTCATATTAGACAAGCATACATTGTTATAGTTGTGGATTGATTTGGATATCTTGGTGACAATGTTGTGGTTATGAATAAATTGCTTTTATTTACTTTATTTCAATTTTTACATTCTTTTTATAATGTGATACGATGAAAGTTTTTATTAATATTATTACTAATCTTTCATTGAAATGAAAATATTCAATGCCGAACTTTTAAACAAAAAATATTATACCCGAACATATCTATGTTTGTATTTTTTCGTCGTTTTTTATGATGAATATTCTAACATTTTTTAAATAAAAAAATCGAATTATATTCTTAGATTTATAAACATGTGTTTTTCTTGCACCATATTTTATCATCTATAATAAATTGAGCTTATTAATTCAACAACAAATATATTATCAATAGTTTACAATTAACAACAAAATAAAAATAAAAAGTTATTACTATCTTCCTTCCATATTCAAAAATCATTTTTTTTTTTTTTTTGTTTCTTTTTTTTTTTTTTTTCAAGGACAAGCTTAAAACAAATAAAAATGACAATCAACATGAGCCAGCTTGACAATATTCCATAGAATTTGTATCATTTTACTCTATTTGATCGAAGCATACGAAACTTAGCCTAACATGTTTCCTTCAACAATTTGGATTAATTGTGGGTAAATTACAGTATGCTACTCAATTTTATTTTTTATTTTTTATTTTTAGAGATGAATATGTATAACTGATAAATTAAATGGAAGGATAAAGTACAAAGTATTGGGAAAAATTAACTGCTAAAAATTTTAATTTCTTTCTTTCTTTTTTTTATTCTTTACCACTACTTCCACCTTACCAAACAAACCCTAAATAGATTTACAAGTTCATTACAATAAAGTATGCAAGAATTAATTTTTGGCATTTCTTTTATATTCTACAGGGAAGCATATACTTCAGGATTGACACTCAAGTAATGCATCTGCTTTCACTCAGTCACCTTCAGGATTGGCACTCGAGTGGTATTATTGTATCTAATTATCAGGGAGAAACATAATATAAAGGGCAAAAGAGGAATAAAAACATACATATACACAATATGAGAGTCTTAATATAGACTCATAATATTAAAAATAAATATAGGTTCATAATATTAAAAATAAAATCTAAGATAGGATTTATTGATCAATGAAAAATATTTGCATACATATGAAAAAAAAAAAAAAAAAGTGTAGTTTTTAGTTTAAGGTATTAATAGGTTACGCAATAACAATGTAAATGTATCAAAAATATTGATCAAAATATATTTTCGAAAGAATAAACCTTCTTCTTATGATGAGATGTCTTAGGTCGCATAAGAATAAACCTCCTTCTTATGATGAGATGGCTTAATAAAATATCAACAGGTGTTAAAGTTTCAAAAAAAATAAAATAAAATAAAAAATTGATGACTACAGGAAAAAAAAATTGATCAACATATATTATTCATGTGTTTTGAATCTAAAATCAAACAAACAAAATTTAGAAACAATAAAATTTAAACCTACAAGTTGTTATTGGTTACGTCTTTGAGATTCAGAAAAAGAAACAAAGAAAAAATATTATCAATTATAGTTAAAAATCTATACACATATACAGAGATTGCCAAAGGAAGTAGAATAGACTATTGATGTTCTAGAGATAGATATTTACAGAGTAAAGATAATTGAGTGACTTTCTGATTAAAAATTATATATTTAGCGAGTAAAAATAATTGAGTGACTTTTTGATTAAAAATTATTGAACTTTGTGAATTTATGATGGTGGTGATATGTCGAAATTAAAAAGGAACATTGTTTAATTTTATATTTAAAGTACAGAAGCAAGGTATTCTAGGCAAAACACTTTTTTTGAGAGGTCAAAACTCATTTCTTCTACTTCTGCATCATGAAAGTCAAAGACAAAGAAAGCCTGGAGTGTGAGAAAATAGAAGTTTTGAACCCCACCCCTTCCAAAGAACTCAGAAGTTTCCTTTAGGAAATGTGAGACAACCCCATTCGTGTTCTTTTGTCAGTTTACTTACCAAAAAAATGTACGAGAACAATTTTTGATTGAGCAAGCCAACCAGCTTCACTCTTCACACGCACTCGCGGAGAGAGAGAGCTGAAAGATGATGAAAAGAAGTGTTATTGTCTCCTCAAATTCTAGAAATGGTGGTGTTCTCTCTCGCCAGAAAGGTACCCATAAGTCTACAACTTCTCTTAATCATTGTGTTACTTCCTTCATTGATTATTCATTTGCTAGAAACAATTCAAGGGCTTCATTCCATTCCCAAACAGGTAATTATCAAAAACCTAACTTTACCAAGTCTGTCAGAAATCAATTTAGTTTTGAGTTCACTAACCTTGACGATGCACTCTCACTGTTTGATCAAATGTCTCAAATGCGACCTCTTCCTTCAATTGTGCATTTTACTAAATTGTTAGGGGCCATTGTGGGAATGAAACATTACACCACTGCAATTTCTTTGCTTAACCAAATGGAGTCCTCTGGAATGGTAGAGCCAGACGCTTATACTCTGGGCATCTTGATGAATTGCTACTGCCATTTGAATCGGGTCGAGTTGGGTTTCGCTGTTCTGGGGAGAACTTTGAAGCTTGGTTATGAAGTGAATTGCACAATGCTCAGCACTTTGATGAGGGGACTCTGCAGCGAGGATAAAATAGATCAGGCGGTAGAGTTGTTTAATCACATGGGGGCAAGAGGATTTCGACCTGGTAAAGTTACTTGTGGAACCATTATAAATGGGTTGTGCAAAACAGGGAACACCAGCGCAGCTATTGAATTGGTTAAAAAGATGGAAGAGAGAAATTAGGTAGCTGATGTTTTGGATTATAATATGATTATTGACAGTCTTTGCAAGGACAGATTGGTAGCTGAGGCTTTTGACTTCTTTTCAGAAATGATCCATAAAGGCATTTCACCAACTGTTGTCACTTACAACTCCTTAATCCATGGCCTATGCAATTCAAGCCAATGGAAACAGGCTATAAGATTGTTGAATGAAATGGTCAACCAAAAAATCAATCCAAATGTAAGAACCTTCAATATGTTGGTGGATGCACTTTGTAAGGAAGGGAAGGTTGCAGAAGCAGTAGAAATAGTTGAAGAGATGATTCAAAGAGGCGAGGAGCCTAACACAGTCACTTACAATGCACTGATGGGTGGATATTGTTTGCAAAGTAAATTTGATGAGGCAAAGAAGATATTTGATTCCATGGTTGGTAGGGGTTGTGCATATGATGTTTGGAGCTATACCATCCTGATTAATGGATATTGTAAGAAGCAAAGAATGGATGATGCTCTAAGACTTTTTCACGAAATTTCTCAGATAGGATTGGTTCCTGATACTGTTACTTACACCACTCTTATAGGTGGTTTCTGGCTTGTGGGAAAACCCTTAGTTGCACAACAAATTTTAAAGGAGATGCTGGCCCGTGGCCAACATCCTAATCTTGTGACCTACTCTACTTTGTTAAATGGATTGTGTAAGAACCAATGTTTTGCTGAGGTAGTGGCCTTGTGGTTTACAATATCCTCATTGATGGTATGTGCAGAGCTGGAAACATTAAAGCTGCAAGGGAACTCTTTTGTAGTCTTTCTTCCAAAAAGTTGCGACCTGATGTTCGCACATATGCTATTATGATCAATGGACTCTGTAAGAAAAGGTTGTTAAGCGAAGCAAACATGTTGCTCAAGAAAATGGAAGAGAGTGATTGCTCACCAGATGGTTGCACTTACAATATAATTGTGCAGGGATTTTTTCGAAACAATGAGACGTTAAGGGCAATGCAACTTCTTCAAGAAATGGTTGAGAAAGGATTCTCTGCTGATGCATGTACAATGGCCCTATTATTGAATTTATCAAATAATAGTGGATTGGATGAGTCAGTTTTGGAGATGCTTAATAAGTTTCTGTGAACTCTATTGGTTTTTCTGATGTTAGGTCAAAGTTTAATATTCCGTTGCCTTGCTGTGTGCTGTATGCATGGCCTACTAATGCTTGCATCAGTTTCTTCTTCGTGTTTTTTGGGTGAAATTATTGTTCCATGAGAAGTATGAAGGAGAGAACCCGAGTTGGGTAATGTTAGGGAACTTGAGAAGAATGACAGAGGGATTTGTTGTATTAAACTGATTGACTAGATGGGTAAGGAAGGTGGCTTAGTGAGAACGGGCAAGGGATTGTTTCTATATGAAGAAAGAGCAGTTGCTGCTGAAGCATATGGGAATGATACCATACAATGTATGCCCTTCTTACCTTTGTAGTTAATTGTTTTTTCGTTAGTTACTAGGGAAAAAAAAAATGGCAGCTCTTATGGATCCATCAGATCCTTTATAGGTTATTTGCTGGTAGAACAAGAAGAAATTGTGTTCTCATCTCTCAGATGCACTGTTTCCTTTATATTCCTGTTGAAGTTACTTTATTCTTAGATTCTGAAGAAAACCTAGTTTGCTGCTGAATCATATGGTACTGGTGTTTTTTTTTTCTTTTTTCTTCGCCATATGGTACTGGTGTTTCAATGGTCCCAGAGAGACTGAAATTTACCAATGTGTGCTTATCTGCAAGGTCATTCTTCACAAAATTATATGCCAAAATAGTTTTAATAGTGTGAATACTATAAGCTCATTGGACCATATCATGCAACAATTTCAACTGAGATTGGGTTGATTTCATAGCTATGAAAGTCGGCAAAGTGTCCGAAATAATAAAAATTTATTTTTAGTTACAGACATGTATATGAAATGTCGGATACACGTTCGAGGAGTGTCCGACACCAACACGACACAGGTATGGCTACTTCGTAGAAATATCCGTGGTTCATGATAGACAAGCATACATTGTTATTGTCACGCCCCGCAAATTCTAACACAAGAACCCTTGTCTTATACTAAAACTTGGTACATGACTCACATCATTCATCCACCATAATCCATGATAAAATCAGTAAGAAAACATTTTATTGAAAAATCCATCAATCCAAAGGAAATCTGTTACATCCCCAACTAATTTAAAATTCCACCAACAAAGTGATTTTTATTATAAAGTGTTTACTAAGAAACAATAATAAATCATAATGTAGAAATCCGGAAATCTCCTTCTCTCACTGACCCTCCTTTGCAAGCTAAATCCATGTGCACCTAAAAGTAATAAAGGGGTGAGCTCACAAGCTCAGCAAGAAATTGCTAAACACAATCATCGTTCAGCAAGTCAATCCTTACTTATAATCCGTATATAAATACATATACAAGTGACTTCGAAATATCCACTAATCATCGTCATTCTATAACATTAACTCAAACTGTGAATTTGTAACCCATCTAAAATTTAAATTACTAAAAATTCCACTTACCTCACATGAGCCCCTGGCTCCCCTCAACCAATTGGCGTTTTAATGCCATTACCTCACATGAGCCCCTGGCTCCACTCCGAATAAATTGTGTGAATTGCATAGTTTCTGACTACCAAATACACACATGTGGTTGGATTATACGTCTACTCACCCAGATGGCCCTTGACCACGTCCACATACTAAGGGCACCTTTAGCCCAATGGTCATAACAAAAGAGTAATTCACTCCCGTAGACAGTCCCTGACTGCGCTCAACAAACTCATCATCGTGTAAGTCCCAGACCACTACTGCTCCAGACCACTACTGCTCCAACTTGTTTAATCACTTTAATTAAACACTAAATATATTTAAACAATTCCCACTCATAATATTATGAGTTTATCCAACACCATAATTAATAATTAATTTATTAATTAATAAATACCGACATACCAACTCATAGCCCTAATTACATTAGGTTGTAACCTATACTCTAAATTTCAACTTCAATATCATTAAATTTGTATACTACCTGCTATACCAACAAATTTAAGGTCTGCCATCAACATAAAGCCAACCTTAAATATCTAATTCTAATGGCTCCAAAATGTACCAGTAACTATGGGCTTAAAGAAAAATTATATATATATATCAATGACTGTATTAATTCATGACATGCAAAACCTCACAACCCATTTACTGCCAACACCACCTTCATCCTTAATCTAAATTTAATTCATTCATTACTCCAATTAATAGGTCACTTGCATTTCTTAAACTTCTTCTGCACCTACTGACATAAGTAAAAAAAAAAGAAGATATACATATATAAATATATATATATATATACACACACACATATAAGTGACCATAACAGTAAAAACACACTCGCGATGGGCAGGTCCTGGACCGTGCCTAACTAAATCAATAGTCTCGACTAATCATTACCATTTATTCTATTTTCGCCATTTACTGCACTCACTTGCATCAATCCCAAGTATTTAGTTGTTGTAAAGCCTACTACTAGCTTATGGTTTCTTACTGAAGCTCCCAATTCTTGATCTGGATTCATTCAATAATGGCTAGTACTTACCCAGACAACATTCTAACATAATCACTGAGCTATTTTCTAAATCGGTTTTGCTACCCTACCTAGTATGGTATCTTGCAATTCAGATGACACATATGACAACTTTCTAAACCAGTATAACCAGCCAATATGTACTCCCAATCATGATTTGTGATACCCCTCGGATCCGAGACACGGGTTGATCAGGCCCAGGCCCAAACCCGAGGGAGTATCAAACAATTAATATTTTATAGCGAACACAGAATACAAAATGAATTAAGAAATGAAAGTTTAAAGCTGAAAAAAAACTAAAAGATAATCCTTAAATAATTAAATACTTAAATTTGATAAACCAAATATCCATAATTTGAACAACTCGGGAATCCATCTCTAGTGGACCCCTAATAAAAGTCTCACACTAAATGAAAGTAAAATAAAAGATAAAACCCAAATCCAAGATCTGGAAAGAAACCCTACATCTTCGGTAGAATGGAAGATCGTCTCTGCTCAGCACAAACAAGCTCAAGCCTGGAACTGACGTACACCTGAAAAATAGGAGTGGGTCAGGCCCACGAACAAGTTCTAACCTACTACAATCCAAGCAGAGACTCGATACGCATGTACATACTAAATAGTTCAACAATAACTAATAATCTGTACATAAATATATCCACACTACTGGACTCTCGCTAGGCCATGAAGGGGGTCTCAACCTGGATAGAAGGCATCACACAATACGCACCTGAGTGGGTATGAGTACCTAAACCTAAACAGGGTATACCTCAACCTTCACAGTCAGCTACACATCCAACTGCATATACGCACCCTAACCGTCGACACTGAGACTCAAGCTCATGACACGGTAACATACAAATATATCTAAACTCCGTTTCTATCCATCCACCAGAAATCCAGTAAGTCACTCGGCGTAGTCAACCGTACCGACTTATATATATAAGGAGGATTGTAGTTTATAACCCGTGCCCTTACTCCAAAATAGGTAGGACTTAGCAATTTGAGCTAATCCAAACCCAGTATGTCACCGTCCCATACCGGTACATACAATCCAATCCGTCCAATAGTTGATAAAGTATCAATAATTATAACAGCAATATCAACAATTCCATACTAAACATAAGAGAATGCATTAGCAACCATTCTTAAAAATACCAATAATTGATTCACATTGAAAATATAAATATCAATGTCAACTACTCCTTACTATGCATATTGACATAGATAACCAACCTGCTTATTTACATTCACAGTTGACAAAATAATGACCATATAAATGTCAATACCAACAGTTCCAAACTAAACATATTAGAACAGATTAACAAACATGCTTAAGTAAGCCAATTCAGAATCCATAATTTCATCATACAGGGCTTTATTTATAATGATGACCTATTCCCAGTTTTCATAGAATTAACAGAGCCTAAATAGATATTTTCCCACTCACATCTATAGCATGCAGAATAAATATAAGTAATCTATTATACTTATAGTTTCCTGTCCAACAACTTGCCGCACTAACAGTTAAATTTAATCACCAACTAATTTTCAGTGAAATATAAATTTTTAGCATAGTTTCTATTTCCATGAACATATAATTCGAGTGGACAAGCTCTCACAGAAAATTTCTAATATAATTAAGAAATTAGAAACTCCAAATCTACACAGTCTACAAGACCTTCGTAATTAACTCCATGTAATCCTAATGGTTAACGCTTTGTGTCCAATTTTATGTTAATCTGGTCTTTGCATATTTATGTTTACCCTAGACCACTCCTAAATCACCCATTACAGTATTCATTCACCAATAAACACATTAAAACAATCAGTAGGAAGCCTAATCACTGAAAAAATTTGGAAAAACAACCCACAGAATCAAAACTCACGCATAAACAACCTGGAGCCGGCTCCAGAATATTGGAGCCGCCTCCAATGGCCCTGGAGCCGGCTCCTAGACCATTGGAGCCGCCTCCAGTCCAAGGGGAGCCGGCTCCAATCCAATAGGAGCTGGCTCTCTCCCTCCTCTTCTTCGTGTTCTCCTCTCCGGTCGCCGTTTACGCCTCCGACACTTCACAGTAGAGGGTTTCAGAGAGTTTCAATTAATCCTAGAAGATTCCAGTCCTTAACTCAGTCCTTATTATGCTACTAATATGGATTAAACCAAGAATTAAATAAGACAGTTCAAAGTTTAACAGTTTACAAGTTTTAAACCAAAATCAGTTTCAGTTACACTCTAGGCATGACACAGACAACGTCTTTTATTTTTAAACATGTAATTCATCCTGGAACCATTGAGTATGCAAAGAACACGAGTATAAGGGAGAGAGTAAGGTTAGAACTTGCCTTTTGAGGTTTTTGTTAAAATCTCTACGTTGTCTTCTACAATCTCCGGCGACTCCTACTGCAACTTCCTCTGTTCCTCGTTTCTAATTCCACAGACGTGTTTTGGTTGTATTATTTTGTTCCCTAAGCAGACTTTTCTTATGTATTTATAGGCAACCAAAACCCTAAGTCCAATTATACCTACAGTCTGAAACGAGGCCCATAAACTCAACCTAGGTTATAAACCTTGTCGGCTCCTTAAATAAACCTAAACCTAAACAGAACTAAAACCCTAACCACACTTTTATACCTAGTCACAAATTAAAACATGTAATTACTAATTCAACAATAAAAATTCCAAGTTAACTACTAATTCAATTAAAGAAACAAATAAAAATTCCAATTAATGTAAAGAATGCAAATAATTAATTAACCCAAAGAAAACAAATAAACTAACTAATTAATTCAAATAACACTGAACAGAAAACAATTAAACAAATTAATGAACCAAAAATAATTAATAAACAGAAAACAATTAAACAAATTACCGAGACTATCCTTTCAAAAATTAGGGGTATTACATGATTAATTGGCTCACACTAATTCATGACTATATAAAGAAAAACTAAGTTCATCTATCAAACTTAATATAAAACTAACAATCTTAATATGATTGAAAACTACACCATAACCATACACTTGCACATTGCATTATTGAACTGTTGTATAAATCCACTAGTAAATTAATAAACCCCGCAAACAGTATAAAACATCATATAGTTCCTTATCATCAATTCAATTCTACACTTACATATGCAATCTCCAAAGCTCAGACTAA
This sequence comes from Cornus florida, assembly GCF_030987335.1. Taxonomy (NCBI): domain Eukaryota; kingdom Viridiplantae; phylum Streptophyta; class Magnoliopsida; order Cornales; family Cornaceae; genus Cornus; species Cornus florida. Next base: position 33,372,062 of record NW_026775578.1, on the reverse strand, counting down.
AATCAATTTCCACTTGATCTATATTTAAATCATAAACATTCATGATAATAACCACACCAAAAATATACATAAAGAAATATAAGCAAGAATTAACTTGCCTGACTTTACTTCGCTTCACAACAACGAACGCGTAGAATCCTCAAGATAGCAACGTTGGTAAAAACTTAATACAACTAATTCTAGACCTATACATATATATCCGGTGGTTGAGTTCAATTAAAACTCCTAAAAATTTCAAAATAAATTAGATGATAGCTTTATCTCCTTATATAAATAACTATATATATATATATATATATATAATGTTGTGGTTATGAATAAATTGCTTTTATTTACTTTATTTCTGATTAATTTTTACATTCTTTTTATAATGTGACATGATGAAAGTTTATATTAATATTATTACTAATCTTTCATTGAAATGAAAATATTCTATGGCGAACTTTTAAACAAAAAATATTATACCCGAACATATCTATGTTTGTATTTTTTCGTATGAATATTTTCACATTTTTTAAATTAAAAAAATCGAATTATATTATTAGATTTATTACATGTGTTTTTCTTGCACCATATTTTATTATCTATAATAAATTGAGCTTATTAATTCAACAACAAATATATTATCAATGGTTTACAATTAACAACAAAATAAAAATAAAAGTTATCAGTAGTAATTAATTACTAGTTTCATTCCATATTGAAAATCTGAATTATTTTTTGTTTCTTTTTTTATTTAAAGGACAAGCTTAAAACAAATAAAAATGACAATCAACATGAGCCAGCTCGACAATATTCCATAGAATTTGTATCATTTTACTCTATTTTATCCAAGCATACGAAACTGAGCCTAACATGTTTCCTTCAATTGGATTAATTGTGGGTAAATTACAGTATGCTATTCAATTTTATTTTTTTATTTTTATTTTTAGAGATGAATATATATAACTGATAAATTAAATGGAAGGATAAAGTACAAAGTATTGGGGAAAATCAGCTGCTAAAAATTTTAATTTCTTCTTCTTCTCCTCCTCCTCCTCCTCCTCCTCCTCCTCCTCTCTCTTTACCACTACTTCCACCTTACCAAACAAACCCTAAATAGATTTACAAGTTCATTACAATAAAGTATGCAATAATTCATTTTTGGCATTTATATTATATTCTACAGGGAAGCATATACTTCAGGATTGGCACTCCAGTCGTATTATTATATCTAATTATCGGGGAGAAACATAATATAAAGGGTAAAAGAGGAATAAAAAAAATACATATACACGATATGAGTCTTAATATAGATTCATAATATTAAAAATAAATATAGATTCATAATATTAAAAATAAAAACTAAGATAAGATTTATTGATCAATGAAAAATATTTGCATATAACCATTAAGTGCATACGGAAAAAAAAAAAAAAAAAAAAAAAAAAAAAAAAAAGTGTAGTTTTTAGTTTACGGTATTAGTTGATAGCGTAATAACAATGTAATGGTATCCAAAATATTGATCAAAATATATTTTTGAAAGAACAATGTTTGTCTTGAGCATAAAAATGAATCTCCTTCTTATGATGAGATAGCTCAATAAAATATCAACAGGTGTTAAAATTTTTTTTTCTTTTTTTTAAAAAAAAAATGATGACTACACGGAATACAAAGTGATCCTTCGCTCTTTCTTTCTCAGGCAGCCATATATATTATTTCTATGTTTTGAATCTAAAATCAAACAAACAAAATTTAAAGACAATAAAATCTAAACTTGCAAGTTGTTATTGGTTCCAGTATGAAGCTTCGATAACGTCTTTGAGATTCAGAAAAAGAACACAAAGAAAAAAAATTATAAATTACAGTTATAAATCTACACACATATACAAAGGAAGTAAAATAGATTATTGATGTTCTAGATAAAGATATTTACCGAGTAAAGATAATTGAGTGACTTGTACGATTTTGAAAATCAAATAACTGATTAAAAATCACTAAACTTTGTGAATTTATGATGGTGGTGATGTACGAAAATTAAAAATAAACATTGTTTGATTTTAGATTTAAAATAAAGAAGTAATATATATCGCTGCGTGAGAGCCTGTAGTCATCATTTTTTTTTTCTTTTAAAACTTTAATACCCGTTGATGTTTTATTGGGCCACCTCATTATAAGAAAGAGAGCCTAAGGCAAGCATTGTTCTTTTCGAAATCAATTAGGCGATTTTTTTTGTTTTTATCCTATAAAATTTAACGAAAATATTATTTATTATTATTATTTTTTAACAAGGTAAAAAATGTTGGAAGTTATATTAGTAATTATTGTTTGTTTAGTAATTATGTCCTTCAAATAACTTTTTTAAATTATTATTTTTATTTTTGTAAAAGAAAAACATTAACGTACATTAAGGGTGACAAATTATGACACGACATAAGTTAAAAGAGTTTGGGTTTGGCATAAACGGGTTTGGGTCATAAAAGAGTCAACACAATTAACCTGTTTACTTAACCGTGTCATGTTAGGATTGAGGTGTTCAACCTGTGTAACCCGTTTATAACCCATTTAACTCAACTGTTATAATCGTGAATATGATATATGTAATATGTTACCTGTTAAAATCTAATTACTATGAATAATTAAGTTATTTCAACATAAACCTTGTCTATGCTTTGTGATTTTTCATTTTATTTTGAATATTTGGATTAATTGTGATAATTTTTTTCTATTATTTAATATTTGATTAAATATTAAATTTTTTTTTTTATAAACAAGTCATTAAACGAGTAAACACGTTTATCTATTTAATAAACGAGTTAGGTTAGTATTGAGGATTCTTGATACAATTAATAAATAAGTTAGGTTTGAGTTTACCTATTTAGTATAATATCCTTATATCAACACAACACGAACAAAACCCACAAACACGAATTGCCACCCCTAGTGTACATATTGCTGTTACTAATAAGAACTTTAGACTAAGATTGTTTTGATGTAAAATACCTTCTATTTTTTTTTTTTTTTTTGGCAAAGGCTTTTTAGTGTATGGCAAATGTTTAGGTCAAGATAGTTCATAAGTTATTCTTGTTAGATTTTAATAGTTTTTTTTTCTTCGTAAATATTTTATGATAACCCTACATTAGAAAATAAAAAAGATATATTTTATATCCAAACAAAAATAATGTTAGTGAAAATAAAAATAAAAATTATGCAATGGATACATAACCAACTTAGCATATTAAAGAGTCAAAACCTTATATTACAAACCAATTTTAATCTTTTACTAAATTAAACTCACAGGCAAATCACCTTTTCTTGTCACCAACAATAAAAATACAATATAATAACTTGAAGCATTGAAATATTCATCGTTTTTGCAACGTATAGCTGCCAGTTAATTGATTTTAATACCATGCACTTACAATAATTAAATAGTATTTCAATATATCATCATCTAAATAACATGCTAAACAAAAAATGCACAGATGTACAAGATTGGAATGATATATTCATTGTAACAGTATACTGTGAGATAGGTGTACTTCAAGGTTCGTCGTACCGCAATATATGTGTGATCTTTTTTTCAAATTCGATTAGTATTCACAGTTAGTTTACCTTCCAAAAAATACATGCATTAGCACAAATTCTTTAGAAGATCTCCTCTCTCTCAATATATGTTGCATCACATTGTTCCAAATGACACTCAACCAATGTGTCCTTAAAAAAACAAAAAAAAGAAATGACAAGTCATTTAGGAGGAAACTTTAAAAAATAGTTGAATTTTAAAAGGCATTAACTCTCCGTGAACAATATAGTATATTCAATTTTTATTATTTATATACATTCTCATTTAAAAAATAGTTGAATTTTAAAAGGCATTAACTCTCCGTGAACAATATAGTATATTCAATTTTTATTATTAATATACATTCTCGAGAATGTATATTAATAATAAAAATTGAATATACTATATTGTTCACGGAATCTTTTAGCACTTAATTATTATTTAATCTATCAATTGAGAATGTATATAAATAATAAAAATTGAATATACTATATTGTTCACGGAGTCTTTTAGCACTCAATTATTATTTAATCTATCAACTATTTTCACTCGAATATTTAACTTTTATTTATATATTAAAATATTATATCATGTAAATTAATGTCAATTGATTTTTTTTCCCTTTATATCAACTAATATTCATTGATAATTAAAAATTTTTTAACACTTTTTTGGCACTATACTGTTCACAGTTAGAGCCCTACTATAAAACCTCTGATGAAGTTATAAACGGCGCCTCTCTCTCTCTCTCTCTCTCTCTCTCTCCCCCATCCTCTCAACTGAAAGCCCTACACACTCTCTCTCTCTCTCACACACACACACTCACTCACTCACACATCTGAATCGACCGGCGACTATCACGACCACCGGAGACGACTGGCCACCCAGGTCTGTAATTCCTCTCTCATCCTCAAATCTGAACTTGATGTACACCGATTACTCTTAGAAAAAAGCTCAAGATTGCAAAATTTTCTTCTCTCGCTCTCGTATCTGTTTTTTAATTAGATTTATGTTATATTTATTTAAAATATTATGTCCTTTTGAATTCATATAGATGAACATCAAATTACTGTAATTTTTTCACACATTGTTGGTTTACTATAAATAGTGAGTTGAGATAGAGAGAGAGAGTTGCAGAATGCTGAACCTGAGCAACTCTGCAGCACTACTTAGTTGTCACCGTATTGGGTTAGCTTTCAGTTCTCGACGAAGCACTGTATTAGGGTTTCCAATGGATTGCAGCGTAGAAAAGGGTTCTTCCTATTTCATGCTGAAGCAGAGTGCTACTCCTACTTTCCCTTGTAGAGCATCCCTCGAAGTTCAGGACACTTCTCACAGGTAATACACACACCCAACATACATATATTCGATTTGTTTTATGTGAATGACAGACCCAATACTTCTTTTTAAAGGGGCTTCAAATAATTTTGAATAATTTTTATATATATAGGAAGGATAATGCACCTGTACACGGACTGTCGGAAACAGTTGTGGGTGTACTGGGAGGAGGGCAATTGGGTCGTATGCTTTGTCAAGCTGCTTCCCAAATGGCAGTCAAGGTGTTTGTTTTGGATCCAATGGAGAATTGCCCAGCAAGTGCACTGTCCCACTATCATATGGTGGGAAGCTATGATGATAGTGCCACAATTGAAGAATTCGCGAAAAGGTTGGCTTTGCTTGGGATTGTTGATGATTAATTTTATTGGCGAATGTTTATTCCACTTCTCTTGATGACTATGCTTTAGTATTGTTTTGTCGAAGTGACTTTTTTACAAGCTAATTTGAAATTATGTAGTTAGGTGTGGAGTGTTGACGGTTGAAATTGAGCATGTTGATGTTGCCACGCTTGAGAAGCTTGAACAACAAGGAGTAGATTGCCAACCAAAGGCCTCTACTATTCGAATTATCCAGGTATGTCTCTTTGGATTTGAATACAACTCATAGAAGATTGTGACGCATTATTTCCCCAGGCACAACTTTGGCTTTATTATGAAGAATATTTGGTTTTGAATATATTCACAATAACAAAATCTTTATTTGGTCGTACTGTGAAGATCCATTCTTCTCTGGATCACTGGGCCATCTTTTTGAGCCTTTGTCATTGAAAAATCACTTCTTTTGAGTATAGATGATCGAAAAATGTTTTTCTGCTTGCAGGCATTGCCATACAATTGGTTAATTTAGCTGAGTACTTTACAGCAGGAATATTGTCATGTTAATCAGTTTAATCTTTTTCTTCATTTATTTTTGTTCAAACTTCATTTGTTAATCTTATAAACTTCATTAATTTCTTCTGGCGGTAACCAAAACTTTTATGGAAAAGAAAGAAGATATATCTATGGAGAAAAATAACAATCGTATAGAATGAAAAACAAGACCCTATTTTGCTTTGTGACTTAAAATTATTTTACTTAAACTCCATTTGCTTTGCTTTGCTTTAGAAATGTGAGGATTTCTACAGGTCAGAATGGGAGACAATATGTTACACGTTCCAGTTATAAAAACTTTCATTTTTATATTTGCTTCAAGTAAATTCTTTGAAATTATACCTAGTTTTATGTCATTTCTTCTTTTGTCAAAATTCATAACTATATATATATATTGTAACTGTTTTTGTTTAACTATCAGTGTTGTGAATTTTGTCTCGCTCAGTTGACTGTTCCAATACCATCATAGTTTCTAAACGCATAAGTAGATTATCGTCTTCTCTTTCTACTACATAGGATCTTACAATTTCTGATTCAATACCAAAGACCACGTATTAATCCTATTCACAGTCTCGATATTGGCTACCTTGGTAACGAAAAACCAATTTAACTGAATACAGTTAGGAAATGCTAAAGATGATTGTTTTTTTTATTTTAACTTTCTTAAAGGTGAAATAGTCGCACAAAGATTTTGAGTGGTTAGTTGGTTTACATGATGAAATAATTTACTTACGCGGACCCTGTTTCCCTTACAGGATAAATATCTTCAAAAAGTTCATTTTTCTCGGCATGCTATTCCACTTCCTGAGTTTATGCAGGTTAGCTACTGTCATTAAGTAGGTTGCTAGTTTTGCTTTTCCCTGAAAACATTCGTTGAGGGTATTTTTTGAGTATTTGACTCTGAAATTTGGTCAAGACAGATAGATGATTTTGAAAGTGCGAAGAGAGCAGGTAACCTATTTGGCTATCCTCTTATGATAAAGAGTAAACGGCTGGCTTATGATGGACGTGGAAATGCTGTTGCTAAGAGTGAAGAGGAGCTTTCTTCAGCAGTAGATGGTAAGATGATCATGTCAATTAGATGAAATATATTAACGTTGATTTTTTTTTTTAAATTTTAAAAAAATATATTTTTTTTAATAACCGCTTAAGAACTTCAGCGCTTAAAATTCAGCAGTACTTAATTTTGAGTTTTATAAAACACCACCTAAATATCTTAGTTATGGGGATATACTGATGTGAATTTCTTACAAAAGTAAAAATGTGTAAATTGGCTTGACTCTTAACGAGACTAGTCACTCTTTATATATATACGAAAGGAGTACATCAAGCCTTAACATAGGGAGCACATCAAGCCTTAACATAAGGAAAGAAAAATAAAGTCGAGTTTCCAACACACCCCCTTCAAGCTGGAGCGAAGATATTAACCAAGGCCACTTGGCTTTAGACGACTTTAGTAAGAATGGTCCCACTGATTTTGTAAACATATCAGTAGTTTGCTCTGATGAAGGAATAAAAAATGTAACAATAATGTCTGACTAAACCTTGTCTCGGATGAAGTGAACATCAACCTCTATATGTTTTGACGTTTCATGAAGAACAAAATCTGAAGCAAGTATAATCACAAACTTGTTGACACAACAATTTAGATGAACCTTTCACAGGTATGCCCAACTCAGTGAGAATAGATTGAAGCCAAAGGAGCTCACACATACCCTGAGCAATAGCATAATATTTAGCCTCAACTGAGGATCTAGAGACCACGACCTACTTCTTACTCTTCCATGATATAAGACGATTACCATAGAAATTACAGAAGCCAGAAGTAGAACGTTTCTGTGTCTTACATCCTGCATAATCTGCATCACTGAAGCATGAAACCCCCGACTGATCTCCTGATGCATAGAGTAAACCAAGTCTTGACAAGATTTGAGATACCATGTATGATAAACTGCATCCAAGTGAGATGTATGAGGAGCATGCATAAACTAACTGACAACGCTCGTTGCAAAGGTCAACTTTGGCCTAGTATTAGTCAAATAGATGAGGCGACCTAATTGGCACTGATACACAGTCGGATTAGAAAGCAACTCCCTAGACTCAATGGAAAGCTTAAGGTTTGGATCTATAGGAGCAGAGGCTTGTCTACACCCCATAATACATGTATAGTGAAGAAGATCCCAAGTGCATTAACGCTGAGAAAGAGATATCCCATGGCGAGAGCGAGCAACCTCAATACCAAGGAAGTAATGAAGAGAACCCAAATCCTTCACGTCAAAGAACTGATCAAGTTCTCCTTTCACCAGTGCAGTACTTGCGGAATCATCTCCTGTGATAATGATGTCATAAACATATATTAATTGAATAATACACCAACCATCTGGACGCCGACGAATGAAACATGCGCTATCAGAGTGACACCTCAGAAAGTCCATAGAGAATAACATCACTGAATCTAGAAAACCAAGCCCAAGATGACTGTTTTAGCCCATAGAGAGATTTACAAAGGCGACACACCTTTCATGCATACTCCTCAGCCTGAAAAGCTGGTGGAGGATCCATGTAAATAGTCTCAAGTAAATCACCATAAAGAAAGGCATTATTGGCATCCATCCGATGAAGAGGCCAAGAATGAGATGTAGTCAGGGACACAAGAAGACCATGTTAATTTAGCCACAAGAGTGAATGAGAATTGCGAATTCAAGAAGGATAACAAGATTGGGGCTTAGAGGCATTAGGAACCATATGGGCAGGAGAATTACCCGAGTCCGAGGAAGATTCTGGCAGAGGAGGCTAAGGGCGAGGGTGACGAGAATAAACTTGCAAAGGGGAAGGAGAAGACTGCTACCTTGAAGTTGGCTCAAAAATAGGAACAGGATGAGCAAGTGGAGAAGTCTCCTTCTTAATAGTACCAGAGAGGGTCCTGCATTGAAGATTGAGTGCTATAGAAAGGAACATCTTCAAGAAAAGTAACACCAATAGAGTGATACAAGTGTTTGGATATTGGATCATAACAACGATACCCTTCAGACATGACAGAATACCCTAAAATATACAACGAATAGCTTTGTAATCTAGTTAAGATAGTGCTATAGAAAGGAACATCTTCAAGGAAAGTAACACCAAGAGAGTGATATGAGTGTTTGGATACTGGATCATAACAACGATACCCTTTAAACATGATAGAAGACCCAAAAATATACAACGAATAGGCAAGAGAGAGAACAAAGTACTATCGGGTTGTAAGTAGTTGAAGTGGAGCTTTACCTTTAATGACCCAACTAGGAGTACGGTTGATCAGATAAGTGGCAGTGAGAACAACCATATGCTAAAAGGTTTTTGGTACATGCGTTCCTCGTTAGAGACACCGAACCATAGCCATGATGTTGATTTTTACGTTCTGCCACACCATTTTGTTCAGTTGTATAACGACAAGTAAGTCGTTGCAAGATGCCCTTTTGGTTAAGCTGAAAGCGAAACTCATTTGAGATGTACTCACGCCCATTGTCTGATTGATTATTTCGTACAACAGTGTTATTGAATTTTTACCATTTGCAAGAATTGAGAAAATAAGGTAAACACCTCAGATTTCTTTCTGAGTAAATAAACCCATGTATGCCTGGAGTAATCATCAATGAAAGTCAAATAATAACGATGGCCGGAGAAAGTAGTAACGGGGAAGGGTCCCCACACATTAGAATGAATTAAATCAAAGGCACTAGGAGCACGATGCATTCGAAGAACATACCTAATTTAGAAAGTTCACATACCACACAAATGAGATTTATGAGTCTTACAAGCTTTTATTAATGACGGAAATAGCAAACATGGGTACTGAAAGTTTATGTGCCCTAAACGGGTACTGCCATAATTGCAAAGTGTCTAAATAAAAAACATAAGAGCCTGAATCAGGTAACACGGATGCTTGAAGACCAGAAAAAGGTGACTGCAAAGGTGGTGACTCCTCACAGTAATACAATCCATCGCGCTCAAGTCTCCTGCCAAAAATCCTCTTTGAAGTCAGGTCGTGTAACAAAAAACGATCTGGTAATAATGTGATTGCACAATTAATTTGGGTAAGACGACTCAGATACAAGATTGAAGGCAAATTTAGGAACATGGAGAACAGATGTTAGGGTAATTTCAGGAGACAAACACACATCACCCTTACTATGGATTGGAGTGGATGAGCCATCAGCAAGACAAACAGATTGATGAGCATGAACAACATGAGACGAGAAAACTGACAACTCACCAGTTATATGATCATTGCCTCCTGAATCCCACACCCAAGTAGGTTTTCCAGTCCTAACATGAAAAGCAATAGGAGTATGTGTAGCAGTCATAACAGTGGAAGTAGTAGATGTAGTTGCACCTGCCCTAGCAACGTGTTGAAGAGAGCCAAACTCGTCTTGAAGCTGGCTAATCTGAGACTGAAGTTGACTGAAATCAGGAGAAGTAGTAGGGGGTCTGGTACTAATGGTATCCTCAACAACAACAGTTGTGCGTGAAGAACTAGAGATACGATTTCTAGCAAATTTCTGTTTTAACTCAGGATGTAATTTGAAACAGCGAGCTTTGATGTGTCCAGATTCCTTACAATGATGACTAACAATCTTAACCCCAACAGAGCGAGATCATGAATTAGAAGCAAAGGCCATTTGATCAGCCACGTGAGTAGGCTCAAAGATAGGAACCAAGACAGACTAAATCAAGCGACGTCGACGCTCATCGCCATCAATAGTATCAAAAGGCTCAAACAAAGATGGCATGTGAGATGTGATTATGATCTGTGTTCCAAGGGATTCAAACTTATTAGATTGCAAACCCATTAAGAATTGATATGTATGTTAACGATCAAGGCATTTTGCCAAAATAGTTGTTGTTTATGATGGAAATTCACTCAGGAGCTCATATTGAGCCGATTTCTCCCACCTGGAGTTTAAGTACCCAAAGTAATATGTCATAGACAACCCCAAAGTTTCTTGGGATGCATGAGAAATATCCCGATACAACTTAAAAATTCCAGCATCATTGTGCGCATGCGCATACATCTTAGTCAACGCAGTCCAAAGGTCATAGGTTTTATCATAAAACATGAACAAATTATAAATTTGCTCTTCTATGGAATTGAATAACCACCCCAAAATGGTACAATTATCCATATCCACTAGCATATTTAGGGTCCTTGATATCAGGTTTTTTTTTCGGTTCTCAAAAGCCAACCTGTTTTTTTCTTTACCTCCAATATAGAGACAAAATGATCAGGACCACGAAGCAAAGTTTTTCCCATTCAACAACACACTAGTGACTCGTTGAACAGGTGTGTGTTGAGAGAAAGATAAATCAGTAGTCAGTACGTGAAACACCCACATCTGTTCCACTAGAATTACCCATGATATCAAATAATCTCAAAAAATATCAACAAGACTGAAAAACACCAATCAAAATATCAAAAATTGCAGAAAGCAATATACCCATATCTACAGCAAAAGAAATCCGGACAGATTCAATAAGCAGCAAAAACAGTCCAATACATACCAATAAAACTGTCAGAGACACGGCGAAGGTGAAGAACAATGCTACTGAACACATCGTTAGCCCCAGACAAGTCACAAATATCACCGAGAGACCCTTAGCGCATTTTAGATGCTAAGGAAGATTTGAGTAAGCTCAGGGGGGTTTTCCACAAAAGAAAATATTTGGGTTTTGGGGGGGGGGGGGGGGGGGGGGTGGTGGGTTTGTAATAGTTAAGGGGGTCTTTTGCATTTTACCCAAAAAATAAGGGTTTTTATAATGATATAACAAAATTCTCATTTGGGATACATAACACAGAAAACAACGTGTTAAACCTTCTAAGATACGGTTTGAAATCAAAACATGGATATCTGTCCACAAGTAATTATTACTCCAATTCTTGAGTAGTACTCGAGTTAAAGCATAAGCTCCATGAACATTGCAGTTTGCAGAGGATTTCAGTGAATGCCATTAGTAATAATTCAAAGATACTCTCTAGTCTCTCCAATCACAATCGACAAACACCAACATTTTTTTATCACTTTCAGCTTCATCTCTAATACGACTGACAATATGCTTTAGTTGTTATATGCTCAAAAATGTGTAGTGTCTACCACAAGCATAGAGTTTAACATCTTAAGACCAGAAAAAGAAAATCACATCTCCTGCCAAGTTATTATAAAATCTGTCCAATATAATATGCTACTTTGCAGCAAGAAGTTTACATTATTTTTAACACAGCTTTACGACGCTGATATTAGTGGATAAGCATAATGCTTCAACATGCAAATGGCAACTAATCAGAAAATAAATTATGCATAGCATGGCACCTAACTTGCAAGTGTTGGAAATTGATTTTATTTATTTTTCCTTATTTTTCTTTCCTTATGTTGTTAAGGCATGATATTTCCTTATTTTTCTTTCCTTGTGAATGTTATTTAGAAAAAATCTTCCCTATTCATTTATTTCCTTATTTTATTAATTGAAGCGTCATTATATATTACTTACCCCCCTCTCCCCAGGAAAAAGAGCTTCATTTCTGACATTTAAGTTCATCACTCATTGTAGCTCTTGGAGGATATGATCGCGGCTTATACGTTGAGAAATGGGCTCCATTTGTAAAGGTTAACCTCTTCTACATGACAATGACTTTAGAGTGATAATTTGGTTTAGTGTACGATTTTCAATGTGCCATGAACAATTTCTATAATTTATCATTGTATCTAATATGGAAATTCACTGTGCCATGTTGTTAATAGTCTGATAATATGTTACAAACTACTAATTTCTGTATTTTCCTTTGAACTTTTAAATTGTGGGTTTGCGTCCAAAATGCATGATACACCATTGGTTACACAGATCTACTGTCACATAACTTTAATAAGTTATCGATGAACCTGTTATTATACTCACCTCCTGCGAAGATCATACTGACCTTGAAGTTAAAAAGGTCAGGTCAATAAGATGCTCGCAAAGTAAAAAACCTTTTGATTTTTTCGAGTTCTTTTAAGCTCACAGTTACTCTTGTTTAGCAACTACACAAATTTTCAAGTACCTTTAGTTTTCTGGAAATTCTCAAAACATTATATACTTTATTGATGGTATGATGTATGATAGGCAAGTTCTCTAAGGCACTTCTTTGGTTGACATTTGACACCTTGTTTTCTTTCCAACTTTTGAGCTGGAAAAATGTTTTTAAAATCACTATTCGATTTGCGTTCTATTATGGATGGTTAGATGTGTTTGTTTATATAATTCTCTCCATTTCTGCTTTGGCCTTGTACTTTTGTGTTTGCTATTATAACAGAAACCGTTTCCTTTCCTTCCAGTATACATGAAAATTAGTAAAGTTGGCAACCTGCTGTTGACTTCTGCTTATGAATTTAAGTATTTCTTATATGTGTATCAGTTGATATGTAACACCATCGGTCTATGCCAATGGGTGCCACTACAAGGCAATATGTTTAAATTGCAAAATCTTATAGATTTTTTTTTTTTTTCCTAGTTGGGTACTCACACACATTGCCTTCACTGAGGTTCGAACCCCTAACCTCTCTTTGGGAAGTAGGAGCCTTATACCGCTAGGCCACAGGCCTGTTGGTATTTTTATCACAAGCACAATGGCAATCACAATGGCAATACTCTGCATTGTCTAATTTAGGAATTATCGTTGGTAGGCATAATATTAACGGTTATTTTTGTTGCCACCTAAAATATTTTGAAAAAATTGCTATAGTTTTTTCTCGTTCTCCTTATTTTATTGGTCTTTGATTGGAAACCACCAGTCTAGCGTAGCTCTTAACATTCTTGAAGCCCAATAGGAAAGATTGAACTTCAGGATATTTGGATCAAAATTCCCATAACAATAAAAGTTCAACTGTGACTTGAAATGGAATATTGTTTTATGATTTTAAAATTTGGAAGCTCAATTTATTATATATAAATTTTCTAATTTTGAAGGCTAGAAAAGAAGATATGCACATGTTTCATTGAATTATGCATTGGCGATGCATAGTGTCATTGGCGTGTTATTATAATTTAAATAAATAAACCAACAGGCAAGTGGCCCGGTACGAGTCCCCTACTTCCCAAAGGGAGGTTAGGGGTTCGAGCCTCAGTGGAGGCATGAGTGTGTGAGTACCAACTAAGAAAGAAAAAAAAATTATAAAAAAAAATTCGGAAAATATTTTTTTTTATATTTTTATTTAAAAAAAAAAAAAAAGTTTAGCAAGAGTGTTCAAAGGAAGAAAGAGTGTAATCCTTTGCAATTCGGGGGGGGGGGGGGGGGATGAGATCTGTGTAGGCAAGTGCTCTCGGGGGAATGGCTTTGGGGACGTGGGAAAATCTGATCATACGTGGGGGATTTTTGTGAAGGGGAATTCTGAGCTATGCTAAGGGGTGGACTTCAGTGGAGATCACTTTCCCTTGTGGAGTTGGGCTATGGAAGGGGTATTTTTGAAAGGGGAAAGAGTTCTCCTGAGTTTTTTGTGTTTTTTTTTGGATTTGAGGCCAGTAGAATTAGATTCTGCAATGGTGTTTGGTGCAGAGTTACCAAAAAAAGAATGATGTTTGGTGTAGAGAGGTCCCATTGAAGATGAGGTTTCTGAATGTTTTTAAAATTGCCACGGCCCACAGTTATAAGTGCCCTTTTTTTTTTTTCCCGCAGATTTTGTCATGTTCTAGGAGTGGCATGCTCTGGGAGCTTTGTTTCTTGAGAGCTTTTCGGGATTTGGAGATAAATTTTATGAATTCCAAGGATGCTTTTCTTGAAGACACTTTGTAGCTCTTCTGTTTGTGTGTCCACACAAGCTCTTCTGTTTGTGTGCCTGTGTGGACAAAAAGATTAAAATATTCTTTTGATAAGTGACACAGAATAAAATATTGTTCTGATATAGATTCTTGTTACCAAGGGAGGTTTGGTGTCTGATGGTTCTATTGAGTGCTTTGTGGAGGAGAAGGGCCTAGGTTTCCTTGGGAAGGTATTTTGAAGGTTAGAGTGCGTCTCAAAGTCTCTCTTTGTGTGTTTTGCTATTCTAATTGCTGCCTTAGCTTCAAATAACTTGGGTATAAGGGGAAATATTATCCCTAATTTGTGTGGTAATGTGAGGGGCTAAAGATACCACCAATCATCTTTTCTTCCATTGTGCAGTTGTGAGATTTGGTGGCCTCTGGTCTTTTATTATTGGAGGGCAATGAGGATTATGCTTAAGGTAGTGGAGGATCTCATGGGTTGCTGAGCAGAAGGTTGGTCAGTGGTAGCACCTGTCAGGATCCAAGGTTGTGCATCCCTCTCATATGGTGTATCTGGTGGGACCTGAATAGGCATATGTGAGGATATGGAGTTGTTTGTCCTGGTTTTTGGCTTCTGACACATTGTGTCTAAAAATGGGTTGAGCTTCTCTGTGGTGCTTTTGTTTACAATATTTTTTCCTTGTAAAATGTATGTGTGTTTTATATATTTGTATGTGTAGATGTGATATATGTGTATGCATGTGTCACAGCCATATGTTTATATCTGCATTATGCATGTGTCACAGCTATGTGTTTATATGTGCATTATGCATGTTATAATTATATGTAAACACAATTATTAAGTCTCCTCTCCTTCCTTGATCCGATCTGCTTGAATCCTTTTTTTTTGGTTATACACGGTCAATTTTATGATAAAATTTATTGAAACCCTTAATATGCTAAAAGAAAGCCATGTCACCATTTTTACTATGTGTTTGTCATGTGGTGGAGTGTGTTCAATAAGATTTTAACAAGTTTTGAAATAACAGAATCTGTTTACTAATTATATGGACTTGTTAAGGTGTGTGGAACACATGTCCAAGAGTTGATAAGATTTTAGAACTGCTAGATACACAAACATTAAAACATGGGAGATTGGGCCTAAGCTTGCATTTTGAAGCTTACAGAGATTGTGAGGAAAAAATCTTTTATTTGCATTTTAAAGTGTATGTTGCTTCTGATTCCGGGACACTGCAACTTATATTGCAATCCGTATCATGCTTTATGCATTTTGTCTATGGTTGAGGTTTTCCACTAAAAATATATTACCGTTATAGACATACTGTTGATACCAGAAATTTATATGGTCTTGAGTTATGCATCATCTGATGCAATTTGGTTTCTTGTTTTTTATTTGTTTTTCAAATAAGAAACCAACTGCCTACTTGCAACATTTTCATTTCTTTGTTCGGTTGTTAATTAACAAAGCACAAATTTAATGGGCCAGGTTATGAATTATGGGCTTTCTTTCCTATTTGATTTAGGAGCTGGCAGTCATCGTGGCTAGAGGAAGAGATGATTCTATCCTTTGCTATCCTGTTGTTGAAACTATTCACAGGTAAGATGCTACCTTCACTGTTTAGAGTTTGTTAGTGGTGCTATTATCCTCTATGATATGTTTCAATCATTGGCAATACTGTCATGACAGATGCATTGCTTGGGCTTCCTGTATCCATAAATTCCATTCACTTACCTGTTTCCAGCGATTTTTATTTTTTGACAGGGAAAACATTTGTCACATTGTTAAGGCACCTGCTAGCGTGCCATGGAAGATCAGGAAATTGGCAACTGATGTTGCACACAAAGCTGTTAGTTCATTACAAGGTGCTGGTGTGTTTGCTGTGGAATTGTTTTTGACAGAAGATGGTCAGGTTGTTTTTGTTTTGGAATGGTTTTTGTTTGGTGTTATATGTTACTTTCTTTTATGTGGCAAATGTTGCTTCTGACTGTTCTGCCTTTCGTGGGTTCACTTCTCAACAGATTTTACTGAATGAAGTAGCTCCTAGACCTCATAACAGTGGGCATCACACAATTGAATCTTGCTTCACATCACAATATGAACAGCATTTGCGGGCAGTTGTTGGTCTTCCGCTTGGTGATCCATCGATGAAAACTCCAGCTGCTTTGATGTACAATATACTTGGTGAAGATGAGGTAAAAATTATTTGCTTTTTATATTTTGTATCACTTTGGAATCTTTGTTAGAGAACAAATTCCAAGCGTTGGAACAAAATTACGACATGAATGTTGAGTCTGATTGTTTCTCAGCTGTAGAAGTTGAGATTGGGAAAGAGGCAATCAGTGATTTGAGTCCCTTTTGGTAATTCGCTTCTCGGTGAAGGAAAATGCTATTATTTTGCTTGCATCGCTTCTAGTTCCGTGTAGTTCTTATTGGCGTGGATTTCAAAGTCTTTACCTTCACTCAAATGGGATGGCATCCACAAATGAATAGGTGTGGTAGCTAGAGTAGGTATTTATCAACTTCCTATCTCTTAAAATTTTGCAAAGAGGATCTCCCCCATTTTTCTTAGAAATATAAGCCACAAGAAAACAATAGGATGACCCTTCTTAATTTTGGAGGCACTCGCTTGGCGCTCCTTTACAAATGATTGTCTTCTTATATATATATATATATATATATATATATATATATATATATAAATGTCTATCTAGTTTCAAACGGAGCAAAATGATTGCCATTCTTGTACATGTCCTGGACCAACGCCCTTTAGGTCAACCATCCTGGAGAAATATGAACTTAAGTGATGAGAGATTTTTAAAACGAGAACACAACACGTACTGCCTGAGCCAAATAAACAACTCCGCATATGCAATGCAGATATCTTTTGAAGGAGTTTCTTGAGTACATGTCTCACCTATTCTGATATACAAAACAAAAAAATGAAGTGACATGGCCTTAAATTTCCTTTTTCGAAGCATGTCTCCTTCCTTGCATTCAAAATGAGAATGAAATCAATTTGGATTATACATGAATGTTGATTACTTGTGTTAGACTAAGCAAATTGCTTTCAAGGAGACTTGCCTGAAAAAGAACCATCTGATTCAAGAATCCAAATACCAATATGAGTGCAGTTTTTTCTGCGTTAGGTGTGGATGAGTAAAGATATGTTCAGTACTTGTTGTTCGCTGATGCCGTTGGTCTTGCTTTAGTGAAATTTTTAACCACATCAAAGGAATTGCTTACTTGGGTTGTTTATTCGCTATGAGGAAAGGATTGAGTTATATGTTGGTCATAGAACTAGATAAAGATAAAAGTTGGGGGCTTCTACTTGGTGGTTAAATTTATGCATGGTCATCAAATCAAGAAATATTATATATACAGAGTGCACATGGCTAAAATGAGGATGCAGTGTTGGATGAGCCGAATTATTAAAAAAGACTGGAGTATGACATAAATACATGTGGAATCAACCCCAAGTTGGTCATGTATAGTAACTACCCAATGACTGCGAGCTGGAAGTGATGAGTATAAACTAAACAAAAATGCAGGACAAAACAAAGTCTTAGAAGAATGATAACTCAACCATGCGACGACATGTACAAGTATGGAAAAAAAAATTCATAAGCAGTTGTTTAACTCCATATTTGTTCATAATTAGTATTTTACCCCCATAGGGAAGTCACATTTACACAGCTATTTTGTTCCACTAGGACGGGGATTGATGAGGGGAGGAGGTACAATCCAGGCACAGATTGTTTAAATAGTTGTTTAGCCAGCCACAGATTTTTGGGCTCATGTTTTGCTAACTGTGGTTGGACATTCCAACTGTAGTTCATATACTTAAACCATGATATTCATGTATGCTGGTTATGGTTTTTTAATGAATGATAATGTTCTGGAGAAAAAGAAAAATTGTCTTCACACAATCATTTCATGTATGTTGTTACTCCATCTCAAAGTGCTTGCTGATGTTTTTTAAAATTTCATCTCACAAGGATAGACTAAGAAGCATCCACTGAAATATTTTGTCATTGTTATGGTGGTTATAGAAGAGGTAGCAAATAGTTAAATATTAAATTAAACCTGTCACTTGTCTCTAGGGAGAACCAGGTTTCCTTCTGGCTCATCAACTGATTGGAAGGGCATTGAGAATTCCAGGGGCTACCGTTCATTGGTACGATAAGCCAGGTTAGATTGTGTAAAATTATTACTAACGCTTACGTTTATGGTATCTTTCCTTCTATTTCCTTTTTATAATATTTTACCTGATTGTAATTATGTTACAGAAATGAGAAAACAACGGAAGATGGGTCATATCACAATTGTTGGTCCTTCAATGGGCATCGTGGAAGCGCACCTAAACTCAATGCTGAGGGCAGAAATCTTGGATTATCAGACTGAAGGTCAGTTTTCACAGGGCATATTGGTAAATGGTATCTCTGTACACGATCTTTTTTACGGGAAGGCATGATTGTAGTGAATCCATCTCCAAGTGAAGTGGTCATGTAGTTACATAGTTCTAATGTTAATATTTTTTTGTGCTGATTTTCTTTTTATGTTATTACTGGTGCTTAAAATTTGTCCGTGGCATTCATTTGCTGCTTGTGTTCTATACATCTAATTATCTATCTGGCTTGCTGGCAGCAGCTAAGAAAGCCAGTTAGATCTTTCTTTTTGTGGCCCTTATTTTTTATTTTTCATTCCTTCTTTTGTTTCCTAGGCTGGGGGTTGGGAGGAGCCAATCAGTTTATTGTGGGAAAAAAAGAGATGAATACAACCAGGGGACAAATCTTATCCACCAAGTGAGGAAATGACTTGAATGAAACTGAACTGGAAAAAGAGGCATTATTGATGTAAATTAAAATTTTCAACCTTCTCGAGACCCACATAGCTCTATTGCTTGCTGCAGGGAAAATTTCACAGATATAAAACCAACACTTCGGTCACACCTAAAATTTGCCAAGGCATCCACAGCTCTACTATCTTCCCTATGCACATGAAAAAATTGCTAACTTCCTGTAGTTATTTTGTGATGAATCTCATTGATAATATATGTGCCAAGGGGGAGATAATTTGCCAATGATGAGTTTCAAGTGAATTTTTAAATAGATTCTATGTTAATGTTGACCATATTTCTTTCAAAAGTCAAAACATAGAGGAATACAATTCAAGAAAGGTGTAAATTCTGCTTCTAGGTTTTTGAGAAATACATACAATTTTGCATAGGTCAGAATGATAAGTTGGCCTGAGGAATTCCTTATGATGCCTCCGCTGGTGGAGATACCTGGATTTCCTGCCAACATTCATCAATATTCGGCTTCAAAACCCCACAGCCCACAGGAAGATGGGTTCAATGGTCGAGTAATTATTTTTTAAAAACTGATAATCAGGCATTTGACTTTGCTAATTGTTAGAAATGTTGCATTTTAAAGGAGCCTGTACCCTTCAATATGTGTATCGTATCCCTGTCAGGCACAATATGACATGGAGATGGGTTGGCGTTGTGTCAAACAAACTTCCAGGCAGTCTATAGGAGTATCTGATAAAGAAAAGAGGAATACGTTTGTGCTTGGAATTTCCCTTGGTCTCTTTTGCATGAGGTGCTCATGTAGACACCTCATTTTGAGTTATGCGGTGTCTACATGAGTTATGTGTATTAAGTCTGCCTAACATATTTGAAGGTCGTTAGAGGACTTTCTTATTAGAAATTTACATATTGATAATTTGTTGAGGCTGAGTGCCACTGATGCCTGCATGTTACACTTCTAATCTTTCTTCTTCTTTTTTTTTTTTGGTTACATTTTACTAACCCATTTTTTAAAATACTAATTTTGCCACATTGCTCTTTGGCTTGATATAGTCACACCACGTGTCGGGATCATTATGGGTTCTGATTCAGATCTTCCAGTTATGAAGGCTGCTGCAACAATTTTGAATAATTTTGGTGTCCTTAATGAGGTTACATTTCCATACACTAGCATCGGATTGGAATTTCATTTGTCAGCCATTATACATGTTACCTACATCCACCAGGTTACCAAGCCTTAATGAACTAAATTATGCAGGTGAGAATAGTTTCAGCGCATAGGACCCCTGAAATGATGTTTTCTTATGCTTTATCTGCACGGGAGCGGGGGATCCAGATCATCATTGCTGGCGCAGGTGGTGCAGCCCACTTGCCAGGTTAGTAATGGATAAGGCATAATCAATATACTACTATATCGTGTTGTAATTCATCAGATTTTGGATGATGAATAAGCTCTTCTGCATGATTAGGCATGGTAGCTGCATTAACCCCCTTGCCTGTTATTGGTGTCCCTGTACGTGCTTCTGCATTGGATGGACTGGACTCCCTCTTATCAATTGTGCAGGTATAGTTTCCTTGTTCAAAATTTTAATAGGGATTGTGCAATATTGGCAAATATACTTTGAACTTGTTTTTCTTAAATTTGATGTTGAAGAGTATTACCTGAAATGGAAAGGCAGAATTCAAACCCTTTGTTTCATTCTTTTACGGGAATTATCATTTATTGTCTGGAATTTCCTGAAATAGATATAATATTTATAGGGGCAGTACCGGGTAATGCCCTCTGTTCTGTACTTCCATTGCTACAAAATTTCCCAGTTGTTTTGGATCCAAAATTAAAAAAACTTTGCCAATTCTATAATGTGTGGATGGAGAGACGAGAATAATGATTCATTATGCTTTACGTCTCTGGAATATGACTTCCATGATGCCAATCTATGAAATTCAGCCTGTATCATTTATATTCTGAAGTTTGTTTCAATTTCGCCTTATTCATGTTTAAACGTTTCATTTCATTGGTTGTGAGGTTGTTTAATGTGTTGTCCCCCCCTCCTCCATATTTATATCTATGAAATCGAATCAGCCTCGTGTACCATCCGAAGCTTGTTTTGTGTGGTCTAAAAACCGTATTTGTTTATTTTATTTCATTTGTGCTAAAATATATATTTATATTTCATTTCATTGGTCATAACGGTTCTTACTTTATTGCCAAAAGCCTTCAGCTGGTATTTCTTTGCAATAATGCAGATGCCTAGGGGTGTCCCCGTTGCAACTGTTGCCATAAACAATGCCACAAATGCAGGTTTGTTGGCAGTAAGAATGTTGGGAGTTGGTGATGCTGACCTACAAGCAAGGTTGGTCCCTCTCTCTTTATCTCTCTATTCAAATTTTCCGATACATCTTTATTTGACTGCTTTATATTTGTTTTTTTTGCAGAATGACCCAGTACCAAGAAGATACAAGAGATGATGTTTTGGTGAAGGCAGAGAAGCTAGAAAAGGGTGGTTGGGAAGCTTACTTGAATTCTTGAGTTTCATCAAACTTTTCATTCATATTTTTTTTTTTTTGGGGGGGAGTAATTTTTGGAAGAGTATTACAGAATACTGAAAAATCGTTATCAATAGCAGATGTACCATACAGTGTACACAGAATTGTAAGGAAAGAAGGCCCTATTGTATGTAAACTGGTTTTTTTTTTTTTTTGTAATGGATGTATGATTGTCATATTCCATGAATTTTGGAGGGATTAATGAACGTTTAATTATAAAGATATTAGGGGACATAACTGTCCCTGTGAATGGTTCAAGTAAAATATGGCATGGTGTGTGAGTCGTGTGACTGATGGTTATATATACCATATATATATATATATATTGTTCGATAGTGATTGATAAATCACATGAGGCAACCTACAGGGGTGGCGCAGTAGATAAGGGTTTCAATTCCGATAGTCCATAAAGGCACACTTGGTGGGTGTTGTAGGAAATTGTGGACATTGATTAGGGAAGGTACTCTCGAGTCATTTCATTATAGCCACACAATCGCTATAGCACACCATCGCTATAGCGAACCAAGTGAAAGATGTTGCGGAGAGTACCAACCAGGATTGTGGGCTGTAGCAAAGACAACCATCTCAGAGAGTACCTTCCCCTAGTCAATCATCAGTCAACCCTGATTTTCTTAGGCAGAGCTAGCATGGGCCCGGGTATATATAATTAGTCAAAAATAGTATTAAATTCTCCCCCAATTTTTTTTTTTCTAAAATTTTCTTTATTTCTTACTCTTATTCTTCTACAAATTTCTTTTTTATTCTCTTCAAAAAAAAAAAAAAAAAAAAAAAAAAATTATATTTCATTTTTTTAACCGAAACCTAACTTTTTTTCCCCTTCAAAGTTCTCTCTCTCTCTTCTTCTTTCTTCTTAAAAATTTCATTTATTACACTAATATATGATTTATACATCGTATTCATTTTTATTTACTTATTCTTTAAATTTATTAGAATTTTGTACACTTGGACATGTTTGGTAATCTTTTTCTGTTTGGTATTTTCGTTGTCTATTACTGAAAATGATAAACAAGTCATATGCCCCTTAACCAAATTCTTGGTTCCGCATCTGGTGGGAGTCATCTTGGAAGGCCAGCGTCCCTTTAGACATTTTTCATGAATCCGCGTCTCCCCGTCACTCGTGAGGTTGCCTTTTCTTAGACTTCGTCTATTCTCGACAACACCTTTACAACAAATCTGAAAAAGTTCAAGGAAGTTTTATGCATTTTGTCCATAATAAAGCTTATAAAGCATATGATTGTTAACAGAGTTCAAACCTTATTTTTATCCTTACAATTATAATTGTAATCGATTGGTGAAACACATTAGAATTTACATAAATACTTAAATGTTACACAACTTGTCTTAGAAATTCAAGCTTTTAAAATAAGTGGTGGTTAACATGGACCAATTGTGTATTGTAATTTTACATTTCCATCTCATACTAGTTCCCTAATTCCATTTCAACCCTGCAATAATTGTGTTACTTTGATAATATTCAATCCTATTTTGACAGGGACAATATAGATGTCCTTGTGTGACAAAGAAAATAGATTATTAACAAGTGCACTTTAATAAAGAAGATGAGTATTTTAAATCCTACTGAGGAGAAGAAGGTATTTGGTGTGTTCCGTGCACCGTACACTGGGTACATCAGAATTATCCATGCACAATATACGCGACGCGTGCATAATACGCACGAAACGAATAGCTCTCATAAACCGAATACATTCTCCGTTAAGGCCCACCTAAACTTAACATTTCACTTTTATTGTCCATTTTAAATGACCCTGTTGAAGTCACGTGACAGGTGCAAAGCAAACTCAAAGACCAAGTACACACATAAATACACTTCACAAGGAAGAAGCAAAAATTCCATGGCTAGAGCTGGTGTAGATGAAGATGATGGAAAGTGATGGTGACTGACTTTTACAGAACAAAAACTAGGGCATGTGAAGTTTGTCATAAGCCACAGCATTTTTTGGCACCCATTTCAATGAGGTCCAACCCTAGATTTGGACCCACACTCATCAAAATAACTAATAATAACTATAATAATAACATGATTTATTATTATTGTAATAACTTATGTACAAATTTATGTGTGTTTTTTTTTTCGTTCACAAATAACTCTCTATGTGTCTCTAAGAGGTTCGAACTTTCTACTTTTTATTTTTTTAAAAAATAAAGAGATGCCGATAGGCCACATAATATTTAAATTTAACGCAATATCCTTTGAATGAATGAAAAAATATATTTTCTCTCCACCTTAATTTAGTTGTTCATCTTTTCTTTTCGGACTGTTTTAAAATAGTTGTCTACTTTTAAAGTTCAAACAACTTTTTTCACATCTTTCATTAAATACCTTTGAAAATTTTAAAAATTCTAAACTTGATTGTATATATATTTTCATACGTGAAAGAGTAATTTGCTAATTTTTAAAAGGGATAATACAATAAGTACATATCACCAACAGTACTCTAGCAATATTAAGTCCTTATTTCCCAAAGAAAAATCAGGGGTGTATGAATACCAATTAAGATAAATTAATAATAAATATTATAATTACATATCCCTCAAAAAAAGATTTTATTTCTGAACCGTGACATTTAATATGGAACCAATGGAGTGAGCTTATATTTTGATCCTATAAATCGTGGTCGATTTATATTGAATATGAAATAATAATTCTAACGGTCCCCAACTCTATCATCATCTTTTTGTGTCTCTTTGTATTTGTTTATTATTATTATTTTTTACCTTGTGTCACTTTTTCAAGTACTACATCAATTTGGTTTTTGTGGGCATGAGAGATTCTTGAAAATGTCCCTCTCTATGCCAACCAAATTGGCAAGCAGAGACACCAACATATGTATAAAAAACAATGGAGTGAAAAGGAAAAGACACGAAAGGAATAAAAAGTACAAAAATTCAAAGAGAGAGACACCCCAACCACCTCCTTATGTTAGGAGAGCTGGGAGCACCATCTACTTTTCATGATATGATTAGAATATTTGACCAGCCTGTTTTTACTGTTTCAGATTCCAAGCAGTAAATAATAATATATCTCTATTCTTTCTATGTATCACCAAAAATCGGTCACAGTAAAAAAAAAATTGGTCCAACAAAATTACCTTCCTCTATTGTACGGATCTTTGTATTAACCATAAACAATGGCATCCCTCTACTATCATTTTGTGGCATACAACAAGAAATTACAAAAATTATATGGTCTCAATAAATCAGAAATTTTTTGATTATTTTTTTTTATTACATGACATTTCTTATTTGTCCAGCCACACAATCTCAAACCAACATTTATCTAAGTAAAAAATAAATTGTACTTTACAATTGTCTGGAAATAAGGTGGTAAGATGTTGATATAGTCATTTTCAAGAGATATATGTTATTGAATAAAAATATATCAACACAGATAATAAAGTCATTTTACCTGACCACAGGACATCAATAGTCCAAAGATATAACATACCTCCCCATCTTTAAAGAGGAAGGGAGAGTTCCGATGTGAATAAAATGTGTAAGTAAATTTGTGACTGTTTCTTGTTTATCCCTTTATTTAATAATGATAATTGGATAAAATGTAATTTAATATATATATATATATATATATATATATATATATATATTATGAGTTATCCAATAAAAAAATATAGTTTTTCAATTATGCACTAAGGGTGTAAGAATATTGACAGAGACTTGAAAAGTAAGTCATTAAGATTTCACTTTTGAATCGCACTCCTGCTTTAAATGATATGTAATAATACAAAAATTTTAAGTAGAATTAAACCTTTTATTACTAGAGAATAAAGTGCAATTAAGCTTTTACCACGTGATACACCATTGGATGAACATCATTGCCTTGTGGTGTATTTTTATAATAAATGCTTGGTGAAGTGATGCGAAAAATAGGAAAAAAGAAAACCTTCATAGTTACTTTTTAGGAAACTTTAGGGTTGAGTCCAAAATAATATTCAACGATTGTTAGTTGTCAATGAAACTTGCTCTAACCCTCCATTATTAACCTGCCATCTTTGAAACGTGTCATAGTGAGATTTGTCTTTAGTGTCAATCGCCATAAAAGGCTTGGTTGAAAAAATTATTTTGCTTATGTATGATTTTCACTAGTATTTTTGTCCACACAATTCCACCAATACTCATCCTCACGTCTTAGCCTCATATGCATGGTAATTAGGTTGCAAATGTTCTTGCGAAACTTTTTAGGAGTCATCTAGCAAAGGATACTGTTCTTGATCATATTTCTGATAATATCCTTGTTCTGGCGGCTACGGATTGCTTATTTTAATTCGTGCTATGTTTGTGTTTGCAAGGTTAAATAAAAAATAATAAATACAAAATAATCCTCCAATACAAGTAACACCTCACTAGAAATAATTTTATCACAAATATATAGTCAATTTCAAGCTTGAAACTAACATTAATAAAAATAAAAGATCACTTTTATTTTTATTAATGTTAGTTTCAAGCTTGAAATTGACTATATATTTGTGATAAAATTATTTCTAGTGAGGTGTTACTTGTATTGGACTTTTATTTTTATTAATGTTAGTTTCAAGCTTGAAATTGACTATATATTTGTGATAAAATCACTTTTATTTTTATTAATGTTAGTTTCAAGCTTGAAATTGACTATATATTTGTGATAAAATTATTTCTAGTGAGGTGTTACTTGTATTGGACTTTTATTTTTATTAATGTTAGTTTCAAGCTTGAAATTGACTATATATTTGTGATAAAATTATTTCTAGTTTATCAATTTAACAATTCTTAATATATGAGTCTTGTCGACAAACATATGTTCACGAACTTGTTTACAAATTCAACGAGCAAAGTCAAAAGGTTTTCATGCTTGACTTATTTATCAAATGAGCTCAAAGAGTAAGTAGAGAGCATCTCCAATCGATATGTCAAATCTTATGTGGCATTTGCAACAGCTATTTTTGACATCAAAAACTCCTCCAACCAATACCTCAAATGCCTACTTGACCTTTGGCATACCATAAGCTATGTCAAATTTAGCATATCAAAAAGTAGTATGCCAAATAAAATTTTCCTATTATTTTGTTTATGAATCCCACAAACAATTCAAATTTAGTATATTGAGCATCTCCATAGGAAATTTCAAATATTAATAAATTTGACATTTCGATTGGAGTATGTCATATGTCAATTTACCACATTTTATTTGAGGTATGAAATCATGATTCTTTTCTATTATACACTATATATTTTCACAAATTTAAATTTTTTTAAGTCATTTTTAATTACTTCATCCCGATTTGTTAAAAAATAACTCGATTAATTTGCCTATTTTACAATATTTTTTCTCTTGAATGTTCATCTCCATGCTCAACTAAGAAAGAATAATAAAGAAAAACTATTTCCACTTACTCTACACGAAACAAATTATATATATTACCAATAGGCTGGCCTAGCGGTACCAAGCCTCTACTTCTCAAAGAGAGGTAAGAGGTTCAAATCTCAGTGGAGGCATGTGTGTGTGAGTACCAACTAAGGAAAAAAAAAAAAATTTATATATATTGAAAGATTGAATCAGGAAGTATCCAATAATGCATTGTTTTGGGATATTAAAAAATTACAACTTGACGTGTCCATGGATTGGATTTTTATTTGAATGGGTTTAACTCAAATATGAAAAGAAGATTTAATCCCATAATTCATTAACTGTCTAAATCCGAAAATTTGAGTTAAACAAATTATATTTGGATTATGGTCAATGAGATCCGACATAATATATCTTATAATATGTTAAACATACATACGTAATTTAGTGTTACGATATATAATAGTGTAAAAAGCAAATAAAAACCCTACGCCTTGGCATTTAATATACCCCCAACATTTTAAAATTGTGCAAATAAGGGCATTCAGTACTTTGACGTTAATGAAAGATTAATGAAATGTCTAAAATACCCATACCAGCCTGTGGAGGGAAAAAAAACTCCCTCCAATAAAAAGCGCACACGTCATCACTACACATATCTGCATTCCAAGGACATATAAGGCCCATCATGCTCAAGCCCAAATTGAGGGTATTTACAGCCCAAGACCATCGTTATTTGTCCTCCAACCTCCATCAAGGCCGAATCAAGAGGTCATCAACCCAACTTGTTAATATTTAACATCCGGTCCGTTACTCAAGCCCAGCCGGATCAAAATATGTTCAGCCCAGTTATTCAATAATGCACAAGTCCTACCGGTTGAAGGATTTACTGTAGAAGGAAAATTCTGAGATAGGAAGTTCTGTACAAGGCAAGTAATACGTATAGAAAGTTATACAAGGGAAAAGCTCTATTTGTAAAGAAACTCTGTATAGGAAGAATTGGAGGACAAGCAATGCGAGTCCTACCTTAATTCGACCACCCTTTTATGTATAAATAGGGGCTCAGACCTCCAATAAAAGGATCAAGCAATTCTACACTTCTCTATACACTGTTCTTATTTATTCTTATTGTTTTTTGAGTGTGTTGTTTTATTTTTCTCAATCATTATTGGTTGAGCGAAATTTTGCACCTACACAGCCATAAAACTAAAAAAAATGTAAAGCGCCAAAAATATATATATATATATATATATATATATATATATATATATATATATATGCAAAATGTGTGACTACCCTTCCGAAGTTAATTGAATTAATCCCTTATATTTATCAAATTATACAAATAAGTATATTCCATAAAAATTTGAAAGAGAAAATTGAGCGAGAGAAATGGAGATGTTGAAATAATAGGATATTTCAAGACACTCAAAGATGGCTGTTATTATGTGTTAAAATATGAAAATATATAAAAGGGCAAAGCGAGAAAAAACATCCTTAATGTTATATTTTTGGGCAAATAACACCCCTATCATTTATTTTGGGTATATAACTCCGTTAAATTTGAAAAAATGAGCAAAGAAGGACTTATGTAGTGTATGTAAGTACGTTAAGTTTGAAAAATGAGCAAAAAAAAGGATTTGAAGCACTGTTAAGATATAAAATTTCGAAAACACCTTTATCTCTTCCTATAATGCCCTTATAAGGCCAAAGTGAGAAAAACACCCATAATGTTTACATTTTGGATAAATAACACTCATAATGTTTACATTTTGGGCGAATAATACCTCTATCCTTTATTTTGAGTATATAAGTCCGTTAAGTTTGAAAAAATGTAGCAAAAAAGGGCTTGATGTCATTCTTTTGTTAAAAATTTAACATTTTTAAGATATAAAATTTTAAAAATACTCTTTCGATAATGTCCTCACACACACACACACACACTTGTCACATTTTAGATTTTTTACTTGTTTTTTATTCAGTTGTAGAGGAATACTTTAGTCTTTCCAGCATTCAGGTCCTTATTTGCACCAAAATTGAATGTTAAGGAAATTTAGAATGCATATGGGGTTATATACTCTATACATATATCATATGGGTGTTTTTTGCCCGCAACCTTATATTATATATATAAAAAGAGAGACAATTTAGTTATTTCACATTTCATTAGATTTTTTTTACTTATTTTTTTATTTAGTTATAGAAGGACATGCACTTTAGTCTTTTAACCATTTAGTTCTTTGTTTACTCCAAAATTGAAAGTTATAGACTTTTTAGAATGTATAAGGGGTTTTTCGCTACGCATACTATAAAGGTATTTTTCGCTCGCTACCCTATATAGAAGTTTGTGAATTAAGGGCATTGTGGGCATTTAAAAAAGGGTTCTTAGAGTTTTCAGATAACTTTTTTGTCAAATTTGAGAGTTAATAAATATTTTTTAATGATCGTTAGGCGGAGGGTCATTTTGCACATATTTTCAAATGTTAGGAGGTTATTGTGAAATATATATTTTGGGGAGCATGTGAAAAATATATATATTGAATATTAGTTAATTTCGTTGTCAAAACAAGTCCGATCGAGTTGTAATTTTCTGGTTCAAAATTTCAAGGTTGAAGATCGAATGCAGATTTGAAGAATTTCAAGTGTTCATGATATACTACACTCTAAGATGATGAGAACAATGCTATAAAAAGTTTTGAGAGGTAGTGAGAACATTTAGGAAGGGTTTTGGATGTTTTAGAAGAAGATTTTACATTCTATCATCTTGAACTGGTTCAAGATTTATCGAATAGGTTCAAGAAGTCCTAGTACTATTCCAATTTAAGTTTCCTTCTTCTTAATGTTTCCTTTTTTATCCCAATTTTCTTCCAAGTCCTATGCACGAAATTTATCATATTTTCTGAGGGATTAGGACTTTCTAAACTCTATATAAACCTTGTTATATACATTGGTTTATTGATGGCTTTAAAAGCATCAATTCTATATTTTGAGAAAGCCTTTAGAGAGATATTTTATAGACGGCTTTTGCATACAAAATTCAGATTTATTAGAGAGCTATCTTTGAGCTAGAGATATTTTTATTCATTCAGAAAATCAATCTGATTTTTCTGATTTTATTTTTGAGAGCACACACATAAACACAAGAGTGATTTAGGAGTGTTATTCTCTATCTCATAGGAATTGAAGCATAATTGAAGATTCAGAAATTCCTGAAAAGTAGAATTCATTCGTTCTTCGTCAAATTCAGATCTAGAAGAAAAGGGGTGAAGCGATCATACTTTGAAGGGGTTAGAGCATTCGTGGAGTGTTGTCTGATCTACCTGCAACTCTTCTACAGAGATCGAGAGTAAGCCTGAGGTCCAGAGCTGTTGGACAGGGGAGTCGCAAAGTCAAGGATTGTCAGCGATTGGTTTTTGGTAGAACGATAGGGTGTGAGACTGAGTCAAAGTTCGATATACTTTGTTTCAAACATAATGGATTGTTTATCTCAGGACTGTATAGTCTAACGAGGTTTTTTGTTATAATTGGTCTATTCTACCAATTGGGGTTTCCTCGCTAAAATCCTGGTGTCATCTCTCAAACTCTATTTACTTTACTTGCACTTTATTTTTGCTTTGTGGTTTGATTATAGTTTTATTTCGGTAAAATTAAAATAAGTAAAAATTGGATAAAAGAGCAAGTTGAATCTATTTACCATCTCTCTAGATTATCAATCCATATTATATTCCACAATCACTCTGCTGCGCACACTCAACAAGTGGTATCAGAGCCATCCTCTATACATTGAGTTGTTACTTGTGGAATTTTTTTTTTTTTTTTTTAAAAAAAATCTCTATTTTTGTTTTCAAAATTTGATATGGATAATGTTCTTAAGGAAAGTGGATCTATTCAACGTACTCTTTGTTTGATAGTGATAACTATGTGTTGACCTTAAGGATTTCCTCCAATGACAATCTAGTTGTTTTGATGATAACAAACTATTAATGGTGTTTAAGGACTAATGTTCACATTGAGTGTTATAGATGACTTATATTCAATGAAGAACCTCAATGAAGATCATAAGGACCATTCCAAGTATTCCATTATTCAATATCACATCAAGGAAAGAAATGGATACAAAGAAAAGTTGAAGTTGCAAAGAAAGATAGCTTGGACATCAATGATCAAGAAAGCAACTCAAAGAAATGAACAAAGCAAGAATACCTCAAAGCCTAAACGATCATGGACAAAGAATGAAAAAATGGGTAGATAGGATGGTGAGTGTTTAGGATTCAATGTTAAAGTATTTATGAATCCATTTGAAGCTCATCTCTATAGGACCATGCATATCATATCATCATTCATATGCTCCTATATCAATTAGCAATTGACTATACATTTCATTCATATACAATTGACATATAGAGTCTTTACTAAAGAGTGAGTTAGTTCAAGTTTGCATAAGCTTTGAAAGAACTCATCACTTGTGCTAAAAATGCTAAGACCATGCACATCAATCATAAAATTCACATTGGTCAACGATTAAGGCATGAGAAGCCTTTATTACCATGAGTTGGTAACGGACATTAGGATCCCATAATGCGCGTCATGAAAAATTGTGTTTTTGGCTAAATGTGAAAAATGGATTTTTGAAATAATGATTATTTCAAAATTATTTTTCCCAGTAATAACTCTTTATACTTCAACTAGCCTAAATTGATTTTATCATAATTTTTGACCAAGTCTACATTGGTCTACATAAGGATTCATTTTTATCAAAACTGTCGAAAATCCAAATTTGTACTAAAACTAAATTTCTACATTTTGATTTAGTTGGATTTCAATTTTTTTAGTATTTTTTATTGAATCCAAATGGGGGGTAGATCATTATTTACATTGTAAACTTAAAGTAAATGGACATATAAATACTGTAATGACATTTACTTAAATGTTTTCAATGGAAATAAGCTGTGTGCAGATGTCCTATACTGAAAGTCCTATGCATAAGTTGTCATCTGTCAAAACTGTCAAAATACCAGGTTTTACGTCGACCGGTTCTAACTTCACGTCGACCGGTATCTAGGCAGTACTGAAATTTCAGGAACATAACATATACGTCGACTAGTTTGATACACACGTCGACCGGTATCTAGGCAGTAGCAAAATTCAAGAAAAGGCACTTTTACGTCGACTGGATTAAGCATACATCAACCGGTTCATAAAAGGATACGTCGACCGGTTTGCAGCATACATCAACTGGTTTATGCCACATGTCGACCGGTTTGGTCACAGCTCTGCAAATTCAAAATTCAAATGGCTAGAATTTCATTAAATGCTTCCAACTACCTGCAACAGCTATATTGAGCTCGAATTTTCTACAAATACAGTGGGTTGGTCTGGAGATTAATGACACTACTTGAGAGAGCATTCAAGAACATCATTCAAGTGCATCCAAGAGAGCTTTTGGCTCTACCATTATACAGAGCTTTTGTTCTGCTTTTACTTACTTATAGAGCCTATGTTTAGACATCAATCTTCATCTCATATACAAGCTTCCATAGCTGAACCAGAGTGAACTTCAGAGAGCATTTCGTGAGCCTTTGCTGAACTTTTGTTCTATCTCTCATACATTTCATACTTAGAGTTTGAGCTTCACTTGATTTCATATATACTCTATTGTAAGGTTTGATTGTATCAGTTCTTGAGAGGATTTCTCGTACTACAAATTCTATCTACAAATCTGTTGTAAGCCTAAGAGGAAGAGTTTCTCTTAGCAAAGAAATTGTAAGGGCTGGTGTGGCCTATGTAAGACTAAGAGAAGTGGTCTCTTAGCAAGGATATTCTAAGGGTTGGTGTGACCCAAATGAAGACTAAGAGAGGTTTTCTCTTAGTAGGGAGTTACTTCTAATCAAGGTTTGCTTTCTACCTGTAAGGAGAAGTTATATTGGATTGGGAAGTCTCAAGAGGGATCTTGAGTCAAGGAATAGGAGTTTCCGAACCTTGCAAAAATCGCCATGTTATAGTTTGCAATTTCTCTTCCCTTATCTCTTTTACAATTGTGCTATAAATTGTTTACTTTCATATCTTGATTTCATATGTTGATTATTGCACAATAGGTTATATTGTTGATTAGAAATTGTATTTCTATAATTTGCGAAAATTGGCCATTTACTCTATTCACCTCCCCTCTAGAGTCAATTCTTGGGTAACACTATGCTTTTTGAAAACCTAACATGACAGCTTTTCTTATGACTCAAGGTAAATATGTTTGGACTGCAATTGAAAAAGGTTATAACAAACCTACAATCACAAAGGATGGAGTTACCATTGAAAAGGAAGAGTTTAAGTGGACTCAAGCTTAGAATAATGCTCTAAAAGGAAACACCAAAGCTTTGTTTTCGTTATTTAAATCGGTTGTCCAATCTGAGTTAGCTCGTATTGCTCATTGTAAAATTGCAAGGAAGGCATATGATATACTTCAACTTACCCATAAGGGTACAGATGAAGTCAAATCTTCAAAGATTGAAATGCTTGTGTTTCAATTTGAAAATCTTAAGATGGAAGAAGTTGAAACATTTTTTGAGTTTTACATGAAACTTAACCATATTGTGTCTGGCCTTCGAAAACTAGGAAAGAAAGTAACAGATAAGAAAATTAACAAGAAAATTCTTAGGTCTTTGCCTGAAAGGTTAAGAATCAAAGTTGAAACACTGCAAGCAACTCAAAACATCACTACCATGTAAGTTGATGAGGTTGTAGGTCATATTAAGAACTATGAGATGAAGTACTATGGAGATTCCCTAAAACCTAAAAACTTAGCCCTAAAAGCTTCAAAGTTTGATTCTTCCAAGTCTGAGGTTAGGTATGATAGCGAGTCTGATGAAGAAATTGCTCTCATCACTTGAAAGTTCAGAAATTTGATCAAGTCTGAAAAAATAAATGCATTTAAGAAAGGGGGAGAGTCAAGGTTTAGGAGCAGAGAGTTTTCATTTAGGGGAAGTGAGAGACAAGATAAAAGGAGAGAAGATGAGTCTAAAGGAACTGAGATTAAATGTTGGACATTTGGTGGTATAGGTCATACATCAATTGTTTGTCCAAGTCCTAAAATTGTTGCTAGGAAAGAGTCTAAAGATAGAAAAATGGATAAAACAATGAATGTTTCAGTTTCTAAAGAGAAAAATGCTTATTTTTCTGATGATTCTTCTAATGATGATGATAATTCTCTTGCTTTTGTGAATAATGATGTTTCTAAAAGATTGTCTTTGTCTGACACAGATGACTCGGATTTTGAGGACATAGCAAAATCTAATGATGAAGATTGTTACAAGGAAGCAACAAAGGAGAATTATGATAAAACCTTTAATGAATTGTATGTTACATATGTTCAAACGAAGAAATGCTTCAATAATCAATGTAGATAATTGAAAGAAGTTGAGAAGCAAAAAGATGCTCTGAAAAAGGAAAGTGAACAGAAAAAGAAGGAGATTGAAGATCTTCATGGAAATGTAAGATTCCTAGAAGGTGAAGTAAGTCAAGTTAATTTTGCAAAAGAATCTCTTATTTTCGAATTGGAATTTCTTGAAATTGAATTGAAAAAGTCACAAGAGAAATTGATTGGATTTATATTTGGGAAATTAAACTTGATGAGATGATTAATGTTGGTAAGAATGTGAATGACAAAATTGGCTTAGGTTTTAATGAAGCTTCATACAGTAAAGAGGGTAAAACTGTTTTTATTATTAATATCTTTTATTAAAAAATAAAAGAAAAGACTACACCCTTAGAATATTCATTTAATAAAAAAATATAATATAAATTAATTCATAAAATATTTGCTGGTTTATTGAACCGAAATGGATGGAATAATAATAGCCCTTACTGGTTCGGATCAGATCAGGTGGTCCACAACCAAAATCACGTGCATGACACGTTACGGCAGCTATGCAATGAAGTCATCAAAGCAAGTGAACAGTCTAAGACCGAGGTCCAAAAACATTCTAGGTTTCTCAAACTCTTTATGATTATTCATCACGTGACCCGCTGCTGTTAGAGAGAGAAAGTAGAGAGAGAGAGAGAGACACCCAAAGCAGCTCACAAGCATCAATGATCTCTTTGAGATTCATTTTGTCGCTGATATATAAAGTGTATGCATGCATATATAGCCTATCATAGGATGTCATTTGTACAACTTTGAAGTCACCTTTTGGATTAAAATTGGAAGGAAAATGAATGTAAAAGAGTACGAGAAATCATTTACTAAATTATTAAAAGTGTTCCATTTCTTGTTGTACTGTTATTTTTTTATTTATTTTTTTTGCAACTTATACTTGTGTTTGGATTGAAGGAACCGAAGAAAAATGAATGAAAAATTGAAGAATAATCTTATCTCATAAAGAAAACTTACCAATTAATAGGAGGAAAAAAAAAAAAAAAAAAAAAAAAAAGGTAGCAAAGAGAATCTCACATGGTCCGTTTGGCATGCGTTAATGTTTTGGAAAAAAATTAGAAGTATGTTTGGGAATGATATTTTTGTTAGGGCCCGTGTTGCACTAATGTTATTGTTTTGGGTTATGAACGGTTGTCAAAATAACAAAAAAACAATTTTATGGTGTTTTAGTTTTGGGTCATTATTCACGAAGTGTTTTAATACTGTGTAAAATAAACTAAGGTCGGAACAAATATACTTTTGTTGTCAAAATAGACACTATAATAATCCAAAAATAATAAAACAGAAACAAAAAGAAGAAGTTTACAAGACTTCTCGATTTGCCCTCTTTTTCAAAAGAAACAGTTTTCTATAATGTGGGACAAGCTTCTCAAAAACTGTTTTCCGATGCACAGTCGCCTGCCAGATCTGGATGCAAAGCTTTTTAAGCTCATCCGTCATCGCTGATTGTTCCACCAAATGCTATCGAACATTGGTTACCCCAATTCTTTCACAAACTTCCAAATCCACGAAAAAACTTTCGTTGGAAGCAGTGGAAAGCTGGCTGAACAATCAGCGATGACGGATGAGCTTAAAAAGCTTGCTAACATTATACCATTTTAAGCGTCGCCCATCTAAGTATGTCAAACGGGGCTATATGTGTTTCAGTATACTTTAGAAAGAAAATGACAAAAGTGTTCATAATTATCCATTTTATTTTATCATAAAATTTACCTTCTTATTTTTATTGTTGCCGCTTAAAAATGGCTATCTTATTAAATGATACATTAGTTATAACAAGTCTAAGTTTAAGAGATGTACATAGACTTACATTGTACGAATATATTATTTTTGATTTTACAGCGACGTCTTAACGTTATAATGGAGTAAGCTTACCGTTATTCTAACCACTTACAAAAGTATAAAGACTCGTTACGATCATTCTCAATAATTCAAAAAACATAAAAACTATTTAAAAATAATTATAAAATAATATTTTTAAAAAAAATTTTAAAAAATAATTCATAGGGAGATTTTCAGTTCTTAGAAAATAAAAGGTTATTTTTAAAAATTTTGAACCAGCCCAAAATAATTCTTCTATTTTATTTTTTATTTACCTTTTAATCCAATCACTGTCTGGTAAGTAATTCTTGGTACCATCTTGGTCTATTTCATCCTTTATCCAAAAAGACACATAAAATTAATTGCACAGAGGACTCTGTTGCACCTGCACTGCTTTCTCAGCTCTGTTGGAGTGAGAAAGACAGTACTCAGAGAAAGTGAAAGTGAAACATAGAGCTAGAGAGAGAAAGAGAGAGAGAGAGAGAAAGAGAGTGGATTTTATAAAGGTAAGGAATGCAGTCGCACCTGATGCAGATGCAGCCCATGATGGCAGCTTACCACCCCAACAACATTACCACTGATCACATTCAACAGGTCCTCTTCCTTTCTATCCTTCTCTGTCTCTGCCTTTCTTTGCTTCTCTCTCTCACACACAAACACACACACACACGCTCTGGCTACTGCTCTCTGTGGTTTGTCCCTGTACTTGTTACCTTATTTTTTTGTTGAATCAACATATGTATTGATCCCTTTTTAATGGGTATTTGTTGGTTATCTCTGCTCCTTCACAATCTGCTTTCTGATTGTTTCATCCCTGTTTAATGGGTGTTTAATGATTATTTTATTTATTTATACGGGTGTGGATGTTGATGGGTGTTCGTATATGTTATTTTGATATGTGCTAACAGTCTTCACATGGGTTTTAGCTTTTTTCTATGATGTTCTGTTCGAGACCCCCTGGTTCATGTATTACTGTTTTTTTTCATTATAAAAGTACTGTACTTTTTTTTTTTCATTAAAAAAAGAAAAATGGCAATGTTGCTTGTGGAGGTAGACATTGGTGGCCTTTGATATATATATATATATACGTGTGTGTGTGTGTGTTTGTGTTTCTTTTTTCTGGTTGATTTTATTAAATGAGTAATATATTGTTTTTCTTTTCATCTTGGTTTTCATTTGGGTATATTTTTTGTTTATTAGTTCATCCTTCTGTCTCTTCCAAATTATTTCTTATTGGTTTTCATTTGGGTATATTTTAGTTTTCATTTGGGTATACTTCCAGTTATGTTGTTTTGATGTTTCCTCTTCATTCTCAAATAGTCAAATGGGGTTTTTCTGGGGTTTATCTTTAATTTACTTTTTAATTGGTTCCTCCTTACTGGTCTTTTAAAATGGTTCTCTCCTAAATCAAAAGGGTTTTGCTAGTTTTGTTTCAGGAGAACAAATTGGTAGCCTTTTTGAGGTTTTTGGTGTCTTTCTCCCCTATTGTTTACAATATTGAGTTTTGGGTGAACTTTTATTTTCCAATTTTTATTATATATATATATATATATATATATATATATATATATATATATATTTGAGACTTGAAATTGCTGTATTACGTTATCATAACTCTGTAGTCTTGTGCCTATCCTCTTCCTCTAAGTTTATTATTAAATTGGTTGCTGTTTAGAATGATGTTTGTTTGCTAATGTTTCCATGTATCTCGTATAGTGGCCCCTTGCTCTTTCTTTTCCCCTTCTTTTCAGTAGATAAAAGATAAAAAGTGGATTTTAAAATTTTTTTGATGGGTAAATCACAGTCACCCATTTGTCCTATTGGACCTCAACCTTTTATCAAGGAGGAGGAGGAGGATATACCGTCTGAGATTAGCCCTTGGATTGTATGTCCATGTTTTCATCATCATCTTTCTCTTCTATGTAAAAAAATACCATGTAAGAATGGTAAAAGAGAACCACTCTTTGATGGTATTCATGTCTGCATCAGTTTGCTTCATTTTTTTTGTAAGGTTAAGCAATCTCACACACACCCGTGCCTCCACTAACTCCCGACCTTCCCTTTGGGGAGAAGGGCTTGTACCAGCTAGGCTATTGTCCATTTTTATTTTTTATTTTTCCGAATGGTTCAAAGCAAACACACACACCCTCACTAATTTTACCTACCACGGCATAAACACTCGACTCGACCTCTTATTTGGAGATTGAGAGGTCATACCATCTGGGCTAATGCTCATGGTTGAGCTTTAGATAGTTGAAACTGCAACTACTAAGTCTCTTTGTTGGATCCCACCCACTTAATCCACCAAAGGAGGTTTAAAGAAAAATTCTTGACAGAAAAAGTAACTTGTTTTTATGGGCTGTTCTGGATTGTCTAAATTTGATATTCTTCATTCCAAACTGACCTCAAGTTGGTTCCGAGTTTGCTGCTTGGCTAGTCTATAATATAGTATGAACTTGACCGGCTCACTTTGTGGATTACTGATCTCTTAGACCTTTTAGTTTTTTTGTGTGACTACTGTCATTGTAGATGTAAATCTGGCTGAAGGATCTGATACACGGTTTTTTTTATTGTCATCATATATTTTAGTTACCTCACTTTTTATAAGATAACATGAGTTTTTGTTGGTATAACTATACTTTCTTAGTATGTCATATTAATTTTGGTCATTTGGATAGCTCTCCGTCTTATTCTTAAAATAAAACTATGTTGTTTTGATCCTACTCTATTGTTCAAGTTCCATAAGCAATTTAGAGTGCTCAAGGCTCCCTCTTCTATGTAGGCCTAGTCTTAGATACGAGATGAGTTATTCACAAACGGAGACTAATTTTCTAATTTTTATCTTAGACTTGTAGAATCATATGCAAGATGCTTCATTTTGATTAAGTGGTTGGGTGTCCATATCTCATATTGTAGGCTCAATTTTAGCAATATTGCAACATCTTATTCATCATCAATTTACTTAGGAAAATGATTGTTTAGACCTAAAGACTCTTTGATGCTATCAATATATTGTCTGTGTTGATTAAGTTTTTTGTAGTACCACCCACAACTTCTATTATGATCTGAAATAAGGTTACAAGTGCATTGACATTCGTCGAAAAGTAAAATAGTATCTTCGTGTAACCTAGTGTCTAATACAGATAGCTCACTCGTTTTGAAGTAATAATATAATAGAATTGAATTACTAGATATGCGTTATAGGTGCATGTCCAATCAAAAGAGTGGACACATGTCCCAGACACAGCTACTTCACCCCTACTT
This sequence comes from Cornus florida, assembly GCF_030987335.1. Classification (NCBI taxonomy): domain Eukaryota; kingdom Viridiplantae; phylum Streptophyta; class Magnoliopsida; order Cornales; family Cornaceae; genus Cornus; species Cornus florida. Next base: position 33,332,296 of record NW_026775578.1, on the reverse strand, counting down.
TTCAAGAGTCCATATAACATAGTTACCCAAGACAATGTTAATCAAAAGAGGGAGAAGATGGAGAAAATAGTAATCATATAAATAAATCATGATGGGTGAGATGGAGTGCTTATGGCATATAATATGATCTTATTATACTTTTGAAATTCAAAGGTAAATTATATAAAAACAGTTATTGGATCAATTACTTTCTTCTTCTTATTTTATTTTATTGTTGTTCTTCATCATCATCATCCCTTCAACTAATGAATTAATTTGGGGGATGAAAAGTAAATAATATTCTGAATGATATATCATAAGAAGGTAAATAAAACCGAAAAGTGGATGTTAGCCATGCATAAGAGGTGGTGTCCAATAAATCTTCTATATTTTCCAATAATTGGAGTGTTAAGCCTGCTGTTATTTTGCTCAACTGTTCCTGGCTTTAAAATTTACATTTTTCAGTATCTGGATGAGAACAAGTCATTGATTCTGAAGATTGTTGAGAGCCAGAATTCAGGGAAACTAAGCGAGTGTGCAGAGTAAGTACGAATTTTCATTTTCCTTCAATTATGTTTTGTTTTTTTTTTTTGCTCGCTATTTTGTCTCACAAAATTTAGTTTGTTGCTTGCGTACATCTTTAGAATATATCTGAATAGAGTAATGAGGTGAGCTTGGAGGTTTTAACTTTAAGGGGCCATTCATGTAATGGGAGAAAAACTTAACCTACGAAATGACTCCTACCATTCTACAAAAAATGGGCATAACCATAGGATGAAATGTCACTTGTAGTTCTTTACGTACCTTAGACTGTTTCTCAAAGTTTCAATCAATTACCTCTTTAATCAATATTGACTTAGTGTCAATGTACCTCAGTACATGATTGATACTTTTCTCTAGCCAATGATCTCGTTATTGATTGACCATGGCGAATCTGATTCATTGACTACACAAGATATGACTCATATATAGGCTGGTGGAATAGTGGACTTGATCCGTGACAAAGTTATAGGAAATAAATAATGAGAAATGTTTATCGTAACATTACAGTAACGTTGTCGTGATGATCTGATCTCTGATAGTTTTACTGGAAGTTTATAGTGCCATATTGGATGGATATGGCTTCATCAATATCATGACGACGTTATTGTAATCAACAGGCTTTGTGGCTGAATATTGGTTTTAAAATTGTGTTTGAATCCTGGCGTCGTAAAATTCTAAGGTTCTTAAAATCTTCTTGCAATGTATAGCTATGTTTGCTTCACTTTTCCACACTGCAAGAAATACACTTCACTTGTCCACTAGCACTAATTTTGGCCTATTTTTTTGTCCATACATGGATTGAAAAAAATTGTGACTTGGAATTGTTATATTGTCTAGTAATCCTTTCTCGACTATGGCAGGAACCAAGCAAGGCTTCAGCGAAATCTTATGTACCTTGCTGCTATAGCTGACTCTCAACCTCAACCACCTACAATGCATTCTCAGGTACATACCTGTTTTCTAAATGCACTCTTTTATATGCAATTGAAGTCACATGATTAAGGGAGGAATAGCTAGATATGATCACAGTTAACTATTCTCAATAATTTCTATATTTCTTTTTTCTTCTAAAATACATTGTTTTACACCGCTTGATTACCTTCTCAGATGTCATCTCTAAATAAACTTATTATAGTCTGGTCAACTTCCAATTTGTGATTGTTTCAGAACGGACTAACTCTTAAATTCCCTAAGTAGACTTGATAGGGAAGCCTTGAGTCTAAAAACCTCATCAACCCTCCGGACAAGGATCCTTTCCAACCAAATCTCTCTCCTGAACTCCGCAGCTCTCAATCCTGCAGTTTAGATTCAACCATGTCATCATCTTGTTCAACTTTACCACTTGAAAAATCAGTTCTAACTTAAATTTTAACACGGAGTTTAACAAGATGATGACATGGCTGAATCTAGATTACAGGATTGAAGTCTGCGGAGTTCAGGAGAGAGAGTTGGTTGGAGAGGATCCATTTCCACTCAACTCCTTCTAGTGATGCTGCTTAAACTCGCTCTCTACTATAACTCTTTAATTCTAAATGCTATTATGTTTAAATTGAAAACACTCCAAAACAGATGCAAATTTCTTATCCATATTTGTTGATGACCAGTTCCCTCCCAGTAGCATTATGCAGCCTGGAGCAAACTACCTGCAACAACACCAGCAAGCTCAACAGATGACACAACAATCACTTATGGCCGCGCGTTCCTCCATGCTGTACAGCCAACAGCCTTTTTTGGCACTGCAGCAGCAGCAGCAAGCTTTGCACAGCCAGCTTGGCATGAGCTCTGGTGGCAGCAGTGGAATTCACGGGCTGCAAAGCGAGGGCAGTGGGCCACTTGGAGCTGGGGGTTTTCCTGATTTTGGCCGTGGCACGTCAGGGGAAGGCTTGCAGGCTTCTGGAAGGGGTTTGGCAATTGGGAGCAAGCAAGGTATGGGGAGTGCCGGTTCTGCAGAAGGGCGAGGAGGGGGGAGCTCGGGAGGCGGCCATGACGATGATGGAGGTGACACTCTTTACTTGAAAGCTTCAGAAGAAGGTAATTGAGAGGTATGCATAATGGACCTAGTAATCTGTTTAACATCTGAACTTAGGGAAGTTCTAGTCGGGGAAAAGTATTTACATTCAAAGCCAAGGAAACTTTTTATCTGATGCCAAATGTGAGGATTAATTTCCAGAACTGAGGGTTCTTAGTGTTTTCAAGTGGTGAGACTGTGCATCTTGTGGTAGTGGAATCATGTAAATTTCTAGGTTATATTATGTTGTGCTGTTGTTGATCATTTCTTTTAGGTCTTATTTTGGGTGTTCCAAATTGATTTCCATCTTGTTTCTTGTTATTGTGGTAATGCCAAGATCAACATCTGCCTTTTCAAACATATTCAGGATTGGAAATATGCTAGTAATTACCAACAAGCCAGTGGCCTAGCGGTACCAGACTTCTACTTCCCAAAGGGAGGTAAGGAGTTAGAGCATCGATGGAGGTCAGGGACAAAAAAAAAAAAATGCTAGTAATTTTTTTTAGGTATATATTGGACACAGCTTGCTCTATCAATTTGGTGCTTTCTGAATTGCATTGCCAAATTATGATTTATTTATTTATTTATTTTTAACAGACACTACTTTTAAATCACTACATAGCTTTCCAATAGTTGGTACATTTTTTGGAACCTCATAAAAAACTATGGTTATGCCACATCAGATATAGTGCCTCATGGAAGTACATTTCCAAAATGATTTATATTTGATCTTAGAAAGTGTAATTGGAGTGGCATATTCAATATTCTTATGCATATGATTGGGAAATCAATGGAAGTCTTAGACATACAAAACCTTCTTCTGTAATGAGGTCATTTTGGATTATTGGGACTAGTTCAAGTCTCCTGCAACCAAAATGGCTTAAATAATAGTTGATTAATATTTTCATTCGCAGTAATATTTTGCAATGGTTAACTTCTATAATATTCGCGCACAAAAGCAAATGAGATTTACGTGGTTCGACAAATTACCTATATTTATGGGTAAAGAAGAACGACTATTTTTATTCCAATATCAAAATTACACACTCAAAATCTCTCATTACCATTCTCTTTTCTCTCAGACTTGACACTTTTCTTCTCTCTACAATATTCTCTCAACCTCGTCTTTATTTATAGAGTACTCAATTACCAAATCCTTGTTGGACAGGAATTTCACAACTTACCATGATGCAAGTAGAAGGCAACTCCACACAAACATATTATCTTTAATTGATTAAATCTTTATGATGTTTTTTGCTTAATGCAGCTGCCCTATAGTGGTTCCTGTGATTCGGAGTAACTGCGAGGGTGGAGGAATGGAACATTCAAATTACTTTTCACACACACACACACACACAGAAAGTAAATGAATTTCCATATTTATTAAAGTCGATCTTTTGCCTCAAATTTGGTCAGTGGCTCAGGATCACACCTTTACAAGCCCTTAGCTCAAGTCATCAGGTGAAATGATTAAAAACTAAAGAAGAAGAAGAAGAAGAAGAAAAGAAGGTGCTCCAAATGGGACAAAAAAAAAAAAACAGCCCGTTTGTGAGTAATATGTGTGCCTACATACAATCTGATTTTATTTAAATAAAATTTGTATCACAAGAACACTACCAAGGTTAAAGACTGAAAATTTAACACTGGAGGCTCTTCATTTATGCCCTTTCACGAGAAAGGGGAAAAAAAAATGATATTACATTTTGGTAGGGAGCAAAAGCATCTCTTTTGAGGCACATGAATATATGTACAATGGGAATCTCAACAAAAACTTTTTCCGAATTACAGAAAGAATGCCAATGAACAAGCCCATGAGGACATACACAAGTGAAGAGGAATCAATGTAAATCTATTGATCTGTAGAACCTAAAACTAGAGAGAATATTATGCAATAGAGCAATTAGTCAGAGCGCGGCAACAAGAAGCTAAAACCTGAGTTGTCACGAATAAGAGGTGGCGGTTCAATGTCAGAGATGTCTATTTGTTCCATTGACTTTGATATGTCATCAACTGAAAATGGAATGCTGCACCATGATTCATTATGATATGTTAGTAATCAAAACAGGAAAAAATGGTTTGCAAAAATAACAGAGAAGGCAGGTTCTAATGGTTTTAGCCATTGTGAGAACCTACAGTTGTACACAAGCTTGCTTTCATTCCTTTCTATCAATTTGAAGTTTTGAAACCTGTCTTTATCTCGGACTCAGATCCTTTCCAACAAGATCTTATATTCTACTTTTCAGTGCATTCACAACTTCATTACTTCCAGTAAACAATACCTGCAGATTGAGTACGCAGCAATCCTTACTCCAAAGGTGGTCCCCCATTGCCGCTTGAAGTAGTGTGGTGTCTTCGAAAAAGGGTACAAGATCTTCACTTTGAGTTTGCGACACCCATATTCCGAAGGTGTAAGGGTACAAGATCTTCAGTTTGAGTTTGCGACACCCATATTCCGAAGGTGTGATACCTTTGAAGTAATGTTGTTGCCAGGGTCTGACACCTTCGAAATAAGGGTGGTGCAAATTCGAGGTAATGGTGTTACAATGCACTAGAAAGTACAGTACGGACTGGAGAGGACCCTCTTTCTTTTCTCTCTTTATTATTAGGATTTTTATGTTTTCATTCAAAACATTTTTAATGTTTACATGCAGTGTCACAATGAGCCAAACATAACACAATCAACCGTTATCAAAAAAATAGTATCTTAAGCTTTGGGTTTTGGCATTAGCATAGTTCATTACCCCAACTGATTAATGACAAAAAGAGAACCTGATGAGTGGAAATTTAGCCACACAAATATATATATATATATATATATATATATATATATATATACATATATCTCCTCTCTCTCTCTCTCGTGAAAATTAAGTTTGTTTGCTAAATGCCCAAGTTCCCATAAGATGCAAAGCAAAATGTGAAACAAAAGGCAGAAAAGTTGATCAGGTAGAAGCATCTTGATAATTACCTGGAATCATCATCCAACAGAAAGGAGTTGCTAACTGCATTATTTGAATCTTCAGTCATCAAAACCCTCATGCTGGATATAACCTGAATGAAGCATGCCAAATCTTACTGTGGTTAGTTTTACCAGAAATGTATCAAATCTAGTTTGAGTAATGGCATCCACAGAAACTTACATCCGGGGACACACTATGTGTGCCATACTTGTCATCCCAATACATTGTACTGATCCGATACAACTGCTGTATACTAAGCACCTGAGGAAGGAGAGAAAAGGTTAATGGAGACCTAATGAAAAATGTGAAGTAGAAATAGCTGTATCTCTTGTTATTCTGGAGAAAAAAATAAAACATCTCTCACCGGGCACAAGTCATGGCTTATTTCATCCAGTGTTTTCTGTGGTTTCTGATGTATAACCTGAATCAGAAGATGTAATAATTTTATACAATTCGATGACATTTCCTTCTTCCTCAGCATTTAAAACAATGGCGCGAGGAATGCAAAGATAAACAGAAAACAGGAGTCTACCAGAAATCCAATAGCCTGTCTGATATGCTTGAGCTCATCCCAAGCAGAACCAGCATACTGCAACACAATTTTTTTTCTTTTTTCTGTTAATAATATGATAAATCACAAAGTAAAGTGATATTTAAACCAAGGTACCTCATCAGTTGCCTTGTAACACCAATGTTCCAATTCAGCCAGTCCTGCTTTAACATATTCACCATTACTAAATGAACAGCATTCTCGCCTCAATAGAAGGCTGCAATCAGAAGCAGTGTACCCAAGACCATAAGGAAATACGGCCATTCAAAACTATAACAATTGAAAAACATCCAAACATTAGGCATATAGACTATACCTGTTGAATAGTTGAACATTGATGAAAGAAAATATTTGAGTGAAAACTTTACGAACTAAAAATGGGGGCACCTGAAAAAGGAGAAAAGAAAAGTCACAGTAAGTGAATAAATGTTTCACTGGAAATAATCCATGAATGCAAAATACCATAATATAAGAAGAAGTTTCAAGTGAAAGCTCAGTCGATACACTATACAAAGCATTAAGTTGCCAAGTCTGTATTGTTGGAGTTACTAATACTTGAGTTATAAAAATGTAAAGGAGCAAGACTGACAGCTGATCTTTATCATCTAATATAATAGAAAAAGAAGAATTAACATAGATACGAAATGGAAGCAAAAGAAGTTCCACTGACATGATTTGCTTTCAAATTGTTCAAGAAATTTCCAAGGCTCTTAACAATTCCTTGCCAATGAGCAAACAAAGCTTGCTGGGCCGCTGTATTTACAACTGAACGTGACGAACCCTTAACTAAACTTGCTCTGGAAGTTCTTGGAGCCTGTTTGATAGATCCGGAAAAAAGTACATGTTCATATTCCAGAAGGGGGAGAATTAAATAGAATTGTTGACAAAATGAAGCTTTACCTTCATATATATATATATATATCTATATATATATTTCTCACTAATAAGTTAGTAAATGAACAGATTGTGTTAACAACCATCTACTCCAAAAGCTTAACAAGTTGACATACCTGGATGCACAACCCAAGCAATGGAGAAATCTCTTTCTTAAGATTATCACGAATCATTCCATAAATCTTTTCTACATAGGCTGTAAGCTGCTGCTTGAAAAGCAAAGCTGGGTATTTGGCTTCAACTTGCCGCAAAGTTTCTACTCCACCAGTCAAGCCGCCATTTGCAAAGGACATATTAACTCCTTGCGGAGTTCCACGGAAACTCTAAAAGAAATATCCAAAAACATAAAGTAATTAAGCAACTAATATTTTGCTATAAGGCAGAGAATTATTAGGTTCAAATGAAAATTTCTACTTACCTGCGTCATCCTCCCAAAAAGAGAAGCAGATGATCGACGACGTTGAGGAGCCATTCCAGCTGCACCACTTGCTTTTAGAGTACGCTGGAGTAGCAGCAGAAGAGTTGATGCATTGGATAACCAATAGGCCAATATGTCATTATTATCCTGGGTCTTCAATCCGAATGGTGATGTTTCAGTCAAATTATAATTGGCTACTGATGTTATAACGTTAAAGCAAAGCTCAGTTGAGACATGTAGAATTTGATAGTCCAAACCTCAATAGCGTAGCCTATGGTCTGAATGATTCGATCAAATACACTTGTTCGCTCAACTTCGAAAGATCTCCATTGCAGAAGGCACTTGTAAATTATACAGGCAGCAATCGGTCTGTTCCCCGCAAAGCCTAGATGTTGCGCAATACATCGAATGAGCAACTCCTGATTCTCTTGCTGTTTCTCATTGAGTGATTTTTGCGGTTTATCCTCTATTTCAGAAAGATCCCTTTGGCTCAGTGAAGGGCTTTGTAGATCCTGATGAATTTTTTTACAGGTGTTTGAAAAAATGGGTTGTTAGAAAGATACATAATTAAATAAAATAAAGGAGACTTTGCTAGCACAAGCAGTGAGTTCGCAACAGTCAATTTACCAAAGCCATCTTTGTATCCCCGAAAATATGACCACTTTCAGCACCCCTCTGCAAATTAAGAAAACAGGAAAATTCATATATAATTCACAATTATTAAACTTATTTTTCTAATTTGAAACAAGAAATTCATTTCTGAGAGATACCTGCATAATTGATTTAGAACGTCCTGATAGGAACTTATTAGGTGCCATGGACACAGCCTGTTGACGGAGAACCTTATTCTCTGACTCTATATTGGTGAGCTTCTCTTCTAACCTAATTCAGTTTAAATGTTCAATTAACCATGTCTGATAAGACAAAAGCAGTGGTGTTGAGATATAAAGATGTAAATAAAGGCTTCTCAGTTTGAAACCATTGAATTATGCATGTTGAAAGAATAAGAACATTTTGATCATGAAGCAAACATCTAAAACTGATTCTAGATGTGGTCAAAGGAATTATTTGCAATTCAACTTACCGACACTTACAACATTGATCCCTAGCATAAAACTAAAATAAAAACTAGAAAATTTAAAATAATTTAAATGAAAAATAATATTGAGGTAACATAACTTAAACACGAATTATATGTATCCAATGTTATTATTTGTAATCACTAGCAAAGATAACTAAAGCAAGTTTGATTCTACGTCCTATCTCTAAACATAGTGATAGTATACTTATAACGTAAACGACAATGTTGCAATTTCAATTGTAATCACATTCTAACTTGTTTCTCTAATCATGAGGAAAATTTTGGATCTTTCTTTGCTGACAAAAACATACAGATCCACTAAAATTAGAAGTCCATGTTAAAAGGGACTCATTGTTTATAACCAAAAGAGTGAACCAAGATCCTCTGTGGATCAGAGGACAAAGACCTTCATTTCGGGCATTTAATTAATGCCTGCAAGCTGTCAGTATTTGAAAAAATGTAGCACTTTGCAGGTTCATGAGGTAACTTCAGAAAACACGATCCACCAGAGAGACAACAACATTAACTAGCATAAAATGTTAATTAAAATAGGCATGACCTCTCAACTCCAATGTGAAAATTGAACATAGGCAATATCATTTGCATTTGCTACAACCAAATGAAGTTCTTACGCATAAAAAGTCCAATGCATTATCAGATTTCCCACCTAGGTAGTAGATTGAGAATTTTCAACAAGATTCCTTTTGGGCTAAGAATTTCAATGAGAAACAGGAAGTACCAAAGAAAACGGTGAACTACTGTTGTCTTGTAAATAAGGGTCTCTTTAGTAACTAAACGGAGATGGAAGTAAGCGAGTAATAGTACGCCTATGTTATGAGGTTGCATGGAGATAAATCACAAATGAAAGCAGGATCAAATTTTGGAACGATGAGAAAGTTACTTTGTTTTCTGGGAGGCAAGGGGTTGTCAATGATTATACATATATATATTGATAAGTCAAGGGGTTGTCAATGAATCCTATGAACTATGAAGAATTCCATAAGGGGGTTTATTATAAAACTCTTATTCCCAAGAAATTATATTATGAGAAGACAACTGTAATATCAAAGAACTCAGAGACATTTCTAGAGACAATATCATTTTACGGTCAAAATAATATTGTTTAGCTGCACATACAATGTTGTATGAATTTTCCTGATTAGAGTACAAGATATAAGCTTCTTTCACTTCCATAGAAGATCCAATACAATGCAGAATTATTGGATGTTCTCCCATTTATTTAGTACAATAACTTGATACAGCAAATGGCAAGCCAAACTTTTTTTTTTTTTGATAAGTAAAGGGCAAGCCAAACTTTCATAAGTAGAAACTATGGAACATCAGGTTGTTAGCAGTAGATGTTTCTGGCTCATTACTAAAAGATTTGCTAGTGTCTTGCATTAAAAAACTGTTTTGTTTAAGAGATTTCAGCTTTATCAGTTTATATGCAGTTGTCTAAGAATTTCATATTCAGACACTTCACACAACATAAATGATCACTTCAAATAAATTTCTAAAGCCAAACACATGGCCAATTCTTCAATTCATAAATGTTCCTATTCGCCTACAAAAGCATGATTGAGGCTCCCCTTGACCAATGAAGCATAATGATTTATCTACTTGCAATAGCTTTGTGCAAATCCCTATGAAGAAAGAAATCTTGATGGCCAACTGGTACACAATTTATGCAGTTGAATAAAAACAGCCAAGAATTCCGAGAAGCATTTATCTCATGTTTAAAGCTTAAAGACATGGACAATGAAGTCTGCCCACTTGTCAGTCACAACTTCAATTGGGTCCTCCCAATATTCTAGGAGATCTTATGCCACAAATTGTGATGTCTATGATACCCAAGGCACCCAACTTCCAATTGCCCTGCATTATGTAATATCAGCAGCCAGTATTTGAAAGGGTACGATTTAAAAATTCACTGAAAATGAGAAGTTCATTTTGTGGTACAACAGACTCCGCCCTGTGCTTATATGAGTGTTCCTTCTGGTAATGGTACCTTGGTACTGTTCTAATTTTATGATGATAAGTACTCAAGCAATTACCAGTGGCAAGTAATGTTGGATCCAAGGGGTGCAATGGAATTTAGCTTCCCTAAAAATTTTATTTTTCTTCACAACTCATTTGTCTGTTATATAACCTTCCTCTCTCCATTGAAGTAATCTGAATCCTACTACAAATCATCAATCCTGTTTCCTGAGCCATATCCAAGCATACTGATCTTGGCATCTCTTTTAAAGAGGGAAATCATTGAATCCTCTAGATATCATTTGTCATTGCAGTTACAACATTAGAGGCCAAACATTGCACAAAGATGTGGAATGGGAGTGTGATGTGGTGTTAGAAGTTCAACCGGCTTCAAACTATAGAAAGGATTCTGGTGCAAGAAGTTATTTCATGATTGGTAATTATCAGCACGTCAGGGACATCTTTTTATCAAATAAATTACTTTACTTTAGTCTCCAGTAACAGGAATAGTTTACAAATGTAAAATTAAATAAACTGTATTATTCTTAAAATGTATACATTTATAGACAACAGATGTGTTGCTTTTGATAATTGTCCCAACCCCTCATTAACTCCATGGATATCTAACCCATATAAATGGAGAACATTCTCTTATATGCAAGGGTTCTTTCTCTTTATTTGCCATGAGCCTTGAATGGAAGGATGGGCATCAAATACCTGTTGTCCCAAATTACTAGAGCGTAGGATTGAACTCATTTTTTCATTCTAAAAAAGAAGTTTCTCAGAATATGATGATTAAGTAGTCAACCACATCATCAAGGGTCAAGTTTTGTATAGATTGTGCAACACTTTATCTAATCTATTTCAGGTGTACAACTATTTTTCAAGAATACGAGTGAGTAAAAAACATAGCAAACCTATCCAAAACGAGTATTAAGAGGGGAATGCCCCTCTCTGTTTCTGTATTTTCTGTTTTGGCTTTTTGCCTATAAAATGCTTGCTTTCTCCACACCAAAATAATAATAATAATAAAATAAAATAAAATAAAAAATAAAACCTTATCCAAGATGAGATTTTTGTAACACAGCAAATAAATCATGTAAGCAAGCATTCGTTACAGGTTATATTACCTGCTCAGAGATTCCTGGAGTTGGCGAACTCTTTTTTCGGTTTCATCCAACTTTTTACCTCTTTCTTCGCTAGATTCTTGGGATTTGGCGTATTTCTTCCCCAAATCATTGGTTTTTTCCTTTTCTGATTGCAACAAGGCCTAAGGGGCACAAGACAGAGGTCAAAATCAATTTAATAAGATGTTTGCACTTTTCACAAGCTTTACAGAAGTCATGTCAATACAAGTAACTAAATAAACCATCCCTCGAGTCCTTGCATGCTTAAATATAATGAGACTCCATTTATAAGTGGAGTTCAACTTTGACAAGGTCTCAACAGCGTTTACAGATTTTGAAAGAATCACTCACATTAGTCAAGCTCTTCTTTTCAGTGAATAACTAAAGAAATTACGGTACCATGGCGTCTCCAGTTTATTTTTTTCTCCCAATTACTCATTCTTAGGTCACCTGTTCAAACTTTTAGGTGTAAATTTCTGAAGTTATAATGCTTATATCATGTATATACCTGAAAGAGAAGTTCCGAGTGATTATACTAATGGATCAGAAAGAAAGCAAATACAATCTTTACATAACTCCTAGCTGCATAAATATGTATACCTTCATAAGCAAGCAATCATTGCCTTCTCAATACACCTAACTCTAATCTATGACAAAAGTTGCATTAATCTTCTATACGTCTCATAAAGTCATTATGCCCAATTAATGTTCAATTCACATTTGTTTTCTGAATATACCAATTGGTCTAGCCAGGTCACTGGGTCATGTCCAAATGCAAAAACAAAAAGTAATCACAAAAGCAATCCCATACTTGGAAAATGTCTTTGTATCTCTCATTTTGTCATGGTAAGCATGAATTTGCACGGAATTCATACAACAAATGCTCTACTATAAAGGTCGTTACCTGTCCCCATCAGGTACGAGAGCTAAGCTGGGAACAGACCTAACTTTTAGCATTGTTCGCACAAATAGTTTCCCGCGTACTTAAAACCATATTTTCACTCTTTGCACTAAGTGACTGATCTATTTTGTTAGAAACAATTAGCATAAAGGACATACTATTCTTGATGTATGAGATACCAAATGTTCTTGAAGCACACTTAATAGAGATTCTAATTAACAATTAGAATTCATGTAGCCTAAATGGCTGAACATAATAGGCAATATTCATTGTTTTACATGTTATTACCTCTAATCTCTCCACATCTGCTGTTAGAGATTCAACTTTTTTGGTATCTTCAACATAAACTGGTGTTTCCTTGATAACAGGTGGTGCTTCTTCAATAGCCTTCCTTGCAGCCTCTTTTTCCTTGACAAGCATTGCATTTGTTTCATCAATTTTGTTTTTCATAGTTTGCAAAGAATTCTGCAATTTTGTCATCTCTTGTGTTTTTGATTCTTCCAAGTCAGTCTGCATACATGATTTCAAACTTGGCATGAGTTTATATACATTAACAAGAAAAAAGAAGCAAATTATTTAGATGTAGCAGGAACAAAAAAGTAATTCAAGGATGTTGAACAGAAACAGTTCCCTGCAAAATCTACTGATTGACAGTCCGGCAAATTGCATGAAAGCACAAGATTTTTGTTGCAATGTATCGCAGTCATATATATAAGCTTCCAATAGAAGATGTCTGCATATGAAAATATCTTCAATATAGATAATGTTTATTCATTGACAGTAATATTACCCTTAACCGTTTTTCCAATTGTAAACGCCATGTGAGTTCCTCCACTGTTTTTTCAAGCTTATCTTTTGCTTCTTTAAGTGCACCTGTTTCCCTTGCAGCCTGCAGAGAGTTGGAGTTGGGAGTTTCAGTATTCAATTTTTGGGATGCTGTAGATTCTGACGGGGTTTCAAACATCTAACAGGGAAAAAAATGACATGCTGTACATACCAAAATTAGATTCAATGAAAGTCCTTGTATGCCAATAATTGTATGCAACCCATGTAGTTCTAGATAAAGTTGTAGGGGAAAGCATCTCAACCCCACACCCCTCTTTAATTCATGCATGCAGATTACCTTTTACCATGGATATTCAAGGGATTTTCAGATACTAACTGTAATGACCCACTCCACCACATGGTATGAAATTGTCCGCTTTGGGCCCGAGCCCTTACTGTTTTGTTCTTGGGTTTTACCCCAAAAGGCCTATTACCATTTGGAGATCGAACCTTCACCTTACCCAGGCGATGTGGGATTGTGCAACCTGTAGCTCGCCCAGTGCCTATTCACCCGCCCACATAGGTCGCCACACCAACTACATAACAAATCCTGAAACATGAATTATATTCAAATTAAATGGCAAATTGTTATCAACACTGACCATTTTAAGCTTTCGTAGCTCCCTCCGGGCAACTATTCCCCTCCATCTGCATTGTGTAACTATTGATCCTCTCTTGAGCTTTTTATAGTATGAAGAAGCTCTGTGGCAACGCCACTGGGCCTGCATAACAAAAGCATTATTTGAGAGCTTGACAGACTACAAAGTTAATCTACCAAGCTATAAGATATGGCAATATCATGAAGGAATCAACCTGAATAATAACTGCTGCTTTACTTTGCTTCCTAAATCTGAATTCTTTACGAGCAACCATTGTGCGTAAACCTGTTTGCAGAGCAAGTGCAGATACCCAGAGTTTGCTATATGCTTTTCTGGCTTGGTATCTACGTGTGTGCTTCTGAATCTTGACAGAAGATGCCACCCTTTTCATATTGTCGTAAAGTTTGCAAGCCAGTCTACCTGAAAGTCATTTAAAAAGCATGTGAAAATGGAAGTTAAAAAATAAAAAGCTTCAGTGGTTAAAATTCGACCTATGGTGTTATGATACGTGAGAGAGAGAGGAAAGAAGATTAGTAGTATCATAACCATTTCCTTGTAGTAACAGGAATATTATTAAGGGCTCAAAACTGTTAGTTTCTGGGAACGACACTGCATGCAGTTACAAAGTAATCCAAGCTTCAAGATTTTTCAGATGGCTCACCTCTGCACAAAGACTGCATAAAAATGGCAGCCTTTCGCAATGCTATAAATCGCTTATGAGCAACATGAGTTCGTATACGCCGTTGAATAGTTTTCGCTGCATTACTAAGTACCTCTGCTCTCCGTGCATCTAGTTCAGCCATCTGCCCAGCTCTTAGGAAAACCTTTGTTTTACCAATCTGCAACACCATTTGGAGGACAACTAAACTTTCGTCCAGAAATATTTGTGGCTAGATCGCTCAAGCCAACAAATATATGTGTGTGTGTGTGTGTGTGTGCATAGCCTACTTCAATTCAAGCACGGGGCACATTTTATGTTCGAAATAGTTGAAAGGAAATTATCATAAAGGTTAATTAGGTATAATATGAACAGTTGCAGCAATATAAATGGAATTAATAACAGCTGGATGAAGCCTAAAACTATACAAGATAAAAGTGAATAAGATAATATTATGATCATTAATTTAATGAAACAGCAGTTATCACAAGAAGTAAAAAAAAAAAAATTCCTGGTGTTACCTGGAACCCTTTAAGCCCCTTCTTTTCCAGAATCTTTCCGCATGCAATTTTTTCATCGTAGCTGTACATTGATGCACTAGATTCAGAAGCACATTCACATCTATTCAAGTAAAACCAGAACACTCCAACAACAGATGTAAAGTTAGCCAGTCACCATAAAGATGAGACAAATTGTAACAATGTCACCTTTTAAGCAGCAATTCAAGCAAAAAGAGTGTACTTACTTCCCTTCCAAAACCTCTGGGGCAAGGAGTCCAAATCTATTTATGAATTCGAAAAAGGGACGGCGAGTAGGATATCCAGCACAACTGATTCGGATTGCCTCTAAAACACCCTACAAGGGAAAGGATTTGTTACCATCAACTACACAAAAGTAACAAAAAATAGATATTTCTATTTTAAAATAAAAGCAGTTCCAAACCACAATTATCAAATGTACTCACACCACAACGCAACTGTTGCATGATGTTGGTATTCTCAAAAATGGCAGGTTTCAAAACATTATTTGGCTTGACACATCTGATATAGTGAGGCTCTGTAGCATTTAAAGTCTCCATCAATTGTTGTAGTTGTAACTGCAGCATTAGATTGTAACCACATTAATAGTCAACATTTTTGTTTTTGGTAGGTAAACTTCTTGACGTGAAAAAAAATAAATAAATAAAAAAGAAAGAAAAAAAAGTGAATAAATTATAAATTGTTGTAGTTATAGAATGTAGATGTACTTTGACAGATAATTTTCCCAAAATTTATGAGGAAAAATCAACTGACTTGGTTTTGTCCATGTGTAGCAAAGATTAATAACTACACAAGTGAGCAAGAATGATGTGGGTTGAGATAGTATGGAGAATCAATTGATTAATGCTACCAACATGAACATGGGTTAGATAGTACGGAACAAAAAACTATTGCATCTGTTTTAACTATCTTTATGGCCATAAATAGCATAACAGCTTAACATATTCACATAGCTGATTCCAAAAACTCAGAACAAAGCTTTGTTGAGTTAAATATTGATTATTCAAGGTTACAAACATTTCATTAACATAATTGAAACAATGATACCTTAAAACGAGAACCAATCGAAGAAAACTTTGAAGACTTGGTAGTCTCTTCAGAAATTGGAGGGAAAAGACCTGCTACAAAAGAACATTTGGAAGCAATCAACAGGTCCTGATGTTCAGCAACCACATAGTCTTTGTTTTTGTCTAAAAATTGGTCGGATTGATATTGAACCTGTAAATATATGGGATGAGGGAGAATATTAAACGAACCAGAAAACAAATGTATAGAGGAACAATGTTCTGGTAATTGACATACCTCTCCAGCATAATGGGAAATTGTGAAATCTGTTCGAGACAGTTTTGGCTTGACAAAGCGCTTGTGGTTTTTAAATGTCTGATAAAGCTTATTTGAAAATGTTTCATGCGTTGACTTTGGAAACATACTGAAAAAAAAAGGACCAGTAATAAGAATAAGAGATCATCCATTTGAAACTTATCTAAAACCCAAAATCTGAAATTTTCACATAGTTTGATAATGACAATTGTATTTTGGAAATTTTATTCCCTAGAACAGGGGAAATAAGTTAAAAAGAGAAAAAGCACCATGGAGACCTTTTGAATTAAAAACGAAAACACATCAGATCAAAGGTGAATAAACATCATTATACCAGGCCTCATCAAGAAGAGCAACGATTCCACCCGGTTTCTGCAATAAGTACAGTGTCATAGAATCATTATGAAAATAATACAAAAATAAACATTGAGGTCATGGATGTACAATAATGAAGACTCCGGAAACGCATGCCCCTCTCCACAAAAATGATTTTCAGATTAATAATAAGAAGAAAAAAATCCACACTGTAGGATCATTTACATGACTTAGACCTCTATCCACTTCCTCATTGATTGCTAAAAAACTCACGAAACTAGAAATTTCTGTGTCAAACTTATGTATGTTTACTTAATTTATCTGTATGTAGGAGTCACACGATTTACATTTTTGTTTATGTAGAAGTGTCAAAATTTATGTTAATATTAGAACCCATATTTCAACAAAAACACATGAAAATAAAGAAAAATGAACACATAAATAAAAGGAAAGAAAAGAAAAAGGAAGACAAATACAAACATGAAGCAGAGGATTTAGAAATTATTTCACTAAATATATGCTCAAAGAAACACCATGTTATGAACACAAAAGACTATACCTATCTGAGAATCTGAACCAAATTACAGAGACCAACCTAGTTCTTTCAACTTGTGAACTAGTATTGAGAATTTGTTGTTTGGTCTATACAGAGAATCTATGTTACATGGACTCGGTAAGTGTGTATGGTGCAGGCATGTATATAAGCGTGGACTTGTCAAATCCCCAAACAAAAGGACATAGCAAAACTGCTAAATATTTATATTATTTAATCATTTTATTTTATTTTTTAAACTAAAACAATGTCTTTATATAACATAGTGTTCAATATAAGCATTTCACTCATTTTGAAACAATAATATAATAAATCCAAATTGTTTGATATATATTTTAGATGCATGCATGTCCAACCAAAAGTGTTGCACACATATCTCATACCCATGTCCGAGTATTATGTGTCAGAAACGGATACTTCACCTACTTTTGAAGATTCCATGTAACATAGCCGAGAACTAAATAAATGAATCAAGAGCCACTCAGCTCAGATTGAATTAGATATAGATATATAGGCAGTCGAATCAAAGTATTTGGCTTTTTATAATAATGTATCTGATGGAACTACACATCAGATCCATGTAACTAGTGTGCCTCTTTTTATATTTAGATAACAGCTAATTAACGAAAAATACAGATAGAACAACTTTTTAATCACGTATATGCAGATATGCTCACAAATAATCACCATACATTTCTGATGTCAAAGTAAATCTATCTGACCCAGTGGTAGAAGTGGTGACTGGGTCATTTGGAGGTCTGAGAAGGTAAGAGTCTCATTTGGACATGCCTACGACAATAAAAGGTCAATCATTTTGAAAGCAGGAGTTATTAGTGCCACAAAAAAATTTGGAAAAACCTTTTCAATGAGATCCAGGACATCTTGATTATCTACAAATTCAATGTAGCTCCAATCAATCTCCTCTTTTGTGTATTCTTCTTGTTCCATTTTGAAGACGTGCTGGAAGCCATCATTGGACACTAAAGTTATGAAATAAAATGAAAATAATGCTTACAGGGTCAATTTGATCTGAGAGCTACCTGGTTAAAATGTTGCTGCAGCTTCTCATTTGTGAAATTAATACAGAACTGTTCAAAACTGCACAGCATGATACACTGAAAATAAGATACCAGAACTGCCAAGCCAAGAGAAAGTATTTGTATGCATCACACTAAAAAATAAACCAAATATGCTCTTTTTCTTTCTTTTTTGGATGTCAGTTGCTAGTTGCTACCTGTTATGCTTAAAGCTTTCAAAACCATAGATGTCAAGAACCCCAATCAGGTTTCTTGAGTTAGGATCTTGTCCAATTGAGCTATTAATTTTATCCACCAACCTGTAGATTTTTAAAAAAGTACCTCTCATCATGTCAATTTGTCAATTGAGTTTTCTCACAGAAACAGCAGAACATCTTAATTGATTAAATAATTCATCTCAAAAGCCAGCTTCTCTTACCAATCAAATAATCGAGAATATATTGTCTTCGCCAAACCATCCCTGCTAACTAATGCACTAAGCGGATCAAGACTTCGCTTTATAACTTCTTCAGGAGTGACCATCACACGTTTACATAATGCATCTTCCAAGGCCAAAGGATCACACCTGAGATGAAGATAGAATCAACATTTAGTATTTGAAAGGAAATATAGAACCTAATAACTCCAATGATGATGTCAGGAAACTGTTCGTACATAAGAAGTTCAGCTGTCATTTTAAGATGGAATTTGGACTGGTCATCCTTCGGAACTGATGAATCAATTTCCTTTCCCTTAGCAAAATCTATATTGCCAAGATGAAGAATTGCAGCAACAACTCTGAAAATTGCTTCCTGAGAGAGAGGGAGGGAGAGAGGGAGGGAGAGAGAGTAAGAGAGGATGTTCCTTCCTAGCTGTGCTATAAAGAGAAAATGAAGTGAACCCAACTTCTAAAGGTTATACCTGCTCATTTTCACTTATCCCAACAACATCCATAGCTCTCCTCGTAGCAAGATAGTCATGGGCATCACTTACTCCAACCAGCTCATGGCATTTAGACTGGTTAAGGTAGTGGAATGACTTGGTGTTTCCCAGCTTATACTTCTCAATTTCCTGGCAGCATAAAGAATGTTAGCTAAACATAGTAAGCTACAATTTATTATACACAAGAAAATGGAGCCTGTCAGTCACAGTTGTCAATTTAGCAAGACATGCCTCCTGTGGTGCTGCACAAAGAAGGTAAAAGCAGTGGTAGTTGCGCTCAGGATCAGAAATTTGGCAAACACGAGATCTCTCTAAAAGATAAGTCCTGATGGCTGCTCCTGATATTCTTCCATGCTTATCAAACTGGATCTCAACAAATTTACCAAAACGGCTGCACCAGTTATAACATTTTAGATAACATCAATGTCAAACCACCAAAACGAGATCACAACTCTGAATTCTTAACATATATCCTTTTTTTTCCTGGTAGCGAGATGTCTTAATACATATCATATACTAATTTCTCAAAAGAAAAGGTTAATTCATGTCATAGAGATTTGAAACAAGTGATCATTGCATTTTCACCAAATATTTCTTGTGTTACATGGACTGAGTAACTAATGCAGTGTGCAACATGTCAATTAGTCAAAGCTTGATTCACCTGGAATTATTATTTCTAACTGTTTTAGCATTGCCAAATGCTTCAAGAACTGGATTGGACTGCACTCAAATCAGTTAGTGCAGAAGTTCAGTCACAGCTCATATAAAAAAATGAATAAAACACAAGCAGTATAAGACAAAAAGAGGAATTGAAACTTCATCTGAATAATAACTAAAGCTACATCATACTTCAAGAACTTGTTGTTCAACCGTGCGTCCTTCAGTAGCAGCTGCCCGACCACCTAGAAAGGCAAGGTACCGCATAAGCATTTTTGTGGTCTCAGTTTTACCAGCTCCACTTTCACCACTGACCAAAATTGAATTGCTTTTCCCCTCATTGACCATTGCCCTGTTTTTAGCAAACACATTAAATTGATAAATGGCTGAAAAAGTTGCATTTCTTTCATATATCTCAAGAATATTTATACAGAATACACAGACCTATTCAAGGTAAGTCAACTATACAATTAATTTGACAGCTAATACATTAACAGCTAATAGATAACAACTAATAGATAACATCAGCTAATAGATAACAGCTGTACACGCTAACTCTCCCCCTCAAGTTGGTGCATAGATATCGCACATGCCCAACTTGGATAGTGATGTATGAAACGAGCCACTAGTAACACCATGAGTCATCATATCAGCCAGCTGGTTCGCACTCTTAATGTAAGGAACCTCTATCACACCAAAATCCAGGTTATCCTTGATGTAGTTTCGGTCAAGTTCAATATGCTTAGTTCGATCGTGTTGCACTGGATTATTAGCAATATCAATAGCTGCTGTATTATCACAAAAAATCAATATAGGTTTCTTTGGACCAAACCCAAGCTCACTTAAGAGAATCTTCAACCATGTAAGCTCCGTAATTGCATGATGAAGAGCACGGTATTCAGCTTCTGTACTAGACAACGAGACCACATTCTGTTTCTTACTCCTCCAGGTCACCAAATTGCCTCCAACGAATGACACATACCCTGAAGTAGACTTCCTATCCAACTTGGCTCCCGCAAAATCAGAATCTGTATAACCTACAATGTCTAGGTGTCCATGCTTGGAGAACATAATACCTTTACCTAGAGAGGACTTTAGATAAGCCAAAATACGATTCACTGCATTCATGTGTCGGTCACTCGGATTGTGCATGAATTGACTCACAACACTAACTACATACGACAAGTCAGGCCTAATGTGAGTCAGATAGATCAACTTCCCCACTAGTCTCTGATATCTCTCCTTGTTTGTCGGAATCTGATCAAGATATATAGCTACGCCATGATTTACTTCAATAGGAGTGTCTATAGGAACACACGCAGAGTTACCAGTTTCAGCCAAGAGATCTAATGTATACTTTCGTTGAGAGAGAAAAAGTCCCTGCTTGGACCGAGACACTTAAATGCCCAGACAGTGTTTCAAAACCCCTAAGTCCTTCATTTCAAATTCCTTGGCCAAATAGCTCCGAAGCTTCTCTATCTCATTGGTGTTACTACCTGTAACAATCATGTCATCCACATAAACGATAAGCAAAGTAATATCATCACCATTCCTCTTATAGAAGAGAGTGTGATCTGCCAAAGCTTGCTTAAAACCATACTTCTTCATTGACTAGCTCAACCTGCCAAACCATGCTCTTGGTGATTGTTTCAACCCGTATAAAGCCTTCTTTAGCTTGCATACCTTACCTCCTTCAGGTGTAAACCCCGGGGGAGGATCCATATACACCTCCTCTATCAAATCACCATAAAGGAAGGCATTCTTCACATCAAACTGTTGTAATGGCCAGTCCAAATTAATTGCGAGAGAGAGTATAACTCGAACAGTGTTCATCTTGGCCACAGAAGCGAAGGTCTCTTGATAATCAATCCCATAAGTCTGAGTGTATCCCTTGGCAACTAGTCTAGCCTTGTACCTCTCAACTGTCCCATCTAACTTATACTTCACTGTAAACACCCACTTACATCCCACTGTCTTCTTTTCCTGAGGTAACTCGACCAACTCTCAAGTAGAGTTCTTCAGGAGAGCCTTCATTTCCTCGACCATAACGGCCTTCCACTTAGGATCTCCAAGGGCATCTTGAAAATGACTAGGAACAGACACAGAAGACAACTGAAGGGCAAAAGCTAGGTGAGTCTTAGACAGACGGTGATAGGAAACAAAATCAGAGATAGGATAGACAACATTAGAAGAAAATTTGGAGAAACCCAACCTATCAGGTTCTTTACGATCACGAAAAGGATACCTCCTACCCTGATCACCAACCTGTGGATTCAAGGCAGCAGTCTCCACAGAAGTTACAGGGTTAGAATTAATATCTGAAGTTGAAGTTAAAGGGGAAGAAACATGTACCTCAGAGTTAATCCTAGAAGATTCATCCGATGGCATGGTAGTACCATCAAGAGGGGTACTAGAGTTAGAAGGAGGCAGCATGACAGTGGCATCCTTGTTCCTTCTCACATTTACTTCTTTGAACAAGTGGGCTGGTCTTTCACCTATTTTTTCATCGAACTCAGTCTCCACATGATCAAGAGTATCTAAAGGTTCTCCTTTTTTCATAACAGTTGAATCATCCTCTTTACCTGAAATCCATAACCTCTTTTCTTCCAGCCATAACCGTTCCTCTTCCTTACTACTAATCTCCCCCTGAAGAGGAATCAAAGATACATCCCCAGAAAAATAAGACTCTCTTTCATAAAACTAAACATCCATGGACACATAGTATTTACTTGTAGGAGGATGAAAACATTTATAGCCCTTTTGTGAACTAGAGTAACCAAGGAAGACACACTTAAGAGCACAAGGGTCAAGCTTATCCCTATGAAAAGAATGTATATGAACATAACACACGCAACCAAAAACCTTAGGATAAAGATTAAGTGTAGAAGGAATAGAGTGAAATCGGGATAGCATTCTCAATGGAGTTTGATAATTAATTATATGAGAAGGCATTCGGTTGATAAGAAAAACAGCAGTCATGACAGCCTCGGCCTAGAAACGCTTAGGAACATTCAAAATAAAGCATAAGGTACGAGCCACCTCTAAAAGATGACGATTCTTACGCTCTGCTATGCTGTTTTGTTGTGGTGTGTAGGCGCGCGTTGTCAGGATGGTCGGCCTTTTGTAGAGTACTAGAATGAGCTGAACTCAATCTTCAAGGAACTTGATTATCGAAGACCAAATGATATGACGTGTGCAACTGATATTAAGAAACATATAGACCCGATCCTCAGAAATACGCTTCCTCTGTTTCTCAATATCAGTTGCACACGTCATATCATTTGGTCTTCGATAATCAAGTTCCTTGAAGATTGAGTTCAGCTCATTCTAGTACTCCACAAGAGGCCGACCATCCTGACGCAATTGAGAGGACTTCTTCATCAGTTCATAAACCTGAGAAGAATCAGAGACATCAAGATAACTTCTCTTTACCGCATCCCAAACCTCCCTGGCTGTTCCACACTGCACAAAGTGGGACATCAGATTAACCGTCATGGAATTGATAAGCCAAGACTTGACTAAGGCATCTTCAGCCTCCCATTCATCATAGCTTGGATCATCCTCTGCAGATGCAACCTTTCTCCCTGTGATATACCCCTTTTTCTGTCTACCAGCAATATGCATCTCCAAAATCTGAGACCAAACACGATAATTAGCACCATCCAATTTAATAGGAATGGGAGAAGAAGTTTCGTGAATAGTCATCGTGGAGGACTCCTTGCTGTCAGATGAATTTTCAGTTAGAGAGGAAGAATCAGTGGTTGTTTTGGCTGCCATGGATCATGGCTAAGAGGTATTGAAGACAAGCAGCAGCAGCACAAAGAAGATAGCCGATGGCTGTTGCAGGTCTTTAGAAGTAAGGTTAAAATAGAAAAGAAAAGAAAGCAGCGGAAATTCCTTTCTTTTTTTTTTTTGCTCTGATACCAAATTGATAAATGGCTGAAAAAGTTGTATTTCTTTCATATATCTCAAGGATATTTATACAGAATACACAGACCTATTCAAGGTAAGTCAACTATATAATTAATTTGACAACTAATACATTAACAGCTAATAGATAACATCAGCTAATAGATAACAGCTAATAGATAACAGCTGTACACGCTAACTCATTATACTATATTGTATAGAACATACATAAAGTAATTCTTAGCTCTTATATAGAATGGAATCACCTGAAAGCGACGTCAGCAACTGCAAAAACATGAGGGCTTAGTTCTCCAAATGGTGCTCCCTTGTATTGTTGCATCATGTGAGCATCATAAATATGAGGCAGTCTTTGGAATGGATTGATAGCTATAAGAATATTTCCAGTGTAGGTCTGTCAAGATACAGGACATTGAGAGAGATGTATTATTGCACAGACCATAACACAATAACTAAGACTATTCCCCTGGAACAGTGAGAAGGAAAGCTTACATAGATTTCATTGAGTTCATATCTAGTTTTTAGATTCTGCAGGACACCAGGCTCATGCAAATAAGAAAGTTTTGTCATGTCATCAACTCCACCAGCTGGAGCTTCCATATCCTTGGGATATAAGTTTGACAACTTTGCGACAACCTTATAGGAAAGTCAGAAAATGACTTCAGAGTGCTACATGGATCTAATTTTAAAAATCGATATAAATATGATATTTAATCAAAGGATTCCGGCTTTCCGGCTGTCAAGTTGCAGACTGTTCTCCCATTTCACTGAATGAAAGTTGATTTAAAGAATTACATGGTTTTTCTCCTTCAGTATATAACTGTTGTAATACAAGGACATGAATTTAAAATAAATAAAAAAAAGAAATTGAAGAAAAAGAAAAATTACGGTGTGTTATATGCATAATTCAATAGATTGTAGAAGACACAATGGGGCATTATTATATTACTTAAGAATATGAAATCTGCCACATTTTCTTATGACCATGCAAAATGCATTATTAAAATACACACAAAGAAAGTAGTTCTTAAAGTTTAACAGAAAGATTGAAAAAATGACAAAACAAAAATAAGGAAGTTCTGTCAGTGGAAAAAACAAAAAACAAATAAAAAATTAAAAATATACATAAATTAGAAGGCCGTTTATCAGAAAGACAAAGAACTCCTCATCGATAAATTGAATACAAAAATATGGAAGAAAATTTATAGTTAAATCCAGTAATCAACAACAAGGATCTTCCAGAAGATACTGGAATTTTAAAAATAGAAAAGGAAAGTATTGACAGGTATAGACATAGAGAGAAGTATAAATAAATCCTCTAAGATATTAAACAACTACATGTTAGCTGTTGAACTACACAATTCAAAATAATAGTAGTAACAATAAATAAATAAATAAATAAAGCATTAAAATGTTTCTATGGCAAATATTAAAAGTACTTGTGTTATGTGAACATGATGAGAAAACCACTAGCATTTCAATTTTCTGTGGAAAAAACCAACACCTGTGAACTAAATTAACAAAAACATCAAAAAGATTATGACTTGTAATCATAGACAAGCTACCTACCATCTTTCCATTACTAGTCCGAATCTCAGCTTCTGCCCCATTAACTTTTGCTACCTGTCCATCAATCCAAGCTAGTTCTAGGTCCTCAATCCAGACATGAGAACCTACAATAATGTTCACCGGAGTACCCTGCAGCAATTGATAAATAATACAGATATTTTAAGTATGAAACTGTTGCATAAACAATGTATTTAAAAATGTATATAGCCACAGAACATATATTTAGATTTAGTTTTATAGTTTCATAAAAGCACACTTTTGAATTCACAAGTATACACATCATGGCAATGAACTCAAACACAGGTTTACATATTCCTTTGACCATGTTATTGATGACTAAATTTATTCCAACTTGTTAATAATTTATCAAACTAGACGTGCTGTCTTAGCAGATTGATGAATGCGCATGCCCTCAATTTTCATACCATCTGATTACTTGGTAAAAGCTCTGAAATCTTCCTTTTCATTTAGGTTTCTCAACCAATCCCTTCCAAATAATTTCACTCCACATTGAAGTGTATTTTCACCTCCTGAATGCCTTTGCTCTAAAAATAATGCATTACTATTTTATAGAAAATATGATTTTATTCAGCTATTAGGGATCCTGTTCACCCTTCCCAGCATCCCCACATTAGCGGGACCAACACTGGTAATGGGTATTGGGCTGATGGACCAAAGTTGCTTCGCAAGAAGAATTTGAATGTTAAATGATATAATAATGGTAGTGCCCTCCAGAATTACGATCATGATCATGAATAAGAAGTTTGTAGTTCACCACAAACAAACAGACTAGCAAGCCTCATCTTACTAAAGTTATTATGTGTAGAGAATGTGAAATTCATTATGTGCTACAACTGCCACAAACTGAGACATAACAATATTTTACGTATACAATATGCTACTCTCTTTATACACAATTTAAAATGATATAAAGATCAAGGATACCAACCCAAGTGTAATTAAAATACTTCTAATTTTTTTCAAGCCATTCCAACTTGTTTGATGTAGCCACCATTTATTCAAGCTAATAATCCTGCCAATGCTATGGATATAGGTAAGCAACAACTACAAGTGAGATATTTCTGTTCCATGATACTCACATTTTCATGATTATAAGTTGTGGCTTTGATTTATTTCCCACCAAAAAACTAAAAGGTGTAAAAAGAGGAAGTAGATTGCCAAACAAAGGAAAAAGTTGCTAACTAAAAAAATGCCAATACAAGCAAGTACAAATTCATTAAAAATTCTTTTTACTTGTACCTTCTTCACAACATACATAAATATCAAGCAATCTTTGATTAAGATTATTTCTATCACTTCATTGCTACTTCAAAATTTTCTCAACAGACCCATAAAAATTCATCACTTGATTTTAGTTCAATAAAAAAATAAAAATAAAAAATAAAATAAATAAAGCCCAAGTAATAGACAACTGGTTAGGAATTAGAGGTATATTTTCCCTCTTTGTGGGCATAACAAATTAACAATCCGTAAAACAAATGCACACAATGATATATATATATATATATATATATATATATATATATATATATATATTCATGCTTGCAAATTTAATCACAATATAGCAGTACTAAAAGTAAATTCAGCCTAAGAACTTGCATACCATGTTTAAGCTTCAATCCAAAGCTCACTCTCTCAAAGAATTCCTCTATTAATTTTGAAGTAAGTTCTTCTCATAGATTCAAATCTCGGGCATTTGGCGCTCTCTCTGTCTTGACCATGCAAATCATGTTCTCTCAGAAAAGTACCTCACCATTTGTCCGAAAAAAAATGGCGAGTGGATTGGAGAATTTTCTTTTCTGATTGATTCTCGGGAATTAATGGGAATTGAGAAAGGATGAGAAAATTTGAAAGTCGATCAATCAGGTGATCAAAAAGAGAGTTTTCTATGGAAATGTGCGTCGATTTCTTTCTCTTTCTTCTTCTTTTTCTGTTGTTGTATTGTTTCTCTCTCATCGTCTTCATGATGTGTTTGGGGGTTTGTGGAAGTGAAATTGTTCAAGAGGCCCTGTAAATTCGGATCCCTCTGCTCAGTCTCTCTCTTAAGCTCCCGCCAATTTGTCGGAGATTCGTGGCTACAAACCCAAGCCCTCTCTCTCTCTCTCTGTGTGTGACTGTGTGTGTATACATCACAGCGAGGCAGCAGAGTTGTCTCACAGTTCAAAACGGTTATTAAACATTGGTACTGGCAAGTGCACAACAGAATCAAGGGCATGTTTGGCAGCGAGAAAAGGAGAGAGGAAGAAGGGAGGAATGAAAAGGGGAAGGAATTCGGATTGCTCGGTTTGTGGCTCAGAAAATAATTTTTAACCACTCAAAAAATATAAAATTATTTTTAAAAAATTACAAAGCAAACCTTTCATTTGGTAGGAAGGAAAAAAGAGAAGGAGTTTGCCAAACTAGTCTTTTTAATGGACCACAATACTTCAATTGTTTTTCAAATTATTCGGTAACTCTTGATGATCCAACAATCCTCCATACTTTAACCATCAATGTCTCAAGTAGTGGTTATAAAATGATGGATGGAGCCATACCCTTCAATGTTGTCTATAGAATCTACTACAAAGTCTATACAACCCAAGTTAGCCCCCATGCTCTTCGTGCGTCTCCCAAAGGAGAAACCCTTCTTCTTCATGCTAGTGACGAAAATTCACAAACTTATGTTCCAAAAACCATCACTTGGAATGAAGTCACCTTTCCAGAAGAGTGGACTCTAGAGCATACAGCTCCTCCTTCAAAGATCGAGAATAAAGGTTAGAACAAATATCTCAATTTTCTGATGGCACGGTAAAGGTAAGATTTAATTCTAACAGGCCCAATAGACTTACTATCCAAGAAATAGAAAGACCTAGATCCTCTTTTTCTCATGCTACTCATACAAACTATTCAAAAGCCCCTTCCCGAAAATCATTTTCAGGAACGCCTACAAGGTATCCAAACCTCGTTGGTGTCAAAAACAAAGAAGTTGCTAACCTAGTTTACCAGGACAATGTTAGCATACAAACTGAGGAATAAGACATCCATCCTCTTCGCAGCACTCCTTTACCTACCCAAATTAGTTCTCAAAATAAAGGTCTGCAAAACCCTCCCCTAAACGAAGATCATCATGATTCCCCTCCATCCCCAAATGATTCTCAATTTGAAGATCCCGATCATCAGGTTCATCAGCTCTACATGATAGAAAATATTTATGAGATCGATAAAGACTTCTTACGCAAAGATTTCTACTCTGCGGATTAATGATTCCAAAAGACAATGGTATTTCCAAACCTTTTATGCTCAAAAACTATCCTTATTAGAGAAGAGTGGTCTGCTTTCTGCATACAACACAAGTTCTCAGCCCCTTTCTTCACATGGTTTGAAAAATATTGTCTCGACAACAATATTAATTTTCCTTTCTCCACAATCAAATCCTTAAATGTCATAACCAAATCCACCATTACCTGGCAAACATCACGTGGTGAGGCTATTGAAGCCATCCATCCCCCAACCGAGGCAATCAAATTCAAGACAAAGGCATCAGGAACAGTCACACTTACTGCTTCTCCTTTCAAGACAAAAACAGTCGCCAACGACAACACCACATCCACGACCTGTGATGTCCGAAGCATCATGGAACAAAATAACTACACAAACCAACACCTCCAGACACTTGGTGATCAGCTTTCTCGTATGGAAACCTTGCTTCAAAAAGAACAAATTATCCCCATTCAATCTGATAATGCTCCCCCTTTCATACCTCATGAAATCCCCTTACACTTGTCTAAACAACTATCAAAACGTAGTACCATTGAAAAAGCACAGGACAGGATTAAGCGTATCGAATCCCTTATGACCTCCACAACTACGATTCCTGATACGCCTGAAAGACCTCTTAGAGCCATCAATACTCTTAACCAAGAAATTGGTACTGATACTGGAATTGATGAAATTACTGAGGTCTTCCAGAACCAACACGTCAATACTTTAGAACCAATTTCTTCTCGAAACTACTATCCCAGGCCAACTTTCCCTGACCTCTAGATCGAAGAACGAGGCCAGTTTTCCCAAGCTGCTTATAATAGTGGTACCATTTATGAATGGAACATGGATGGCAAAATTGAGTATCACATTCTCAATACACTTCAAGAAATGACAATGGTCAGCACTGCTTACAAAACCAAGAATGACTCTTCTGATCATGCTATAGCACAACTCTTAGTAGGAGGATTCAATGGCCAACTCAAAGGATGGTGGGACAACATCCTCACTCTAGATAAACGACAAGCCATTCTTAACTCTGTCAAAACAACTCCTGAAGGAACAATTATCAAAACGGAAGAAGGTGCAGATATAGAAGATGCAGTTGCTACTCTCATTTTCTCTATCGCCAAACAATTCCTCGATGACCTCACAATTGTTAGAGACAAGACCTCAGAAATTCTAGCCAACCTTCGATGTCACAAACTTCAGGATTTCAGATGGTACAAGGATGTCTTCCTCTCAAAGGTCCTCACCAGGACTGATTGTAACAAGCCTTTTGGAAAGAAAAGTTCATTACTGGACTCCCCAATCTTTTTGCTGAGAGAATTTGCAAGCATTTCAAATCAAAACACAATGGCCATATTCCTTATGACTCCCTTACCTATGGTGACATCATCAGTACCATCACAGCTGAAGGAATTGCTCTCTGCACCGATTTCAAACTCCAACAACAAATCAAGCATGAGAATGCCACTAGCAAAAAGGAATTAGGAACTTTTTGCCAACAATTCGGCTTCGAAAACCTAACCCCTCCTTCCAAACGAAAAAGTCACACCCGCTACAGAAAGCCTTTTCCCAAGAGATACGAAAATAGGTCACGGTATAACAAGAACAAACCCTCCTTTGCAGATAAATATCTCTCATCTGAGAAAAATAGACAGAAAAATGCCCCTCCTCCAAAACATTTTCAAAAAAAACCTGCCACCTCAAAAGCAAATATAAAATGCTTCAAGTGTGGCAAGATGGGTCACTACAAACGCGATTGCAGAGCCAAACAGAAGATCAATGAGCTCGATCTCCCTGAAACCGTCAGAAGCCAACTGATGTAAATTCTTTTAAACTCTTCAGATGAATAATCCGAACATGATATCAATGGTATTCAAGAAGATGACTATCATGCTGATACAGATTATGATTCTGATTCTTCCAACCCATCTTCGAATGACCAACCTATCAAAACCAAATGCATCTGTATGATTACTAAGGATCAAGAATTTATGTTGCAACTCATTGACAAAATAGAAGATCTTGATCAGCACAAGGAATGCTTGATTAAATTCACCAACAGCATTGGCCAAAGGAAAGACAAAGCTCCCGTTGTTATACCAAATACTTACAACTTTACTGATATCTTTGAAAGATTTGGTACACAACCCCAGATGCCAATTACAATTCAAGATCTCCATAAAGAAATCAAACAAACCAAGCAAGAGATTTCACTCCTAAAGCAAGAGGGCAAGGCTTTGAAAGATTCCACTGCTCATGATATTCTTACCCTCAGAAGCCAAATTCTTTTTCAACAATCCCAGATAGATGCCTTACTACATAAGTCCTTTGCAAAACTTGAACAACAAGTTTCTGAACCCAAGGACAATGAGAAAGCCAAGGACAATGAGAGTTACATCAACCTTCTGACCCAGATAACATTTCAGAAATGGCATGTTAATCTGAAAATTGTCATCAACAAAGACTATACCATTCATACAGTGGCTCTCATTGATTCCGGTGCTGATCTCAATTGTATCAACGAAGGACTTGTCCCTACGAAATACTTTGAGAAAACCAAAGAACGACTTCAATGTGCTAATGGTTCACGACTCACAGTTCAATACAAGTTAACCAAAGCCCATGTTTGTAATCAGGGTCTTTGTATTAAAACACCTTTCATCCTTGTCAAAGATCTCAATACCCCTGTTATTTTGGGAACTCCATTTATTTCTCTTCTTTACCCGTTCAAAGTTGATAGCCAAGGCATTTCAACAAGTTTAGTTGGACAAGAAATTTGTTTTCCTTTTGCTCATCCTATAGACACCAAGGATCTCAATACCATTAAGGATTCCTATGTTACTCAGGTCCCTGCTGTCAACAGGATTGAGAGCAAAACAAAGCATTTAGACTTTCTCAAACAAGAACTAATCTTCAAACAGACTGATGAACGACTCAGTAAAAAAAGTCTCCAAGACTCTATTCAAAGGTTCAGATTAAGACTTGAAAGTCAGGTTTGCTCTGATCTCCCAATCGCTTTTTGGCACAGAAGACAACACATTGTTGAATTACCTTATGAAAAATCTTTTAATGAAAAGGATATCCCTACCAAAGCCTGTCCTAGCCAAATGAGTCAAGAACTTCTTGATTACTGTATGAAAGAAGTACAGGAATTATTGAACAAATCCCTCATCCAAAAAAGCCGTTCCCCATGGAGCTGTGCCGCTTTCTATGTCCAAAAGAATGCTGAAATAGAAAGAGGTGTTCCCAGATTAGTTATCAATTACAAGCCCCTCAATTAAGTTCTTCAATAGATCAGGTATCCCCTGCCTAATAAAAAGGACCTAATCCAACGTCTCGTTCATGCAACCGTTTTTTCAAAGTTTGATCTCAAGTCAGGATTCTGGCAAATCCAAATTGCTGAAAAAGATAGATACAAAACAGCTTTCACGGTTTCTTTTGGCCATTATGAATGGAATGTGATGCCTTTCGGATAAAAAAATGCCCCTTCAGAATTCCAAAAAATTATGAATGATATTTTTATTCATCTTACGAATTTTTTAATTGTTTATATTGATGAGATACTAATATTTTCTTCTTCTATAGATGCTCATTGGAAACATCTCAATATATTTGCTCAAACCATCAAGCATAATGGATTAGTCCTTTCTTTATCAAAGTTAACCTTGTTCCAGACCAAGATTAGGTTCTTAGGTTTTCAGATCCACCAAGGAACTGTCATCCCAATCAACAGATCCATCCAATTTGCTGATAAATTCCCTGATGAAATTAAAGACAAAACCCAGCTTCAAAGATTTTTAGGGTGCCTAAATTATCTTTCTAAATTTTTCAAGGATCTTTCTCTTCTTTATGCTCCACTACGCCAAAGATTAAAAAAGTCCCCTCCCTTATGATCCGATTAGCATACAAAAACAGTCAGAATCCTTAAAAGCAAAGCAAAAAACCTTCCTTGCCTATCTATTGCTGATCCAGAAGCCTTCAAAATTGTGAAAACTGATGCCTCTGAATTAGGATATGGAGGTATCCTAAAACAAAAAACAGGTGACAAAGAACAACTAGTTCAGTTCGCCTCTTGCACATGGAACCAAGCACAACAAAATTACTCTACAGTCAAAAAGGAAATTTTATCTATAGTTTTATGCATTTCAAAATTTCAAAGTGATTTACTAAATCAAAAATTTTTAGTTCATGTTGATTGCCAATCTGCAAAAACTGTTTTAAAGAAAGATGTTCATAACATAGCCTCAAAACAAATTTTTGCCCGATGGCAAGCTATTCTTTTTGTATTTAACTTTGATATTGAATATATAAAAGGAGAAAACAATTCTCTTCTTGATTTTCTCGCCAGGGAATTTTTACTGGGAAAAGCAGGAGCCTAAGGGAGGTTACCATGCCTCCCAAGACAGGTAGAGGAGCCTCAGTTGCAAGTACAAAACCCCACAAAACAAAAGATGCATATGCACAATCATCCTCTTCTCAAACCCCTTCCAAAAAAACCTGGTATGATAAAGTCGAGGAAGATGAAGAAGCTATGTGTGCTAGTCCATCTCCATTAATTACAAACCAGTTTTCAGCTCTAACCACAATTCCCCAACATGTCATAGACATGTCCCCAATCCAGTATGACCCCATCCAAACATACTTACAATCCCAACAACCAGTTTTCCCTCCCCTTCAAAAAACTTATGCCGCAATTTCTTCAGCATCAGATAAACAAATTTCCTCAAGATCTGTTTCACAGCAAGTGGTGGTCAACAATCCCACTCTAAAAAAATATCGTTATTTTCAAAAACCAAATTTATCAACCATTTGTGTGGTTGAAAAAGAACTTTTTAACCAAAACCCAATTTTACTTTCTCAAAATCATTTTGTCAAAGGTTTTCATTATCCAACATCAGATTTTCGAAAAACACAAAATTTTTTTGAGTTTATTTTAGTGGACACTGATTCCATCAAAATTTGAACTCATTCAAAACAAGGTGATGAGTCTTTCATTTCTCACACCACATGTACCATTCAAAAAGTCCTTACTCCGGCAGCTTGTGGTAAAAACATCAATGCTCCGAGGCAATTTTCTCAGCCTCGCAACCCTCAAACTTTCAATTACTAGGACTATCAGGATGCCTGGTACAATACCTTTTATTTCCAAAATCAGGATTATAGTCATTCCTGGCTTATCCTTTTCCAAAAGAATTTCAATCTAAATGTCCCCAAATGGTTCATTGACTGGTGGCATATGTTTGGTCCATGCCAAGAAATTATCCCTAAAACAGTGTCCAAGGGATTTTCAATTTTCAATGAAAAATTCCAAGCTCCTCCTGAGCTTTCCGAATTTCCCAAATCATTCTTATTTTTTGCAAATTTCGCATTGTCATGGATAGTTCTATGGCAATTCTAAATCCTCAAAACCCCTTCTAAGCTTCCTCTTCTAGGAAGGATTTTCAAAGTCAAATGGTGGGACCAATTCTTTATCAAAGATGTTACTCCAGAAGCAATTTCAGAATGGTTCTCAAAGCACCCTGCAATATCATGTTCTGGCTTAGGAGAGTCTTCGGCTTTCCTCCTATCCAAAAGCCAGGCCCAAGCAAAGCTTTCTTCAGCAAAATCCTAAGATGAGTATGAAGCCTTCCTCATGGAAGCTTTAGCCCAAGTCAATCCCATAGCCTTCTCAAAAATGGGCTCCAACAGAAGTGAAGGCTCAGGTTCTTTCCATGATTCCCAAACAGATTTGGCCCAACCCAATGAAGATGACTGTTTTGGTATTTTTACCTAACAGCTCCAGTAAACAATATTTCAAAAAAGTTTCTGACTTCGGTTATTCGATGCCGCTGCATAGCAACTAAAAAAAAAAAAAAAAAAGGCAAAATTTACAGTTTAAAATTTTATTCTACAGTTCTCCATTTTTAGGCTTTTAGCACATTTCGGTACTCATGACAAACAAGCATTTCAAAAAAGGAATCCAAGGCAAGTCAGTGGCCATCACCTCAATTCAGCCTTTCAGGCTTTGCACATGGCCTCCTACTGCATCCTTATCACCAAGGAATCCAAAGCTCCCCAAGGCTCCTTCGAGGCCCTATAAATAACAGCTCCTCAAGACATTGAAGGTAGGCTCATTTCAAGTTTAGTTCTTAGTTTCCATTTCAAAAGTTCTCAGTTCAAATTGTAATTTTTAAGTTTAAGTTTTTAGTTTTATTTCATCCAAGGAGCTTGGCTCAAGACAAAAGTGTTGTATTCAAAGATCAAAGTTGTAAGTTCCATATTTTAATCAAAAGTTCTTCAAAGTTACTCATGTTCTGTTGTTTATTATTAACTTGCATATTTCCATATTTTATTTCATTATTTCGTTGATTATTTAACCTTTTCAATATTCTGTTTCTCTCATAGTTCATTATCAGTTATTTTCAATATTGTGTTTAGCAAAGGTCTAGATTGAAGTTAAATCCATCGGGTAGAACATGTAAAATAACTTGTCGAAAATTAATAAATAAGTTATTATCGTTCGATTTTAATAATTTTTTTCTTCGTAAATATTTTACGACAACCAAATACTAGAAAATAAAAAAATATTTTACATCCCGGAATTTTTTTTTTTTTTTTTTCTTTTGATAATTTCCATTGATTTTTTTTTTTTATATACCACTGGCTACAGGCCCTTCGTGAGTGGGTACTTATTAAGCACCACAACAAAGGAATGCATGTTGATTAATACCGAAATTAACTTACTATTGGAGTTATCACTATCATCTTTTGTTTTTTCGGGCATTTGGCTTCAATGAAGGGAAATAGCAGTCAAAAAAATCCCCTCGTGCTGTAAAGCTTGCTAGAAAATATTAATAAAGCACAATTTTGCCAATCCTTGTTCAATCCCTTAATGTTGACCCCCAAAAACCCATTTAAACTCCCATGTGAAAAATTGAATATCGTTCACACATAACCTCTCCATGCTCAAAAGAGTGGTGACCGGTTCAAGCCCTGTACGTTTTGTGATATTGTGTAGTATTTACTTCATAAAAAATAAAAACAAACGTGTATCAGCTAGCATTAACTAGGGGAAGGTAAGACTCAAACACGGACACACCCGGGAGGAGCTTGGCGCTCTACTAACTAAACCACTAAGTAATGCCCTTCTACCTTTAATTATGATGAGGGCCCAAATGGGATTCTACAGAACTTATCATATTTTCTTTTGTTAAAGTAGCATGATATTTGGAAGCTTCTGAAGACAAAACCAATCAACACTGCAAGTAAACATGTTGAGACTGAAGCATGACATAGGCCATATATGCATTCTGATTTGCCAGTACCCAATCAAACATGAAGCATTAGATTAGCAAGAATAGCTTCGTATCAAACATAGAACTCTGAAAAATAAAGGAATGAATTTTTACAGGAAGTGTTTATTAGACAAAATTAATTATCATAAATTACTTATAACTGCTATACATCAACTACTTACTGTATAAAGTGGGGACAAGTAATTGAAGCACTCTTGTGAATAGCAAATGGTAAACTCATTTTCCTCTTATTTTCACATGTCCAAAAGTATATTATAACAACAATATACTATACAATCTATGACAATTGGGATAATGTAAAATGTGTGCAAACATCACTAACCACAACAAAATTTTATTTCTCTGCCATCAAAGAGACTGTAGCATTCTTTTCTACTTACAAATGACTCTGCAAGAGCGAGGCGAGCACCGGCGAACAATACCATACTACATATTCTGTAAAACCCTATCTATTGCTGTACATCAACTAATTAATCAAATTGACTTACGAAGAGGAAATTGTAACAAATGGGAAGAGTCAAAATCACAGTTGTACAATCTTCGGATTTGACCTTTTGTCCTCTCCGTTGAGGAGCCAACTATAATGGGGATGATTTTTTGTAATAGGAATCCAAGAAAGATTGCAATTGCTTGATTGATTAGCAAGTCATGATTCTGATGACGGAGTGAAGATGAAGGGTGTGCGGTACTTTGAACAAAAATGTGATGTGCTACTTCTTGTTCACTCTCCCAGAGCAAAAATGGTAGTCTATTGATTAGCTCGCATACCTGAGAAGTGAATGAACATTTTTATTTTCACACACGAGAGTGTTAGCTCCGCCAGAACCAGTAACAGAAACAAACAGGATGCAATGAGTAAATGCAGTTCTAGGAAAGAAAAACCTACGCACGTCATTAAGGTGGCAAAATATTAAGGGAACTCAAGGGTGTTTCATTTTCCCATGCAGCAAACATATTTCTACGTACCTAAAATTTAATCATAAATATACTTCTACATGTCATCTTATTTTTTTCTGGTGGATCAGCATGGCATGTAGCTAAAGCAGTCTGGCAAATTACAATCAAATACACGGAGGAATGTTCCACAGCTTGTTCCCCACAACTTCATATATTCCATATCATTCTCTTCAGGTGGTTTTTTTTTTACCCTCATTTCTTTTCATCTTTAACATAGAATCAATTTGGTTCAGAGGGGGTAGTGCTTCTCCCATATCACAGCAGATAAATTAACCGTGCAAGTTTCAAGAAAACACATAGGTAGAAAAAGTATGAATATTGTCACAAAATTGCTTTCTCCATAACAGAAGGTTGAAAGCAGGCACGGACCTACATACAGATGAGGGGGGGCAATCCCCACCTTGAATTTTTTTTTTTTACTAATATACCTTACTAATTTGTTCTTTTTCAACCCCCCCCCCCCGGCTCTCTCTCAATATAATTTTCTGGGTCCGTCCCTGGTTGAAAGGTGATCTACCCCGCAGTTTTCATTCAACTAAGATATGGAAATGTGCGAACAGAATAACATTTATCCATCATCCGAAAAATTAAAATGAAAGAAAGAGGAAGCAGTTTCCTAAAACTATTATGTAGGAACCAGCTGCTATGTGATTGCCAGATTAGTTTCCAAGATTATAGCAATAACGAGACGAGTTACCAACACAGGCTGAATATGGTCAAAATAAAGCGTCACTCATGAAACTAAGACAATGACAATGTGGAAATTTGAAAGGAGGAAAAGACATACCTTCGGATCTTGTGCGTGTTTCCGGTTTCCTTTTAGAATGAACCCTTTCCAAATGAGGAGCAATCAATGCATCTAATTTTACCAACCAGAGTGCAACTGCAGATGAAGTTCGGGGCAATGAAGAAAAACTAGAAACGGTTTCTTCCAATGCAGAATCGGCTCCCACACCAACATTGCACTGCGACAACCAGTCTCCATTGATGGCACCAACAAAATCAGCAAGAACCTGAAAAATATACAGATTGCATATAAATAAAAACTGCAATTTAGATAAGGGTAAAGTGCAAATAAAAACCTGAAAAATATACAGATTGCATATAAATAAAAACTGCAATTTAGATAAGGGTAAAGTGCAAATAAAATCCTGTTATATACAGAAAGTGCAAATACTACTCCCCCCATCTGCACATATTTTCAAATGTTAGGGATTTATATTCACACTAAATAGCAGAGGTATTTTTTGCACTTTTTATTTATTTATTTATTTTTGGTTTTTTTTTTTTGGGGGGGGGGGGGGGGGGGGGGGGTTTGTATTGCGCTTTATGCTTTAGAAAATTAGTACACTCTTGAGGACAGATTTCCAAGAACTAATTACATGAATCGAGCAAGGACATTTTGTCAATTTGAAAACTGAAATACCTAAAATGTCTTTTAGACAATAAAAATAAACACTAATTTCAGTTGTTAAGGGTATTTTGGGGTTTTTACAAAAAGGTCAACAGATATTAGGGTGCAATTTGCACATATTTTCAAATGTTAGGGATTTATATTCACACTAAATAGCAGAGGTATTTTTTGCATTTTTTTTTTTTTTTTTGGGGGGTGTATTGCACTCTCTTGAGGACAGATTTCCAAGAACTAATTACATGAATCAGAAAATTGTTCCTACTTTAAAAAAACATTAATCAAACACGTAATGGAAAATTTAACAATATAAGACCTGTAGAAACTCCGCCAAAGTCGAGGTCCGTCTCAGCCGTCTGATCCACAGCTTATGAGCAGATTTCGTCCAAACCCCTACCAAGGCATCTTCAGGCATAACTGACTGCACATAAAGTAGAGATAAAAGAAAACATCATTTATTGCCCACGTTCTAAAAAAAATCCCAAGAAAATAAATCATTGAGAAGGCCCAAGAAGAAGTGTTGAAGTAATAAATCAGTTGTATATTTTGTGTACTACTAAACTAAAGTTGAACTTTAGTCAGCCATATCTTGTGCACTGATACAAAGCCTGGATATAGATACTCCATTAAATTGTCAGACTCCCAAGAAAATGAGTAATAAGAAGGCCTCCCCAAAAAGTTGTTGAATTAAAACAATCATATTATACATATCTTGTGCACTAATAAACTGAAGCCAAACTCAACTAAGTATTCTCTCAACTATTTGTGATCGGCTACAAATCCCTCTTAATGACCAAAATTTCCATTCAATTGTCAGCTATTCAGTTGTTTCCATTTTTATCCTGCCTCGACTCTTTTACAATTAACTAAACCGTTTTTTTACTAAAAACCTTTTCTAGCTCTAATTAAGCAAGAGTAGAACCGTATTTTATTGCTAATAACCTTATATGTCAATGGAGGGGGAAAGAGGAGAGGAGATGGGATTGATCTCATCTTCTTTTTCATCTTTTCTCAACTTTTTTTGCCATCTGGTCTCCTAGTGGTAATTTTTGAGGGTGGGCCTTGGCGCGACAGTAAAGGTGCTCCATTATGACTTGGGAGGTCACAAGTTCAAATCAAGGAAACAGCACTCTGCATGAAGAGGTAAGGATAAATACACCTAACCCTTCCCAGAGCCCGCAATGGCGGGAGCCTGGTGCATTCATTTCTATGTTCCATGCTTTCTTGTCTTTCGACCAATAAGTCTCCGAATCCTCAATTAAGCTAACCATGATTAGCAAGCATTTTAACCATTCACTTCTCAGCATCCCACTCAAGTAGGAACAATCTACTTCGATTATCCAAGCCCTTCCGCCCAACGTTACACGGAAGATGATATGCATTGAAGGACACTGTTTACCATGTACTCTAAAAATGTGGTACTGACTGGGTAAAATTAAACAAAGCATATCCTAGGAATGCATTGAAGCATTATTTAATGTAACAGTCTTTTCTTTTTTAAGGAATTAAAAAAATACGTTAGATGATTTATGGAACCAAAATGTTCCTAAAATGTTGAAGCTATCTACCATTAGATATTTGTTTATAGAAATAAAAATGTAACGACATAGTTTAAGTTAGTATATCAGTTAAGCCTTCTTTTTCTGTTTTTCGAATAAAACCTCACAACGAAGCTATTGATACAAATGTTGTGGCTCTTCCCTCAATCATCACATATAAAGCTATATTATATTTCAATTCATTATTCGTTTATGTTTCAGATAAAAAAAAGACAGCTACGGAAAAAAAAGATGGTGAAAAATTTTGGGACTAAAATTAGTATTTGGAATAAAATGTATCATGTTTGGAACATGCATTCCAAGTCGTATTTTTGGGTGATGGCATAATATGGTGATGATTGTTGGGGTGATACACTATCAAGTGATCCAACCTAACCAGAAAATATATATGGCCATCATTGTTCATCAAGGATCCTCAAGGCACTTACTTTAGCTATTCTTCGTTTGAAGCCCTAATCATGTGACTCATATAAAATCACACGATATACTAGAAACCAACACAATTGCTCATTTTCAAAAGTTAACACTTGCGCTTACAATTTTCTACAAACAATGCACTACATTAGTATATATAATATATTGTTATATGATAGCATAATATTTGAAACCAATAGTGTAAAAATAAAAGACAAGGATGATGATTATGCTGACAATTGTGAACAGGGTGAAATATAATGTGTTTCTACGCCTGCCTAGAAGACCTATTAGATATTTCTCATAACACTCGTACATAAAAAAACGAAGGAGCATTGAGCTGGTAAATTCGGTTTTTTACCCATGGATTGATGTTGCAACAGTGTGTGCAACCCAGATCTTAAAAATACCAAGATCAGGCTAGTAAGACTTTTGGAGCAAGGTCAAACGAAGGGTTACTCAAGTGTTTTCAAACAGGATAAGAAAGAAATGTATGACATACAACACAGTATGGGCACGTGTGAGTGTGTAATGCAGCAGTGAATATAAAGCTTTAGACGAGAGAGCCCACCTCAATTGCATGAATTGCAGCTTTGAGAGATTGCAACTGTGATGATAGAACTTTATGCTTCGGAAATGCATCAGTGTGTCCATTGTCCTTACATGTAGCAGTATGAATTGTATATCTTTCTTCCAGATCAAAATCCAGCTCAAATGTCATATGGCAAGTCTTACAGTGCCTCTCATCTCTCCAATACAAATCATGACAACATTCACATCTATTAAGTGAATCAAGAGAAGACCTTTTGCTATATTTAACAGCATTAAGATTGGAATAAAAAGAATTCCATATCCAGGTGTCAAACGCTTGAATGCGACTCCATTTCTGCTTTTCCTGTTCTCGTTTCTTCCCAGTTTCAAGAACAATGGCACCAGAAGAAGCTGGAAAATCTTTCCTTAATTCAGTCATGCAAAGATTGTTGTCTACATCAGACACTGGTGAAGAACTGTTTTCTCTGGACATATTCAGCTCAGATTGATCAGATAGCGTCAGTTGCCTAATTCCAGCATCATTCAGCATGCTGCACATTGCACGGCAGAGAAATGCTTCTCGTTTCTCCAAAGATGCAAGAAGGAAAGCCTCTCGTGTGCCCCTACAGTCCAAAGCTGACAACAAGGTACTCAAAGCCTGCAACAAGAGAAAGTGCAAACAGGTAAATTTAAAACAGTCAAAATTCACTGCACAGAAGGACAATAAAGATTTCACAACAAACAAGAGAGAAAATCAGAAATAATTGACATTTCAGAACATAAAAGAGAATCAGAATCACCTCTTCACTATCAATAATCTCCCAATGACCATCTTCAGAAGACTCAAAATAAATCCTTCTGTGCCCAGGATCAAAATCCTCACAAGGGCCCAAGAAAAGCCAGTATCTATTGTACCTACGATCAGAGCCCAAAAAGATTGATTGCATAGGATGAACATCATCCTCAGCTTCCATTTCTTTTGCATCCTTTCTTTTGCAAGAGGATTTCTCCTTCACATGGGTCTTTGAGATAGATGCTAAAGAATCAACAGGGGGAAGAACTGATGTTGTATTTAGTTCTTTTACACCAAGCACTTGTCCATTCAGACCTCCAAATGGCTTGTTTAAGTTCTGTTGGTTTATTGATGATCTCTTTATTTTTGCACCAGAACCAACATAATTGACATTGGGAACACTTTCTG
This sequence comes from Cornus florida, assembly GCF_030987335.1. Classification (NCBI taxonomy): domain Eukaryota; kingdom Viridiplantae; phylum Streptophyta; class Magnoliopsida; order Cornales; family Cornaceae; genus Cornus; species Cornus florida. The sequence goes on along the minus strand of NW_026775578.1, from coordinate 33,290,300 downwards.
CAATTGTTGTTACCGGATCCTGTAAACAAAATTTGACACATTTGTCAATGTAAACCTATAAAACAGATCTAGAACATTATGCATTCAATTATAAACTGAAGAATTGAGATATTGTATTCTCCAATATAGCAACCAAATGTGAGAGTTAAACACATCTAAAACTAGAATTATTTTACAAACCTAATGGTATACCAGCCCAACCAAATGAACCGTTCAGATCAGATCCGTTCAGATGGAGGAGATGGATTCAGTTTTGTATTTCTATTTCTACTTTCTAGTGCTCGATTCTCTATACTTGTGAATGGTGCCCCGACAAGATTTTCTCTAGTTCGAGAGGTTTGAGATGGGGGGGTCCGCTTTCGCCTTTTTTGTTCCTTATTTTGATGGAGTCTCTCAGTAGATCGATGAGGAGAGCTGTGGATTTGGGTTTTCTGAGAGGCTTTAGGGTGGGTAGGGATGCTGTTAGTCAATTGGAGATCTCTCACATGATGCTCGCAGATGATACTCTTGTGTTTTGTGATGCAGATGTGTCCCAGCTGAGATATTTGAGATGTGTTTTGATTTGGTTCCAAGTTGTCTCCGATTTGAAGGTGAATGTGGGGAAGAGCGTTTTGGTACCAGTTGGGGAGGTCCCTGAGATTGCGTCGTTTGCTGATATCCTTGGATGTTGTGTTGGCTCCTTTCCCACTTCTTACTTGGGTCTACCCCTTGGATCATCCTCGAGGTGTGTGGGCTGCTGGGATCCTATTGTGGAAAGATTCGAGAGGAGACAAACAAGATGGAAGATGCAGTACCTTTCCAAGGGAGGAAGGGTCACTTTGATTAAGAGCACCCTTTCAAGCCTCCCCACTTATTTTCTCTCTCTATTCCAGATTCCCTCTTCTGTGGCTGAGAGAATTAAGAGATTGCAGCGAAATTTTCAGGGGGGGGGGTTTCAAGCATCATCTGGTTCGCTTGAAGCAGGTTTGCAGTCCAATCCGAGATGGAGGTTTAGGTTTTAGAAGATTGGTGCCTTTTAATAAGACTCTTCTTGGAAGTGGCTTTGGAGGTTTGGGGTGGAGAGGCATAGGCTTTGGAGGAGGGCGGTAGAGAGTAGATTTGGGGAAGGGAGAGGAGGATGGTGTTCTCTTGAAGGATGTTTTCCAGGGGTGTGGGGGTTTGGAAACTCATTCAGAAAGGGTGGGATGGATTCTCTAAACACATTAGATTTCGACTCAAGAATGGTAGGAGGATCGGTTTCTGGGAGGTCGTTTGGTGTGGTGACCGCTCTCTTGCGCTTTCCCCCGACTCTTCAGGATTGCCATGGATAGGCAAGCCATGTTGGTTGACTGTTATCGGCTTGATAACGGGAGATCGTCTTGGGATGTTCGTTTCAAGAGGCATTTTCAGGATTGGGAAATTGAGGATGCCATTGGTTTCTTAGAGATGTTGTATCGTCAGGAAATCACGGGTGGTGTTTCTGATTGTTTGGTTTGGCCCCTGCTTCTCAGGGTCGGTTTGATATTCGGTCCTTCTATAGGTGTCTTCCGGAGGAGTCTGGGGCTTCTTTCCAGTGGAAGACTGTTTGGCGATCTAGGGCTCCCCTTAAGGTGGCCTTCTTTGCTTGGACATCTGTTTTGGGGAAGATTTTGACCCAGGATAATTTGAGGAGAAGGAATCAGGTTGTGGTCAACTGTTGTTGCATGTGTCTTGTGATAAGGAGACGGTGGATCACCTCCTTTTGCATTGCACCATAGCTAGAGATTGTTGGGATTCGATGCTTGGTTTGTTTGGAGTCATGTGGGTCATGCCTAAATCCTCCAAAGGGTTGATTGAGACTTGGAGAGGTTGTATAATGGGGCCCAAGTCCAGGATGTTTGGAGGGTTATACGCCTTTGTGTGTTTGGTGGTGTATTTGGCTCAAGAGGAACAAGAGATCTTTTGAAGGAAAGGTGACTCCTATTTCTATGCTTAAGTTCTCTCTTATTTCTACTTTTTTTTGTTAGGTTGTAGAGAGATATTATAGATCTTTAGAGGAGGTGGTCAATTTTTTGGGCTCCTTGAATGTCTAGAGGCCCTATTTGGCCTTGTGTAGTTCTCTTGGGATGCACTCCCCTTTTGAGTGCTTTTATACAATTTTACTTCTCAAAAAAAAAAAAAAAAAAAAAAAGGGAATGATTTGGCGAGTTGATTAGATTGGACAGGTTTCAGTTTTGTTGGAACTATGAGAACAGGATTAGTTTCAAGTTTTTCAAAAACCCTCCCACCTAAATTTCATAACCATAGTAAACCCCTAAGAAGCACGGAAACGGATACGGCGATACGGCAAATCCAGAAAAATTAGGACACAGACACGGCAGGGACACAGTAAATAATAAATAAATATATATATATATATATATATATGATGTTGTACTTTATGAAATTAAGAGTAATATTAGTTTTTACATCCTCATAATGAAAAAAAATTGTGTTTTGCTGGGAAAAAGAGAAAGAATGCTAGGAAAAAAAAAAAGGATTGGGGTTTTGTTAGAATAAGAATTAGGCCTTAGTTAAAAATAAAGGTAAGAATCCATAGGAAAAAAAAAAAAAAAAAAAAGGATTTGGGTTTTGTTAGAATAAGAATTAGGCCTTAGTTAAAAATAAAGGTAAGAATCCATAGAAGAGAAAAGCGTTCATGGGGAATAGAGGAAAAAGAAATGCAAAAAGAAATTTATTGTGAAAGGAAAAAAAGAAGTATCTAGGATCTGTGAAGAACAAGAAGAAGAAAGAAAAGAGGAGGACGAAGAAGAAGAGAGAAAAGAGAAAGACCATCCACCGGTAGCGAAGCTTGGGTGGTGGGAGAACAAGAGAGTCAAAGATGATTCTGCAAGAGTTCAAACCTTGAACTAAAATATAAGGATAATATATAATTGTTTTAATATAAAATTGTTTTATAAAACAACTACTTTTAATTAATTATGTAATTACCATCATATTGCTGAAAGTTATTAAACAACTCCCAATATTTATACTTCAACTCATCATTGTTACTAAAACTTTCTTAAAAATCCCCAAGAATGGGACTCGCGTGTCGGACATGTATCCATGTCGTGTTGGACACGTGCCCAGATATTCAAGAAAATATAAAATATTCGAATACATTTTTTGGCATGTCTGGTGTGTGTCGGTGTCCCGACACGTGTCTTACACGGATTCTTTGCCCTTTTAAGCGTGTCCGTGCTTCCTAGGAAAACCCTCTTCACTTGATATAGAAGTTTGGACTAGCATTCAGTTTAACCTAGCTTTCTTCATAATATACTTGCAAGTGAGGGTCACAAAATGTGCAAATTGATGTATCCCAAATTTAATGGACTTCTAACAAAAGTACCACAATTTCCTCAGTAAGCTCCCGAAAGATGAGCAACTTTTAGGTTGCAAGTATGGCATGAAAGAAGATCCTCGTTGCCCGTGATAAAATTAAAACAAAAGCTCAAAAGCAAATGCAGGGACCGCGAGAGGAGGGTAGGAAAGAGAGAACAGTCTATAACTTCTAGCTTAAATGGAAACCAAAATGATGGACCCCCACAAACAATGACATAAAGAAGACAATAAGTTGATGGCAGGTAGCTAATAGCTGAAGTTCAAAGCTTTTTTTGAAGTTGAAATACAGTCACTTTGGCATTCAAAATAAGACATGAAAGTTTTTAGGCAAAGCATACAACAAAGATAACGTCTTTCGTCAATCTAGAGAACATAATTTGGGGGAGAAAATTAATGTTCAAAAAGCTTGCTTCTATAACAGATACAACACGAATATAATCATTAAAGCTTGACAAAAAGGTGTGGGACAAATCCGACAGCTAGAATGATAACTCAGTCACAATAGCAACTTGAGATAATTACACAGAAGGAGCACTTTAATAAACAAAAAACCTAATTGTACCCAAAGAAACAGGCAAGGCTTTTAAATTAATAACAAGAAAAAGAAATAAATGGATTACCTCCATTCTGATACTGGACCCAGCGCTAACAAGATCAACCAAAGCCACTAAGGCATTCAACTTCTCTTCAATACTTAAATCTGAATATTCACCTTCCATCAGCCCTAACAACCATACTTCCCCAGGATAGCTCTCATCGATTTCAGTATATACTTTCAACATGTTATTCCCACTTATAGAACGGCTGCTTCGCTTAAGTTTAGCCGGACTGGAAGCTCCGGAATCACACTCAGAATCATCAGCACTGCTGTATTGACCGCTGTCCCTAGATTCATCGGCAATGCTTCCAAAGTCCTCGGAATCTGATTGAAAATTTTCAGCTTCCTCTATGATAGAATTAAAACGTACACGATATGCGGAGGATGATATCTTCTCGAATAAGGTAATGTCACTTGAAAGTGTCGAGCTTATTAAAAATTCTAGTTCATCTGCTGTAGCAGCAGGATTTAATTCAACAATCTTCATCACAAAACAAGCACATGTCACTAAAAGAATTGGAATTACAATATTTGATCAAATTCAACCAGATGATGATGATAATGATAAAAGCAAACAAGTCATATCCTTCCTCTTAAAGAAATGAACTTCATACTATAATAACTTACCTGTGAAAACTTCGCCAACTCGGAAACTTTCAACCCACTATTTCCTTTCTCTAACAAGATACCAAACAATTCACCCTTCAAACTACCAGGACTTAAGCCAAACTTTACCATACGATTGGCTTCCTGAAAAACACAACCGAAGAAACATCAACTTAAAAGGACTTTTGCAAACTTAAATAACAACTGTCAGTAGCATACTAACCTAATGAGTTTGCAGTAAACTAAAACTCAAACATAACAACAACCTTGCTACGAAGGTCCAAAGAATGACTAAAATGAGATTACCAAATTGCCTCGTCTCTTATTGCATGGATAAGAAGATGATACAAGATACAAACAAGTCAAAGTAGTAAAATTTTAAAGTAGGACACAGTAGAATGAACTCAAGCTGCATTACAGAAAGCAGGGTCAATTTTTCTGAGAAAATGGCTAGAACTTTGTCCATGGATTAACCTCTAAAAGGGTCGAAGTTTTAGTGTGTGTCTAGATATAATTATACAAACTCCTTTCCTCCTCGCACCATCACTATGATTAAAATCTTCATGTATATTAGTTTTGTTTTTTGGTCAAACTTTTTGTAAATTTGAATAAACTTTTTTTATGGTTACATTTTTCCTAAACAACTAAAGAGAATTCTTCACAATGTCCAAGGTGTGTGTCTGTCAAGAGTTATGCAGTGTCCAACAAGTGCAGGAAGATTTTTTAATTCGGAACTTGAATATCCCAAGTTCGTATTATGGAATAGGCCGAGATGTGTCAACCATGTGCCAAAAAGTGTGTGCTTAGTCACCTTTCAAAAAATACATATGCTTCTTAGCATGTTCGTCACTTGGAAGAAATGTTGGGAGAGGAGGGGGTAGGTTATACCTTTACCAAAAAGCAATAAAATAGATGACGCTAATTTAATGAATAAATGTTTAAATTTTGAATACCGTATTAAGAGATTCCCTCCGCAATGTACCATGTTTTGAACCAAAACCAGCAGCAACAAATACTTGATGCAATATTTCTGTCCAAGTCAGGGGGTTTAGTGATTTCTTCCAGCACTCCACAACAAACTCTTGATGCTCAATCTGTCAATTCATGAACAAGAAAGAAACATAAATATATATTTACGAAAAAAAAGATCAAAAAAAAAAATGAAGATGAGTTCGGTAAAAAGATAGTTGTGTCCTTTTCATTTCATTATTTTGTATATGTTCATTCAATAAGGAATACGGCAATGGGAAAGGAATTTCATTAGTTCCTGCAAAAATACACACATTCTGACCCTAATTGTCACATATTAATTCTTCAATAATTTTCAGTGAATATAATGACATATAAAAACATAATTATTTAGGTTATTAACCCTTGTATTGACCTTTTTTTTTTTTTTTTTTTTTTTTTTTTTTTTTTATAAGTAAGATTTTATTGAAAATGCTCAAAAGGGGAGCGGAACCCAAAGGAAACAAAAGGGCCAAAGGCGCCCCAAACCTTCAAAGAGGCCCAAAAAAACAAAAATCTCCTCTAAAGATCTATAGTCTCTCCCTTAAACCCAACAAAAAAGAGTGAAAATAATAGAGAACTTAAGCATAGAAACAGGTTTCTCCTTTCCCTCAAAATATCTCCGATTTCTCTCAAGCCAAATGCACCACCAAAGACAAAGAGGCGTCGCCCTCCAAGCATCCTGCACGAGAGCCCCAACTGAAACGCCTCTCCAAGCCTCTATCAATCCTCTAGAAGAACGAGACATAACCCAATGGATCCCAAATAAACCAAGCATCAAATCCCAACAGTCTCTGGCCATGCTGTAATGTAAAAGAAGGTGATCAACTATCTCCTCATCACACAAGCATAGATAACAACGATTGACCACCACCTGATTCCTCCTTCTCCAATTATCCTGCGTTAAAACCTTGCACAGGACAGAAGTCCACGCAAAAAAGGCAACCTTAAGGGGAGCCTTAGATCGCCAAATAGACTTCTAGGGGAAAGGGCCTCCATCACAAACCGAAAGGCACCTAAAAAATGACCTAACCTCAAAACAACCCTGAGAGTTAGGAACCCAAAGCCAACCATCCGAATCCCCAACTGTGATCACCTGGCGATACAAAATCTCCAAAAAACGAGAAACCTCCTCAATCTCCTAGTCCTGAAAGTGTCTTCTAAACTGAACATCCCAAGTCAATAACCCGTTATCGAAGTGATAACAGTCAACCACCATGGCATGTCTGTGAGAAGTAATCCTATAAAGCCGAGGGAAAGCAAGAGCAAGGGGAAGCTCCCCGCACCAAAGATCCTCCCAAAATCTAATCCTCCTACCATCGTTGATCCGAAAACGAACATGCCTACAAAAAACATCCCACCCCCTCCGAATGAGAGTCCAAACCCCCACCCCCTAAGGACCACACACCTCAAGAGAGCTCCAACCACCACTGTTCTCCCCAAACTTACTCGCGATAACTCTCCTCCATAGCTAATGTCTCTCATTCCCAAACCTCCATAGCCATTTTCCAAGAAGAGCCTTATTAAAAGGCAACGACCTCCTTAACCCTAAACCTCCATTCCGAATCGGACGACACACTTGATCCCACCGAACCCCCCCCCCCCCCAACACCGAAGAAGGAATCTGAAAGAGGGATATAAAATAAGTGGGGAGGCTAGAAAGGGTGCTCCTAATCAACGTGACCCTGCCCCCCTTTGAGAGGTACTGCTTTTTCCACCCCGCCAACCTGCTTTCAAATCTATCCACAACAGGATCCCACCTCCCCACACATCTCGAAGAGGCTACTAAAGGCAACCCTAAGTAGGAAATAGGAAAAGAACCAGTGCGACAGCCAAGAATCTAAGCAAACATCTCAATCTCAGGAACATTCCCAACAGGCACAAGAACACTCTTACCGACATTCACCTTGAGGCCAGAAACAACTTGGAAACAAATCAAAACACATCTCAAATATCTCAGTTGGGACGCATCAGCATCACAAAGCACCAAAGTGTCATCAGCAAACATCAAGTGGGAGATCTCCAGCTGACTAGCAACATCCCTGCCCACCAGGAAACCTCCCAAAAAACCCAACTCCACAGCCCTCTTCATCAATCTGCTAAGAGCCTCCATTACAAAAAGGAACAAGAAAGGAGAGAGCGGATCCCCTTGTCTCAAGCTCCTCGAATTAGAGAAAAAACCGAGCGAAGCCCCATTCACGAGGACAGAGAACAAAACACTAGAAATGCAAAATAGAATCCATCTCCTCCAACGCCCACCAAAACCTATTCTCTCCAACAAGTAGAAGAGGAAGCTCCAACTCACATGATCATACGCTTTCTCAATATCCAGCTTGCATAAAACGCCCGGAACCCCACTACTCAAACGGAAGTCCACACATTCGCTCACAATAAGGACTGAATCCAAAATCTGTCTACCTCCCACAAAGGCATTCTGAGAATCAAAGATGACGCCATCCAAAACCTTTCTCAACCTGGAAGCTAAGACTTTAGCAACCAACTTATAAAAACATCCCACCAAACTAATAGGGCGAAAATCCCGAACATCCATCGCCCCTCCCTTCTTCGGAATAAGAGCAATAAAGGTGGCATTCAAACTCTTCTCAAAAGAACCCTAATCATAGAAAGCATGAAAAGAACCCATCACCTCCTCACGGACCACCTCCCAACACTCCAAAAGGAATCTCATAGAAAAACCATCAGGCCCTAGGGCTTTATCCCCGTTACAACTCTTCAAAGCAGCCAAAACTTCCTCTTCCGAAAAGGGCTCTTCCAAAACAGAGCACTCCTCACTCGAAATAGAGTCAAAGTGAAGTCCTGCAAGCAAAGGACGCCAACCAGCTGATTCAGTGAACAAACTCAAAAAGAAATCAGCAAAACCCTTACAAATCTCCTCCTCCTTACAAAACAACTCCCCATCCACCCGAATCCTCCCAATATGATTGCCCCTTCTATAAGCATTGGCAAATTTATGAAACAATTTTGTATTATTGTCGCCTTCCTTGAGCCACAAAACTCTAGATTTTTGCCTCCACGAAATCTCCTCCATAACAGCGATCTCAGCAAACTCTGCCTGACACTACACTCTCCTAAGCTTCAAGGGAACAAGCAAAAGACCCTGACCCTCCATCCTATCAATTTCAGCAATTTCAGAAAGTAACCGATTCTTCCTCCAAGCCAGATTACCGCACCCCCGCACCCCCCCCCCCCCCCCCCCCCCCCCCCCCGGGGCAACAACCAAGATCGGACCCACTCCAAAAAACCCTCAGCCCGAAGCCACATATTTTCCAATCTGAAAGGGGACTTTCTACTTCGCAGCCCACCACAATCCAACATCAAAGGAACATGATCCGACAAAGGACGAGCCAAAGTGGTCTGCACAACTTGTATTGACTCTCAAGTTGATTTGGCATGAAATCCCATCTATTATTTACCTACTTATTATTTCTATTTCCCTGATTGACATCATTTTTATAACTTCTCATGACCATTCAGAATCAAAAAACAGAAATCGCACACATATCCAAAAACAATCATATCCATCGATGCTACAATTCAATAACATGAGATGTCATACTTCCGCATATATGGCTTTGACATGATTTGGAATATCCGTTACTTCTCATGACCATTCAGAATCAAAAACAGAAATCACACGCATATACAAAAAAACAACATAAGATGTCATACCGTCATACTTCTGCATATATGGCTTTGACATGATTTGGAATACCCACCAGATTCACATGTAGTAATAGACTAAGAGGTTCTAATAGGCCGGTATGGCTAGGTGTAGCATTGCCACGAACCGGAAAAACAGTACTGGCACCAGACTCCAGATTCACATGTAGTGATAAACTAAGAGGTTCTAACAGGCCAGAATGGCCAATGTAGCCTTCTTACTAACAAGAAAAACAGTTAGGCACCAGTGACCAGACTAGCGAATATGGCCATGATATTTATTCTCATTGCTATATTGGCCCATAACCACATTGCGTAATCACATCGGCTGATTTGTATTTTCTAACCTTGTGACAAACTACAATCTAAGGATGGATTAAAGACCCAAAACAACAACAACAACAACAAATGATAGAAAGAAACACCTTGCTGTGAGAAGGAGGAAGTGCTAGCTTTTTTCAGCTTGCTTTATCAACAGGTTGTGGCTATGGAGGGGGATGATGAGTGGAGTTGGGTGGGTTCCAGTCTTGGGGGATTTATGGTGAGATCAATTTATATCATGCTTAGGGTGAGGAAGCAGTAGCATTCTGTTTTGAAAAGCGATCTAGAGAACAAAAACTCCCTCAAGGTGGCTTTCTTTGGGTGGAAAATTGCTTTGGGAAGGATTTTGATGCTCGACAACTTGAGGAAGAGGTGTAAGAGGGACGAGGATTCAGTGAGTTATCTTCTCTTGCATTGCCCAATTGTCATGGACATCTGGACTTTCTTTGGGTACGTCTTGGAGGGGATGGACAATGGGGAGACATGCTCGAGACGCGTGGAGGTCTGGTCCTTACTGTATATGCTGGGTTTGTGGTATGAAAGAAACAGGCCATCTTTTAAGCTATCTTCTTTTTTGGGTTACAGGGAGGATGCGTACTGTAGAGGCGTTTATGGAATTTGTTTTTGGATTGTATGAGGTTATAAGGTGGTATTCTTTTGCATAGTTGTCATTGGCATGCACTCCCCTTTCGAGCAACTTTTAATGATATTTTACTAATCAAAAAATAAAAAATAAACTAACAACAAATCTTAATCAAGACTCTTGGATATTCCATTTAATGGTAAATTCCAACCCCACTTTATATTTTTTCCTTTATTTTATTAACTTGGGTAATGTTTATCAACTCTAACCTAGACCTCACCTTTGAAGTCAACTAACGAAAATTTGATGTCATTTTTTGCTTTCCAAACTACTTTGTGTTTAATGGTAATTCTACCCTTCCTTTATAATTTTCTTTCTTTTATTAACTTGGTCATATTTATCAACTCTAACCTAGATCTCCTCTTAAATAACTTGTCAAGTCTAACCTAGATCTCCTCTTAATTAACTTGGGTCGTATTTATCAACTCTAACCTAGATCTCCTCTTTTTGAACTTGGCTGACAAAAGCTTGATGGTGAGTCAAATTTCCACGTTCCCAAACTAGTTCTTAGTAGGTCTACCCTCCTTTAATTTGTACTCATATGATATTAAGACAGTGATATTGTTTGAAAATACTTTTCACTTTGGTAACTTCATCTCTATGTTCATATGTACACACACACAAAAAGTAGTGAAAGTTAATATTATTAAGCATTTCTTGCTACGGATAGCCGAGCCAGGGATGTCTAGTGGAGAGTCAAGCCAGGGATGTTTGGAGGGCCACTCCCCTTTGTTTATGGTGGGGTTTGTGGCATGAGAAAATTAAGAGATCCTTTGAGGAAGAGGAGACTCCCGTTTGGTCTCTCAAATACAGTATACTGTATACTTCTTTTTTGGGGTTAACGGGCGTGATTGTAAATCTTTGGGGGATCTTTTGGATTTAGTGGTTAGCTTAAAGCTTTAGCTGTTGCCTATGGTGTTTAGTGTATTCTTGTGGGAGTGATCCCCTCTTGAGCGCCATTTATGAAATCTTACTTAAAAAAAGAAGAAAAAAGAAACACATCACCCAAATTACCCAAATTAAACCACGCTTGTAGATTCGACATAATTCATTAAAAATTAATAAAAATCCAAATTTAGTAATCCAGTAGTTAAAATATGAAGATCACTATATCTTGGAGGTGCTGTAAGGAAGAAAAAGATCACAATTCCAATAACCACATTTGCTCTGTCACCTCTGTGCTACACCCAGCGACTGCATCACCATAACCATTTCTATTATGACATTCACTAACCTATTTTAATATTGTTTATTTCAAATTTTTTCCTATAATCAAATTCCTAAAAATTAGATGTAATGGTATCAATGGTTTTGGGTATATTAAAGAATGAAGATGGATTAAAAAATATTATGGGTACCATTTCTCAAAAAAACATGGTAAACAAAATAGGAACTTTCATGTTGACCAACAAAATTGGAATTGTATCCTTTTGATCATAGAGCGAACAACATACACCTTGAATTCATTAATTTATCCTAGCAACACATTTTGCAAATATGCAGCTTTTAAATCCATTTTATTTAGAATTTCTCAAATACATTGAAATTCTTCATCCAGAGGCACTCTTATACATTTGTCAAAGAGCCAAGTGGAATGACAGTGTCTTCATTGTTGTTAACTCAAATTAAACTTAAACCAATTGATAACACAACAATTCACTCAAGCCAGGCCCAACTAATATGCATCAATATTTTGTGCAAATGTTTAAATGTATTGCTGATACCAAAATTTTAATAATTAATATAAAAGATAACAACTAAAATGCTGAAGTAAATTCTTAAAGCCCTCAGAAACTGCAGCAACATGACAAGAGAATTTGAATAAAATGCACTACCATCAACCAAATTGTTGTTGAAGGCTATAACTTCTTATACTTACTGAGCAAAGCAACCCAAGGAACTTGCAATTTTTGCTTGCATGAGGGAAAAATCCATTACCAAGCTCCGTTTCAACATCAGACAAAAGAAGTTTGAGAAGGGCCATGTTAACTTTTCCAAGTAATAATGAATCCTAAGAGCCATGAGCAAAGAAAGAATAATTAGCAATGGCCAATCTATTACCACTTAAATGAAAGGGCAGCAACTAGCTCTTACATATTTTTGAGCTAGCCAAGTAGAAAACACTATAAATTAACTTTAAGAAATGAGAAATAACCTTGTCAAGAAATGCTTGAGTAAAGTCATCCAGGGTGAAGGAACATACATCAATCGTAACAGCATATGTATAAAGGAAATGGAAGACCTGCCAGATAATTCAGCACATACTGAGAAAGACAATTCAACATAACATAAAAATCACAATCAAGAGCAGAACGCACTACCACTATTGAATCCTACGCAAAAACCTGTACAGCAATAAAGAAAAATGCTTAAGCATTATAAAGCTTATTTACTGATTGGGACATACCATTTATCTGTGGTAAAGTGTCCTAATAAATCATAAATAGAGAAAACTTAAAACCTTCGAATGGACAAACGATATTGAAACAATAGCATACCGACTCTGGTACAGATAAATTAGTATATTACAGCACCTTTATGATAGATCTTATGTTAATCATGAGCTATATAGAAGTTGTGTTGGTAGTAGTCCACATCAATTCCCGTAAAAAGCAGCAGTTCTCTTTTCAGCTCCGACAATTTTAGCAATTGAAGACTAAGTTCAGATAAAAATATTCCAGGTATATCGATAATGACATTCTTCATTTAAACTAGAGATGAACCATCAACAGGGCATCACAATCCATTACGTTATGAGTAAGCCCAATCTGTTAATGAAGAACTTTATCTAGATAAGACAAGAAAGAAATAGATCTTTCTGCTATAACATTTTGTTTAAATGCTTCTACATTTAGACAATAAAATGATATTCAACCCATGCTTCAACTGATTGTCAAACAAGAGCACAGCACAGAGTTTGCATCAATGGTTAATTTTTAAATCAAAAGGAGATGATATAGGGGCACACTCCCCATTTGAGAGCTTTTTAATATACTTTACTTGTCAAGAAAGAAAGAAAAAAGATCAAAAAGGGGTGATATTTTGTGGACACTCTGCTTAAATTTGCTTTATTTCTGCCACTTTTACCCTTAATGCTAAGAATATTTCAAAGAAAAAAAAAAGGTCACCATCATTTCTTGTGTGTGACTGTGTGTGTGTGTGTGTGATCTGGGGAAAAAATGAAAGGTCCCCTACATATGATGCAACACGAATTCATCAGGCATGGAATTTCAAGTTCCAATACGCTCAATAAAATCTATAAATAACACTGAAAATAAAGATGATTAAGCAACTAGTAACTAGCAATTTGTGAAGCACGGTCACTTTTCTTCAATCTGTGACATTTAACTTCACATACCTCCTCCATAATCCATAGTTTACATCCAGCTAGGTCAGGAATAATTCATAATTCGGATCTTCATTTTGATGCGAACCATCGTTTGCCTCATAAGCGCCCTCACTCATGGACGGTGTGTAATCAAGTAATCAACACTATCACCCCCTTGATGAAGGGAATGACATTTCATGAATATACGCTGCTCAAAGCACATAGGAAGGAACCACCCACTAAGAGAGTTTTCATTTCATCCCACTAAGGTTTTGCCTACCGCTTGTGTGATCCCTTTTAACTTGGTGCTAGAAAATTGCACTTTGCTCCCTTCAATTCCAAGCCAAAACAAAGAGTATGCTTGTCCTCTAGAATTTAATTGCCAAGCATTTCATTTCTTCTGTCTACCTTTCTCTTTTTCTTCTCACATGCTTCCTTTTCATGTGTTTTTTTCTTTTTCTCAAGGAATAGGATATCCAAGGCTAGGATTTTGTTAGTTCATCACATTCCTCTTGATAAGGATTTTGTTAGTTATCAAGGATGTGAATTTGCATAATTGATTTTGAGCAAGTAATCTCCAGTTTCCAGCATGATAGGCTCGAATTCAACAAGTTACGGGACGTTTGAAAAAAAACAAAAGACATTCAAATGAGGATATATGATCCGAGTCCAAAAATTACACCTAAATCACCTATCACACTACATATAAGCTTCTAAGCTTTCTTGGTTCCTAAATTTAATTACCTGAGCCTAAAGTACCTCCAATTAACTTTCCTTGATCTTATATTACTATACTCCCAAGTAACTTCTCTCATAAGAAATTCAATCTTGATAAAAATATAAATTATATAATCTACAAAACCCTACCAGATCCTCTTATAATATTAAAAAAAAATTAAAACAAAAACAAAGAAATTAATGACACTAAAATTTTGGTAAAATATAATTGACCCTTTCTAATCTAAAAACCTGGTAAAATCAACCCCCTTAAATCACCTAATTATAAGAACTTTATCATCACCATTCTGCATCCAAAAATAGATCTTCAACCTTGGTCACATCACTTCTTAAATCAAATACCTAAGACTTATCTATCAAGAAAGCAACTCATCCCTCTATTTCCAGATTAACACATCAGAATCATTAACAATGGCTAAGAATATAGATTTACATAGAAGATCTAATCCAATAAGTACACTGAATAATTTTTCAAAAACAAAGAGCCATGAGAATACAAACCAAATACTTATAAGCACATAGGTTGTGTCACACCATGTGATAAAACAAAAAGATCCACAATAAGGAAATCAATAATTTCATGGGATATTTTATACAAAAATCAGATGAAAAATGCAATTCACATGATGAGTTTTCCCTCGAAAGAAGCCTTAGTAGGATTAAACTGAGTTGATGGGCAACATGATCGAACAAGAAACAGTATGTCAAGCATAACCTAAGTGGGAATCATTGTAAACGAGTTTTCCAAAGAAAGAAATTGAGAAATTCAATGCAAGAGAAACAAAAATTCACCACCATCATCCATGTATGATAAATCTTGCATTTGCAGAAATCAGAAGCACTAAAAGGAATAAAAATTGAATGGTGTTTGCTTTGTGAACCTTAAACAGTTTCTTGACAAGCTCTGGAGAAGATTCCCATGGTTGCATATAGAATGGTCGTTTCATCGTGACAGAATTTGGAGGAAACTGGGCCAGCAAATCTGGAAGAAGTAAATAATAATAATAAAAATAAAATCCTCACAAGATGACTTCTAGTATTTGCAAATGCATCAACAAAGAACATACATACTTTAGAGAAAGTAGTAGAGTTCTTTTAAAATACAGAATATCAAAACCAACCTTTGCAAAGGGAACAACTGTGCAATCCATTGGTAGCGAAATGAGCAGAGCAAGTTAATGGATTCGTTCCTGCTTGTATTTCTCTCAGCTCCAGCTCCTCATCATCCACTAGTTTTGTAAATTGATCGAGGTCTTCTTGACTTCCCACTCCTTCCAGAGAAAGTTCACATTTTTCCTTGCGTGGCTGCCTCTGCTCCTCAATTATATTACATTCCACCTTAAATCATAATGAAGAATCTAAGTTACTACAGCTGCTAGTCTAAACTTCATAGATATAAGAACTATAACATAATTACCCTTTTGCTTCTTATGGGAGGCTTCCTCTTATTTTGTTGTTTGTTTCCCAATCTTTTCTGTATATGAAAGAATTACTGTTATCATCTTTCTGGAAGCAATAATATGATTAATTGATTGAAGGGTCAAAGCAGATACATTTGCTCAAATAACCGCAAGGGCAGCAAAATAGCATTTTTGGCCAATATATATATATATATATATATATATGAATAAGAGTTTGAGGATAACCATTACGGGTCGTTGTTGCCGCGATTTTTTCCCCCTTTTAGGTGGCTTTTGTGATGTAGAAGTTGACATTTGAAGAACACCAGTGCAATCTCTCTCAGTAAAGTCAACACCAGTAGGGAAATCTCCAGCACCAGGATTCGTTGCCCTCCAAACTGTCATCAAACCTTTCCCAATACCATGTTTCTTTACAGGAGCACTCTTATTAAAAGCTGTCATCAAACCTTTCCCAATGCCATGCTTCTTTACAGGAGCACCCTTATTAAAAGCTGTCATCATACCTTTCCCAATACCATGTTTCTTTACCGGAGCACTCTTATTACAAGCTTGGTGGTCCAAGATGTTAGGCTCAGAAACCTAAGAAAGAAACATGTGAAGACAAGTATGAAAAAAATAAAAATAACTGGAACTGAAAAAAGAGAGTGATAATTGATGGCACTTCACACAAAAACATCTTGCCAAAATTTTGGGATTTCCAGCTACAAATCTAGTTCCATTACCTTTCTCCTCTTGACTGCACTTTGATTTTCATGGCAAGCAGGAGGAGAACTTCTAGGAACCTTTCTCCCTTTGGGTGCTCTTTGGTTTTCTTGGCAAGCATGATGAGGATTTCTAGAATCCTTTCTTCCTTTGAGTGCTCTTTGGTTTTCTTGGCAAGCACGATGAGGATTTCTAGTACCCGGTCGTGCTACAAAAACAAAAGAGTAAAATTTAAGTTATATATAATATAAATTGATTTCCACAGTCCTTCAATAACATAAAGCAATTTAAGAAGTTCTCATCTCACTGGGGACAGTGAATTGAAAGAAAAAAGTACTGAATAATCGTCCACACGTTTGTTGTTACCCAATAAACCAATCTAGATATAAGCTTGCAGACAAAGTTAGGAAATGAAACTCCTGCTCCTCTTTATATCATAGCGTAAGAGAAAAAGACATCTGTCTTCCTCGAATTTGTCCCATAAATAGCTGTGCTACCACTAAAGGCATCATGCATGTGAGACAGGAATACGGCATAAAGCGAAAAACCATTTATATACAAAATCCAATCCTTCCTGTGAAACAGGATATCAAACATGGTACTAAAGTCAGTAGTCCAATACTTGAAGGCAACACCCCAAAGCAGCTTAAAATCCAGATTCAACTACTGAATCCATTTTTTTTACTGCCAAAAAAAAAAAATCTATATCCAAAAACTGGGTTTGTAACACCTCCCCTTATTTGTTATTAGGTGGCATGAAATACCATTCAGGCCGGACAGCTGGTGGTATTCTACTAGTAGTCCCCTCTTATCAACAGATCAGGTTAAATACAAGTCTAACGACATTCCCATTCCCACACAGATGAAAGAAGAGGTTTTCTACTATTCATTTATTGATCCATGCACAAAACATCATTTCAAGAACATAACAAAAACCATTTTTCCAAGGATAGAAGTAGAACCCAATAACCTTTTGAGGTCGACCAATGTGAAACAAAGATTAGAAGGTGGTGATGATGATGATAATACTTTGATTATAAACATTTGCATTAGTTAATTTATATTTGATGTTTAATTTTGAATCACTTGTTGTGTGCAGCCTTTCTTTTGTTTTTTCAAAGTATTTTGTGGGAGCCAATCCTTCTTGAATGCAGCTAAGATCAGCGTCAGAGTCTAGTAGAGTGATAGTTTGTATTTTATATTCGTTGTTTATGATTATTGTAATTGTAATATTAGATCAAGACCATGGGGATGTACTTTTTTTATTAATCCTTTTTTAATTAAATCTTGTTTTTCAAGTGTTGTAACAATTCCTGATTCAATTGAATTGGTCCGGCTTTGGTTGGTATTACGTTAAAATCTTTAGTATGGTAAAAATACCATACGTCTTTTTCTTTCCTAAAAAGCATTAGGAAGTTCTGAACAAATATTTTCTTCTATTGATTTTTGAATATTTGTTATTTCATTTTCAATTCTAGTGGACTTTAAATTTTGATGGGACATATATTTAAGATGAAGATGGTGAAAATGAAAAACATTCTGTGGCCAAACTAGTTTTCTCAATTGCAAAACATTTTATAGGTGATCCTTCAAAATTAAGAGATATGACTTCAGAATTATTAGCAACCTTAAAGATGCAAAAAACTTAGTGAATATAGATGGTACAAGGATATATTTTTAACAAAAGTTATGACAAAAGATGATTGTAACCAAGCCTTTTGGAAATCAAAATTTATAACTGGTCTCCCAAATTTATTTGGTGAAAGGTAAGAACCAAACTTAGAGAACAATATGACGGTCAAATCCCTTATGATAAAATAACATATGGAGATTTAGTAATAACAATCAATGCAGAAGGATAATAAATTTGCACAGATCTCAAACTTAAAGAACAATTGAGAAGAGAAAATTTATCCACTATAAAAGAATTAGGAACAGTATGTGAACAATTTGGATATAGAAAATTTAACTCACCACAATCAAAACAAAATCTTAAAACCTCAAAATGTATTACATGTAAAACCTATAAAAATAAATAAATAAAATAAAATAAAAACCCCATAATCCTCAAAATATTATAAACAACGCAACGAATAAAATCATAAAATGTGTTAAATTTGGCAAGATAGGACATTTTAGTAACAAGTGTCGAATACAAAACAAAATAAATGAACTTCAAATATATACTGAAATTTTAATAATAATAATTATTATTATAGCAGAGATTCCTCAATTTACTGTGAAAAAAAAAAAAAAAAAAAAAAACACACACACACACAATCCAATTAGGAGGTAAGTGACCTAAAGGATCCTAATTTTTCCGTACACTGTCCACCCACACACGCACACAATCCAGTTCGGAGTAAAGTGACCCAAAGGATCCTAACTTTTCCCGTGCTCTTTCCACCATCAAAACATGCTCCAAAATGGAATACTGTCCAACATAGGCGAAGAAGACTCCATAGAAACTTGAACTAACGGTGGCTGAGCAAATACCAATGTAATAAATAATTATTTATACATAAAATTCAATTTTTCACTACAAATCCTCACGAAAATGTTCTGTTCAAAGTTGCTAAATCATTTCCACGATAACTTCAAATCAATTAGAATTCAATGATAGTCACCACATATATAAACAACAATTAAATCTGATTTCCATAAGCAAACATGAAAAAGATACACAAATACCTTTTTGACAAAGGAGAAAAGCCTGGGAAGGGAGAGAATCGAACTCGAAACCGAGTGGAGGACCATCTTTTCGGAACACCTTCTTCAGAATATGGTCCGTACTAAAAATGGCTTCATTGAGTTTCTTCTTCTTTCTCTTCTTCATAATTGCGGTCTCAATAGGAGAATCGAGGTTCTTTCGGCATCGCTGCTTCGTCGGCATTGTCAATCGACCAAGGACACAATCAGTGGGTTGTCATCGACCAAATGTTCAAATTGTATATGGAAATGATAGGTGTAGAGAGAGAAATAGTAGAGATAGAGAGAGATTAGGGTTGTGGAGTTTGGGTGATGAAGAGGAGTGGTCAGATAAGACTTCACTCTGTGTTGAGTTAGAAATGAGAGACAGATAGAAGAAAGGTTTTAAGAAATAGGGTTTTGGGTTTTGTTGGGATTTTAACATTTTTTTCTTTTTGTTTTTCTTTTTCATTATCGTTGTGTCTGTTCCAAAAATATCTCTGTTAAACCGGGTCCAGTCACTCAATCGGCTCAAACCGGTACCGACCGGCTCTGGAGGAACCGGTTTTACCTCATCCCTTTTTATTCACGTTATTGATAGCTTAAACGACAACACTATATTTTTTTTTATCAAACCACTATATTTTTTTTATTTGGTAAGTTCGTATTTACCGTCTCTTATTTGGTAATTCAAGATGATATGTTTTTTTGTATTTCATTATTTAAGCTCTGGTAATACTCAAGTCTTCATCGATAAAAATGGACTCTGAACAAATGAATATATTCTATTTAATTACCAAATAAAAAATGATAAGGATATATCTTTAATTACTAAATTAAAAATGATAGAGTATACATATTTACTAATATTATTTTTTAATTTTTTAAAATTTTATAATTAAAGATAATATGTTCATTTGTTATTGATCAACGCAAGAAAATTGTTGACCTAAGTATTGCCTGGCAAATATTGTCCGACAAATTTGAAAAGAAACTCCTAAAACAAATCACAGCCCAAATTATGAATATATATGTCCTTTCGATAGTGTTGAGGAAGGGGTGGTTTTATTTTTATTTTTATTCCTTCATATGTTGTTTTTATTAT
This sequence comes from Cornus florida, assembly GCF_030987335.1. Lineage (NCBI taxonomy): Eukaryota > Viridiplantae > Streptophyta > Magnoliopsida > Cornales > Cornaceae > Cornus > Cornus florida. Next base: position 33,270,119 of record NW_026775578.1, on the reverse strand, counting down.
TTTTTGTTTTTATTCCTCCAGATATGCTGTGTAAGGTGACACTTTAATATTTTATTTTTTGTTTTTATTCCTCCAAAGTGTTTTTTTTATATATTTTTTTCTTACAGTATGAGGCACTCTTTTGTTCCCTCTCACTTACTTGTATACAAATATGTATTACAGTTTATATATTGTTTTTTGCGATACTTAAATTTTTAAATACAAAGTTGCGAAATTGCATGATTTATGATTTCGAAGTCTATTTTTCTCTATGGTGCAGATTTGAGATAAATAGTGACCCCCATGCTCCCAAGTCCATCGACAAGTAAGTGTCGTGAAGATATTGAACATTCAGATACCGATTAAAAATTGTCTTATTTAAATTTTTATTAAACATGGTTAGAACATATAAATGAGTAGAAGTGTCTTTAATTTCAATATTCTAAACACAACATGATAGTTGTATTATTTATTTATTTATTTTGGAAGAACTATTCAATACAATTTAAAATATATTATTCATTGATGATAAAAGTAATATAAAATTTAAGAAAACAAAATTAACAAATATTTTAATTTTAAGTTCTAAATTAATGATTTCATATTATATATATAAAAAAAAAAACTGGCGGGGTTGGAGCAGTCCACTTGTTTCAAATCATAGGCCCATTAGGCCACTAGTCCAGTCGGGCTCACCTTGTGAGGCATGGCAGGCCATTTTGTGAAATAGACCTACTTTGATTGGGCCAGGTTTGGCCTAATTGGTCCGAGTTTAACTTGGACGCTTATTCGATAAATTATTGAACTAATTTTCCAGCTTACAATTTAATCTATTTTGGGCCTAATTCGACTAATTAATTATGGTGTCACACTTGAAAAATAGACACTTGAAAAATAAATATGAAAAGAAGATATACGTGTTATCTATAGGAAGTTGGGAACTGATTTACTAATGTGAAATAAAAAATCGAGGTTATATATATAGATTGTATACAAATTTTGATCCTTTAAGTTAAATATTCTCTAAGTTATTTTAAGTTGAATTTCCTACCGCTTGACACGTGATATTTAAAAATCTATCTAGTATTTGTGTTAAACCACGTCAACTAATTTAAAGAAAGTTTGAAAATTATACCATTTTGAGATAAGAAAATTTTATCAAAGTTTAAAAATATACTACACCATTTTGAATTAAGAAAAACTCACCATACTCTAAGTCTCTAAAAACGTTATCTCTCTCTCATCTTTTTCAAAAAAAATCCTCCCTCTCTCTCCTCTTGCTCATTTCCAAGATTGGGGAATATTTCGGGCCATTCCCCAAGATTGGAGAATGTTTCGCGTTAAAAATGAATATTCTTTGCACAGGAATTAAGATGGACGAAAATGTGATTGCATGACGTGCAACTTTTACTGCAATAATAATGATTGGAAAATTATATATATATATATATATATATATATAAGCATGGATATTGATGGAGTTAGTAAAATATAAGCAAAAGCCCTATATATAGAAAATATGAGAGAGACCGTGAGGTTAAAAGAGAAACAAAGAGACTTGTTTAAGATAAGGAGAGATAACATGTTAAATGTCGTTACAATATTGTAAATTTTTCTTAATTAGAGTTTTAAAATTTTGGTAAATTTTTGTTATCTCAAAACGGTTTAAATTTTGGTAAATTTTTCTTATGTCAAAACTGTGCAGTTTTCAAACTTACTTTAAATTAGTTAACGTAATTTAACACTAGCAGTAGATAGATTTTAAATGTTCCGTGTCAATTTCAACTTAAGATAACTTAGAGAATATTTAACTTAGAGGATTCAATACCGTTCTTAGTTATATCTAATTAAATTTGAGTAGATTCACAAGGATAGTATTTGGTATATAATGCATCTATTACTATGATTTTAAAACAGATTTAATATTCTTATTATTATTCTTCTAGCATTTCCAAAATAATTCAGAATTGAAGTAAAATAAATTATTTAAAACAATTACTTATGAGGCCATTTTTATCCCAAAATTAATTCCAAACGTTGGCTACATATAATCGTGGCCTAAATAATTTTATTTCATCTTAAACGTTACGCATTTGAATTGTAAATCCGTTTACCACTAAAGCATATCCTAAACCTCCCAAAACAAAAAGTTGACGGTTTAAGTCTTAGGCTGGGCCAATATATATATTTACATTCATTCAATTATGGTTTTAATTTTTATTTCCGCAAAAAATAAATATATGTTACCCAAGTGGGACCAACCCTTTTCATCTAAATGGAAGATTTAGGTTTCTCTAAAAGGACGATAATCACTTTGTATTTAAACTGAAAATTAGGGCATTTTTTTACTTGAAAAATACTATCCTCTGATCACTAGGACTTAAACATGGAAAGAAACTGGTTAAACAAATGAAAAGAAGCGAATGGATCGAGCATGAAAAGATGATGGATTCTAAGAGAACGGTTGGAAAAAACATAAAGGAATACAAAAACAAAGGGCAGATATTGAGCATGTAAAGATGGTGGATAAATAGTTGCTCAACTCTTTCTTCCTTTTACTTTTTCTAAGTACACTATTTGTTAAAGTTTTAAATAATCATACATTGCATGGAATTACAGGACAATTTTGCCAAAAAAAAAAAAAAAAAAACACCAAAGATTTTATGAGTGTATAAATATATTTATTTTTCATTGACAAGAAATATATTTACACATTCACTTTTGTCCCTACGAAGACTTGAACTCTCGACCTTTTACTTTGGAATGTGAAGAAATACCGTAATGCTACAAGACAGGATAAAATTAGAGAACTCCTCAGTGATTAATTAAACATCTTCTATCATTATTGATTTATCTAGCTTGATACGTAAATTGGATGTTAGTATATTAATCACCTTGCCCTAATGAAACGGGTTTAATCAAGAATTTTTATTTGGACCAGAATGGTTAGGAAGAGAGGAAAGTCAATCGGTTAATAAAGTGATTTGCTGGGGTTAATTAACATTGTCAAAATAATATGGACATTCTCTCTAATTTTAAATATAATACTGACCTCCTCTATTATTACTGACTTTGACCCGAATTTGTTAAATGATTGCCCATTATACTTTTATTAATTTTTTATGTAATATATATGTTCCTAATGGATAAAAGTTTTAAGGAAAGCTTTCTCAGGTTTTAAGTAAATATTGGACATGACATTAGTAGACAAAAATGTCAGATTTTATGAAAGGAGAGGTCGGTGTTACTCAAATCTAAACTAAAGGAGGCAAGTGTTACATTTGAAACTAGATAACCACCCCCCCCCCCCCCCCCCCAAGCAGAGTTAAGAGCAAGGATGGAGGTTAGAATTAAAAACATATATAGACGGTTATATATTAAGCAAATCATAGTATATTCTATTTCAATCACTAAAATTTCTTTAATATTATTTTTACTTGAGATCGAACTTCTATCTATTTATTTTGATGTTCTTATAATAATATTAAGTCTCAAGTTCTAATTGAGAAGTTGAATATAATTTTTATTCGCATAAGAGAACAATAATTATTATTATAATTATTATTTTTTTTTCATTATTTACTTTTGCTAGATTCGTAATAAAATTACAAAAGTAATCAACAAACCGATGTAAGAATGGAATGATAATAAATATTCTATTGTTTGATAATAATAAAATTTCATTATTTACTTTAATTCGTTGGACGAATATGTGAATAGCTATGCTAAATGGGGATAAGATGGCTTTTATCCCTAATCACCAAATAATTAATCTGAATTTAAGCAATACGAGTGAGATAATTAGTTTGGAAGGGTGCCCTTTTTAAAAAATAAAAATAAAAAAATCTATAAAAAAACATATACTATAACTTGGGATAAACTTATCCAACTTATTAATTGGTACAAAAATAAGGTGGTAGTTCAAGTAATGAAGTCATTTAAAATACAAAGAAAAAACATTTATGTTTGGCATGCAGAAAAAGAATGCAATGTGTTAATACCACCAATCTGGACAAATGGAAAATTGACATGTAGTGAGTTTCAGGGGAACTTGCCACACCAGATTACTATTCCAACAACTGGAAATGAATGCTACGTACGCTGTAGACAGTTCCATGTGACACTAAAGAATGAATCAAAGATGGAAGGTATTTAGTGAGAACCAACGGGCAGCCTCTTACCTCCCACAGGGAGGTTAGGGGTTTAAGTCTCAGAAGAAACAAGTGTGTGTAAGTACCAATTACGAAAAAATAAGAGGGTATTCAATGAGACACAAACCGCCCACCATAAGAGCACATGTGGTTTATTACTACCATATGGAAAACATCGAGAAAGCCACGTGTTTCTTTTGTTTTAGTCATCAAGAATGGCAACTCCCCACTCCTACAATATCTCCTATTTTATAGGGATTATTTCAGAATTATGCAAACGGTTATGGCATATATTAAATGCCAAAAGTGGACTTGGTCAATAAGGAAGGAAACCACCCACTCCTAAAATATTTCCTCATTTATAGGAATTGCTAACTCCAAATATCATGCAACTGTTATTACATGGAAGAAGTATTTGTAGGAGGATATATGCACGGGAAGGAACATATATGACTGGGTTTCATCAAGAGAAATTTTAGGAGTTTTTGCTAAATTGTAGCAAACTATCTAATTAAAAACGTGGGTTGTTATTCAAATTAATGGGAGACGTGTATATGTCATGGTATATATATATGTCTGTGTAGAACTAAAAATTCATAAAGAAAATGATTCATGCACATGAAAGAAAGTTATATTAGATCACGGGACATGTGGCATGATCCGGACCTTCCAAGTGGAAGTTTTCAACTGCTACTAGAATCGCCACATTTCCATCTAGCAGTTCCAGAACGTGGGTAAATGCTTATAATAAGCATTTAACCAGCAAAACCACTCCTCAGAAATTATAGATCATAGGAACACATGGGTTAACACATGTCAACGCTATAAGAAATCTGGGGAAGACATGGGACACGTAGCATAATTCAGACGTTCCACTTGGAAGTATTTCCAATTGTTGCTAGAACTACCATTTCCAACTGTTACAAGAAGAGCTCTATAAATAGAGCACTTAGGCCTGGCATGCAAACCTTGTTTAACAAACACAACAAATCATTACAACACTTTGTTATTTCATGTATCTTTACATTCCTTACAATGTATTTATATTATCTTTAATCTAAGTTACAACATTTTCTTTTCCAATTTTCCAGCAAGTAGTTCATAGTCTTTTCAATTACAAGTCTTGGACTTTCAATTTCGTTCTTCATTCCACTAGCACCAGAACAGTTCCAAAGTCCATTTTCAAGGCAAAAATAAGCTTTGGAGGTGTTCATTCCAATCCTTCATACAATCGCCTGATCCCGAAATCTTTAACTGGAACATTGTTTGGAGCTCCCATTTGAAATGACAACACTTCCTGGCATGCCTGCAACCCTTTCCATTCTCTTGGAAATGACCATATTTGTGAGCTAAATAGAATGCAAGTGGGAATGGAATGAGATTGAGAATGAAATAGAATGGTCATTCTATTTCTATTGTTTGATTGCAAATATAAAATGATATATGAATAGAATGATAATATATAAACATTCTAATATTTAGTTGGACCAATTTAAAACCTAGAATATAATGAATTTCAAATTGAGTAATTCAAATTATACCCCTCTCATTGATAAATAAATTATATTGACAGTATAACATTCTTTTATAATTTTTTTTTAATTAAAAAATGGCAGTGGTGGTAAATGTCAACATTAATGGTGGTGGAGCGAAAGGCGGCAGCGGTGTAGGTGGTGGTGCTGGAAAGCGACAATGGTGTAGGTGGTGGAAGGTAGTGGTGGTGGCAGTGATAATGGTGCGTTGGTGGCTGGTGGAAAGCGGCAGTGGTATAGGGGTAATGGCTGGAAGGCGGAAATGGTGTAGGTGTTGGAAGGCAATGCCAGTGGCAGTACCAGTAACAGTTGTGCGGTGGTGGTGGAAAGTGATAATGGTATAGGGAGTGATGGCGGTAGGGTTGGTGGAAGCCGATGGAAAGCGGTGATGGTGATGGCGACGAATTAAGGTGTAGGTGGAAGAAAGCGACAACGGTCACAGTAACGGTGACAGTGATGGAAGGCCGTTGATGTGCCAATAGTAGTGGCGGCGGCGACGATATGATGGTAGTTTATGAATTTGGAACATGAGATTTTTTTTGAAATTTAATTTTTTTTAAAAAAAAATACTTGGAAATGGAACGACCATTTCTATAAATTTATTTGTGAAATAAATTTTCATTACAAGAAAATATCCTACCAAATAAAGAAACTTTTGAAATAAACATTTTATTTTGATCCATTCTTACTTGTCAAAACAGCATAAAAGTTTGACAATCGGCCAACTCCAAGTGATGTCTCCCATTCACATGATATCGATCATTTGAAGTTATCGGATTTTCGGACTCCATATCTTCGCTCAAACACAAATGATCATACAAGCATGAAAAAGGAAAGGAAAAACATAGCCTGAAAAAAATTAAAAATAATGGCATCAAAGATAAAACAGACATGAAAGTATGGAGTGAGATTTTAATTGGTTTCTTAGAACAATAATGAGAGCTTAGTGCACCCCACTTTCCCACCGGCCGCACGCGACCCCACACACTAACCCTAGTTTCCAAGACTACTCTCTCTCTCTCTCTCTCTCACACACGCACACATTCATTCATCTCTCAAAGAGGAGAGAGGGAAACAACATTTTAGTGAGAGAAAAACAAGGCAAACATAGAGCTCCCCAAGACCTTGACACTCACGCACCACCAAAACCTAGAAACTTTCACAATAAAACCCAAGAAATCTAGAGAGAGAACCTCTCTCAGCTTAGAGCTTTTCTTCTTCATCATGGTCATCTCTTAGATACTTCTCTTAATTTAAACCATCTAGGAGGTTTGTGATCTCCTCAACCCTTCAAGCTTCTTCCATAAAAAAAAATGTTTGTGTACAAAGGGTTCTTAAATCTCTCCTTTTTTCATCTTTTTTAGGTTCTTTTGATTGTCTCTTTGAGCATATCAAAACCTTTTCTCTCCTGGTGACTTAACTTTGATGGAGTGTATAAATATATACACACCAATTATAGTAGTTGAATAAAAATTCAATCAAGATCTAGGGTTAGATCAGCTTTTGGTTAACTTCTACCTTAATTCTTCATCCATATTTCTTCAAACCATGAACATGTCGAACCGTTGGTGGACCGGACAACAAGTCGGTCTGCAAGGACTGGAATCATCCTCAACCGGTTCATCCAAGCTGAAAAGGCCAGATCTAGGTATAACCATCAACGAGAACGGCGGAAATGGCAGCAGTGGCGGCGGAGACGAAGAAGAAGAGAGGGAGAACAGCGACGAGCCGAGGGAGGGTGCAATCGAGGTGGCCACAACTCGTAGACCTAGAGGCCGGCCGGCCGGTTCGAAGAACAAGCCGAAACCGCCCATTTTCGTGACCCGGGACAGCCCTAACGCGCTGCGCAGCCACGTGCTGGAGGTGGCAGCCGGCTCCGACGTGGCGGAGAGCATAGCCCAATTCGCTAGGAGGCGGCAGAGAGGGGTTTGTGTGTTGAGTGCAAGTGGGACAGTGACAAACCTCACGCTTAGGCAACCCTCAGGGCCTAATGCAGTCATGGCACTGCAGGGCCGGTTCGAGATTCTGTCTCTGACCGGCGCGTTCCTCCCCGGACCATCTCCACCAGGCTCCACCGGCTTGACGGTGTACCTCTCGGGTGGGCAGGGTCAGGTGGTGGGAGGGAGTGTGGTGGGGTCAATGGTGGCTGCAGGACCTGTCATGGTGATTGCAGCTACGTTTTCGAATGCTACTTATGAGAGGCTGCCTCTGGAGGATGAAGAAGAAGCGGGGCGGTTAGCTGGCGGTGGAGGTGGAGGTGGAGGTGGTGGTGGATCGCCACCGGCAATTGGTGGTAGTGGAGGGCAGCAGCAGCAAAGTGGCTTGGTTGATCCATCTTCTCTTTATAATTTGCCACCGAATTTGCTTTCAAGTGGTGGACAGTTGAACCCTGAGGCATTTTCTTGGGCTCATGGTCGCCCTCCTTACTAGAGGTAATTATATATATGTATGCTATATGTGTGTATATACAAGAAAGATTGAGAGAAAGGAGGAGAGATCTAACTATGTTCCAATATGTTGTGTAATGGAAAACTTAAGGTTTATATAGATATATGTATGCATATTTCCCTTTGATTTTGGTTTTAGCTAGCTAGCTACTTGATTTCCAATACAATTAATATGCCTAGTTCTGTTCGTTTTGTGAGTTCAATTTTCTTCATTTTGATTAAAATTTGATTTCACAAATTAATTTTGAGATTCATTATTGATTAATCCTTGTCAATTGGGTTTTTGACAGTCTTCAAATTAGTGTTTGAGAGTTTGATGGCTGAGTTATGCATTGTGTGACCTCTAGAATTAAGGACATATTGTGAAGTACAGCCCCTCTCCAAAAAAATAAAAATAAAAATAAAAAAGGAAAAAGTATCTAAATAATTATTTTAATTTTTCATTATTTTTTTTCTGCACTAAAAATCATATTAAAAAATATTTAATTGTTAACTACATAAACTTAATTCAGACTTATGCAATATGTGCACTTCTTGATATTATTATATGAAAGAGAATTTAATATTTTTAATCAGTTCACACTAGCTCACACACACAAATTATCTGGGGTGATGATCATGAGTAGATTCATATATACATCCAACTAAATCTTAAGGTTACTATTTAAAAGTGAGTAAATTATTCCTTATTTACTTGAGAGCAGTTGAACATTACTATATATATATATATATATAAATAAATAAAAGTTCGCTGTGAATGGGTCATCTCACTTAAACCATTGAATCATTAGAAAAAAATAATATAGCTATTACCCAAAATCAAATTTCTATTTTTTTAATCAAGTATTCTATCCTCTTAATTATTAGCGTGACATTACATGACTACCATAAGGTTTTCATACAAAAGGATATATATATATATATATATATATATATATATATATATATATATCATATTCATATACAATACTTTAATTATTGTATATAAAAGGCCTGTTTGTCTAGGACAAAAGTAAGGATATGATAATCTAAAAGAGTCGAATAAGTATCAAACTTTTTTTCATAAAAAATTCCCTTTTAATTTCTACCCAGGGCTTAACATTAGCTAGCCTCTACTCACTATGCATATATAGTCCAAGTTGGGAGCATATATAGAACATGCTAGCTCTTATATATGTTTACAAAAATTCCTTAGGTCATGCGCATATATATACATATATATTTGGAAAATTCTTTCGACCATCATTTATGGATGTAAGGTAAACTTCAAATATGTACAGTCACTTGCAAATTATAAATATTATTTAAACTCGAGTATTTTTGGGTTTTGTAAGAGTCGAACTCAAGGTGTCAGAGTTTTACAGTCTCGTCCCTCGAGCGTCATATATAATATTGTGGAGAAGAAAGGGTGAATGAGAATCAAAACAATATTTTCACATGTTTTTCACATCATTTAAGTAATTTATTTGAGATGTAACATTAATGTAAATCTGTTTACAGTACAGCAGGAAATTAAATAGATGGATATCAAAATTTCGTTTGTGAATGTCATATATATTTTATGGTTGGCTTGAAAGAAACATGGAAATAAAATGAAAATAATATCAAACAATACACATGAATGAGTGAAGATGAGCCATATATATATATATAATTGATTAGTTGAATATTTTTTTAGGTCTAACTAGATCACTACCATACACGAATTTGAATAAGTCATGAAATTATATCAAACAATTGCTTCCTAGTAGAGATAAGTATAAGGTATATCTAATACTAATTTCTATGTAAGACTGAATAATTGTCACCAAATTAATAAACGCTATAAGATAACAGGCATATACATGCATGAACTATATTATATATATATGTATACACACACACACACAAAGTAGACATGATACACTTCAGATAAACAATCATATGTAGTAGTGAACAATTACCAATTAAGCTAGGATACCTAAGCATTACAATAAGCTAGCTCTTCATCTATTTCTTCTACTTCTCTCTTTATTTGTTACTATTTTAAAGTATATCTTTTATTATTTTTTGGAATTCTTGTTTACATAGTGGGTATATTTGATTATTTTGGTTTTATGAACATTATATATATATACACACACACACACACACTTTTTTTTCTTGGAATATTACTTTTGCAACCATATTTTGTTTTGATTCACTTGAAAATGAAATCGTTAATTAGCTGTTTCCAAGTGGAAACGGAAATGTTAAGGTTTTGGAGGAAAAAAAGAGAAACTTTTTGATCCTTGAGCATGAGATGTGTTGTGCAAGTCAAAGATAAAAATTCATGGCTTTTAATTAAAATAGTAATAAATACCTTATAAAAAAAAAAAAAATTAATATAACACTTTGAAATTGAACTAAATTTTCTCTAATTCCAATTCCAAATTAAACTAAATTTATCTCTAATTATAATTTCAAAACACCCATTTAATGCTTCCAAACACAGTATTTAATACAACAAGTTCAATCTTTAAAAATTCAAAAAGTCTGTACATAAAATATGGCATATGATTTTAGTAGCTTGTTGGACCTTATGGATGCGTAGTTCTTCAATAAGAACACTATGGTCCATGAATAATAATAAAAATAATAATAATAACAAAGTTTTTTTTTTTTAATCCGATAAATAAAGAGAATTTTATAAATAGAAAGAAGGTAAGAGAACAAGGAGGAGCTACAGAACTCATTGGGCCTAAGCCCAAACCACAAATTTAAATTCAGCCCAAAAGCAAACCGGCCCAAAACTAAAAAGGATAACAATTATGTGTAATGTGTGTGAGAGAGAGCGGCCCAAACCAAACCTTTCCCCAATGACTGTTATTAATTGATCTAGGAAACTTCACACTATTTATTATCATTTCGGGATATTGTAGACTTTCTCATGGTTATGTATGACTAAGCCTGTGTTATTCCAATCCCCTTTAACATCTTAATTTCCCTTTCCCTTTTCCTTTCCGGTGAACCAAACAATACGGCAATCTAACAAAGCTCAAAGCTAGAAAGCTTGTAGACCAAGTGCAGAGCAATCAAAAAAGAGTAGTTTAAGAAATCTCTATACTGAAATTTTGTCCAATCCATTTGTTGTATTATTTGATAGTAGTTGAAGGATGTGTTCTCTCACTTTGTTTATTTAATGTATAATTAATTTACTATATAAATCTCATCAACTTGTTCTAATACGATAATACATAAGATTTCCAATAAATGATTCTATTATTTTGTTTATTTGGGTGGCTGTAGCAACAAGTTTGAAGTGGTCTTTGTCCTCTAGATTTAATAAAGAATGGCTTCAAATAGTCTAATCTAGTTATTTAATAATAATAATCATTATAATTTTAATTATAGTATTATTTGAAGGGTTCTTTGTCCTCTACACAGAGTACGTTCATGTAAGCAGGCCTTACCTACCCTTTAAATTAAACAAGTCAAAGAGGGTAAGTCTCCCAAGCTACAAAATATTATTTTATTTTTTTAATAATTGTACTCAGTATTCAGATAATCTGCTTGATGCTTTGTCATTCTGAAAATAAAAAATTGTTTTATGAAAACACACCTACGTACATAAATTGATTTTCAATTATCAAAATTATTTTTAAAAAAATGAACCAAGCAGCCCTTAGTTTGCACAAAAATACCTACTCATCATAATAATAATTTTTAAGGTAAAGTACAAAAAAACAAAAAACAAACCCTTAAACTGTTTCTCATTTGCAAATAATTCTCCTGAACTATTAATTTGTTGCAATTAAGGACAAATCCATTAGAAATATTATTTTACCATTTCTCATTAATTTTGTCATTTCTTATTAAATTATTTTTATTAAATTTTTTATTATCTAAATATTAATTACACCATTTACCTTTATTTTATTATTAGTATCAATTTATCATAAAAATGAAAAAAATAAATAAATAGATTTGTAAGTATTATTTTCTAAATGATTAATTTATTATTAAAACTTTACTATTTATAATAAAACTTTTTAGAATCGGTAACTTTTTTACCGTTAAAAAATACCTTCTATTTCATATAATATATTCAAAAAAAATAAATAATAAATTAATTAAATACAAAACCTTCTTTTTCATGCAATATATTCATGAAAAATTAAGAAATTACTTAATTTGTTTTTTTTTTCAAAATTACTTAATATTTTAATTAAAAATTTTAATTTCAAAAATTAAATATAAATTTATGCAAATTTAATTGCGAATATGTGATCAAATTAGTATGAATTTTTTCATAACTTGTTACAATAGGAAAAAAATATTAAGTGCAATTCAATAAGAAATGACATTATGATCATTTAATAAAAAATAGTCTAAGCAACGAGGCATTTTACAACAAAATATGATAATTCAGAGGGTGTTATGCATAAAATATACTTCAAATAGGTTATTTGTAAATTCAAACATTGCTTAAGGGAATTTTTTACAACAAACTCTATGGAATCAAACACAATTTTGTTTGATCCTTACTTATATATATCCTTTAAATTTATTCAAGTAATGTGATAAGAGGAGATTAATCCACAATAAATAAATATATATAAAAAAGTAAAAATAAAATAATTGGTTTTCGAGTATCTGGGATCATGATATCAAACACTACTCTTCAAATAATTAAAGATTGTGACCTAAATGATGTGACCTAAATAATTAATTGATTGGAAGTTAAAAAATTGTTTTTTGAGAACACACACCTACGTACATAAATTGATTTTCAATTATCAAAATCATTTTTTAAAAATGAACCAAGCAGCCCTTAGTTTGCACAAAAATACCTACTCATCATAATAATAATTTTTAAGGTAAAGTGCAAAACAAAAAAAAAAAAAAAAAACCCTTAAACTATTTCTCATTTGCAATTAACTCCCTGAACTATTAATTTATTGCAATTAAAGACAAACCTATTAGAAAGACTATTTTATCATTTCTCATTAATTTTGTCATTTCTTATTAAATTATTTTTATTATCTAAATATTAATTACACCATTTACCTTAATTTTATTATTAGTATCAATTTATCATAAAAATGAAAATAAATAAATAAATAGATTTGTAAGTACTATTTTCTAAATGATTAATTTATTATTAAAACTTTACTATTTATAATAAAACTTTTTTAGAATTAGCAACTTTTTTACCGTTAAAAAATACCTTCTATTTCATACAATATATTCAAAAAATAATAATAATAATAATTAATTAAATTCAAAACCTTTTTTTTTCATGCAATATATTCATGAAAAGTTAAGAAATTACTTAATTTGTTTTTTTAAATTACTTAATATTTTAATTTAAACAATTAATTTCAAAAATTAAATATAAATTTATGCAAATTTAATTGCGAATATGTCATCAAATTAGTATGAATTTTTTCATAACTTGTTACAGTAGGAAAAAAATATTAAGTACAATTCAATAAGAAATGACATTATGGTCATTTAATAAAAAATAGTCTAAGCAACGTGGCATTTTACAACAAAATATGATAATTTAGAAGATATTATGCATAAAATATACTTCAAAGAGATTATTTGTAAGTTCAAACATTGCTTATGGGAATTTTTTACAACAAACCGTACTCTATGGAATCAAACAAAATTTTGTTTGATCCTTACTTGTATCCTTTAAATTTATTCAAGTAATGTGATATGAGGAGATGAATCCACAATAAATAAATATACAAAAAAAATAAAAATAAAATAAAAATAAAATAATTGGTTTTCGAGTATCTGGGATCATGATATCAAACACTACTCTTCAAATAATTAATTGCTTGGAAGTTAAAGATTGTGACCTAAATGATGAGTAACATTATCAAGTCTCTCTCTCTCTCTCTCTCACACACACACACACACACTTACACATAGTTTTCCTCTTTACATTATGAATCTAACCATCTCTCTACATGATTTCTAATGCACGGAAGAGTAGAAAAGTGAGGAGAGAAATAAAGAATGGTTAAGATGTTATCTCACTTTAGACGAATATAAACAAACATAAATTAATTATTTCGTTTTAGATTTCGAACTGCATCACGTGGATCTTGATGAGATTGGTAGTGACAAAAGAAAAACAATAAAAGATATCGAGACAAATGGATCTCTTTATAACATGAAATAATTTCATAAAATAATTTTGAAATAGTTAGTGCTTTTAATTACATGTCAAATAAGTGGCATCCATTGAATAGTGACATATATCTATCAATCAAATCTTGAGACATTTCATATGACAAGTACCTAAGAAATTAGTCACGAATGTGTGGACTCATTAACCATAATTAGAAAAGAACTTGGTCTTGATTATTATATAAATACAGACCCCTTTTTTTTATTATTGAGAAAAAGTGTTGCAAAGCATTAAATTTGATTGGCTAGCATTATGCTAATTAGTGCTCTTTTTTGATTGACACTCAAAAGGGTCCTAGACTTCTTAGCAAACATGGAGGACCCTCTTCACGTGAATTCACGTGTTAAACCCTAATTTATTATAGGGAAAATTACATATAAATGGAGTCAAAGTTTCATATTTACTTAGAGGCTGAATCAAAATTCCATATTTCTCTAAAATGGATTGTTGAGGTGGCACATGGTTTTTTACTGTTTAGAAATTGTGGTGCCTAAAATACCCTTTCGCGAAGGTATTACTTTTTCTTCAAAGGTACTACTTTTTTGAACTGAAGATACCACTTTTTGGCGTCCAGGTACCATATTTTTTAAACACCCGCGAAGGTACTACTTTTTCTCCGAATGTACTACTTTTTTGAATTGAAGGTACTACTTTTTTGAACTGAAGGTACTACTTTTTTGTTAGGGAAGGGCATTTTAGGCACCATAATTTTCTAAACAGTAAAAAATCATGTGCCACCTCAGCAATCCATTTTAGAGAAATATGAAACTTTGACTCAGTCTCTAAGTAAATATGAAACTTTAACTCCATTTATATGTAATTATCCCTTTATTATAATTACATGGCACCAATATTCCAATAATAAAGCCACAACACACACACACACATATATATGGACCCACCTTGGCCTTTGTAAATTAATCATCAACTAAGTGTCTAAGACTAACAAAACTTTATTATTATTATTATTTTGGTTGTGGCCATCTTTTCAAGGCCAGTTTCAAACCCTAGTTATCTTAAAAAGCCCAAAAAAAGCTAAATTAACTACTATAAAGCTTTGAAAAGGATTCCATAAAACCTGCATCATCAAGGAGACATGAACCGCACTATAAACCCTAAAATTAAATAGATTATAATCGCATTACCTAGTGCTTAGTTGATTGAGCGCTTAACTTTTCAAAGAGTACGTCTGCGTTTGATTTTCCTTTCGTCCTAATTTGTACTTGTCAAAAAACAAAGATACGTGTATAAAATTTACAAAAATACCTTTTATATTTTCAAAATAATTTTATTCGTTAAAACTCAATTTTGTTTTATCTAACATTTTTATTCTTTTAAATATTATTGTGGAATATCAGTATATTTACTTTCAAATTTCATCAATGAGGTGAAATTTTACCGCCGTAGTGTAAAATGATGAAATTCAAAATATAAATGATATCGTATTAATAAGTGGGCGACAACACTGTGTGCACTATTGAATTCGCACCACAAAATACTTCGTGAGAGGATTCAAGTCGTATACAAGTGTGGAAGCTATGAAAGGGAGCTTTAAAGTAACGAAATTCAAAGTATAAATGACATCGTATTATCAACACTATGTGCGCTATTGAATTCGCACCACAAAATACTTCGTGAGAGGATTCAAATCGTACACAAGTGTGAAAGTTATGAAGGGGAGCTTTAGTGTAATGATAAAGTTTATCTCTTGTAAAATCAACTACTTTACATGTCAACACAAGACTAAGTGGATGACACTGCGTTGTGCACTAACTATTGAATTTGCGTAGTAATATACTTAGTTTGATTTAAATCGGATATTAGGGCATCTGATGTGCTTATCAAATTGGATAATATCTCTTAGGCGGATAGCCTAAGTGATTGGCGTGGACATCTATACTTTGTGGGTCCCACACCAAACACTCCATTCCCTTGGCTAGATGTGGAGGCCGGAAAAAATAATAAGGGTGTAAAATGGTGGGCCAAGGTGAAAAAGTAAAGAAAATAGTAAAAATATGATACAATTGATGCCCACGCCTTGAGCACTAAGTATCTAAATGAAGTGGACGGTCATGTAGCACAATTGTTGATATGGCAATCCATTTGTCAAAAGTGCAAACTCAAAGTTGAGTCTCTTCGCTCACGGGCTCAGATGTAGAAGTTATGAGGGAAAGTTTTACCGAACTCATAAATTGGTCTATTGTGAATGGTGAGTCACAGATTTAAGATTAGAAAACAACCTACATGTAAAAGTAAGACAATATAGTATCTTTTACGATTTTACCCTCTCTAAACCAACACCGATTGTACTAATATGAATGCTACGGCACTAGTGTGAATGTTGGCGTGACACGATTTATGCTAACCTATGGTAGCTAACTCAAGTTTACATGATAACTCCTGAAAAATAGAAAACAATTTCAACATACATTTGGCTGACCATTTTTTACTTAAAAAATTTATTAAAAAGGAAAAAGAAAAAATAAATTAAAATGAATAGTGCTTTGTATTTGTTTAAAAACGTTTTTAAACAACCAAAGCAAACAAGTCAAATTTTCGCCAATTCTTTAATTGTAGACAGTGGAATTAAAATAAACACGGACTAATAAATTCAAGAGTGCAAAAGTAAAAAATTCCCTTCAATAAAGTAATTTTCACCAATAATGATCCTTCAAATACATGTGAGTATGGTTTTGGTCAATAAAATAGTGCTACAAAAATCAATTCATAATCTTGAAAACGAAAAGGTTGAAACTTGAAGAGTTGACAGTATAATGTGAAGCTGTAATGTGTTGCCATTAATGTTTGAAAACTATAGCCTTATGAGCTCATCAAATTGCAGCCAGACAAACCGACCATACCAAACTAGCTTTTAGTACTTGCATTCCAGTGCCAAATTCAACAATTGGTCCTTTTAATAGAGCCCCAAATCAAAGAAATTCAAGTAGATGAGCATGTGGGTCCACCTATCAAACGACATACTGATGGAACCCTACACTAAGATACAATGTGGGCATTAAGATATAATGTGAGGGTATTTATTCATTCTGAATTCTTAATATTTTTTTTCATCGTTTTTCTAAATATAGCAAAATCTTACAAACCGTAAA
The DNA here is from genome assembly GCF_030987335.1 of Cornus florida. Lineage (NCBI taxonomy): Eukaryota > Viridiplantae > Streptophyta > Magnoliopsida > Cornales > Cornaceae > Cornus > Cornus florida. The sequence goes on along the minus strand of NW_026775578.1, from coordinate 33,252,734 downwards.
TGTAATCTTAAGTTTTGGTTGAACTACGTTTTCTGAACATAGTGAAATCCTTTGTGTAATTCTAAACTTTTTATTGCCCTTGGCCGTTTTCCTATCCAACAAACTATAACCCTAAGTTTTGACTGAATCACGTTTTTTTTTAACACGGTGAAATCTTACAAGCCGTGAACGTAATATTAAGACCATCTCCAATGCCAAAAACTATTTTTACACGCCAAATCTATATTTTAATAGGTGCTACAGTGTCAAAATGCTACATTTTAGCAATTTTGCTCTTATGGTGCATTTAATGCAAAATACTATTTTTTGACATAACAACCATTCTTTTTCAACTACCATTCCAACCATTCATATTTGCATCAGTAATATTAATATTAGGCACATTCCAAGTCAGGTTGCAGACGTTAGAAGAAAATTAAAATTAAACATAATTAAAAAGAAACAAAAATCTAAAATATCTGGTCAAAAAAGGACCAAATATATATATATATATATATATATATATATGTATATGTATAAATTTATATATTTGATTATATTATTATTAAAAATATATATATTTTTAGGGCAAATCATTTCAGCCTCCCCAACCGCCTCCATCTCTATTCTCGTTCTCAACTCTGAAATTGTTCCCCTCTCTCTCTCTCTCTGTGCAACTGCAAACTACAAAATCAACAAGAATTAGAAGTTCAAAACCCATATCTTTCAGTTTCCATCGCTCGTTGTTCCAATTCGGGTTTGCCGTTCGCAAGCCCCCTCTCCAACTGCTAACTTGTACATTTGGGTTCTGTTTTAATTTTTTTTCTAAATCAACTAATCAAGTTCTGTAATTCTTATTTTGCAATCTAAATCCTATTTGGTGAAATTTTTATGACCTTTTATATATATATATATATGAACCTATATCGGCATGTCATTTCAAATTGTTCAAAAAATCAAAACCCATATCCGCGCCCCCTCCCCGCGGGGGCCCTCCCTCTCTCTATCTCTCTCTATTTTCTTTTTCTGAAATAGCAGTAGTTATTTCTTGTGCTATAATTGGCATAAGTTTTGGTAAAGTTAAAATTTAACAACCCATATAACATTGCATTGGAGAGCCCCTTTTTACCATCTCCTGCTATATTTTAAAAATGGCAGCCCATATAGCATTGCATTAAATATGTTCTAAGTTTTGGTTGAACTACGTTTTTTGAACATTGTGAAACCCTATGCAATTCTAAATTTTTTATATCCCTTAGCTGTTTTCCTATCCTACAAACCATAACCCTAAGTTTTGACTGAACCACGTATTTTGAACACGGTGAAATCCTACAACCGGTCTACATTTCATGCAGAAGTTACAATACCTTCATATCAAATAAATTTAAGCATACAACTTATCAGGAAAACCTAACAACCAAGGATGATTCAAAACTTGAAAGTGAAGGATAGCCATTTCAAACTCACTGGAAGATGTAAAATGACAACTAATTGTTAGTTCAATTGTTATTTTAGTATATTCCACAGAGTGAATGCACCCTTGAAATGTTTGCAAATGAAAATAATATGCGTTTTCTGCTAAATTTTGACACCATGTACAAATTACATTTGAGACAATTCAAAAAATGCAATTTGAGCCAAAGTATATCAAAATCTTCAATTAGTTTATTAAGTTTCAAGATGTAACATTAAATGAATATGTGAGTATCGTTCATATAAGAGGAAAAAAAAAATTATTGTTAACCCTACAAAGTTTTAGCAATAAGGCTAAATCATAGCCGTGGCAGGTGGAATGAACAGCAATAGTTTGTTTACCATTGTAAATCACCTCTCTATGCTGTGCTATCTGGAGTTGTGTTGATCGAATACCCTCACGAGTATCTGGAAGAATTAGAGGCCATACTATCTTTACGAACTACTAAGCTCAGTCATTTGCCCGTTGCAGGAGTCTATGAAGCTCATCAGCCAGCCCTTGTAAGAGAACAGGTTTCCGAATGACTGCATTCATTCCCATTTGTAAGCATCTCTCGAGCATGTGTTCCTCGGTGCTGGCAGTCAGGGCTATGATCAATGGGTGATTACGGCTCCTGAACTTCCGAATCCTCATTGCCACTTCAAACCCATCCATTTCAGGCATGTAAAGATCCAAAACCACGACTTGGAAAGAAGTCCCGGAATGGCCTACAGCATTCAGGCACTCAGACCCTGACGAAAAATCAGATACTTCGCAGCCCAGCTTCTCGAACAGCTTCTTGGTCACCATTCTGTTTACATTATCATCGTCAGCTAGAAGAACTTGAAGGCCTCTGAACATAAAGTTGGAATTTGGTTGCTCTGGGGAATTTCCTTGTTCAAATAGCAGTCTTGTAAAAGAATTTTGGATTTGAAATCTGAGAATAAGAGTTATGCTTCGTGCGTGGCCCTGAGAATCTGAGGATATCCAGATATTGCCTTGCATCATCTGCAGTTTATTTTTTCACCGTACAAGATTCGAAAGTCAGACTATCATCATGCAATAGACGTTATAGTAATCTAAATTCCAGGCTTGTTGAATGATTTGATTAGCCAACGGTGAAATGCATGGACAGAAGATTAGCAAATATAGGAAAATTAATCAAAATACATCAAATTTCAGATTCTTTATGTAACTAACAGGATTAGTAAAACAAGTTCTTGCAACAATGAAATAAAACAAGACAACATGATGTAACATACTCTCAAAAGGTAAAACGAAGTCTTTAATCCAAAATCATTTGCTGCTACTGTTGCAATTATAAAGTTGCAACCTGATTCATACAGAATTGTGAAAACAAAGGTAAACCAAGCTCTTTCATTTTACCAGCGGAGCAAAATTTTAGAAGCACACAAGCAGATTGAACCTTAAGCTGTAAGCCTCCAGGTGACAACTTAAAAATAATAAAGAGATTCAATTCTGAGTTTACAATAGAACGTTTAAAAGGAAAGAATAATAATAATCATTTAAAAAATAGACGAATGACAACTTTGCTTGTATCAATGGCCCTAGATTAACTTCAAAAATGTACTTACACCTTATATTTAATTTTGATAAAAAGAGAATGTTTTAGACATAAAGCAGGTGTCAACTGTCAAGGCATCTTACATATGCTGCTTCATGAGAGCCTCGCACATTTTTTTTTTTTGGTTGGGAGGGCCTCAAACCTTTGTACATAATAAGTTCCAAAAGAACTGCTTCGAGGGACTTTCTCAAAGCCTTGCTTAAGGTGAATCTCAAGGCAAACCTTAAAACCCCTTTAAAAGCTACACAGCAATATTGATGGGTTGGGGAACATGGGTTAGGGTATGAACCAAGATCCAAGAAAAGATCTAGAAAGGAAAGGCTATAGTTTCGAAACTAGAAATGGGCTATTCATTAATTAAGCGCATGTTTGGCACCTCATGAATATAAGAGCATTCCAATTTGTTTCTTGATGCATTTGAAAGCACAAAAACCATCTCTAGATACAACAACAACAACAACAAGCCTTTTTCCAACCTACTTGGGATTAGCTACATGAATCCTATGTTTCCATTCTGCTCTATTTAAGGCCATATCCTCGGTTAAAACATATGCTATCATATCCTTCCTTGGTCAAAACCATCTCAAGATTTAATAAGAAATCAAGCCAAAATTATACATGCAGTTACCAACTGGCAAGTGGCCTAACGGTATCAGGCCCTTACTTCCCAAAGGGAGGTCAAGTGTTCAAACCTCAGTGGAGATATGTGTGTGTGAGTACCAACTATGAAAAAAAAAAAAATTATAAATGCAGTTAAAAGAAGAAAAAAAAATACAATATTATCCCCTGGAAATCCTAAAATTAGTTCTCTGCAATCTTATCACCAATGCCATGAAACATAAAATTAGAAGACATAATTGCTATGCTAACACAATTGCAATATTTCATTTCCAAGGAAATCTAAATTTGCCTTAAAAAATATCTAAGAACTATAAATGCAGCACTGATAACAAACTAAAATGCCAGAGAGAAAATGAAACATGGGCAGAATATGAGAGATTCACACCTGCACGATCTTTTTGCACATGCTGAAGCTCAGGCCCTCCTTAAATTCGTTGATGTTGTTCCTCCTACTACCAAAATATATAGTAGAAATAGAGCCATCAAACTGTGAACCTCCACCAGTAATTTCAATTTCAAATTTTATGTTTGCATAGTCATCAGTCGTACTTGGCCTCCATGTTGCCCGAATTTTATCATTCCTGCTCTCTGAATTAACCCGGAAAATCAGAAAGCCCCCTCCATGACTGACATTTAATAGATGTCCAACCATATGCAATATAACCTGAAAAGTCCTCCTCTCATCGCCCATCACCAGATTAGGCAAAGAGTTTGGAACATCTGTAGAAAAACCGAAGCCCTTATAAACACACAAGCACTTGACAAGACATGAAGCTTCCCTAACCGTAGAATGTAGTCGAAAAGGCCTCATTTCTAATGGGGATCTTCCATTATCTTTATCTGAAATCTCCAGCACATCATTTATCAAAGTTGAAAGAACGCCGCTAGTTTTCACCATCGTGTCAACAACAATCCTTTGTTCAGAACTCATTTTCTCATCTTGTAAGATTGAAAGTAGACCTAAAATTGAGTGCATTGGCCTCCTCAATCCACGGCTCATAACCTTTTGAAAAGAGTTCCTTGCTTGGCTTGCCAACATCGCATTCTCCTTAGCCTGTTGCAGCACGCGATTTCGCGCTCCAAGTTCCTCTCTCATTAGCTGAGACTCCTCAAGAACTGCGGCATGGGAAAGTGCCACAGCCACCTGATCAGCAACTACCTCCACTATCTCCATCTCACTGTAACTCCAATCTCTGTCATTTGCACTTGGTAGAACCAAAACCAATAAGCCATAACAAGTCTCAACAAACTCCGGCGTTCCCCCTTTGAAATTTGAAACGCGGAGCATTGGCATCCGAATCGCTGCCACAGCACCTGACTCACCGAACCCACCACTGCTTGATGTAGCAAGTGCCGAATTCGGCCTCAACATCCTCACCCCCTTGTTCTTTGTGATATCTAACACATCCAAATCATCCAGGGGAAGTGAAGGTCTGAAATTCTTCGAAGAATCTGCTTTCAACTCGTGCGTAAGGTTTATCTTTGTTTTATTCTCATTCGGCATCCAAACTGCACAATTCTGCAGATCCAAGGTATTAGAAAGCTCCACCAAAGTGGTGTACAATATTGTGTGCTTATCGAGCGACTTCCTAATTTCGTGGGTCAGCATTCTAACATGCCAACTTGCTTCTTTCTGTTTCTTCATCATCCCAACCTCCTGGTCTAGCTCCAACACATTTTGTTTCAAGAAAAGCTCCCTCACTTTCACTTTAAGCAAAAGAGGTATCAGAGTTAAAAGGGTTATTGCAGTTGCACAGGAAACAAGGGCTGTGAGGAATTTGGCAATAGTAAGTGCCAGCATCAACTGGAATGAGTGAGGACCATAATATGTCCACCCATTCAGCAAATGTGTCAATCCACAAAGGACTATGAATGCAATGAATTGAACCAATACCCATTTGAATGGCACGTCCGAGCAGCTGATAAAGTAAAGCAATTCGATGGGGATCGAAAAATACGCTACTGCAATCAAGAAATCGCTCACTTTTTGGCACTCAAGAATACTCTGTATGCTCCAAATCCCCTCGTCTTCGCAAGGACAGTGGGAGAATCCATTATAAGTGGCAGAGACGCAGATGATTAAAGAAGATATCAAAAACCAAAGTGCTAATGTTTTTAACATTGCACCCAAAAAGACCACTTGTTCATTCCATCTGTTTCACAAAGTTTGAACCTTTCAAAACCCCAATCAACCAAAGATGAACACAAAACACACCTTGAACATAAACCCAAAAACCCCAAAAAGTTCAATCCATCTGTTTCACAAAGTTTGAAAAAAGCCTTTCAAAACCCCAATCAACCAAAGATGAACACAGAACACTACTTGAACAAAAACCCAAAACCCCCCAAAAAGTTCGATCAATTTGTTTCACAAAATTTGAATCTTTCAAAGCCCCAATCAACCAAATATAAAGACAGAACACACTCCTTGAACTAAAAGTCAAAAATCCAAAAAACCCAAGACTTTGAATTTTTATACCCTGTATCTGGACCAATCATACAATCACAAACTCCATCAAAAATAAAAAAATAAAAGAACCCAATCAGCTAGATTTCTAGATCTAGATACCTATATTGCCCAAGATCTAAGAAACCCAACCGGCCAAACACTCCAAATCTCCAATCCTTCCCAATTTCAGATTGACTTTTTACTGTTCAATCTCTTTTATTTATATTATCTTCTTTTTATTACAGCTACAAATTAGAACTACTCTCTTGTTTTTGTGCAAAAACAAAAAATGAACAACACTTGAGCGTTTTCTTAAACCCTTACAAGCCTTTTGGAACACAAAAGAAAAAGAAATTAAATCAAAATCTTCAATCCAGAGAGAGAGAAGAGAAAAAGACCTGAAATATAGCTGAAAAATGAATTATCAGAACACCAATAACAGCCTCTGATTGCACAATTTAACCACCCACTTGACATTAAGATAATAATAACCAGAACCAAACAAGCCCATCAATAAAAATGGCACTTTTTTCAAACCACCCAGAAACACATGAATCTATACATATATTTATATATATATATATATATATATATATATAATATCTATATATAGTTATGTACCTATACGTATTTCTTGCTCTAACTATCGAAACAAGTTGTGATCGTAAAAGTGTGCGCGGCAGAGCGAAGAATAGGAAGAAAAGAGAAGTGGGCCAACCTCACAAGTAGACTAAAAGCTACAACTTCTCGTTGTCTGATGTGAGAGGGGGGATGATAGAGAAAGTATGGGACCCACATTTACTTTAGTGCAGAGAACCTAGACCATCGCGTTCTCTGCATTAGTCTCGTCACTCACACCCAAACGAAAAATAAAAAAAAATGTTTTTACGCGTTTTTCAGGTGTTCGTCCTCCGTAGATCTCCACCGTTGATGGGCTCTGAGAAAGGCTGTTACACGGACGACTCGTTGAGTTGACTCGTACTTGGTTTACCTGCCACGTGCATGTTATTCATTTGTTGGATATTTTGGCAAGTCGTTGTCAAGAGCCATGAGTTTGGATTCTTTTCTGATCAACAATGGACGAGCGTGATTGAAACAAACCGATGTTCATACTTAGATCATTGGAATCACAAGTTGGGCATTTAATGGCACTTTTCATGAAAAATATAATTCCTATATACCAATTAATTCAAGACTATTTTTAACAGTCATATTTCACTCAGATAAAGATTTAATTTTTAACTTTTATTTACACATCAATTTATTTTTTTTTGGCTTCAAATACATGTATGTTGACCATTTTACCTTTAATATTTTAATACAAAATATCTTAAATTTTAAATGACATAAATGCCCCTCTACAATGTTGACTTAATCTCTTTGATCCAACCTCCTCCTCTTCTCCTCTTGCGTCACCGTCGCCATCACCGTCGAGCCCCAAGACCCATATCTCTGCAAATTCATTTCATTCACTAAAGTTTCAAGTTTATATCTCCTGTGTCACTTGACCCATCCCCAATTCACCCAAACCAGATACAGAGTGGGCACGGTTGCTTCGAATCATTCCTAAGCCATGGCTTGCCACTGCCGCTCCAATGGAGGAGGCTCACCGCCACAACACCCACCACCACAACCACTGCTTCCCCAATCGCACACCGTAGGACTTGAATTGTAGGCAATCAGTTGATTCTTGAAAAAAACACCCCAGATCAAGGTTCGGATTGATGAAACTCCGGCGAACATGGTACTGTAACAATAAGGCGAAAATATGCACAGCGGCGGAGATGGACAGTCGAGCTCGGCCGGTGGAGCTCTCGGCTGTGATGAAGAACTGCGGTGGCGGTGGCGACGAGCTCGGAGGACCGACGGCTGTGTTCGCGGCTGTGATGGACGGCGGGCGGCTCAGAGGTTTCGGCTTTGTGGTTGTTGCGGTGTGGCGGCGGCGGTGTGTGGTTGTTGCGGTGTGGCGGTGGCGGTGTGGCGGCAGCGGTGGTGAAGGTGGGTCTGTTGATTGCAGCCATGGGATGTGTGTGTATATATCTATCTATATATATATGGCTGTTTTGTATGTTTGTGTGTATATGGCGAGATCGATGGGTTAATTGGGATGATGATGGTCTGAGAAGGGGAAGAAGATAGAAGTGTGGTGAGGTTAGTTTGGTCACAAAAATAGTCAAATGAGGTCAAAGGGTAATATAGTCATTGAACACCTTAAAAATATTATGACCCATCAAAAATTGACATTTGGGGTGTAAGTGAAATGTTAATGCACTAATTCAAATATAAGTACAAATTAAAAACCAAATTTTCATATAAGTGAAATATGACCTAACCTCAGGGGGTCTAAGTGAAATTAATCCTAAAAATAATGTCGCGGAACCCGACTCCCGAACGTGACATTTTTTATTTTATTTTTTTATGGGACACAAATAGTAATAAACAAGTTTAAAATTTTTATCATACAATCATTTTATTTTATTATTATTATTATTATTTTTTATTATTATTTTTTTATGAGACGCAGATAGTATTTTAAATGCAAGAACATTTGGAAAGAAAAAATCAAAGGCCTCGTTTCATAACAAGAGGCATTGTTTTATGCAGTTAAAAAAATAAAAAGAAAGTGAGTAGTAGATACTTTAGTAATACTAATATATTGTTTTGATTTTACGAATAATTTAGTTCGAAAATTTTATCACACGATCACTCTAACAGAGGTTAGTTAAAATGACCCCATTGAGAGGGGTTAATTGTTAAAGATATTTATAATATTTTTTTTTTGCAAACGGATAAAAGTCAAGAGTTTTTTTTTTACAATTCACCCTAATATTTGTGTTAATTTCCCAACATGTGTATATAGGTAATAATAAATGGTACCTAATAAATGCACCCATTTTTAATGTCAAATGATCCATGGATTGATAGATACTTCCCCCACAAGTACTGGGGTCTAGTTTAGTAGGCGAGAATGAAATGAAATAAAGTGAAAAGAAATGTTTTTAATTTATTCTTTTGTTTAGAAAGTAATTTTAAAGATAGAAGGCCTATTTTCCACCTTTCTCGAATAATGGTAATTCTATCAAAATCATTACACTTTCCAATAAGAGGAATGAACATTTTATTCTCCACTTAAAAAAATAAAGAGCAAAAATAATATTAAAAATCGTTTTATTTGAACGATATGATTGCTAACACACTTTTCTCAAACAACCAGATTCAATAAAAGTCAATTTTTTCTTGATATTCCTCCTTAATTTCCAAATATATATCAAAAATATATATTTAGGCATATATATATATATTTATTTGGTTTACATATATATAGATTAGTTTTTCTTTTTAAGCCATGCATAATATATATTTAGGCATATATATATTTATTTATTTGGTTTCCATATATATAGATTAGTTTTTCTTTTTAAGTCATGCATAACCAAACGAGAGAATGGAAATGATCATTTTATTCTCATTCCATTCTCTAATTCATTCAATTTTTACCTTATTCCATTTCTCCATTCCAAACTAACCGTAGAGGTATACATATCTCCTGCCATTGTAACTTGTCCTGTTATTGTATTACTTTACATTTTGATTTGGATTATTGTTATCACTCATGTGCTATAGTAGTAATGCGAGGACAGGGACAGAGGCTAAAATTTTTTCTGGCGGCCCACATTTTAGTACTGTACACCATAATATATATTTACAATTTAATGTACTGGCCAAAAAAAAAAATTACTATACCTAATTTTAGTCCAGCCAAAAAATAAAAATTTAATAATTTTTTTTAACCCAACCCATTAACAATTTTTGAATTCACCCTTGCATGCATATAAAGTCAATGTTTATGAGTTTATATATATATATATATATATATATATATATATATATAGAAAGAGAGTGAATTTTTATAATATATATATATATATATATATATAATATTATTATATTATATATATAGAACACAAAAGAGGGAGAAAATTCAGACGGCATGTCCCTTAACTCCCTCCTGTACAAGAATATATAAAAAAAATGTTTTCCATAAAGGATTTGCTTCAACATTTGGGAGTTACAGTCTATTATTGAGTTGTAACACCTATGATGTGCATTACTATATTACTAATATAAAAGTAAATAACAGTTGATGTTTCGTCATGCATTACTACATTTAAATATAAAAGAATAATATATACCATTCTTCGAGTTCTTCAATATCTTAGAATCTGTCATGTCTAAACAAATGTTAAAGACTTCTAAAATTTAACTTTCAAGAGCATTTTTTTTTTAGCCAACTACAACCCATAAAATATTAAAATAAAAATTTTACATCAATCATTTGACACAATGGTTACTTGGCCTTTAATCGAATGGATATTATTCACCCTCATGCAGTTTTACTAACAAACTGTTTTTACTTTCATCTCGCCGATTGACCACCGCCGGTGATCAATACTCCCTATTTCCACTTTGCCGATTGACCACCACCGGTGACAAATATTTCACCGTTCTAAGTTAAACGAATTATGTCTTCTATGTTTGAGGTCAATCTATTTATTCTGAAACCCATCCAATCCTACAAACAGTATTTGTTAATTTGAACCATGATGATATACAAATACATTTGAAAAAAAATGAGTTTGAACTTAATTTGTAATACAAACTCTAAAGATGTTAATGCTACTTTTAATAATGATGTTACACGCTATAATTTTCTGAATTTTTTACATAGACCACATCTAAAGAAGAAGTATGGGGCACCTTAAAAGTTACAAGATAGAGACAGCTACCGTCAAAATATCAAAATAACAAGGCTTGAATCCATTAAGATAAAAGTACATTTAACAAAGGAAAATCTATAAATTAGATTTTGAGGAAGAAAAAAAAAAATATTTACAGTGATCTTAAACTAAAAAAAAATTGATAAACAATGACCTAACTTAGAAATAAATTGTCAACCATTTAACTTTAATATCCATAATACCCTTCCTGCAATCTAGAGATTCCCTTTCATTTTTTCGTCTTCATCCTCATTTACTAGAAGCTTCAAAGGAAGGAGATGGAGATGTGGGTTTCGGTTTTGGGAGTTTATTTTGTTAGCAAAATACTACTTATTTGTGGCTTCAAATTTTATCCTTGAAACCAATTTCAACCAAAATTTGAGTTTCCGATTGGAAGAGGACTGTGTATAATCTTTTTGTTAATCTGTGGGATATTTGGTAGCTGCACAATTAAATAGATGAAGCAAAATAACAATATGAGGACACACCTACTTACAAAATAAGCATTATATAATTTGAATTTAATTTTTTAATCAATTATTATTATTAAATTTTAAAAATTAAATACTTAATACATTAAACGTATGGATTGTGAATTGTCTTTATTCCTTTTGTTTAATTAATCAAACAATCCTACACCCACTGGATGGTCCACAGAGTACATACTTGTTAGCTGACTACTATAACTGGTTCCTAACAGCTACTTTCATTACACACTTTCATCACGAGGTTTGTCCGCTAAGACCTATGATAAGCATTACTACATTACTAATATAAGTAAATAAAAGTGGACCTATGATAAGCATTACTACATTACTACTATAAGTAAATAAAAGTGGGATGTTTCCACATATGCATTACTACACTACTCATCACCTTATATACAAGAAACTTTACGCATAAATATCAAGATATTTTTAAATATACAAAATTCTTGATCATTCTATCATTCTTCCATATCTTGAATCTTCCATGTCTACATAAATGCTAAAAATTCTAGAATTTAACCCTATTTATATACTGGAGACATCCTTTTCAGCTAACTACATCAGAGAAAATATTAAAATAAAATTTCTACATTAATTACCTTTGAAGTACATCATTTGAATCAATGGTTGTCTCGTCTTTAACCCATTCTTCACCCTTTCATGCGGTTTAACCAACACCATTAATGAAAGTTCCCTCGCCGATTGACCAGTACCGTAAGTTCCCTCGCCGATTGACCAGTACCGTGAGTGACCAATACTTCACCGATCTTAGTTAAACAAATTATATCTTCTATTTTTGAAGTCCATTTTTTTTTTTTTTTTGCACAAAAGAAACAAACTAGCACCTAGCAGCATTCCGGTCAAGCTCCATCAGCAGCAAAATCTCAGGTGAGAGAAGATAAATGATCTTTATGTGTAACGAAAGCACTTTTCGACAAGGATGCAAGATAATGAGCCACCTTATTGCCATTCCACCGAACATGAGCCACCAATCACCATAAAAAAGATATACATGAGCCACCAATCACCATAAAAAAGATATCAATGTTGCCTGAATGTCATAAACCAATGAAGAAATCTCAATAGGGCATACACTACACTTGCACCAGACAAGGCATCAACTACATTCTTAGCGTCGGATTCAAAGCTGACGGCCTGAAAGTTTAACTCCTTCGCCCACCAAATTGGGCTTCAAAAACAGGATGCTTCTGCCCACAAAAAAGGAAAAGGTTGGAAAACCAGAGCTTGTAGAATAAAGCCAGACGAATCCTGAAATACAGCACCGCCACCACCCATGAGGACATCCTTAGAAAAAGTACGTAGCATCCACATTACACCCCTTCTATGAGTCGGCACCGTTGATCTTTACGGGACAAAACCGTTCGGGAACTTTGAAAAATAATTCGGTACCTTTGGTGCACATCCATAAATTCCTAGAACCTTTCCACAGCCAAATTTGCAACCCTCAATGGAATCCATATTTCATTCGCAAAAAAAATATTTTTTTCAAGTAGAGAACAAACCATTGTAGATATATGAGACCACCACTTACTCCGAAAATATATAAGGAGGGTTCCGTGAGAAATCGAGGCATAGAGGGAAAAGATTCCAAACCACTATGAAAAAAAAAAAGTCATGATCCACCAGACAATTCCCACTTGTAAGAGTTGTTCCCGTTGGTATGGCATCGTGACAGCATTTCCAAATAGAGTGTTGAACCTTAGAGCATTCCGTGTTGCATCACATACATACTCTCTCTATTTTTATAAAAGTAGAAAGCCACATCAATATTATTTAATAAAAATTGCTGATGTGGTACTCTATATATATATATATATTTTTCAAGTTCATGCAATGATGTGGTACATTTACCTCATTATCTACTTTTTATTTTATTATTATTTGTTTGAGCTATGTTATTACAAATGAGTATAGCTGTTGTGAGGCAAAGAGAAAAGTGACCAAAAACACACTACGGAAAAGTATACTATATAAAAGAGATAGAATAGGATTATCCAAATGTGTGACAATACAATGGATTAGCACCGATGGAGACCACTGATTTGATACTCTACTTTTCATCCATACCATCCCCTTCTTTCTCTACTTTATAAAAATGTACTTCACTTTGTCTCCCACCTCATATGCTCTTAAAGCAAGTGGTGTGGGCATACAAACTTATCTATTTACTTTTTAAAAAGTAGAGTGTCACATAAGCTAAAAAGTAATGATATGATACTCTATTTTTTTTTTTTTATCCATATGTTCCATGGTGTGGAACCCAATTATCTCATTCTCTATTTATTATTTTATTAATTTAATTTTAAAATAAAATAAAAAATTTGAATTTAATAATTTTTTGTCTTCTTCCTAACGGCTATATTCCTAACGATTATATCGTCAGATTCAGATGGAGAAGATATATAAATAAAAATTACATTAGTTTTCCACAGATAGAAAAAGAAAATTACATTACATTAACTTCCCGCAAATAGAAAAAGAAAATTACATTACATTAGCTTCCCATGAATTTTCGAATTGAAAAAAAATTGAAGAATCCAAATTATAATTGGATTGCGGTGGTAATTCGGAGCTATGAGATTGGTTGAGATGAGGGTGATAGAATGGAGGTTGAGGATCCATAGAGATGAATGTTTTAAAAAAAAATATTGAGAGAGAGAATTATTGAAAATGAAAATTATTAACGATGAGAATTAGTATTTATAGAGTACATAATATAGCCATTTATTACTGTTTAAAAATAGCCGTTTTATTATCGTTTACGGAGTGTTACAATTCAACACAAAACAAGTGAATAAAGAAAGCCAAAAAACTGAATGGCGGTACTCCAAACAATACTGTATCCGTAGAGAAGGCAATAGACAATCTTATATGGGGGCCACAAAAACCGCATTGATTGTAAGCTGCACACCGTCTCTCTCTCTCCCTCTATCTTACTTTTCACAAATATTATCTACTTTGTCTACCGTCCCATATGCTCTTAGATGGAACTACATACAACTCCACACTAAGCGCCACATCACCCCAATTCTTCAATCATCTAGTCGTCACAGCCACAGAGATAATTGAGCTCGGCCGAACTTGATTTTGATCGTGTATATGTTCATATTAACATTTTCTCATTTTGATTCTAATAATTTGTTTGAGCTTTATTCATTTAGTAACACAAACCAAGGCTCATTTGCAAAATTGCAACCCCATTTGCTGCACGTTTCATATCATAATTTTGTGGTCCAAAAACTGAGGAATGGACCGTGTTCCTAACTTGTTAATTTGAGCCATGATGATATACAAATACATTTCATGTTTAGCTGGATTAGGTTGTACGTTTAATCACTTCAATTTTTTATTTTTTTATTTTTTTTTAAAGTTTGTTTTTGAAACTAGGATTCCTTTATTAGGGGATTGAGATCAGTTAAGGATCAGCCCATGAATATAGCAGAGAGCCAAAAAGGAGTTTAGTAAGCAAGCCAAATGATTGATGGTTCAAAGATGAATTTGAACTTAATTTGGAGTATTTTGTAATACATACTTTAATGTAATTTTTAATAATGATATTACGCACTATAATTTTCTTAACTTTTTACATAGACCACGGCTAAAGAAGAAGTATGAGGCATCTTAACAGCGATAAAAATAGAGACAAACTACCTTCAAAATCTCAAAATAACAAATACTCATCAATAGGCTAGACTCCGTTAAAATAAAAAAAGCATTTAACTTTTTATGAAAGAAAAATATATAAATTAGATTTCAGTAAAGAAAATTTTATTTTATTTTATTTATAGTGAAGTTAAACTCGGAAAAAGATGAACAATGACCAAATTTAAAAATAAATTGTCAACCATTTAATATTTTTAACTAATAACATCTGAATCAGGATAAAAAGCATAAATCTTAGACCTCGTGAATGGAGTCGTTACCACAGAAGGCTGCAAAAAATTAATATTGTACTATAGTGACCAATAGAAGTCATCTTTACTCTTATATAATATGGGTGTGTTTATATATAAACACATACATATATGAATTTGGATATGGAGGATTCGTGCTTGGTCGTTGGTTTAGATTGCTAGTACAATGCTCTATATTGTTTGTATTGCAAATACACCAAAAATAAGTTAGTAGCATAAGCCATGTAAAATTGTTACATAAATTATGTGAATTTTTGCATAAACATCTAAATGGCACAAGCGGCGCATCATGAAATGTAAGGATGAAATTCATGTTGGCAGGTCATAATCGTGTCCTGTCAATATAAGAACATTCTAATGAAGAAGTCAACTCAAACACGATTCATTTAATAAGGGCTTTTTGACTGTTGCCAACAGTGACAATTATAATTGGCCCACGTAACATGGGGTTATATTTTTTTTCTTTAATGATCTTGTTCTTTTTCCCTTCCCGTTAACCGTTCACTGCACTTTCCTTTTTTTTTCTCATCTGCTAAAAATAACTTGAAGAAGACGATCATCACCAAACTCAGTCCACTGCTGAAAGCAAATCCGTTCAATCATCCATTTTTTGCCGCTCAATCCAGTGAACCACCACTCGTGCCGTGCCAGCTCACTAAGTCGACCCGGCCACTCGTTCGATCCGATTTTTTCTGATTTAGCAGATTCCGAGGCATACTGAAAGTCTTTGGTTTGGTTAATCTTCATTTGAGGATGTCTCAGTCTTTCCATCGGCTTCCCACGAATTTGTTCAGAGGTATGTTTTATTTTTTTTGTTCTGTACTAATTAGTTTTTTCAGAGGTAAATTTCATGTTGTTTTTGTAGTATAAAAAAAAATAATTAAAAAGGCTAAAACTAACATAATTACATAATTTGAAGGGTTCTTTTTCTCTTATATTAGGTAATCATGGATCCAAGTATTGATTTGAATATAGCCTATGAGGAATGTATTAACGAGAATGTTTTAAGTGCAACTGAAAATATGATACATGGTGAAAAACATGACGGAAGGGAAAAAGAATTGGCACCTTATAATGGTATGGAATTTAATTCACACGAAGAAGCATATTCATTTTACCAAGAGTACGCAAAGGATGTCGGGTTTGGTGCCTCGATAAAAGCTAGTCGGCGGTCAATGGCAAAAGGGGCAAATGGAAAATTCATTGATGTAAAATTTGCTTGCTCAAGGTATAGGTTTAAACGAGAGTCTGATGCACTTAATCAACGATCTTGTTTGAAGATTGATTGTAAGGCAATTTTACATGTAAAAAGAAGAAAAGATGGAAAATGATTTATTCATCAGTTCATCAAAGAACATAATCATGAACTTTTTCCTAGTCATACACATTATTTGCCGTGTCATAGAAACATATCTCCTTCCATCAAGAGTAGCATGGATACTTTACATGCAGTTGGGGTGAAGACAAGTAAGATTTTTGCTACAATGGCCAAACAAAATGGTGGATATGAGAACATTGGATTTTTAGAAAAAGACATTCGGAACCATTTTGATAAGGAAAGACGTTTGGATTTAGCATCAGGGGATGCTCAAGCGATGTTGGAACATTTTATGCATATGCAAGAAAAAAAATGTTAATTTTTTTTATGCATTGGATTTGGATGAAGAATAAAGTTTAAGAAATGTTTTATGGGCTGATGCAAAAGGACGAGAAGATTACAAGATTTTTGGAGATGTTGTTTATTTTGATACTACATATATCACAAACAAATACAAAATGCCATTCGCTTCATTTGTTGGTATGAATAATCACTTCCAATCCACATGTCTTGGATGTGCATTACTTGCTGATGAGACTACGTCTACATTTATTTGGCTAATGCAAACTTTTATTAGAGCAATGGGTGGAAAATCTCCAAATGCTATTTTAACTGACCAAGACAAAGCTATGAAATCAGCCATTTCAAAGGTATTCCCCAATGCACGACACCGGTTTTGTTTGTGGCATATATTGAGAAAGATTATAGAAAAACTTGGTCATGTAATAAGAAAAAATGAAAATTTTATGGGGATATTCAATAGATGTATTTATAATGTATGGACTGAAGAAGACGAGATGAAATGGAGGAATATGGTTGAACAATTTGAACTTACGGAGAATGAATGGCTTGAAGCTTTATTTGAGAATCGTAAACGTTGGGCTCTAATTTACATGAGAGGTACATTTTTTACTGGAATGTCTACAACTCAAAGATTTGAAAGTATAAACTCATTTTTTGATATATATGTGAGCAAGAAAACTTCATTGAAGGAGTTTGTTCAACAATATATGGGGGCTTTACAAGGTAGAGAAGAAAAGGAGGCTTATGCTAATTTTGATACATTATACAAAGAAGTTGTTCTAAAGTCTCCCTCACCTTTTGAGAAACAAATGTCAACAATTTACACACATAAAGTCTTCAAGAAATTTCAAGTTGAGGTTTTGGGAGCATTTGGATGTTATCCTAAAAAGACATCGGAAGATGGTATGATTAAGAGTTTAAAAGTTCAAGATTTTGAAAAAAATGAAGACTTCATGGTAGAATGGGATACAAGCAATGAAGAGATTTTTTGTTTATGTCGTTTGTTTGAGTACAATGGGTTTCTCTGTAGACATGCGTTGGCAGTACTACAATCATTTGGTGTTTTGAACATCCTAACTCAATACATCTTAAAGAGATGGACTAAAGATGCAAAATGTGTTAATACCACAAGACACATTCCAAAAGATATTCGTTCGAAGAAGCAACGTTTTAATGAGTTACTTGAAGAAGCCACCAAATTGAGTGAGGAGGGGTCAACATGCATTGAGAGTTTTAACATTGCATATGATGCACTAAAGGAAGTTGTGAAAAAATGTGCAATGGTCAATAGTTATCTTTTGGGCTTAAAAGATCATTGTAGTTCTCATGATCTTGATAAAGAGAATGTCGATAATAATGTGATACTCGACATCGCAGTTCTCGACCCATAAGTGTCAACTACAAAAGGAGCTCCTAAAAGGATTAAAAATGGGATTGAGAAAATGAGTAAAAGAAGATGTAAAGGCAAAGCAAAACAGGAGTTTTAATTATATTGCACATGTATTTCATTTGATGGTATATTTCTTACTTATTAATTATTAATACTTAGGTTCAAATGCCTGTGGAAGTGCCCAATGATAGGAGGAGAACACCTTTGGAAGTGAGGTTTGTCATGCATTGAATGTTATAATTTTCTTTTGAAATACACAAGATGCATCTTACTTACATAGCATAAAAAATAGTGTTGTATATTAATGAAAGAGATAAAAAATCATGTTTGATTTTTGATAATTTAAAATTTTCAGGTTTATGAAAAAGCAGGTTTTTGTTGAGGAAGAGAAAACCTTTGGAAGTGGAGGTTTGTCATGCATTAAATATTATAATTTCCTTTTGAAATACACAAGATGCATCTTACTTGCATAGCATAAAAAATATTGTTGTATATTAATGAAAGAGATGAAAAATGATGCTTGATTTTTGATAATTTTAAAATTTTAGGTTTATAAAAAAATAGGTTTTTGTTGAGGAAGAGAAAACCTTTGGAAGTGGAGGTTTGTCATGCATTAAATGTTATAATTTCCTTTTGAAGTACACAAGATGCATCTTTACTTACATAGCATAAAAAATATTGTTGTATATTAATGAAAGAGATGAAAAATGATGTTTGATTTTTGATAATTTGAAAATTTCAGGTTTATGAAGAAACAGGTTCTTGTTGAGGAATAGCTACGATTAGTTCATGAAGAGGCATGTTTATTTTGTTCATGTACGTAGTAATATTTTGAGAAGTGATGGGATTTTATTTACATTTAATTATATTGATGTTGTAAAGCTCTTTTTTTGGCATTTTATTTTGTTCATGTAAGGAGTAATATTTTGAGATGTGATGGGATTTTATTTACTAGCAAAGCTCTTCTGTTTTTTTCTTTTCGGAAATTAATGTTGTAATCTTTTGTCTATGGATGTCGACAAGTTTTACTTGATGAATATTTAATTTACACTTTATTGTCAACATGTTTACTTGATGTGCTATTGTAATTCTATTGGAATTCTTAATGCCAATTGTTACTGTAATTCTAATGGAATTCTTAATGGCGATTGTTAATATAATTCTATTGAACTAAGTTTGGTGATGACGAGGAAAAAAAAAAAAAAAAAAATGTACAATGACATGTTAAAGGAAGGAGAAAACGCACTAATGTGCTACCATAATTTTATTGGAATTCATAATCTCGATTATTACTGTAATTCTATTAGATTGAGTTTGGTTATGATGAAAATAAAATAAAATAAAATAAAATAAAATTCTATTGGATTGAGTTCGATGATAATGAGGAAAAAGAAAGAAAGTGCAATGACCGGTTAAATGAAGGAGAACTGTAATTCTATTAGACTGAGTTTGGTGATGATCGTCTTCTTTAAGGTTGTTTTTACCGGATGAGAAAAAAAAGGAAAGTGCAGTGACCGGTTAAAGGGAAAGGAAAAAGGCTAAGGTTGTTTTTATCGGATGAGAAAAAAAAGGAAAGTACGGTGACCAGTTAAAGGGAAGGGAAAAAGGCAATAAGCGGTTCAATAAGTCAAAACTATTTTTCCAAAGTGTGTGTTTTAAAACAAGATAATTAAAGAAAAAAAAATAACCCCATGTGCCCATTCTTACATGGGCCAATTAAAATTGTCTACTTTTGGCAACAGTCGAATATTTTAATTGTCAACTGTTGGCAATAGTCGAATATTTTAAAATATGTGGATTGTTGCTAGCAAAGCTCTTTAATAAAACCTTTAACACTAAGTCAACTTATTTATTAAACGAGTTACACGTATTAACCTATTAATAATTTGTTTACAAAACCAGCAATAAATACTATATATATATATATATATATATATATATATCACACACATTAGCTAAGGAGCTAATGTATATTTTTGTTAGATTTATGTTTGAAATGATCTAATCGTCAATGATAGTAATTGAGTCTAAACAGATATAAATGGGTTACAGTGAATCTTTCAATCCTAACATGACACAATTAATTAAACGGGGTTAATCATATTGACCCATTTTTGACCTAACTCAATAAAAAATAAACCCAAACCCGATTATACAGATCATAATTTTGCAAAATGAAACGACATACAGGAAATGAACCAGTTCATATATATATATATATATATATGTATTGTGTATCTTTGGTCTCATTCTAAACCATGGTATGCTTGAAAATAATTAAAAAACACAAAGGAGATAAGAGGTTAGCTCAGACACAAGTCTCTCTCTCCCTTCTAAAAGCATCCACCTCGTTCTCATGCGCTGCGTTTTTCATAACCCAACCATACCTAAAACCAAAGCCATGAGCACAGAAACAGAGTATCACTCCAAGGACTTCGAGTGGGACCAACTCAGAGAAGAGATCGAGAACGACCCCTCCCTTCGCTACCACTTTCAACTCTCTTCCCAACCAGAGACCATCCAATTCTCTCCCTCTCTCTCTTCTCACGACTCTCAGGCATGGGACAACTTCCACACTCGTCACTCCACCGGCAAATTCTTCAAGGTCCCTCTTATGCTATATCTATTATTTATACATTTATAATTGTCAATCTTTGATGGGATTTCAATGTTCTCTGAAAGCGTTGCTTCGATGACTTCATTATGTCTCTTTCGAAATATCACCAATCAATCACTCATCCGTAGATTACCCATTTGAATTTGATCATAATAGGTTCACTGGGTAACCATTATAATGTTACAGTTTAGCATTGAAGTGCTTAAATCACAAATTATCGGTATGAAATCCGAACTCTATGATTACATCTCAAAACTCACCATCAAGTCTCAATAGCATAATAGACAGTGATGAATTATCTATGGCAATGCATCAATTAGGCTCCAGCTCGTTCATGATTTGGAATGGTATGATAAAGGGTGGGTTCATAGCTCAGCTAATTTATAGTTTAACATGTAAGAATTATACCTTGTTTCAATATCAGTTGTGGATCTATAAGTAAGTTGCTAACATAGTCATATGTTGATGTAGAATAGTACAAATTAATCTGTGTTACAATTTTTTTTGGGTCTTGAGGAGCTAATTTGTACTCTTAATTGTTTTACTTCTTGTGTGAGGAAACACATCTTAGATTTTGAGTAAGAAATACAGAACAAATCTAATTTATGGTGTAATGAACCCATCCATTGCCTCATATTGGAATACCTCCATTATCTCATGTAAAGGAACACATCCATCAGCTAATACAAGGAACATATCCCTCGTCTCATAAATAAAAACTCGCTATCATCTCATGTAACGAACACATACTTTTACTCATGTAAGGAACATACCCATCATCATTTGTATGTGAATTGGGAACGCATCCACCATTTCGTGTATAAAACACATATATCATCTTCTGTAAGGGTTATACTTGTTGATTCCAAGACGTTTAGCTCTATTTTTTTTTATAATCTTTACACCCATTAACGGTACATGGAGTATTAATTAAGTATAATATGTAAATCATCTTATTTGTGCTTATATTCTAAGACTTGTCATGCATATTCTTTTAAGTCACTTTCACCTTAGCTCCTTTGGGGTTCTATAGACTTTAGTTCTAATTATTAGTCTCAATTCTCATTCTGAAGTCTTTCTATGTATATTTGTCAATAATCTTGTAATAAATAATTGTCCTTGTTTTATTACTATATAACAATGGGGTGACTATACTTGAATTGGAGAAGGCCTATGATTTTGTGAATTAATCTTTCCCTTTGTGTATGTTAAGAAGGTTGTATTGGGGGAATGGTGAAGAAGCTGGATTCTGTTTTGTATTTAAATGGTTTCTTTCCCTATCTTAGTGCATGGTGTTCCTTGTGGCTACTTTTAAAATTTCAATTGGTTTGAGGAAATGGGATCTGCTTTACCCTTTTCTATAATTGTGATGGAATGGTTTAGCAGAGTAATTGATGAAGTGGTGGAAGGCGATTGAATTGGAGTTTATGAGGTGAGAGGTATAAGGAGAAGTGGGAGGATCTTACATCTAGAGGTCTTCTCTAGGCAAATACAGCTCTAAAAATAAATTTGGATTAATCTCGATATGATAAGGGGCTGATGTTATCATGTTAATATTTGTTGCAAAATGTGAAATATTTCTCATCTTGCCTTGGTTTTACTTTGAGAGCAAGTTTGAAAGCTAAAGTGGCATGGGGCGGGATCGTTGAGTAGTTTGAGAAACTTTAGAGGGCAGAAACACTTCTACGTATTACAAGATGGAGATTTTCATGGGTTTGAAGCACTCTTTCAAATAAGTAGTTGACCTGATTAAGCTTTCCCTTAGTTTAATACTAACAAGTTTCTTTTACTTTTTCTTTTGTTTGTGTGTGTTTCAATGATACTATGATACCTAAAGCGCAACTAGTAATCAAGATCAGTGAACTTCAACTTACGTGAATTATATACATATATTTGCTTGAGTTTTAAGAAATCCATAGAAATGTTAAGAAGGTTTTTAGCAAGTGTGCACCCCATTAATGAGGGTGCTGGGAGGAACAAAGTGGTTGTCGTCAGGCTCAGCTGCCATCTCAGGCTTGGCACACTGAACTTGTACCAGTGCACCTAGCAATGGCTCCTTTTGTAGAAATATGATTTTTTTTTTTTTTTTTTTTTTTTTTTTTTAATTTTCCCCTTCTAACCCAGTTTAAAATTTTGCATGTCTCATTACCGAACATTGATTGCTGGGTGCAGGAGAGACGGTATCTTTTGAAGGAATTTCCAGAGCTAGCTTCTTGTGATGAAAATTCAAAGGTTTTGGAGGTGGGATGTGGTAATGGCAGTACTGCTTTGCCAATATTACGGTAATTCCAAAACTTTTTTTTACAAAAAAAAAAAAAAAACAAAACCACCTAGTGTCAGTTTTAAATTTCTGATTCTTGGAATAACTCTTTTGAATTGTATATTAATTTACTACTGAACTTTATTTTATACAAGTTTCATGTGCTCCCTTAACTCTTACGTGCATATTTAATGATCTGGAGACTCCCTTTTTTCCATAATTTTAATTGTCATAATGGTTTAGAATAAGTCTGTAATGTAGAGCCAAGGATCTAATCTGGTGGCAGAGATTTATGATTAGATGGAGTTTTCAGGATTCTTCTGATTTATAATAAGATTTGGTTTCTCTGTTTATGTGTTTTGGAAGTAGTGGGTCATGATTGTAAATTTGTTTATCCTCAAAATGCCAGAGTTTCAGTTAAAATATTGTATTTCTATGTCATGGTGATATTTTGAGTAAAAACAAAAAATGGAAATTGAAACTTGAGTAGCCTCAGAAAATATCAACTTAGTTGAATTACAAGTACTAGTAAGAACTAAGAAATGGAAATGACTAAATTTTGTTCCCCCCACCATAGTGATGAATAGGCTTACCTTGATGGCTAAACTTTTCTCATTCATGAGTTCATAGGTTGTTGTGAAATGCTTATATTAGGAATGCAGTTTGGAATGCTAAAATGCATTTCAACAAGAATATTTGAGGGGTTAAAAATTTTCATTGTAGATGAACTTCAAAATTCTATCCATCAGAGCATGATGTAAATTTTTCTATGGAAGAACTCACAAACTTTGTGCTTATAAAGGAGGGAAATGAGGATTCATATTTCATCCAATATTAGGATGTTCTTTTCACTTGGTTTGCTTTTTTACTTACTAAGCAGAAGATATATTCATCCTTAATGCAACTTGAAAAGTGTTCTACTACTGAATCAATTGATACTTTTATGTTAGGTGAATTAATTGATGTTTGGTTTAGAAAAACCAATGATTATAGGAAGTAGATATGGTCTTATTTCTACTTGCAGAACAAACTTGCAGTTTGCATTTTTTCCTAATAATTCCTACTTTAGATTTAAGAATGGGGAAAATATTGTCTCTCACTTTCTACAAATTCTCAGTGTGAACATATTTTCAAGCATATATTATTTATATAGTTGGGAAGTAATTTTCTGGTTCCAATATGTGCACCATATTGAAATTATTATTTTCCCTTAGAGCAAGTTGCAGATCTAGTCTCTGCCACATACAAGAAAGTATTTCAATTTCTATTCTACGTGAAACTTGTTCTTGGAAAAAGGCTACTTCTGATAATTAAATTGGCTGTTTAGTTTCATAGCTGGAGGTTATTGGGCTGAGTCTAGCCCTCAGGAATGGCATAAGTTTATGTTTATTTCTATTAGGATGAAATACAGATAGTATAGTTCAGAATGCCCATAAATAAAATTATTTTGCTTCTGGTGATAATGCTGAAAATTCACTTGTTTGTAGCGGATACAATTGGGATTTGGATTTTTTCGACACCAGATTGGTTTTTGATTCAGAATTATACATCCCCGGTTGTTTATGAATTTCACTCTCCACTTCTTCAGTCAGTTCCGATGGTTGTTTTCTACCAACACTTGTCATCTGGCATAGGGGTTATGTTTGTAGACCAGTTGAGCCATGTATATGTGAATTTCCCTTAAAGCCAGAAGCGGACGGTTCCGTAGAAGTGGAGTTATTAGGGTTACTGATGAGGTTCCAGATCTATCTCTCTAATATATGGTGGAAGGTTACCCGTCAATATTGATTAATTGCACCTTTCTACTTTATGGTGGTAGGTAACCCCTCTATAATATGATTATATGGAAAAAATTCAATCTCTTAAGGCTTGTGCGATCTTGTTTCTTTCTGTGGTTGGGAATGTTTATCCTCCAAGGATGACAAATTCAGCCTTGGAAAAGTATTCAGAAAATAGAGGAGTAACTACTTAGAAGACTAACATGGGAGATAGATGCCCCAATTGAGCATTGGATTCTAGATTCTCTCTCTTTTTTTTAGATTTTTTATTTATTTAATCTTTAGAATTCTTAGTTCTTACGACCAAGTTCTGCTCCTTTTCATTATAAAATTGGATGCACTATTATAATCTAGTGAGAAAACAAAAAAAAAGAAAAAAAAAGAAGAAAAAAAAAAAAAAGTCTTTATGTTCTACTAATCTTTTCACTTGTGCCAATTGCCTGTTATCCTTACAGAACACTTATTCTTGTGTT
Source organism: Cornus florida (assembly GCF_030987335.1). Taxonomy (NCBI): domain Eukaryota; kingdom Viridiplantae; phylum Streptophyta; class Magnoliopsida; order Cornales; family Cornaceae; genus Cornus; species Cornus florida. The sequence continues at coordinate 33,227,307 of NW_026775578.1, read as the reverse complement.
GCAGTGGCAAAGAGAGAATCATTGTCTGTGCCTGTGATTGCAGCACCGAGGCTCTTGAGAGGGCTAAAGAACTTATTTATGCCACTAATATAGTCTCAGTTTCACATCGTTTCCGTACATTTCATTGTGATTTTTCTGTAAGTGGATTTCCAAAGTGGCTGGCCTGCAATCTTTGCCAAGAAATTTTTTCAAAGAAAGGGCACAATTGTTTTTCAGGTTGACTCTACGTATTCATTTGTTTTTGTGTCAATTTTGTGTAAAATATCATGTTTCCCGGAGAAAATATGAACTCAGGTTTCCTTTTGCTTCTCCAGATTTTAGCGACAAGATGAGGAATGACTTAAATGATTTTTTCTCCTCAGAGGGCAATTACTGCTGCATGGGTGGGGTGGATTTTATTACCTTAGTACGTGCTACTCTTTACCTAGAATCAGTCTTCATGTGTCATATTACATCCGGATTTTTACTTATTTGTATTGGTTTTCTAAAATGTTCAAGAAGAAATTTTAAGATTTCAATCAACATCTGCAATGCATTTTATGAAAGAATAATTAATCTATTCTATGTGTAATTGAGAGTTTGGGTGATAGAATGGATTAATTATTCTTTCATAAAACTCTCAATCACCTTTTAGCTTTATCATTAATTTTGTGAGAACAGCTAAGTAAACTCATTTTTTTTCTCCTTAGAAAATTAGATATGATGGTCGATAATGTGGTCTGGTAGAAAGTACTCATCTTTGTTGCCTTTTAGGGTGAATCTTCTTGTTGGCTATTTCCAGTCTGCGTAATACATCAGATGGGTATCCAAAAATCCCCATGTAAGCTTCATTGGCCAATAATTGCTTCAATTTGGTTCTTCTCATTTTTGCATTGGTCACTTTTTTTGTTTAGGTCGTATATATTATATTGACTTTTGCATCCTCATATTGTCTGATCATGTTGGCTAATGGAGTTGTTTCAAATTTTTGGCTTTCTTGTCACCTTGTGCAAATGTTACAAATCACTAGATTGCATACCAACTGAGATTTCCCTTTGGAAAACAACTGACAAACTTGACAACCTCTCAAGTTTCTCCTCGTGTAGTAGTAATATGTTGAAGTAGAAGCAGTAGACACAATCTGTAGTTGAGGTTTTTCTTATTTATTTTGTATGTCATAGATATGAGGGGTATAATGTACTTGTACTTGTAGTAGTAATATGTTAATATGTTAAAGTTGAAGCAATAAACTGCAATTGAGGATTTTCTTATTTATTTTGTATATCCTAGATAAATTGAGGGGTAGAATGTACTTCTGTGTTATCTAACTTCTCCGGATCTAGTTTACTTTATAAACTTCTTGTCAGGGTATCAATTTCTCTAGCCTATTTGACAATCAAACTTTGATTCGTGTTTCTTTTTCTTTCTTTCATTCTTTCTTATTCTTCTTCTTCTTTTTTTTTTTTTTTCCCCCTCTAACAAGAGCAAGGTGGTAGGGGGATTTAAACTGCTTTCGAACGAGCTATTCTGAGTAGGTTCTGGAATGAGACACATTTGGTGTGTAAAAGTAAGAATATGACTGGTACCCTTCCAGGGATGGTTTGTATTTTGCAGATCAACTTCCCATTTTTCTAGCCTGATTAAACGAGTCTAACCACTTGATTCTTGTAATCTGACATCTTTTTTATTGTGTTTACTCTTTATATTGGTTTAGATGAAATTGAAATATTGTATGGTTGACTTCTAAACATCATAATAGGATGAACAGTCACCATTTATTTACATTCTAAATGACAATCATCAAAAAACATCTAGCGCATATTTAGAACTTGTTTTTAATTGATCACTGTTTGATTAATCAATAAAACTTCACAAACTACTAAACTTCTGCCTCAAGTATGTCAAAGTATGTAATATAATTGAATTTGAATACTGAATTTTATCTTTAATTTGTGATTTACCAGATATTCACGCTATCAGCAGTACCACTTCACAGAATGCCAACTGCTATCGCAGAGTGCTTCTCTGTTTTAAAACCCGGTGGCCTACTCTTATTCAGGGATTATGGTAATAAAACAACAAAGAAAGGGTTATTGTTTTGATATGTAAAATCTTCAAATTCATAAGACTTTCGGTTTATAAATTCATAGTCAATTCTTTTCAGATATTGCCTATTGCTCTATTTTTGTACCGTGTCCTGCAAGTGCTAAAAAATATGAAGTTTGATGAAACAGGCCTTTATGACATGACCATGCTCCGATTTGAGCCAGAAAAAAGAGTCGGGTTCAGGGAGTACATGCGTTCCGATGGAACCCGTTCTTATTTCTTCTGTTTGGATACTGTGAGGGATTTATTTGTAGGTGCAGGCTTCACCGAGGTATTAATTTCTGATTTTGCTTTTTATGGGATAACTAATCGTCTTTGTTCTTACCATAGGAATACCTAATCATCTTTCGCATTAGTAATCCAAATTAAGAGTTCTACATGGGATGACTCGTTAGTTGTTACATCACTGATCACACTTTGGTTTGTGTTTAAGTTGAATTTCCATCCATTTCAAAAACAATTGGAAGGGATATGTGTGAACTAATCGCAAATTGCTAGCATTTTCGATGTGGAAGCACTGAACCCTTGTTATTTTCTTTTGACTACTGAATAATCCTGTGTGCACTTTTGCAGCTTGAGCTAGAATATTGTTGTGTGAAGACCGTGAATCGCCGGAATGGGAAGAGCATGCGGAGGGTGTGGGTTCACGGGAAGTTTCAAAAACCCACATAAAGTTGTCCACCAAAATGTGGTTGGTCCAACTAGAACAGTATATTGGTGAAATCCTGTGAATGATCAGCAAATACAGTAAATGCAAGCTGCTACCACTGGTAAAGGGGTTCAAAAAACTATGTTCTCACTTTCTTCAATTCGGAATCGATTCACAACAAATCTTCGTTGGAAAGAGGGAATTTCACTGTCGAGGCGATTGTGGCAGATTTGAATTCATAACTATAATTCTCATCACTGCGCTCATTCATTGATCAAGGCTTGACGGAAGAACTTTCTTAGTCTTGCTGCTTGATTTCTTGACATTTTGTAATAAAAACTGTTTCACTTGATTTTGTAAAAGAAACTGTTTGTTCTAATATTAGAGTTAACAAGTGAAAAATATGAGATAAAAGCTTTTGATCTTATTTGTTACACAACTAACAAGTCTCTCTCGGCCAGCAAATTCTCAGTGTTATAGGATTCTCTCTAGGCCAGGCATATCAACAATCAGTTAACCAAATTCATTCCTCGAATCTGTGTGACGACTTACCCATTTTGTTTTAAGAGGCCCACAAAAGGGGAGAGAAAAAAAACTAATACTACAAGAAGTCAGCAATCGAGTCTTTTTCTAATTATTTGTAATCGAGTCTTTTTCTAATTATTTGATTTGGGGATGGCTACATGAATTTCAATGTTTTTATTTCACTATTTACGACCAATTAGGGTGAGCTATATGAATTCTATGTTTTCATTTGTTCTGTTCAAGTAAGAAACATAAATTCACACCCCACCTAGGGATGGCAAAATTTCCCACCTCGCCCCGTTTGGGGTGGTTTCTAGAGAGGGTTGCCCAGCCTCGAATGTACAATAAATTTATTAAACTATCCTTCCATACTATGATATATTATTAAAATAGGTCACATATATACACAAGAAGAAACCTTGACCCTCATTTCGTTTCATGTATCAAGTCTTGTGAAAAAAAAGAGCCGCATAAAGGGATGATAAAAATCCCCACTCCAGCGGGGTACGTCCCGTCTGGGGCGGTTTTGGAGAACCGATTATGTGAATGGAACTGCATTGAAAAACCCAACAGATTTTGAAGCAGTTATGCGGTGAAATAATTAAACGGGAGTTGGGATGAGGAATGATATCCCTGCCCCAAAGCCATCCTTGGTTTCCACCTCAAGAATAATAATAATAAAGATAAAAATAAAAATAAATAAATAAACAAATCCACTCCATGCCAAAGGAAATGACGAGTTATAATTTACATTGTGGGGATTTGAAATGATTTTAAAACTTAAATACAATACATGATTTATAATAATAATAAAAAATGGAGAGAAAATTGAAGCACCACTTGGATTGCAAATATAGCCTGCCATAAGATAAAAGAAAAAGAAAACTACATTCCAGATTTGGTCCTTCCAGACATTATCATCATAATGTTGATGCTATCACAAAGCAAATGGCAGCTTTTGCTCGTTTGTATAACATCCCAATTTTCAACAGGAACATTTCAGACTCACGCAACAAATACAATTCTTTCTTTTCGGTGCATGGAAGCAAAGGAAAGAAAACTACGAACTAGAATCTAGTGAACAACAAAGTTAAATTCAAACTCAGATCCTTATATTCATTGATCAAGTAAGATTGTATCAATAAGCGTCCAGACGTGTAGGCAAAAAATTTGAAACCAGCAATTGACTGTAACAAACGAGGAGGAACGTTAAAAGATCTTTTTATTCAACAAGCTGCAGTATTGACACTCTCAATCAAGTCCATAATTTTTGGAGCAGGAGCAGAAAAGCCGGCCGAAGGATATTCATCTCATTGTTAAAGTTGTAAACACAAGATCCTAATTCTTTTGAAAAAATCTAGACATGATGGTAACTCGTACACCAAAATGCTCACATAAAATCGTAATCATCAAAATCATCATAGCCAGCAACAACCGCTTCATCATCAGGCTTATCAACGAGTAGCTGTTTCTTCTTTGCTGCAAAAATGATCGCACATCACTAGTAAGGTCACCTGTGATGCTAGCTAAAAAATCGATGAACAGCATAAAATTACCATAATTAAATCCCAAAGAATAACTTTGCAAATCACAAGCATGGGGCCATGCGGCACAAATAAAAATCATGACACACTGCATGCACAAGCGCATACACACATAGGCGAGTGTGTGCACACATATAGGGTAGCAGATGTACTGCGGTGTGTTGATATTTCTAATACTTCCCTTGGTTTTACTCCCTATCCATGCATTTCAAATGTACCCTTTTTCCTTCCTTGTTTTTTTTTCTTTTCAAGATCACAGCTCACCTATAAAACAAGATTTTAAACCATTACCAAGTTCTCACACATAAGCAAACAGGGAAGTCAAACATCGGATACCTGTCTTCTTTTTACCAGCATTGGCTTCCTTCTCTGCTTTTAGCTTTTCATTTGCAATTGCAGTCACAGAGGAGGCAACCTCCTTTGCATCTGCGGCTTTCAGAGAAGTCATTGACAGTCTATTTACAGACTTGAGTAATCCAATATAATGGAAACTTTTCTGCATTCAAAAGTAAATTGAGCTCAAGTCAAATTTGCACCGGTTTTTTATTTCAGCAAAAAATGAACACGCACACAGGCACCCTACACAAAAGGGCAAATTCAACAAACCTCATATGGACGGAGCTTATGAGAAATGAGCTCTGCATACTCCAAGAAATCACTTTCAGATTTGGGAATGAAATTATCAAGGGACTTCTCATCTCCTCCCTTAGAGAACAGTTCAGCAGTGGCTTTATAATCAGCTTCTTCCACAAGCCTATAATGGGGCAGAAAAAACAGTACAAAGTTCATTGTCTACCAGAATAAGCCACGAAAAGCCACTATGAAACATTTTTGAACCACAAGATCCTTTATCCAACGAGTTTAACACAACCACTTAAGTTTGTTGTGATTAAACCATACTGTTTAAAGAATTATGATTCTGACTTGTACGAATAGTAGTAATGAGGACAATGGTGATTATAAAATGAAATATTTCATTCGCATTAATGAAGTAGAAATCACCTCTTACCAGTCCCATTTTGACATGGAATACTTGAATGACAAATAATATCCATAACCGGTCCAACATTCCAAATGGAGTATTGAACATGCATATTGGTCAACCAATTATAACCAAGCATACAATGAAAAGGAAATGTATAACAGCAACAACAACAAACAAAGCCTTTTCCAAAAGTACATGGGGTTGGCTACATGAATACTATTTTTTCATTACGCTCTATCTAGCTACAGGCTATAGCCTCAGTTAAACCATATGTTATCAAGTCCTTCCTAACCTGGATCATGTCCCTCTGCCTAACTGGTGCAGTTTAAAGTCTTTTTGCACATGTCCAAACCATCTTTAACCAAATTTTCTCTCATTTTTTCTCCAATTGGTGCTACTTCAACCATCTCAAGAATGTGTTTAATTCCATCCTTTCTAGTCGTGCCACACATCCATCTCAACATCCGCATTTTTGCTAGATTTTATGCATAAAACATAGCTATGTCATGCACTGACTTTTAAAAAATTAATTCGGAACTCCATGCATGAGTCTGTAATGTGAGTGGTGAATTCTAGATTGAGTAGAGTCCAGAGGTTATCTACAAACTATATATCAAGCAGAGAATCCATTCTGTAAGAAGTGAAGATTATGGCAGACATCCTGACAGTCATGTTCACGGTGCTGCTAATGGGAGACTGGCCAAATTTTTTGCTTCCTTGAGAGGTCTTAGACAATGATACCAGCTTGCAAGGTTCAAGAAGTGTACATGCTTGATAGTGTGGAAATTTTGCTGTATTCTTCTCAATTTTCTGCAGCTGTTCTGTTATTAACTTAACTCTTAATTGCAGTGAATGTGGTGATAATATACCAAGCAAGAAAAATAAAAAATAAAAAAAGTGGTTATAATATACACTGTATTCAGAAAATGATCCATCATTTAATTGTTGTTGGAAATCTGATATTCTGTATGAATCTATACAGCGTCCACCACTCAAGCTCACATTTCATCTTGCACAATTCAATTTTCGCCTAAGTTCTAGGAGACCTTGGCGTCTTAATGCGTGTTGCACCTTTAATAACTATCCACCACTCTCCCCCAAACAGAATCATATTAATGGTCAAAAGTAAACTACAGGCAGCTAACTAACCTCACCCACAAGAAACATTTGTGCCTTCCTAACATTACTCTTCAAATTCGGGACTAGCTCAAAACAAAGAACACGTTGCAGATAGAGCAAGTGCTTTGCTTCAACCAATAATGGTATCTTCCACCCACACACACGTGTGCACACAAAAATGAGACACCTTGAAGTTCAAATCTCCATTCATCTTGCCTCCACTGTCTTGTGAGATACTCCGCAAAACCACCCATAATGACTATGATAAACTACAGGGGTTGATAATGGCCCCGTGTTGGAAACATCACAAACTCCCAAAAGATCCTGAAAATAATCCATTAATTAGAATGAAGAATTTCATCATAGAAATGTGCAAACCGATCCAATATCATCTACTTACACTCATAGTGCATCTTCTATATTAATTTTATTTTCAACTTTTGTGTTGCTTGATCCATGCTAAAGATGATTTCAATTTTCTTCGCTTTTGTGAACTTCAAGCTAAACAGATGCATGGGATCAAAATTTTGTTGGCTAGTCAGAAGTGGAGAGTTAACAAATCTCCAATTATATTGAGTTTCTTACTAACTTCACATATCCACACACACAAACACAAAAATAAAAAAATAAAATTAAACCGAGTTCTCTTATAAGATGATACAATGTAGTGAGTCTTCTTCCCAATCATTATTTGAGGAATTCTCAATTGATGTAACATAATCTGTAAGTTGTGAAATTGTTTTATTCCAGCTTCCCTCACTCTTTCTGAGTACACATCTCCTTTCCAAGATAGAAAATATATATAGCTCTTAATGACTCCCAACAGCAGATAGTTTCCCTCTGTTCTATGTTGTTCAGTTCATTAAATGACAATATGACGTATGCTTTCTGTAATTGACATAGCATCCCTCTTCAGAGGATAGCGTGTCCAAATATATAAACGTTAACAAGCCAAAAACTAGAAGAAACAAGATGCTGAAGTTTCACCTTTGCTGACGAAGTTTTTCTGCTACAGGATCTAGGGGCACTTCCTTTGCTATTTCAACTGTTTTCCCTTTCTTTTCACTAGTTTTTGCCTCGGACTTCTTGGGGACCTTTTGAGCAGGAGGTTCAGCTGCAGGCGCCTGATCAAATCACATGAAAAGTAACACATGATGCATTAAGAGTGGAAAGAGAATTACTCAAACACACAGGATATTGCATGCCACTCAGTTTATAATTACAGGGATGTTTCAACATCAAGGCCCCACAATACCAAACTCTTCGAATAAAATGCACCTAACACGTTGACAATTTAAGTCCAACAATCCTTGAAATATTTCACTTTGGATATGTATAACTTTCATAAAAGAGCGTCAAAAAGGGTGTAATCCTTAAGATATTTCCACCCCATAAATTCCTGAGCACGGCCTGATTGAATAGTCCAACCAATAGTTAGTTGCCTCATTGGATTTCAAAATACTGATGAAGCAAATACCTTGTTGCAACTTCCAAAGATTCTTTTATCGTTGATGTAATGTGAATTTATTTAATAAAAGATGTCTAAAATAACCTAAATGGAGCACTAAAATTAGAAGAGACAGGTATTTCAAAGTTTTGCAAAGGTAAAAGGAAAATATAATGATTTGTTGATAAAAGGCCAGCTGAAACTTCTTGGCAACAAGTCCATATTAAAAACAAAATTTGAATACCAAGGGAAAAATCTAGGTATGAATAAGTATTCAGGACATCAGGACAAAAACTTAAAGACCACAAGAAGTTTAGGTAGTGAAAAAAGTAAAATTTTAACGAAAAATTCAAAAAGAAGGGCCTCTAGCAGGGTAAACAGTGAGTACAACAGTAAAGAAAAGCAAAAGCAAGAAAAAAAACGGAAACAGCATAATCTAGTAGAGGGAATAGGCCCCAAAACCTCACCAAGAATATCTCCACATCTAATTGAACAAAACAAGATAGATTATCAACGTTACCGGAGCTGAATCATCTTCATCCTCCCAAGATTCTTTCACATCATTGTCATCTGCATCCTCATCATCCCATCTATTCTTCGGCTGCTCCTTTGGGATAACAGGTGGAATTGACTCGTCCTCTGAAACAATTGCAGATTATTTCTCAAAATTAATTAACAAACTTCACCACATTTAACAAAGAGAACATGATGAAGAAAATGAAGGATTAGGAGAATCCTTGACAACAAAGACAATACCATTTTTCCATAGACATCACTGACATGACAGTGTTTTTAAAAACCGACTCCATTGCGCATGTTTAAATATAGGGAGACCCTAAATTATAATTTTATGTGCAATGAAATGTTAACTAACGTCAAATTACCAAGGGGCCAGTGGCCCAGCGGTACCAAACCCGTACTTCCCAAAGGGAGGTCATAGGTTCGAGCCTTAGTGGAGGCAATGTGTGTGAGTGAATTGCTTTACCTTCCCAAAAAAAAAAAACTAATGTCAAATCCAGATAAGTACATCTTAAACTCATTGACTTCATTCGGAATTGAGGGAGGGGAAGCAGCCAAATGGTATTTTATTAAACCTTTAATTGATGCAAGCAAATTTCAGAAAGTCTAGAGCCAATTTTTTTGTAAACTCAAGGGAGGTTCATTCTGCCTGAAAGCATTTCAAAAATAAAGGACACAAAATTGGAAATTCAAAAGCATCAATCCATGTAATCATTTTCATCAATTCTGGTCCAAACATCGGGTTCTCTTCATCTATCCAGGAATCTACATATGGGACTATAACTAACTGCCTTCCACCACACAGAAGAATAATCCCTCCATAGTACATCCCAAAATTAATGTTTACCTTTCCTTTTTGAGATGCACCAAAAAAAAGTCTTTTTTTACCGAAAAGTCAATGTAAACTTTCCTAAATTACTTTTAGATTTTGAAAACTTCACAAATTTAAGAATGTAAAATTTTCAAAGGGAAAGATGCATTAAATACATGCTCCCTTACGAACTTAGAATCTCCACAAAGACACTTGTTTTATGACAGAGGTATATATGAACAAGCAAAGCATTTAGTTATAAATATTAAGATACTGAAATGCATAAAAATGCAATAATGGGCACTATAATAACTATTTATTTAATTAAGTGGCTGTGGTTAGTAGATTGCTCTGTGATTAATAGATTGTTCACTCTATTTACTGCATATTTTTTTATAAAATCACAATAACCACATATACCCAGTTGTTTTTGGTCTATTGCTCCATGATTAGTAGATTTTTCTTTTTTTGACAAGTAAGATATCATTAAAGACACTCAAAAAGGGGAGAACCAAAAAAAATACTCTGTGATTAGTAGATTATATTAGATTGTTCAAATAATCTTTTTAAAAAAACTAAAAGACACCCAAACCCATGTACTTATCAAAAAATGAAGAAGAAAAAAAGAAAAGTGTCCCAACTGAGACGGTAGATATTTTAAACTGATGAGAACAATATCCTTTCTTAATGAAAAACGATAGAAGAAAATGCATGTTAACAAGTACGTTCCACATATGTTACAGCAAATAAATAATCCAAATCCTTCACGAGATGATTATCTATAAGCCTCAGATAGCAGCTTAGTGCTGCCAAAATCTCAGTATTCGCTACAGCTGATGAACTTAATCAACCAGTAAAAACAACCCAATGAAAACCATAATCAGCAGTACTATATTGTGCACGAGTGCCAACATTAGTAGCTTTTGACTTTTCTATAATCAACTTCAATGCGTGATAAGCTTCATTTAATATATAATAATAGACATAAAAACTACTTTCCTCTGTCTCAAGCCATTTGAATTACATACATATTATATCAACAAATAGAAGCTTCCAAATTCCAAACTTATAATTGTACAGACCATCCCACCTTTCTAAGGTGAACTTACTAAATAAAACAATGCAACCACCATTATATAGTATTTCTTTTAAATCAGAAAATGTAGTTTACACATCTTATAAAAGGCGTGATTACACTCTTTAACATTCCAAAACAGTAATTTGAAAACTAAGGCCAGGAAATATTACCCCAATCCTCCATTTAATTTGTCTCTGTAATCTGAATGAATTTCGAAATTCAGATATTTGCGCTACCTTACAGATGATTGTAAACCTGCATGTGCAGAGATGTGAAATGGTAAAGTTTGGATATTAATCAAAGGTAACTAATTTTTTTTTTTTTTTTTTTTTTTGATAAGTAAGATTTCCTAAAAGGCGCTCAAGAGGGGGGCGCACATAAAAGAAGAATAAACAAGACGCGAAAGGCAACAACTATAGCTTTAAGCTATCCACAAAATCCAAAAGATGCCCCAGAGATTTACAATTACGCCCATAACCCAAAAGAATTAAGTATACAGAATACTGTATTTGAGAGCCCGAATAGGAGTCTCCTCTCCCTCAAAGGATCTGCTATTCCTCTCGCTCCACAAACCCCACCATAAACAAAGGGGAATGGTCCTCCAAACATCCCTGGCTCGGCTTTCCACTAGACACCAAGCCTCAATCAAATCCACTGTGGATCTTGGGAACACTCAAGACATGCCAAACACAATTAAAAACATAGCCAAACATTTCTCGCCACTGGACAATGCAGAAGCAAGTGATTTACGGTTTCCTCCATCTTCTTACACACACAACACCAGTTAACTAAATTTTTTAAATAGCAATTAACAGCATGACTCCTAGGAAAAAAGATACAAAGACCATACTACCAGCAGTTTGATAAAGAAAAAAGCTCTTATGAGATTAATAAATACAGATACTCTCTCATCAGTTTGATAAACACAAATACTCTCTTATCAGCTTGAAAATTACTTGCACCAACTAAATTGTATTCCATAAAATTGCAACCCGGGCATGACTTTTTTTAAAAAAAATCAGGGAATAAAATATTATATATATATATATATATATATATATATATATATAAGGAGGAAGAAGTATATATCAAGAGTAGGGACGCAAATGAACCAAGTTGTTCAAGTCACGCATGGCTAGCAAACGAGCGGAGCTCATGCTTGCTTATCTTTTTTTGCTCATGCTTGCTTATCTTTTCTTTCTTTTTCGGAAAGTTAAGCAATAAGAAGGAAAACTAGGCCCCCCCTTCCTTTTTTTGGTGGAGGGATGAAGTTTTAGATCTCTACAAATTGCCTACAATAATGAGAACTTGTTGCGGTCTCTGTTTGTTTTTTCTGGAGAGTGGAGCAAATTTGGAAGCCTATGCTTCCTAACTCCTAAGCATTTTAGTATTGAGAATTAAATTCTGTTGATGCTCAATTGGAGACCCTTTATAGCTATTTCACTCGTGGGAACGAAAAGTACGCATTAAGATGATATTGTTACATAGATATTGATACGTTGTTCTTCTATTCTGGTTTCTTTCTTTTTCTTTTCCATTACCAACGTATCATTTTTTTTTTATTGGAGTATGGGACTAAACATCTCACACTTAATAAATCAGATCAGGATTACTTATCAATAAAATAAATCAGATATGAATTAAGGTCGAAGAGATTCATCTCATGATTAGATCAAATTGTAATTTCTCATAACAAATTGATGGAAAAAAAAAAAAAAAATCACTTGACTATATACAAATCTGATTTTTTTATAGGCCTGTAAATGAATATTACCCTAGAGGAAAGAAGAAAATAGGTTCTGATTTCGGCTTCTAGTTGCAATACTAGGCAATTCAAGCCAAGTCACATCACTAAACACTGTATAATTATATTTATAAGACTTATTAAATAAAACTCCAGCAATATATGAAATGAAAGCTGGACTAATAGTGAGGATCTCTAGGAAAACCACTAAAAGATTATTAAACATGTGAATGGATTTCGGCTTTAAGTTGCAATACTAAGCAATTCAAGCCAAGTCACATCACTAACACTGTATACTTATATTTATAAGACTTATCAAATAAGACTCCAGCAATATATGAAATGAAAGCTGCATTAATAGGGAGGATCTCTAGGAAAACCACTAAAAGAATATTAAACATGTGAGACGATTCATACATATTCTGCTTTTATTTCCTGTACAGAGCACAGAGTTACTTGTATCATATATAGAACCAGAGATGTCACATGCTAACGCCATTGTTCTTAAAAACCACAAGGCTTTGACAACTCGTGAGTTTTTTTTTGGGGGGGAACAGGAACACAATAGAAAAATGAGATTAATGATGTGGGAAGGTTAACTGAATGGGACCATCAACTACCTAGCTCAATTGGCATGGCTCCATTCGGGGATAGAGCAGCGTTTAAGTGACGACAATAGAGATATAGAATTGGGCGATTGTTGCTGGTTAATCCTTGTGTAGTCCAGCAAACTACTTTTTTAACAAGCTGCCAGTAGCTCATATTTTGTTTCACACGTGCTCGTGTAATAAACAGTTAAAAGCAATGATGAACCACGCTATATAGTACACAAATTTCTGATTTTAATATCTTATAAAACGTATTTGATATCCAATCAGTGTCACTATTTTGTCAAACTCAGAAGCCTGATTGTCACACAAATTGTCCCTCTAACCCATTGCACTTTTGTATCTACTACACTTGCATAAAACCAGCCACTGACCATTCAGGCCTTCAGCTCTCAAAGCAAAGCAACTCTGCTTGGAGCTGACAATTCTCCTTTTGCTTTTTCATTGTCAACAACCAACTCATCTAGAAGCTTAAACTGTAAAAGAGAATATATTAAATGAAGTGTTTATATTATCAACGCTCACAAACAAGGCACTGTAGTATTTCTTCCGAAACTAGGGATTATTGAAGTACAACTAGAATTTCTTCGTTTTCAATATCTATAGGAAAGTAAAAATCTTATGTTTTCTTCGTTCATCAATTTTGAGAATCTATCTTTTCTGGACACCGACTTTTATCACTAATAAGAAAACCCCATATACACGAGACATCTATAAAGTTCAGCTAAAATTTTCATTCAATCAGAATAAATGGTCTAAAATCTCAAAACCCCACTCCATTTCTTCTCTAACAAAAGCTATGACCAATTCCTAAAAGTTCATCAATTTGAAGCAAACAAGTTTCACGCTAAAATCAAAGGACAAAACAACCTCAGTAAGAAAATTATCTGATTACACACCAAATACCAAGTAAATTTATATCTCAAAAGAGAAATTAACAGACAAAATACAAAACCATACAACAACATCAATTCAAATAAATTCAGAGTTTGTTCTGTAGTAGAAATAATGCACTCACACTGTAAACAGGCGATTTTGTTGTCCTTCTGGTCAACTATTTCCAATTCCACACCAAAACGATCCCACGGAAACAATTGAGCAATTTATGTAGTTGTAAACGCGTTAGATCTGCAATTCATCAAAATTAGACTACATATACATATATATATATATGCATATATAGGGATTTTTGTTGGAGTGAAGAAGAAGAAGAAAATCGGACCTGGACGAGGAGAGATAACGACCGCTATGCGGCTGCTGCGTAGGGCGTGGAGAATTCTAGAAGAGAGGAGAGAGAAACTGTAGGCAGTGCGGTGAACATACCAAATGTGTGTATACGTACAGTGTGTGTATACATTGGGTTTTAACTTTCGCGGATTCTTTTGTTGACCCGATTCGTACATTTGTCATCTGGATGCTGACACGTGGCGATCATGTTCATATCGGAATGGTTGCGGGTCTCGGGCTAAGATCAATAATTAATGTGGGTTTTATGTGGGTATTATAATTGTGTCGTGATAATTTAAGGATATATGTTGAACTAATTTAAGGGTATATATTGAGCTAACAGTAGCACGACTTATTTAATAATCATATCATGAACCTTCAATACTAATCTGACTTATTTATTTAACGAGAATAAAAATATTATAAAAAATATATACATTAACTAAAAAGCTAATATATATTTTTTAACTTATGTTGAAATGACCTGATTATTCATAGTAATTAGGTCTAAACAAATATTGAGTTATACGAGTAATATTAACACGATTATGAAACTCTTAGTTAAAGGGTCTAAACAAATTACACTTATTGAACCCTTCAACTCTAATACGATACTATTAATTAAACAGATTAATCATGCCGACTTATTTATGACTCAAACCTATTTAAGATAAATTCAAACCTATTTATCTCTTTCGTGTTCCAGTTGTGTTGGCGAATCTTGTAAAATTTTGCCACCTAATTTTATGCATAAAGCTCGTATGTTGTGTGTCAACTATTCATGGCACATTTCATATAAACCTTTAACAAATGCACAAAAGAATTGGATTCACTTCTAATTATGAATAAAGTGAAATATTGCCAAAAAATAAAATAAAAATTTGCCTAACTATCGCATATTGTAAATATTTTCATGACAATTTTATTAGGTAGCACAATTTCGCAAATATTTTTTTAAATTATCTCTATCTATTTTGTTAGAAGATGTTGAATTATATTAAAAGGAAAATGCAAATAGTGTGTGTATATATATTCTCGAAATTTTAAGCAAAACACAGTCTCATGTATATCTTTTCACTCACCAGAATTAGAACACTAAACCTTTTCAAAGAGAGATGAAAATTTAAATATCTAGGTTAGAGTTCATTAGTAAATGCAACAAGACTCATAACATACATGATACATTATTTGTTGATTGAAATATTTTTTTGAAAGCCCAAACCAAGGGACCGTGGGACAACATGGTGGGTCCCACCCCAAAGTCTGCGTGAAGAATTCAGTTTATACAACATAATTCTTGATGATTTTATTTATTATTAATTTTTTTAATAGACTTGGAGTTTTTAGTCCATGAGAAGGTTACTTTCAAAAGCTTGACAAATCAAAAGAGATGTTTGCAATTTGCAAAATTTTCATTTTTAAGGGATAGTTATATATACCTCTCGGACTATACTTGAATGTTGTTTATAAAAATGTTTTTATTTTCTAAAATTAAAAAAAAAAAAAAATTAGTTTGAGAGGATTAATTGCAAATAGATGAAAGATTTTGTGCTTTTTAAAAAAAACAAAATGTGACGATTCAAGTATTTATTTTTTAATTTGATATTTGCAGCTTTTGTACATTTATCGGTTGCACTTAGTTGAATTAATTAAATAAATGAATTAAAAGATTTTTAAAAAGAGTTTACCCTAGAGAATTAATCGAAAAACAAAACCGAAAGAGCGTGTGATATTAGTTAGTTCTTTAGCTGTATATAATATTTTATTTTTTAACAAACAAAACATTTTACTTTTTTATATATATAAAATGTGGGGTCAAATTTTGAAGGTGAATAACACGTATTTTTAAAGATTTTTTTTCCCGGGATAAAAAATAAAAAAATAAAAAATAAAAAAGTTTTGAACAAGTGAGGATAAGAAGTACCTAAAAATTGAGGATAAGAAGAATATTGCTATCCCAATTCGCAAGTTCCAACCGTTGATATATATATATATACATACAGGAGAAAATATATATATATATATATATATAAATATATATATATACACACACACACATACAAACAACGCCCACAGACTCAACAAGGGTTATAAATGAACCCCACACATTATAAATTATAAAACAAATCTCAGATTGATTCAAACGGTCATCTTTTCAAACCCAGAACAAAGCTTCACTCTGTATGACCGTTGTGTTTGTTCCCTATTCCCCTTTCTTCTGCCCCCAATCTCTCTCTCTCTCTCTCTCCCTCTCTCTCTCTCTATATATATATACACACACACACACACACATATATACTATATATATACATATGATTCAGCCGCTTCCCTTTTTGAAACAAACCCACTTTACATAACCCATCAAAGTGGCTAATCATGGGGTGTTTCTTCGCGTGTTTCAACAACTCAAAGAATCGAAAATCTCGAAAACTACAGGATAAAGTTTCCTCTGGAAATCAAGTAAGCCCAAATTCATGAGATTTCTTGAAAAATTATGCCTTTTTTTTTCTTGAAATTGTATCATTATATGTTCAAATCTTTTCAATCACTCATTCATCGTTTATCTGCTGCAGAGTCAAGAAGAACCCCATGAAGCTCTCCAACCCACCAATAACAACTCCTCTAATCTCATCATAGAGCCCAAGTAATAATCTATCAACTCTCTCCTAAATTTTCCTTTTTTTCCCCATTTTTGTTGAAAAAAGTTTCTTCTTGCAACACTTATCTAATTTCTTTGGGTTTTTATTTTTATTTATTTTTTGTTTCTTGAAACTCTAGTTCATCTAATTAGTTGTTGTGGGGTGTGTGTGTGTGTGTGTGTGTGTGTGTGTGTGTGTGTGTGTGTGTAGATCAGAGCATGAGGAGCTATCAGACACAAGTACAAAAAAGAAAGTAACTTTTGATTTGAATGTCGAAACCGACAAGGAATTGTCATCCCAAGAACCCCAATGTTGCTTGGCGGAGAGTAAATTTGAGAGAGAGAGAGGGAACAAAGAAGAAACACAAAATGAAAGGCAGATCCTTCTGGGTTCAAATGTGTCAATTAGGGCATATGATCCTCCAAATCATGGGTACCACAATTGCACTAGCAGTGATGATGAATGCGTGGACATGGATTTGGAAGAAAGTGACTCAGATGGACCACATGGTCATGAAAATGATAATAGTGATCAAGCATTATTAGTCCAAGAGGAGGAGTCTTCCGAGTCCTTATTTTCCATCTCAATTGGGAAACGAAATTCTGCAGCTGAAATGGGCAGCAAGGAAGTCAATAGTCCGATAACAATCCGCGATTCGATTGAAGAGGGATTGAACTCTGTTGGGTTGAATCAACATGTTTTGCCTGCAGCTGAAGTGGGCAGTGAGGGAGTCAATAGTCCGATAACAATCCGCGATTCACCTGAGGAATTGACGCCAGTTGGGTTGAATCAGAGTGGTAGAAACAAAAGCCAACAGCATGTTTTGTCTGCAGCTGAAATGTGCAGTGAGGAAGTCAATAGTCCGATAACAATCCGCGATTCGATTGAAGAGGGGTTGAACTTTGTTGGGTTGAATCAACATGTTTTGTCTGCAGCTGAAATGGGCAGTGAGGGAGTCAATAGTCCGATAACAATCCGCGATTCGCCTGAGGAATTGAGGCCAGTTGGGTTGAATCATAGTGGTAGAAACAAAAGCCAACAACATGTGTTGTCTGCAGCTGAAATGGGCAGTGAGGAAGTCAATAGTCCGATAACAATCCGCGATTTGCCCGAGGGATTGAGGCTAGTTGGGTTGAATCAAAGTGGAAGAAGCAAAAGCCAACAACATGTTTTGTTGTCTGTGTTGAGTCCAGTGGAGAATCTTACTCAATGGAAAGTGGTCAAAGCCAAAACAACCACCCCACCACTAGAGCACCAAGATAAGGAGAATATAACATACACACAGCATGAACTGAACATACCTTCAAGTGAAGAGCCTAGTTTCAGGCTGCAAATTCACAAATCCAGGCGACGATCCAAGAGCACGAAGCCAGAAGACGAAATTGCAGTTGACACAAGCTTGTCTAGCTGGTTGGTTGAGTCTGAATTGACAGAGACTGCCCAGAAAAGTCTAAACTCTATTGGGACTTCATCAGCTGAGAGAGCGAATTCAGCAGTAAGTTTTGAAGATAGACCAATTTTAGGAGCAATGACTGTTGATGAGCTGAAGAAATTATCTGAATTTTCGTCTCCAAGACAGTCACCAAGACGACATTGTAGCCCGGATGAAATGCCCATCATTGGTACTGTTGGGAGCTACTGGAGTCATACAGGGCATACCGTGGACTCGGAGTCAAGCTCGTGCTCATCTTCCAGAGGAATGTCATACACATCAAAGAAATACAGAGAGGTATGATAAATGCAGTGAGATTTTGTGGTTTTGTGATTTGTGGGTACTGAGACATTGTTTTGGTTTTTGCTGGGAAATAGAGTTAAGCGCCAGTCTACACCATTTGAGACAAGGTTGGAGAGGGCTTTGGATAGTGGTATTGCTGAAGTTTAGCACATTTGGTACAAGACGTGTGTGGTTTAGGAGAGTGTTGGTACTCTTTGTTTTAGACTTTTTTTTTTATTTGGGTAAATCTCTTTGTTTTAGACTTGACTCTTCTGAACCTTTTTTTTGTGGATACTTTTGTTTTAACTGTTATGCAATTCAATGGTGATATTATTCATGGGACAAAAATCTGGTTATTAATTGTATTTAATGGTTAATAGAAATGAACTAAGCATAGGTACAAATAAATGTATAGTGAGAGATGAAATGATTTAGGAGAGTGTTGGTACTCTTTGTTTTAGACTTTTTTTTTTTTTTGGGTAAATCTCTTTGTTTTAGACTTGACTCTTCTGAACCTTTTTTTTGTGGATACTTTTGTTTTAACTATTATGGTGATATTATTCATGGGACAAAAATCTGGTTATTAATTCTATTTAATGGTTAATAGAAATGAACTAAGCATAGGTACAAATAAATGTATAGTGAGAGATGAAATGATTGACAACTTTGAAACAAGTTGTGGTTGGAGTTGTGAGATTTCAAGTTGTGATATACACACTCAAAATATAGATGAACTAGTATAAAAAAAATCTATGATATAAACAACACACTCAATATCATCATCACCAAGTGTGTTCTTATGTACAAATATTTACAGAAGAGCACTTCAAATATTCTCAAATTATATTATCATAAAGCATATTTATAATCTCTCAAAGTCAAACGCATATCTAATTAGTATGAGTTACATAAATACCATGTATTATCCTAGATATGCAAATATACCCTGAAAGGAGTAGTCAAGTGATGGTACAACAAATTCACCTACAATATCAGATAATATAGTAACAATTAATTCAAAAGAGTTGCAAATGAAGCCAACAAGGATTACACAGGTACAGTGTATAGAAAAGAAGCAACATTGTGTGATCCAATTGGAAGAGAATTATTTTTTTCCTGTAATTACTGAAAGAAATTATTTGCTCAGAAAATCTGGACCACTCTCAGATTTAAAATGGAAAAAAAATGAACTAGATGAAGGTCAATAGTTCAAAATTCGACTAACAAAACTACACTTATATATCATATTACATGCACACCTTCAAGGTTCAATCATGCACTTTCGATGCAACACCATTCCATTCATTTCCCTGTCATTGCACGTCCAACGGTTAAATATAGAGAGCTTATCATTCCAAAGCAAGTGTAAATTGAAATGTAAATCCAGAAAATGAAGCAGCATCTGTAAATGATCACACAGTTCCACAAAAGAGGATGCTTTAATACATGCGTGTCGCCTTTTCTTGGCACCAGAGTTCGATGATTTCTCTCAGATGGCTTAAAGGAGAACCCCGATCAGAAAAACGTAAACTAGATAACCAAAGATATGGATACACAAAGCAGTTCAAGAAAAATTAGGGACAACAAGCTATCAAAGAAATGAGTAAATTCTGCCAATTTTACATCACATAACAATACAACAATGGATGAAGATAAGATCTTCTTCACCAACAAGAAGCAACAACCTAACTCTTATCCAGTGAGCCCCTCCACTACTTCTGAAGAGTAAAATAGAAGTCAGGCATGCAAGGAATGACCTTTATGTCATCTGGCAAAGGATCTTGGAGCAGCAACCGACGTAACAAGGATCCCTTATATGCTGTTATTCTTCTAAATCCTCACTCAACTGACGCCCAACATCTCCACTTCTTGCAGCTGCTTGTTTCCTATGTTTCTTGCTCTTGGCTTTCTTGGCTTTCATACGCCGTTTTTTCTCATTGGCATCAACCCAGGCATAGTGTGATGGTATGTGGAAGGGGTCAGGCTCATCTTTGAAGCTGTGACTTCCACTGTCACTTGATTGCCCTCCAAGGCTTCCTCTCATCCATGAAATCCACGATGAGGATCCCTCCGATTCCTTAGACTTGGCGTCTTGGAAATGTGCAGGGCTGGAAACAGGGGAAAAAAACTCATCCACTGGTTGAAGCTCCTCAAACTTTGTAAAGGTGACAAGGACCCGAATAGTTGGGACAATTGGGATAGCCACCTGCAGTATGGAAATCAGTGATTTGAGAATTAAAGCTGGAATGAGGAAAGTGCAGACCTAACCATCATCATCCTTAGCCTTGATTCAAATCAAATGGGGTTGGACACATTCTTCCACTCTTTTCTATTATAAACTATTTAATTTGGTCTTTTCTTGTAATTTCATCCCAAATTAATCTTGGTCCATCTCATTGTTTCTTACCTTCTAACTGGAACTAGACTTCATTTTCTTATCGGTGCATCTGTTAATCTACATTTATAGGTCCACATAATCTAAACTTATTTTCTCTTGTTTTATAACTAATAGGTGTGATTCCATATTTCTTCCTAGCATGTTAATTATTAAACCAGTCTATTCAGTTATTTTAATTATCTATATCATCAATAGATGCAATAATCATTCTTAGAACAATAATAATCAAGTGTCAAAATCCATATTCAAGTCAACCACTAGGAATTGAGAACAACTCAATGTAATTGAAAATTTGTTTATGTAGTATCAGGAATACTTCATAGTTTTGGAATGAATTTACCACATCTTTATACTCCTAACAGCCTAAGAAAGATGTCCCAAGAGCTCTAACAGTTCCTCCCAGTGCATCAAATGCAGACCTTTGATCAACCCATGACAAGGAATGGTTAGGTCAACTGCTGTTTTGATGACCAATCCATGACAAGCATGGTTCAAGGTGAAGTTAATTTTTACTATCAGGTTGAGTGTATTTGTCATGATGTCAACATGAGAGCAACATAATACCAAAATTGCAAGGTACCAAAATTTTAAATAAATAAAGGAACAACAATTGCAAGGTGTACCCTTAAGCAACTATTTTATCATTCTAAACATAGTAGAACAAAGCCCCAGAGATTTTTAATATATTACATATACTCCTGCTCCTGAGGAATTTCTCATCCTCATTGAAGATTGCAATAATAATAAGTTTCAGACCTGATCTTGACACTACAAATAGAATAACGAAGCTTTGAGGAGGAGTTACTTTACGGATCATTCATCATTAAAACAAAATGAAGATATGTTGATCACTCGTGTGTGACTATAGATGGAATGCATCTACACTAAAATGACCAAACTTGGTTTTTTTTTTTTGACTTTTTCTTTCTATGATAAGCACCAAAACTTTCAATTTTGAAAGAAAAGATGGACAAGATTTAAGGATAAATCTTCAATATCGTAACTTAATCCAGCATGAATAAGATCATAATACTTTGTTCATGTGAATAGTATCCAAACTCTAATTCTAACAATTTTATGGTTCAAACAGGGATTAATGTATTATATATATATATATATATATATATATATATATATATATATAATAAAATAAAATAAAATAAAAAAGAAGAAAGAAAGAGGATTAAGGTACAATTGCTTTTGTTATAAAAATGTAACGCACAGCATACAGCGTTCTTACAATAATCTGTAAGTTGCTAGCAATGGAAATGTTGAGATATGCTAAATGTCTAAACATATTCTTATGTGGTGACTACCTTGACAGTTATAGATGTATGAGTTTGCTCTTGAGTAACATTACATTGAGGGTGCATGGCCTAATCACATGAACCCGCATTGAACAGCCCAGATTAGAGGGTCTAATGTGGGTAACATGTGCGGATGCCTTACACTTAAAGAACCTGGTTCAAAGAAACTTGTAGGCTCTCTTTTCTTTATCCCAAGTGTCAGTTCATAATCCAAAAGCCACTGCCATAATGCATTAGACACTTGTGCACCTTTCCCAATCATTATGTATTTTAAAATATGATGGGAATTGTTGTCTTTTTGTTAAAAATGTGTTTCAAAATAAATTTTATAAATAGTGATTGGACTGATAAATTTATTATTTAAGGCAGCTACTTATTTGTGTAGCATTGAAGATTTATGACAATTATTAGTTCATATTTACTTATTTAGTATTAATTCATATATGTCCATGTCCCATGCTATATATTTAGTATCCGTCTTTTCCGGTTCCTTGACTAGACCCAAAAGCCAACCAGTTTTCCCTTTCCCTCCAATACAAAGTTGAAGAGAACGGGACCAACATACGAAATTGCGCCCATTTAAGAGCACACTAGTAACCCACTGTGCCGGAGCATGCTGTGCCGAAGATAAAGTATGTTGGACCGAGGATAAAGTGTCCTTTTGGCTACTAGAATCACTCATAGTACCAAAATAAGGCTGGTCCACACATCAAAGAGGGAGGAAAAAAAAAAAAAAAAACAAGACTGAAAAAATTGGCGCTTTCCTCCAAATAGGCTGCCAAACAAACACTGGCAGCCCACAAAGAAAAAAATAAAAACACCAGAAGGACCCTTAGGTCACAAAAAACCTAAGGGAATTCTCCTAAAAAGGAGTCAAAAACAGAGAGAAAGAGAGGGGTCCGGCGCAAGGGCTGGGAGGAGATGGAGGTGAAAGAGGAGAGAGGGACAGAGAAGGTGGCGGCGTTGGGGAAGGAAGATGGGGAGGCGAAGGTTTTTGTTTTTACCCTGATACCAAAAAGAAGAAGTTTTCGGTTTTGGTTTACTCAAACTGAGAGTCAAGAGCTATATTTATATAAAAGAATATGGTACAAAAAAAGGAAACCAAATCAAAGAAAAACAGGAAACATGCCAAAATCTACGTGATCCCAAGATTACGGGAATCTTATCTACGTGATCCCATAATTATGGGAATCTCACATAAATCACCTAATAAAAGGCTGAAAACAGCTAATAAAAATAATAATAATAATAATAATAATAATAATAATAATAATAATAATGATATTTCAACAATATTCCAACTTAAATTTTTATATTTTTATAAGCGTTGAAAAACATTATTAAATATAGTTTTTAATTTATGAGTCTATATATGAATATATTAGTATTTCCCTCTAGGACTCCCTCCAAGATCCTTTCATTTTCTCCAGAATTGTGAGCCTACAAAATTGTCATCCTTGTCTCTATTTCCAAATCTTCATGAACCTTTCTGTTTTTCTCTTGTAAAAACAAATTACCTATTGTAATATCTTACCTCCTGGGTTCAGGACTATCTATATAAAAGGGCCACTCCCCTTTGTCTTTGGTGGGGCTTGTAGTGCAAGAGAAATGGGAGATCCTTTGATGGGGAGGAGTCTCCCTTTTGGTCTCTCAAACACAATATACTGTCTTCTTTATTCTTTTGGGTTGATGGGCAAAACTGAATATCTACGGATAGTCTTTTGGATTTTGTGGATAGCTTAAAGTTGTAATGTCACTCCCCTTTTGAGTGCCTTTTATGAATTTTTATTTATCAAAAAAAATATGTAAAGGTTTCATCTCTAAATTATATAGCCAGATTGGTGGGTTGTGGTTTTCAGGAGACTTTTTTGCTCCTCTTGCCAAGATAAGTAATCATCCATACATTGTTCTGGTTTCTGTTTATCAAAAGCCACCTTATGTCATTGAAGTAAAAAAAATACATTTCTTCAATTTTATGAGGAGATTAAATCTAATCACTTTCGTTTTTCTAATCCTCCTAAGCATATTTACATCTGCTTCACGCTATTCATTGCCTAAAAAAGGTCTATCTCGTCTACTTAAAAAATTTAGGCAGTCCACTGTATCAATTATTTTACACATAGTGTGACTGACAAGATCCATCCAGTATTTATTAACAAGTTGAACCTGTGCAGATACTACAGTAATTTGTATCTCAAAGTTTCTTCTTTCCGGTGAGCGTTTATTCTTTCTGGTGAGGGTTTCTCTTTCCGGTTTGTACGTCACTGATATGAATATCACCATGAATGATGCTTTACACATTTACTCTTACAGAGAACCACACATTGCAGTTTGATATGAAAAATCTAGGCTCCTTTCACCATTTTTTGAGTCTCAGTTTGCTTAGAATGCTCAGAAACTGTTTTACTTTCACTGAAAATATGATGCTGTTATGATGTCTGAGGTTTGTCGAATAAATATTCGTGACACTCTTTCTTCTATGAAGCTTCAAGCAAAGGTTCGTCTTAATAAGAAGAGCCATTCCCAGTGCTTACTGCATACTTAGCAGAATGGTACTGCTACATCACCATATCATACCTGATATCCTAGCTTCATCCCTTAATGGCTATCCTATGGGTGTTCCATCATTTTTGTTGTACAATTACATGCATATCGACATGTTTTTACAAATAGCTTCTGTCTTCCTAAAAAACACTCACTTATTAAAAGACTGGCAACCAAGATACAATAACTCAATCTACTGTTAAAGTAGAGGATAAGGTTCTGGACAGAACTGCAGATACTGTTTGGTGAGATCATTTCCACACCAACCCTCTATCCTATGATAAAAACAGTGCATTCCAGTGGAGCAATCTGGAAATCCATGAGTGAACTAAATAGACAGACGTTGATTCTCATTTTAAGTCAGTCATATATAATGCCGTATACTTTCACAACCGTCACTCCCTTCAACACTTATCACTCCACAAGAGCTCAAAAGACAGTTATTTTAAATTTAACAATAATATATTCGATTCTCTTAAATTCAATTACGATGAGAATAATCTTACAATTTATTTGAATTAATCACAAATCATTTATTGTAGTGAATCTGGATAAGCATTTCAACTAGACCAAGTGAGTTAGTTTGCTTGAGAAAATGATATTACTATAGTGGGGTATTACAAAAAGATCATTTTAGCAAGGTATAATAACCTTTGGGCTTGGGGTAAAATTCATGCAGAGGAAAAGAACAAAGATGAATAGTTTGATAAAAAAAAAAAAAATAGAAAAAAATGGTTAGTGGTGAAATTCTTATGATTTGGTAACTTCTATTGTTTTGGATACATTGGAGAATGTTTGATAATGGGTTTGTCAGAGACTTGATGGTAACCTGAGCACTTGTCGAGTGTCTGGAGTTTTGCAAAAAGAGCAGTAAAGGAAGGGGTTAGTGTGCTCTACTAC
The DNA here is from genome assembly GCF_030987335.1 of Cornus florida. Taxonomy (NCBI): domain Eukaryota; kingdom Viridiplantae; phylum Streptophyta; class Magnoliopsida; order Cornales; family Cornaceae; genus Cornus; species Cornus florida. The sequence continues at coordinate 33,201,464 of NW_026775578.1, read as the reverse complement.
TAGCAATTGTTTCTTCCTTAGAGATTCTCTTATTTCTTGGCCTAATAAGAAGCAAATGCTCACGGCTCAGTCTAGCACTGAAGCTGAATATCATGCTCTAGTTGATCATTTTGGGATAAGTGGTTTACTTATCTTAACAAAGTGTTTTTATAAATTAAAAAATAAATAAAATAAAATAAAATAAAAATTGGTTTTACATTAAAATACTTCGAATACGTGTATGGATAAGTTCGTATTTCAGACTATTACTATTCTGTATCCTTCTAACCTAATTTCACATAAACTTTTTTTCTTTGATACTGAGGTCCTAAAATTATGAAATTTATACATGTATTTGGGAATATGAATCTAGTTTCTGGAATGGTAAATTGAGCTTAATTTCACTGAAAATTGAAATTTTAACAAAACTTGCAAAAAATCCAAACCTGACATTCAGCTTAATTGAATATTTAAAAATATTAAGGAGTAAATGACAACAGTTTTAAGATTCATAAATTTTTCCTATATCAATTATCAAGTCCAGTTCACCCAGAATTTTATTTTGTGAGTTTAATACTTTTCGTTTATATTACCAAAAGACCTAAGGACATAATATTTAAATGAAACTTTTGGACCGGGAAATGATCACTTTTATATTATATTATAGACCATCATATACGTGCAAGCATTTTAAATGCGTACCTTTTAATTAATGACAAACATCCACACTAACTTTATCTTACATTGTGCATGAAATAGCCATATATGTACCTATTGCCAGTACACTAGAGATATAATAAGGTTGGCTATATAAAAGGAGTCACATATGAATACGTAACATGATAAGGGACATGTATGTCGGAGTTGTGACTACAAAATGACTATATATAGACATATGTATAAAAACGCGCTTATAAAGAAAATATGAAAAATAAGAATTTTTATACACCTATCAAGTATTTGTTACTTTTAGCTTGTATTACTAAAAGCACATGAAAAACCTGACAGTTATGTTGCATGGAGACAAAATTTGGACGGAATTAGACATGATATATTCTATAACATTATACTATAAATGGTGATTCGAAATGAGTAATTTTAGCCAAATTATGGAGACGTTGAAAGACTATTGGATACATATGTGTAAATAACCGAGAAGTATTAAAATCCAATATGGATTATGGGATACGATGTCCTTGTAGAAGTATTCATTTGTGTGAACCTGATGTTATTTGCTTAACTACGTTTCCAAACACCATCTTAGAAGACTACTCAAATTGAAAATATCCAAAACATAGAAACCAACATACACTACACAGGGCAATAGAGGTTAAAAATAGTGTAAAGGCCATAAGCACTTAATTATTTAGGAGTTAAGAGAGAATTTCAAAAAAAAAAAAAAAAAAAAGTTCCAGTAATTCTCAAAGCTTACACAAGGAAAGCTCACATAACCATATGAAAGATGAAGGCTAAGAAAAAAAGCACTAAGAAGGTCCAGAACAAAGAAAGAGGTCAACACTATGAATCACAATCATGACAAGAGGTATGAACATATATTTTGTTCTCATATTTGCTCAATTACATCAATGTACTAAGACTAAAACCTAGACAAAGGTTTTAACGAGTTTTGTACTAAATTAGAGCAAGTACATATATTTCAGGACAATAGATATCTCGTAAGTCCTAATATTAGTAGATGCAAACTAATTTACGACTTAATATGCCCATGTAAATCATATTATTCCAAGTTGTGCAAATGAAAACATTGAAGAATTTACAACTGAAAGTGGCATAACGAGTTTGGATTTTTTAGTTATAAATGAAGCTTGCAAAAGAGTGTATTAAGTTCTGAGATGATTCATTGATTATAAAACAGGAGTATATGCTAACAGTGAAATTGTAAATACAACTATAGTGGAACAGCAGAAAAAAAGTGTGGACATAGAATATAATAACAGCAGAATGAAACATACAAAAGAATAAAGATCAAATATACCTTCACAGGAAATGTGCCATGAGGTAGTTTAGTAGTTAAAAGCTCCCTCAATCTTCTAATAGCCTTCACTTTGTTGGCTAAGATGTCAAGTAAAGGCAAGAGTTCTTCGGTCTTTAAAGGGAAATCCGGTGTCAACCACAAAACAGGTCTCAAACCCTTTTTATACTCGCTCTCATTCTTAGACTCACTCATTCCGCCTTTCTTCTTTTTCTTCTTGCTGCTTTTATCTTTGCTTTTTTTAACATCCCCAATATCTTCCCTGGGGAATTCAGATGATGATCTTTGACTATCATTAGGTTTCTGATTCCCACCTTCCGGGGCCAGCTTTGAGAACTTCTTCAAAATCTTCGAATCGTCAGGATCATCACTTCCATGCTTTGTACCTTTCTTGTTCCAACCAAACCAACTCTTCTTCTCCTTGTTAACACCATTGGATTCACAACTTCCAAAGGAGCCTCCGTCACCATTTTCATGACAATCCCGAACCCCATGTTCCTCATCCTCGCAAAGACCATCTGAATTCCCCATGCGAAGTGCAGAATCTAACTGCATCCTTTCCTCAGCTGTCAATATATCATCATACTCATCACGCTCACCTCCATTTACTATCCTTTCATCATCATCCACAGAAAAAAGCTCCTCGTCAGTCATAGCACCTGGAACCCGCCTCGACTTCACACTCACCATCACATGAAGCATATCATATACCTTGGCCTTCCAGTTACCAACCATCTCAGTCCTCTCCTGCCGCCTCCAATTAAGATGGGGAACAAGTTCAGCCTGAGTAACATCAATACCTGGCCTATACATGTTAGTTTGAGACATCAAGGCAACTTCATGGGCAACTTCAGCTTCTGTTGGTTGGGCACCAGCTCCCTCCAAAGCATTTGTTATTTCTTTATCCTTGTGGGCAAGCACAATCAAAGAACCAGGGGATAAAGATATATTACCGTCTTCTGAAGTATATCCCTCTCCAAGAAAGAGGAAAGTTTGATCAGATCGTTGAATGCGGAACCCATCAAAGCCAGCAAGGGTCATATCAGCACGGAGATTAGAACCACGTTTCCAAATTCTGTAAGTGTCCGATGGAGCAATGCGACCGATGAATGGAATGACAGAGCTCTCAAAGTGGAAGGTAATTTCCATATAAAAATCACGAATCCGAGCTGATGAGGCGACAATGCGAGGAAGCCGGCGACACCATTTAGCCCAGGCAAGAGGCTGGTAATGCCGGGCAATTATCATAGCAATATTTTCCTCTCTGGTGCAGACTGCTTCTTGGAGGGCACTCCATCCATGCTCATTCTGAAGACTCCAGTCAGCACCAGCTGCCATTAAAATCTCCGCCGAGACTGGATCCCTGATGCGAACCGCGAGATGCAGAGGGGTTTCACGGCCTGGAACATCTCGCCGATCGATAGCCGCAGATACGGCATCAGCTTCAAGTTCAGCAGCAATAGATTCAGCTTCATTGTTCACCTCGCCAGCCTTGGCGAGCTGAGGGAGGTTCGAGATGATTCGTTTGAGGGCAGCATAGTCACGGCATGCAACAGCCAAGTGGGCAGGACTGTGGGCATATTTAGACCAATCTTCCATTAATACTTTTGCTTTCAAAACTACACAAAGCTATAGTTTCATCATTCTTCTAAAGTTCAAGCTACATAGGTTAAACATTACAGAACTAACCCAAACTTTCATCCCCTCGAACAACTTCAAATTATTTTTGGTGCTTCACAAGCTACATAAAACCGGAAAAAATTAGGGCTTTTGGCCCTCTGTCACTGCAGTCAGCTTCAGATTCACATCAATCACTATAGATCTCTTCAATGACACTCAAATAGTTACAATCCAAGTCAAACAACTCCAATTCACACTCACCTTATCTTCTTCCCACTACTTTTTTGCCAAGTACCTTATCTTCTTCCACATTACCAAACAAACCTCTTTTTAGCTAATAAGGCGATACAGACTTCAACAACCAGATCTGAAATCAATTGCAGATTACTGAAGCTATCACAGAGCTCAAATCTGATAAATTTAAAACAATAATAATTGAAAATACGTACAAAACAACAAAAATTCACCAGAATTAACAAAAATTCACCAGAATTGGCATAAAATTATCATAAATCCCTTTATTATTCTAAATTAACAATTGTGCATCAAATATACATATATATATCTGTATATGTATAACTATTTTTAATTTTCCAAAATTTTAATTGTCAGCTAATTTCGAGCAAGAATTGGAAAAATATAGCTGAGAAAGAAGCACCTGAAAATGCGAAAATTGAATAGATCGAAAGCTGTTTTAGCCGATAGCTACAATCATTCCTCTCCTTCTTCGATTGAGGTTTAGAAAGAGAAAGAGAGAGAAGAAATCGGAGGAATCGATCACATCGGCGAGTTGGGTATTACTTGGTGGTATATATGGATCTTCGTCGTCGCAGACCATTCGGACATTGAATGCTGTTTCGACAGAAGAGACGTGTCTGGACTCGACCCGACTCGTCCCCCAACCCAATCAGCTCAGATCTCTCTCTCTCTCTCTCTCTCTCTCTCTCTACAGTACAACCGTATTTATCTCTATATTCTGTATATATAGCTCAGGTTTTATTGTCATTTTAGAGAGAGAAAGCGAGAGCGTTGTTGCCTTTTATTGTGTAGAGAGAGAGTATGTGCGTGTGGTGTTGCCTTTAACTTTTTATTTATTATTAATTGCTACTCCCATGCCCTATAGCGCTCTCCATACAAACATATGAGAGTAATGTTGAAAATGAGAGTAATGTTGAAAATGAGAGTAGAAAAATATTCAGAGGTTTAATAAATGAGCGGAGGCCAAAATGTACCTAATTTATAAATTAGGTATTCTTCTTAAAAATACATAATAATTATACATATTGATTAAATAATTGTATTTAATTAATAACGTAGATATCAAGGCTCTATCCACTCACCCTAAGTAGGTATTGTGTGTGTGTTTTTTTTTTTTTTTTCTTTCCGAAAATTAAAGCAATTTTCATTAATAATAAAAATTTACAAGAGGGCCTTTGGCCCTAAGCTTGCAACAAGGCTTTGAGAATACAGGGAAAACAATTCCAAAACTCAAAACTAGAAATAACTACCAATAATGGCAAGAAGCCATTTATGGACGCCGTCAATTCAATCCGGTGACCTCGTACAGTAGTTGTGCCGCCTTACTCTAGATTTCTTATGAAATACTATGCAATTAACAAGTTGTGCTAAAAAGGTGAAATCACAATTTGGTAAATTGTAAGCCCATGTCACACAAGCAAACATCAAATCCCGTGAGGCCCAATAAATAAGAAGAGATAAGGGCTACTAAAGAGTGAAAAAGAACTAACCCGTAAATCTAATCCCCAAAAGCCCAAACCCACATCTGTTGAACTATAAAAATATGTGAAAAAAAATTATGGTCTACAAAATCATCACCATATTTAAAACAAATTAAAAAATAAATAAATAAATTCATCACCATAATAGGACTCACTGACCTGCAATTTTGAGAGATGAGAAAGTCGTGGTAAATATTTTTTAAATGAGGGTTTTTTTTTTTTTCTTTTCTCTTTTCGATTTATAATAGAGAACAATGTGAACTCAAAGAGTTAAATTTTTTTTGTGAGTTTATGATGAGTAGAAATGAGCTAACCACTTCTATATATAGATTTTTGACTTGAGGAGGAGTAATTTCATTATTTTACATAATTGAGAAATTAAAAAAATTGAGGAAAATTGATTAAATATTCAAATAATTGACGCTTTTTCTAAGATTTGGGCCTAAGTGTTACATTGAAGTTCAAATTTAAATGAATACAAATAAATTAAGTCAAGCCGAGTTTAAGTTATTCATGAAGATTTGGTCTCATTTTGCAGTTCTATGTCGTAGCTTATCTTCCACCATATTCCTTCTCAAACCCAATTCTTCATAAACAAAACGTTATTTGTGTGAAATTTTTATCACATGATAAGGACATTGATTTATATATATATATATATATTTAACGAGTTATATGTGGCACTATTGTGAGATATGAAATATGCTTGAATATATATATTATGTTGAATACAACCACCAACTGAATTCTTAAAGCAGCATTTAGTATGTGCTTAACATTCAGAAATAAAGATTGAGCACCACAGTGAACAACAATCACACTCAACACAACATCATTCCAACCACACCAAATCTCTAGATGACATACCATCAAACCTATTTTTAGAAATCCTAGTCTCAATAAGATAGACAAACTGCAGAGAGAACTGAGAAATCCAAGATCTGATATCCCTGAGCCTCCTGGGGCTGTTGAGTCCTCTCACATTCCAGCTTCCTAGCTTTGGGGTCAATCCCGGCCCCCTAGCTTATTTCTCATCTAAGGGCCTTGTTGTTTATCCCATTTGTTGTTCTTTGCCCATCTTGTCCCATCCCAACCCATCCAACGTTGTCAGGGTGCACTACAAAACATAGTAAGATGTAATATTTATATTTGAATATTGATAATGATAGTAATACTCTTAGTCGACTTCGGTTCGGTTAAGAACGATAATGAAACCTCGTGCATGTCATTCTCTTGACTTAACACATGAATGGTAGAAATGTGGGTCACTCCCATCCAACAGTATAGCCTGGTTAGTAGCATGAGCCTCCATAGTCTTGCATTAATTAGGCATTAATATTGGAGTATTAATTGTCAGCTTAATTGTCACCTTTGTGGGCCATTCAAGGACACTACAATCCCACTACAATCCCTTAAATGCAACACTCAAATATAAGCATGACAATAAGGGCTATGTCCAATGAATTAAGGAATAGAAGAAGGAAACAATCAGAATACAAAAGCAACAGAGAGAGCCAATAGATGTCTCAAGCATTTATAATAAGATTAAGGTTGTGTTTTAATTCATGTCATTTGTGGGACCGTTGAAAATACTGATTTTCTTTTTCCCGAGTACAAAACAAGGGTGGGAGCTTGAGTATTCTACAATTCTAAAGATTAAAAATTATAGTGGGAGCTTGAGTATTCTACAATTCTAAAGATTAAAAATTCTACAATTCTTAAGATTGGATATCATATATGTAATAGTTAATGCCCCATACTAACCTTGTAGAGATCCATATTTACACAGAAATAGAAAATTTGTTGACACCCAAGCATATACATGACCAAAGAAAAATTGTTATGATCGGTCCCAATATTTAGTAAAATGGATCATCTCTCAATTTGAAAAAGCAACAATGAATCATGTCTAACTTCCACTTTCAGATTCTTGTTTAGTAAAATGGGCCATCTCTCAATTTGAAAAAACAATAATGAATCATGTCTAACTTCTACTTTCAGATCCTTTGATTCTAGGAGGGTTTCACATTTTAAATATTCTGAAATGTAGCCGAATTAGATGATACATTTAACCAAGTTGTTGAGCATTTAGTCCCATACATTCGATTATAAACTCAAACTCAAGTCAAGCCAATAAAGACTGGTCAACTAGAGAAAATATATATATATATATATATATATATATATATATGAAAAATTATCTTGTCCTGATATGAAATAAAGCAACTAGGGGCCTAGTGCAAAAGGATAAATGGTGTATTCGATAGAAATCTGAAAACAACCCAATTATACCCTTCAAACTTATAAAAATAGCTTCTTTTTTTTTTTTTTTTTTTTTTTTGGTATGCCTTCTAAAAATAAAAGCAAAGTTAAACCATTTAAACTTCTAAAAAGCCACCAATCTGTCCCATTTCTATAAATCAGAATCTCTTCTTGTACTTTTCTCTTTTGCATTCAATTGTACTCAATTGGTGGTATAGAAAACTACAAATGAACTGATTCTTTTTTAAAAAACACTACGTACCTTGATTTAAAAGTTTATGCAGTTCAAATCCTAAGTACTACTTCACTAATTTTTTTGACTTATGGTCAATATATTGATTGTTAGATTATTGTTCTCATTATTTTCATTTAATATGAAGAAACTAATAATAATAGTGACGTATGAAACTAAAACATTCTCTTTTTCTTCAGGCCCTGTTTCATAAAGTTGTGATTTTTATTTTTTTTGATGTGATTTCATTTATGTAAAAATAGCAAGTTTTGAAAAGTTGTGCTGTCATTTTTGTCAAATCAAAACATGTTTGGTAACGTACATCTGCTATTAAATTTTTGAATAGAGAAAAGAGAAAATATTTTTTGTTAAATTTATTTTTTTATTTAAAATTGACTCTTTTATTTACTATTCAAGTATAATTGAAAAATAATAAAATAATATTTTAATTACTATTCAAGTATAATTGGAAAATAATAAAATAATAAAATTGACTCTTTTATTTACTATCAGTATAATTGAAAATTAATAAAATAATATTTTATTTACTATTCAAGTATAATGAAAAATAACAAAATAATATTTTATCTACTATTCAAGTATAATTGAGAAATAATAAAATAGACTCTTTTATTTCTATTAGAGTATAACTAAAATAAATAAAAATATATATTTTATTAACTATTCAAGTATAATTAAAAAATAATAAAATAATAAAATAGAGTCTCTTATTTACTATTAGAGTATAATTGAAAAAATTAAAAAATATTTATTTACTATGCATGTGTAATTGAAAAATATAAAATAATAAAATTGACTCTTTTATATACTATTAGAGCATAACTAAAAATAATAAAATAGTATTTTATTTACTATTCAAGTATAATTGAAAAATAATAAAATCGACTCTTTTATTTACTATTAGATTATAATTGAAAAATAATAAAATAACATTCCTCTATTTGTGAAAATAATAAAATAATAAATAATAGTATTTGTAAACCAAAATTGAAAATCAAAACTTTATTTTGGAATTGTGGAAATTGTGAAAGAAATGGAAACTAGTTTTCAAAAGTTTTGATTTTTGAAAAGTCAAAATAGAGTTACCAAATTAATTTTATTGCCTTTAAAAAAAAAATGAAAACCACAACTGAAAACCAAAACTGAAAGCTTTACCAGACAGGGCCTAATAGCCTAAAAATTAAACAACTGGCCTCTTTTTGCTTCCTTTTGTGTTTATTTATAGTTTTGGCAAAAGTGCAAAAAAATCCCACAAAAATGAAAAATAACCCGGACTATCTCGAGTTGCAAATCAACCCCTCATCTATACAAAATGTTGCAAAAAGGATCTTTTTGGTCACCGGACCACATTTTTTTGCGCTCATACGGTCAAAATTACCAAAATATCCCCACTTATTAATTTATATAAAAGTTATAAAATATCAGAAATGTATAATACCCATAATACCCTTTAGGGGCCATCATACATTGGGATGGCAATGGGGCGGGGTGGGGATCTCATTCCCCATCTTCATCGCCAGTAATTTTTTTCATCCCATCCGCATTTAAAATTTCACTTCAATCCATATACCCGCCCCCGCCCTCGCCCTCACCCTCACCCTTCATTCCCCATCCCCATCCCTGTTTAATATACAATATAATTTTTTTAACACATAATTTTTCTTATTTTCATAAGTATGTTTATATATACTGAAGATAATTTAGTATTATATCATAATATATGAGGGTATTTATAACGACCCGAACCCGGAGGTCCGAACCGCTAACCGGTCCTTACCCGAACCCGAGGTCACCTATGTAAAACACCTCAAGTCTAAGTCATCACATCATCATCATCTTATCTTAATTTAAACGTCAAGAAGATTCAGAACAACTTCCCCAAGGCTAAAAATTACATATACCAAGAAGGGAAAAAGAGTACACAAAGCAGCACCATTTCGGTCGACCAAAATGGGGCTTCGATCAACCAAAATGGCCTCTGGTATTGCCCCCGAGCCGGTAGACCGAAACCCCCTTTTCGGTCGGCTGAAATGAGAGATCCTGAGAGCATGAAAAGCGTCGGTCGACCAAAATGGCATTTCGGTCGACCGAAATGGCTCTGATGGCCCTGGACCTGGTGCTGAACAGCTACACTTGTAGAAATGACGATTAGTTGTGATAGGAACTCTGAAAATGGTCTAAAGTTGTCCCAAAACATCATGAAATGAATTATACAACATTCATAGGTACAAACATCATCAATGGATCACATTACAACATTAGTTACTCCATTTATTTAAGTTTTATATATAGTTATTACAAAGGGTCCATGTTACATCAAAATAAAGTCATGCTCAAAGTTCTACTACAAAACCATGCTAAATAATTCTAGTACATCAAATGTCATGGTGTTATACAATAATAAGCTCAAGATTACAAAATGCTTTAAAAAATGCACTTCAAGTCCTCTTATGCCAGTAGTGGATTATCATCCGCCAATTCCTTGCCGTGCCCTGAAAAATGTTAATATAAGGGATGAGCAAATTGCTCAGTAGGTAGTGCTTAAGGCATACCTCTTGAGTCCCTGTGAATTCAAACAATGAATAACAATAAAAGAACCGGGTTCATGTTGTGCTAGGAGAAAAACCACACAATCGCATCAATAACCCAAGTCATGAAAGAATATGTCGTGAAATGAAATGCAATGTTGTAATACCCCTAATTTTTAAAAGGATAGTCTCGGCATTTTTAATATTTATTGTATTGCATTTTTCTTTATTTTATTGTCTTAATCGCATTTTTATTTGTTTTATTGTTTTTCATTTGTTTAAATTGGTTGTATGTGTATTATTTGGTTTAAATAATTGCTTAATGGTTTATTTGTTTAATCAGTCATGTTACTTAATATGTTTTTGGTAACTGTTTATATAATTTTATTTATTTATTTAATTGTGTTTATTTAATTGTTTAATCAATTTTATTTAATGAAAATTTAAATTTAAGGGAATTTAGTTTTCTGTTCTTTACGTGAATTTAGGGTTGCAATTTACATAGATGGCCGACGTAGGTATTTATCTTAGGTCGGTTTATGGGCCGAGATGGGCTCTGACTTTAAGGTTACATGGATTAGGGTTTAATCACTAAGCCTATAAGTATGTGTGTCACGGTGGTTTAGGGTTTGAGAATAATTAAACGTAATTTCTGTAAAAACAACAAAGACCGTGGGATACAGAGGGAGAATAGAGAGAGATAGGAGAGGAAGGATTGGTGGAAGCAAGGTAGAAGGAACGTGGGTTTGTGGAACAGCAGTGGGGAATTGAACGGGCAATACAGAACTGGGAATTTAGAGTTTCAAGTCTGAAACTCAAAGGTAAGTTCTTATCTTCCTCCTTCCCTTTGGCTTGTGTTCTGTGTACCTAGACAGTCTCTAGGAGATTAATTGGCCTTAAACTGAACCGTGCATGTTTTATATATGTTTTACTTGATCGTTTTATCTGTGAAAAATTTATTTACAAAACAATTATAGCACGTATGTTTTCTTGACTCTGTTTTGGCATAACGTCCCACTGTTCTAATTTTTATTTTGAATCTTACTGAAATCAACCAAGGTCTGATTGGATACTAGATGTAATTTAAGACCTTTAAATTTAAATTGGAGGAAGAACAGAGGGGTTGGGATAGAACTGATGTTGCAAACTAGTTTTAGTGCTGTTCTTCAACAATGCTAGTTTAAATGGCTTGATTAAACTCTGTAATTGCTTTCAAAATTATTGTAAAAAATCTTGGGGAATGCTTCTAGACTAAATTAAGACTCCTAAGATTAGTTTTTGAAACCAACAGAGTAGTAGGATTTGATCAGAGAAGGAGCAGACGGACTGAAACGAAGAACAGACGGACAGTAGGCTCTCAAAGAGGAGAGAGCCGGCTCCACAATGGAAGGAGCCGGCTCCCCCATCTAAAAGAGCCGGCTCTATGATGTTTAGAGCCGGCTCCAGGCTCTAAAAAAGAGCCTGCTCCAAATTTTGGAGCAGGCTCCCTTTTTATTTTTGATTTATTTTAAGTTTTTTTTAATTTTCTACGTACTATGTTCACTGTTGGAGTATGGAGACTATTTGAGAGAATTTGGAACTTTACAGAGGGATTAAGGAATGAATTTTGAGTGTTATTAAGACCCTAAATTGATTAAAGTTTAATTCTAAGTTGTCGGGACAAACAGTGTAAAAATTAAGACACTCCATATGTTGTTAACAAATGGAAGATGAATTAATTGTTGAATTAAATTTCAGCAATTTGATGGAATATAATGTGTTTATAAAACTTGTTTTAGAATGCATTCAAGTGCATGATAAGGTCATTTAATTATTAATTTTGATCTATGCATGCTTAGGAGGCTAGTTGCTGAATTATTAAATCGTTTCCTGCAACTATATGGTTAATGCTTGGATTTAAATTGCCGAAATATTAAACAATCTTCTGAAATTGTTTTAGCAATTTATTGGATAATAATAGGATTATTTAACCTATTCACATGCATGATGGAGTCCCTGACATATTAAATTTGGTCTATGCATGCTCTGAATGTTAGTTGTTGATTTATTAAATCGTCTCCTGCAACTATATGGTTAAATACTTGGATTTAAATTGCTGAAGTTTTAAATATTTTTCTGCAATTATTTGGATGGTGGTTTTTGGGTCTGTAAATTATTGAACTGTTATATATGTTGTAATTTACATGGATATGGAGGATTATATGTACCGGTATGGGACGGTGACATACTAGGGACGGTTTAGCTCAAAACGCATAAACCTAACCTAATGGATTAATGGAATGGATCGAATCCTAATTGTGGCTAAGTCAGATCAGCTGTAACCAAGTTGGATGACTTCCTGGATTAACAGATGGTAGTTAAGTCATATCAACTGAATAAGTTGAGTGACTAACTAGTTGGTTTATTGTATGTCAGTTTAATAAATAGTTGAACTGCATACCCTGGATTTGGACGGACTTTATATATATGTTTATGGTACCACGAGTTGAGCTTGAGTCTCAGACTCGTTGGTTAGGGTGCGTATATGCAGTGAATGCGTAGCTGGTTATAATAGGTTGAGGTGTACCCTGTTAGGTCTAGGTACTCATGTCCACCTTTGGGTGCGTATTCGCATGTTGCCTTCTATTCAGGTTGAGACCCCTATTATAGACTAGTGAATGTCCCTTAGTGTGGATATATTTATACGTATGGACTAGATAGATATTGTGAGGTGTCTACGGTGTATCTGCGTATCGGGTCACTGTATGGATTGCAGTTAGATTAGAACTTGCTCGTGGGTCTGACCCACTCCTTTATTATTCTTTTTAGGTACAGGACGGTTTCGGCCTTAGAGCTTGATTGTGCTTGTCGAGGACAGTCTCACTTTCATCGGATTACGCAGGACTTTCCCCGATGTTTCTAGTATTATCTATTTTCAGTTTCAGTCTCAGTTAAATTTTTAGTTAGAGGTCCATCAGTGGATTCCCAAGTTATAACTTTGAAGTTTTGGAGGATTGGAGTTTTAAATTTACAGTTACACATGGAGGATTTTATTATTATTATTTCTTTCAGTTTTATTCTATCTTTATTGGTTTTTTTTGTCATCTGTGTTCGTTTTAAAATACTTTAATTGTTTGATATTCCCTTGGGTTTGGGCCTGGGCCTGATCAACTCGTGTCTCGGATCCGAGGGGTATCACAAATGTCGTGCTATGTCTCTCCTTGTTCCCAAAACCATTTCCATTGTCATTTCCAAAACGTTAGTAAAATCCGTCCCATGGTGACCCCTTGGCGACGCAAGAAGAGGATTGGCTACTGTCCCTGACCCATGGTAACCCCGTGGCGTCATTTGGGACCAGATAGCTCAACCGCACTAAGGAATTTTCCCTAATCCCCTCTAGGCCTCACTAACACCACGTCCCTTCAGTAACCCCTAGGCGACCGGGTTTTTCATAAAACCTTCTTCAAAAACTTTTCTTCCCTAAAATCTCATCTTCATTTCTTTCAAAACTATTTTCCCCATTTTTTTTCCCTATGAATGCATGAGTGTTTCACCATGCCAATGGAAAAATTTATTCCTTACAAATCCAACATTCACACTATACATGCCTTAGAGGAAATACATAGGAATACGCAACATGCCTCTAAATCATCAAATTCAATGCTTAATACACAATAGGCATAAAAGTAACCATCTAGACATGTTTTTCATATAACATCAATTAGCACATAAATATATATACAACACTTAGAACATTTTTGCAAGAATTTTCACAAAATAGGCATGCTAGAGTACAATACACATAAGAAAATTCATAAAAGAGCGAATGTATGAGTTAAACACCCCTACCTCCAAAGATGCAAAAATCCCTAATTTATTCCCTAGAATTCGAAATCCCTAGGGTTGGCCAAAGCTGAAATTGTTTATGTAGACTTGAAAATCGCACCGAGCTCTTCAATTTGCCGCAAACGGCATCCAAAAATTCCAAGTGGTTAGAGATTAATTGAAGTTTGAAGTTTGTTTGAGAAAAGAAAAGAAAAATGCAAGGAAATGGGTGAAAGAGAGAGAGAGCTAGCCGGGGAGAGAGAAAAATGAGACCAAAAATGTGGTCTCATGGCCTCAAGTACACTAATGGTGGGTCCTCCTTCATTTTTGACTTTTCTTCATTTCTCGTACATAATATGGTATGCAAATGAACCCCACCAAAACTCCCGTACACGATAATTCCGATAATGGATCCCACAGGACCGTACGACCCGAAAAACGGAGAAATACCGAAATGGCAACCGTTGCATTTTTAAGAGTCCTGAACTAAATGGAATACCTCAATCAACTCTCTGACACACTCGGCACACCCCACGGTGTCCGGTACGCAAAACGTGAAAAGATAAAAATGTCATTGTCAAAAACGGAAAATTCCAAAAATGGAAAATGATGAAAATTGAAAATATCATAGTATTTTAGTAACTGTACACCATAAACAAGGCGAGCGCGGGGCGGGTTTACCCTATCCCCGTCCCCGTCCCCGCCGGGTTTTCAAAAATTACCCTATCCGCGTTTGCATAAAAAGGTCCCCAAACTGCCAGCTTTAAATGGGGCAGGGCGGGGCAAGGACCCGACGGGGATGGAGAATTTGCCATCCTTAATCATGCAACTAACCAATAGTTGAGGGGTTTTTTTTTTTTTTTTTTTCAATTTTGCCTAATAATAATAATGATAATATTAATATTAATAATAACTATTAAACTTAATAATGTTAGTAGTAGTAGTAATAATAATAATAATAGTAAAATAAAAAAAATAAATTGCTTAGTTGCATTATATATGAATCACTTTTAGAACCTCCGAATTAACAACAAGAATAATAATAATAACAATAAGAATTATAATAACTAATAATAATAATAATAGTAGTGGTACTAGTAATAATAACAAAAATTTAAAATAATAACAAAAACAAATTGCTTGATTAGTTGTTTGATGTATCCATATACCCATAAACAATTTTAAGCTCATAAATTATGAAAATAATAATAATTATTATTATTCTTATTAATACTACTAATAAAAATAAAAATAAAAATATAATAAAAATATTTATTATTTTTATTTTTATTTAAAATAATAACAAAAATAAATTGCTTGATTAGCTATGTAATAGATCTATATACCTACAAACATTTTATGGAAGCTCATATATTATATAAAAAAAAAAAAGTTCAAATAAAAATAATAATAATAAGATCTAATAATAATATTAGTAGTGGAGGTAGTAATAATAATAATAATTTAAAATAATAAAATAAATTGAATAGTTCAGATTTTAATTTGCAATCCGAAATAGTTCAGGAGATTATTTTTCATTTTCTTGATAGTTTAGGAGGGATTTTTTGCACTTTTGTATAATAGTCATTCAATAAGATAATTTGGGCCATTACTTGAAAATACACAAGCGCGTGAATCCAACGAATGCTGAAAAATATGATCCGGTGATCGAGAAGTTCGTTTTTGCAATATTTTGTATAAATAATGGATTAACTTGCAACCCATAATAGTTTAGGAAATTATTTTTTACTTTTGCGATACTACAATAGAATTTTTGCACTTTTGCCTATAATTTTTCTTTAGTGCATTTCCCCCGTAAAAGCATTCTTCTCTTTACTGGTATTTTAATTTTATTAGATCTTTTGGACCACAATGAAAGCCCACATGATCTCCTTGCTGATAAGTTATATTTGTGTCTGGGCTGTTTGTTTGGTTGTTTTTGTTTTTTTTTTTTCATTGGATGGCCAAAGTCACATAAAGCAGAAGCAGAGCATGAAAATAGCAAATTTATTAAAAACGGAAACGAGAGTGCATGCAAAGTGTGGAGCAGGAGCACGCGCAGAACGTGAGAGAGCGTGAACCAAGAGCACGTGCAGAACGTGAGAGCGTCATCCATTGAGAAAGATTGTGTGACTTAGTAGTCAAATGACCCCCACCTTTACCAAGTTACCAACACCATGACAAGAGTGATCGGTTCATTGAATTTGGTTCGTCCAGACACCAAAGATTTGTCCTACCATCTAACTACGCTACACTGGTGGTTCTGTATCTGACCCACTTTGCTTCTCAACTAATACACTTCGTGACACATATGCCCTGCCCTAACTGTCCATGGTCCCTCTACCCAGGATAAAAATCCTCTCTGGCGCAACAGGACATATGTCCTAGCCGGTGAGTGATGTATAGTCCTAGTAGCGCCACGTTACATAAGTAAGGATGGGTTAAAATTTGTTACTGCATACTGCAAATATAATACTTTATAGAAAATACCAAATTTTAGCAGACGACGCTTTTTTTTTTTCTTCCCTCTCAAAACCCTAAATTCTTAGCATTATCTTATCAAAATCTCTGATTTGGTGTCGATTGATTCGGGGTATATGTGTTTGAATGATTTGTTGTTAGTATTACGTCTCTGGTTTTGCTATTGATTGGTGGGAAGAAGATTTCCATGATTCTCAAATTGGATAGTTAGATAACTATGGTTTTGCAATTGATTGGTGGGAAGATGATCTCCACGGTTCTGAAATTTGATAACTTTATTCGAGCATGACAAAACTTTTTATATACACACACACATACACATAAACATGTATTGATGTATATATATCAGTTTGTACCAATATTCACTATGCATCCCAACGTTTTTCTTAACAACATCCCAACCTTATCCTTAACAACATCCCAACAATCTATTTCTTTTGTTTGGGATACATGTTAGAAAAATGTTGGGACGTTGGTCTTGCACTAGCATCCCAACAATTTTCTAACGTACATCCCAAATAAGATAAAAGAGATGAATAATGTGATGTTGGTAAGGAAAAAGTTAGGATGTTGATAAGGGGAAAGTTGTGATGTAAGGTAGGAAAATGTTGTGATGTACAATTTGTACCAAGATATGTTTATGTATTTGTACAATAAGTGGGATGGTGGTAAAATGAAAGTTGGGATACAAGATGGTATGTTGTAAATGCAGATGGTATGTTGCATCTAGCACATACAAGAAGTTGCGGGCATACCATCTGTTCTATAAATGTTGTGATATACAAGAAGTTGTAGGTTAGGGAAATGTTTGTGTAGAGAGAGATTGTAGAGAGAGAAAAAAAAAAGCAAGAAGTTGGTCTGGTTTTGATTTGGTCCCGTATACATGTGTTTGTATACAAAAGTTTTCCTTTTTATGTATTTTTACTTTTCTAATTTACTCACTGACTAGGACATATGTCCTGTTGCGCCGGAGAGGATTTTGGTCCCTCCCAGTAAAATGACAATTTGCAATCACGTGACACATAATTTAAAATTAAATGACCATGGTGCCCTTTAAACATGAAAGGACAATAATGCCCATTTTTGTGCTGCTAGATCCGAACACCCAAATAGCTTAAATAACAAATGACCCAATACAACACCTTACCTTGATTCCCACTCTCTTCGTACACACACACACACACACACACATATATATATATATATATATATACATATTTTGTTCAATTGTTTTGGGTTCAAAAGGGTGTCAGGTATGCCGCCAGAGCCCTACGTCTACGTCTGCGCAGTGTTTGGCCGTATGTTAACCCACATATGATTTGTTGTTCTTGATCTGGGCGCAAGTTCAGAACCAATCACGCTGGAAATTCATACCACTGACGCCACAAAAATTGCCAATTGAAGCAAAATCAGCAGAGTTCCTCGTCTCCATATATGCCTTGTACTGAAGGATACCATATACCCAATTTACAAACCAACATTGTACTGTTCATAGGACAACAAGTTTCTCATGACAGGGCCAGTGCACCTTTTCTTGAACTCCATGGGCTTTGTTTTGAAATTCACATCGGCATCCCTCAATGATTTGGCAGAAAGCCCTTTCCTGAAAATGTTCTTGAACTCCATGGGCTTTTTTTTTTTTTTTTTTTTTTTTTTTTTTTTTTTTTAGTTCAGGGTTTTCTTGCAACTCGTCAATAATTTAGGAAAATTTATTACATTTTATCCTAAAAAATAAAGATCTGTCCCTCCGTATGTTTTAGTATGTACCACATTTGAATATAAAAATATTGCATTAATAAGAATAAAGATTTGCCTATTTTTATGCTTATTGTAAGATTTTAATAAATTCTTCCTTCCATAGAGACTTTATAGTTGTATTTTTCAATTTACAGGCCAAGCGGTTTCATATTGTATATGTATGTTTTTAATAAATATCTCTCGCTTATTGTAACAAAATTAAATTTCAATTTAAATAATATTACAACCTTGATTAAAAAAAGTTAATTTTGACTCTATCTTAACACCATCTAACAGAAATGTGCAACAAGATAGATTGGTGCAATATTTGAATCAAAATCAAAGATCCTTTTTAAGTACTCCCTCTGGTCCAAAATAGATGGTTACTTCAGAAACTGTGTTAGTAATCATTTATTTTGAAATAGAGGGAGTACTGCTTATGAAAGACAAAAAAAATTTCCCTTCATATACCTCATGTCATGTCAATCAACCCAACAGAATTATGTTATATACGTTAATAATTGTGTCAAGAACTCTTATCACACCATCACACCATTTTAATAATGGTGACAAAAACTCTTATCACAAACATCACTTGTTTTTTACACGAATGACTTAACAGGACCACTTAATTTGTTTAATAATAAATCATGTAATTTACAATGCAATACTACTTAGAAACCTTGTAATGACCCGGTCATTTTCATTCCTTTCCCTTTTCTCAAATTTTCACGGATATTTTTTTTCCGTTTATCTTTTCCTTTCTGAGTTCAGTTCCTCGTCGCTTAGTGTTGTCTCGAGTGCTCTGGAGTGATTTCCGAGACTCTTTTCTTTGGATTGACAACTTCCCTTGAAAACTGAGTCATTTCCACATTTTTCGTTTTTCGACACTATTCACTTTTCATCATTTTCCCTATTTTGTCTTTTCCCCATTTGTCACTTTGTTCGCATAACCACACTCTTTGTGTTCGGAGTTGGTTTTTGACTTCACATATCTTCATTCTAAGTGGTTTCCACGAAATACGTATTTTTACTTTTGCAGTAAAGTACTCTGGTTGCTTCCGGTGTCCATAGGGGCATGGATGCATAGTTCTTTGAAATTATTTTCTTTTCTTGGGGTGTTTTCATAAATATCTTTTGAAGATATTTTATTTTAGGGGTTTTAAAGAAAATATTTTTGGAAAATATTTTCATTCTGGGGTAGTTGTGCAGTTTTCACTTTTTGGAGGGGCCATTGTGCAATTAACAAAAGTTATTACAAAAATACCTCGTCTGGAGCCTAGATCCTCGTACGGGATTCATTTTTACTTTTCGTTGAGTCGTGTACTCATAGAATTTCCTCCTGGTCGTTATTTTCCAATTTCAGGGTTTCTAACCCATGTTGTCGCCGAACTTGTTTGTGGCATAACTTTCTGCTCGGGACTCAGTTTTTGATGTCGTTTCTTCCGTTATTCATCTTTTCTCATTTTAAATCTTTTTTGTTCATAGAGTTTTGCCATTTGAGCGCGTCTGCTAGAATTTCACTTTTTCAGACCCGGTAGGGCCCATTCGAGGCACTTTTTGAGATTTTTATAAAAGGGGGATGAGATATTTCATTTTTCATCTTCCCCACTCTCCTTGCACGACCAGTAGCTCCCATGGCAGCCCAAGGGAGACTGCCACCTTCTCTTTCCTCTTTTGAGCTTCATTCATTTATCAAAACATAGTAGGGCCTTTGTGTTTATTACTCGTCTTTGCGGTACGCATCTTTCACCCTTATTAGAACGCATTTTTTGCCACATTTTGAGTTCGGGTTTGAGGTAAAGTTGGGATTTTGGTAGGTCCTCTTTGGAGTTTAATGTTCACGGCGTTGTCCCAGACAAAACCCCGAAGTATCGTCAGATTTGAAGCCATTTCATTTTGGTGGCTTTTAAGATTTTCATCTCAAATTGAGGTAGGGGATGTTTTAGGATTGTTTATGTGTTATATTAAGTGTTTCCCATGATTATACAACTTGTATGCATGCTTTTGTTTAAAATCTAGAATTTAATTTAATTAATTTCTATGATTAAGATTTAATTCTTATGATGTTATATAACTTAGAATTAAATTGTGGCATACTATAAAATTGAGTTTTGATATGTTTGTTAATATATATTAAATTGAAATTATTTGAATAAGAATTGCACTGTTTATTTAATAATTATCTTTTGTGAAAGTTTAATTATCATGGACGTACCTTGCATGAAATTAACTTGTAGTATGTTTTTAAATTAAGTTTTGGTATGTTATTTAACATGATTTAATTTGAAAGCATTTGGTTAAGTATGAAAATCTAGAATTTTTAATTAAAATGATTAAATAAAATCTATTTAAAGGTTCCGTTGGCTTCATTAAGTTTTTAACTTAATATTTGTGATGACTAGGACTTGTATACTAGTATATACTAATTTGGGACCATTTGACGTTGTTTTAGAATTTAAGGATTTAATTATCATGTTTTAATTAAATTCCATCCTATTGATCCAATGACCTAAGTAAGCTTTTAATTTGATTCATGTAATGAATAAGTTATGTTATTTAATATGTGTTAATCAGGGTTCATTTGATTGAGATATGAAACTTAGAGAAATTAATTAAGTTATATAATTAATTTTCGTTTCTATTGCATTATTGATTAAATCATGTGTTTAACATTGATATTATGTTTGAAGCATGATTTTAGACTTGTAATGGATTAATGCGATTATGTTTCAATATTGAATTATATTATTATAGCGTGTAACGAATCGCACACTGAAGATTCGACATGTGATGTTATTATAGCACGTAACGAATCGCGCTCTGAAGATTCGACATTGTTATCCTATAGTAGTTGTGGATTTAGAGCATGTATTGTGTGGTTTTAACCTACTTGTCCATGGAATGTAGTTTCGTGCTGTATATATATATTTCGTATATAAGTTGTTAACTTATTTATTTTGGAGTCACTTGGGACATGGTTACTATAACATGGCTAGAGTTTGGCTCTAGTGCGGGAGGTATGAGTTCTCCCCGTCCAGATAGTGCGCACTAAGGGTGGTATTACCAGCGGGTTAGTCCCCGTAATAGCCGTTGAGGTCTCGGCAGAATTCCGAATTTAGATGTCCAAGTGTTCCACTAATCGATTTCGCACTTTTAGATTTCTAGTTGATAACCTAGAGAATCTATGTTTTAATGTGTGGTATTAGATATTCTAATTATACTAAATTGCTATATTTAGTTGATTTCGCACTTTTAGATTTCAAGTTGATAACTTTGAAAATCTATATCTTATTGCTTGGTATAGCATGCTTCTATGTTGGTTAAATTATATAGATATTGTGATTGTGTTTTGTTGTTCAAATGTAACTTAAGAGTGATTCTATAGATTTATTTGGAACATAGACGTTAGGTGGCATGACCCACTTTGGTTGTTTTCGCACTTTAGATTTCAAGTTGGTAACTTTGAGAATCTATATCATGTTGCTTTGTATAGCATGCTCCTATGTGGTTTGAATTGCATGGATGATGTAATTGATGTTAGAAATGATTGAGGGTAGCTTAGGATGCTTCCTGAGTCTCATCTTGACATAGAAGTTAGGTGGCATGAGCCCCTTTAGCATGTTTCCCCTTAAGGTGATAAAATTGTAAAACGTTAGGTCGATGTATTCTCATTTCCTACGAGTAGCTTTATGTTGCTCACCCCAAAGTTACTGGGGCATATTTCAGGTACAGGATACAAGATTGGAGATTTGCACTTGCTTTGGCGATTTGCAGAATTGAAGTTTCTTTAGAAACATTCTTGTTCACATGCAAGTGTTAGCATGTTTAAGTTTTGCCTATGAAATGTAATTTTTTTAACTTGGAGGTTTGACATGTCAAATATTGTAAATGAATTGTAATAAGGCCATAGGCCTTTCAGCATGTTTAAAATGTTATTTTACACTTGCGTGTATATTCACATCATCACACACTTGCATACAATTCATTTTGATCATGCAATGGGGGATCCATTTGAGACTTAGGAATTTCTTTTCAGTTTTGGTACATAACAGGTTCATTCTTTGCATTTCTACCTGTTTCGGTCGACCGGTGGCTTGTTTCGGTTGACCGATGGCCTTTAAATTTCAATTGAACAGTAAAAGTCCAATTCCAGTAGCCATTTTTCGCTTCGAGCCACAAACCGGTCGACCGGTTTGTCATTTCGGTCGATCGAAATGAAGGCTCATTTCTCTTCTCTTCCTAGTCCATTTTGGCAGACCGAAGCTCCATTTCGGTTGACCGAAATAGAGCTATTTTTTGGGTTTTGCTTGGTCAGTTGTTTCAGTTAGTTGGTTTTATTTGTTTGTCCCAACATAACCTTGTCGATCTCGTTTAAGACATTTAACGGTGTACGTAGTCTAGTTTGAACTAGATCACATCCCATGAAGTCATGGATGATGTGATTGATGCTAGAAATGATCTAGGGTATCATTTGACCTTTTTATTTTAGTTCCGCTTCTGGTTATTTCTTTGAGTTTCATGACTTCATGGGAAGTCATTTGGGTGTCTTAGGGATGATTGATATCTCTACAGGTCTTATTTTTGGTTTCGTTTCTGCATTTCGAATCCTTTATCAGGTCAACTTTCGGTTCATTACTGACGCACCGGGTTAAAAAACTTGGGCCATCACAAACCTATTTAATTCGTTTAAATTAAATGGGTCATGTAACTTGTTTTCGGTATAAAATGCAAATCATGACAGAATGGATGAATGCATGATTTAATTAATGAAAATGAAGACTATTATGCTACGTTTGGTGTGCAGGAATGGAATGGAATGTCCATTCCAACCATTCAATTGTTTGGTGTGCAGGAATGAAATGGAATGGAATGATCATTCCAATGGAATGAAAATCCATTCCAGAGAATGAAAATCCATTCCATTACTAAACCTATGGAATGGCCATTCCATTTATAATAAGATTAAAGTTTTTTACAATATTCCCAATAAGCTCTTCATCACATTCCAATAAGGCAAAATCTTTCACATTCTATTTTTCACATTTGTCAAGATTCTTTATTAGACGTGGTAAAGGTGTACTCTTTCACCTTCCTTCTCTTCTGAATATACCCAGAACTGTAATTGATAAAAAGTTGCAGGACCTTCAACCAAATTGTAGGTATTAATCTCTTTTTTTTTTTTTTTTTTTTTTTTTTTTTTTTTTTTTGACAAGTATGTATTAATCTCTTTATCTTTTAAGTATATCACTTTTTTATTTTTATTTTTATTTTATTTTTATTTTTTTATTTGTATCTTTGTGTTGAAACATTTGTGTGATTTTCCATCTTTCTCTCTTCTAATATTTACGTATGAAACAATGATTATATAAAATAAAAATTAATAATCACATAAAATAAAAATTAATAATCATCTCGAGCCAAAAGTGGACTTATTTGACTTTTTGACCCTTGTCAAGTTCATCGTTAGATGATTGGAGAACCTTGCTTTCGAATTTTATCAAAACTAGAATTTTCAAGAAATCTACAAAAAAAAATTTGAATGGAAAATCTAGCAAAATACCTATTGGCCTACGACTTCAATGCTCTAGTGGTTCATTTTTTAAGATTAATATCTCATTAAAAATAATTTTTAGATTTTTAGATTTTTTTTTTTTTTTTTTTTTTTTTTTTTTTTTTTTTTGCAGTCATTTATTAAGATTAATATCTCATTAAAAATAATATTTTATTTTATTTTATGATTTTTCTTTATTTTTTTCAATGGCAGTACTGGGCATCTTATAATATTCAATAATTCATCGTTAGAATTAAAAAGTAATGTAAGCCAATGAAAATGGCATTTTTGAGAAAAATCATTCCATTCCAAATTTAATGATAGTCAACCAAATAATAGAATGATAATAATCATTCCATTCCAAAACGATTCACCATGTCACACCAAATATTAGAATGGTAATATTCATTCCATTCTATTTTTATTCTCATTCCATTCCAAATTGCATTCCATTCCATTCCTGCACACCAAACGTAGCCTTAGATACTAAATTTTTTATTTTTTTATAACCAAAAAAAAAAAAAAAATACAATACAATATTTATATAGAGTTTATATTGAAATACGAGTATAAAAAATGTTCATTCTAATTGAGTTAAACATGTTCCTAGATAATCAAATTAAACTTACATGTTAATTAAATTTGTCTAACTGACTTAAACGTGTTGAGCCCACGATGACACAAACACAACTAAAATCAATACAAACTAAAACTTTAAATGGATGAATTTGGAGAGAGAAGCAAAAAATGACCAAACTTCTTTTAACATTTTCTTGTTCTTATAGAGGTGGGCCCCAAAAGAAAAGAAATAGCAGTAATGGTAGTATTAATAATTATCTGTTTTGTGTATTTTTATTTTTCTATAGAAAATTAATTTCAGAATGAACTTATCACCGATGATATAATTTCTCCTTAATTTTCTTTCCACACTATTGAGACTATTCATACATTTCTCTTATGTTCGTTTAACTTAATATTTGAAAATAATTTGAAAACAATAATATATTTATATTTTTAGAAAAAAAAAATATCCTAGAGTTATGTAGGAATTGTTGCGTACAAATGAGACCCTATACGAGTATTATCATCATGATTAAAACAGATTATTTTAGAATTCTTTTCTAAAATATCTAAAACTTTACACCATAATACAACACCCTAGAATCTTTCAATTCGTGCATTAGGGATGTTGCCTATAAATAACAGAGATCTCATTTAATCCAAACATGTTTGACGGTAAAGATGTCTGACGGTAAAGAGTTAGATAAAGAGTTTTTGAGTAACGTATAGAACATACAGCAAACAACAGTTAGCTAACTGTTTCTTATTCTAATTCATTGCTCAAAGTAACATTTCAAGGGGAAAAAAAGTAAAATGATCTTAGCTCGAGAACCTGCACTGGTAACCACCCAAGCATTGTACAGCGCCCTAAATCAGTAGAGAAACAAAAACACAAAAAATTAAAACAGAAATAGCACTCATGTTGTCAAAATTTCATACCTCTACTTAGCACATTAATTAATTAACTACTACAACATTATTTGCAGGTTAAGCCTCCTGTAAGATCTTTTGTTCATTTGTACCTATATGAGCATATTGATGACCAACTAGTTGAATTGTCACCTTTTGGCTTTATCATTGCATTGAATTGTTTTTCTTACCGAATCTAATTTCTTACTGTTATGTGGCAAATTTTCATTTCCAAACATCTTATATATATATATATATATATATATATATATATATATATATATATATATATATATAAAGCATTTGTTTTGGCTTGAAAGATCGGAACTAACATTTGGAAGTAATTTGGAATCATGGCTGCACCACTCTACTTTTTTTTTTTTTTTTTTTTAAAAGGTAAGCAAGATTATATTGATAAACCAAAAAGTAATACATAGTTAGCTAAGGCTAACCAAACAAACAAGCCCAGATTCCAAGCCCAAACAATGATAGTCCCAAGCAACCAAAATATGTAACAAATAGCCCAAATGTTGCCCAAGCCCTTCTGGAGCAACTGAAAACCAGTTATCCGAACAGGATGCATCACTAAGCAGTGGCAAGAAGAGGATTCACTCCTCCATGGTTAGCGAGTGTCTGGAGGCTTTGCCGGTGGTCGAATAACAAAAGCAGAGAGTTCCCAATCTTCAATTATACGCCTGGAAGTTGGAGAATCTGCGAATTTTGAGGACATAAGCTTCAGCCTGATCAAATCAATGACTTGCTGGAGCAGGGCATTTTGGGACAAGGATGACTTCTTAACTATCTTTCGATTGCGCTCCATCCAAATGTTATACATAAGAGACGCTAGGGCAAGTTTTGTAATTGAGCTGTAATGGACACCAGAGTTGGATTTCCAGTGATGAGATGCCCAGAGAACAAGATTCCGCCAAGATGATGAATTGATGTAGAAGCCACATTTTGCTTGAATGAATGACCACAGTGGTCTTGTGAAATCACACTTGAAGAATAAGTGGTCATGGGTTTCTAACTCGAATGAGTTACATAAGGTACAAGTAGTGGCATTGATGTGAGATGTGCACCTTCTATTCAGCGTAGGCAGTCTCATTTGGACAGCAACCCATAGTGTAAAAGAGAGCTTGGGGACGAAATTTTTAGACCAGACTAAGTGAGTCCATGGGATGCTTGGCAAGTGTTTGTCAAAATGGTTAAGTGTATGGCCAATTGAGAACTTTCCATTTGGTGATGGAATCCATTTAACTTTGTCACACTTCTCTGGACATGGCAAGGGAGTATTGTTGGCCTATAACAGATTTGGAAATAAGTTTGTAATGGCAGGTGGGAACATCCATGTGGAGTTGATAATAAATGAGCTCAGTTTAGTTGTGGTGTCAAGGCCAGTGTCAATTAATTGCTGTGGAGTGAGGAGAAGGTGGAGTGGACCTAGGCTGCACCAATTGTCAAACCAAAAATTGGTAGAGGTTCCATTACCAATTTCAACCTTGACAAGAGGCTTGATAGATGACCTTAGGCCAATAAGTCTTCTCCAACTCCAAGAGCATTGTCTAGGAATGCTGATTTCCCAAATACTCCTCCCTTTAAGCAGATAGAGTTCAATCCATTTGACCCATAACATTTACTTGAAACTAATGATGTGCCAAAAATGCTTCATAACTGCAACCTCATTCCACAGTGCAAGATTAGGGATGCCAAGCCCTTCAGCCTTCTTAGGAAGACAACAATGCTCCCAAGCAACTTTGCAGCCTGATTTCTTGAGGGAGGGCCTAGACCAAAGGAATGATCGAAACAAGCAATCCATTTCATGAATTATGGCCATTGGAAGGTTGAACTTGGAGCACCAATAAACTTGAGTTGAGAACAAGAGTGCTTTGATAAGCTGCAATCTTCCAGCAAAGGAGAGGTTTTTGCTAGACCAATGAGTAATCCTGAGGTTGATTTTGTCAATAATTGCTCTACAGTCACTTGATCTCAACATTGTTGTGATCAAGGGAACACCAAGGTATCTTACAGGAAGCAGCCCTTTCTCAAACCCAAAGAGAGACAGTATGTTAGCCTCTAACTATTCATTAATTCCAGTGAAGAAGCATTGACTCTTAGAGAGGTTGATGTGGAGCCTAGAGAGAGCAGTGAATGTATCCATGCTTGAGGGTTTGAATAGATGGGATGCTAGCATGAGAGAATAGCATAAGGTCATCTGCAAATATCAGGTGAGTGAGTTTCAGCTTTTTACATCTCCAATGGAATTTATATGGCATTTGATCTGTGAGCTTGTTCAAGATTAGTGAGAAAACCTGCATCACAAGAACAAACAAAAAGGGTGACAAGGGGTCTCCTTGTCTCAACCCCTTAACACTGTTAAAGAATCCATTAAATTCACCATTAATGGAAATAGTAAATAATAGAGTGGTGATACAGGTTTGGATCCAATTGACAAAAATGTCTGGATAACCCATCAATTTCATGGATTTGAGAAGGAAATCCCATGACACTGAGTCAAATGCCTTCTTGAGGCCAATCTTCAGTGAGCATCTAGGAGAGTTGTTGTGCCTGTGGTATCCATTAAGGAGCTCCTGAGCAAGCAAGATATTGTCATCTATTTGCCTACCCTGAATAAAGGCTGATTGAGCTTGATCTATAGTTGAGGGTAGGGTTGGTTTAAGCTTATTAGCAAGTAGCTTTGAAATGCATTTGTAAATAGTAGAGCAACATGAGATTGGTCTGAACTGACTGATAATGAAGGGGTTAGGCACTTTTGGGACAAGGGAAATATAGGTGGAGTTTACCTCTCTGAGTAGCTTCCCAGTTGTGAAGAAATCTCTAACTGCCCTTGTAACATCCTCACCAATAACTGGCCAAGCTTTTTTGAAGAAATGTGCATTATAACCATCAGGTCCTGGAGCCTTGCCACTGTTGAGGGAGAAAAGGCATAGCTTGATTTCAGTGTATGTAGGGATTAAACACAATAATTCAGTGAAGGAATTAGGTACAACAGGCTGGATGAAGGTCTGCAGCTGCTCCAATTCTTGGGGGGGATGGGGGTTCATCCCAAGGCATTGATGAAAGAAGGATACAATTTCATTCTTAATGGCTGCTTCTGTGTCAAGTGGAATACCATCTGAGGAAGTAATGGATACAATTTTGTTTCTGTTGCTTCTGGATGCAATGGATTTGTAGAAGTAGGAGGTATTTGAGTCACCACATTTGAGCCATTGGATTCTTGATTTTTGTTTACAGTTTTTCTCCTCATTGAGCATAAGTGATGTAAGGGAGTGGAGGAGATGTTTTTCTTGTGTCCTCAATGCTAGGTTGTTAGGTGCTGAGTCGAGGGCCATTTGGCATGAGGAGAGGGAAGCTTTAACCCTCTGAATTTCATCCTGAAGGGAGCTTAGAGGCTTTCCAAACTTGGATTTCAAAGGCTGCTTGAGGTTCTTCAGTTTGGAGACCACTTGGAATATAATATGGCCTGTAATAAGAGTATTCCAATGGGATTGCACCAGGGGTAAGAAATCATCATGATCACTCCAGCTATTGAAGTATCTGAATGGGACTTTTCTCTGTGGTTTTGGGTTTCCAAGGTTAATGATCATTGGGGTATGATCCGAGATACTTGGGGTAAGGAAGCTGCAGTAGGATAAAGGGAAAATGTGGTTCCAAGAATCATTAATAAGGACTCTATTAAGTTTCCTTGCAATGTTTGTGATCCCAGGACTTCTATTTGACCAAGAATGGAGCACCCCTGAGAAGTTGAGATCCTCAAGATTTGCAGTGTGAAGGCACTTTTTGAAGTCCATCATGGGTTTGGAAAGCTTGCCTTTGCCACCATGATCTTCCATTGGAGACTTAATAATATTGAAATCCCCCCAAAGGATCCAAGGGGCTGAGGAGATGGCTGAAGCTTTCTGAACAGTATCATTCCATAACAATTCCCTCTATGTGGCTTCATTAGCAGCATATACAAATATGATGTAAAAGGTGGATCTACAGCTTAAGAAAGTGGCATGACAATGAATGGTGTGATACCCCTCGATTTTAAAGTCACGGGTGATCAAGTTCGAGCACAGATCCGAGGGATATCAAACAATTAATATTTAAACAAGTATTTGAATACAAGATGAATTAAAAAAAAATAGATAAGGTGAAAAGAAAAAGGAAACTAAATATTAAATCCTTATTTTAAAATCCTCAAATAGAAATAATTAAAAATCCCATACTAAAATCCTCCAATCCTCTGATACCAGTAATTAATTAAAACTACAACTCGGGAATCCACATTATAGACCCCTAATAATATCCTAACTGAAATAACTGAACTGAAATAAAACTAATAATTAAACCATGAAGAAGAGTCCTACATAGAGTCGGAAGAGTGAATGACTGTCTCTGCTCGGCACGAATAATCTCTAAGACTGGAACTGACGAACACCTGAAAAATAATGGTGGGTCAGGCCCACAAACAAGTTCTAATCTACTACATCCCAAACAGAGACCCGATATACATACACATCCTAATTAATTCAACAATAACTAAATAGTCCATATATAAATATATACACACTAAAGGAACCTCATTAGACTATATAGTTGTCTCAACCTGAATAGTAGACAACATGCAAAATGCACATATAGTGGGCATGAGTACCTAGACCTACCAGGGTACACAACTACGCTATATTTAGCTACACATCCCTGGCGATATACGCACCCTAACCACTGATCCTGAGACTCAAGCTCATATCATGGCGTATAATTATATATGTAAAATTCGTCCTATCCAATCATCAAAATAAACTATCAAATTATTATTTTAATTATAATATGTCATCCAACTATTCCGTTGACCTGACACGAATAAGTAGGACTTAACACTGTGGTTAATCCGTTCCCTTATTTAAAATAGGTAGGACTTAACTCTTAAATTAATCCGTTCCTAATATGCCCACATCCCATAATGGTGCATTAATCCATATCATAATCAAATAAAAGTTTCAAATCCAAGGATAATGTCAATAATGTTTACATATAACAATCCAAATAAATATGATATAAATCATATACACATCATTTACATTTACTTGAGCAAAAATATAAATTCCAAATAGCATGCATTTAATTTACATCACAAGAAATTAACATGCATTTCAACTAAATTGTACATCTCCATATTCTGATTAAATTAATTTAAATCTAACAATTGATTAAAATAATTTAATCCAAGAATATTTAATTAATGTATCTCTTTTATAATTAATTAAATTCCATACTTAGCGTGTAAACTTAAATCATGCATTCCAATTCTTAATGAATTTATTAAATAAATATTTAATACTAATCCATCAATCAAAAATAATAATATCAGTTTAATATCACAATATTAATTAGTCTAACTTTTAAAATATTTAGCGTGTAATTAACAATTTTTTTACATACCAAATTCCTTTCTAATAATTTGAAACAATAACAAATTACTTTAAGTTGACTTTTCATTATGGCTTACGTAGGAATTGAATTTCAATTGCAAACTCAATGTAACAAATTGAAGATTCCTAAAGCTATTCTTCCTCGTTCGACGTGCATGGAAAGAAAACAAAATCTCATTACCATTTAAACCACATTGTGGATTTTCTTTATTAAATCAATTATCAATAGTTTCCTCGTTCGGCGCGCACAGATTTATAAAGAATGCCTTATGACTTTACCCACATATGCATAAGCTGATTGATTCATGCTAACATAAATAACATAAATTAAGTTAAAATCAAGGCTACCAACAGCGTAGGTAGAAGAAAACAAATAATTAAAATCCATTATTGAAATATGAACTAAAATTCCTAAATCAATTCATATAATTAGATTCCAATTAATTTATTTTAAAAAAAACCTAGAATTAATCTAGCATGCATAGAGTATGAATCAAAGGAGAAGAGAAGAATTAAAACTTGCCTTTAGGGATTTGATAAAAACCCTAACCTCCTTCTTCCCTTTTCTCTTCCTTCCTCTTCCTTTTTTCTCTCTCTAAAATATAGTACGTGATATATTTTCTAACCTCTTTCACAACTCTATAGTTATATATTTATAGGCAACTAAAATAACCCTAATCATTTTTCCATTCCAAGACAAACTAAAATAAAATAAAATTTAAATACTAAAAAGATAACTTAAATATATGTTACGTATAATCTATGTGTACTCTTTTTTATATATAATATATAAATATATATCAGATTAAAAATTAAGAACTTTCCTTATATATATATATATATATATATATATATATATATATTTATTTATTTATTTATTAAATATACATATACATGGGTAATTATCCGTACCCATTAAACCCCTTATCCAAGTAGTCCATGGAGCCCAATTGATTGATCAATTACTACTATCCATATCCAATTCCTCAAAAATATAAAAATAAAATAAAAATAAAAATAAAACAATTAAATTCCTAAATAAATACACATCATCACATACAATTCAATTTAAACAAATAATTAAATCAATTAAACAAGTAAACAATTAGTCAAGAAAATAACTAAATAATTAAATGCAATTAAAACTATTAAAATAATACTGAGACTATCCTTTTTAAATTAGGGGTATTACAAATGGCTTGTCTTGAGCATTGCAGAATTTGCAGATCAACTGCTCTAGGATTCCATAGGATCCATATCCTTCCCAGTGGTGAGTGGCTATAATTGTGTGCTAGCCTCCAGTTACTTGCAATTATTTTGTGAATTCTATTTGAATTGCAGTGTTGGACTTTTGTCTCAACAAGTGTAGCAATATCTGCTCTATTCTCAGTTAATAGAAACTTAACTTTACCTTAGTTCTGGGAGCTGTTCAAGCCCCTGATATTCTATATGGCTATTACAACCATTTGACAGTCTTAGTAGGTTTCCCTTTTGGGAATAAATTCCCCCTGAGGTAAATGATTTTCCTTGATTGCTTCCTCTTGTTGAAGCTCTCCTTCTTAGCTTTGCCTTTACCCAAAATTGCAGGCATGCTATTGGTTGATTCATCTTCTGATAAACTAGTGCAGTCATCTTCCAAAGGTGATGGTTGCTTCTCAAGGACTGTGGTTGATAGAGGAAAAACATCATTTCCAGTGATAGAGCATGGGACAAAATCAAGGGTTAAGTTTAAGGGGTTGTAGGAACTCAAATCAACTTTGAGAGTTTCAACAGGCTTAAAATAATGTGTGATGATGTTTTGACCTAGTTGTAAAGCAATGGTAATGTGGGAAGAGGAAGCTTGTTCTGTGGGGGGAATGTTATTCACATTGGAGGTGTGTGGATGAGTAGTTGTGGCATGCTTCTTAAAGGGAACTACCTTCCATTCAGATAAAGGTTGGAGGTTTTTTGTTGGGAGGAGTAATGAGTAACAGGTTTTGGTTGAGTGACCAAAGCACTTGCAGTTGCAGCAAATCACTGGTTTGTTAAGGTAATCAACAATGACATTGGTAACCTTCCCCGAGCTCTGGTGCACTTTAAGTAAAGAGGGTAGGTCTGCAGATGCATCAATCTCGACACAAACCTTAGCAAATCTAGTTTTTTTGCTTCTTTTCTGTGATAGGGTCAGCAAAGAGGGGAGCTCCAATGAAGCCAGATATATAACTAAGTCCTTGCTTGGTCCAGTAGTGAAGCGGCAATCCATACAGCTTGATCCAAATGGGAATAGAGGTGTGCTTAGATTTTTGAAAATGTGGCTCCCATTGGTAAAGAAAAATAGGTCTATTAGCCGTAAACCAAGGTCCCTCAGATAATACTGCAGTGCATTGGTCAATTGAGGAAAAGTGAAATTCAAAAAGGCCTTTCTCTGAGCTAGTAACTCGAAGGAAACCTCTCTCCGACCACAGAGAGTGAGAGAAATCTTTGACCATCCCAAGGGGGAGTGGTTTGTGAACAAAATAGCCAAGAATGCTTGTTTTGAGATGGGAAAGGCCCACGGTTTCAATGTCATGGGGTGGGACAATAATGCCATCAGTTGGAAGAGGGTGTTGTAGATTGTCCAATGGTAATCTAGATTGTCTCATGGTAACCTCAGCCCAAGATGGTTTGGGGCTAGGGTTAAGGGAAGTAGCACCATGTGGGTCTACAGGGGTAGTAGGTGTTGGATTAGGTAGGTTGCAGTGAGGGGGTTGACAAACTTTGGGGTTAGTGTCAGCCCTTATACCCAAAGTAGGGGATGATGCTATACTTGGACATACCTCGTGGGTAGAAGTGGTCTTGAGGCTATCAGAAGTCACAACTTTTTGAAGAGTAGAAAGGTGGTCAGAGACATTACCTGAAGAGGATGTTTTTGAGTTCAAATTCAAATTCAAACCTGGTGGAGCAGCATGGTGGTTGATGTGACAGGAATGGTGGAGATGAGATGGGGAACTCTGGTGTGAGTTGTTGGCTGTTGTGTGCTGATGATCTCCTTCAGGATGTGAGCCATTACCATTTGCATTTGCTTTAGCAGTTGAATTATCAGTGACATGAGCAGAGAGATCAATGGAATGAAGATGGTTAGCAGCAATGATTTGATCACTAAGCTCATTGACTCTGGCTCTTAGCGAAGCTTGATTCTTCAGCCCATCTCCGATGATACCCCTGAGCCAGTCCACCTCCTCAAAAAGGTGCTTATACCTGTAGTTACTTTTGAATTCCATGAGTTCAACACGAAGCCTGAAAATTTCATCAATCAATGACTGGGTGTTAGCAGGATCAATGTCATCCATAATATGGTTATGGTCATCAGTGAACTTTGGTTAAGGATTGCATTTTATGGTGGATGAGAAAGAAACTTTCTTTTGAGCTTTAGGTGGATTTGTTGGTTGTGGTTTGCATATTGTAGTGAGAGAGAATGGAACTTGTAAAGGAGTTTTGGTTAAGCTAGTTTGTGGGAGAGGTTGTGAGGGTCTATGATGTGGGCTGCATTATGATGAGAGACTTTTTTAAGAATTGAGACTGGATGTTAGGGTGTGGACTAATGTGGTTAACAAGGTTGTGGGAGTACTTGGTGGTCAGTAGAAATGGAGGTTTAAGGTGATTAGGCTGGGGATTCTGGTGGGAGGGCTGGTTGGGTTTTGGGGCTCTCATGGGAGATTCTTATAGTGGCTTTGTGCACAATTGTGGATACACCACTCTACTTTACTAACTAATAATGCTCAAAATTCTTGAAACATTATGGAGCATGACTGTCGCAACCACATCTAAACCCTAAACCTGGTTTTAATGATTCTATTATACCTTTTTCTTTAATCTATTAAGTTTGTCTTCCTGTTTGTGCTTTTTCCTTATTGTCTCTACCACCAAAGATTAGCCTGAGTGTTATTCCCTCTGCCTTCCAAAGAAAATTTAAAGGGTGAGAGTCCTAACAAAGTGAATGTGAATCTATGTGATTTATATCAAAGGGGGAAAAAATCTATTAACTTCTATAATTTCACTGCTTTTTTAGATATCACTTGGCCTTTCAAGCAGTTTAACTAAAAAGGGATCTTGTACGCCACGACATTGTATTAAGAGATACCAAAGAAAATAAAAATTCTTAGACTTTAGGCGTTCTGTTTCTTTTATTTAATGGAGAACTCTCGACTTGAACTAATAATTCATGACATCAATATAAAAGAAAGACCCCTTAACTAATGTCATGGATTATTAGTTAAGACTTAAGACAATTGTTATTTATTAATTGAAAGAAAAGTGCGTACTTTTCCTTCTGTTCTTCTTCCCCTTGCAATGGGTTAATTATCTATACACGAGTATGTAGTATAATTCTGATTTCAAATTTGACTTGTTCTTTTTTGGCACAGACTTGTTTAACATCAACCCACGTAACATCCTACGTCTAAAGAGTTATCTAAATATCAAAGTCTAAGAGTAGCTCCAACGCAGCCTTGTGGGTTGTTAAAATTGGGCCAGTCAGGGAATAGGTCGCCGTTTTTTGTTTTTTATTTTTTATTTTTTATTCTGGCCCAAAACAGTGTTTTGCCATAACACTGTATCTAAGGCCATGTTTGGATGGAAAAAAAAGGCTAAAAACAAAATTTTGAGTTATTTTGGTCTATTTAAATATTATACATAAATATAATGTGTGTATATATATAATTATTATAAAATAAAACAAAACAAAATAAAAGAACCTGAAAATAAGTCGAGGCTAGAATTTGATTCTATGTGCTTAAGCAGATTCACTCCGCTATGGTGCTAACGGATTCAGTGGCGTCTATCTCTCAGGATACAACAACTTTTACTACTAAAGGAATGGGCGAACCGGCTCGGTGTAGTACCGTCACAAAGCTGGATTGATCCTGGCTCAGAAGGAAAACGGGTGGCATATTCCATAAACAAAATGAAAAAGTAATTTTCCACTTTTTCTTAGTGATTGGGAATCTAAATTCGAAAGATAAGAAATGGAAAACAAAGTGGATGATCCATGTCTATTACACCAATCTCTTGCTCCCAGACTCGAACTTGGACACAGATACTTATAGAAGAAAAGAGAGGAAGGTGAGAATTTAGAATTAGAGAAAATGATTCTGAATTGGAGTGCTTTAGAATGAACCCAGTGATGGTTTATATAGGCCTCCCTTTTGGTTTTAATATTTTGGAACAAATATTTCTCACATTTTGCAAACCTATTTAGGTTTATCAAACACTTTACTTTGGAGCTAATTTATCATTCAACCGGAAACGGATTTGAGAAAGTAAATATACCACGTTCATCTCCTTGCAGAGAGGAACGCGTTTGTCTATAGATCCGAAAAAATTCTTAGCGAAATTTATTCAAAATCTCATCCAAAGTTTATATTTTTAATACCCCCGTTTCTAACAAAAATTTGCAATCAACTGTAAAATGATAGGCCTTGTATGTTTCGAAGTAAGAATTGTTTTTGGGGCACCATGGGATATTCCCATTCATTAGTACCTATGTGTTTCCTCAGATTGTTTTCCTTCATTTGTTGCTTACATAGTTTTTTTTTTTTTTGCCATTTTCAAGAAAAACTTGAGACATATACATATAGCTTTTAAAGGTGGATTTGTCTCACCGTGAGTCCATTTTCATTTCTGTGGGAAATCTTGGCTCCTAGAGCCCAAAATGAGTTTTAGTTTTGCCTAATGTTTTGGGTTTTTGGACTAGATACCTTGTCTATTGTTAACTGCCATTTTTTTAAATTTTGTTCTATACAGTATATTTTTTAAAGTTGAAACAAACACATATCTACAATATTGTCCAATTGGATCATTATTATATTTAATAATAATGACTCAATAAAAAAAGAAAAAAGAAAAAAGAAGGGGAGTATTTTGTAACTTTTTAAACTATAAAGAATGTAGTACAATTGGGCCATTATTTTATTTACCATAAGGGCAAGTCAAGGTATTTTATGAAAATTACGAAGGAGATTAAGTTCAAACTTCTGGAAAGGTCAAATTAATTTATTAAAAAAAAATCAAAACTTTACAGAAATACTAGTCATGTGAAACTAATTCAAGACCAACCCTCTACTAATTCAAACATTTCATGTCTGATTTGCTTAATCAAATCAACTAAAATTTTAATATTATCTGGTGCTCCAATTGATAGAGCGCTAAATACTTAAATGGGTAAATGGGTATGGTGTGTCTTAAATCATATTATTCTTCTAAATGGGTGATGCTTTTATGCTTCACGCATGCACCCGCTCTTGCGCGTGGCGCATTTGCTCCCATCCTATTATGCGCGACTTAGATTTTACCATTTTTGCACTCCTGCACTCGCTCCCGCTTTCACATTCGCCCTGTGTGACTTAGAATGTGTCCATGATAGACACATTTTTTGTAGTTAAAGAGAAGAGAAAATAAATAAATAAATAAAAATAAAATAAAAATAAAAAAATCATCCATACTAGACTTACCGAACTTGAAGAAAAGATATTCGAATTAAAATTCTAGTTGTGGATTTTAGTCGGAGTGGAAGGTTTTATTAATTTTTAAGGTTTTGGGACTAAGTGTTAAAAAATTTGAGAAAAATTGATTAAATATTCAAATAATTGACGCTTTTTCTAAGATTTGGGACTAAGTGTTAAATTGAAGTTCAAGTCTAAGTGAATACAAGTAAATTAAGTCAAGCCTGAGATTAAGTTACTCATGAAGATTTTGTCTCATTTTGCAGTTCTATATCCTAACTTATCTTCCACCATATTCCTTCTCAAACCCAATTCTTCTTAAACAAAACGTTATTTGCGTGAAATTTTTATCACGTGATAAGGACATTGATTTATATTTATATATATTTAACAGGTTATATGTGGCACTATTT
Source organism: Cornus florida (assembly GCF_030987335.1). Lineage (NCBI taxonomy): Eukaryota > Viridiplantae > Streptophyta > Magnoliopsida > Cornales > Cornaceae > Cornus > Cornus florida. The sequence continues at coordinate 33,163,738 of NW_026775578.1, read as the reverse complement.
TGAGATATGAAATATGCTTGAATATATTATGTTGAATCCAACCACCAGCTGAATATTTAAAGCAGCATTTGGTATCTATGTAGTCAATATTTTGATTGTTAGCGTAGTGACAGTTGAGGCTTCTTTATTCTCATTATTTTCATTTAATATGAAGAAACTAAAAATAATAATAGTGATGTATGAAACTAAAACATTCTCTTTTTCTTAACTGCAAATTTGACCGTTATTTAATAGCCTAAGAACCAAACAACTTGCCTCTTTTTCTTTGTTTTGTGTTTTATATATATATATATATACTTTTCCACAAAAGCATTCTTCTCTTTAGTGGTATTGTAATTTTATTAGATCTTTTTGGACCACAATGAAGGCCCATATTATCTCATTGCTAATGAGTTATGTTTGTGTCTGATCTATTTTTTTTTTTTTTTTAAAGTCTTCTCATTGGATGACCTAAATTACATAAAGTGAGACGTGAAAAGGGCAAAATTAAGTCACAAATAATAAAAACGAGAACGAGAGCGCATGTAAATCGTGAGAAACCCCACCCTTACCAAGTTACCAGCCCAATCGGTTGACTTAATTTGATTAGTCCAGAAATCAAAGATCCGTCCTACCATCTGTGCGATTCTGTATCTGACCCACTTTGCTTCTCTACTAATACACTTCATGGGTTCCGCTTTTGCTTGACACACATGCCTTGCCCTAAATGTCCATGGTCCCCCTACCCCATGTGCAATGTGGCTTTGGCTCACAAAGTTGCAACCTTTTATTTTGCTTACTCACTCCTAAGTGTGATAGCACCCTTACCAAACTATGGAAACAAATTGGAAGAGCTCTCTCTCACACACACGCACACAATATGGTTGGTGGTTCAACACACTATTTCTTCTTCTACATGGTCACTATCAACTTGTTGCAAATTAACTAATGCCATGTCAAAATACATGAGCATCTGTCATCACAAATATGAAGATATTTTGGTGATCAACATGTTTTAGTACGTATCACATTTAAGTCTAAATATGTCGCATTAATGAGAATAAAGATTTGCCTATTTTTATACTACTGAAAATTTTTAATTTGCTCTTCCTTTCAAAGAAACTTTATAGTTGTATTTTTCAAGATTCATATTATAACAATTATGAAAATTAATACCCAACCGTGTGGAGAGAGCGCTTTGCACGGTATCCTGGGAATTAATTAAGGCAAAGCCCTGTATACCCCGATTCCGAAAAAAACCATCGAGATTAATAAGCTTCTCTCCCAAGGTATTAACACAATTACACGGACTTCTCTGATTGATGCAAAATTACAAAATTCCTATCTACTTAAATGTCAACAAATTCAAATGACAGAATATGCTTATTATAACAAAATTAAGTTTCAACTAAAATAATATAACAACCCTAGAGGAAAAAATAAAAAAATGTCAATTTTGACTCCATCTTAGCACCATCCAATGGAAATGCCAGACAAAGATAGATTAGTGCAATCTTTGAATCAACATCAAATATATGTTTAATTACATACATTTTTTTTCTTTTTCTTTTTCTTTTTCACATACCTCAAGAAAGATGAGTATCATATTCATGTCCCCTCAACCCAAAATGACATTCTGTTACATAGCTCAATTTTAATAATGGTGTCAAGAACCCTCATACTGACTGTAGAAGGTTTTGAAGGCTTGCTCATACTGACTGTAGAAGGTTATGAAGGCGCGCAGTATGCTTGTGCTGAACCAAATACTTGAAGAGATTTTGTATGAAACCCTAATTCCTAGCAGATGTTCGATAAAATGCCACAATCATGAACCCATGTGACACCAGTTCTTTTTTACAAGAAAAACCCCAGTATGGAGTAAAAACCTTGGAGCTAATGGAGCTCGCCAAAAGTCCACTGTGAATGATCTGAGATTACACTCACAGTATCACTCTCAAATCACTCACCATAACTCACTACTTGAACTGAAAAAAACCTCACAAACACAAAATAAAGATACAGAAGATGATATATAATTTACACTCAAGCTATCAAAGACTGCAGGAACTGAGGTGATGAAGAAGGAACCTCAATCCTTGCTTGTTAGCAGCTTCATTATGTTGGATTACACTTCCTTGGATAAAGTTCTCAGTAAGATACAGCAAGGTTGTATTAGACTTGAGATGCGAAGCGCTTTGCTGGATGTACAGCAGCAGTGAATGGTTCGACACAGAAAAACTTTCTGCCGAGTGAATACAGGCGTGATGAGAACTTCCGCGGGCTGATTTGTCCCCTGCATTCAGAGGTAAAAGATAGAAATGCCCTTCAAGGGCTGTTAGTGCATAGCTGCCGATGTACATCAGAAAAAATGAGCACAAGTGAATAATATTGTCACAGGGACATATGAAAGCTTAATTATGCAGAATCACTTAATTTGCTGGACAAAACAAAACATGAATGAGCTAATGCAGTGCAGTGAGCCTATAAGAGATGAGATAGAGATGACCTGAAATAATGCATTTGATATGAAGGACCAGAAAAAGCATAGTGTGACTAATGCTTTGACATTAAAAGGGCAAACAACACAGAGCATAGACCAATACTGACTTGTTTATTAAGCGAGTAATTGATAGGATCCATGTAACTTATTTAATAATAGGCCGGTCATGTAATTTACAATACAATATGACCTGCTTAATAATCTATTTAATCAGTTTAAATTAAATGGGTCATGCAACTTGTTTTTAAGTATAAAATGCAACCATATATATATTTGAAATAATAACATAATGGATGATTTACTCAATTAAAATGAAGACAATTAGGACAATACAACTGTCACAAAAAAAAAAAAAAAAAAAAAAAATGGAGAGTACAATATTCTTATAGGGTTTATATTGAATAACAAAAATGCCCATTGTAATTGGGTTAAACATGTTAAAATTAATCAAGCTAAATTGACAAGTTAATTAAAGAGTCAAATCAGGTTTCGTATGGGCGGATTTGGAAGGAGAAGGAAGGCGGACCAAGCTCTTAGCATTTTCATGTTCTTATGAAAGTGGGCAGAAAAGAAAAGAAAAGAAATATCAGAAGTATTTATTAATATATATCTATTTAGTGTTTTTTTTTTTTAATAGCAAGTTAATTTCAAAAGCCCTTATCACTTTAATAATATAGAACAATTTCTCCTTCATTTTCTCTCAACTACTCTTTTTCAATCTCAATAAATAAATAAATAAAATATGAATTATGACGGCCATCTTTGCTTCAAAGAGATACAACCATTCCAAATCTAAGGCACCAATTTGATGCTCCTAAACACAGCATAAAGGTATTTTTAGTAATTTTATACAAGTCGAGACTCTATACCACAAAAAAATGAGCAGTGTTGCACATCTCGAAAATAATTTTGAGATTATATCATGAATCTACATGGCATGGATGTGTGATACCCCTCGATTCCGAAACACGGATTGATCAGATCTGCGCATGAGATCGAGGGATATCAAACAATTAATAATAAACAAGCATAGAATACAAGAAAAATGATAACAAAATAAATAAATATTGCTGAAAGAAAAAACTAAAATAATAATTAAATGATAAATCCTCTGATACCATAATCTCCAATAAAATCTCATCATAATAATAAATCTCCAGCATACAACTTGGGAATTCAAAATGACGACAATTTATTTCTTAAGGGCTAGTTTGGTGTGGTTGAATGAAATAAAGTGGTAATGGAACTCATGTTTAGTTGCAGAGAAAAGCCTCTCTCTTACTTTCTTTTTTTTCTCTCTAAAGATGCATGTCAAATCTCACCCACCACCGCAACCTCCACCCCACAACCACTGCCAACCATCCTTTTTTTGTAAAACCCACATATATATATATATATATATACGTATGTAATCGGTCATCATCACCACAACCACAACTCTCGCCGAAAAAGCTCCGCTAGACAGAAGAGAAGAACAAATAGAGGAGTAACCACCTCCGTCGCAGACTCGCGGTCCACGAAGCCACACAAATCAATCCAAATTCTTTCACAAAATTGTATAAACCCTAGGGTTCGAAATCAATGTAACGTCTAGTGTAGAGGAGGGTCTGGTGGGTTAAGAGCTTCTCTCCTAAATCAATCATAAATTAACCCGAAATTAACGTGTACAAAGGAAATTTGGTCAATCCGAGGGTCTGGTGGGTTGGTCGCGGCTATGAGACCAAAAACCAATCATGGTTCTCAGGTGGAGAGAGAGGGGAAGAACATAGCCACCGTTTTGACTATGACTGTTTCATCAAATATTTTTTTTTTTATTTTTTTTATTTTTTTTAATTAAAGTGGAAATGGAATGACAATTTGTAATGACCCACTCCACCACATAGTATGATATTGTTCACTTTGTGCCTGAGCCCGCACGATTTTGCTCCCGGGTTTTACTCCAAAAAGTCTCATACCAATTGGAGATATATCGCCACATATAAACACTTTACCTTTCTTGTACCTAGGCGATGTGGGGTGCATACTCGTAACTTGCCAGTGTGGTAGGCTGTCAATATCTCGCACCCGCCCATAGGGTCATCACAATCCACCCCCCTTGGAGGCCCGACATCCCCATCGGCACACTTCCAGCTGAATCAAGCTGTGATATTATCTATAACGACCTTCACCCTGGCCAGACACAATATTGTCCACTTTTGACTCACCGCGACCAGAAGCCTTGTAGGAGAGACGGTCCAGTGCTTAATGTAGGGTAATACCAGGACCGCAAGACGGGTGACTCCCTGGAAAGTCTCTGGTCCTCTGGTCCGGGTGAGCTAAAAACAGATAATATTGTATCTGGCCAAGATGAAGGTCGTTACACCATTCCTTTAGTTGGAAAGTGAAATGAATCAATGGGAATCATCATTCTCGAAGAATGGTTAGAAATCATCATTCCAACTTTAAAATTAGTTATCAAACTAAAAAATAAAAACAAAAGCATTCCATTTTTGCTTCATTTGATTTCATTCATTTATATCAAACATGGCCTAAGAGGTTTCATTGACTACAATATTAAATTGAAAAACTGAAATAAAAACCAGTACATTAAAAAACAACTAAAGAATAAAAAGGATTAACTTAATTTGATGTCTGTGCTTTATAGGAAAAAGAATTACTTAAGTGGCAGCACTATGGAAATGGAAAGATTACGAGACTTCCTAGGTCAGTTGTTCTTACAATGATGATGTCACAATTACATCATTTATTTCTTCTCTATTCATCAATCTATAATTTTGTATTTACCCTAATAACTACATTTCTTTGCACCCCAATACCACATACCAGAAAAGGATGTTTTTCAACACAGCACAACCACACCACGATATACAGATCTTCAAGTACCCAAATTCAGAGAATTACAGGATTCCACTACCATAACACTCCATAAAAAAAAGTATGTTTCAGTAGAGAAACATTAGAAAACTTCAATATCCTCTAACTTCTTCCTAATACTTAAAAAACCCAAGAACATTTAAACAGAAAAATGGATGCAAGACCCTGCCACATCAAAATGTTGAAAGCTTCCCATCTCTTTTATGACATCTTTGTGACTTCGGAACTCTTTTAACAAAGCTTTCTGGTCCATGGTGACAAGAGATCAAGTGAGCCTTGTATGATAACATCTGGTTCTTTCTGTCAAACCTCACCAACCTAATGCAAAAAATTGAATACAACCACAGTAAAATAACATGACAAAATCATAATTAAATACAAAATAGTATAGAAAAAGACGATATAATAAAGCACCATATTATTATGAAGCAAACGGACCAAACGAGGGGCAATATTGTGAGTGCATGCGCATTTTTTGGCTTTAACTTTCGAGAGAAAAAAGAAGAAGGAATACATGATGAAGAAAATGGAATAAAAGCTCTAAGCACAAAGTATACACCAAGCCACATCTAAGGAGCAGTAAGGAGCACAAGAGCAAGTGATAAAACCAGTCATCAAATTATTCCAAGGAGAATCCCATAACAGCGAACCAACTACAACAGAATTATGCCCCATTCGTAATTATAGATCAGAACTGAAGGAAATAAAATCTGATATTGAGAAAACACAATGGAAAATGGCATTAGGAAAATACCAAGTGGTTTGAATATGTTTACTAAGGAAATGATAACAATCCTAGGTCATATACTTCAAAGAGTGGAGTGCCATTCATAATTCCCATAATGTACTTTAATAAGCCAAATAAGCATTAAGCAAGTCCAAAATGCTGTTAGAACTAATTTCAAACTAGACTTGATAAAAAAATCGAATAGATACGAACATGTCCCGATTTGGAATCGAGACAGGGTCAACAGCTCAACCCCAAAGCGATAAGCACATGGAAGAAAAACAAAGGAGAGTAGCAGTGAACTTTGAAATATGGATATTGTTTGGTACTTACCGAAAAAAAAAAAAAAAAATTTGAAATTTGGATATGTTCACTTCTAGAAAGCATGAAAAATAAAGAGAGTAGTAGTGAACTTTGAAATGATGGGAAGAGCAGCAACAATTACAGGGACAATGGAGGTTACGGAAGCAATGTGAGACTTGGTGATGCCAAAGTATTGAGCAGAAAAAAAATTAAATAGGCAGGTCTCGAGTGGAGGAGAATGTAGCACTAAATCACTTTAAAGCTTATTTTTTTAAAAAAAAAAAAAAAAACATTAGCAATAACCTGGATGATTATAATTTAAAAAGAAAACTAAAAAAGCCTTATACGTCTTTGCCGTGGAAAGAGAGTCTTTTTCGAACAAAATTAAAAGAGAGATTGTATCCCTTACGGAAAAAATCATGCAGATTACCAACAAACCTTCGATTGTTGATCAGGCTTCAGTAACTGTCGAACGTGCACATTTGTAAGTAGCAGAAGCAGGTGCTCCCTTTGATTTGCCACATTATCCTTCTGCAGATTAAATAAAAAGAATAATTGTAACAGAGCTAAAGAAAATCACCAACATTTGCTTTTCGTTAAAGCCAAGCAGCATGCGTCAAACAAATTTTTTATATTTTTTCCTTTCAATGGTCATGTAATTGTAGACGCTCAGGCTATCAAACATGAAAGATAACCACTTCATGCGACATATGCAGAACATATGCCTAAAAGATTGAAGACTCAGCTGGCCTCTTCAGCCAGTCTTTCAGGCTTTAAAATCAATTTTCTATGAAGAAAATTTAAGTCTGTGCCCAATGGATCCCTCCCAACACTCCACTCGGTAATGGCCCTTTCAAGATAGGCCACGTGTTAGGCACAATCATAAAATAAATCCAAGCATTAAAGAAAATTTTACCTGAAAATCAAACATTGCTTCATCTTTTTTCAGTCTTTCTCAGCCATGGGAAACTGCTTGTATTATGAAGAGCAAAACAGTGGCTTGAATCTGCAAAGCGCGCAATAGTGGCATTTCAATGATAATTAGGTAGAGCGAAAGTGAAGTTGATAGAAGTAAAGAGAGAGGAAGGACAAGTTAGAAGTTGAAAACAGACCTCCAGATATCTCATAATTCGCCTGATGTGCACTATCAGAATTTATAGGAAGAATATCATATGGAACATGAATTTTTTTTTTTTCTTTTTCTTTTCCAACTTAATCATGATTTTCCAATATCTGTGTAAAGATCAATCATCGCGTTATCAATATTATGTGAAATGAAACAGCCATTATGATATAGAAGTTCTTGATTTGATAGAAATTTTAGCTTCCATTTGTAAGAACCACATTAGACAGTTCTCTTATCGAAAGTACAAAAAGACGACACAAGAGAATGCAATTAGTATCACCTAATGATCAACTTCCACAGTCTGAGTGTGATTAACAGCCATCAAAACTTCAAAGATAACATTAGCAGTTTAGGCCCTGAAACAGCTGCAAGTATAAACTCGCTGATCAGCTTTATCAGCAAAGCTTGGATGAATTTTTAGTAGTCATGCTGTAGGTCTGCATTTTGTGCGCATCAGCAATTTTCACTCTTCCCACAATGTCGGATCATTCTCCTGAAAAATTTAAGGAAGCCCTGTCATAAAAAAATTGTAATTAGCACCCAGCAAGTAAATAATAAAGTGCATTTGTAACCAAAAAACCCATCTAACAAAAGGGATATAAACTAACATATATTCCTCTCCCCTCGCTTTGGGAATTTTTAATTTTTTATTATTATTAATACATATTAAAAAAGGAAATATATTAAGAGATCAAACAATTAAAATATATAACTTGAAGTATATGTTAACAAAAAAACTCCTCTAAGAGCAATTAGATAACTTATCGAACAATGTATATCAACCACTCACAGACTGCACCCTTCTTGAAAATAGAGCTTAGTTTATATACAATTTTTTTTTTTTGGGATAAGTGCATTGTTTCTATACAATTATACTAAGGTTCACTCTTGTTTTGGTTTTTCTTATAACACCAAATAGAGCTCTCTCTATGCCAGGACTAATAGTCCTTGAAACCCCTTTTGAGCCGTAGCATTTCTCAGCCAATGTGACATTATAAATGCGTTTTTTGAGATTTTCTTTAGTTGTGAAGAGTATATAGGCAAGGATTCACACCAATGGAAAATATAAAGGCAATCAATTTAAGTAAATCCTGATAAATTAATTCAGTTAACAAAATGATGTATCCAAATAAAAATGAATTAAATTGAACAGCGCTGATGTTCAGAACAACTTGACATATGTGTGTGTATAAATATATATATGGCGATACAGATATAGAGGGAAACAAAGACCTGGTAAATTCAATTGCATGTCTTGAAGTAGGGCTTCGATCGAATGAGAGATTGGGGATAATGAGGCTGAGAGGAGACTGAACCGAGAGAATGTTGGGGCTTCGATCGAGAGAGCGAGAAAGGTGTTCTCATGGAGATGAAAGTTTGATGGTTAGGGCTTCGCGGTTGATTGATTCACAAAGAGAAGTTGAAAATAGAGAGAGACAGGGTGTTGAGGATGAACGAGAGAGGGTGTAAAGTGCAATTTTTGGAAAGTTTAAATATTTTATCGTTGCCTTAATTAACGCCTCCGTTTTACTAAACGACGTCGCGTATGACCTTCGGTGCCCTAATTAACGCCGCAGATCTAATTAAAACAGTAAAACGACGTCGTCATTGACAGAGGATCCCAATCGGCACTTGTCAGTTACAATTGATCCAAAGATCAGATTTTTATCTCATCGCTTCCCCCATATAACCCAAAGATTGGATCTTTATCTCTTGCGGCTGAAACCTACCGATACTCTCTCTCTTCCCCAAAACCCCATATTTGGGGATCTGGCCGACACATACTATCTTACCGATTCTAATTCTCGATTTTTCGTTTCAATTCGTTGATTTCTTTTGGGTTTATTGAATCCGATCTTATGAAGTCTATTCTATCCTGGTTTTTTGAATCCTATTCTTAATTTTATGAAAGAAATCCATGTGAGAGATAATAAAGGTAGAGCGACTTATTCAGTTTATTGAATCGGGTGATTGTTGATTCGTGTATATATAATATGTTATTTTCAGTAGACTTTGATTCAGAATTCGTACCTACACAGCGGAGGCGGGTAACTTTTAAAGAGATGACCGTGTAAGGAATCGTGGGCGGTCCATATTCTTGGCGGGTGGTGGTGGGAGGGAGTTTGGTGGGTCCGTTAAGTGGCTTCAGGTCCGGCGGTTCTGATGGAGGCCCGACTCCTTCCAAGTAGATCCGGTAGTCAGCCTGGTAAGTTTCCTAACGTTTAGAATTTTGTTCAATCTTTGTTTTTTATTTTTTTATTTTAAAGATTTGTTTTTGTTAGATTTATCAACTCTAACATAGTTCTTTTTGCATTAGTAGATTATTATAGTTGATTTATTTTGCTTTGTTTCCATACCATAGGCGTACTTGTGTGTTGGAAGTCGCCTCATTCTTTATGGAATTTAAGTCTAGTGCTTAGTGCTTCTAAGGGTTTTCCAAATATCAATTTTTTTATTTTCAAATTCACCACATTCTGTGACTCTTGGTTTTCTTTTAATGGTTGACGGGTGCGGAAGATGCTTTCTTTGTGAATATAGAGGAGTCATTGATTGCTGTTGCTGATGGCTTTTCTGGGTATGCAGATTTAGTTTTAAAGAAGTATCTCCACTTTGTTTTTTTGGAAATGGAAAGCAAAAAATTATGTGTGTGTATATATGTATAAAGGTTATAGTGATATTACAATTGTTAACCTAGATTCAAGACAATGATTCATTTATTTTCCTTCAAGCCTATTTTCAATAGTGTTTTTTTTTTTTTTTTTTACTAGGCCCAATAGTTAACAACTAGAAAACATAAATTACTACTTCATGAATATTCATTATGTGAATTATAAAATAATAAATTGACACCAAAGTAATATTTTCCTGACACAGGCTGGCAGAATAACCCAATTAATCCGATTTTTTTTTTTTTTTAGTCCAGCCTATGATTCCTGAATATATACACACGTGCAAACACAAATACAAAAGACAACTATTAATGATCCCTCCATCTCGCCCGGATGAATAAGCAAGATAGAACCCCCAAGCTTTAAATTGACCTACGTCCTTCCATCTTTGGTTGGTATGGAGTAGTCTGCAGTTGTGAAGACAATCTCTCTATACTCTTGCTCTAGCTATAGTCTACCATTATTCCAAAATAATGGTGCAGTTGGTAAAAGCTTTTTTGGGTGACAACGTTAAAAGTATGGGTCTGCTAGCCCTTATGCTTTTTGCTTGGAACACTTGACTATATATTTAGGCATATCTTGGACCGGACATTTCAGTTGTGTCTAAAAACATAAATATATAAGTTTAGATGTGTTTGAATTCATAAATATATAAGAATAGATGGGACCTGTTTTTGAAGGACTGATGGGACTCATTGGCATACCCCTGGGTACCATTGACCTTTCACTCAACCCATGCGTGACTTAATTTCAAATCATCACACAAAATTAACAACTCAACAGTAACTAATGATAATAACAGTAACTAACATTGTCAAAAATATATACATAAAACAAAATCGTAACCACCATAATCCATATCCAAATAACATAATCTGGCTACTATTCAAAAACTAAACAAGTTCCGATCATTATATATGCTACTTAAACGTCAGGTCTTTCTCTAAGCAGTCAATAAAGGATAATAAAGTGGTCTTCGCATACAAAAGAATCCACCACAAGCTGCACCTGTAATGTGGAAAAATATAAAGTAAGAGGTGAGCTTGGAAGCGCAGTAAGTAATATTCTAGCTAATTGAAATTAACTACAATATCTCAGTAGTTAATACACTTCATTAATCAAATAGTAAAGAATTTAATAATACATATAAAATAAATCCCACTTTTAAATCAACTCAACATCATAACTCAACTGGTTAATGATGGGCAATGATCCAGACGCAACTAAGACACGTCAATTTATAAACTCTTAATAAAATCCACTCTCTTTCTTCTTGTTGTACTAGGATAATACACAACTCTCCCAGTGATGTGATCATGTGACAGATGAATAATTCCTCAAACACATACGGTAGTGATAGGGCCATACACTACGGTACCCAAATAACTTATCAGTGGTAGGGAGGCATACACAACCAACTTAGGGATGTTTGCTCAATATTACTGCTTGAGCTTGCTTAGCTCGCAAAATTGGTGCACCAATAATATTAGGACACACACACACACGTCCAATTTCACTACCTTTCCATCATCGTCAACAACATCCGTACAACACGCACACTTCCTATGCGCACGTGCTCTAGAATCTTTTCTAAACTGTATTTCTAACCTATATACTTATTCTAGAGAGAGTATTATACATAGAAATGTGTAACTCCATAGGATATGTATTATTTGTATATTCCTATACAGATGTATAGGTTATAGTATAGGTTATACATATTCTGATGTATCTTGGTTGTTACTTGAAAATGTAATCTATACTAATCCTACCAGTACATCAATCCTTCCATCAGATTCAATCCATCAAGAGTCAGTATACTCATTAATAGTCGGTATACTCATTATCGAAGAGAAGAACATCACTTGCAACTATGTCCTTTATTTTTGCGACATCATTATTATTACTACTATTTTATTTTTTTATCACTTCATTTATGAGATTTACCCACTCTATATTACATGGCACAAGTTGAACTTTCATATATATCAACTTTTGAGATGTTTTTGCTGGTAATTAGATTACTACGTATTTCACTGCAAACTTCATACTTCATGTAATTATGTGACCAAAAGCATATTTTTTCATCAAAACATGCTTTTAGAAAACCAATTCATCTGTTATTAATATCTCATTCCAGTCTTTGATCATTTCGAGACACCATTGAAGCACAATTTTCAATTTTGCTACTGAAGCCACTACACTGATCGAGTCCCTAACACAAAACTCTATGACACTTTCCTGTCTAGTCTTAAGTGTGTATTAGCTCAATTTGACAAAGTGTTTTCCTTACATTTTTTGAGTCAGTTTTTCTAGTGAACATCAGCTCAGCTCAAATTGACAAAGTGTTGTTCTATATATCTAGAGTCAGGTGCACAATTATTCGTTTGTATATTCGGTTTGGCTAGTGAAAAATCAGATTGAGTGTTTCATTCTGGGTGTTTAAATGGTGACATTGTCCAATATGGTAGGTTGTACGTTACAGCACCCTAGCCCTATAGTCAGCTCTACGACAGTTGTTTAATAATCATAAAAATGTCTCTGTTTTGGTGATTGTATGCAGATTGCAGGGAAGTAGAGAGAAAGCACTCATGTTTGGTGCAATTAACTAAGGCTTGCAGATGGACAATTTATAAAATCTTTGGAATGGACACTGAATATTGTGTTGATTTTTCAATGGATGCCTATTAGTAGGTCTTCAATGTTTTTTTAGTTGTTTCATTTAAATAGGCAATACTTTTATATTAGGTTGCATTGGGGAAACAAGATTGGTTAGATATAGCCTTACGAAATATAGTAGTGATGAGATAGACCACACTTTCAAGGGATTGATGTTTGGAGAGGGTGCTTTCTGGATCACATGCCCATGTTTTTTTGGATCACAGCACCCTTATTCCTTTGGTGGTGTCTTTGGAGGGTGCAGAACAGAAAATCCTTTGATGGAGGGGAATATTTGATTGGGGCCTTAAAATCTCTATTAATTAGCTCTCTTTTTTTTTTAGGTTATGGAGAGATATTGTACAACTATAGAAGAGAGAAATCATAAGGCTCTTAATGATATTAAGAACAAGTCATCCCTTCATCCTGAAAAATCATCAAGGAAAAAGAACTAACCTAAAGAGGAGCCCAATATATTGCTGGTTTCTGCATGATCACAAGAAATGCATTGAGGCGCGACTAACAACAACGAGACCTTGTTTCTTGGACAGGCTACTTCCAGGACATGGTAAGTTACTCATAATCTTCAGCTTTATGATGTCTATCTTAGAGTAGGAGATTAATTATTTTTTTGGGTGTACTCAAACTATTAAAGTTTCTATGATATTCATCCATTGAAGCTTACTTTTCTTGGTTCCTTTTTTTGGTTCTAGGAATATAATCATACATACTTTCTATGATCGAAAGCACATATCTACTAGGGAGTTGTATCCTCTTGTTTTTATTGGATATCTTGTATTTTCTAAAGTATTAAAAAAAAGAGAATAATTTTTTTCCCTATGTTTGACAGATCTTGAATATTAAATTATAACTTTTCTTGTATTACATCATAAAAATTTCTTTTAATGTTATAAGCTAGAAACACAATATTTGATAGTCGGCACATAAAAGTTTGTGAAGAATATATGTATTTAACTTAAAAAACGAGAATGATTTTAGATTTATACTTCGGTGCATATATATATATATATATATATATATATATATATATATATATTAAAATTATTATACCCATGTACATATATAAATATCTATTTACAAAGATATATGTATATCACATGTTATGTCCTTATTCTGATATTTCTGTTTAAGAATTTGTCATTTATGTATTATGTATCCATGTGCATGTTCAACATTTTGTGATATTTAGTGCTATGACTTGTCACTTGGACCCTACATTCTTGAACCTAGTTTGAGGGATGTCTATGCCTAAATTGGCCATATTGACTAGGGAGTTGTATCCTCTTGTTTTTATTGGATACTTCTCAGATATTGCAGTTACATATCTTGTATTTTCTAAAGTATTAAAAAAAATAGAATGATCTTGAATATTAAATTATAACTTTTCTTGTATTACATCATAAAAGTTACTTTTAATGTTATAAGCTAGAAACACAATATTTGATAGTCGACACATAAAAGTTTGTGAAGGACATCTGTATTTAACTTAAAAAACAATAATGATTTTAAATTTATATATATATATATATATATATATATATATATATATATTATAATTTTTATACCTATGTACTTGTATAAATATCTATTTGCAAAGATGTCCTTATCGAATTCTGATATTTCTATTTAAGAATTTGTCATATATGTATTATGTATCCATGTGCGTGTTCTTAACTTCTATAGAAGCATTTTGTTATATTTAGAGCTATGACTTGTCACTTGGACCCTACATTCTTGATCCTAGTTTGAGGGAGGACATCCAAAGAAATATTAATCTTGAGAAGGTGAAATGCCTACCTAAATTGGCCATGAGCTGATGGGTGTCTCTTTTGTAGAGAGTTGAAAGAATTATTAAACCCTACCCCAATTTAATTTTTTTTGTCAAAAATTAAAATAGTGATGTCTTCTAATGCCCTACACATAAAAGTTTGTGAAGAATATATGTATTTAACTTGAAAAACGAGAATGATTTTATATATATATATATATATATATATATATATATATATATATTATAATTTTTATACCTATGTACATATATAAATATCTATTTACAAAGATATATGTATCTCACATGTTGTTATGTGCCGTACATTATTGAACCTAGTTTGAGGGAGGACATCCAAAGAAATATTAATCTTGAGAAGGTGATATGCCTTAAATTGGCCATGAGCTGATGGATGTTACTTTTGTAGAGAGTTGAAAGAATTATTAAACCTTAGTACCCCAATTTAAATTTTTTTGTCAAAAGTTAAAATAGTGATGTCTTCTAATGTACTAATAGTGATGTCTTCTAACGCCCTACAATCTACATATATCTTGGTAGCTTGTTTCTAATTGGCATATATAAAGATAAACGAAAAAGTTCTTATTGAATAACATGTCTTGCACAAGGTCAAAATAGGTCAAAATTTTCACATGCTTGGAATTATTGGACTGGTATTTTATGTTCAAATAAATATTAATATTGAGAAGGTGAAACGCCTAAATTGACCATGAACTTCAACAATGTATGTTGCTTTTATAGAGATTTGTCAGATTATTAAACCCCAGTCCCCCAGTTTAAAATTGTTATCAGAATTTTAGACGTCCCTAGGATAGCTCTGATATAGTGTGACCATTCACCTCTGCGAAAAAGATGAATTTGGTCAACGCAGATAGCTTTGGTTGAATGAAGGTTTCCCTTCACAAATGCCATCAGGTCAATGAATGTTTCCCTTCAGAAATGTCATCAAGCCATCAGGGCATACAACTATATCTTTATCAGCTTGTTTCTCATTTGCATATTTGAAGAAAAGCAATAACGTTCAGCGCTCCAAAATTTAAAATCATTATGTCGTCTGTTCTAGTATAGTTTTGTATATTGGCTGCTAAGTAGTAATAGTACTTGAAGATTTGACATGGAGCTTAAAGTTTCTGTATCATTGAATTTCTGTGTGTATTGCGTATGCTACCTTTCCGTTTATTTAGATATGGAACTTTAGTAAATTATTCTTTAATTTCTAATTTCTATGTTGCAGGGACTGATGTTGATAGCCCTCGCTGCTACTCTACTGGAGATGTCCATGCCTTGTGATACAAACGTATCTTGTTTGTGTCAAAATATGTTGTCTTAGCAGTTTTAAGTATGTCAAAATATGTTCTCCTAGGCAACATTAGTGAATACCATGATTATTGACAGTAAAAGTTTTAATATGCCGAAGTACGTTGTCCTAGCAGGTTTATGGAGTTTAGTATGTCAGTCAAAATATGTTTCTTGTAGTATTCAATCATGATTTTTAAAAAGGTTATCAATCAATACAAATATACCTGGTGTATAGACTTCTTAGTCGACGGATTTTATTTCCTTTGACATGTTCCTGAGATCTTTGGAACTGCTTATGGAGGCTGGAGCCTCCATATTTGGGGGCATCTTGACTTGGTTTGGACGGGTTGGGGGTGCAATTTCTTTTGACTTCAATTTCCAGATTAATAACCAAATGATGAAGAACCAGATGAGGAGGACAAGCATCACCAAGAAAGCACATGCTGCAAATAAAAAGAAATAAAAGGATAGTTTAAGAAAAAGTAATTAGAATCTAATCACACATTAAATTATAACTTTTCTTGTAGTATTTATCACCTATTTTGGGGAAGCATGTCTTGCCTTTGGCTTCCTTACCACCCTTGGCATTGTCATCTGAATCATTTTCAGAAATCTTTTCTTCTCTAGTCTTTTGGGAATCTGATCCTTTCTTTTCATTTCTTGGAAGTGGACACATTGACGAAAAATTTTCATTTCCTTTAATAGTGAAAGTAATGTTTCCAGTATTTATGAAGGTTAGATTTATGGACTCGGATGGTTTTACATTGCAGCAAGTTAGATGAAAAGGATCTGCCAATTAGATCTAACTGGAAAGGCTTTGTATTTTAATTAAAGCTTTCTTTTTCAATCAAATTAAAATACAAAATACTCTCTATTAAATTGGTCTACTTGTTCTACCAAATGAAAATGAGGGTGATGCCCTTTAAAACAATTTTGAGACAAACCTCAGAATGTAAAGACATAAACTTATAACCCTTTAAAACAATTTTGAGACAAACAAACCTCAGAATGTAAAGACATAAACTAATAATATAGAGAGAGAGATTTATAAAATATGAATTTATTAGAAAATGTTCAAGTACTGCCATAGTCATAATAGCTACCCTGAAAGAGAAGCTTGTGGGAGAGAAGGGCACAGCATTAACCACCGAAGCAAATATTAGAATATGCATTGCTGAGGGCACTCTTGCCACTTTCTATGAGCAGCTGTTTCTAGAATGAGCCATATTGATGTAGAGGACAGTGAATCTTTTGTTTAGACCAACACAAGTAGCAGCTATTACCGAAATCTTCCCTCTATTAAAGCAGTTGGTTACGTGACAAGAAAATAGAAAGAACCCAAAGGATTTCAAAGGATTTCATCACAGTGTACGGGGCTGCCACACCTCAAGCACCTGTGTCTAGGTCACACAAAGATACTGGAACCCTGAAGAAATAACATGATATCAGATGTCCTACCATGACCTTGAACCGATGACCATCTTTAGGTCAATCTTGCACCATGAGACTACAACACAGTTGGAATAGAAGAGCTCCCTCGAGCCTAATGATATAGGTATAAGTTCATTGAACTCTTATTTCTACACTCTATTTCAATAAAAGGGAGATTTGGATGATGTCGAAACTGAATGAACTATAAGGGTCCATAGTGCTATTACAGCGTTCAAGTCAACAAATCAAATTAGAAAATACAGAATGAGATTTATAAAATATGAATTAACTCATTGATTGATATGCTAGCTAATAATGGGTTGCAGAAAGAGGGCTTACATTTGGGTTTCACTTCCGGCTTTCTCGGTGTGAGAGGTCTAAAGATGGCGAAAGACAACCGGCTGTCCATTGCTAACGTCGCCATTGTTCTCTCTCTCTCTCTCCACTCCCAGATTAGGTTTAGGGCAGAACGGGCTGAGGCAAAATGGAGGAGCAAGAGGGGTGATCGTGTGTCTTCAAGTGTTGTAGTGTGTTGTGGCGTGCGATGAGGATCGTTGATCCAGAGGCGGTGAATCCATGTACGGCTGAGATTGACGAGTTAATGGCAGTTACACTATCTTGTATCTGCCCTAATATTGGGCTTATTTGCTGGACATGTACCAGACTTTTCTATTGTGGGCCAAAAGCCCATCTCCTGTACATTATCTATATTCATATATGAAAATTGCTTTAATTTTCGAAAAAAAAAAAAAAAAAACTTTATAGTTTTGTATTAATTTTTTTAATTTGGTGCTTTTATTATTTTATCATTTGGCGGGTTTTAGAATTAAAAAAAAAAAACATTTGTCTTTCAAAAATAATATATAAAGTTATTAGAGTTATATTTAAGAGCTTCGAATCCATCCTTTAAAATTAACTAATTACAATTGTTTTTCATATGTGAGATTTTAGAATAGAGTTATGATATTCGGTCCTAAATTTGGTCTTTTTAGAGTTATGTGTCCAACCTAGGGCTGCAATTCGGGTGAGTTGGACGGGTTTGAGGTATAACTTGAGCTCAACTCACTATATGAAATGCTGAACCCAAGCTATCTTCAACTTTAACTACTCAATCCAAGCCCAACCTATCACTTAACTTTTAAATTCAGACTTGTAACTTGGGCTTAGATTCCGGTAAAAATTTCGGGTTAATTCGGGTTACTCATATGGTTAATCCTTACACCGAAAATTTAATATGATCTTGAATTAGTTTTAAATTAAATTACTCTTAAACAACAAAAAGTTTAAAGACGTTGTAAATTTTTAATAAATTACAAACAAATTTTTCGAAAATTAATTCTCCCAATTGTTAACATACAATAAATTAATATTTAATAAAAGAAGTTGAAAAAAAAAAAAAAAAAAAGTAATCATAATTTAATCAGCCTAAAATCGAGTTGGGTTCAAGTTACTTAACCCAAATTGCACCCTATGGCCACCACCCCACTCGTATAACTTCACCCCTCTCACCTAACTTCATTTCAGATAAGTTCAAATTAGCCTCACCACAACCACTCACATAACTCCGTTTCGGACAAGTCCAAATTCAAAACATAAAGCATTATTCTTTATAATATACTGGCATTTGGTTAGATTTGGCACTTGGTATAATGTTGTTTGTGTTAGTCTCACCCAACGACAAAAAGCCCACTGATATCAGTTTGTGAAAGCTATTGAACATGACTATGTTCTTTTTCGGCCCAAAGTAGATTTAACCTTGTTTATGGTGTCATTAGGATCATCCTTTAGAAGCCCAACTGATTGATGTGTTGGTTTACTACAAAATTTCAAAGGCAGGTAAGTAGAACTGGGCCTTTCCAACTTCATATACAAGCGTTACAATCAATCTTCTAGTTTGAAAGATGAGGAAGTACAAAGCAAGGGCTAAAAACTTGTAATCTCCGATTTTACACATAATGAAAACTTTTGCCGGATCTCAATCGTGGATGTTGGCTGTTGCCGAACCACGTATAAATCTTTGTGTTCTTTATGTGGCGTGTTTATTTTTCTGTTGTAATTCTTGATTCAATTTGAGTTCGTTGCGTTTGTCATAACATAAACCATTTTATTCAGTTCTCTACCTCAAATGCAGTTTGAATCCTCGATACATGCAGACAATGTGTCTGTCCGACTTGGTGCTATTAGAGTACTGGATCCAAACACCTTCAAACGCCGTTTATAGGTAATGTCATTTTGAAAGCGTAAGATGTCATTTTGTAGGAGAATTTTGAAAGGGTAAGATGTCATCTTGGAAAGAAAAAAAAAAAAAAAAAAATGGGGTTAGCTTAGTGCGTGATATTTTTGTCATTGCAGGGTCTAAGAAGGGTTAAATGTATATACTTTCTACTTTCACATGTAGAAAGATTACTTTCTTATTTTGAATTCGTAATCTCCAAGTCACAATAGAGCATACAATTGCACTAAGCTTGCAACCAACTTTATTAGTTTGGTGTAAAAAAAAATAAAATAAAATGGCCACTAAATCAAAAGGCCTTGTGGCCAAATTTCAGAGTCTTTCTCTTTCTCCACTGCAAACCTTAAACACCCTTGTATAAAGGGTTACAAGATATTAATTAGGGTCCACGACCCATAAGCAAAAGCCGGGTCAAAGCTCATCCAACGGGTCATAAGCGGGTCGCGTTACCAAATTTAAGCCACAATATCACAGTTTCTTATACCAATTTTTGACACATTATGAACATTGTGTTCTACAACCTGAACTTTCACCATTGTACAAAGTGTTTGGCTCAATCTCAATCGAATTGTCTACCACTACTTCAATTAAAAAAAAAAAAAATTTGCAAACGTAGGTTCTTGTTAAGTTTAAGAGATCATTCCACGAAATCAAAGTCTAGGTGGAGATCCAAGTTAACATAAGGAATTCTCTTCAGAAGCCTCTGTTTTCCTAAGCAACATTTGTAGCCCGTCGTTAAGCTGCTTAAAAGAGTAGGAATAGTCTAATGTTATTATGAAGGGTGACTGTAAATTTATGATCGGTTTGATCCTCTCTGAAGAGTCTTGTCTGGATGCTTCTTTGGAATGAACTCCTCACAAGGGTAGAAAGTCTTTGCAAGCCAAGTGTGGTGATTTGGAGTGGAGCATTTGTTAAATGCTCTATCTCTTTATTGTAATCCAATATTTGTTTGAATGTTATTTCCTCTTGTTAGGCGTTTTTTTTTAAAAAAAAAATAATAATAATAATAATAATAATAAAACCTTTGTTAACCATTCTACGTGGAATTTATTTATGGATATTTATTTCTGAATTTACATTAGAGACCCCACATAATTATAATATACCACAATCTACCCT
Organism: Cornus florida; assembly: GCF_030987335.1. Classification (NCBI taxonomy): domain Eukaryota; kingdom Viridiplantae; phylum Streptophyta; class Magnoliopsida; order Cornales; family Cornaceae; genus Cornus; species Cornus florida. Next base: position 33,143,013 of record NW_026775578.1, on the reverse strand, counting down.
TTGTTCTTGCATGCATTTATACCTTATGTGTTGACTCCTCAACTCAATACAATTACTTACAATTCCCAGTATGTATCAGATAATTTATGAGAACATTTATCTCAGCAACTTAATTTTCTAGTGTGATTTAATTTATATCTTCGCATGTGGATCAGATTTAACTACAGCACCTGGATTTTTGTTCCACCGATGCCTTCAACAAATTAATACGAGGTGGCACACGTGTGGACTGTACATCGACTGAGAAATGGACTAGTTGGTGCAATAACCAATAATATCTTGACACGTACAAAAGCTTACAGGGCGGTCCATCACTCCTACTCTCATATGGGAAGTACACTACCCACAATGGTTGTCAAATGTAGTGGTAGTTCAGAAAAAAGCGCCAAGTGGAGTATGATACCCCCGGATTCCAGAATGCGAGTTGGCCAGGCCCACGCCCGATTATCCGAGGATATCAAACCAATTAGCAATAAATGAACACAGAATACAATTAAGATAAACAGGAATAAATAAAATTGCTGAAAAGAAACTAAAATGATAATCCAAAAACTAAACCCTCAGAATAAATTTTATAAATAAGAAACTATATACATTCAACTTCTCCATTTCTAATATAACTCGGGAATCCATCTAGTGGACCCTAATAAAAATCCAACACTGACATAGTAACTGAAGAAAATCCAATGCTAAACCATGAAGAAAACTCCTACGTCATAGGAAGAATGAGTAGCCGTCTCTGCTCAACACGAACAAACTCTAAGACCTGGAACCGTCCGTTACCTGAAAAATAATAGTGGGTCAGGCCCACAAACAAATTCTATCCTAACTACAATTCAAACATAGACCTGATACGCAGATACATCCTAAATGTCTCAACCATATCTATATAGTCCGTAACTATATATATATATATATATATATATATATATATATATATATATATATATATATCCATACTACAGGACTTTCACTGGACTATGACGAGGGTCTCAACCTGAATAGAAGGTAACATGCAAAACGCACCTGAGTGGGCATGACTACCTAAGCCTAACAAGGTATACCTTAACCAACATAGCCAGTTACGCATCCTACTGCATATACGCTCCCTAACCGTCGACTATGAAACTCAAGCTCATATCGCGGTACCATAATTATATATATAAATTCCATCCAAATACAATATTGTGTCGGTCAACTGTTCGTCGTCCAGACACTACATATAATTAGGATTTAAATGTTTTAATTAAATCCCTATCCTTCCTAATACAGAAATATAAACAACCATCCAATATGTCGTTCAACTGTTTTAGTTGACAGGACACGAAACTATGTAAGATTTAACTGTTTTAGTTAATCCATTCCGTATGTATGAATGGGTAGGAATTAACGTTTTGATCTAATCCGTCCCTCCATATGCCACCGTCCCATACCGGTGCATATAATGTATATGATCCGTAAATGATGTAACACTTTGAACAATACTTCAAATAAAATTCACATAATCCATATAGTTGATAAAAACAGAATTGAAACAGTTCATCAACTAAATATCCATAATAATATCCATGTAATTGATGAGACAAAGTTTAATCGTTCGATAATTTAAAATCCAGAATCCATCCATGTAATTGACGAGACAATATTTAATAGTTCATCAATTCAAAATCTAGTATACATCCATGTAATTGACAGAATATAATTTACTAATTCTTCAATTAAAAAAACCAGGCCAACATCCATGTAATTGACCGAAGATATATAATTAATTCTTCAATTAAATCCAGGGAAAACATAACAAAATCTAATATGTATAAGACCCTATTATGCATCCCAAAACAACTTTAAAAATCATACTCCAGTCATCTAGGTTGCTAAAATAAATGTAAGCAACTAAATACTTTACAACCGTCAACCGTGTGCGACATTTGCTTAAAACTTCCACACGGTGAATACCATTAGTATATAGAGATAAATTATGCATTGTGGGTTCAATTATAGCATAATATCATGTTTAGAGTCCATGCTACAATCCGTTAAATTTTTAAAACAAGATTAAACAATTCAGTCCTTCCTATCCGTTAGCAACGTGCAAAGTTACTTATTTATATACTGTTTATTCTATTTGCACTAAGGATCAAATTATGCAATTAGAGAGTTTAAAAACCCATAAAATTACTTTTAAAATTCTCATTCCAGTCCTTGAAACAATTCAAAATCCCAAACACGTCCAAAACAGTGCCCAAAACTGTTTCGAAAAACGTCAAAACAAAAGAAAACAAGGGAACCTGCTCTCTAAACAACAGAGTAGGCTCCAAGCATCATGGAGCCGGCTCCCTAACCCTTGGAGCAGGCTCTATGAAGGGGGGGAGCCTGTTCCCAACCTCCTAGAGCCGGTTCTCTCCCTCTTTGAGCCTACTGCTCCACTTCATGCTTCGTTTCTGATCATCTGCCTTATCTCCAGCCTTTTCCTACTCTTTCGTTCCTCATTAAAATTGGTCCTAATAGACTAATATATATCCAATAGCATCCCAATAATTTTTTTACAACAATTGAAACTCATACAACGATTAAAACAATACCAATTTGTTATGCCGTAAAAACAAACGATATACTTCCAAACTTGCAAGAATTATTTCAAACAAAAATTAAACATATACAGCTGATTAATTTGACATATAATACACATGCAAAAACATAATTAATATTTAATTAACATCCTAAAGACCATCTAGGTATGCACAGAACACAGGCCAATGGGAGAGAGACAGAATAGAACTTGCCTATGTGGTTTTTGAATAAAAACCTCGTCGCCGTCTTCCTAAGTTTTTCCGGCGATCGTGACTGCCGTCAAGGACTCCTCTGCTCCGGTTCTAACCCTTGAACAACCCTTAACCTTCCTCCTTGGTCCGGCCTACAATCTTTGGCCAAAACCCTAGCTTCTTCTCTTTCAGTTTCTCTCTAAAAACTCTCTGTATCCTCCCGTCCCTTACTGCTGCTATAAGGGTTTTTCAAACCCTATTGCAGACCATCGTATATATTTATAGTTTAAACAGAAACCAACCCTAGTCCTAATTGAAAACTAAATCCGGAAAGAAAAATAAAAAAATATATAATACATAATACTACAATGTCGTGATAAATAAATATATACATAGTTTATAATTATATATGTATATATCAACTACTAACTTAAACTACCATTATTAGTATTAATAATAAATAATTATTAACAAAAATAATACCCTATCCTTATATACGTATATAACCATATAAATCCATACAACCATCCATATATGGGTAAATATCCGTACCCACAATCAACTCCATTCAGATAGTCCATGAGACCCCTTTGGGTTGATCCATTACTCCTACTTCAATCCATCATTTAAACTAAAATAAAAGACATATTTAATTTAGCAAATAAAACTTACAATTAAACACGCACCTCATCAAAATTAATTAACAAATAATTCCACACAGCACTTAATTCAATTACACATAAAACAGGAAATCATCTAAACACATAGCCGCATAAGCACCTAAAAATAATAAAATAAATAACTAAAACAATAAGATAAATAATAAAATTTCAGTTATATCATTTTTAAAACTAGGGGTATTACATGGAGGGTGTGTATTGACTTTACCAACCTGAATAAGGTTTGCTCCAAAGATAATTACACTCACCCCAAGATAGACTAAATGGTAGATGTCACCACTAGGTTCGAGCGTTTGGCATTCTTGGACACGTATTCAGGATATAACCAGATCCCTATAAACCCTGAAGATGAAGAGAAATGAGTACAATAAGGGAGTGCAATTTGTTAATTAAATTCATAACTTGACAGGACCATGTAAATTGTTTTTAAGTGTAGAATGCAAAGTATAATATTAAAAATAAATAATATATTAGATGATTTAATTAATGAAAATGAAGACAATTAGGACAATACAATTATCACCAAAAAAGAAAAAAAGAAAAAAAAAGAACAATGCATTATTTATTTAGGGTTTATATCGAAATAACAAAAATGCCCATTGTAATTAGATTTGAATAGTTTACAAGTTAATCAAGCTAAACTAACACGTTAATTAAGCGGGTCTAATTGGTTAAAACATGTTGATCCCCAAAACACGAATTTAATATAATAAATTAGACATGTTAAAAATGATTGACACGATAATGACATAAACACAACTAAAGTCAACACAAACCCCCTAGTGTCGCATTGGTGAATTTGGTAAGAGAAGGAAGCACATACCAAAAGGGGTTTGAAAGTTGCGTGATCTAAATTTTGGAGTTTTGGAAATTTATTTCATAACTTTAAGAAATCTTATGGGTTAGGAAGTGTTTTAGTGTTTGTAGATGTGTTAGGTATATGTTTGTAGTTTCACAGAAAAATTGAGGGTAAATCTTAATTGGCATTTTTTGCCATTGGTTAAGTTTATTTATTCATGTTTTACATACTGATTTTTTGTTTTTGTTTTTGTTTCTACATACATATATATAATATTGGTATGATGTGATGCTCGAACAATTTATTAATGGAAATTAAAGACTTGGAAGTTTAGTTTTCAATTTCAGAATATATATTTTATAAGTTTATTAACGCATTTAAAACTTCTCCTCTTTTGTCCTAATAATATAGGTTTTTTTTTCTGAAAGAAGAGAGTTGATGGGAATGGGTGGAGTAGGCAAAAAGAAAACAGGTATGTTTTTTTGCCTAGCTAATTAAATTATATAAATTCCCTTACCATTGTAGCAGTGATGATGTTAGTTTTAAAATGACCAATTATAATAGGAAGTCTCTTTTCAGTTTATCTTAATCAAATGTATATCTATGCAAGAGGATTATGTGATTCTAGATGACAATTCTAGATGAGGATGTTAATGTCAACGTTACGAGGATGTTGATGTCAACGTTGACTCTAGTGATGACGACTGATGATGTTAATAATATGTTGATGCACTCAAATTAAGTCAAAGCACTTAGAATTGAAGGAAATTGAGAGTTGAAGACAAACTATTGTGTATAGTGTCTAATTCTTTTAGTTAGAAGAATCTTTGGTCACTTCACACACGATTTTCAATTCCTAAAATTCTAAAACAATGGTGTGTAATATGATTCATCTACTTGGGCTCTCTTATTTTTCATCTCTCTAAACTCTAATTTTATTTGTAAAAAAGAAAAAGAAGACTCTATGCAATTTTTATTTAACTTTATCAGTTTAAGCATTGACAGAGCTTCTGAAATGTTGAAACTGAAACAGCAAAGAAGAGAGAGTCCACCAATAAGAATTACCCAACTTAGGATAAAATAAGCTCTTTGAGCGTCTTGACTAATATTGGCATGGAGACTTCTATAGATATGGACTTGTAGAGAATAAGATATATGGTTAGGGGCACAAAAGTGTACGACAATTGTGAACCAACGATAAGGTTGTGAGCTTTTGGCTTGTTTCATGCATTGGATCTAGGAAGTGTACAACAATGAAATGGAAAGCTCTGATGCACTCAAAGTTACAGGTAGAGACAATAATTAATATTATATATTTATAACTTACTTTACTAAAAATTTATGGCCTCAAAATTTATAGTTCTATGGATGATGTTTCACCAAAAAACAAAAATTTAGTAGTTCAAAATTTTAATAGTTATTATTTTGTTGATAAATTATCGTACTTTGTGAGTTTGAAAACTCCAAACACGGAATCAGATTCAAATCAGCCAAATCTTGCACCTCCGGTACCTACTTTTTGACCGATAGGTTTGACCAAACTTGCTTTTTAAGGCAAATCATTTCTGCCTCCCCAGTCGCCTCCATCTCTATTCTCGTTCTCAACTCTGAACTTCCCCTCTCTCTCCCTCTCTCTCTGTGTGCAACTGCAAACTACAAAATCTACAAGAATCAGAAGTTCAAAACCCATATATTTCAGTTAATCTATCTGTCTACAAGAATCAAAAGTTCAAAACCTATTATCTATATCAAAACCCATTTCGGCATATCATTTCACATTGTTCAAAAAATCAAAACCCATATCTTTCAGTTTCCATCGTCTGCTGTACCAATTCGGGTTCGCCATTCGCAAGCTTCAGCCGCTGTCTCTCAACTCTCAAGCTTGCCCCCCCTCTCTCTCTGCAACTGCTAACTTGAATGTATGGGTTTTGTTTTAATTTTTGGAAGTGACGGCGGCGGCGACAGAGAGAAAGAGAGAGAAGAGAGAAAGGAGAAAAAAAAAATAAGTTTTTTTTTTAATTTTGGGTTGGGTTCAGGTTGAGCCCAAGCCCAACCCGAATATGTCTGAGTTTTGACAAAACTTAACCTTAACATGAGCCCGATTTGTGAATTTGAAGCCCAAATTTCAAAATTTCTGGGTTGGGTTGGGTTAGCGCGCCCAAGTTACAGCCCTACCACTAACTCATGATTTTTAATGTTATCGTTGACCTGCCCACTTAAATCAATCACTCAATGATTTAATTTTAGTAGGAGGGTTTGGGCGGTTTTGGCATAAATTGCCACCCCTATGAAATCCTAATTAAAGTCTTTCACATTTGTGTGGAGATTGTGAAATATTGCAGAGCGAAGTGTGTTCTAGAAAATTAGAGAGTTTGTATAATTGGTACATTGGTGGAATAGAAAAGATTCTAGAAAGCTATAAAGATTCTGTAAATATGTAGATCACTAAATGGAGAACTTCTAAATGGAGAATTTCAGAGAATAGATCTTCATCGTCATTGATTGTAATTCAATGTACCTACCCATTAGAAAAGAGGAGGCCTATATATAGGTACACTCTCCCTTTGTAATTTAATTGTAATTTATCATAACATTAAATAGGCCAATATATAGGTAGGTAGTATATACATATATACAAATATGTATACATGCAAAATCTAGTTTGATACAGAAAAAAAAAAAATGGGGGTGTGATATGTATATATATATATATATATATATATATATATATATATATATATATATATATATTTATTTATTTATAAGATGTTTGGAAATAAAAATTTGCCACATGACAGTAAGAAATTAGATTCGGTACGAAAAACAATTCAATGCAAGGATAAAGTCAAAAGGTGACAATTCAACTGTAGAGGGTTGGTCATCAGCATGCTCATATAGGTACAAATGAACAGGTACAAATGAACAAGAGATCAGGAGGCTTAATTAAGGTTTCACAATCTCAAGAAGGTTGATCCCGAATTAAATTGCTTAAAACATTAAATAGTGATCAATATGAGTGCTGTAAAATTTTCTGCAAAAGATTAAAAATTTATTATGTATTTATATATATATATATATATATGTTAGCTTAATTAATCTTAGGGACTACCGAGTATTAGTTTACCCATTCTCTGCAAATATTCCACTTCTATTCTTGATTGATTTTCAATTGAGATAAATAATCTGATTATGAATCTGTACCTTAATTTTTTTTTCCATTAGTAGTTATCTTTGGTCTGTACAATATCAGTGCTATTTTTCTGAGTCTGCGTTTGATTATAAAATTGTCTGCAAAGAATTAAATTTATATAAATAAATTTGTGTGTTTGTGTATATATATATATATATATATATATATATAAATAGACATTAGCTTAATCTTAGGTTTTATTATTTTGTCTAATGTCTTTTCATTTCTTGATAGTATTTTCCAAATTATTTCAATGTTCATGCACGTTACTTGATTTTTTGGTCAGGGTCAGGGCTGTGCATGCATGTTTGGCCTCATATTTCTTTTCAACTTCATAGAAGTATCTTTTCCAAAACTGGGTATTTACGGGCTGAAAAAAAAGAATATCATTCTGTTTTAATTTTTTGTCTCTTTGTTTCTCTACTGATTTAAGGCGGCTGTTTTTCCAGCCCTGCAATCACTGAAGGCAGAGATACTGCTGAAGACACCTTGGCGGCTCTGGACAATGCTTGGGTGGTTACCAGTTCAGGTCGTCAAGCTAAGATCATTTTAATTTTTTTTCCCTTGAAATGTTACTTTGAGCAATGAATTAGAATAAGAAACAGTTAGCTAACTGTTGTTTGATCAATCGAGTGTAGGTGGATCGGGTGAGCATCCATGGTGGCTAGTAGTAGTTGGTGGTCTCATTTCTGCTTTCCAGTCACGGACAGAGATCATACCACGGCTTCCACCGTCGCAAGAGAGGCCGCAGTTGCCACAGCAGGTTGCGCTGCCGAGGACAACGACCCATTTCCGAACACTCTCCACCAGTTCAGATGGCAATATACGACAACCCCCCAGAGCTGACCAGCCGGGAGGGAGTCAAGACATAATTGTTAAAGGCTCAAGGCGCACTAAAGCGCCAAATGCCTTCTGGAGCCTAAGCGCAAAGCGCAGTTGAGGAGGCCCAGGACGACATGGGCCGGATCTGACTTGCAAGCACTACATCCGGTCCGTACAGCTGGGTCAGCCCATATAAAGACACTGCCATATGGGCCGAACGCGAGTAAGCCCATCAAAGGTGACCAGGACTTATGGAGGAACCGACCCAGATCCAGCAATCAGTCGATATTTGTAAATATCTTGTAAATATCTATAAATAAGGGAAGGAATGGAAAATGAGGGGGATCTTTTTGGGTTGAAGTGTAAGAATTCTAGAGAGAGAAAGAGGGAATGAATTTCTTGCATCTTCAATTGGCGCCGTCTGTGGGAATCGTATGGAAGTTTGGTTGATCAATGAGGAATATTGAGTGGATTCAGACCAATTCGGTTGATCGAGACTCGATCTTTGGGATTTGGATCCAGATCTGAGCGATTGTGACCTACTCTGGAGGAATTACAATTCTTGAAGCTTTGGCAGAAGTAGCTTCAGATCTACGCAACAACGAGTTGTTCGATTGTGGCGGGATCTGACGGATTTAGAGTTCAGACAATTCAGATCTCGTAAACGGTGAGCGTAATTCGGAGAATTCGAAACCAGATTTGAAAAATTCCCACTCACGAAGCTCAGATCTACTCGCGAACTTGAGATTAATGCCTTTACTCCGTTCAGGAATAATGATAGGTGAAAGCTCCAATCCGATGGAGGCTGTCCAGCAAACAAAGCTTGAGGAGTTGATGAACTTGATTGAGGCTCTCAAAAAAGAGAATGCAGAATTGAAAGCTGGAATGCAACATCGGCAAATACCTGCGGTTTCGCATCCACTTCCGGTCGGTGAAGGAGGTGTTCAATCTAATATCGCGCGTCAAGGCGAACAGGACGAGAACAATCAGTCAGCTCACCACCGTGATGAAAGGATGATGGACAATTTGCCGCCAAATGTTCGTCGAGTTGAAGATCACGAAGGATCGACTCACGTTGATCCGCATCGGGAAAGGTTCGATCGAGAGGAAGTGATAGAGGTTGATCGCCGTCGAGTAGCGTCGCCTTGGCAAAGAGAGTTCATAGAGGAACGGTCGTTCGATCCGTCTTACCGGCCATCCATGGCTACTATCACTCATCACGGTTCGGAGGGCAGAACCGTAACTCACAGAGCTACCGCTGGACTCCAGAGAGAGAATGAAGCTCTCCGATCCGCAGCTCGGACGGTTGATTCACCATTCACCGACGAGATCTTGAATGCCCCGCATCCAAGGAAGTTTGCTATGCCAGTCTTTATTCTGTTTGACGGAACAACCGATCCGATCGATCATGTGTACCATATCCAGTTGAAAATGGCCCTGAATACGGAAAACGACTCTTTAATGTGCAAATGTTTCCCTACAAGCCTGGCCGGACCGGCGCTCAGCTGGTTCAAAAACTTGCCTAGGAGCTCCATTGGTAGCTTCAGAAACCTGTGCGATCGGTTCATAAGCCAGTACTATGGGAACAAGCGCCCGCCGAAGGACATCTCGAGTCTATTCACGATGAGGCAGCACAAAGATAAACGCCTCCAGGCTTTTCTTACCAGGTTTAATCTCACTAAGAGTATGGTGATCGAATGCCACCCTTCTACAGCAGTTCAAGCCTTCAAGTTAGCCATGACACGTGGAACTCCGTTTCACACCAGTCTGGTAGTGAACACGCCGACTACTATGGATGAACTCAATGAAAGAGCCGATGGCTTTGTGCGCCTAGAAGAAGAGGAGGCAGCTAATGCTCGGACAGCGTCGCTCGTGTCGACCGAGGAAAAGTCCAAGGCAAAGATCAGGCAGAAGCAGGCTCAGCCGCAACGTCAGACCTCTTAGAAGGCAGAAAAAAGGTCCAGGGAGGAAGAGCTGATTACTCCGCTGAAGGTCACTCTGGTGAGGCTGTATCAGGAGAACAAAGATAAGTTTCATCCACCACTGCCAATTAGGCAACCCCTCGAACAGAGGGATCAAACTAAACATTGTGCTTTCCATTCCGATTTTGGTCATCAAACTAATGAATGCAGGAACCTGAGGAGGCAGGTGGAGATGTTGATAGCTAGAGGGGAGTTCGCGAGTTATGTTCAAGGCTCGGCGATGGAGCAGAATCGACCGGTGGAACAAATAAAAAGGAGTCATAAACAAAGCTCCCACAGTTCACAACCAGTTCGTATAATCAATGCTATCCATGGTCGACCTGAGCCTAGTGAAGAGTCAGATGAGTTACTCCAGGCGCGCCTGCGGCAGGCGCAGATGAAGAAAAGGGTCAGCAGTGTGAATACTCTACACCAGCAGAGCCCGTCGATGCAGATAAAGTTCGACTGGACAGACCTGCAGCGTGTTCAACTGCCCCATGAAGACCCGTTGGTAGTCAGTTTAACAGTGGCGGACTGCTTGGTGCGCAGAGTTCTGATCGATCCTGGGAGCAGTGCAAATGTCATGCCGAGGGACACATTTGATAGGCTCGAGATTAAACCAGAGAGGCTCAAGCCCACTGGAAATCCCTTGTTAGGGTTCGATGGGAAGAGGGTGGAGCCCGTCGGGATGGTGGAAGTGGAAGTTCAAGCTGCAGAACGAGCTCTTATGGAAACTTTTGTGGTTGTAGAAATTCACCCCTCGTATAATCTCCTGATGGGAAGAGGATGGATTCACAGAGTCCAAGGTGTACCCTCAACTCTGCATCAGGTCATGAGGTGCCTCGGACCCGATGGAGGTAAAGTGATAGACATTCGGGGGGATCAGGTCGCAGCCAAAGAGTGTTATTCCGTCACACTAAAGCGTGCTGGGAAAGGGAAGGCGCCCGTCCGTTCGGCAAGCCCCAGATAGCAATTACAGGAACCTCCGCTCGAGCAGAACAGGGTGGAGGAGTCAGTCGACTTGACCGGGGAACCCCTTCTGGATGTGCAGATCGATCAGTCCAGGCCAGAACGAACTACCAGAGTGGGTATAAGACTGACCAGAGAAGAGCAGCAAGAGCTAGTGGATTTCTTGTCCCACAATGCCGACGTATTTGCATGGAGTCACCTAGACATGCCTGGAATTAGTCCCTCCGTATCCTGTCATTCCCTGAATGTCAATCCCAATTTCAAACCAGTGAAACAGAAGCAGCGAAGATTTGCTCCAGAACGTAATCAAATCATAGCGGAAGAGGTCGATAGACTGCTTGATGCGGGATTTATCAGAGAAGTGCACTACCCTGATTGGTTGTCCAACGTCGTTGTCGTGCAGAAGAAGAATGGGAAATGGCGAGTATGCATTGATTTCACCAATTTGAACAAAGCCTGCCCGAAGGACAGCTTCCCACTGCCTAAGATTGATCAAATGGTGGATGCCACCACCGGGTATGAGCGTTTAACCTTTCTGGACGCTTATTCAGGTTATAATCAGATCCCTATGGACCCCGCAGATGAAGAAAAAACTTCTTTTGTCACCGAGCGAGGAACATACTGCTACAAAGTTATGCCTTTCGGACTAAAGAATGCGGGAGCAACTTATCAAAGACTTGTTAGCAAAATTTTTAAGAATCAAATGGGTAAGATTGTGGAAGCCTATATTGATGATATGGTGGTAAAGAGTAGGAAGAAAGATGATCATCTGAAGCATCTGCAAGATGTATTTGATGTACTGAAGCGATATGGGATGAGGCTCAATCCAACCAAGTGCTCGTTCGGTGTGAGTTCCGGACAGTTTCTGGGACACGTGGTCAACCGCAGAGGCATCGAAGTTAGCCCCGCTCAAGCAGAGGCTTTGATTAAGAATGCCGAGCCAAAGACGATCAGAGAGGTGCAAGCCCTCACAGGACGAATAGCTGCATTAAGTCGATTTATTTCAAAATTGTCAGATCACTGCAAACCGTTCTTTGACACGATTCGGAGCCATGGAAGGCAGGTCTGGGGGGATGAGCAACGACAAGCATTGACTCATTTGAAGGAATATATGCAGAATCCACCAGTCCTGTCAGCCCCAGATCCGGAAGAAAAGTTATTTCTATATCTTGGAGTATCTGGTGTCGCAACGAGTGCCGTTCTGATTCGTTGCAGGGAAGGGGTGCAATACCCGGTATTGTATGTAAGCAAAACACTAACAGAGGCAGAAAAAAGATACTCAAAGGCCGAACGAGTGGTACTTGCACTTGTAAATGCAAAAAGAAAGTTGAGGCATTATTTCGAATCCCACCCCATAGCTGTTCTAACAACTTTCCCAATCAGAACGCTTATGCACAAGCCAGAGCTCTCGGGCAGAATGACAAAGTGGGCCATAGAGTTGAGTTCATTTGACATAACGTATGAGCCGAGAACAGCTGTTAAAGGGCAAGCGGTGGCCGATTTCCTGCTAGAATGTGATGCCGAAGATACGGAAGAAGACCTTAGATGCGGCTCTTGGAAACTTTTTGTGGATGGCTCCTCTAACCAGACGGGGGCTGGAATTGGGATCAAACTGCAAACCCCAGAGGGTACTTCCTTGAGCCAAGCACTCAGACTTGAGTTCCGAGCCACCAATAATGAAGCGGAATACGAGGCGTTGCTAAATGGATTAAAGTTGGCCAGAGAGCTACAGATCAAAAGTTTGACTGTGTATAGTGACTCGCAGCTGATTGTTCGGCAGGTAAATGGTGAGTACGCGACCAAGGATGACACGATGGGGGCATATCGTTCTGCCGTTCTGCATAAAGCCAAGGACTTTGCAAAGATTGAATTCATACAGCTGCCGAGGGAACAGAATGCAGATGCGGACCGGTTAGCATGTAGTGCTTCGAGTTGCGGTGAAACATTGGCGAGGGTGATTCCAGTAGGAATACTGACCCAGCCATCTATTCTCGAAGAACCCTTGGACTCTGACCCTTGGCAAGTCAACGTCATACCGTATGAACCGAGTTGGATTGACCCCATCTTCACCTATATTCGAGATGGCGTTTTGCCTATGCAGAAGGATGAAGCTAGGAGACTCAAAAAGAATGCTGCAAAGTACGCCATCGTGCGTAGCCAGCTATACAGAAGGTCCTACTCTGGCCCATACTTGAAGTGTGTCACCCCCGCGGAGGGGCAGCAGGTATTGCGAGCTATTCATGAGGGTGTGTGTGGCAATCATTCTGGGGGGCGATCGTTAGCGCATAAAGCAATGACACAAGGGTATTTCTGGCCAAACATGTCAAGAGATGCGGAGGAGTTCTCTCGAAGGTGCGATAAATGCCAACGATATGGACCATTGATCCACCAACCACCTGAGGAATTGCACGTAATGGCCTCGCCATGGCCTTTCGCGCAATGGGGGATGGATGTGGTCGGTCCTCTGCCAACTGCAAGAGCTCAGAACAAGTATGTGTTACTGGCCACGGATTACTTCACTAAATGGGTGGAAGCAGAACCATATCCTAGCGTGACTCAGACTCATGTGAAACGATTTATTTGGAACAATATTATCTGCCGTTTCGGTGTTCCCAGATCAATAGTCATGGACAATGGCACAAACCTCGACAGCAGGCAAGTAAGAAAGCTGCTGGAGGAGTATGGAATCAACCAGAAGTTGGCTGCAGTAAGTCATCCTCAGGCCAACGGACAAGGAGAAATCACAAACAGAACCATTTTCGCCTGCATTAAAAAGAAGCTGGAAGATCATAAAGGGAAGTGGTTGGATGAACTCCCGAACGTTCTATGGGCTTACAGAACCACCCCAAGGCGGCCGACTGGGGAGAGCCCGTTTGCAATGGCGTATGGTACCGAGGCAGTTATACCGGTTGAGCATTTGGTCCCCACTATCAAAAGCTTAGCATGGAGTCGAGATCAGAACGACAAGATGTTAAGATTGAACCTCGATATGATAGACGAAAGGAGGGACGCAGCGGCTATAAGGTTAGCATCGTATCCGCAAGTATTGGCGAATAGTCACAACAAAAGAGTAAAACACAGGAATTTTGCCCCTGGCGATCTGGTTCTGAAAAGAAAGGTGGGGATGGTCAAAAAAATGATGCCACCCTGGGAAGGCCCATACAGAATTGCAGAAGTCATAGACAAGGGGGCATATACGTTGGAAACCATGGCGGGAAGGTTGGTCAGCAAGCCCTGGAACGCCACGTCTCTGAAGAGGTACTACCAATAAAAGCTAAGTTTCGGCTTTAATTGGATGTTGTTTGTTGTCAATCAAATACGTATGAATGAGCAAGTTACTGAAATTTACAAAAAAAAAATAATAATATTAACTTTCTTTTCCAACGGCCTGCTAAAAATTTAAAGCCAAGTGGCAAGTGGCATTCTAGCCGAGCGCCAGGCACTTAAGCAAGATAAGTGGCAGCTGGCACTATGAGCCGAACGCCAGACACTTGCTAAAAATTTAAAGCCAAGTGGCAAGTGGCATTCTAGCCGAGCGCCAGGCACTTAAGCAAGATAAGTGGCAGCTGACACTATAAGCCGAACGCCAGACACTTGCTAAAAATTTAAAGCCAAGTGGCAAGTGGCATTCTAGCCGAGCGCCAGGCACTTAAGCAAGATAAGTGGCAGCTGGCACTATGAGCCGAACGCCAGACACTTGCTAAAAATTTAAAGCCAAGTGGCAAGTGGCATTCTAGCCGAGCGCCAGGCACTTAAGCAAGATAAGTGGCAGCTGGCACCATAAGCCGAACGCCAGACACTTGCTAAAAATTTAAAGCCAAGTGGCAAGTCTAGCCGAGCGCCAGGCACTTAAGCAAGATAAGTGGCAGCTGGCACCATAAGCCGAACGCCAGACACTTGCTAAAAATTTAAAGCCAAGTGGCAAGTGGCATTCTAGCCGAGCGCCAGGCACTTAAGCAAGATAAGTGGCAGCTGGCACCATAAGCCGAACGCCAGACACTTGCTAAAAATTTAAAGCCAAGTGGCAAGTGGCATTCTAGCCGAGCGCCAGGCACTTACCATAAACAAACACACGGCAAAGCTAATATAAAAGAAAAGAGAGAAAAGATATGTATGTATTGAAAATAAGTTGAATAGAGCACAACACATAGGGAAAAAGAGTTCTGTCATTTCATTGATATTGAGCATTGAGTTTACAAAAGTGAGATGTCCATCGTTACAAAAAGATATGGAATGGAAGAGTCCAAAGGAGCCCTAGCTAGACGCCTCAGTACCAACAGCATCCTGGTCGTGCCGACTCGCCTCCTCGGCCCCATCAGCCGTCTCACCTTCACGAGGTGGGGAATCAAGATGAATGACTGAATCGTTCGGCTGGGGCTCAGCGTCAGCAGTGGCTATGGAAGGTACCACGGTTGACGATTGAGGAGCGGTCAGAGGCAGAGCGGTAGGAGGAGCTGTAATGATCCTTGAGGAAGCAATGTCCTGGCACTCATCGAATATGCGCTCCGCTTCGGTGGGTTCTGGGTCGACATAGACCCCCAGAGGTTCGATCCCTAGATCCTTGTCGACCTCATCTGGAGTGGAACTGGTCTGTCCCTCATCCGGAACTCGGTCGGCGAAACCTTCCCGGAATCCTTGAGCATACCTAAGAGCACCGACCCTTGAGAACCGAGCGTGAAGAGCCAGCATCCCACCGCTCACTCTGCTGATCGCATCGATCAGAGCGGTACGCTCGTCCAGAGCTCTTTTCTCAAAAGCCATCCGAGCAGACTGTTCATCAGCCAGAAGGCGCTGGAGTTCTGCCTTTTCTTCTCTAATTGATTCACGCTCAGTCTGCCAGACGCTCTTTTCAAGCTGGAGGGCATCCTTTTCATCCTGAAGGGAGTCATTCTCCTTCTTTAGGACATCTCTCTCTTGTTCAATTTTGTCAAGCCGAGCCAGTACCTCGGTATTCTTCATGGCGAGGAGGTCGTTTTCTTTATTAGCCACCTCCAGGCTATCAGAAAACTTACGAGCCCTGGCGTTCCCCATCTCCACCTGCTTCTGCATGGCCATAATTCCGAACAATGTCTGCATAGGTGCACATTAAAAACGGTTAAGCCAATAGTCAGGTCGGGCGAAGGCAAGACCAAATAATATGAGAGAATTCATGAGTTGGAAAATAAAAGTCACCTCCATAGCAGATTGGGAAAAGCGGCTGAACACATCCTTCTGGGATAGGCCCTTTGCCGCCTCAAGGTCTTTCGGAGTCCACATGCTCCTATAGTACGCCATGGCGGTCTGGCCATCCTTCAGCATGGTCTCGTTCGGTTTCACGAACGTCCCATCCGTTCGGGTGTACTGAGGGGCCCATGGCGGTAAGGTGGGGATAGAAGGGGGGCCTGAAGCAGAAGCGGAGCCACCAGCTGCAGTAGGCCCAGAGGGAGCAGGAGCTCTGATCGCACGGTGCAAGAGAGCACCCGGCCCGGAGACCCGGGTCCTTCTTATGAGAGGCTCCTCCTCAGGATCGACTTCACTGTCGGGATGAGGCCTTTTGCCTCGTTCTTTGTCCCGAACGCCCCCCGCAGCAGCAGGGGCTGAGGTAGTTTGGGGAGACGCGCTCTGGTTGGCAGCAGGGGTGCTGACAACAGAGTTAATAGCCACTGTGCTCGGGACAGTGTCAGAGATGGTGGCTGAGGAAGAGGCTGACGCTGGAGAGGAGGTCGCCCCAGCAGCAGGAGTGGCTGGGGGAGTATTTTTCTTCCTGCCAAAAGAAGGAATCTGAAGCCTGCTCATGTTGTAGCCGAGTGATGAGAGCGCTAAGAGGTTGTCTGAAGTGAGGAGATCTGAGCAGGAAGGAATATCGTTCAGAACGTATTTCTTCAAGTAATTACTCCTATCCCTGCAAACACTGTAGCTCAAGTCATCACAAGGTATTCCTAAGGAACGGCATAAGAAAGTACAAAAACGGGGAACGCATGTTTCGCAGGGGCAATCATGTTTATGAGATTTGAATTTCTTATAGGAGGAGACAGAACAGACACCAAAGGTGCTCGGGATTGGGTAACCCTCTGCAGCCGGCAAAGACCAAGCCCCACTAATGCCCACGATGCTATCCCTCCAACCCTTTTCAGATTTTATTGTGTCCGTACATATGGACATATTCTCGAACGGGTAGAGGTGGTAGAAGGGTTCGTTAGTACGGATCTTACTGACCTTATAGCACAGAAGAAGGTCTATGAGGTCAAGGTCCAGATTTCTGTCACGCATCAACAAGAGCATAACGGATATGATTCTAAAGAAGTTGGGGTTGACCTGCAGGGGGGATATCCCCAATCTATTGAAGACATAACTAAAGAAAGGGTGCAGAGGGAACCTAACAACATTCAATTGAAGGTTCGTGAATAAGACTTCGCCGGGCAGGAGGCCGGTACCGGTCATAATGTTAACGTCCTGAGGGCAAACCCTAACTTCGATGTTGTCAGGAAGTCTAAGTCTCATACGAAGAACATCCAGATCTACAACCATGGTGGAAATGCTTGAAGGATCTAAAAGGGGGTAAATGGAACCTGCCGAAAGTAAAAAGGAACGAAACTAACCTCAGAGGACTGCAAGATCGCTGGAAGAATGACTCTTGAAGGATTTCACCAGAAAAAGCTTAGCACTGTTCTAGAAAGAGAGAGATTTGACTGATGATGGAGACGGTAAAAGGACGTGAAGTGGTATTCTAGAGCCTTATAAAGGCGAGGGGGGCCCGAGGGCCGAAGCGTCGGGAATGCGAGAAATTCCTCGAGCCCCGGAATATTGATTCTGGATCTGACCGTCCGTTCCCCCACGTGGTTCTCTCGAGCCGTCAGCGTCATGATGAGACGCCATCAATAATTACCCCTTATTAAATAAGGGGCAATTATGGGGGCAGTTGAGGAGGCCCAGGACGACATGGGCCGGATCTGACTTGCAAGCACTACATCCGGTCCGTACAGCTGGGTCAGCCCATATAAAGACACTGCCATATGGGCCGAACGCGAGTAAGCCCATCAAAGGTGACCAGGACTTATGGAGGAACCGACCCAGATCCAGCAATCAGTCGATATTTGTAAATATCTTGTAAATATCTATAAATAAGGGAAGGAATGGAAAATGAGGGGGATCTTTTTGGGTTGAAGTGTAATAATTCTAGAGAGAGAAAGAGGGAATGAATTTCTTGCATCTTCAGCAGTATAAGGCGTGAGCCTGATTGATGTAAGGCGCGTGTATATAATAATGCATATTTAAACATATATTACTATATATATTCATAATCAGTAATTGCAGTTACTGTAAGTAGTGAACCATAAATTTATGAACTTTGTCAAATATTTCAGAAGGTTAAACAATAAGATATATGATATAGAACCTTTTAATTACTAGTCATTAAGTAAAAGAAAATGATATGAATAAATGATTAAAAGATACAAGACGCGCCTTTTTCTTGGCCTGGAATCTACTAAAAAGTGTGAGCCTGAGGGTTTTATGTGACCTTGATTGAATGGGCCTGGTCCGTAGTAGGTTGAGGTGCTCTAGCTGAGTTTTGACGAGCATGGGGATTTTTTAGAGCCTAGGCGCGCCTTTAACAACTATGAGTCAAGATGAAGGGGGCTGTGCTGAGTAGTGGAAGAAATTTGCAATCAACTGTAAAATGATAGGCCTCGTATGTTTCGAAGCAAGAATTGTTTTTGTGGCACCATGGGATATTCTCATTCATTAGTACCTATGTGTTTGCTGCAGATTGTTTTACTTAATTGGTTGCTTACATAGTTTTTTTTGCCATTTTCAAGAAAAACTTAGACATATACATATAGCTTTTAAAGGTGGATTTGTCACACTGTGAGTCCATTTTCATTTCTGTGGTGTTAAATGTTGGCTCCTAGAGCCCAAAATGAGTTTTAGTGCTGTCCAATGTTTTGGGGTTTTGGACTAGATACCTTGTCTATTGCTAACTGCCATTTTTTAAAATTTTGTTTTATACCGTATATTTTTAAAGTTGAAACAAACACATTTTCAGAATATTGTCCAATTGGATCCAATAAAAAAAGAAAAAGAAGAGGGGAGTATTTTGTAACTTTTTAAACTATAAAGAATTTAGTGCAATTGGGTCATTATTATATTTACCATAAGGGCAAGTCAAGGTACTTTATAAAAATTATAAAGGGGATGAAGTTCAAACTTCTGGAAAGTAAAATTAATTTATTAAAACAAGAAAAAATTCAGAACTTTACAGAAAAACTAGTCTTATGAAACTAATTCAAGACCAACCCACTGTTAATTCAAACATTTCATGTCTGATTTGCTTAATCAAATCAACTAAAATTTGAATCTTATTCGGTGCTGCAATTGATAGGGCGCTAAATGCTAAAATGGGTAAATGGTTGTGGTGTGCCCTTAAGTCGTATAATTTTTTTAAATGGGTGATGTTCTTATGCTTTGCGTGCGCATTCGCTCTTACTTTTTGCGTGCGCATCTGATCTTGCGCTCCACACACTTACTTCCCATCCCACTACGGGCAATTTAAATTTTACTGTTTTTACACTCTTTGTACTCGCTCCCGCTTTCACAATCGGGAATTAGGTGTCTCCATGTTCGGGACATATGTTTTTTTAGTTTGTAGAAATAGAAAGAAAAAAAAAATTAAATAAAAATCCATACTAGACTTACCGAACTTGAAGAAAAGATATTCGGATTAAAATTGAAGTTGTGGATTTTAGTCGGAGTGGAGGGTTTTATTAATTTTTAAGGTTTGGTTTGACTTCTCAGTCAATTATTATTCACTTTACTCCCTTCCCTTTCCTTGCAAATCGTTCGATCAAATTTCTTTCCTTTCCTTTTCTTTTCCTTTCATTCTATTTCGTTCAATCAAATCTCTCTCTATTTGAAGGTTTCTAGGTCTGCCAGATTCCCTGTAAATTGGATTCTCCCGACTCCTGGTAAAATTTGAATCTGTGGTTTTCTATAAACTCCGTCCTTCGAAATCGGTTCTGCATATTTGATTGCAAGTTCAATTCTCAATTGACGAAATCTTCACTTCTCAGTAGTTTCAGAGCTTCAAATCTGCTGAAATTTCTGATAGTGATCACATTTATAAGCTTTTCAAGTTGAAATTCTAGGTTTTGATGATCTGAACTCGAATTCGAATGAAGTGGGTCGTCTTGAGCTATGGTTGTTTGTTTAGTGTTGTGGACAGTGTTTTCAAGATCTGAAGATTGTATTTGAATATATATATTTTTTTATTGGATGAGATATTGAATTTGGGGTTGCTATGGATATGGATTTCAATGGGGATGTGGCGTGTCTTGACGCTGAATTGCTGCAGCTCCCGGAGGTATCTCCTTTGTCCATTAATTCAAACCCTTATATTGCTGAGAAGCTGTTTGAGCAGTGGCTTTCACTTCCCGAGACTGCTCTATTGGTAACTATCCCAATGCCACATTTATATGATTTTCCTCATTGCATCATATCAGAAATGGAATTGCTTCGGTTCACACTATAGTGTGTTGTTTTAATTGTTTATTGGAATGCTGTGATTGCGAATCATAATTGTGTTGTTTACATTTGATCCTTAGCAACGACATGAATAAAATTGAAACAAATGAAAAACAAAATGACGAATGGATTATCCGGTGTATACCAACTTAATGTAATGCAGCACTAGTCAACTTTGTATAAGTGTGACAGAAATGTGGCCACTCCCAGTTTTATGCTTTGGTAGGTTTACTTAGGACGATCACTGTTTCTCGTTCTACCATCAACTCTACAGATTCAAAACTCTTTACCCCCTGAGAGTCCTTTGACGGCAGGAAACCAAGATGAGGGAAGCACTGACATCATCCGTGCAAAATCTGATTATACTGCTATCTCTCTTCAAATACTATGAGTACCCATTTGATCTGAATTGCCGTGCAGGAGTAATCAAAATTCAACTTCAAACAAAGTTAACAAACAGTACAATGAGGAATTTAACAAGCATGAATCTTACATTTCATTTCTGTAGAACCTGTATTAGCTCCCCAGTTCCAATAGTATTGGGAGGGATGGGCCTGTAAACTTGCCAAAACTTAGTACTTGAATCCGACCCACCAAAGCTACTAGTACTTGTCACTTGTCAACAATATGGCAGTGGACTTTTGGTCAGGTACATACCATCATATCCCTCCACATTCTTATTCTCTGTTCACGAGAGCACAACTTGAAAATAAACCACCATTACATCACGATGATAATCATTTTTACTCATTTTTTTCAGCGACTTTGATTTGATCAATCGAGGCCGTGCATTTTTCTATTCTTTGGCATAGTTTGTTATATGATTAATCTTCAATTTAATGATAATTATAGCCAGTGTCTCATCTTAGTCTAGTCTCAACTCTCTCGTAAAAGCTCTCTCTATATATAGGTTAACGCACACAAACACACATATATATTACGGATTTTATAAGCTTCCTTTTTGTGTTTGTAATGGGTGCTCAATGTTTATATTCTAGTTAATTGGTGAATTTTTAACGTTTGTAGCTTGAATAGTAACAGCCTGCTTGATTTGACAAACATTTTGGTCATGGATTAGCTAGGGTTAATATTAATTGTTTTTTTTTCCTACCTCCACCTCCTCCTTTGCATTTACAAGTAAGAGAAAATTATTCAAAGTTCTTTTCTAACACAACTTGTTGTGATTCTTGTTATTACTTCATCTGCTTGCTTACATTGGTTGATTTGTGTTTATATTTGCTTATATTGCATTAGAATTCGTATAGTATATTTGATTGTTGTCTCATGTTGTAACTTTGTATATGAAAACTGATTAAATAAGAAACTAATAGGTCATGTTGTAACTTTGTATATGAAAACTGATTAAATAAGTAATTAATAGCTCAAATTACATTTCTGGATTAAAAATTTACGTAGACGGGCATGGTTTTGGGAAGAGAACGCAAGTCCAATTTTTTTGCAACAATCAAGAGAGATTTAGGTAGCATTAGTAAAGTTTAAAGTGCATCAAATTTGTAGTCATAATGTTATCCTTTACATAAAATTTCCAACTTTGGCTTAGTTGAGAGAGAAGAAAAGGCTCAGTTCCTTTTACCATTAGTAAAAAGAAAGCTGGGTAAGAAGTCTCCAAGGGTGTTTGCAGGCATCTTTAATACCTACTTATTTATATTTATATTTTTTTTATAATTTCATCGGAAAATTTATGTAATATTCTTGCAATCCTGTGTGATTGGTCCCTAGGACTTAGGTTGTAAAATTTTGTAGATCTAAACTTGATTTTGTAGCTTTTGTTTTAATTTCTAGCTTAGATTAGAAATTTTCAAAAGTTTGTTAGTATTAGTCACCTCCCATGGTTGAAGATGGAATTCATGCTACATCCAATGGTAAATTGTCTATCTTCATCTATAAGGGTATAAAGGTAAATTGACACATTGATGCACTCACAAGTAAGGATCATGCATGCATATCTTGGGTTTCTAAATTTTCATGGTTCAGTCTTATTTTGATTTCTAAATTTGCATGGTTCAATCTAAATTGTTTTTTTTTTTTAAAAAACTTTCTTGTTGAAAATTTTTTCCAAGTATAAACTACAGAATACTTCGATCCATGGAAGTAGTGATCGAAGGCCTTTGGAATGTTGTCGATCAAACATATTGAGAAAACAGTTTACAACTTGGTTTTAAACTCTATCTACCTTAATTTCTCTATACTACTTTGTTGGCTATTTAAGCACTATGCTAGGGTAGAATCATGCATAATTCATATATCGTATAGAGAGCAGATAATAGTGAGCTTTGAGATTGCATCTTAGTTTTCTTTGCATTCATCATCTGCATTAGTTGGTGAGTGTAATCTACATGTGTTGACATCTGTAGTTGCGTACTACAGGGAAGAATTTAACACAACATTTCAGTCCACCATCTGTGGTTGAAATTTGGATGACTTGAGGTTGAGATTGAATCACTAAGAAGCGGGTTCTTGAGAAACGGATATTGTTGATGAGCGGAAGGACTGCTTGGAGATTTTAGAGGGAAAGTTTGGAGTCTTCTGTGTCAAGAGGTAACTAGGGGATTCTTAGGGTAGCATATGTTAACCTATGTCGTAAACTCTTTCTCATATAGTGGTTTTAATTTGCCTGGATTGGGTCCCGTGGTTTTTTCGCGCTTAGATTTTTTCGCATAAAAGTTTGGTGTCCATTGCAGTATTTCTTATTGCTTATTATTGGTGTGGATTGTTTGGATTTTTACTATCTTCTATCCTCTGTGTTCAATTTCTGATTAAAGTAATTTTAATTTTGAGAAGTTGTTGAAATCTCAAATTAGTTCTATAAGACCAATTAACCCCCTCTTTAGGTTTAGATCAGCGAACTTTGCGTAACTCTATCAGAACCTCGATTCCATTCCTACGAATTGTCACTGTGTAATATTCTTTCTGCACAAACTCCAAAGTATGAGTTACTCCAGTGGAGAGTATTAGATTTTCTTAAACTCTTGCTGCATAACTTAGAATCATTTAAACAAGTAACTATTTAAGCGTACTTCTAAAATTATTCAAACTTTGTTTACTTAGGAAATACAAAAGCTCAAGGGTTCCAACCCCTTAAGTTGCATCCACGGAACTACTGGTGCATAATGTGCAGTGAAATGGCTCAGGGGCACAAGCAAAGCCCAAGGGTTCCAACCCCGCTGGTGAGACAAGGCCAGGGGAGGAGGAGGTTTTGAAGAAAAAGGGGCAGGAATAGAAGGAAATGGATGAAAAACTTGATTCAGTGAAGATTAAGGAGATGGTTCTGAGTTTGATTAGTTGTTTAGTATGTAGTGTTGGGTAAATTGAAGAGAGAACAAAAGCCTAAGTTGGTTTTAGAGTTAGAAATGGTGGTTTTAGAGAGAGTTTGTGGGCTTATGGTTTGATGAGGTCACAGGTGAAGATGGAAGAGAGAACCAGAAAACCCACTTGAATTATTCATAGCAAAAGGTCCTCTCTCGTTGTCTCCCATGTTCTTGATGTCTGTAGGTGAAGCTGCGGCTGTGGGCCTTCTATTGGTTGTTCCCATTGGCAGGGTGGTGTTGTTTGATTTTAATCAAAACCTGCATTTTTCTTGATCTTAATTTGAACCTGCATGCAAATTCGCATGCCTTTCAGCATCAAGATATTCTCCTCTGCAGCTTTTGCAGTGTTTGAAGTCACCTACTAACCCTCCTCCATTGAAAACTTTTTGAATTTCAGCAGCCCATTCTCCTCATTTTTGCTGTTGAATGCCCCCGTATTTTGATGAAGTTGGCTGATGCCGATTTAGAGTATTGGTCAAATCCTGCTTCTTTTTGGAGAATTTCTAACTCTCTCTCCCCTTCTCTGAATTTTATTCCCTCTTCTCTCTCTGTGCAATTAGGAAGCTGCCTTATTTACTACTCCATCCGTCCCAAATTAAGTGTCCCTTTTTGGGAATCTAACTTTTTAAGAGAATGATTTTTATAATTATTTCTATTGTATTAGTGGTGAATGAATTACCAAATTTATCCTTAGTGGGTCCATAGTGATGTGATGGTTTACTTTTTATAGGTTCAATGCAAGAAGGTTAAATTGGTAATACTATAAAAAAATAGTACATTATTGACTTTTCAAATGGGACACTTATTTTGGGGCGGATAAAATTGGAAAAGTGGACACTTATTTTGGGACGGAGGGAGTTTCTTTTTTAGAATAGTTGTTTTTCCAATATTTCAAGACAGGAAAATAAGCGCCAATACAAATCTTGTTAATCCCATCACCGCAAAGTGGGTATTACAGAAATCTAAATGTTAACAGAAGTATGTGTAATTTTCAAAAACAGACAGGAAATTGTAATGTACACTTATCTTAGGGGATGCAGGTGTAAGTTACTCTGTTTATCATTCATGAAACCTGTGGCATTGCTATTGGTAAACTAGAACCTTACTTCCTTGCCTGAGTTCACTTTTTGCAATGAAAATGTTATGCATTTATAAACTGTTTCTTGGATTTTCTTTCCATATTGTTTCTTTTTAACTTATCCTCTGTCTTGAAATATTAGAAAAACAACTATTTAGAATTATCTTTCTGTTGGTGCAGGTTAAATCTTTGCTTAACAATGCAAAGGCAGGTGCTCCCTTGAATGTCCCTGGAACATCTTCTAGCCCAAAAGCTGCTTCAAGCAATTCATTACCTTCCATGTTTCCTGCTGGCAGTACTCCTCCTCTTTCACCAAGAAGTTCATCCGGTTCTCCTCGCTTTGCAAAACAGAGGGCGGGTCCTTCTGCTTTAGGTTCTCCTCTAAAATTAGTGAGTGAGCCTGTAAGAGAACCGATACCTCAGGTTCGAAGAATTTACAATGATTTTCCTTTGCTCTTCTGGCTTTATACTACTAGTTTGTTACTTTTCAAGTGCTTGTTTTCTTTATGCTTAGTTTTTAACATACTTGTATTTTTGGTTATTGGTTTTGAACTTCTTATTTGAATTTGTGCGATGCTTGCAGTTTTACTTTCAAAATGGTTGTCCACCACCGAATGAGATAAGAGATCGATGTTTGTTTAGAATCAATCAGTTTTTTTATGGTCACATGGAAGGACTACATATACATGGTGAGATGTAACATAAAAATTTTCTATCAAAAGGAGATTTTTTTTTTTCTCCTTATTTATTACCTTTTTTTTTCTTCCTTTGGTCAGAATTTAAACTAGTTGTGAGGGAAATTTGCAAGCTGCCTTCATTCTTTTCCACCACTCTTTTTAGGAAGATTGACATCAATTGCACTGGCATTGTGACCAGGTAAGCGATTATTGCTTAATTTAAAGACAGCAGTTTATGGTGCAATGCTGTTGCTGTTGTTTTGATTAGAAGTTGTTCATATTTTTCCTCTGTCTAAACACTATGTAGGGATGCATTTGTTCATTATTGGATCAATGGCAACCTGTTGACGATGGATTTAGCTACTCAAATATTTACAATCTTAAAGCAGCCGGATCTCAAATACCTTACTCAGGTTTTCTTTTCTTTTTCATTTTTCATTTTTTTCCCCTTTGTTTGTTATTTGTTTTCTAAATCTATGATGCAATTACTGCACCGTAGATATATAGAAGGTTTCATGTTAGTGAAATCTTTTCATAGGCTAGAACACTATCAGAAATGAACTTCTGGTATCAAAAGCTATGTTCTGTGGATTAGTAACTAAATTTTGTCTTCAAAATGTTGATCATCTTGTTAATAGGGTGACTTCAAACCCCTGCTTCAAGAATTACTGGCAACTCATCCAGGATTGGAGTTCTTACAGAACACACCTGAATTTCAGGAAAGATACGGTATGTTCACGACGAGTTGGTAGATTTTTGCTTGCATCCTCAATTTGATACGATTGTATTCACTCATTTGGTTCTTATGACCGGTACATCTGAAGGATCAAGATCTCTAGAAATTTGATGTCTGTTTATGCTCTAGAAACAGATGATCAGAACTATGTTTATTGTGTTTCTTCTTTGGGGATTAGTATGTACTCTAATATAGTAAATTCTTATTTTCATTTGCAACTGTTGAGTTAGTTCTAAGTTGCAACACTGCTCTTGGCATTGCAGTCTGTTCAATCTGTCTAACTAACTTGTTAAACTAGAATAGGCTAGCTGCTGAAGTTTCTTGTCCGTAATTTGGGCTTTAGATAATTTGGGTTGTTTTGAGTTATTTTATAAAGAATATAAATTATATTGTGACAGTAAGTGGCACTTACTGTGCATATAGGATGTATACAAACAGGAGAAGAAAGAAATAGTGAACTACCTTCCATCTCTTTTAAGCATAACAGGAGAAGAAAATAGCAGTGAATAGTTTTCAACATCTGCTAAGCATAACAAATTTAAAAAGATCAAGAAAGAAGCCCCTTTTACTTCCCAAACATGGGTGCTAAGAATAATTTTTTAAAACCCATGTTTTAAATTTTATTCCCTCCGTCCCAAAAAATGTGTCCACCTTTCCTTTTTTGGCTGTCCTAAAATAAGTGTCCTAGCTCAAAGTCCAATGCAATTACAATAATACAATCTCTTCGTTTTGAATTTGTATGTAATTGCCATTTTTTTTTTTTTTTTTTTTAGTTAAAAACATTGTACAGTTGGCGCCAACATTTAAGAAGCTCCCAGTCAAAGATTTTTTTATTTTATTTTTTTTGTTGAAGTGGTCAAATCTGGGTCAAGACAAAATTTTAGAAGGGCATATTAGAGAATTCATTTCATACCACTATAATAATAAACATAAAAATTTACACTCTTAAAAAGTTATATTTCCCAAAAGCGACACTTTTTTTTGGGACAGAGGGAGTATTTAACCTTTATAAATTAAGATTCTTTAGTTAACTTCTTTGAATGAACCCACCATAGATTTTTTTTTTTTTTGGGGGGGGGGGGGGGGGGGGGGGGGGTTGGGTTTGTCATCTGAATGTGTTGGGAGCGAGAATTAGGGTTGGGTTTGTCATCTGAATGTGTTGGGAGCGAGAATTAGGGTTATGAATACTAGTCTCTGATGTTGACTTTAGTAGCATGTCAACTCAATTCAAATTAATAACTCCTTGTTCTAACTAATTGGTTCAACTACATGAATCATGTTTGTTATTATGCTTTGTCTAGGGTCACAGCTTTAGTTAAACCTAATGCTATAATGTCTTACCTTGCCATTTCAACTAATGATATTTTGGTTTTTCCCTTTTTTCGCAAGTGTCATTGAAGCGGGCTCAACAGGGGAGCGCATCCCAAAAACTACATAAGGGCCAAATAGGGCTCCTAGACTCTCGACACATCTACGAAATCCACTAACTTCCCCATAAATTTACATTTCCTCCCAAGAACCCCAAAAAATAAAGAACTAATAATATAGAACTTAAGCACCCCAATAAGAGTTTCCTTTCCATCAAATGGTCTCCTATTTCTCTCCCATCCACAAGCCCCACCATAAACAACTGGGCACCACCCTCCAAGCATCTCAGGCTTGAGCCCCCCCACTATACATCCTCTCCAAGCCTCAAGCATGCTCACCATGGAATATGGCAGGACCCAGTGAACCCTGAACAAACCCAAAAGCATCGCCCAACTATCCAGAGCCACTGGACAGTGAAGAAGATGATTCACTGACTCCTCATCCTTCATGCACATGCAGCATCAATTCACAATAATCTGCCTCCTCCGCCTCAATATGGAAATTATCACACGTCCTGTTTCAATTTGTTATATGGTTGTCTGAGCTACTGGGGCCTCTAATTAGTAACATTTTGGAAGAGAACAAACTCAGTTCTACTTTATCTAAATTTAGAGGCCAAAAGTAAGTTTGGAAGTATTTTAAAACCGAACATTTAAGATGCATCTCAATTCAGGTGTAGTTGCAGGCATAATCTTGATCTTCTCCAGCAAGCATATCAGAATTTCAATTTTGATAGAAAGCGATATATTCTGGATGGGTGCATATTCTGCTCTCTCTCTCTCTCTCTCGATTTTAATGTTGGATTACTACTTCCTTTCATACCGACAAGTTCAAACACGGAACTTATACTCGGTAAGCAAAACATTTCTCTCTGTCGAGTGTTTTAGCCAGTGGATTATTTTGAAAGAAAATCTATGGTTTGATACAACAAATTGCATGAAATGTTTGTAAGATTACTGAAGTTGGTATTCTCTTCTCCCATCATATTCCATGGATACAATGGACTACTTCCTTGATGCCATTTACATCCATGTGATGCTAGCAATACTTCTTTCTGCTTCAAATCAAGAATGCTTAGGGATATTAAATTGAGAAATTTCTCTTCCGAGGTATGAGTTCATAGAGATATTCTTGTTTGAAAACTTTACAGAATTTTTTCTTAAAGTTGATGATGCTTAGTGAGGATTCCAAAAAGCAGCCCATTCACAAACAAAACAAAAACCAGACTTTCAAGTAAACTGCTCATAAACTGTAAGTTCAATTCAATTTTCTTGTTGCTATGAGCCTGCCAACTAGAGTTGGTTTAAAATGGACTGGCCAAAATGCCATAATTCCCAAAAGACGCCCTGGCTTTACTTCTTAGTTTGCTTTGACACCCAAATTGATAAAGGATAGGTCTGCACCTAATCTTAGTTACTTGATGAATTTCTGTTTCATACGTAGGATTTGTGGACCTGGACATGAGTTTTATGTTTTGACCTAGATCCTGAATCAGTAAGTTGTTATAGCTACAAAAGCAACATTTTAAAGAAAGACAGTTTCTGGTTTGATGACTGTTAGTATTTTCTTTCAATGAATTGTCAATTGATTTTTTTCAAAATCAATTATAAAAATCTGAAGAAAATTAAGGCAGCAAAAATCCTTCTTTGTAGTTTTCAGATCAATTTCAAATGGAACTCTCAAAAGTGATTTAAGGTCTTTTTGCACTAAGAAGTTGGAGTCTATTGAAAAAAATAAGGACAAGGCCAAGTTTTATATAACAACGAAGCAGATATGGAAATAACGAAAGAGAATACGGGTTTGGAGGTCTCATAGATGCACAAAAGCCATAGTTAGCACCTTATGGACAACAAAAATTACCCATAGAAATTTCTCACTTAAAGTGGTCATCGTTTAGCCAGTACAATAATTTAGTGTCACTCACATTTCGCCAACAGATTCTAGCACTTATATTTAGGAAAATGACGACACTATGAATCTCTCTGATATAGTTTGTGTATCTACAGCTTCATTGTGAACAAAATTGGTACATGCAATGATTGTGGGAATCTCACCCTGTACCAAAATCTCTATGCCTAAGATCTTCACATACCTGGAGCAAATCAAGTTTAAAAACCATGTAGCAGAATACTAACCATATAGCAAGCAACACACACGGATGATGTTTCATACTTCTGAAAAATTCCCATTCTCAAGGCAGCCTGAGTTTACTAATGATATGCTCTTTTTTCTTTTGATTAAAAATTTGGCTCATATTGAGTGTAGTTTTCATGTTGTGCTTTTGAGATTCCATTGCCTCTGCCTTTTTCTTCCCTGTACTTTTATTCATTCCAATATTTTCTTAACGAAGCAAGGAGGCAGGCATTGTCTTTGGTTGATGGGGGCATTAAATTTATTACCAACCCCCATGGGGTTAATTACTACTAAGTGTAGAGTTATTTTTCACGATTTCTAGTGCCGTTGAAGATGCCCGTTGATGCATTTAACATATAATTTTATTTTTATTGGCCAGCTGAAACTGTGATCTACAGAATTTTTTACTACGTGAATAGATTGGGTAATAATCGTCTTACCCTCAAGGAGCTAAGACGGGGAGACTTGATTGCTGCAATGCAACATGCAGACGAGGAAGAGGACATCAACAAGGTTTTGAGGTAGATATATCATCTGAATTTTCCTTTACGGTCTTAGTTATGTTTTAAATTTATGTTTTTGGGTTTACCTTTCTAATGTATACATTAAGCTGGAAGCTTGGCAAGGCTCTTGCTTAGTTCTAACTGCTCGTATTTTATGAGATTCACATAAGAGTCTAGTCTAATTTGGGTCGTTTTTTAAACTTTTGGTGTCACATGCTGAATCAATTATAAGATTATTCTGACATGAGTCAATCACATTAAACCTTAATTGTAAATTCTTCACTATTTTATAACTTTAACTTTGTCATGCAGATTTGTTGTAGTTTTTCGAGGTTTCAAGCTATTGCGGAGAACATATGATAAATTACTTCGTTCTTTTAAAATATATGTAATTTCCTTTGCATTGCATGCTTCTTATATCGATTCCAGTATTGTGTTTAATGAACGTTATTAGTCCATTTTTTTTAATTCCTTTTCCATCTCATATTTCTTTATAGGTACTTCTCTTATGAGCACTTCTATGTGATCTACTGCAAGTTTTGGGAGCTAGATACAGATCATGATTTCTTGATTGATAAAGAGAACCTTATCAGATATGGTAACCATGCTCTTACCTACAGGATCGTCGATAGAATATTTTCCCAGGTTTGTGCATTCAGACACTGCTTCTGTTCTTTAGGGCAAACCTCTTGCTTTGTGCAACATTGGTAACCTCCTCTCTTCCCTTTTCCCACTGTATTTCATTTTAGGTTCCAAGAAAGTTTACCAGTAAGGTTGAGGGCAAGATGGGATATGAAGATTTTGTTTACTTCATACTCTCAGAGGAGGATAAATCATCTGAGCCTAGTCTTGAATACTGGTATGTTTCTGCCTTCTGTAACATAAGGATATCGTATCATTCTCCATGTGATGTTGTCTCTTGTAGTTGAATCACTATTCTACTGCATGCTTCTGGAGACAACATAGATGAAATCATGACATTGTGCAAAGTTGAAGCAATTTTAAGTGATGAGTTTGTGTTTGGTTTAGACCATTAAAACTCTAATTTTTACAATAAATGATAAAGATTTTATACATTTGATGTATAATGTTTGGTTAAGTTTGACTTTCTTTTATAAATAATAAATCCTTGGTTTCCAGAGCCCATTAATGAGCCTATGACATTATGTCTTAAATTTATAATCACATCTTTGTGTAAGTGATTATTAGATAATCAATCCCATGCTACTTAACTGAATCGTTATTTTTATGTTAACATCTAATTTAATCACTTCTAGAGATTGAATCAGTCAAAACAATCTGTACCAGCTGTTATTACCAGGACAATTTTTTTATTGCAAAATTTATAAAACGAAAAAAGCAATTATTTTGTAACCAATCCCATGCTACGTAACTGAACTGTCATATTCATGTTCAAATCTAATTTAATCATTTCTAGAAATTAAATCAGTCAAAATTGCTTATACCATCGGTTAGTACTACAACAATTCTTTACTTGCAAATTTTCTGAAATGAAGAAAGTAATTGTAATGACCCACTCTACCACATGGTAAAAAAGCCTAATCCAGCCGTAAGTGTGCCGTCGGGGATGTCGGGCCTCTTACGGGGGTGGATTGCGGCAACCTTGTGGGGCGGGTGTGTGTGGATGGGTGCGAGGCACTGGCAGGTTATGGGTGCACAATCTCACATCGTCTGGTTGTGAAAAGAGAAAGTGTTATATATGTAGGATTAGTAATCTCTAAATGGTATGAGGCCTTTTGGGATAAAACTCAAGAACAAAACCGTGAGGATTCGGACCTAAAGCCGACAATATCATACCATGTGGTGGAGTGGATTGTTACAAATGGTATCAGAGCCAAGCCGGAAGTGTGGCCAACAAGGATGCTGGCCCCCTAAGAGAGGGTGATTGTGGCGACCTTGTAGGTGGGTGTGCGTGGACGAGTGCAAGGCACTGGTAGGCTACCTTGTTGGCAGACTACGGTTGCACGATCCCACATCGCCTGGGTAAGGTGAAGTGCTTATATATGCTAGATCCATCTTCAAATGGTATGAGGCATTTTGGGGTAAGACTCAAGAACAAAACCGCGCGGGCTCGGGCCCAAAGCGGACAATATAATACTATGTGGTGGAGTGGGCTGTTACAGCAATAGTCAACATTTCTGTGGAGGAATAATTTCAAACCCCTATAATTGGAAGCTTTCATGTATTACATATAATGTAATGGAATACGATTATTCCACTGAAACTCCTGGTTCATGGTCTTCAACTTTGTTATCTGGACTTTGGCATGTGTGTCAGGTTTGTGTGCACCTAGGTGTCAGATTACATCTTAGGTCAATGATGACATGGCCAAATTATCAGTTGCAGCCAATTCTTCTTCACCGTTAACTTGGATGACGAACTTTGATTTATTAGAACATTATGGACTTATCACTAATCAATCCTTTCTAATCTCAACATCATTTTGTTCAATCAACCTCTATCAGCTCATATTTTAGAAGTGTTATGATCCTTTCAGCATTAAAACAAAAAATATTCTACTTTACCAAATGAGTCGGTATTCCATTATTGATATTCTTTTTCAATAGCTTTTATTTTCTTAGCAAGCTCAAAGTGAATTAGGTTCTGGACCATTTGACTGGCAATTCACTACAAACTTGGGAAGCCCAACTGGCTTCTGAATTGATACTCTTCTGTTTGGTCCGGATAAGATAGAAACATATCCAATATGGAATATATCAGTCTTATTTATTGGTCGATTGCGACTGAAGCGCCAGACAACAGCTAGTCTGCCAAATCAAGAATTTGCAACCCAAGAGAAGCAATACATTCAGAAGTTTTATGATTTCTCTCTATCTTCTTTCCCATAAAGTGAATATTGATAAAGTCCCTGTCAAATGCCGAGCATTTTACCAGATTCTCTTGGTCCAATAAGTTCCCAGAACATATTAGCATTTAGCTGAAAACCCCAAGAGCCACCATCAGCACTTATCAGTTTTCTTACATAAACTTGAAATAGAGAATCACTGACATAAATTATGCTTCCTAAATCAGTACATGACATGCTACCTTTCAAATGCTTCATGACATTATTGCATGCAAATTTCAGAACAAAAAATTCAGTATGCTTATTAACCTAGTAGAAGATAATATTATTTCTGATTTAATTCATATGGAAAACAGGACCTGATTTTTAAAATACTAATATAATTTGGGAAAGTAATAAATCTTGCGTGCCGAAAGCTGTGGAGTCGGAGTGGGTACAGTTGGGAATGTGAGAGTGTTGAATAAGTACTGTCAACCTCATGAATTTTATAAATTAAAAGTATATGAAAATAAGAAGTATATCTTTAATTAATAACGTGTTTAGGGAATTTCTATATTCATAAGGCATCAAGGCTGCAATAGAACCATGCTTCCAAATTTCTAGACTGAGTTTCTTGGAGCACAAAAGATATGGACCGCGAATAATTCAAATGGAGATTTCATTCTCAAAGATTTTCATTTGTATGTGTATCATAAATATAACAAGTCCCATAAAAACATTTCTGATCGGATCCGTTTGTGAAAGAGTAGAGTGAATGAGAAAGATAACGAATTTTGAACCACTAACAAAAAGAAAAGAAAAGAAGGTATGGTTAGGAAGTCAAATGGGCTTTTTAGGGGAGTATTCAGAGATGGCGTAACCTTTTATATGAGGAAGAGTCATCAAGACAAAATTATGGTCAATTTTGACTTAACATTTAAAATGCTCTGTTTCTTCTTTTTATTGTATCACTTGGTTTTCTTCATAAGAATATCATAAGAAGAGTGATTGATTTGATTGCTGAAATCATTCAAAAACCCTTTTGTGTTTATACTTGATGTATTGTTATTTCTGAATTGTGTACACACTTGACATTAAAGTCTCTTGATCAGGTTTAAGTGCATAGATTTGGACGGAAACGGTGTTCTAACAAGGAATGAAATGCAATTCTTTTATGAGGAGCAGTTGCACCGAATGGAATGCATGGCCCAGGAACCCATGCTCTTTGAGGATATTTTGTGTCAAATAGTTGACATGGTTGGACCAGAGGTTAATCTATGTTATCTTTTTATTTTTTTTGTTTATATTTTTTATTCTTTTGATAATTTTTAATTATTTTTCTTCTATTCGTGTTTTAAGTGAGTTCGGAAATAGTTTTGAGGATGACTTATAATTGCCACAATAATTTTGTATCGGCCACATTGTGAATCAATCGTTCCTCTAAAATAAGAAGGTAAATTTGTGTACGGTGTGTAATCCTAAAAATTCTTCTATTATATTTTAGACAGGTAATTACATTCTATTTTAAGATACATGGGAATATTATAGTGATTGGAATGTAGTTGACAGCTGCTGTCAATGGCTTAAAGAATATTCTATGGCACACTGGTCGTGTAAAGTCCGAAGTGTGGAGGAGTGTCTACTGAGCTCATGTGGTCATTAGAACCATTGTTCATTAAAATATGTCCCCAAACACACCTTTAGTAAGTAATAATTTGCATTTGGGATAAGCTAGCAGGATGATGGTGTTCAATCTCTCGAACAGAGTTGAACCAACGCATGCAGTGTTGCGGCAGACATGCTTCCCAGCTAAGCTGGCTGTCATCTTCAGTAGATAATATTGACGTGTGATATTCATGTTTTCTTGCTTGCAGAATGAGAGCTACTTCACACTACGTGATGTGAAAGGTAGTAAACTTTCAGGCGGCGTTTTCAATATCCTGTTTAACCTTAACAAGTTCATGGCCTTTGAAACTCGTGATCCATTCCTAATTCGTCAGGTGTGTGAACCATTTTTATTTGTTCTTAGAATTGTTTGGTTTATACTTTAAAATATTGTATTTGTGACAGGAGCGCGAGAATCCAACCTTGACAGAGTGGGATCGCTTTGCACACAGGGAATATATTAGGCTTTCAATGGAAGAAGATGCTGCATCCAATGGAAGTGCAGATGTTTGGGATGAATCACTCGAGGCACCCTTTTAAGTTGTAGCAGGTAAGGTAGTTAGATTCTGCTGAAGTATGTTGTAAAAATAATATATACACTAAGCATCAATTGTATAGTTTCTTTAAATTAGTCAAATGTGAAGATGGTAGAGTTTCAATATGGTTCATGGATTATATAGACTAAGCATAAAGGGCTAGCCCAGTGCGCGAGGTTCCATTAGTCTTTCATTTTTGTTGTAGCTGGTTCTTGAATTAGCTTGGTATTTGGAAGTTTAAGGGCTTTTTTGAATTTTCCGCCATTGCGGGGTCTGAGTAGGTCAGATGTATGTAGCCTTACCCTCACATGAAGAGAGACTGTTTCTGTGATTCAATCTCATGACCTCCAGGTCACATTAGATTCAGAATCTCCATTTTGTTAGTCCATCTTTACAAAAGATTGTTACAGAAGCACCGAAAAAGTGGTGTGTGGCGACTTATGTGGGCGGATGCGAGACATTTGGCAAGCTATAGGTTGCAAAATCCCACATTGTCTGGGTAAGGTGAAGGTCAAGTGCTTATATGTGCTATTGCTATCTCCAAATGGTATGAGGTCTTTTTGGGATAAAAGACAATATCATACCATGTGGTGGAGTGGGCTATCACAAATGGTATTAGAGTGAGCCCAGTCGGAAGTGTGCCAATGGGGACGTTGGGCCCCCTTTTTTTTGTTTTTGGGGGGGGGGGGGGGGGGGGGGGGGGGTGTTGGTCGTGGCGACTTATGCGGGTGCGAGACACTGGGTGAGTTACAGGTTGCAATCCCACATCGCCCGGGTAAGCTGAAGTTGAAGTGTTTGTATGTGCCAGTGTTATCCCCAAATGGTATTGAGGCCTTTTGAAGTTTTGGGGTAAAACTCAAGAACAAAACCGTGCGGTTTGGGTCCAAGGTGGACACATACCATGTGGTGGAGTGGGTCACATGATAAGTTTGACAATGTCTGGACAATAGACGGCTAGATGTCTTAAAATCATCTGATTCTCCTTGTTCCTTTTAGGCGTGTTGCAGATTTCCTGGAGAAAACTGAGGAACTGCAGAGCTTAAGAATATCCAGGCACGTCATGTTTTGTACCCGAGTCTAAATAAAGGAGCTACACCCAGTCAGTGCTTGCATGAATTCATAGTGATTAAAGACACTACACATGCTGTTCCATTATTTGCATCTAGTTATAAGTTATTATTGTTGTCATCCATTGAAATGCAATTTGAATATTCAAAAAATATATATATACTAGTTTGATGCCTACTTCAAACATGAGTAATATATTATTTGTGCTTGTATAATTAATCGTTCCTGAAACCTTAGAAAATTTAACTCTCTCTTTTAATTTTTAATTGTTTCTCTAACTACAGGTGTCTTATGAGGAGCCTTAAGTTCTTACTGCAAGCTGGTAACTAGATGTCAAAACGGCAATTTCGCTGGGACGTAGACTATCAGCAAACGTCTTCAACCCATGAGAGAAATTCTGAAGTTACTCGAGTCAGATGTTTATGTGATCTGTGGATATGGTAGTCTGACCCGGGAAAAGAGTTGAAAGTGCTGTGTTCGAGTGGAAGCCTCTAATTAGAATGCCGAAGGCCTTGGTGAGATGGGCTAGTTGATGACAGGTGATTAATCAGAAACAGTCGAGGGAAGATCTCAATGTTTAGCACCTTCTGTTGATTCTTCCCCACCTTTTTTTTTTTTTTTTGTCTCAAGTTCTTGTTGGTGATCGTAACGTTTTTTTATGGAGGGATCAGTTGGTGAATGGTTGACTGTTGTGTCCTCTGTTATTGTATCATAATATATATATATAGTGGAATATAATATAAAAATGTAGCTTCGGTTGGATGTGTGTATATATTTGTTTTTTAGTTTATATTTGTGATGACTTGAATAGTCCACAGTATATCTATTCGGAATGATTGCTTTATTGTAACCTCATAATCACGTTTTCGAAATGGAAAACAATCTATGCGTGCAGTGGTACTGGTTTAGTCTCTTTTTATAGATCTGTTTTTCGAGATTGATTTCTTTTTTCTTTTTCTTTTTTCTTTTTACAATATTGAGTACCTAAATGCGTAATTACAATCCTTTTGCTTTCGTAATTATGTTTGTTGGAGTTGTCTGAGCTTCGACAAAATTACTTTAGAAGTTTGATTTATATTTCCAACTTAATAGTGGTAGTATAGATAGGATCTCAAAATAATGTTAGTAAAAAATAAAAAAGAAAATAATAAGATGATGTTTTTCAGATCTAAAGAAGTCAACTGGGATGTACTAACTCCTCACATGTAGATTGATACCAATATTTACTCAATAGGATCTTCTTTGTATTTTTAGATCAATTTATCATGGGGTGAATTCAAAGGGGACGCTAAAAAGTCATCTAGGTCTAGGTCTTTTGTATTAAGGTCACTTTGTCCTCGTACCTCATGAAGTAAAGTATCAGGAGTTCAACTTTCACTTGGTGTAAACAATTATTTAGGACTATATTTCTACACCCAGGTTAAAAAATTTCAGACTTTAAAAAGTGATTTAAGCCATTTTCAATTGGAGTCTATTGAAAAAAAAAAAAAGTAATGGAAAAGGCAAACTTTTACGTATCAACGAGGCAGAACAAAAATAAAGTTGAAACAAAAATTGAATATTCTAAAAAGATTGGAGTCAATGTTTCATACTACAAAAATAAATAAATAAATAAATATCAAAAGCTTACTAACTCGCAAATCATATATATCCAATTACTTCTTCTCTCCGATCTATTGTGGGTCTCTTCTATTGTGGGTCTCTTGTTTATATATATCCAGCCTTGCTACTGGTATATTATAGGACTCATCTTTTCTATTGGGTTGCTATGATAAATTACGATAAACGACGAAGATGTAATTTTAGAATTCTCCACTTAATTATCTAAATACCTTCCAGAATTCTCTCTAATCTACCATTCAATATACACAATTTATACAAACTTTCTAATCTTCTATAATCCCATCTCTTTACAACACTTTCATCTTCTTAAATTGTTTGCTAATTTTATGGCCTTCAAGCCCCCACCCTATGGACCCAGGTTCGAACCCTCCCCTATCACAAACCACTAACCATTGCCAAGGATAACAAAAAAAATATATGCCAACCCTATCGAGCATAGTTGGTGAGAAAACTCTTATTTGTTGTCATTCAAGATGGAGGTCCCAATAATCAAAGTGAAAATCAATTTCTTAATTCTTCAGAAGTATCATTTGAGGATCTAAGATATCTCAATACAAGCATAGATTTTATGCATAGCAGCTCATAATTAAAATGGCTACCATTTTAAAGCCACTTTCCTTAAAAATGAAGCTTATTGTCAAGGACTTGGCCTTTCCAAGGACCAGTTTCTTAGTGCCCTTTTGACAAGAGGCTCCGGGTCGCCTGTAAATATTTTAAATATTATTTATAAATCAAAAGAACTTAACAATCATTTAAGAATATGATATGAAAGGGCAACAATACAGAGACAAAAAAATAATAATAATAATAAAAAAATCACATCTTGCTTGGGGATATTGAAAGATCACACGACCCCCCATCAAAAAAGCTCTATCTATATGAGCCATTTTCACCCCGACCCAATGTTCAAAACTTGCAGTTTGATCATATGAACATATGTGCCTTCACTCAACAAAGTCTACAGCAATATGTTGTGATCTTGTTTCGGGAAATTGAAAGACCACACACCCATAACCCCGAACCTAATCTAAGCAAACCATCTCTCTCCAGGACCCTATAGTGATGTCCCCCATTCCTACTCTAAGAGCGCCAAGCATTCGACAAGTGTTGCATTCTAATTGGAACATTTGTCCTAGAGGACCTCCTTCCACTGGTAGACTATGCCAGCAATCCAAATCAAAGACTCGTATGTGTCACACGAGCCTCAAACCTTGTGGAACAAAAAGAAGCAAAAGCTCAATTGGATTATGCAATATATGATATTATTGACCCACAAACCCCATCCATCACATGCCCAAGCTAAGGCCAAAACTTTAATTCCAACTAGAAATGTAGTGTCAACTATTTTTGTTGGAAGAAAACCTAAAGAGAATCCCGAAATATTCATCTGATTGTGAACAATGAGAACACAAAGGACAACCAAACTGCAGGGTCTATCAATACGTCGTCTCGGTAATGAAGGGAAAGAAACATTGAGCAAGATTTAGTACTAGAAAAACATGTAATATTCTTAAGCAAAATAGGCGCTCCCCAAGGGCTCAAGCAGCACTCTGCTTTTTCAGCTTCGCAAGCTCTTGCCTGATGGTTCCAGCTTTCTGCACATTCAAATTAATGATGAAATTAAAAAGAATGAAATACCCTTGGGATCCTTCATTAAACCAAAATTCATAGGATAAAAAGAAAAAATGCGGTTCAACCAAGCTCTCTATGAATGGCTTGACATGCCGATCCCCCCACCACACTCAATCAACTATGCTATCAAAGAAGTTTCCGCAAAAATAATTTTAGCTGTAAAACATGCAAAATGCTTACCTTCTATTTTTATTATGCTAAGATATGAAGATGCAAGTCAAGTCCAAATTTGAAGAACTTTTTAATCAATATATGTGTGTGTGTGTGTGTGTGTGTATTATCTCAGAATCATATTCCAGATTTTATTCTTCAATTTCCTTTTACAAAAATGATCAGGGCATAATTGCCGAAATTTAAGGTTAATGCACAGCTGTGAGGACTCAATTTTTTTATTTGCTTTGAAATTTTTAAACTTTTACTCTACTGAATTTCATGCTTAACAAGCTTGTTACCAATCAGAATACCTCCTTAAACTGAGCAGAATGCTGTGTGAGCCAAATGTGCGAATGCGATGATTGAACTATTGTGCAAAACGGAGACATTTCACAAGTTATTGAAACCAGTGACCTATGAGACCAAAGTAACTAAACCAAGGTTTGATTAGTTTAAAGACCTTAAGATCCTGAGAGTTGTCGAGAAGCAATTTTGGAATATAAGATAGGCAATTTGGCAAACACTAACCTTTCTTAGTGGTGTGCAAGTATTGACAAAAACTAATGATGATTGCATGCCAAGAATCGGCAATATAGGACTAAATTCAAACTACAAGGTAAATTCCTTGACAGCATATTGGTGAAATTGCAGCCGCCCTTCACACACACACACACAAGATGGGAAAAAGAAAACATACCTTGATCTTTGCCAACATAAGCTTGAACCTATCAAAGTCATTTAGTGAGGCCCTTCTTTTCTGCACAATCAGCTTCCTGCCCCAGGAGCTTTTCTCCCACTTGTTCTTGACATCTGTTGCACCACGGAATGTGGAAGTTAATAGAGCTCACTTATTAAAGTTTAAGTAAAAAAAAAAAGTCCAAATGTTGAAGGCAATTATATTGAGTTGGCCACCCACCTGCAGCCTCCATGGCAGCAATCAGAGTCTTCTTCTTGGGGACCCTTTTGATGTCAATCTTGATATCTGTAAGTGAGAGCCTTTTGAAATTCATTTGAGCTCTCACCATATCAGGTGCATCAACTAAAGCCTGCCAAGTATAAGGTTCAAAAATTAAAATTGGCGCTCAGGGAATAGAATACGTATGAATAAATATGGATCTAAGAATTGGCAATCATGGAACAGAACACATATAAGCCTGCCAAGTATAAGGTTCAAAAATTAAAATTGGCGCTCATGGAATAGAACACGTATGAATAAATATGGATCTAAGAATTGGCAATCATGGAACAGAACACATATAAATATTTATGGATCTGAAACAGGTATACTCCAAATACAACGCATCAGCAGTGATTGATGATTGCAACTCAAGCCTATACCCAAGAAATTAGTAAATAAAGTTCAGGCCTAAGGTATCATATGCTCTTCCAACCCAAA
The DNA here is from genome assembly GCF_030987335.1 of Cornus florida. Lineage (NCBI taxonomy): Eukaryota > Viridiplantae > Streptophyta > Magnoliopsida > Cornales > Cornaceae > Cornus > Cornus florida. The sequence continues at coordinate 33,101,629 of NW_026775578.1, read as the reverse complement.
CCTTCATTCTCTAAATCCCATCTTATGGGAACTTTCTGAAGCAATAATTAATATTAATTTGTACACAAACTGCCATCCATAGTATCCATTATCCAATAACGAACTTGGATTTATGCCAGAAACATCTAACAATGGAGCTATTTACTTAATAAGACAATTAGTTGACGAATGTAGGAGAAAGAAAAAAGTTCTACATAAGGTTTTTATAATGAGAGAAAGTGTAGGGTAGAGTGGTAAGAGATATAATTTGGTGGGCTTTACAAAGAAAAACAAATTCGTATAATAAAGATTATCTAGGACATGTATACGAATACAAAAACTATGGCTATTTCCATATGTATGCATTTTCTTTCAAATTTTAAGCATAGAGGGTTTGGGTGCAACAAAAACATTATATATCCACAATCTAAAACAACAACTCTGCAAAACCTAACCTCATATTGTAATCAAGAATTATACCACTTCAGTGCTTAATTTTTTTTTTTTTAAATATATCACATTTTTTTGACTTAAAGATAAAATAATCCACTCTAACTTAAACATCTTGCTTGAGGTTTGAAAAAGTTTGCTACCAACTCCATTCCCAAATTTCCCCATCTAGATTTCCATAAATCTAAACCCTCTCATATTTTACTTGTGTTACATTTGGGGAATGAGGTAATTGGAATGTGCCAAAGTTTTTTGTATTTAAGTGCATAAATGCTTGCAGTAACAATGAAAAGACAAAATTAGTAAATATTTTTACTGACAAATTCTTAAAAATCAATATCAATATTAAATTCATCACGCTAATTAAATTAAGCAAATAAATTCAACAAAATTTATTAGAATATAATACAACTGAAATTGATGTGATTTCGGTGGTCTGAGAAAAAAAATTGATAACAGCATCACTAAATTATAGGCTTGTTGTGTAAAGTCCACTATACCCTGCTCCGTATATCCACAGCCACTATTACAAAGGCTGACTAATTCATTATTACTTGAAATTATTTGATCCATATTTCGCAAAACTGAAGGCATTAGACAATAAAGTAATAAATGTTAAACAAAAAATACACGTGATGGGATCATAAAAAACAAACCCGATTCTGGTCGATAACATCAACAATGACGACAAGTCTTCCATAATCTTTTCCATAATTCACAAGAGCAACCCTCCCAATCTCCACATATCTCTTGAAAGGCTACAAATCAAGGCAACAATTAGAACAATAAAAATAACACAAATTTTTTTTTTTTACCAAACAGACTGATAAGAACAGTCGCTAGCACTGTAAGATCATTGAGAAAATACCGGAAGAAAATGACACAAAATTGGATCTTTAAATTTTCCTCTGCAATCATCGCAGAAACAAATGTAAACCAAACTGGATAGAAAACTATAGTCAACTATTTGAATTGAACAGGTTGAGATGAGGATTTTAATTTTTGTGGAGACCAATACAACATATAACTTGAGATTCGAATTTTTCTTTCCCTTTTCTTGGAAAACAAACGGTAAATTACTGCAAAATGGAAGTCTATAACAAGCATCAGAAAATAACAGTTAAACAAACTATCAAATGTAAATCTACCTAATAGACCATTAAAAACAGCTACTCCTGCTTGGCCGATGAGAAAATGCAGTAGGAAAATCAAAATATTTAAAATTTCCTCTGTTTGCATCCAAGAAACAAAAATAAACGAAACTTGATACAAACTATAGTCATCTATCTAAACAGGCTGATATGAGATTTGCAATTCTAGAAACAAAAAAAGAACATATAATTTTGATATTGAAAATTTTCTTTTCTTTCGCAGTTTTTTCTCAGCAACCAAACAGTGGATTACATGTAAACTTACAATAAGCATCGAACGATAACTGTAGGCGTTTGGGAATATACACTCACCATTGTCGCTAAGATGTGAAGATGCAGAGAACTTGAGCTCAGCCTCCTCCAACAGAGTTACAGATTAGGGTTTTCTGCGTGAGAAGACTATGTTCTAGGGTTTCTCCAATGCTTTATACCAAACGGTGAGTGGGCCTGGTAATGGCAAAACTATTTGGAATTTAACAAGGCCTGGGCCCAAGGCCTTGGGCCCATGGGAAGTTACTTTTTAACCAAGTTTGGTACGTACATTTTTTTTTTTTTCAGACTCCATACGATTGACTGGGTTCGGCCCACTAATCAATGCCACAAAAAATAAAACCGAAATTTCTTTGTAATATAATAATACACTTTTATGAATTATTTTTTTAATAAAGAGAGTTTGAATTGAATTAATTCATCAAGTTAATTAACCATGACCATCTAATAATTTATCCGATGTAAGAGATTTCCTCGTAAAATTACAATTATATAACACTTCTTCTTCTTCTTCTTCTTTTTTTTTTTTTTTTTTTTTTTTTTTTTTTTTTTTTTTTGACTTTCAATATCAAAACCATATACCATCTTGTAAAATTACAATTATATAACACTTTTTTTTTTTTTTTCTTTATTTGACTTTCAATATCAAAACCATATACCATCTTTCAAGAGAACTAGAATGAAACTTTAGAAAAATTTCTAATGACTCTAGTCTCCCATGAATTAATGCAATTTTACAGCACAAATGATTAGAAATTACCATAACTATATGTCGGATTTTCAAAAAACCCAATCCACCCCATTTGTCTATCAAAATCACGTGGACAATTATGACATTAAAAGGTTAATCTTGTTGTGTGTCTGTGTTTCTGCATGGTGTAACCTTTTTTGTTGGGGATAACATTTTCTCTCGCCTAATTCTGTGACATTCTCATTGTATGCTTTCTAATAGTCCCGTTTGAACTTTAAATTGATGATTTTGGAATTTTTATGTAGATTGATTTTGTGTCTTTGAGAAAGGTCACTACTTTCAAATGTGTAGGTGTTTTCAATTTAAAATTATACTTTTTCAACTCATGGAAAATGTTAGACTTGCTTAGTTTGTAATTCTGAAAATAGTTCTCAATAATTCAGAGAACATAAAACAGTTTTCAAATAATAATAAAAGACAGTTATCTGAAAACAGATTTTTTTATAACTTAGTTTTCAAAAAACTGAACCAATCAGAATTTTTTATACAGATTTCTATTTTTAGTTTTGTGAGAGCAGAAAATTGTTCTCAAAGTTATAAACCAAGCAAGACCATAATTATTGCTACATTTTTTTCTCAAATTAGTACACAATTTCAATATGACTCATTTACCCGGGAAAAAAAAATAGTATGACTTGATATATACTTAAAATGCTTATTGTGCTGAGAATTAAGCATTAGTACTTAACCTATAGCTATTAATAAAGCAAAATTAATCATCCGTACTTAACCTATAGTTATAAATAATGTAAAATTAATCATTCATGGGATTGCATTTGAAATCCATTCTGACAAGTCCAAATTCCACTCATAAATCATTATATATATATTTTTTAATGATAGATCACATGGTGATATATCTACTTACAAGTTTATTTATGTATCAATTCATATTAAAGAGAGTTTGAGTAATTACGAATCATGTGCTTTTGAACATATTTTTCAAGATGGAATCAATGTGGTGTTTATGTTTTAGTTTGGTTTAATTTCGTTTGTCTGTCCACAATTTTGATCAATTATATTTAATAAATAAATAATTTATTTTTTAGTATATTATTTTTTTCAAAATAAATTTATATGGTCAAATGAGTTTTAAAATTAAAGATAAAGTACAGTAACACCCCTTGAGATTTGCCAAAAGGACACTCAGAGGAAAGTTTGCCTATTTTGGAACAATGACACCTCCTGAAGTTTGATACATCTACCTAAGACACTCCAATGGTAATAAATTGACATTTTTACCCTTTGACTTTTATATTGACTAATTTAAATGCTGAAATGACTTTTCTAACAATATTTAAATACTCCACTTTCATTTTTTATGTGTATGTGTGTATATATGTGACAGTATGTGTGTATATGTGTGACAGTGTGTGTTGGTGTTGGGGGTTGAGGAAGATAAAATAGAAAGGAGAGAAGGAAAAAAATTGTTATGGGTATGAGGTTAGAAAAGTCATTTCAGTATTTAAATTAGTCAATATAAAAGTTAAAGGGTAAAAATGTTAATTTATTACCATTGGGGTGTCTTTGGTAGATATATCAAACTTTAGGGGGTGTCATTGTCCCAAAATAGTCAAACTTTCCTCTGATTGTCTTTTTGGCAAATTTTAGGGGGTGTTATTGTACTTTACTATAAAATTAATTGTCAAAATATGGATTAATCCAAGAAATAGTTCTCTTTATTTGAAAACAAATTTGAACTTGAAAAGTTTCTATAACACTTGAGATTTTGCCACGTGTTTTGTAATGACCCAGTTATTTTCCTTCCTTTCCTTTTCTCAGATTTTCACGAATATTTTTTTTTCCGTTGATCTTTTTTTTTTTTCTGAGTTCAGTTTCTCGTCACTTAGTGTCATCTTGAGTGCTCGGGGATGGTTTCCGAGACTCTTTTCCTTGGATTGACGACTTCCTTTGAGGACCGAATTATTTTCATATTCTCACTTTTTGGACATTATTCACTTTTCGTCTTTTTCTCGTTTGTCACTTTGTTGGCATAACCTCACTTTTCGTATTCAGATTTGATTCCAGTTTTGCATGCATCCATGATATTTAAATTTCATGACATTGTATTTTTTACTCTTGTAGAAAAATACATTCTAGTTACTTACTTTTTCGTAAAGGGAATGGATACATACTTTCTTATAAATATTCTTGATTTTGGGGTTTTAGTGTAATTATGTAAAGTAATTATTTTTCGTCTTAGGGACCATTTTGTAATTTAATTTGAAAGATATTTTCAAAAAGGATCTTTTTGCAATTTTTGAAAAGTGTCACACTCTCATTGATCTACTTGTTGACATTTGTGTGGGGACACTTTGATACCTTGGATGATGTCATGTGGAGGGTGGAGATTCAATCACTTGTTGACCTAGGATAGATGCACTTGTTGGTTTGGATGGTTGACAAGTGTAGGCTTAGGATTAAGCCTATAATGGATGCTTGAATGAGTGACAAGTGTATGCTCCAAACTAAGTCTTGCAATTATTTTTGGGTTACTTTGAAATTATGTTGTTAAAGAGGCGTTTTGTGCAATTGACCATAAGTGTGTGTGTGTTGACCATGGTGTAGGATCACATAGTGAGTGGAGGATTTCTATTTCCTCCACTCACACTTTTTCACATTATGTTATTATCTTCCTCACCACAAACCCTAGCCTCCATAAATGAAGCTTAAAGCCTTAAGCTTTGACTTTGATTTTTGAGAGCATTCCATTGATTTCCAAGCTTAACCTTGGGAATACTTTTTATTCCCCTCATCATCCTCTTCATAACCCTTGAAGGGTTTGCCATTTTGTGTTGATTTGTCTTGAGTTCTAGAGAGACACTTCTCTAGTGAGGTATGGGGTGTTATAGTTTATTACCTAAAGGTATTACTTGCTTTTGTAGTGATGTATAAATTGTATGCATGTCTTTTGTTAATTTAAGAAATTAATGATTTATCAGAACTTGCATATAACTCATTTTAGACTTGGTATATGGCATGGCCATGACTTGATCTTTGTCATATATTAAATTGGGATGATTTAGATGAGTTTTCAAATATAGAGATTCAATGAATTTAATTTGATTTAAATTCTACTTAATTGTATTTTGCTTGTATTCCATTTTAGACTTGATTTATGGTATGACCATGACTTAGTGCTTGTTATATATTAATTTTGGATCATTTGAATAACTTTTGAAATCTAGAGATTTAATTAATTTAAATTTAATTAAATTCTATATGATGATATCTTGCTCATTTTGCACTTTAGATTTGATATATGTAATGACTATGTTATGTTGTTTAACATATATTAATTTGAGGTTATTTGGAATTGATTTGAAATCTAGAGAATTTAATTATTTTTATTTAATTAAATTCTATCTAATTGTTTCATGAATTTAATTATATCGTAGAAGTTTTTTCTATATTTAAATCATGGATGTTGGACTTGTCGTGTATTCACTTGATTGTGTTTTAAACATTGAATAACATTGTTGTTAAATTTATATTCATGAGAACTTGTTTCCAATATTAAATATATGATTGACTTGTATAATGAATTGCACACTTTGCATTTGACATTATATATGCCATTTTAGAATTGAAACTCTAAGGCACGGATTGTGTGGTTTCAACCTACTTGTGCATAGAAGGTGATTTCGTGCATTATATAAATTATGTATAAGTTGTGAACTTATTTGATTTATTTTAGAATCTTGGGACATTGTTACAAGTGATATGGTTAGAGTTTGGCTCTAGTGTGGGAGGTATGAGTTCTCTCCAATTAAGATAATGCGCACTAGGGTGGTCTTCCCAACGGGTTAATGCCAGGAATAACCGTTTTATTTTTGGTTCATTCCGAGACGTGATGTTCAAGTTTTTCACTATTTGATTTCGCATTCAATTCCAAGTTGACAATCATGTTTAATTACGACTTGTGGTTTTGGTTATTGGCGATTTAATGTTATTAAGTACATTTGTGTATTATGATTTTTAAGGAATTATCGCATGTTTTGATGTTGTTAAATACATCTATGCTAAATGTTCAAATGTAGCTTAGAAATGATCCTATAGATTCATTTGGAACATAGACGTTAGGTGGCGTGACCCACTTTTGTCATTTTCGTGCTTTAGATTTCAAGTTGATAACTTTGAGAATCTATGTCTTGATACGTTATATTAGAAATTCTAATTATACTAAATTGTTATATTTAGTTGTTTTCGCACTTTAAATTTCAAATTGATGACTTTGAGAATCTATATCTTGTTGCTTTATATAGCATGCTTTTATGTTATTTGGAATTGCACGAATGATGTGTTTTATGCTAGAAATGATCTAAGGTAGCTTAGGATGCTCCCTGAGTCTCATCTTTGACATAGACGTTAGGTGGCATGACCCTTTTGAATTATTTCATGTTAACTGTAAGAAATCGAGTCTATGCATGCTCATTCCCTACGAGTAAACTTGTTTACTCACCTCAATGTTACCGGGTGATTTGTTAGGTACGGATGCTTGGTTTGGGATGCACAATATCCTAGAATCGTTTCGATGAATTGAAGTTCTTTAAGTGTATTCTTGTTCATGACTCTCGTAAAGGTTGGCTTGAAATGCTACTTGTAACCTTTTATGTCAAAATGTGTATATTTGATTCTAAATATGTAATATGCGCTTAAGCACATCTTTTGACTTCCATTTTATGTGTATGACATGAGGCCAAGGGTCAAGCATGTTTATATTTGCACTTGTACTCCTTTAGTGCCATATTTTGTTTAAAAATGTATCTTTATCAACTTTGGAGGTTTGGCATGTAAAATCTTGTAAATGTTATGTAATGAGGCCATGGGCCATTGTAGCACACTTCAATATGTAAAGTACATTTGTCGCCATGCTTACATGGCTTAAAATCTTTTTTTTTTTGGACCACTTTCATGTTGGGGTTTGAGGCTTGGGTGAAGCCTCAACATTTCTTGTGCATAGCAGGTCTTACAGCAGCTTTTCGAGTCATTTCGGTCGTCTGAAATGCTAGTTCGGTCGACCGATGGCTTTTGGGAACTTTATTGTACAGTAAAACACTCATTCCAATAGCCATTTCCACTGTTCAGGGTCATTTCGGTCTACCGAAGTAACCTCCCCTCAAAAATATGTTTTCAGGAAAATTTCTGTTCAGTTCAGTCGTCCAAAACTCCATTTCGACTCTCCAGATTTTGATTAAGCATTGTTGTTCCGACTTCAAACGGTCATAATTTCTTCATTTCTAATCCAAATGGGGTGATTCTTGAGCCTAAACTCAAAGATTTTGAGTCAGATTTCCAATGGTACCAATGCCATTCTCAGATTCCAATCACAGTAGGAGTTATTCATGTTTTAGTGAGATAATGTCAGTTTTCACCTAAACCGGGAATGGACATTTTGCGAGATTCTTGGCCAAAGTTCTTAGAACCTCTTGAAATGTTGTGAAATGATTAGATTAGATTATATTCAACTTGTTTGACTTGTTTAGAGTCAATTTTCTCTTTTTATTTGTAAATTGACCATTTTGCCCTTTTATTAACGGTTTTTACCCGTTTTGATTCTCATTTGCTCATTCGCCTTTCTTTGAGTTCCATGACTTCATGGAAGGTCACATTGGTGTTTTGGGATGATTTATATCTCTATAGACTTTAGTTTTATCTTTCGCTTCCTCATTTCGGGTCTGTTATCAAGTCAATTTTCGGTTCATCACTAACGTACCAGGTTAAAAAACTTGGGCGTCACATGTTTATTAATTGATCCATACTTGTTGATTTTGACTTATTTGAAAGATTTTAATGCTTTGACCAACTGAACAACAATGAGATAATCTCAAAAGGCAGTCGCAGAATGACAGTTGTGCCTCTTATTAGTTGAAAAACCATATATAAAAGGCATATTTAATGCATCTTTTCTATTTTAATGAAACATTAAAACTTAGCATTTTAGGACCAAATTAGCCGAAAAAAAATCCTGCCCAGTTACTTTCACATTGGATTGGTCCAGTGAGGAGTAAAAAAACTGACTTGGCAAAATTATAATATATACATACATACAACTTCTGTAGACACCATACGTAGTATTTATTATTTACTGAATTGACATTGACTTTCACCTTATAGGTCCCAATTGGTTGAAATTTGAACATCCTCAAAAGAAATAAAGAATGAAAACCCTAAAAAAAAATAAGAAGATGAGAAAATGACCCAAAACAGAAGAAGAACTGTAGAAAAAAAGATGCATATATAAATATACACACATATATATTATATATTTGTTAAATAAATAAATAAATGCAAGAATGAAGGTAATATATATTTAATAAATTAAAGAAAGAAGATTATATATGTGTATGGCAAGAGAGGAAAATGTTAAGTTTTAAAGGCTAATTTGGTCCTAAAATGTTTAGTTTTAAAATTCCATGAAAATAAAAAAGATGCATTAAATATGCCTTTTATGATTATTTTTTTCATGTAACTCAACCAACAAAATTGACATACATCTAATCAATAACCCAATTCATGAATTGATGTTATATAACATTGCAAATGGCTTTGTAATGCGAAATCAATAGTAAAGATAAAAGGAAGAAAACTGAAACCATTGGTTAAATAAGACAAAGATTGAAGGGACTTACCTATATGTTGTAAATGAATGCTTATAGATTTGTTTTTTTATACCACTGTCTATTTTTGGTGTCTATTCAAACGAAAAGCCCTTGCATGGTCTCTATTTGTTTATAGAATACAAATTACAAAGAAAGGTAAAGAGAAACTTCACACAATTGTGTTTTACTCCTTGTATCAGATCTGAGCCCCTCCTAGTCCAAGTTTAAAGTGATGCAAGGTGAGCTTTATTTTGTCCTGTGAAGGCATATAGATGGATCTCCTTGGGAAGGAGATCTGCCGTGGTGATTAAAAAAAGATGTATAGTGAATGGGGGTGTTCCTATTTGAGCAGAATAGGCAGAAGCCTTTTACAAAACAGAATCATAAAAAGCAACCCGCATAAGCAAAATTGATGGCCAATCAAAACAAAAAAAAAAAAACATATCCAAACATAGGCCAAACAATTATTTCATTGTAAAAAACAAGACCCAAAGTGTGGCCCATGTCAAAAGAACACAACCCACTAATAGACATGGGTGGGAACACATTAAGGCGGCTCATAGAAGGTCTCTGGTATGGGAGGTGGTTGGGTTAGGTTGTCAATGATGATTTGGTTTTTGTGTTCATGGAGGGATGGAGAAAAAAAGGGTTTATGTGGTCTGATTTCATTATTTCATTATGTTTGGGGGTCTAAGAAATTTAACAAAAATATTACCAACAATTTTAGAAGTTAAATCAAGGAACGTAATACAATAGAAAAAGAATACTCACACAAACTAATAACCCTAACATTAAGCTAACATATATTGTATAATTGAAAACATAGAGAAGTACCGTGGATAGTTGATTTAAGAAATATTACAATCTGGCAAATGTCCTTATGATGAAACTGAGATTAAGAGAACAGTGAAAAACACAACAAATTAATGAGAAATTTGATCAAAGAGCGATTGAAATCAACAAAAATAGATACGTAGGATGAACATCTTGCTTTGATACGTATATCGTTACCTATATCTTCAAACAGCAAAGCATTGTCGAGAATGTCTTTTAGCATCGCCACAGTCGCCGACGGTGACGGCGAAGATAACAACCACTGGTCATTAATGATAAGTGCGGCTAACGTGCGCCTTTGTTTCCAACCGTAAAGTGTGTTGAGTGGGAGGCTATTAGCAATGCTACAAAAGAAGAATTACTAAATAGTAATGAAATAGAGTATGACGCCAGGAATTCAGATTTCCGATCAACACGGTTAAGAAACACACATACACACACATACACACACACACACATAAGCATTAGTCGTAATACAATCAAGAAAAAATTATAAACTATCATCCAATTGTACATCAACTATTTTATAAAAAAAATAATAAAATTAGATGACTTCGATGATGATTACCATGATTCGTTTTGTTTTACTTGATTTGAAACTTCAAATTCAAAGCCTGGAGAATTTGATCGAACTGAGATGAACAGCATAACAAACAAACTCGCAGAAATGCGATCCATAGAGAGAGAATGGGTAAAGAGTGATCTAGAGAGAGAAAATGAAATGAAGCAAAAGCGTGATATATAGAGATATGTAGAGAGAGAGACAGAGTTAGTGTCAAGAAATTGAAAGGGAGGAAAAAATAAAAAATGGATTTGCAAATGACAGGTCCAAGGGAGTATGAAAAATAGCATTTGGGACCAAAGAACAACATTGAACTAATCCTCAGTTCTAAATATCTTTAATTTTATACTAACCAAAATAGCAACATCCGAGGTCTAAGTTCTATTTTCCTGAGTTCTCTCAGCACCAAATGGAGTGAGTAATTAAAAAGTGGCGTGCACGCACGCGAGCTCGTATTGTGCACGTACGACTCGAATGAGCCAGTACATATGCACCCGGCACGCCCAATATCTATTCCCATTAGGGAGCCAATTCTGTGTCCAAAATTGGGTCTTCACCATGTGTTTGATGATTGGGAAAACACAGTTTCTAAGTTGCAATATCCTTCTCCAGCTCTAGGTGCATTGCTGTGGATCCTGTTAAATAAATTTTTTATTTTTGTCAAACAAGGTTTTACAGTCCACTCCACTAACTTCAACCTAGTTGAAATAAGTGGGACTCCCAAGTGTCTTATGGGAAAAGATCCCCTACAAAACCCTATTAAAAGGATAAGATACTAAGCTCAGTGAGGGGTTCAAACCTAGTAAAATGATAGAATACTAAATAAATTGTATTAGAGAGACAAATAAATTAAAACAAAATCTTATTCCTAATAACTAATAAGTTGAATAAAAATATTAGGCTAGGGCAGTAGATCTCATCAAAAATATATATCATAGTGAATTGAATGGAAAACACAATCAAGAAAATGAATACATGAGACAATTTAATAAACCCTAAGATCACACACATGAAGATATGCATATATGAATTTAAAGTTACTTTTTTGTAGACAATTTTATAATAAAAGGGAGTAGGAGAAATAACACTCGTATTACACATGGTTGAATGTTTTTAGCAATTTGATTCATGACATTCTTGAGATTCTGAAACAATTGAGGTTGATATTTTTCAACGCTCACACTGATCCTCAGTTCTAAATAGCATCACTTAGCTTAGCTAAAGTGTATGTATATTTAATTCTTTACTAACCAATTAAAAATAACATCCGAGGTTTAAGTTACGTTTTCATGAGTTCTCTCAGCAACCAAATGGATTGAGTAAGAAAATCAATAACACAAGAAATGAACAAGAAATAACATCTACACTAAGAATATAGCCAACATTATTATAAAATAAAAAAAACACTGTACTTATATGTGCCAAAACAAATGAGATATATATATATATATATATATATATATATATATATATATATATATATATATATAAGTGTTATATTTAAGATAATATGATAACGACCAATTCATACCCATGGTGACACACAAAAATTTCTCAACAGAATCTAGGGTTTTAGATAAAACTCGAATATATTCAAGGGAAAAAAAATAGAAATTTTGCAAACAATTTTATGTATAATCAAAGGGACTCTACACTCATCTTGCTCATTGTTGAGTGTTTTAAGCAATTGATAGGACTATGTTACACGTTTATATTCAGATTACATGCATATCTCAATTGAAAAATAATTGAGAATAAGATTGGAGGATTACCATGTGTAGTAGCCTTTGACGACAAATACAGGTACAAAATCTGTAACGTTATCACTAACATTCTTACATGTTGAAACGCTGGAAAAGTATAAAAAGTAACTTAAAATTCAATAATTATTTTAAACAGTATTAATTTATTTTATTTTTTTTACATATATTGATTGCAATATTTAATCAATACACAATACAAAAAAGTTTATGATAGATCAATGGCCTTTATTTGGTAATAATGCAACAAAATAAGTAAAACATAATAGCCATTTTCTTTACAAATCAACCATGTTTATACATGAACGTGTGATAGCAAAATAATTTTATTTGTTAAATAATTATCAAGTTAAAGGAATGGAATTTATTTTTTGTTTTGAATTTTTAAATTACAATAATTATATAAAATAAAATAGAGGAAAACTATATTACTTCACAACAGAACCTTAGAAACTTTTTTTTTTTTTTTTTTTAACTACAAGGAAACTTAGTAAGAATGATTAAAAAAAGATGTATAGTGAATTAGGGCGTTCCTATTTGAGTAGAATGGGCAAGAAGCCCTTTACAAAACAGAAACATAAAAGCAACCCGCATAAGCACAACTGATGCCCAATTCAAACAAAAAAACATATCCAAACACGGGCCAAACAATTATTTCATTGTAAAAAACAAAGCCCAAAGTGTAGCTCATGTGAAAAGACCACAACCCACCCACATGGGCCGGAACACATCAAGGCGGCTCAGAGAAGGTTTCTGGTATAAGAGGAGGTTGGATGAGGTTGTCAATGGTGGATTTAGTGTCTGTGTTCATGGAGGGATGGAGAAAAAATGGTTTATGTGATCTAATTTCATTGTGTTTGGGGGGTCTAAGAAATTTAACAAAAATATTACCAATAAACAAATTAAATCAAGAAACGTAATACAATAGAAAAAGAATACTCGCACAAACTAATAAACCCTAACATTAAGCTAACATATATTGTATAATTGAAGTGAATTAAAAACATAAAAAAGTACCGTGGATAGTTGATTTCAGAAACATTACAGTCTGGCAAATGTCCCAATGATGAAACTGAGATTAAGAGAACAACGAAAAACACACCAGATTAATAAGAAATTTGATCAAAGACCGATTGAAATCAACAAAAATAGATACGTAGAATGAACAAGCCTGCTTTGATACGTACATCGTTACCTGTATCTACAAACATCAAAGCATTGTCCAGAACGTCTTTTAGCATCGCCACTGTCGGCGGCGGCAGAGATAACAACCGCTGGTCATTAATGATGAGTGCGGCTAACATGCGCCTCGATTTCCAACCGTAGAGTGTGTTGAGTGGGAGACTGTTAGCAACGCTGCAAAAAAAGAATTACTAAATAGTAAAGAAACAGAGTATGACGCCAGGAATTTCAGATCTCCGATCAACACGGTCACGAAACATATATATATATATATATATATATAAGCATTAGTCGTAATACAATCAAGAAAAAATCATAAACTATCATCCAATTGTAGATCAACTATTTTATAAAGAAAAGAGTAAAATTAGATGACTTCGATGATGATTATCATTATTCATTTTGTTTTACTTGATTCGAAGCTTCAAATTTAAAGCCGGGCGAATTTGATCGAACTGAGATGAACAGCACAACAAACAAACTAGCAGAAATGCGATCCATAGAGAGAGAATGAGTAATGAGTGATCCTAGAGAGAGAAATTGAAAAGAAGCAAAAACGTGATATATAGAGATATGTAGAGAGAGACAGAGTTAGTGTCAAGAAATTGAAAGGGAAGGAAAAATAGAAGTTGGTTGATTTTGGTGCCGAGTATTTGTATGTTGATCAGCACCGTTCAAGTCTCTCTGATGCCCGATTTAAGATTTAAATTAGACGGTATTAGATTCAATAAGAAGCTAAGGCGGTGTATATGGTGCGACAACTTAACTTTTCCCTCTGTAAGACAGTTATTAGCATTTTGTTGTATCGTCTACACTTCGTTCTATATAATTTTTACGCACACTGTCCTAAATCTTTCACTATTACATAGTTTTTAATTTATAAATTGGTAATTACCCATAAATCTTTCATAATTACCCATTTAGTTTATAACTAAGGCTTTTTTTTTTTTTTTTTTTTTTTTTTTTTTTTTTTTTTTTTTTAAATCCTTAAATGTTTTATGTTTGTTTGGAAACATTGAATTGCAAGTCTTGAAATTAGAAAAAATTCCGTTTAAACTTTAGATGATAAATTAATTTCACCTCACTCTAGCCCTTTTGGGGGTAAATTTTTTTAGATTCTTAATTCAAGGCACGAATTTAGTGCTCTCAAACAAAACTTAACCCGAAATAAAAATAAATAATTTGAAAAAAGGGATACTTCTGTAATGGTGTCATTTGAGGTCTTGAACTCATATAAAGTTTTTCGCATTTGTCACCAAATTTTTTGTCTAAATTGAATGCAAATCAGTTGTCATGTATTGCCAACCAGATTGGCAATTCTCTGCACTATTGCCAAGTGCCAGAAGTTGACATTTTTCAAAAAAAATTAATGATAAATGCGGCTAACGTGCGCCTCGATTTCCAATGCTTAGGACCTAACTCGACGTCCCTTAGTTTTGTATGCGAATTTTTACTCACAATGGTTCCATGCGCGACAATGAGATTAGGTGTCTTGGAACTCAACAAAAAAACTTCAGTTGTGGCCTGTACTTGGAAATTGTATATTTAAAAAACTAAGCAATTTACCAAATAAATCAAAAACAATAATGACAATTAAAATAATGACCTTCATGCTTTAAACACGTATGCCTAAAGCTCTAAAGGAAATATAGTTGCTAGTCAAGTACAATATAAAGAAACTAAATAAAGAAACAACATATATCACCTAACAAAATACCACAAGTATAGCCAATTGGGTAAGGACTTCTAGGAGATGGGATCCCTTTGGTAAAGGAAACATTATTACAGGACACATTAAACAATAGCCTCCAATCACCAAATTTAGGTATATATAATTATGGTAGTTAAATTAGTCAGAATGGTGTGAATAATTCCATACTACACAAGCAAATGTCACTCCTGAATTGTTAGCATTTCCCAATTTGGGCATTAACACCCACGTGACATAAAGTTTGGATTCTCTGAAGTACAATACGGTGCTGTTGTACTGTAACATCTGTGCATGATCAAATACGCACATTGTTAAAATCATAAGTTTGATCATAGTTCATTATAGCAGTCTGGTATGTGCCACGTTCATACTGAGAATAAATATTGCGAAGCTAGATGAAGAACTACTACAGTAAGGGTCATTGCCAGCTTGCTTGGATGGCCTCTCACAAAAAGAGATAATGGTCCCAAGAAATTCAATCATACTCTAACTATGCTAAGGAATATTATATTCAACCTATTATATATTATATATATCAATGTATTAAAAAAAGTATAGAATATTAGGGCTTTTAGGTTTGAACATCATCCCTGGATCATTCTCATGCTTTTACCATTTAAAGAATAGACATAGTTTAAAATCAAACTAGATAGATGATGAGGAACTTGATTACCTTTGGGACTATAGAAGTAAATGCTGTGAAAGATCCTCTAGGATTTTGTAATGAAACAAAGGTGATCCAAATTAAACTTATTGAACCAAAAAGGGTCGGGCACTGGTAAGAGGGCTTGAAATTGTTATACATTAAACTTCTATGACTCTGAATATTACTATATTACTTACCAAGTATATGTGGTTTTGTACATACTGACCTCTATGACTTGTTTTACCTCCTTTACATTTTTTATTTGATTTACTAATCCCCCTTCACGTGTGTGTACATTTAATTAGTGTTTCTGTTTACAAAGTATTTTTAGTTTTATATATTTGGCTTGTTAAGATTTAATTAGTGGTTCCTGTTTACATAAAGGGAGAGAGAAGTAGGGGCACCTCCCTATTAAGATGGACCCATAGGTTGGGCTTGGCGAGTAGGTCGGGACCATCACCAGAAGATGGAGGAAATGAGAAGGATCCTCCACCTCTAAGTTGTTTAATCTCGTGGGCCGGGCCCATAAATTGGGCTTGGCAAGTGGGGTCGGGACCACCCCTTTTACTTCCCCACACAATAACATGATCATGGAATACAATTCCAGCTTCAACAGTTAGGTAAACCCAATGTTTATGTAACCCTCCCCATTTTAACTCCGAAAAGGGATTTTGATTGAAAAAGTTTCGTCATCAATATGAGTCCATTCGAATATGATTGGACATGAGATGATTAGAGTTCGATATGATTCATATTTCAAATCCATCTTATTTTTATTATAAGAATGCAATGTTTAGGTTACATATGGATTATGTTGATTAGAATAGATCATTTTTAGGAAGAGTGAAAGAGGGTGGTAATGTGAAAATGTTCTTTTGTTGTGATTCTAATCTGTATTGATGACACGTGTCTAATGTATGTCTCTAATGTACTTTAAATTTAATTGATCATGTATTGACAACAAGTGTTTAATGTTCCTTATTCTTCCTGTTATAGACAACAACCCACATTGGCTGATAATGTTGGTTACAGTTTTCTTATTGGTGAGGAAAATCAAGGTGTGGTTGAAGCTGGAACTCCCCCTATCACCTGAGCAGTTTGTGGTCTCAGAGCCTTTGCAGGAAAGGGAACCAGGTGTTGTTCTGGAAACGAGGAAAACAAAGGTGATCCAAATTAAACTTACTGAACTAAAGAAGGGTTGGGCCCTGGTGAGAGGGCTTGAAATTGTTATACATTAAACCTCTATGACTTTGAAGATTACTATATTACTATATTACTTACCAAATATATGTGGTTTTGAACATACTAACCTCTATGACTTGTTTTACCTCCTTTACATTTTTTATTTGATTTATTAATCCCCTTTCATGTGTGTGTACATTTAATTAATGTTTCTGTTTACATAGTGTTTTTGAGTTATATATATTTGGCTTGTTTGTATTTAATTAGTGGTTCTTGTTTACATAGAGGGAGAGGGAGGTGGGGGAACCTCCATATTAAAATGAGTAATTTAATTCTGATGGGCCCAAAATTGGACCAACGGGTTGGGCTTGGCGAATGGGTCGGGACCATCACCGGAAGATGGAGGAAATGAGGGGATCCTCCACCTCAAGTTGTTTAATCTCGTGGGCCGGGCCCACATATTGGGCTTTGCGAGTAGGGTCGAGACCACTCCTTCTACTTCCTTACTCAATAACTTGATTATGGAATACAGTTCCAACTTCAACTGCTAGGGTAAACCCATCTCAATGTTTATGTAACCCTCCCCCCTTTTAACTCCGAAAAGGGATTTTGAATGAAGAAATTCCGTCATCAATCTGAGTCCATTCGAATATGACTGGACATAAGATAATTGTAGTTCAATACGAGTCACAATTCAATTTCTACTTATTTTTATTGTAACAATGCAATGTTTAGGTTACATATGGATTATGTGGATAGAATAGATCATTTTTAGGGAGGGTGAAAGAGGGTGGTAATGTGAAAATGTTCTTTTGTTGTGATTCTAGACTGTATTAATGACACGTGTCTAATGTGTATCTTTAATATACTTTCAATTTAATTCATCCTGTATTGACAACAAGTGTTTAATGTTCCTTATTCTTCTTGTTATAGATAACAGCCCACACTGGCTGATAATGCTGTTACAGTTTTCTTATTGGCGAGGAAGATCAAGGTGTGGTCGAAACTGGAACTCCCCCAGTTGTCACCTGGGCAGTCTGTGGTCTTAGAGCCTTTGCAGGAAAGGGAATCAGGTGTTGTGCTGGAGACGACGAAAACAAAGGTGATCCAAATTAAAATTACTGAACCAAAGAAGGGTTGGGGCCCTAGTGAAAGGGCTTGAAATTGTTATACATTAAACCTCTATGACTCTGAATATTATAATATTATTTACCAAGTATATGTAGTTTTGTAAATACTAACCTCTATGACTTGTTTTACCTCATTTACATTTTTTAGTTGATTTACTAATCCATTTTCATATATGTGTACATTTAATTAGTGTTTCCATTTACATAATGTTTTTATATATTTGGCTTGTTTACATTTAATTAGTGGTTCCTGTTTACACAGAGGGAGAGGGATGTGGGGGGTGCCTCCCATTAAAATGAGTAATTTAATTTTGATGGGCCCAAAATTAGACCCACAGGTTGGGCTTGGTGAGTGGGTTGGGACCATTACCAGAAGATGGAGGAAAAGAGGGGGATCCTCCACCTCAAGTTGTTTAATCTCATGGGCCGGGCCCATAGATTGTGCTTGGCAAGTGGGGTCGGGACCACCCCTTCTACTTCCCCATTCAATAACCTGATCATGGAATACAGTTCCAGCTTCAACTGTTAGGGTAAACCCATCTTAATGTTTATGTAACCCTCCCCCATTTTAACTTCGAAAAGGGATTTTGAATAAAGAAGTTCCGTCATCAATTGGAGTTCATTCAAATATGACTGGACATGAGATGATTAGAGTTTAATATGAGTCATAATTCAAATCTATCTTATTTTTATTGTAAGAATGCAATGTTTAGGTTACATATAGTTTATGTGGATTAGAATAGATCATTTTTAGGGAGAGTGAAAGACGGTGGTAATGTGAAAATGTTATTTTGTTGTGATTATAGACTGTATTAATGACACGTGTCTAATGTGTATCTTTAATGTACTGTAAAGTTAATTCATCTTGTATTGAAGCAAGTGTTTAATGTTTTTTATCCTTCCTGTTATAGATAACAGCCCACACTGGCTGATAATTCTGGTTACAGTTTTCTTATTGGCGAGGAAGATTAAGGTGTGGTCGAAGCTGGAACTTTCAGCTGTCACCTAGGTAGTCTGTGGTCTCAGAGCCTTTGCAGGAAAGGGAACCAAGTGTTATGCTGGAGACGACAAAAACAAAGGTGATCCAAATTAAACTTACTGAACCAAAAAAGGGTTGGGCCTGGTGAGAGGGCTTGAAATTATTATACATTAAATCTCCATGACTCTGAAGATTACTATATTACTATATTACTTACCAAGTATATGTGGTTTTGTACATATTAACCTCTATGACTTGTTTTACCTCCTTTACATTTTTGATTTGATTTACTAATCTTTTTTCATGTGTGTGTACATTTAATTAGTGTTTCTGTTTACATAGTGTTTTTGAGTTATATATATATTTGGCTTGTTTATATTTAATTAGTGGTTCCTGTTTACATAGAGGGAGAGGGAGGTGGGGGACACCTCCGAATTAACATGAGTAATTTAATTATGATGGGCCCAAAAATGGACCAACAGGTTGGGCTTGGCGAGTGGGTCAGGACCATCACTAGAAGATGGAGGAAAGGAGGGGGATCCTCCACCTCAAATTGTTTAATCTCGTGAGCCAAGCCCACAGATTGGGCTTGGCAAGTGGGATCGAGACCACCCCTTCTACTTCCCCCACTCAATAACCTAATTATAGAATACAGTTCCAGCTTTAACTGTTAGGGTAAACCCATCTTAATGTTTATGTAACCCTCCCCCCTTTTAACTCCGAAAAGGGATTTTGAATGAAAAAGTTCGGTCATCAATCTGAGTCCATTCGAATATAACTGGACATGAGTTGATTTGAGTTCAATACGAGTCATAATTCAAATCCATCTTATTTTTATTGTAAGAATGCAATGTTTAGGTTACATATGGATTAAGTAGCTTAGAATAGATTATTTTTAGGGAGAGTGAAAAAGGGTGGTAACGGGAAAATGTTCTTTTGTTGTGATTTTAGACTGTATTGATGACACGTGTCTAATATGTCTCTAATGTACTTCAAATTTAATTCTTCTTGTATTGACAGCATGTGTTTAATGTTCATTATTCTTCCAGTTATAGATAACAACCCACGCTGGCTGATAATGCTGGTTACAGTTTTCTTATTAGCGAGTAAGATCAAGGTGTGGTCGAAGCTGGAACTCCCCCAGCTGCCACCTGGGGGTATATTGTTTCAGAGCCTTTGCAGGAAAGGGAACCGGTGTTGTGCTGGAGAGAATTAAATAAAGATTATATCATGGTTGTAAAGAGAGAAAAACATTATTAGTTAATCCTATCATGAGGTATGGCAATCAACTTGGTCTTGCTTTCATCTCACCTGTAGTCGTCAAACAGGAGAAATTGCAGCAGCAAACGAAGGAACCTGATGGTCCTTGAAATCTAAAGCATGCAGACCTAACCCAACTTTACCAGCAGCCGTCTCCTTGTAGTGGTAAGAAGCAAGTGCTTTCAGAGCACTCAGACACATGTCAACAACTTCCGTGTCCTATCCATCAGAGGGGTAATAAAATAAAAGTAAATGGGAAAAAAAATAGAAATCGGTCAGCCACAAATTTTAGACATGCAAATCACCGAATCCATTATAAAAATTTGTAGTCTCAAATGGATTAAATCCAATTAAGTGATCAGTTATTTACCTGATGGTGGATACCAAAATCAAGAGTTCCAAGTACATGAGCAAAGGCTTCACTGTTTAGTCGTGTAACCATTTCAGGATGAACTTCCAACATATGTGATAGCAGTGAGAAGTACTGCATAAGACCAAAAAAAAAAGTATTATCTTCCAGAAAACAATACCAGCATGTTCTATTATGATGAAAAAAGTATGCTTACATCATTAGAAAGCTTCGGGAACTTCAACAGGTCCAAAGTTATAAGAGGGGTAACTATGTGAAGACCCAAATAAACCACCTGCAAATTGAATGTATTGGAAACCATTCGAGGAAATTGTACAAGGAGAAATGCAACACCAATATACCTCAGATATGTTTGTGCCCTGTCCCTCAATGGAATTGGATGAGAAGTCAACCTGCAAATTTATTAATTTAGATTGGGCTAACTAAGCCTAGTTTAAGGAGAGAAAATTTCACACTAAAACAAAATTAAACACGCCAAAAACCAATTTTGGTGAAAATAAATCAAGATAGAAAGTACCAGATCTTTTGAGCAGAGATTTGCAAGGAGTTGTAGAAGAGCACGTAAATCCTTATATTTCTCTGTATTTGCTTCAGTAAACTGCTTGAAAGGCCAAGTGATATCTAAAAAATCAGTGAAACTATAGAAGTTAATATATTTTTTTGCCCCCCTTTGATATAAAAGACATGCATTCACATTCACTCTGTTAGGACTCCGACCCTTTAAATTTCTTTGGAAAGCAGAGAGAATAACACTCGAGCTAATCTTTGGTGGTAGAGACAATAGGGAAAAAGCGCAAACAAGAAGACAAATTAATAGATTAAAGATAAAAGTATACAAACTTAAAAGATTACCTCTGAAATCATTAAAACCATCTAATTTGGCAAAGTCAATGACAGAAAAACAAAATTTGCCAGAAAATAATCACCATAACCACGAGGGAAGAAACTAAAGAAGTATGATGATGGTTAGTCCCACAAATTTTAAAACTCGTTTATTGGTCATTTACACACTAACCATTTCTTGATTATTGGAAGTTCACAATTTCCTTTGCCTCTTTATCTAGGCAACTTGTATTATACATATGGCCGCACAACCATTAACGTCATTTCATTCCTATCCTCATTCTGCAACCAGAGGGGAGCACACAATAAACTCAAACCTGAACAGATGTCCTTTTAATCATCGGAGTGCTTGGGAAGTTGGTGTCATTTACCCTTTTATGATTTAGAAATAATCAAGTTACCAGCCCAACTACCGATAAAAAATTCATTTATCATCACATAAATAATTGAATGGTAAGCGAATTCTAAGTCATAGGGGCATCTTAAATCACATACAACAATCTCCCAGGGGATCTATGAAATGCACAATACTACTAAAGTTGCCCTTTAACTAAATATAGAATGAAAATCAAGATGTGGTTGCGACAGAGTCATGCTCCATAATGTTTCAAGAAATTTGAGCATTATTTGTTGATAGAGTAGAGTGGTGTAGCCATGATTCCAAATCAGTATCAAATGTTAGTTCCGGTCTTTCAACAGAAAACAAATGCTTTAGTACACCTGGAAATGAGATATATATATATATATATATATATATAAGATGTTTAGAAATGAAAATTTCCGGTAGGAAGTTAAGAAGTTGGATTCAGTAAGAACAATTCAATGCAAGGAAGCCAAAAGGTGACAAGAAAAGCATTCAACAGGAGATGGTCATCAGTGATGGGTAGTGTGGAGCCTGATAAATACTATACATTAAGCCCCAACTCCGCGGATCCAACTTCTTGTTGTGTGTGTGTTTGATTATTTCTTGTGTTTTCTGTTTTATTTCGCAACCATCAGCATGCTCATATAGTTACAAGAATTGCACAAATGAACAAGAGATCTCACAGGAGGCTAAACCGGAAAATAATGTTGTAGTAGCTAATTATTAATGTGGTAAGTAGAGCTATGAAATTTTGACATAAAACAAAGTTCAGAGTCACAGTATCAGTAGCTGACTCGGCGGTCAGAATCACAACTCTGTCATGTAGTGTTGGATTTGAATCATGTGATAAACAAAGATACGCTAGCCAAACAAAATGATGTAGAGAAATACAAGAAACCAAAAAATGAAGCTCAGAAGATGGTAGCCAGAGCCAAACAAAATTCCTTGGATGAGTTATATGGAAAATTAGGTACGACAGAGGGTGAAAAAGGCATTTATAAGTTGGTAAAAAGATCAAGTTAGATGTATTAAAGACATGGATTAAAAAAATATTAGTTAAAGAAGATGACATATTGAACAAGTGGCAAAATTACTTTCAACAACTCCTAAATGAGGAATATCCTAGAGAGGACATTGAGAATATGGGCCTAATCTTAGTATGATAGATAAAATCAATAGGAATGAGGTAAAGAACACATTGCGTAAAATGGAAAACAATAAAGCGGTAGGACCGGATAATAACACTTAGAGGCCATTTACCTATTAAGGGAAAGAATAATAGAACAAAGACTAAGGAAAGAACGTACCATATCAATTTGGATTTATGCCGGGAAGATCCACTATAGAGGCCATTTACCTATTAAGGCAACTATTGGGGAGTGTAGAAGTAAGCAAAAAGATCTACACATGGTTTTATAGACTTAAAGAAGGTATGTGATAGAGTTCCAAAAGACATGATTTGGTGAGCCTTATGAAGAAAACATATTCCTTTAAGACTTATTGAACTTATACAGGATATGTACAAGGATCAAAGAATTAAACTTTGTAGTATATGCGCCATGCGGAGAGATGAATGATTTTTCCATAAGAGTAGGATTACACAGAGGATTGGCGCTAAGTCCATTACGAGAATCAGGGATACAAGGAGATCTTCCATGGTGCATGTTATTTATGGAAGAAATTGTGCTATTGCTCCAAGGAAGTCTTGGCAATAAAATTAGAAGCTTGGAGGGTGGCCCTAGAATCAAAAGGCTTAAAAAATGGTAGAACTATCAGAATACATAGAACGTAAATTTAGTAGTGATATAGAAAATGAAGATATGGTAGTAAAAATTTGAGACCAAAGCATTACTCAACGTAATTATTTCCAATAATTGGGATCAATTGTACAGAAGGATGAATTCCAGTTAAAGGATGATGATGATGTAGTCCAGTTAAAGGTTCAAAAGAAGACCAATTAGAGGATGAATTCCGGTCCAGTTACACACTGGCCATTTTTTTTGTCCCGGTCTGGACCATTTGGAATATTTAATTGCCATCAAACATCAATATCATCTTCTCCAACATATCCTGTTCTTCACTATACTCCTCCATATCAAATATTTTCATGTTGTCGAGTATTGACCATGGACTGAAAATCGTAATCAATGTAAATTTTCAATTGGAACCGAAGTTAAATATGAAAACTTCTCAGGTACTTTCAAATCATCTCTCATGGAATTCTTAACATTCATAATCTTGAAATGAACACTATAAGCAGAATAATATTCACTTTATAATTAAATATATAAAAGTGATATGATATAAGACTAATTTATACTACATCCTAGATACATCAATGGATTAGAAAAAAAAAAAAAAAAAAAAAAAAGGGAAATACATTAATGGACAAGCTCTTGCTCTACTTAAGATTGTGCATCAAGCTTAGGGAACAAATCTATAATACAACAGTTCCACTACAACAGTCCTATTGCTCTATTCATAATCAAGAAAAGTAATGCAAGAACATTACATCCTAAATACATTAATGGATAAAAAGTACAATAATGGACAAGATGTTGCTCTATTTAAGATAGTGCATAAGGTTAGGGCAAAAGTGGGGGATGTGACAAGAATTTACCTTGCCAATATTGTGAGACGAGTAAAGCTGAAGTAAACGCAAACAGAAATTAACCACAACTGCAGTTTCTTGAGCCTCTAGGTAGATAATTTGTCCATCCACCCAGTCAACAACATATTTAAGTAGCAGATAGACAACTGCAGACTAAAAAGTGAGTTAGGATCAGTAAAGATAAATCTTTATAATTTCAACAATATATAACTATATTATAATTTCAACAATATATAACTTTATTATAATTTCAACAATATATAACTATATTATAATTTCAACAATATATACCTTTATTATAATTTCAACAATATATGTATAGCAGTTAAATCTGTACATTATAACAATAATATATAGTTGATTAAGATTAAATTGACCTTAGAAAGTCAGAAAATGCCACACAAGATGATTCAAGTTTTTTGGATTTTTAAACTGTAACTAGAAGAAACTGAAAATCTTGCTGTACCCAGCAGTAGAGCTGTAAACGAGCCAAGATTTCGACAAGCAGCTCGAGCTCGGCTCGATTCGTGTTCGTTTGTTTAATAAACGAACTAAGCCCAAACAGAATTTGTGTGTTTGATTAATAAGTGAACCAATCTTAAACACTCATTTGCTCGGCTCGTTAATGTTCATGAACAAACTCGCTTATTGGCTCGATTTAAGCTTTTATATATATATATATATATATATATATATATATATATTATAACTTCATAAGTTTGGGCCTTACCTTTTCATTTTAACTTAAAAGTTTTAACCCATCCAAACCCAGCCCAATCCCACACTCTGAAGCCCAATCAATTTGAAACAACCAAAACCCAAGCCTACACTCTAAAGCCCGTCAATATAAATCCTTTTTACCCTCATATTTAACCCACGTGTCATCCCAACCCTAGCTGCAGCAGCGGCGACTTCGACTTCTCTTTCAGTTACGCTTCTCTGGTCTCTCAATCCAATTCATCAATCCCCCAAACGCAGATCCATGGTTTCAGTTTGTTTTATTTCAACATCTGCTCCTCCTCATCACTTTTACTGGAATGATTTCACACCCACAAGATCAGTGATAAGTTTTCGCACATATATATATATATATAGATCTCTGTAAGTTTGTACTCTAATATATATATATACACTCCGTATAAAGTGTCGTTTTAAGTTTTAAACAAGCTTTTCTGGGCAAGAAAAAAAATATTTTGTGAACGAGCTCGAAGGGCTCGTGAACGGCTCGAGTTCGAACCGAACTCAAACACTGTGGTGTGAGCTCGAGCCGAGCTCGAACATCTTGTTCTAACAGCTGAGCCAAGCCCAAACAGCCCACTACTCGTCTCGGTTCGGCTCGGCTCATTTACAGCCCTAGCCAGCAGGATCTTAAACATTGTGTTCAATAGATAGAAGGGGAAAAAATTTAAGCAAAAGAGAGTGAAAATTGATTAATAGAAATAGCGATGACCATTATTTCGCTTCACTTAGTGAGATCTTCCCGAAATCTTGAAGAACAAATACTATGTAAAGATAATAATAGAGAGCACATTAACAAATGGCCACTAAGGACCTCTTATTGTGGAGTTTTGATTTAAATTCAATCTTATTTAAAACATTGTCATTAGACTAAAATGCTACAAGCTTTTCCTTTACCTTTTAATAGTTCCTTGTTTTTTTTTTTTTTTTTTTTTTGATAAGTAATAATAACATAAAAAAGCGTTTAAAAGGGGGATGCGTCCCTTATACAGAAGTAAAATCAGGGCTAAGGCCCCAAAGAATCCCAAAAAATAATTAAAAATAGGCAATTTCAAGATTGAAAAGAATCTGTACATTGCCGTACTTTGAATGATTTACAATGCTTTAGTTAAATAGGAAATACAAGGAGCTAAAAAGAGGAAACTACAGGTTGTACACTAACAGAAGCTACAGGCTATACACTAATAGAAGTTACAGGCTGTACACTAACAGAATTTCCCAATATTAGTCATTGACTATCTATATTTACACGCCTATCATATCCCTTAAAATTTAGTCTTATTAAAACCGAATATCTCTTTTTCAACATTAAATCATCAAAACATGTAATTGAAAAGAGAACGAAAAATATAAAGTTTCAACATTGTCATAGACGACTCTTTCCCTTCAAACATTTTACTATTTCTCTCCTTCAAAATGCACCACCATAGACAATGTGGTACAATTCTCCAGAGATCACGAACATCCCTTCTCACACGACACCCTCTCCAAACATGAATCAAATCCTTTGTAGAATATGGCATTACCCAATGCATGCCGAACAACCCAAGAATAAGATTCCAACAATCGTTCGCTACAGGGCAATGCATTAGGAGGTGATCAATTGACTCCCCATCATTCTTACATTGACAACACCAATTAACAATACAGTTACCCCTTTTCCTCAAGTTATCAATTGTAAGAATCTTTCCCCAAATAGCGGTCTAGAAAAAGAAAGCCACCCTAGTTGGAGCCATGGATAGCCAAATAGTCTTCCATGGGAAGTCACGATTATCAAAATTAGACAAACATAAGAACAAAGATCTTACTTCAAAACGACCGTGAGAAGATAGAACCCAAATCAAATCATTATGCTCTCTGCGAACACCCTCCTGCCGATACAAAAGATCCAGAAAAACACATACCTCATCCAGCTCCCAATCCTGAAAAGAATGCCGAAAATGCACATCCCACGTAATCCCACTGCTATCAAGCCAATAGCAGTCAGCTACATTGGCGTGTTTATCAACTGCAATACTGAATAATCTAGGAAAAGTACGAGATAATGGCTGATTACCACACCAAAGATCTTCCCAGAAATGAACGCGACGTCCATCACGGACTTTAAATCTGATATGAGCAGAAAAAGGCATCCCATCCCTTCCGAATAGACTTCCACATCCCTACTCCTCCCACAAGAGAAACTGGACGTGTAGACCAGCCGCTAACCTCTTCCCCAAACCGACAAGAGAATAACCTGCGCCAAGGATGATGTCTTTCCCTCCTATATCTCCACAACCATTTGCCCAGGAGAGCTTGATTGAAATGAACTAATCATCTTATGTCAAGACCACCTAATTTCATAGGCTTGCAAACTTGCTCCCATCTGACAAGGTGATACTTGAACTCATCACCCCTTCCTCCCAGTAGGAAGTCCCTTTGAATTTTTTCAATCCTATCCCCAACGGAGCAAGGGATTTGTAACATAGAAAGAAAATAAGTGGGTAAGCTCGATAATGTACTATTAATAAGAGTAACTTTACCCCCCTTGGACAAGTATTGCTTCTTCTATCCTGCCAATCTCTTCGCATACCTATCAATCACTGAATCCCAACTCCCTACTATCCTTGAAGAGACCCCTAGGGGCAAACCCAAATAAGGAATAGGGAAAGAACTCACCCTGCATCCAAGAACTGCAGCTAAAGAGGAGACATCCTGAACATTCCCTACTGGGACAAGCACACTCTTAGTCACATTGACCTTTAGCCCAGAAACCGCATGAAAACAAACCAGTATGCACCTTAAATATCAGAGTTAAGACACATCAGTATCATAGAAAACTAGGGTATCGTCTGCAAAAAGTAAATGAGAGATCTCCATTTGATGGATTGAAGGTCCTCTACCCTGCGTATGAGTCTGCTTAAACCCTCCATAACAACAAGAAAAAGGAAAGATGACAAAGGATCACCTTGTCTTATACCCCGGGTGCAACCGAAGAAACCAGCGGGAGAACCGTTCACAAGAATTGAAAACTTGACAGACGAAAGACAAGTCTCAATCCACTTCCTCCATTTACTTCCAAAGCCCATTCTTTGTAACAAATAGAGAAGGAAATTCCAGTTCACATGATCATATGCTTTCTCAATATCAAGTTTGCATAATACTCCAGGAACACCAATACGCAGTCTAGAATCCACACATTCGCCTGCAATAAGAACTGAATTAAGAATTTGCTGTCCTCCAACAAAAGCGTTCTGGGAGTTCGATATAATCCCATCCATTACTTCTCTCATCCTTAAAGCAAGCACCTTAGCAATAAGTTTGTAAATACAACCCACCAAACTAATTGGACGGAAATCCTTTATGTCAGAAGCGCCTCCCTTCTTAGGGATAAGGGCAATAAATGAAACATTAAGCGACTTCTCAAAGACGCCAGTAGAATGAAACTCTTGAAAAGTGCCTATTACCTCATTTCTTACTACCGTCCAACTTTCCATCAGAAAATGCATGGTAAAACCATCAGGCCCCGGAGCTTCGTAACCATTACAGCTTGATAAAGCCTTTAGAACTTCTTCTTCAGTAAAAGGATTCTCAATCCTATCTCTATCCAACTACGAAATGGCCTCAAAATGGACACCATCAAGTTTGGGCCTCCAAACTAATGGCTCGGTATAAAGCTTCTAATAAAAAGCAACAATCCCGTTACGCACCTCTTCCTCCCTCCACAACTCCACATCTTCCACCCGAATTCTTCCAATATGATTACTCCTCCTATGAGCATTAGCTAATCTGTGGAAGAATTTTGTGTTCCGATCACCTTCTTTTAGCCAAAGAGCCCGAGATTTTTGTCGCCACGAAATCTCCTCCACACTAGCAATCTCAGCAAGAACAACCTGACAGGATGCTCTCCTAGAACGTAGATACTCCACATCCCCTCCCGCCTCCTCAAGACGATCAATCTCGGAAAAATCAGTAAGGACTCTATTCTTCCTCCATTCCAGATTCCCAAAAACATCCTTGTTCCACTGCTTAAGAGCAAACTTGAGAGCTCTTAACTTCTTTGTTATCGTGAAACTGGGCGAACCTGAAACAATAACTCCTTCCCACCAAGATCTGACTTTCCCTTGGAAATCCTCCGCTCGTAGCCACATATTCTCAAATCTAAACGGGGATCTTTGAGAACACAAAGCCCCGCAATCCAAGACCAAAGGAACATGATAAGAAGTGACCTTGCTAACACCGCCTGAACGATATCCGGGAACTTCTCTTCCCACTCCCTAGAAATTAAGAATCTGTCCAGTCTTGAAAGAGTGATTGGATCCCTACCATGTGACCAGGTATAGGCTGCACCTTCCATTGGTAAGTCAATAAGAAAATGCTCATCAATAAAATCAGAAAATTGATCCATTTCCAATGACCTTCTTCCCCCTGTAGACCTCTCTGACGGGGACCTGATAGAGTTGAAATCCCCTCCCAAGCACCAAGGGAGAGACCACAATTCTTGGGCATGGCTAACCTCCTCCTAGAAAATAGGTTGCTCATCATCAACAACCGGTCCATAGACTCCAGTATAAACCCATCTGAAATTGTCCTCTTCCATCTTAAACACGCAAGACACAGAAAATCTCCCCATCCACACGTCCGTTCTAGATAACCATTTGCTGTCCCACATAACTAAGATCCCGCCCGAAGAACCTATAGCATTCAAGGCCTTCCATTCCACAAACCTTCCTCCCCACAAAATCCTAACCACCCCATCAGAAATGGATGCCAACTTGGTTTCTTGTAAACAAACAGCCTGGGCACCCACTTCTTTAAAGCTACTTTCGAGTGAAGCTTATTTTCGGAGTATAATTAAATATTGGATAGATTGTAATAGTGGCCCATGAGTTTTATTATGCTAGTAAATTGGTTAGCTATGCCGTTGAGCTTTTATATTTGGCCTTATACATATTTGTATGATGGGATATGAATATTTAATATATATATATATATATATATATATATATATATAGTGGCCCTCAACCCAATTGCTATTGAGCCCAATTTTTTTTTTTTTTTTTTTAAGTGTAGCATTATGAAGGTTTAGGTTAGCCTTAACCATAAAAGTTCAAACTTCTAACTTCAGTCCTAATCCATAAAATTTACGAGACCACCAGTGACTTATGCATATTTCTGTACTTTTTGAATCAATGTTCACCTTAAATAATTTGCAAGTAGATAATTGTTTGATGGAAACTACACTATGGGCCCAAGGGATTGTAGGTGAGATTTCCAGAATATTAATTATCATACTTCATGATGACATGCGATTTCCTTTACTTTTTCATCCCAAAATTCTGGTTTGTAACTCCAAAAAATTCCATACCATTTTGGTGTTTTTTTCAGACAATTAGCTGCCACCCAACAACCACATCCTTGGAAAGTCCAAATATTTTCAACTTTATAACCAAGCCTATCTAATCTTTTCCAGTCTAGAAAGCTCATAAGTATCCATAGACATAGCTCACCAAATAATCAGCCATGGATAGCTAATTCTGAATTATCAAGTGCAGTGATTGCAGTCCTACATCATTAGTAAGATACCTAATGTTTGGGTATCTAAATTACGTTGAATATATCCAAAATGTGTGTGCATACATGTGAATGAGAAATATAATATTATGCTCTAGAGTCAAACATTATCATATATCCAAGTGCAATGATATTCAACCAAAACTATGTTCACACAGAAGTCAACCATGACTCCCACTCAAATAATTTAATGTCAACAACAGGTAAACATTTGATAGCTCAGAAGATGAAATAGTTCACAAATGCCAATGAAAATTTAGAATATATAAATTCAGGACATCAATAAGATGTTTAGAAACTTTTGAACACAAACTGTGTATTAAATAAGTGGAAGTCCAAAAAAGTAGGAAACCATAACACTCAGAAAAGGCGTGTAATGGAAGTAGATTACACAAAAATAGATAAATACAAAAAATATCTCATGTTTGTAAACTTCAAGCAAAAGCAGAACAGCGTTCATTATGGAGAGACCCATCTCATAAATTGCCTTTTGTGTTCGAGGTTCTGTGGCACTGGCAGCTCCACGAAGGCGCTCCAACAAGCAGCTGATCTACAGGATGTCCGTGAAGTTTTTGAAATACTTTTCTTCACAAGTAACAATGCAACATACATGAACTGAAAATGACCTCATATTACAAAAGTTATGGCCTTACCACCAGGATAACATCTGGTTGCTGGGCAAGATTTTTTAGATCATTCTTGCCAGACATCTCCATTAGATAAGCTGTCATATGACCCATGAGATCCCTTATGTACCTTTGAGTAATTGTAACCAGATATTAGGCCATAAAGCAGTAGTAAAATCATAACAACTAAAAAGTAGAAGATCACAAGAAACCTAAAAAGTAGACTCACTGATTTGAAGCCTCTGAATTCCTCATGCCACCAGTTGAAAGAACGAGGGTTTGAGCCAATGAACGCTGCAACAGGATAAGGACAATATTGTAGTTTACTAAACTGAGAGAAAAAAGTGAGGTCCTAGTGACAAAAAAATTAAGTCATTACTTGGTGAGCAGCATTTAAAGTGAACAAACTTCTATCATTTGCAAACGCATTTGCTAAGTCACACCATGAGCCCTGCAGAAAAAAAGGAAAAGAAATGGCTTATTTTTCATTCTCATGTACATAGCTAATATAAACATGAAATATTTTTTTTATTCCTTTTAAATTGGTAAGAAAAAAATCCAGATATTTCAGTAGGAAAAAGATACTCGCATCAATATCTAAAATATTAGAAGTATCATCATTGTATATGTGACCTTATATAACGAGGATACTAGCAAATTGGAGCCAATGGCATGCCCTAGGCCAAACATGCCACCAGCCAATTGGCATGATACCGACAAGCCATCGGTTGTTTCATGTATCAACATCTTGAAGCAAATTCCCATGTATAACTAAGCCATAACAAAGTCATCATGAAAACAGTGTCACACCAAAATACAATAACAGGCTATTACAACATGGATATAACATTTCAGCATTTACACCACGTCCACAGCATTGCAGTGCACTCTTACACCAAGTTGGGGTCCTTAATTCACCTTCTAATAAAATCATAGAACACCCACAGCCATTATGATATCTGTATGCTCATCACAACTCCCCTCAAGTATGCCTCATTCCAAACATCTAAGGCTACATGAATCCAGATTTTTACATTTCATGATTCATGTTCGGAAGTGTAAACACAAAGGTCTTGCAGTCCAACTTACTCAAGCTCCTTCATTTTGGGCTTGCACTGGGAAAACTAAACTAAAATTTTGATGGTTTATTCATTTATGCATTAATCATAAAGACAAGGAGGGAAAGGAAAAAGAATGAGAAGGATAAAGATATGATAAAAGAAGCCCACTTCAATAATTGCTAAAATTAGCTAGTTTTATTAACAAAACCAAAACAAAGGAAGGTGGTCAAGAGCACAACAAAACACAATGATACATTCCATTAAGATTCACATGAATTCATAAACAATGTAAATACAACTCACCAAATCAACAAGGTGCACACAAACATTCCTTCGCCGGACAAGCCCATGAAGCAACTGGTAACAAGTAAGTGCCTGTCAAGTATAAACATGAGTATAACACCTGTCAACATCTTACATTCGAGAAAGGAGAAAGACATTTTCCAACAACAAAAAAATATATATATATATTTTGAAACATGAAGCAAGACACTGTCAAGGAAGTATTCCTAATTAAAGGAGATATCACTCCTTGCACAACCAATTAGGCAATCTTGGGACTGGAAAATCAGATAAAGCTAGTCAAAGTGTAAAATGTAAAATAAAAAATAAGAAAGGAATAAAGTCATAATTCATGAAGTTATTTGTGGAATGAAACTCCATTTAGTCAGGAAAAATAAAAATTGTGAGTGCTGAATAAAAATTATTTGTCAGTCTTCCTCACATAGTTCCAAGCAGGAGAAATGAGCCAAGGATATAATATATATATATATATATATATATATATATATATATATATTTAAAGCTTCAAGGAAAGGACAATAATGGAAATGGTACCCTCAACTTTGTTCCAGTTCTATTGTGAAGGAAGCCTGCAGAAAAAATTTATCATGCTACCACACTGCAGTGATTAATATATTATTTTACAAATAATCCAACCTCTAACATGAAAGAGGTTCCTGAATAAGGTGATTAAAGTCGGTGAGTGTTTTTAAGAATTATTCAGTAAGAATCAAGTCAAGAAAAGATAGAATGTGAGTAGTTTTGTATCTTCCATGCAAACAACTATCCTGTGATATGGTGGAACTTATACACTATCCTTGGCATGTTGAAAATGTGACCACATGAAGTGACAGCAGAGATAGTAGATCAGCTTTTGAGCCACTGAAAGCACCCAAAGTGCACTAATTATTCCCACAAAAACAATTGACAGAAACTAGGCACACCACTTCACAGCATAGTCACAGGAATCATCAACCTTAGGTGATACTGTCACTTAGAAATGCAATTCTATGTTTTCCCTCCCCACCCACGCCTCTCCCTCTGGTGTAGACCTAAATCAAGTGGATAAATTCCTGCCGCTTAAGAAGTGCAATTCTACAATTTCTAGTAGAAGCCAGACACTCTACTTTGAGAGCTTAGTCATAGGATTCATCGACTTTAGGTGATACTGCCACTTTAGAAATGCACATTTCCCTCCTTCCCTCACTCTCTGGTGTAGTGCTAAATCAAGTCTATAAATTCCTGTGCAATATTGGGAACACCCTGTAAAGGATAGAGGGAAAAGAAAGAGCAAACAGACAGGACTAAGAAAGTCCTTTGATACTTTGTTTTAATTTTTGTAGTAAGGCTAATTATCACTGATACTGAGAACGAAAACCCTATAAAATCTTGTTTGTTTGGGTTGTGAGAATTATTGTTATTGGAGTTCTCAATTCATACTGAAGCAGCAAGAATTTGCTTCTTTTTTTTCTCCTTTTTTTTTCCTTACTATATTCTATATTTTTGTTTCCAATCTAGTAGTGACCGGTGATTTGATCATCCTCCCCTGATAAGGCATCAGGTTTGGTATCAGAGCTTTAGTTTCGGCTTTCCGACCTCTCAATCATGCTTCCATGAGAACACCAAGAAGAGGATGTCGTAGGATGCAAGTTCAAGAAGAACCCTTATAAAGCAAGCACAAAACACAAAACAAAGTAGAACTTCCGCCAAGGCAAGTCAAGATGCTGACCCAACAACTGGGTCAATGTCCCCTCCTCTCCTGGTAAGGCATCAGGTTTGGTTTCAGAGCTTTAGTTTTGGCTTTCCGACCTCTCAATCATGCTTCTTCCATGAGAACACCAAGAAGAGGACGTCGTAGGATGCAAGTTCAAGAAGAACCCTTATAAAGCAAGCCCAAAACAAAGTAGGAACTTCCGCGAAGGCAAGTCAAGATGCTGACCCAACAAATGGATCAATGTCTTATAAACCCATTGGTTAACAACGATCTACCAGTTGATGACAACTTTCTGGTGGAGATGATGTGTCTGGTACCATTTTATCATTCGCGCTGTCATAGATCACCAAACAAAGGGACTGACCAATGTTGGGAGGCGAATATCAAAATTAAGATTCTTGAACTTTATGAAGTTTTAAGGACGAGTTAATCTATGGCTACCATCAAGTGTATTTTATAATACCAAGAGATACCCGATCACAAGAAGGTCAAGCTCATCACTATTCATTTGAAATAAGAGTATCAGCATTATGGAACAACTACGGATTACCTAGGAGAGCAGTGTAAGCTTAAGATTGCAAAACGGGAAAAGACGAAGAAACAATTTATACCTTTTGATTATGTTCAAATGACTTCAAGAAGCAAGTCGCAGTATGGAAGACTATACCAACGAAGTTTACTGATTAATCACATACAATGATTTACCAGAGAGGGACGAGCAGTTGGTGACACATTATGTCAGGTATTAAGGCCCAGCATACAAGAAGCCTTACTCTAGTATTCAGTTTCTGTTTCAGAGGCTTACCAACAGGCTTTGGTGGTAGAGAAACAACAAACAGGCAGGTTTGGCGCTCTAGCAGCAGTTCTGCAGTATTGCAGCCCACTTTTAGAGGAGAATCAGCCTTTACATCAGTGCGAAACAACGCTCAGAATGTGAGATAGCACTTGCCACACGTTGGTGGGGTACGAAACCAGGCACTAACGCCAAAAACAACCAAATTTTGAGGGACAGCAGGTCAAAATAGCGCTGGAGACCTTGTAATGAGGTCTTACATGTGTGGGGTGCCCAGATATAGGTCAATAGGGTGCCTAAAATCCAGGGGCAACCGTATCAATAAGGGAACAACATGTGATGGGAGGAAGACACAAACTATGAATTATACGCGGAGGTTGAGCTGAACTTTGATGATTCCCCAGATGGATAGTATGGTGATATTCTACATGGTGACAAAGGCAAATCCTTGGTGATGCAAAAATCAGGGTTGCTTCCAAACCACGAAGATGGATAACAATGACTCTGGAGCAACATTTTTCACACCACTTCTACTATTGGTGGAAAGATATGCAATATGATCATTGATGAGGAAGTTGTGGGAACATAATATCTCAAGAAGCTATGGAGAAACTCAAACTCAAGTATGGGAAGCATCCGAAGCCTTACAAGCTATCTTGACTAGGCAGAGGGAATGAGCTGACAGCTTCACAACATTGCCTAGCAAAAGGAAAAAAAGAAAAGACAGTCTAGCAGTTATAACTAGTCTGGGGAAGATACGAGTTGGAAATGAATCTGCAGTAAGTCAAGGGAGATGACTGTGAAGGCAAGGATAAAAGATTGCTACTCCTTCAAGCATAAGGAGTTGTGACATGATCCCAATGTTTCATGATAAATAGCTTTATGTACTCAATTTATTTGATGATATTAAGAGTTTAAATCTCCTATACATTATGAATTACACACAAGCATACAAATAATTTTGTTTTGAAAAAAAAAAAAAAAAAGCAGAAAGGAAAAATTAAAAGAGACTTCATCCATCTGATTGGATTAGTTGCCTAAATTTCAATCTTGTATTAGTCGAAATTGTTGTTTAGATTGGGGGGTTAGTTGGCTACAAATAAATCGGTTTGAATTTCATCCTCACATTAAGTTGCTTATCTGTAGATTTAGACTGACGAAAATGAATACAGATACAATGTGAGCATTCACATTTTTTAAAATGTTCAATCGTATAACAGTTGGCAACCCGAACCTTTTAATTCATAACGTTATATAATAATTAATCAATCCCTTTGGATGAAGGACATATAGTATAAATTGGTGGAAATTTTTATTTTGAAAACTCAACTCCAGCAAGGGGTATAACGGATGCAATATTGAAAGCCCGTCATCTAATAGTCAAACATATACTGCAGTTTTCATCTGAAGATAAATTTCATTTCACTGTCATTTTGCATTTTTTCAAAAACAGTCAAGGCTATGGCAAGAAAGCAAGCAGGGTTGCAAGAAAAATGTTGTACTAAGAGCTTATTGATAGACAAAGCAATCAATTCCATAAAACCATGCTTAAACAAGAAAGTGGGTCTAGCAAAGTAGCATTCTGTTTTCCAAACTGGTTATGAAATGTGAAATCATGCAGCCCCTCAATCACATCTTGCAGTAAGGTCAATAATGCACTCAAACACAATAATAACTACGAGTGAATGCATTTCCCATGGTTTATGACATTAGGTGTAGCAACAATTAACCATCAACAAATTACGTCCATCTGCAGGACTTGTTTGTCGCGGAAAGCACACTAGCAAGTACCATGGTTCAATATCTCTACAAGAAGGAACTCAAAATATTATCCTATAACCTTCCTAGTATAACATCTCTATAAAAAGGAGCTTAAAATATTTTCCAATAGCCTTTCTGAATAGGCATGTATATAGAACTCGAGTACAATCCAGGAGAACCTTTCAAATATCAAAGACTGAAATGTCTACTATCAAAGAACGAGGATAAATATTTTCCATATCTCATACCTGCAAATCCTTCTCCCCGGGATATGAAACAAGTGTTGACATGGAGATGCGGACAATAACGTCAAGCACAAGTTTACCCTGATCATGCTCTCCAAAAAAAACTAAGCAAAGCTTTTCCGGGGCACTCTGACTTGAGCTGATTCTCATGATTATCTGAATTACTGTAAGTGTCTCGACTTTCTTTATCTGGCAATAGATAAGTACATGACCATCTTGCAAGGAACCATATAACTGCCTGTACAAAAAATTAGCTCAAACAAATAACTAAGATAGCATGACTAGAATAACATTAGAGAAGTTCAAAGAGAAGGATATTTCTTGCCAAATAACAAAAATAATATTAAAATTCAAGAGAGAAAAATATTACTCAACATGAATGCTTATTTGATTGCATTACATAGAAAGTTATTTACAGGAAATATATATATATATATATATATATATATATATATTTGCAACAAATGACAGTATTCAATAATTTGTAGGACAATAAGAGGAACTTAAGATATTAGGATACCCTATCAAAATCAGATCATCATTATACAAAATTGAATAGCATCCAAGGTAATGTTACAGGTCCCATATGCCAAATTAAATGCATATAATGCCAGAACTAATGCTGCCAGGAACCGGCTTATGAATTCATGGACCTCAAACATTATTAACTATGAAGCATAAACAAAGACGTGGATAAGGGTAAGACAAAAGACAACCACAACAAGATTAGAAATTTTGAAAAGATAGGATAGGGATATAGCAAAAACATGGCAATGAAGATTTTTGCATACATGCAATAATAAACATTAAATGTATAATTGGAATGACTGAGGATATTTCCCTTTTCTTTTTCTTTTTTTTTTTTGGTTGTGTAAGTTCGTATACATTCACTCAAGGAGAAAAGAAACCAAGAGATGGGCATTACACACAAGCCCGAGGAGCAGAGGGAGCAGACCCCCTGGCATATCAATTTTTCTTCCTTTATGTAGTCCAAATATTTGGAAATTTGGTAATGTTTTCCCTAAATTTTTGCACTCTAATTATAAGAATGCGCATTTCATTGTTCAAGGCATGCACGACACATGTCTTGAAGCATCAGAATCTAATACGACTCTTTACCCTTGCTTCTTAAGTTATAAGTAGTTCATATGTCAGCACTGTTAAAATGTAAAAGGAACATGCAGTTTAGCCACTACATTGGGATCCCAATCCCGTGAAGATGGCATGGAAACGAGTAGAAAAGGATCCAAGACTTAAGTTGATATAGGGCATAAAAGAAAGTGATTTGATAGATAACCTCCATAAGCCGAGGACTGAAAAACGATGCTCTCATCTCTGGATCTAAACTCTGCTCAGCAAACTTTATAATTGAGCTGCATCAATAAAGAAAAGAGACACGTGATGAAAATATCCAACAAAAAATATCACTACAAGGTAAGTCCAGAGACCATAAAAATAAAACAAAAGAATCAATAAATAAAATACAGTTCCAATTGTATGGTATAATTGTGTGATGCGATCAGAATTTGATGGTGGCAAGATGAAATGCAATTAAGTTAACATTTATAGCAGCATAATCCTGATATAATTACTTTTTTTTATTATTATTTCAGAGCTACCAAGAGTAGCAACAAACTGTAAGGGTCTTGATACCTCTCCAAATGAATCTAGAAGTACCAGCATTGTTATACATTAAAAATGCACTGTGAGATGTACATATGACTCCTCTTTGTTATGGGATTTGCCATGTATTCTTCCATAATTTTTAATGCATTTGATACTCAAGTGATATAGTCCACATTGAGGGTAATGCTAGGGAAAGGACAAGACCAAGATTAACTTGGGTAGAGTTAGTAAGGAAGCTATGATATGAGGCTCAACCGAGGCTATGGCCTTGGAGGGAAATGAAAAAATAGGATTCATGTAGCCAACCCCAAGTAGTTGGGAAAAAGACTGTCGAGTTACATATAGTATATTTGACTTTACCATACTATTCTTTGTGGAACTTATATGCACACATCTCCACACACAGACACACACAAAAAAAAAAAGAAGCTAATATCCACCTTTTTTCTCATAAAGCATATTTTCACACTGACTTTAATTTGACATCCAACTCAAAATAAACATTATGTTTCAGCAAAGAGAAAGGGGGACTTTACCCAGAAAGTATAACGACAGGGTGTTTGTCTGCTTCCACAAAGTCGGTAAAATGGGTTTGTATAGAGTTTGGAACCTGAATATCACATAATCTCACCCATGATTAGAATTTCTAGTTACTTAAAAACTATGTTTTAAATAAAATAATTCCAGAAGCATAAAAATCCTGCTCACACATAAATCTTGAATTTTTATCAACAGCATAAGATAAGTCACTTATACCCCTAGAAAAACAGGGAGATGGGACCATGATGTTTAATAACCAAGCAAGCCAAATGAAAGAATACAAATAAGTATATGGTAAATGCAAATATAGAATTTATCATATAATTCAGGTGGTAACTGTCCAGCTTGTGCATCTGCAGTCTGCACCACATAAAACAAAACAAGTTTTATGAATAATTAAAAATCAAATGCTAAAGTAATTAGATAGAATCTTTCTCATAATTGTAAAACTAAAACCCCAATTAGTTGCTCTAATAAAGAATCTTTCTCATAATTGTAAAACTACCCCAATTAGTTGCTCTGGTAAGTTAGTAGCCTCCCCCAAACTAGCAAATTACACATAAATAGCCAAAGGCTCCTGATAAAGCTATAATATAACTACACACACATGCATTAATACGTTTTTGCCGGAATCTCACATACTGGATATCAAATAGTGCAATTCTTGAGATTAATGCGTAATCAATTACACAGAAATTGTTCTCAAATAGAATTCAGGAGACATTGGGCTTAATTGCAAGAACAAAAATTAGAAAGTGGAAAATAAGGAAAGTACCGAAGGTGTTTCTCCCTCTCCTTCATCAGCGAGAACATGCCCAGTTATCAGCAACAGTGAATAAAGTTCTTCCAAAGTTTGAGTTGGATCACTTATGCCTCTGCCCTACAAATAAGCGAGTGAGATTAAAGATTAGCATGTTTACGAAATTTACACAAACACCCCACCAAAATATACAACCAAAAAAAAAAAAAGAAGCATAACGTCTTAAAGAAGAAGCAGCTTCATAACATGCTTGAT
This sequence comes from Cornus florida, assembly GCF_030987335.1. Classification (NCBI taxonomy): domain Eukaryota; kingdom Viridiplantae; phylum Streptophyta; class Magnoliopsida; order Cornales; family Cornaceae; genus Cornus; species Cornus florida. The sequence continues at coordinate 33,061,038 of NW_026775578.1, read as the reverse complement.
ATTAAAATTATTATGAAAACCTTGGGGGCTAGGGCCAACAGATACAACCAGTAATGTATAAAATCCTCTCTTCTTCATTTTTTTTCATAAGCAATATATAAAATCCTTTTGATAAAACATGTCATCAGATCACAAGAGATCCCCAAAATTGAAACAATGCTCTAGCCAAAAAACAATTTAATAGCAATTATACTTCAAATATTTTGCTTCTATTTCTATGGGTAATGCTGCCCCATAATATAAGTCCGTTACTGCTTAAGGAAAAATAAGATAAGTAATCACAACAAACCTTTTTAAATTTCTACTACTTAAAAAAGAACCAAAGAGAAAATGAAAGCTATAGATGCACTAGCTATAAAAAGGTTATAGAGGCACCCATAGCTATTGGTCAAAAATGATGATTAGGGGCAAATTTTCTCAAAAGATGGATAATACAAGAAGTTATATGCACTTTTTTTTTCTTTTTTCTTTTTTTTTCTTTCTCTAATAGGGGTGTTTCTTGCATATTTTTTGTACAGCGAGGGGGTTTTTTGCACTTAAACTTTGATATTATATATCAAAATAACATCAAAAAAGGTTCTAGGAGAGTCAAATGGAAAAGTGGCATTATCTGTGAAAATTTGGTGGGATGAGGATGAACAAAAGCAAAAAAGTAAAGTCACAAAATTTGGAAAGAAAAATAGAAATGGCGAGATCTATGAAAAATACAATTATTATTCTAAATTTGATACAAAGATGGAGATAAGAATATATGCAATCTTGCCAAGTCAAGATAATGAAAACTGGCAATTTTAATCATGTGAACCAATAAAATTAAAAGGTATTGATGAAAGATAATAAAACTAGAAAAAGGTGGAAAAATTACTCTCATAAGGATTTTTTTTTTTTTTTTTTTTTTTTTTTTTTTTTTACACACACTTTTGCCGGGGCTCGAACCCCACCCACCCCTCCTCTTTGAGGATGGGGAGGCTATACCATTGGGCTAGAAGCCCTTTGGTAATTACTCTGATAAGTTGTTTAAAGAAAACAAGCTTTTTCATTGTATCAATGTGTAAGGTAAAAAAAAATATTGCATTCAGGAAGATGTAAACAAGAAGAACCTTGTGACTAGATGCCATTCCTATTGAGACTTGGGGTGCTTACAAATATGACATGTCTTGGCTAGAAATTTTGTTTGGTAACATTGTAATAATATAATGATTGTACAAACAATCATAGAATTAAGTCAGTAATTCATATTATAGAACTTCCATAGAGAACGATTCAGCAACAATAACACTTGAAAATGAAAAATCAGAAAATCAGTTTGAACTTAAGAAACAAATGTCAACAATGAAATTTTTTACTTTCGAGGAAGCTAATGAAAAATTTAGAGACAAAAGAAAGATCGTCATGCTGGTTCCATAAATTTGCTGGTATCCTATGAGAAGGTCCCTAAAACTGTAACATAAAGAGTTCTAGAAAATAATGGATTTACAAATATATATATATATATGTTAACATGAAATATGAGAATATAATGGAACACTGACTATAATAATAATAATTGGAGGAGAAACAAGTGAATTTGGAATTACTATAGCACAAATCAGGTATGAGCATTAAACATTCAAAATAAGGTTGCATGTTGTATGCTATTTGCCAATGATATTCTATTGATATTAAAAAACGGGTAGGAATAATATTGAATCAAAAGTCTGGAGAGAAACTCTGGAGTCATATGGTTTGACTTCAAAAGGTAGGAGCAGGAGTAATGGAGTGAAATTGAGTTGACTACAACATCAACTACACTTTGTTGGACCAAATATGAGGTAGGCTGGCAGCCAAAAACATGTTAATACAAGGAGCGCAACTAAAATACAAATACTAAGAAAAAATGAAGTAATACAAAGAAAATAAGAAATTAGAGCATGCAAATTTTGAAGATAATATAAGAGAAAATTGTATGGCCACATAAGCAATAAATATCAGTAACTACATCAATGAGAAAGAGTTAAATAGTGTCAGTTGAGGGTAATGCTTAATAAATGGGAAAACCACCATAACGTTCGATAAGATAAAAAGGAAAGACGTGGTAATATGAGATTTAACTTAAGGCCCCAAAACTGCGCCGAATGGTAAACAAGATTCAAGTAGCCACTCCTGCCTAATTGGGACAAGACTTTGTTGAGTTGAGTTATCAATTCACGTTTGATCTTTAAATAAGGGGAGCATCCAAAATATAAGGTTCCAAAGACCTGATTATGGAAGATAAAAGCATAATAAGGGCACAAGAAGTGTTCTGAATTTATTTTCTGCTTTTCATTCTTAAAGTTATTTCTAAAAGTATGCCTATCTTATGGTATACAATAGGAAGACGATCTATTCCCCAATGTCACTTTGTGGATGTCTTTTTTATGCAATTCACCAATGTAAACAAGAATTATCTATTGGGAAACTGATACACCTTCTGACTTAGTTGTCTCGCAGCTAATCCCTACAAATTTTGTTCACAAAACATCATTTAATAAAATAAAACCTATACAAACATGAGAGTGACCGTGCTGATTCCCTAATTGAGTTCCACACAATTATCAGAAAGACTGAAAGATAAACTCTCTGTCTATTCAAGAAAGGTCCTAATCTATATATCAAAAAGTTAAAAGGCTATTAAATTACAATACATGCTAATGATATTAGTATTCATTACATTTTTTAAATTCCACAAATTATATATTTTTTAAAATATATATATACAAATAAACAAGGACCAAAGTTTATGTAGAAATGAGATTTGATAAAACCCTACGAGTTGCAAGAAAGGGCGAACCTTGTCTAAAGATCCCAAATGTTTTATGGGATATAAGGCCCGCATTATCTTGCACAAATCAAACACGGTGGCAGCTTAAAACGGTAACAACTAATTCAAAACATAGCATGTAAGATAGCATGGCAATATGGAAGAGCAGAAAACAAAACCATAATCTCCTTACGTTTCAAAATACACATAGGGGCATAACTCACTATAAGCAACCAAAATCCAGCTTAAGGTTTGGAAAAAAAATATATTACAACTTTTTCAAAGAAATAAAGATAATAGAACACCTGATGAAGTCTCGCAAAACGCTCAGAAAACAATCTCATGAGTAACGGAATTGAGACATCAATAGCTGCTCTTGCAATAAGAGCATAAGAGCTTAACCTTTCATCCAAGGCTGCAAAGATGACATAGACAATATGCAACATTAAAGACAATCAACATTTTAAACTATGACAACGATTATGTGGATTTCAGTGACGCAGATGCCAAGGACAGATAACAAGAAAGAAAACTTGATATAACAGAGAAGATAGTTTCAATTGCCTACCAGCTACAGAAGCCTGAAAGTATTCAGAGTCATTATCATCACTGGACACTGAGGCAGAAGCGGCTATATTGTAAAGTAATGTTAAGAATTAATAAAGAATAATAATCCTTAAACAAGTAACAGAAAAGTAAAATACAGTGCAAACATCAGAGTTACCTTTTAATTCAGACTCTACAATCAAGGCAAAGAGAATGGCTGCCGCATTTATCCCCTCTGGTGGGAGTAATGTATTTTGACCAGTAGGACACAATGGCTGCGGATGAATGGCAAAAGTTTAAGTTTATGACCTGCTGTTGAACAAGTAGAGGAAGAAAAATGTACTTAACAAAGCAACTATCATATTGTTCAAACCTCATCCTACACCACTAATACTTGATAACATATACTCATAATAACAATGCTTCTAATGCAGAAGGAGGATTTGGAAAAATATAACCATCAAGCTACCCTACAATTCTTTCCAAAGATACAGATAAATGAAGACATGTGACAAGAAACTGAAAAGCAAATAATGGAACATATACCACAAGTAGTGCCGTCCAGGTATCTAATAAAATATCACGTGCCACCCAACTCCATGTCTCCTCTTCAGTGTAATTGTCCATAAGAACCTTTATAACTTCACACATCAAGCCAGACAACAGGCTAAGAGTGCCGAAAGGGCTGAACATCAAGGTAAAAAGTCAACTTGTGTAAATTTGTGAACAGAATAAATTATGTCATAAAGGGACATTGAAGTATGAATGCAACTCTTATTAACAAAAAACATTATTAAAAAATATATATTTAAGGGCCACAATAGAATATTACAAAGCTGACCTTGTAGATTTCAAGAGTTGGTCAAACACAAGGGGAGTAGTTACAGTTGCTATTGATAGAAGTGCACGGCAACCATCAAGCATCTCACTGAACAGAACAAAATAACAGGTAAGACATCAAAGGACAAGTAAACACAAAAAGAGGGTTGGGACTACAGGAATATAACCTTTCACTTTTTCCACGTTCAATTGCTTTTGAAATAGCATCAGGAGGGTCAATCCACTGAATAATTCCACATAGCAGTTGACGAAGGTGCTGCTCTTGCATATGCCCATTATCTAGATTTAAAACAACTTAGTAATTATAAGAAACAAGAAATAGGAGTAGGGAGAAAGAAAGACAAAAAGGCTTAGAAGGATGACGAATCCTTCAGGTTAGGTAAAAAATAAAAGAACAGAATAGGTAGAACTATATAAAACCCCACATGGCAAAGCTCCCTAAAGTCAAACTCAAGGAGGTAAAACTGACCTCTCCCTTCTTGGCCAAGTAATCAGCCTGATCATTGGCAGATCTAGGAATTTATCTTCTGGACTAAAGAGCTGTGAAAAATGTCTAGAATCTCTCATGGATCAACCATAATGACACAAAACTGGAGATAAAGATCACATCCAATCAATAACCACCTCGGTATTAAGTTCTATTAGGCAGTCCGTCATACCCATAAAGGCATGAGACCTTACAAGAGACCTAAGTTTGTGAAACCGGCATCCAGCTGGTCCAACAGAGTAGAATAGAGCTCCCCATAGCATCTCCGAAAATACCTCCGATACCCATTTCCCCCGGATTGCCTAGAGAACAACCATCAATATTATGTTCACTCTGCCTGTGGACGGGAGATTCAAATAATATTACGCACATAAAAGAACAACAGTACTAGGATATTGAGTATATTCCTACACAAAACTAGGGTTGTAAGACAAAATGTCTTGACTCGGTCTACAACTGAAGAACATATTGAATATGATGAAGACGAAGAATATGCCGAAAATTTATCAAGCCTGAATTTTGTTTCAGCCCAAGTCGTGTTGCTGGTTGTGGACCCCGTTTAGGACTCTCGTAGCCCGGTATATAAGGGTGATGAAGGTTTGGAGTGAGATAGCGAGAGAACATTGAAAAACGCAGGAAAGAGAGAGAAAGCGAGAGCTAGGGTTTTGGGGCTGAAACTTGCAATCTTCTATTTTTCGCATAGTGAAATCTTTCGCCAGATCTTCACCATGGAGGTAGGCCTTGCCGAACCATGTAAATCTTTGTGTTCTTTGTGTGTGGCATGCTTACTTTTCTGTCGTGATTCTTGGTTTGTTCCTGGTTCGCATTGTTTGTTGTAACAAAGTTCAATCATATATCTAGGTTAAGGTAAAATAAGACCATAGCAAACATAGGAATCTAGGTTGAATTAATCTATTAGATATTTGGACCTCCCATGACCTAGGTTGGAGTATTAAAACGCTCGTATTGAAGTTAAAAAGATATTTAAAAAATAAGGATATCCACAAATTGAACTATTTATGGATTAATAGAACTTTTAAACATGATTTTAAATGAAAACCAGAAGGCGGAGATCGATGTTGGGATTAATCAGGCATCGAAAAGGGTCCAGAAAGTTACGATTGAACGAACTTGCTGGGCTTACCAATTGATGGCTAATGAAGTTGCTTCGATCGAACCTATCGAACGCTCAGTAAGACGCACTAACCAAAACACATAAAGGAGATTGATCGAAGTAGCATTCATAGAGCTTTGCTCGACGTATTGAGTTAGATCATAAAAACGCTTAAAGAATATGGATCATAACTTGTTCTATTTGATGGAACTAATTATATTACCAAAAGCAAGAATGGCGGTGGTTTTCTCTTGATGACAAAAAAATGATACGTTATTGAAATGGGATGGACACAACCAACTAAAATTGTTCATGGGGAAAATGAATAAACCCAAGAACCAAATGAGGCAAAAGCGACTATGAAGGTTGTAGTGTGATTTCTGAAGGCTTGAATGCAATCTTTAGTGCAGTCAAACCAAAAAAAGGAAACCTTTGATGAGTTCTATGGAAAAACTAATGATATAGTAAATAACAGCCATAACATAATAGGAAAAAAATTCCTGAATGTAAGGTTGTTAAGAAGTGAAAGCGACACTGAAGATGAAGAAATAGCTCTTATACAAGAAAGTTATGAAACTTCTAAAAAATGAATAAGAATTACGAAAATATAAAAAAAAAAAAAAGAAGGAAAAACTGCAAAACTAAAACCCTGTTATATACAAAAATGTGCGAAAACCCCCCTACATTTTTCAATCTGAGCAAATAAGGACATTTTCTCAATTTGAAGACTGAAATACCTAAAATGCCCTTAAGGCGAAATAAAACAAAAAAACACCCAAAACATCTCTCACCTCTCCTCTCTCTCAACAGTATCTCTTTCTCTCTCTTCAGCATCTCTCTTTTTCTCTCTCTCTCTCTCTAATAAACCATCTCTCACCTCTCTTACACTCTCTCTTGTAATTTCTCTACAATTAAATCACATAAACTAATGCAAGCAGAGATACCACTCTTTGTTCATAAAATTGAATTCAAAAACCTGAGAATTGATCTCCCAAAACCCACCACAAAGAACTGGAAATTGATACTCTCATGTTATGATATTCCATGTTAGTATATATCTATACATACATACATATACACACACACACAAAAAAAAATAATTAATTTGTCAATGTTGAATTGATTCAATTTGTTCCATATTCTCTGTTATTGATCTGAGTTTGCTTTGGAAAACTGAAATATGACTATTATATTTGTCAATGTTTTTTTTTATAGGTAATGTTGAATTTGATTCAGTTCTCCACCCCCCCCCCCCCCCCCCCCTCCTTTTTTGTGATCTTAGTATGCTTTGGAAAACCAAAAAACAGTTTTGATTAGGTATTAGTAATTCTGGTGGTTTGATTAGGTATTAGTACTGTCACACACACACATATAATATACACATAGAGAGAGAGAGAGAGATGGTTATTGAATATTTAGTGTCATTACAGAGGTGGGTAATTGACATAATATATTGTTCATATGTGAGCAATAACAATACAACTATAGCAAGAATTAAGTGCTAACAAACAAGGCATGGGATCAAACAAACTGACTATTAAGAAGCAGGTAGAAGAGAAACACATACCAGATGGAAATATGGTTCCTGTCAAGGAGCAGAACTGTACAATAAGTTTTCGAGCAGAGACTGCAATAGGGCAGTCAAGCCAGTAACCTTCACATGAAAACTTCTGTCTCAACGCACAGTATAAGCTCAAAAGCCAGCCAATGTGACCACCCAAAATCAGAACATCACGCCAAGAAGAACCAGGCTACAAGCAGCATAAAGAGAGAATTATACTGTTAGGAAATTTATCAAGGCCAGCCAGTAAAAGATAAGGGGGTAAAATTCTATTAATGACATCTAAAATGATATATACATGTTATGTGAAAGAAGGATTTTTTAAGATAAATCAACTGCTGCAATAGAAGTAGTAACATAAACGAGAATATTCCATTACTAGAATTGAGTTTTTTTTCCATAAAGTATCTTTAATTTTGGAAAACAAATGTCAGGAAAACTGAAACAAGATAATGTCATCAGCTGGGAGAATGAAGTAACCAAATGTACAGACTTTGATTCACTCAAATATGTTCTATTCACTGGTATGTCATTATATGCAGTATATATATGTGCATGAAACAGTTTAAGAAAGAGATGTTTGTTACCTGCACTAGTACACAATCAGACTTCTTGGCTGAGGCACTGTCATGTCTAATTGCAGCAGAAAAAACATTCGTCCCGTTTTTCGCACCCTCAATTGCATTTGTATTATACCGAAAGTCCCAGTTCGGGATTTGAAGCATGGGACGTAGTGCCACCAAACACACATTAACCTCAGGTACAGCAGAATTAGATTCAATTATTCTATTAGTGACACTTACAGCAGCATCTTGTGCCCAACAGTAGAATGTCTGAATTGAAAAATATTAGAACCTTGAATGAGAGATGGAAACAACAATTGTGTTCAGAAGAGAGAAAAAAATTTCGTCAAAAGATTGACCCATACGACAAGAAATACTAGAAGGGAAAAGCGACAATTGAAATAAAAAGAAAACAAATAGCAGACAAAATGCCAATGGAAATTAGAAGACCTTCAAATAGTCTAACTCCAATGATGTCTGGCACTGCTCATGAAACTCTCTAGGAAGGCCCATAGCAGTTGAAGTAGAGGGTGAAAATTCAGAAACCTGAAAGGACGATTCTTAGTCACAAAATTTGGTTGCCCAGATGTAAAAGCTAAAGAAGAAAACAGCCAAGAACTGGTATTCATATGAAGTAATAATCATTTTGTGTCATATTACCAATGATTCTAGGAAATTGATTCCACTGTACTGCACATCTAGTCCATGGCTTCCAGAAACAGCTCGCTTTACCTGTGGGTGTAGAACTATTAGAAACTTTAAAAAAAATACTAAAGAGAAGCTCACATGAAGCCTTAGACAAAATGTAGACTCAAAAACAAGTAAATTGAAAGGTTTACATACGTTTTAAAAATGAGAAAGCTGTTGAAAAATCATCAAGAAATGAACATTAAAGTTAACTTTAACCTTTCCCAAAAGAATTAGCGACACCACTATTTTCCATGAGTAACAGGTATTCTGTTACACTTATGGATGTAGGATCGCACTAGAAAAATCAATGTAGCCTGCACTGGTTTATGGGGGAATATGATTATAGAAAACTTGTGCCTTTAGTCTTTGAAAAGATGGAAGAAAGGGGGATGTATTGGGTTATGGATGCAAGGGCATTGGAATTGAAACACTTGTCAAAGTGATCGTTTGTGGAAACTGGGTGTCTAGAAATTCATGACAAAAGTTAATTATGGGCTTTGGACTTATCAAAAAATATTATGGGCTTTGCAGTCCTAAATTAGAGTCCAAAAGGGTAGGGTAAAGGTTACTAAAGTAGGACAGCTTTAGAAGACATGCAATTAGCTGCCTAACATGTAGATTCAGGGTTCTAAAGGGTAGGAAGGAGGTTCGAGTCTTTGTTGATAGGTAAGGGTTGAAACCATGATTTGAGAGAGACTCAACCGAGTCTCTCTGTATCGGACAAGTCTGAGCCCTATACTCATCAATATATTGGTGGGAATTGGAATCACATCAATCTCATTCAAGTTCCATGGGAATTGGCTGAGTCTAATCCAAGCCCCTAGGGACTCCATCGAGTCAGAAGCGGCACATCTAATGGTGGGCAAGGCTGAGAAAATTTCAAGACCATGATTTCTGATACAGTTAGGTAATGCCCATTACACCTGAACCCTTATCTGCCGCAGCGTCCACTACTTAAAACCATGGGACTCTGAAGTGGTGGATGATGAAATTATCAAGGAAAAGTGTGATTCAGTTATTGTATCAAATGCACCTCAACAAGCAGTGAAACTATTCTTGAAGAGCTCAAAGCTGAAGAGAAAGAAGATATGTCACCAAATAAAGAATTAAGAATCAAAAAACCATGACTTGTTGTAGCCAAAAACATTTTAAAAAGAGGTGGAACAATGCAATATATGATCAAGCTAAGATCACAGAGTCTTTAGATCAAGTGGTAGCTCCTCATCCTTCCATATGGGAGGTTAAGAGTTCAAGTCCACGTCAAGCCATAGTACATGTTTGTCGAGTTGAGTGTCTATGTTCTTACTTAAGAGAGAGAGAGAGAGAGAGAGAACTTCGATGTTCTACTCCAGATTTATGGAAGAACGTTAATGCTACAGAAAGTGCTCCTACCATTGATTTCATTATTCCTGACAAACTCACCAAAATAATCGAGAAGGGAATATTGTAATACCCCTGATTTTAAAATGATAGTCTCGGTATTTTTTTTAGTTATTTTAATTACATTTTTAATTATTTATTCGATTTCTTGGCTAATTGTTTACTTGTTTACTTGATTTGATTGTTTATGTGTTAATTGAATTATTTGTTTAAATTAAATTGTGTGCTAAAATTATGTGTATTCGGTTTCTTTGTTTAAATTAAATTGTATGTGATGGTCTGTATTTGTTTAAGAATTTAATTATTTTATTTTTATTTTTTTTTATCTTATTTTATTATTATTATTATTTTTTTTTTAAGGAATTGAATATGGATAGTAGTAATGGACCAACCAATTGGGTCCCATGGACTACTTGGATAAGAGGTTTAATGGGTATGGATAATTACCCATGGATAGTTGTATATGTATATATAATAAATATATATATATATAAGGAAAGTCCTTTAGTAATAATCTGATGTATATTTATATATTATATAAAAAGGAATATACATAGATTATACGTAACAAATATTTTAGTTACCTTTTTAGTATTTAAATTTTTTTTTATTTATTATTTTTTTTTTATTAGTTTGACTTGGATTGGGAAAAGAAATAGGGTTATTATTTAGCCTATAAATATATAATTATAGGGTTGGAAAAGGGGGCTAGAAATATATCACGTAATAAATTTTAGAGAGAGAGAAAGAAGGAAGAAGAAGGAAGAGAAAGAGGAAGAAGGCGGCTAGGGTTTTTATCAAATCCCTAAAGGCAAGTTTTAATTTTTCTCTTCTCCTTTGATTCATACCCTATGCATGCTAAATTAATTTTAGGTTCTTTAAATAAATTAATTGAATCCAATTACATGGATTTATTTGGAAATTCAGTTCATGTGTTTTAATAATGGGTTTGTCATAATTTTCATATTTTGATAAATTAAATTTTCATGTGTTGTAATATATTTTGTGTTTTAATCATGTGTTGTAATATATTATGGGTTTAGCATGAAATAGTTTGTATAAATTAGATGAAATTAAATTTAGTTCATAGTGTGCGCGCCGAACGAGGGGATTATTTTTAGCATGAAACAGTTTATATAGATTAGATGAAATTAGATTTATGATTTCTTCATGCACGCGGAACAAGAAATTACTTTTAGCATTAGCATGAATCAAATTAAATGAACCAGTTATACATGTACGAAATCTATTTGTTTCCTTCCATGCACGCCGAACGAGGAATTTCGATAAACATGCATCAGTTGTTAATATTAATTGAAACTTTGTTTTTTTTTTTTTTTTTTTTTTTCTTTCTTGATATGGTTAATAATATTTGGATCAGTTTGGTGTATATGTGAGAACACATAGGCACGCCGAACGAGAAAGGAAAAACAAAAGTAAAAGGCTGCATCAGTTGTTAATATTAAATGAAATTTCGTTTTGGTTTTTTTTCTTGGTATGGTTAATATCAGTTTGCATCAGTTTGTAAATATTAACTGATATGAAATTTAATTTAAAAAGTTAAATTAATTAAATAGGATTGGGTTAAATTATTTACATCAATTATTTGAATTTAAATAAATTTAATCAGATTGTGGAGGAGTACAATAAATTGAGATGCATGTTAATTTCTTATGAGGTAAATTAATTGCATGATACTTAGAATTGTTATTTTTGCTCAATTAAATGTAAGTGATGTATATATGATAATATCATGTCTGTGTGGATTATTAGATGTAGAGGTTCGTTGCATCTTTATATGGATATGGAAACCTTTATGTGATTGTATTGTGGATTAATGCATGATTATGCGATGGGGGCATATAAGGGAATGGATTAACTAATAAAGTTAAGTCCTACTTATTTTCCTGTCAAGTCAACGGAATAGTTGGATGACATATTATTAAAATAATATTTGGATAGTTATTTTGATGGTTGGATAGGACGGATTTTACATATATAATTATACGCCATGATATGAGCTTGAGTCTCAGGATCAGTGGTTAGGGTGCGTATATTGGAAGGGATGTGTAACTTGATATAGTGTAGTTGTGTACCATGATAGGTCTAGGTACTCATGCCCGCTATATGTGCGTCTTGCATGTTGCCTACTATTCAGGTTGAGACAACTCTATAGTCTAGTGAGGTTCCTTTAGTGTGTATATATTTATATATGGACTATTTAGTTATTGTTAAATTAATTAGGGTGTATACGTGTATTAGGTCTCTGTTTGGGATGTAGTAGATTAAAACTTGTTTGTGGGTCTGACCCACCTTTATTTTTCAGGTGTTCGTCAGTTCCAGTCTTAGAGATTGTTTGTGCCGAGCAGAGACAGTCATTCACTCTTCCAACTCTACGTAGAACTCTTCTTCATGTTTTAGTTATTAGTTTTATTTCAATTCAGTTAGGATATTATTAGGGGTCCACTAGATGGATTCCCGAGTTGTAATAATATTGGAGGTTTGGATTATTGAATTATTTTATTAGTATTTCGAGGATTTATTAGTTAGATTTCTTTCAGCTTATTTATTCTTTATGCTTGTTTGGTATCCCTCGGATCTGTGCTCGGACTTGATCACCCGTGGCTCTAGAATCGAGGGGTATCACAAATATTGAAAATAGTATTGCTACCACTGAGAAGTGAAGCCAGACCTTACGCAACTCCAAAGTTTTTATCTCCCACTAAAAATAGATTTTTGAATTTGGAAAACTTCAAACACTTCATTTTCAAAACCGAACATATTTTTCAGATTCTCCAACTGAGGGAAAACGATACGGATCATAAGAAGTCCATTATAAAAAGTCCACCATGGCACCTCTCTCTGTATCCCACAATTTTATTTTATTTTTTGATGAGTGCCTCTTTCTGTATCCCACAATTATATTGCCAAATACATCTAACTTTTGTTGGGGTGTGTGTCTCTGTGTGTGTGTGTGTTGGGGGGGGTTGTTGGGATGGGGGAAAAAACAGAAACTAAACTTAAAAGATAGATTAATATCCTATGCAAGTTCAAAATTAGAATCTTGCCAAATGACTACATTGATCCTTGAATCTGGATTTCCATTTTCTTGTAATACTTTCCAAATATTCACAGCATATTGTTTCCAAAATACAATAAGGAAAGTAGAACAAACAATTAGACAAAAAATTGTATCAGATTATGTTCTCTGCATTCATATTAATCTATCTAACTAGTAACTACTCATATGCTATAAATGCAAATTCATAGGTCCAAAATAAAATAAAAAAGGAATATCAAGAAAAGATGTGTAGATGTTAAACGTGATTCACGAAACTAACTGAGATGAAATGGAAAAAGTAGGGAAAGGAGGGTTAAGCCTTTATGCTTATGTCTGTAAGCACACATACTATAAATATCCTGCAAAACAATACTACATTAACAAATAATATAAAAGAAACACGATTACTTATGTATAAGCCACAGAAAGAAGTTACTGCAAAAAGAGGTAACAGTACTATAAAGTACCAAAAAAAAAAAAATAGCTCAAGTATATTTTGAGTGATAATATATATACCTCATAAAAAAATGCCTCCTTCTCAGCAGTTGTAAACTCTAGGCTACGTAAAGGACATTCAAGCAGAAATAACTACAAGGTTTTCCAATTTTGTTTGAGTTGGTAACTAGGATTTCATGCAAGCAATGAGTTGATATGTTACTTGTTACTATAATAATAGGCAAAGAATGCAACACGGACCATTAGAATTCCTCTCATATGCTTTGAAATAACAAAAGAAACCACACGAGGAGTTCCTCAAACCTAGCCAAGACATAAAGGGTCATAATTTACATAAGTTTCTACCCAGGAAGAAAAAAATTACATAGGTTTCTGCCATGTCAGAAAATATTGTGTATATTGAAACGAATACCAAACTATCTGGTAATTAAATCGTAGTATGTATGAATTAACTTTATGATTTATTAAAGTTCTAACATGGTTAAGCTACTTTATGACATGACACAACTCTTCTAGCTGGATTCCTTATTCAACTACTCGATAAGCTTGTTTTGTTTCAATTTGGGGATTTCTTTTCATTCAGAGTCACAATTCATTAGGCAAGTTTGACCCATTTCTCAAGCTCTCCTGGAGATAAGACTATGCAATTTCAATTAAAATAAGTTTCATGATCTGATGTGTTAGTTGTAAGTTCATACAAGTATTGATGCCCTTATACATGCTGCATTAGACTACATATTTGGGAATCATAAATAGCTTTTGCAGCTGATGCATGGGTCACGTATGCTGCCATTGAAAAAAATAATACGGAGTAGTAAAGCACGCAAATTGATTTAAAGATTGAAATGAACTATGCAGAAGATAAACTGAATTTTTTTCTTCTAAAAAAAACACACACACAGAGGAAGAAGAAAATAATCAGTGTCCAATTTTGTTGATTCTGATTTCAACAGTTGCTTTCACATGACTCATTGATGATCTAGTGTCTCAAGAGAGCAGTAATCTTTTAATTCCATGCAAACCGGAAAATGGAATGTAATAGTGCCTGATAAAAGCTAAAACTTTGCATTTATCAGAAAGAAAAGGCGAAAAGAACATAACAGTCTTACTTCAGCACCTTCCTCAAAACAAAGACTTTTATGTCAAATCTGAATAAAATGCTAGTGTCTCTCAAACAAAGAGGGGTTTGTTCTGTAAATCGTGAAGATTATGGGCTTCTGGAAGAAATTGTGAGAAAGGATTGAGATTTCCATTTACACATTGAAGTTCTCCGTTCAATCATCAGAACACCGGCAAGTCACTTCAGCAGCCGGTGAAGGGACCCTCGCTGTCCCTTTCTGCTTGTTATCTTGGAGGTCTTAAGCCATATAATGAGAAGGTCAATGAGTGGTATGCTGAGAGCTTTCCAGAGAGGAGCTGTCGGGGAAAATCATTTGGTATTGTCTTACCTTTTATGTGAAGAGACCGGAGATGCATCCTGAGCTTTCAGGCCAGGTTAGACAGAAACTGCAATCATTGTGATTGTTCTTTGACAGCTCCCAGAGGCCCTACACAACGGCTTTCTAGTGCAACAATCATAAAGAATCTTACAGATCCCTGAAAGTCATACTAAGATTATGTTTTTGAGTCTTTGACCTAATTTATATCTCTTTTCACCATTCTGACATCAGTAGACAAGAACTACAGAGGCTTCATATGAATTTGTTTAGGGGTTGCCTCAAAGAAATGTCACCAGGTGGAAGCTGGAGAAAGGCCAGAGTATGCATGCCTTTAAAGGTTGGAAAGTTGGGCATCAAAAAGGATATTTAATCAAGACTTGTCAGGCAAGTTGACGTTGAGATATAATCTTGAGTTGAACAGTTACAGCATAGAGAAATGGAGAAGAAAACGGAGATTCCCCCCACCCTTCCCCCCCTCCTCCCCCTTCTCTCTTCCTCCTTGGATGGGGGGAGAAAAGGAGAATTGAGGTTCCATCACATGGGCCTCTGAAAGAACGTTATGAAGGATATGGAGGATTTCTCTCCGTGGGCATTCCAGGATTGGAAAATTAATTCCATCGCGACTTTGTTGGAGGCATCTACAAAGGTTGGAGGGTGGACAGCAATGTAGGGTTTGCTTAAGTGAGTGTTTCGAACAATAGGTCCTTTAAGTGAGATTGTTCTATACAGTGCTTTTTAGAAGAGCTATGCCAAATTTCCCCTGGAAAGCAATTTGGCAAACTAGAGCCCCTCTAGAAGTGGCCTTTTTTGCTTAAACAACAATATATAATGCTATCTTGGACATCTATAACCTGAGAGGATGAGTTACCAATGGTTGATGGGTTCTGCATGTGTAAGAAGGCTATGGAGACTGGTCTTCTATTAAATTGTTCTGCAGCATGGGCTATATGGTGTCCCTTGTTTTCTTTGTTTGATGTGAAGTGACAATGCTAGAGTCAGTGTTGGCCAAACATGCAAAAGGCGTTTGGAAAAACACCCGTGCATCATGTTCCTATTCTCTTTATATTCACTTAAAGAAATAGCATGTCAAGGTCATGTATAGCAGCAATGACACATATATCACAGCAGTTAAGCACAGAGTATTGCATATGCATTTTTTGAATGTTAAGTTGATTAAGATCAAAATTATGCGCAACATACCAGCCCCTTTTCATCAATTGAGCAGCCACTGAAGAAACTTTTGCTTGGACATAGCGTTCAGGTGAACTAGCGTGTTGCATAACATAGCACAAACAAAAGCTGCAAAAAACTTACATTCATTTATACAGTGAACGATTACATGCTCATGTAGAAAAAAAATGAAGAAATCCCATGTATCATGAATAATAGTTCGTAATAGAAGAGGATATTCCAACATAAGTAAAAAGGAAATGCACTCATGCACTAATGTTGCTAATAATAGCAATATTCTGCCACTATGAATGACACCGATACGGACTTCCAACTTGTAAGGTTACCTAATCAAGCTTCTCTTGTCATCAGCTGTAAGGAACACCCATTCTCTGATAGCTGCATTTCGGATTGCTGCAGCAGCCTGAAACCTTGCATTTGCTAGCTGAGAATTCTGTGGATAAATTAAAGCATAGTTAGTATGCAAAGTTAACAAATCTCAATTCTGTGATCTTTTAACTACCACCTTCATACACTCAAAAATTAGCTAGGTTTTTGTGGTTCATTTCCTTTTAACTACAAAATCAATTACATCAAATTATCAAAAAATACATTACAAAACCTAATAGAACCAACAACAACCTTACAGTGATTCTGAGTTTCTGGAAGGTTCAGGAATATTCACACATTTAGATCATCACATACAGTTAGATGCACGGAGATATATTTGCATGCATGCATGCACATTTGTTCACATAAACTTTAATCTGTGGAATATCCTAGATCTTTCTGATCACAGATAAAGTAAGTAAATCAACTTTACTGGCAAATGCTTCATAAGGAAGAGCCACGTACATATATAATACAGACATGATAAAGCACCATATCCCGTTTGACTAACAAACGGTCATGTCATTAGTGAAAAGAATGCACCACGGAACCTCATCTATGTATCAAAACAGAAAAGAAGGAGCTCAGTGTCAACCACTCACAAAAAAGTGACCATTAGATTTCACAGTTTTCACTTGCCTTTCAAATTATTCATGGTATGACAATGTAGCTACCAAATACTAATATTTTTTTATCCTTCAAAACTTAAGTTGGTAATAATATTTAGGTCCTCTTAAAATCTATAAGAGGCAATGCTTGGAACTATCAATTTTGAGGACGAAATTCCTTTTTAGGAAAGTAGATTGTAATGACTAAGAGTGAACATACCTAATTTAAAACTTTTACTGGCATGCAAATGCCATACCATGCACTTGCACCATACTGGATCTCAATCTCAAATAAATTAAATTAAATAAATAATCAAAATGAAATATTATTTAGGGTCATATGTCTTCCTAACCCAGGAGAGAGATCAAGGAAGATTAGAAGACTACCAAGCAATTTAGAACATCAAAGGAAAGTAGATATTATATTCTTAAGTTAGGGTTTAAAATTGTTGCTTATGTATTTTAGTTTGTGATGATGATTTTTTAAGTTATTATCTTTTTCGAATCATGAGAGTAGTTTAAGTACTGTGATGAAATTGGAAATTTTGATTTTTTTTTTTTTTTTTTTGATAAATAAAATTTTATAGAAGCGCTCAAAAGAGGAGCGGAACCCAAGAGAAATACAAAAGACCACAAAGGGCCTCTAAGCCTTCAGAGAGGCCAAAAAATCAAAAGAAATTGGAAATTTTGATTTGCTAATTACAGAAGTGCTTGATATGGTAAATTCATGCGGACGTATTTGCATATACATATCTAAAATTAATAGTGTATTTCTTGGCATTGCTGCTTCTCATGCTTGGTTGGAAGAAATCAAATCTATGCTATCACACAGCAAGGCTTTCTACTTGAATTAGTACTATGTTCTCAACAATTATTTTCAAATCCCTGTTATCAATCTAGTTACAACCTATGTTTCATACTTTCATGGACTCTTCAAAAAGACATGTTGCCGCAAAAGAAAAATTTGTGCTCAGATGCTTTCAAATTATAACGTAGCATTTAATAGGCTTAAATCACAAAGCACAATTTGTGCAGGTAACCATGAGGATAGGGGCAACGACAACAACAATAAACAAACAACTGAAAGAATGCTTCCAATGTACAGAGCACCTGAACATCATTAGATCATATTTCTCCTAGATCTAATGTTGTACAAGGCAAGCAAGAAAAAAATAAACTTTCATTGGATTGAACTTCATTACTTATGATTCATAATGTAAAAATTCAGTAATCGGTTTAAGAATTTGCAATCCACTAAAGACATACTATCATTTTTAACTAGGGTTTTCAGGAAGTTTTGCCGCTTTTGGCTTAAAATATAGATCGGTTTTCTTGTAATTCCAGTAACCGATTTATGATTTCTTCAGATGAAATTCATTGCACATTTAATTGATAATGGTGATAGGATAGACTTTCAGTGCATCAAAAAATTTTGTAACATAGATTGTGGGATGTAACAGGATCACGTCAAAGCCACACCAGTAAGTATCTTGTTCAAGCAGAACTGTTAGGACTTAGTCTCATTGTGCATTGACAAATTTAGCGTCAAAAATTCCAACTTAACTTTCTTGAGTCTTAAGTCAGTTGGGTATTGTTCACAATGAGAGACATGAACCGAGTGACTGAGTGGCACATAGGAGTCTAGGACAATTGAAATTCAAGGAAGTACTAGTGATCACAACATAGGATCGAGATAAAAATTGTGTCTAGATGCCTTAGTCCTTTCATATTTTAGTTTTGGAATGTTTAAACTTGTTTTGGAATTACTTTGAAAGCATTTTTTTTATTTTTTTTATTTTTTTTTATTTTTTTTTTAAGTACTGGTTACTTAAAATTTGAGCACTAGTACTCAGTGGCAGAATGGGCTGATTAAGCTGTAACTCAAAATATAAGCACCAGGACTCAGATTGCCAGGTTCAAAAAATTTGGTTTCCGAACTTAAAATGGTGACTTTTTGGACTTAAACTCAGTCTGTCAATCAGTTTCAAAATTGTTCAAGGCTATGGATTAGGGTTTCCCACCTATACAAAACCATGTTTTCATAAAATAAAGAGAAGTGCATACACATAGACATATCTTTAAAAAAAAAAAAACTAATAGAGCATGCTACTAAGTCTTCTTAAGCTTCAAAAAACTTTTCTAGAGCAAGCTACTCTAGGATTTAAATTACACACTTCTTCCACTAAGATACCGAGTGTTTTACTTGTGTGATGATCAAGACTTCTCTTGTGGATTGAGAAGTCAAGTTTCAAATTGCAGATACACATATTGCATTTGAAGGAATGGAGAATGGGCTAGAGAAAGCAATTTGATAGACACATATCAAGGAGCATGATTGAGGCTTTGAGAGGTTGTACAGTGGGTTTCCAACGCCGACAAACCAAGATGTTTGGCGTGTGGTGCCCTTGTGTGTTTGGTGGGGTTGGTGGATGGAACAGAATAGGAGATCCTTTGACGGTGAGGAGACTCCTGTTGGGATGCATAAGTTCTCCATTATTAGTTCTCTTTTTTGTTAGGCTTTCGGGAGAAATCGTAAATCGAGGGGGGGACATAGTGGATTTTTTTGGATCTATCGAGAGATTAGGGGCCCTTGTGTAGACTGTAGCCTGTTACGGGTTGCGTTCCCCAGTTGATCATGCGATTTCCAATGATACTTTACTTATCAAATAGAGATTAGTGAAAAAACAGCAAACACAGAAAAAGGAGAGAGAGAGAGAGAGAGAGAGAGGGAAAAAGAGAAAGGACAGCAACAAAGCTTAGTGGAGTCTCTTGCAAAAGTCTGTTTTGGAGGTAAAAAAAGCTGAATAATGATTCTAAGGCGAGACTAGCATGGTAATGTCATATTAGTTTGACTTCTTAGTAAACTGTTTGGCTCTAGTCTAAGTCCAGTTGTTTTTCAAATTTTCCATGTAAAAAATTGTGTCCTGCGCATTGCTAGCTCCCGTTATTCTGCTTAATCATTTGCTATTTCGTTTTTCTAATGGTTGTGATGAATAAACGAAAGGAAATTTAAATTGAAGCAAAACTTAAAAGAGACCTATTCAACAAACCCCCCCCCCCCAAAGCCCAAAACACCATTTTTTCTAGGTCTATTTATCAAAATACCATAATCTTACAATTGGATTTGCACCTTATTTTCATCCCATGTACAACCTACCTCTCCAAAGTCCAAAGCCTAGAGTCACTTACCAAGCAGTATAAAACTTCAAGTCCGTAAAATTAATCTTAGCTCACAGAGTTTTGGGGCCTCAAGAACACCACCTCAAGATTGTCATTGTGCTAAACTGTCACGTGAACAACTTCCAAGTAGAGTATGAAAGAATGTTATTTTTAGCTATTTCAAACATATCTAATTACATTAACTTACCAAGAATGAATTGGCAAGCTTGGTATGGCCAAGGAGACTGGCATAGTGATAAAATAGTCGCCTCTGCTGCTGCCAGATTGACATGCATCTGCTTAAAATATAAACCAATTTGAGTAAAGTGTATCTTTGCATAGTTTATTTTTGCATGAAATCCCATTTTCAATTGGAAAGCCAATAAGGAATGTAATTCACTCACTGATACTAAGAGCCATGCAATAGAACCCAGTCAGTGATTTAAAATGTTATGTGATTAATTAAATATATTGGCAAAATAATGGAATTGATTCAATAACTCTAAAATAAATGTTGAAATGAAATTAGTCTTTGTCCTCATATTACATATATTATTTGAATTTGTGTGTGAATTTTAGAAAATAAAATCGCAGTTTTCTTGAATAAACATATAGCATAAATAGTAACAAGTTACCAGAGTCTATTTTAGTGATCAATCAGATCATATGAGCTGGAGTTGAACAAACATTATTTTCTACCTTTCTGAGTACTTAAAAAAATTTATGCTTATTTATAGATTATAGTATTGGTTTGGTTCAAATTCAAGAACTTCTCCTATTTTAACTGGGTTCTTCCTAGAATGTGGTTTTGGTCAAATCTCAAGAACTTATCCTATTATATCTTTTATGTGAATATGTATAACTGGGTTTTTCCTAGTATGTGGTATTGGTTCAATTTCAATAACTTCTCTAATTACAATCTTTCAAGGACTGTGTGTATGTGTTCTTCCTAGCATGTGGTTTTGGTTCAAATTTCAAGAGCTTCTCTAATTATGATCTTTCAAGTGACGCTGTACAACTGGGTTCTTCCTAGTATGTGGTTTTGGTTCAAATTTCAAGAACTCTCCTATTATGATCTTTTATGTGACCCTTTGTATAAACTTTTGCGTGTCTGTGTATATAGTATGTGGTTTTGGTTCAAATTTCAAGAACTCCTATTAAGGCTATTATAATCTTTTATGTGACTTTGTGTATAAATGGGTTCTTCCAAGTATGTGGTCTTGGTTCAATTTCAAGAACAACTCCCATTATAATCTTTTACGTGTGTGTATGTATAACCTGAATGGAACAAAAGATCCAAAAGATTAACCAAGAACCCGGAAATCACAAAATCTTATATACAATATGTCCATTTCTTTCTGTTTCCAACCAAACAGAGCATTACAAATTCTTGAATAATCGAACAATCAGAAAAATGAAAAAAGAAACTGAGAGAAAGAAGCGACCAAAAAAAAAACCTGAATGGAACTGCAAGCAAGTTCGATTTCTCGCATGGTGGCTTGAAGGTGGGGGGTGGATTGGGCACAGAGGGGGGGCTTTGCCAGCAGGGAGGCAAATGATGAAGAAGGAAATTACTCTTTTAATTCTAACTTTATAAATAATTATTTATTTATTTTTAAATTACACAAATACTCTTTTAAATATAATTGGTCTCCCACCCTCATATCTAATACGTGTAAAAAACACCCATATTGTTTTAAATATGGGCAAATAACACCCTTATTATATTTTTAAGTATAGAACTCCTTTAAGTTTTCCAAAAATGAGCAAATAAGGGCTTAATTTGTAAAAGCGGTCAGAAAACCTCATTTAAGTGGTCATGTGCATCACACGTGCCAATATTAAGTACGAAAATACCTAAATTACCCTTTTTGTGTACCAAAAATGCCCTTACCCCATTTTACATTATAAACACCATTTGCAACCCATTTCACTCACATTTCAGAATCAATTCTTTATGAGCTTTCTTTCTCTCTCTAGTCCAAGTTCTATCCAGCTCTTAGTTCTTCTCTCTTTGTATATGCATATATATGTGTATGTGTGTGTGTGTGTGTATGTATTACCCTTCTGCATATGTATCAGTTCTTTTATAGTGCAAGTTTACCAAAAATGGCATATTCATCAAGCTCTACAAACCAAACCCAAATAGCCCACATTGAAGGGAAAAAAAATGTATTGTTATTGTGGACTGAGAATACCCTTGAAGACCTCTTATACATAGAAGAACCCTGGTAAAAGGTTCTATGAGTGTGCAAAGTATAATATAACAAACCCATGTAATTTTTATTTGTGGGAGGATGATGATGTTTTTTATTACTACAAAAAATTTATGAATGATCTTAAAGCAGAAGTGACGAAGCATTCAAGAGGTAGAGGAAATAGAAGTTCAGATTTAGAGTTAGCTAGAGGAAATAAAAGTTCGAGTTTATAACTGAACATGGTATAAGAAATGCAGAGTCAATTTGAAGAGAAAATATTGAAAATGAATGCAATTCAAAGGCAGATGGAGGAGAAATTAAAGAATTACAAATGCAATTATGTGTCTGTTTATTTTATTATTGCCCTTTTGACTATTGTTGTCATTTTGAAAGTTGTACTTCAGCTCTCTATGTTATGTAATTTCTTGAAGTCCTTTTCGAAGTAATATTGAAAGCTCTCTACTCTTTGTATTTTGAATGTGATTATGTTTCAATTCAACTTACTAAACCAATGAACACCATTTTGTGAACCTGTGAGCATCATTTTTCATTAGCCATCCACAAGCTAACATCTAACATGCACCAACCAAGAGTAAAACCATTAACTAACATTATCCATGCAATAACTTCATTCATCCTATCAACCATTCAATACCCTTGTACAAACATGTAAAAATGATAACAATAATTAATCAATCATGTCAACCATTCAGTACCCCTATACAAACTACACTAAACATGCACCAACCTATGCATTAACATCCACCAAATAGGTACCGTAAAACCTGTATTAACCATTCAAAATATATGATATAATGAAGTAATCATACTTGTCCATACTGCCACATATTGCCTTAGCCCCAAAACAATTCCATGATAGCATTTGTTAATTGATTACAAAACCAAAAAACTACATGTTCATTAATTACAAAACCAAAAAAGTTGAAACGAACCAAACATAACAAAAGCATAACGTATCCCATCAAAAGTCAGCGAACACCTTCCCAATGCACAAACTGTACACATCACACCTTCAACAAAAATAATTTCCATCCTTTAGTATATGGTCTTTAATAAGAGTGGATGGTAAATGAAGTAAGTGCATTTTCAGTATTAAATATAGGGGAGGTAAAGTTTGACACGATTTGTCAACACGACTCGAATACGACACGAGTTAAATGGATTTAGGTTGACCTTAAATGGGTCAACACAATTAACCTGTTTAGTTAATCGTGTCGTGTTTAGGTTGAGGACAACCCGTGTAATCCATTTCAACCCGTTTAACTATACGTTTCATAAGCAAATTTCTATTTAAGTTCCAAAATAACTATCTAAACTTGTATCTTATAATTTTTCTTTTGTAGATTAAAGATTATTTAGTAATTTGGCTGGATTAAAACTTATATTTTTCAAGTATTTAATGTTTCGTCGAGTATTATTACTTATTGAAATAATAAAATATTTAATTTTATTAAACGGGTTACACGCGTAACCCGTTTAATAAACAGGTTGGGTTAGTGTTAAGGATTCCTGATACGATTATTAAACGGGTCGTGTTCAGATTAAGCTGTTTAATAGAATACCCTTAGATCGATACGACACGATTACGACCCGCAAACACGAATTGCCACCCCTAATTAAATGTAACTTTTTTATATATTTTAAACTTACCTATTGAATGACTTTTGTGTACCAATAATAATGGGTGGTAAATGAAATCCATAGAACTACATTTTAGAAAACATTACTTTATAAAACATTATGTTATGGATAATATGTCAAAAAACTACATTGAAAGTATAAAGTACTTCATTGTTGACAACACCCCTACCACTTGTTTGAACCATTGTACTGCTTCCAATTCAAGAACCTCTACCACCTGTACATTTACCAGCCACAGAAGAAACTCTATCACCACTTTTACCTCTACCAGTCATAGAAGTAGTTATACCACTTGCACCTCTACCAGCCATAAAAGAAGCTCTACCACCACCTGCACATCTACCAGTCATAGGAGAAGTTATACCACCTGTACCTCTCCCAACCACAAAAGTTGATGTACCACCTGCAATTCTACCTCCTGCACCCATACCTTTTTGCTGACCATCCTTTTTGTAGGTATAGTGCCTCTCCCAGCAACAAAAGTTGATGCACCATATGCACTTCTACCTCCTGCACCTCTATTTCTTTGCCAATCCACTATTTATGTAGGTTTATATGCCATTTTGTGTATCTACTTTGTGATTTGGGACGGACTTTAAGTTGTATTTGAGACCACAAACGACTCAAATGGGATGCCAAGTGCCAAGGACACTTAAATGGACTAAAGACATAAACCTGTGCACTTTTGATCGACGTGTAAACTTCCACATGTTGACCGATATCTCAATAATTTAGGTAGTAAAGAATTTAGCCCATATCGATCGACGTGTGAGGACTTCACGCCAACCGAATATTCCTACTCGGTCGACGTGTAGACCTCCAAGTATTGATCGAATCCTGTAGCCCCCTCGTTGTTGTTTTGTTCCCCTTTTTGTCCATTATCCTATTATCCGAGGATCGTATTATGTACTTTGGGACTTATTAAAGTATACTAATTATATCTTAAGCACATGAATGATTGTTTTACCCTTAAATGACATCGGGTTCGGGTATAAACCCGGTTATTGATTCAAACCCCCGGATTCAGGTCGTTACAGTATAGAAGCCATCTCCATGGACTGCTAATTAAAATATTTAATCTTCAAAACCCTAAAAAGCCGCTAAAAGGTAAAAGAACTAAAAGGAAGAAAAAGAAAAAGCTTAATGTGTGTTCTCATATTCTTTTATAATGAATAACAAGTGTAATCCCTCTTGGATGGGCTTTATAGCTTTTGGGGATAATTA
Source organism: Cornus florida (assembly GCF_030987335.1). Classification (NCBI taxonomy): domain Eukaryota; kingdom Viridiplantae; phylum Streptophyta; class Magnoliopsida; order Cornales; family Cornaceae; genus Cornus; species Cornus florida. The sequence continues at coordinate 33,035,711 of NW_026775578.1, read as the reverse complement.
GGCCCATAAGGAAGGAAAAAAAGAGAAGTTTTACAACTTTCCCACAGCTTTTGGAAACTTCGAGGAGGTTTGAGCTCGAGCTCGAGCTCTAGCTTTAGTGTTCGAGATCTAAGGTCTTGTGCTTGAGCTCTAACTCCAGAGCTAGAGTTCTGTTTCAATACTTAGTCAATTTTTTGATCCACAATTCCCTGGGTAGTGCTCGACCATTATGGCCAATGCTCGAGCTTTGATGCTCAGTGCTCGAGCTCTAAAAGTTATGCTTCAGCTCTCCATATTTAGGCAAATTCTGTAATTTATTCATTCAATGCTCGAGCTTTAAAAGTTGTGTTCAAGCACTAGGGCGATACTAGAGAACTAAAGTGTTGTGCTCAAGCTCTAGAACTAGAACTTTTTCAATTCTTCTCGATTTAGTCCTAAACTGGCTCAGATGGTCTGGAATATCTCTCTAAGCATCGGGAACATCGCCATAAGCTCTAAATACATGGAGTTGTCCACATATTCGGGCAAAGACCTACAAATAACAAATAAACAAAAACAAACAAAAGAATTGAGATAAAGACATCACTAGGACATTAAAATATGCATGCTTAAGCGCTTGAATATGCAATATTCAGCGCTTATCACCTTACAAGTTTTAACACAAAAAATGAAATGACAAATCTTCACATCTCTGCCTAACCTTGTGGGGGTACGTACTCCATAATGTCTTTCTCGGTTCCTGAAATTGTTAAAGTAAGGGGTAGATAATGCTTAAATCACCTATTTTAAGCTCCTTTAAGTTAAACACATAAAGAAAGTGGAGGCAAAGGAAAAGATCATGCAATGGATGGAAGTAATTCATTCCAAACACATATCACATTTAAGAACAAGAAAGTGAATTATACCATAAGTATGAATTATGACAATATGATACAAATGCAATACCATTCCCAACTCTCCACATACACCTCATCACAATGCACACCGAAACCGTTAATCCAACCCGACATGAAGCGAACTCCCTGTCACCACGAGAGGATATTGGCTAGCTATCCCTAACTTAGGGAAACTCTCTAACGTCATTTGAGGCCTAGGTAGATCAACCATACATAAGGCCAACTCCATACGCCCTCTCTAGGTTGCATTAGCCTCACGACACAAGGTAACTCCTTGTTGTCCGATTTTTGCAAACTCATCCTAAAAACTTTGTAAAACAATCTTTCACTTTCATTTCCTCCCACACACTCACTTAATGCCAATGATGTGAATGACATATGCCATTTCACTACTTCAACGTACATGAGAGGATCAATTCAATATTAAGATAAACATGCTTTACCAAATAAACAATTAAAGCGTACATTTATTCATGTATACAAACACAACGATGATATTTTCTCTTTTAATCTAATATGTATCACTTGGTGAGGCAAATAAATCATTGCACACCAAACCCCCCAAATTTACAAGCAAGAATCATGGCTTTCATAGTTATACACTTAAAACCGAAACAAATACATGGAAGATCTCAACTTAAACAAGTTTTATCATGTAATCAATTAATTAAACCCAAAAAGAACTAAAGAATGGTGGTTTAAACATCCCTACCTCAAAGATGAGCCAAGACTTAGCCAAGCTCCAAAACTCAAAATCCCCAAATGCAAGCAAGATTGGTATCAAAAGAAAGATATCGTTGAGTAGAATAAACTTTTCTTCTATCACAAAGCCCAAATCCCCCAATAACAAGCTCAAATATAGTGTTAAAGGTTTGTGGTTTGGTGTAAAAAGAAAAGGGAGGAAAAAGTTAGAAAGAAAACGAAGAGTATGGATGAGAGAGAGAAAGGGGATGATATAAATGAGGCCACAAAATGGCTTCTAGGCCTTTCTAAAAAGCTTGTCAACACACGGGTTCCACTATGATCATCAATGTGATACCCCTCGATTCTAGAATCACGGGTGATCAAGTCCGAACACAGATCTGAGTGATACCAAACAATTAATATGTAAATAAGCATGGAATACAAAAATGAAATAAGAATAAAATAATAAAGCTGAAAGAATTCTAAATTAAAATCTTCAAAAAAAATATAATTAAAATTCGATAATCCAAAACCTCCATTACTTAAACAACTCGGGAATCCATCTAGTGGACCCTTATCAAAATCTCAAACTAAAAAGGAAACAATTAAAACAAAATCCAAAGTTAAACAGGGAAAGCAGTCCTACGTAGTCGGAGGAATGAGTGACTGTATCTGCTCAGCACGATCAAGTTTTAACCCGGAACTGACGAACACCTGAAAAATAAGAGAATAGGTCATGCCCACATGCAAGTTCTATCCTACTACAATCCATACGGAAACCCGATATGCAGATACATCCTAGATAGCTCAACAATAATTAAAGTAGTCTATATATGTATACATACACACTATAGGACGCTCACTAGCCCAATAGGTCTGTATCAGTCTGGGTAGAGATACCATGCAAATCGCACATAACGTGGTCATGTGTACCTAGACCTACCAGGAAACAACAATTATGTCCAGTTATCCATCATAGGCGATATACGCACCTCAATCACGATCCTGAGACTCAAGCTCATATCACGGCACCATAATCATAAATATATAAAGTCCGTATAAGCCTAATACAAAATATCATTCATCAGATATAGTGGCCTGACATATGTATAAAAATCCATCCAGAAACCAAAGTTTGTCATTCAAATGTTTATTCACTTGATACCAATATGAGTAGGACTTAATCTTTATGATTAATCCATACCTCTATCCAGAATATGTAGGACTTAGTGTTTAAACTAATCCATCCCTAGTATGCCACCGTCCCATATCGGTGCATACAATCCTCCACATAGTATAATTGATAAAACAATATTAAGTAACTCATCAACCATACTCCCAGATATGCATAAATAAAGTTTAATACATATACGACAATTTTAAGCATTCATTATAAGACCTAAAAATCATGTTCCAATCCTTTAAATTGCTAAAATAAAGCTAAACAATTAAATCCTCCAAACAGTTCATAAATTGATACAGTTTACAACAAATTAAATATCAATTTAATCACATCCAAGCATAGTTAATTACAAATAATCCACTACACTTGTAGCATGGTTGAAATATGATTAAACATTATTAAACTATATACAAAAGATTTGCTAAGTTTCAGTAAGTAAATAAATCAGCAAAACCATATTCAACGTGCAGGCGTTTCAGTTACTTCATGCTGCTCCATCCCTTAATACATTAATGTAATAATGCTTCCTAGTATTTTTATAGGTCCATAGTAGTTATTTAAATCATTTAGTGCAATTTAAACAATTTAAAAATACCCCAGACAGCCAAACAGACCCTAAAAAAACAGTTTCTGTGTGTTTCAGGGCGAGAGCAGGCTCCCAAACATTGAGAGCCGCCTCTGCTCTCTTGGGAGCCGGCTCCCCACAAGTGGGAGCCAGCTCTCTCCTTGTGGGAGCTGGCTCCCTCCTTTAGAAAGCCAGCTCTCTTCCCTCTAAGAGCCGTATCTTCAAGTCCGTTCATCTTCTTCGCCTCCGGCGAAGTTCAGAGCCTCGGTATTGTGTTTATTAATATTTTTAGGGTTCAATCTTAGACCCACAAGATCCAGAAACTCCTCAAATTCCAATACGAGTTGCTAACAAAATTTAAAACATATTTGATACCAGTTTATGCACAAAACAATTTCAGTTAATCAAAACACAAAAATAGTTTACCGTCTGCTATGACATGCATCAAACATCCGTTTTAAAGTTTGAATTAATTCCTGGAGACTATATAGCATGCACAGAACACAGGTTTAAGCGAATGAGTTAGAATAAAACTTGTCTTTAGTTTCAGTTTTGAAACCTTAACCACCGTCTCTGAGCTTTTCGACAGATTCTAGACTGTCGTTCAACACCTCCGTTGCTCTTGGTTCAATCTAGAAACAGACTTCCTTCCTTCCTCCTTAGTTTGACCCTCCGCTAAAACCCTAACTGTTTCCCTCTGTTCTCTCTCAAACCTCTCTATACGTGTTTATACAGCTTGTGTTTTTTTTTTCAACCCTAGGCAACCTTATTATGATATATTTATAGACTTAAGAAAACCACAAACCCTAATTCTAATCCCGCTCAGAGAAGGAAAAGAACAATAATTAAATCTATCGCTAAGTCGGCTAAACCTATTATGTGATTTCCCACACATACAAAACCCTCACTATGCTTTAATAATTAATAAAACTAATTTACCCAAATAAATCAATTAATTCATTTAAATACAATTTGTAACACAACTAAACCATTTAAACAATTAACACAATTAATTCAACTAAATAAAATTTCATTAAATAAAATAAATAACACAATTAATTTAATTAAAGAATAATCAAAGTGCAAATAAGCAAATAATCAAATAAGCACTTAAAATGCAATAAAACAATAATTAAAATACCGAGACTGTCCTTTTTAAAATTAGGGGTATTACAATCAAGTTACAAAAATGCCCCATTTCTACAAACTTAACTACCCTTATGCCATGAAAATATCTATCCACATGTATATAGACATATAAATGCATCAAATATATAAATTAAAAATCGGAAGATTCTCGAGCACTGAAACTTAACTTGGGACCCGCACAACACCTCGTGGGCCAAAAAATCAAAAAATGGTTAAATGAACCAACATACATTTATAAGAGTTCTAAACTCGAAAAAATGTCCCAAATGTTCCTGGGATACACATGGCATGCCATAGTGAACTGTGATTAGTTTTTTGTTGATAATGAACTTAATGCACTGATGCAAAACTCGAAGGGACTGCATGTAATGTCCCAAACGTTCCCTGGGATACACATGGCAGTCCCCTCAAGTTTGCATCAGTGTGTCAAGTTCATTATCAACAGAAGACTAATCACAGTTCATTAGGGCTGGTCGGATCGGTTCGGTTGGGATTAGGGGTAAAATTCAATCCAATTCGGTCCCCACGGATTGGTTAAGTCTGAAACCGAATTGATCCGTGGGATGTCTTAATCCAAACTGAATTGATCCATGAAATAACGGATTGGATTTGTTCAGTTCCAACGGATTGAGCTTTTTCTAAACAACCCAATATAATTACTATATTTTAGTTATGGCCAGTAAAAGAATTCTTAAATTACCAACATAAGAGCCTGTAACTAACGTTGGGCTAATAGAGATTGGAGATGCCTAGGGTTCTTTGGGCTTTGGAGAATGAGTCGAGAGATTGAGATGCACCTCTCTTCCGAAGTAATTCAAGTGAAATGAATTAGAAAGTGTAAAGCACTAAAGCATCCCTAGGGGTGGAAAATCTTTTTAAAAAATGAATAAAAAAATAAAAAATACAAATAATGTATTATACATTAGTTGTATGTATTATATAATATATAAATATATATAATATATGTATATAAATTATGCGGATCGAATTGAATCGGTTTTTCAGAGCCTAATCCGTTGACCGATCCACTCACTATGGATTAATAAATTTTTAATCCATCACTGAACCATAAAACTAGAAAACCAATCTGATCCACATAGATCGGATCGGATTGACGGATTATATGAACACCCCTACAGTTCACAAAGAAGACAGTTTGGATGTTCATCCTCCACCAAGTGTTATTAGTAATGCTGACCGATCCTTGGAACCCTCATCCTACCAGACATTTAAGGTGAACATGGCCTCACATCATGACATTGTTGCGAAGGGCCAAATTTCTTATTTGAATTTTCCTTTTCTTGGGAAAGTCATGAATGCCTTCCCACTAAACATTGAATCATTTTTGGTTGTGATGGTCCATCTTTTCGACCTTTTTATCTGGTGGGACTAATTGACACACACACACACACACACACACACACAAATTGAGGAATGTTTCATTCCAAAAATCTAATCATTGCCACTCCCCACCTATTGCCACCACCACAGCCCCTTCCAACTCGCCTACAGTAACACCACCATATTTTTTTTTCTCTTTCTTTCTTTCTCTCCACTGCTCCCTCTCTTATTCTTACTATACTTGGATTGAATTATGGTACACCCATTACAACATCATGGAAAAATGGTTGTGGTTGAAGGGTGTAAAATCTTTATTGGAGCCAAATATAGTACCATAGAGAGGGAGGGGTTGTTTTGATAAGGATGAAATGAGACAAACAAATGATAAGATTATGAACATTAGGGTTTTGATATTCGGTAATGCGAATGGGTAATTTTATATATGTAATATGGATTCTACCAGGTTAATCTATCAGAAATAGATTTAATTCATTTTTTTTTTTATTTAAGGCACGCGTTAATCTTTAATTGGACCACGACACCATAAGAAGGAACTTTGTGCTAATAATATATTAAAAAAAGTAAAGCCCTGTTTGGGGGAGCATTTTCATATTAAAAGTCCTTCATTGATAAGGCCTTCGTGGAAGGGATTTGTTGAAAGAAGTTCATAAGAAAAAGACGTTTGACGAGCACATTTTTTAAATTTACTTTAACTTGTAGATTATTTTTTTATTGACAGTAGTATCCTTTATCCTTTATCCTTAAATAGTGAAGCCAACAGTGGTGGAAGGTGATGACAATGTTGGTGGTGGTGGTGGTGGCAGAAGGCAATTGCGATGGTGGTGGTGGTGATGGTCAAAGGTGGTGGTTAAGGGTGATGGTGGTGGAATGTGATGATGTCAACAGTGGTAGTAATGGTGGAAGGTTGCGGTTGAGGGTGGCAATGGCGGTGGTGGTAATAGTGGAAGGTGGTGATAGTAGTGGCAGGTGGTGGTGAAAGGTGGTGGCGGTGGTGGAGGGTGATGGTGGCGGTGGCAACGGTGGAAGGTGGCGGTGGCAATGGTGGCGGTTGTAAAAGGTCACGGTGGTAGTGGTGGAAGGTGATGGTGGCAGTGGAAGGTGGCAGTGGAAGGTGGCGGTAATGGTGGAGGGTGATGGTGGCGGTGATAACGGTGGTGAAAGATAACGGTGGTAATGGTGGTGGTGGTAGAACGAATGACTAAGAAAGAATATAAGACAATATTATCAATCCATGAAAAGTACACAGTAATAATAAATTTATCCTAAAAAAAAAAAAAAATAGCTTCTTAAAAGGAGATTTTGAAAACAATATTTTCTTATTTATCTGAAATGGACTTCCTGACCATTATGTTTTCAAGAAAGTCCTTTACATATCTGTGACCAAACATCACAATTTTTTTCAAATGGACTTTTCAAACTTGGAAGGACTTTTTGAGGCTTCGTATCCCAAACAGGCCAAAATAATTAGAGGACTCGGGCATTTAAAAATAAAAATTGGTAAATTCACCCAAAATGAAATGGCTTACATACAATTCTCACTACTTGAGGTATCGAATGTAAGTTAACTCAAAATATAGCACCCAATCTGTAATTTTACCTAATTGCAACCCTAGTTATTAACGTCCCTCTCAAAATCCCTTCTCGTTTAGTAAGCTCAACAGATGAAAGTCACTGATACGTAAACGATGCTTTCAGAGAGACCGAACTAGTATGCATATGTTTTCTATAATTTTCTAATTAACAATCTTATTAGTGTTTTTTGCGACTTTCTTTGTCATCATATCAGCTCTGAATATGTGTGTAACTGTGTGTACATATATATTTTCTGCTATTTCTGTTTCGTGTAATCTGATAGTTTTCAAGTTTGGACGGCACTGACTGTTTGCGTTCGTTATTGTTTTTCCATAATGTTGACAAATTTGAAGAAAAAGTGGTTCTAGCTTTAGTATGTGAAATGGGTTTTATTTTGAATTTACTGGGTTTTAGGAACCGAGAGTCTCTCTCTAAACTCACATACACACATTAATTTAATTTTTTCTGCATAAAACGATATAAAGGGTTTCATTAATTTTTGACTTTGTTGTTTTCAGATGATTGCACTCTCCCTGTCCCATTTCTTAAACTTGTTTCTATGGTGAAAATAATATCATTATGTGTTTTTTTTAATTTATTTTTAATTCGTTATATTTTTGGATTTCTTTATATTTACTAGCTTAGCAATTAAAATTTGTAGTGGAACCCAGGAGCTGAGTTGTGTTTCATTTTTGTGCACCCAGGTTTTTGAATTTGGTTGGATTCAGGAGCTGAGAGATTTTCTTCTGCCCCAGTACAAGACTTTCTTTACCCTGTAATATGCAATTTGTTTTCAAGGTATAGTGATTCTGGCTATTGTAGTTTTTGTTCCTTCTTCTTACTATATATAGTTTTCTTGTTTGTTTTGATATTAATAAACAATGTCTCCACAGTTTTACTCGAAACTAAATAATAATGTTGTTGAATTTGATCTTATTTTTCTCTGGTTTCTAATTCCATTAGAAGACGCGAGAAAGCTGCAGAACTTTCACCAAGTATATTGAAATCTAGTTGGTTGACCAGCATAATAGAAATTATTCCTCTCCTGAGAGATTCGTTTCTGGTTGTGCTTGCTTGAATTAAGTTGATAGAAGTTTGTGATTGTAGGTGAGATGTTGCATACCTCTTTGTAATCCTTGTTAATCCTCATTGTGAGGAGGAAAATGAGTCACACAATTATCTCTCAGAACTCCGCGGTTCAGTCCTATTTGCATAAATTGCATTCACATTCTAACAAAATGGACCTGAGTCCTGGTATTTGCCACTCTTCCTTGATGACATCAGCAATTCACTTCAGTTGTTCTATCACGGGTAATTGCAAAACTCATTCCTGTCTCCAGTGGAGGGGACATATTGGTCGCCAAAAAAATGCAGTTTTGTTGACTTGTAGAGGCCAGCAGAGAGGTGTTTGCCTTGATAGAATAAATCACCATGACCAAGAGGAACGGAGCTCGGGTAAATACGAAATGGGTGTTGAGAAGAAACAGGGAGAGAAAATGTCCTTCAGAAGACATCATAAATCGTCATTAGATGGACCCTTTGTTGAAAATGATGATGAAACCAATAATGAAATTCTACAAAGATTTTGCAGTTTTGGGAAGTTAGTTGATGCATCAAAGTTGATAGAAGTGATGGTGCGTCGAAACCAAATTCCCCACTTCCTTTCTTGCATAAACTTAATCCGGGGCCTTGTCAATCTTGACCGGATAGACAAAGCTGCCAGAGTCCTAACAGTAATGGTTATGTCCGGTGGTGTTCCAGATATTATCACATACAACATGTTAATTGGTGGTTTGTGTAAGAAAGGGCAAATAAGATCTGCAATTGATGTCCTAGAAGGCATGAGCTTAAGTGGTTGCCCCCCAGATGTGATTACTTATAACTCAATATTACGCAGCTTGTTTGATAGCAAAAGGTTTGACAAGGCCATAGAATTTTGGAAGGATCAATTGAGAAAGGGATGCCCTCCTTATTTGGTGACTTATACGATTCTCATCGAGCTAGTCTGCAAGCATTGTGGGATTGTACGGGCTATAGAAGTATTAGAAGATTTGGCAATTGAGGGGTGCTGCCCTGATCTTGTGACCTACAATTCGTTGGTAAACTTCACCTGCAGACAAGGAAAGTTTGGAGATACAGCTTTGGTTATATATAATCTTCTATCACGTGGGATGGAGCCCAATGCTATAACCTACAACACTCTTCTTCATTCTCTCTGTACACAGGGGTATTGGGATGAGGTAGACGAGATCCTCTCTTTTATGAATGAAACTTCCCAATTTCCTACTGTTGTTACTTACAATATTTTGATCAATGGCTTGTGTAAGTATGGCCTTCTGGATCGTGCCATCGACTTCTTTATTCAAATGGTTTCCCGAAACCATTCCCCCGACATAATCACTTATAACACCCTCCTACGTGCTCTTTGTAAAGAGGGGATGTTAGATGAAGCCCTTCAAATTCTTCACTGTTTATGTGATTCGAACTGCTCTCCTAGTTTGGTCACATACAATATTGTGATTGATGGATTGGCAAAAATGGGTTATATGGAAAAGGCGATGGCACTGTATGATCTTATGACAGAGCGTGGCATTATCCCAGATGATATTACCCATCGTTGTTTGACTTGGGGATTCTGTCGGGCGGATCTAGTTGAAGAAGCAGTGGAAATATTGAAGGTGATGGCTAAGAGAAACCACAGGATCAGAAATAGTGCTTACAGATTGATAATCCACGGGTTATGTAAAAACAAGAAGGTGGATATTGCAATACAAGTCTTAGAAATGATGGTTTCAAGTCAATGCAGACCTGATGAGACGGTCTATTCCACCATAATTGAAGGAGTAGCTGCTACTGGCATGACTGAAGAGGCTACAGAATTACGTAGAAAATTGAGTGAATGGAATGTTTTTAAAGGAGAAACCAAGTTAGATTAATAGATTATATGCAGAACTCTGATCCTTATCAACAATTGCAAGGCACATCATCAGCCGGATTTCACTTCCAAGTTGTACAGGATATGTCAATTCAGATCCTTGTACAGTTTCTCTGTCATTACTTACGGTGCTTGGTAAGTGCTCAATCTTCAATACATTGATGCTCTCTCTATTTCCTAATAACCCGTGGTTCATGTAATACGTGAATCCTGATGACAACTTATGTTTATATGTTGTTTCTTAGTTGTCCAACATTTTGTCCCACAACCAAAGGACTTGTAACCCGATGGTATAGCCTCCCCATCCCCAAAAAGGAAGGGAGGGGTTCGAGCCCAAGTGTGGGAAAAAGTGTGTCTTTGCTTTACCATTTATAAAAAAAAATATTTTGTCCCACAAACTATGGTCTAATAGTTGTTTTATACAACTTTGCTCTCAAGCTTAAGGGAGGATAGCTTATGTTTTGTCTTATACAAGACGACAATATTTTCTAACTTGTATTATGAATATAAAACGGGATAATCTTTTCTATCATGTATTATGAAATTATTATTTTTGCTTTATCTGGAATTATGGTTTCTGTTCATACAAGATGAGCATACCACATTTAAATTTAGTTATCCTAAATACTTAGGATATACTTAAATTCATCAGGACCTGTGTATCATTGCCTAACTTGTCCTTTTACATGGATTATTCATTCCAGGGAATCTTTTGGGATCCATCGAATCATTACCGTCTGTAGACTGACGAAGGCCGCTGCTTGGGAATGGTCACTTTTTTAGACACAGGATAAGAGAGGTTCAAAAGTTTTTTTGTAGTTTCTATTAGTATTTTTACATTTTTAGGAAAAAAACATGGAAATGAATATTTTAGTTGGTAAACTCTTTTCCTTAGAAGAGGTGCCATCAGTGTTTTTGCAGATTCTAATGTTGAAAAGTTTTGATATATATATACACATGTATGTTCGAAATAACTCACTGCTCGTGTGCTGAAATTGAATATTCAATAGTTGTCATGCCCCTTCCTTTTGCTGGTTCTGTAAGTTTTTTATAAATCTAGACATCGAGTGCCATTAGATTTCAGTGCAGTTGTAGGTTTTATGATGATTTAGTGTGCAGATGCAGTGCCGTCCCATTAATCCCCCTTTAACGAGGCAATTTAGATCTTTTTCTTTCTTTCTTCCCGGTAAACAGGCAATTTGAGATCTTCATTTCATAAAAACCAACATTTTATTCCAAAGATGATGCATTACCAAGAGTAACGATAAAACACACTGAAAACGAACTCATTCTCCCCCTTTTATTTGTCTCTCTTCTTTTTTCTTTTTCTTTTTTTCATACAACTTTTAATTGGCTATGCTAATTTCACATATGTTCGGAATATGTGGACATATTTTATGTCAAGGGTAAACTACACCAATCTCCCACCAAGTCTAACATCATAGAATTTAGCGCAAGAATTTTACTGAACTCCAGAGTTTGTTGAAGATGACTGTCGCACCAGGGGCAGTTGCCTAGTGGTACTGGTCCGTCCTCACCTCCAGAGTTTGTTGAAGATGACTGTCGCACCAGGGGCAGTTGCCTAGTGGTACTGGTCCGTCCTCACCGTGCATTCTCTGCCCCCTTGCCACCATCTCCCTCACTGCCACGGCTTTGCGCCAAAACCCCTTCTAACAACCTATGTATGATGGATGATGTTCGGATTTTCGCATTAATTACAAAAAGCAGAAGTGGCAAGCTGTAAAGTTTGATACTGATGGTGGTCGGCTAAGAGTAAAAGGAGAGCATTTTTACTCCTTACTCTGTTCATGCCTATATTTGGTACGCATATGATGTGGCCCTGTGGGTGTATAATGTGTTTTTTCTTACTCTATGATTTAATAGAGAGAGACGGGGGAGAATTCTTTAGGAAAAGCAAAAGAAATTAGAGTACAAATGAAAATCCCTGTTACTCTCTCTCTAAATTAAATTCTGTCTCTTAAGTTTTTATAGGCTTCTCAGTTGATTGAATATGCATTTCACTGAGACTGATTAGACAATCTGGGTTTTGTATGCTTTGCCTCCGACATGCCATGACAGGGAAGAGAGAGCTTGCTGAGAATAACTCCACATTAAGGCACTCTTGCACCGGGTTTTTTATGCTTCATTTCAATTTTCTTTAAATAGCTAAACATACCCGTGTTAAAAAGCTTCGAAAATCTGTAGTGTGTGACAAGAAGTTTGGGATCAAATGTCCATGCATCCACTTATGATTGTACAGTCATTAGTGTATACGACAATCTGCTTCTGGTTTTGGACGGAAACCAATTTCTTTGAGAAAAAGGAGTTTTTTTTTTTTTTTTTTTCCTTCTGATTTTAATAGGGAATATATATATATATATATATATATATATATATATATATATATCTGTGGAGAGAGATATTAAGATGCTGACTTCAGAGTTCAGAAGCTATATGATCCCCACCCTTTGCATTCTCATTAGCCAACGCCAATTTAACTTGGATTCTATACATAGATACAGGATTGTCCGGCATGAAAATGTAATCAGATTAATCTCTCCTCTCTCTCTCTCTCTCTCTACACAAAATTAAACTATCTAGGATTACCAAGAATTTAATTCACATCTCTTGTTTCGAAGATTTTGGGTTTGAACATTCATAAAATGGTCAATTGATCAAATTCTTGGTTGATGGTAAAAATTTTCATCCTACCCACTCAAAGCCAACCTCAAAACAGTTCAACCATATAAAATCACACATGTAAATAGTTAAAGACGACACTGAAAATTAAGTACATGTTTACTGAAAGTAAAACAGAAATATGGAAGACATGAGGTTTCTCTGGCTTTTTTATATATCATTCAACTGTATCTCATGCTGATTATAGATGCAGAAACAAATAATGGACATGTTAGGTGGAGACTAGAGACACCCTTTAGTAACTGAAGCACACTACAATAATATACATCACTTACTCCTCTCCTGCATTGTCTTCAAAAAATTAAGATTCCTCATTCACTGTTGGGGGGAAATCAAAGAGCACGACGCGGGATTGAAGGTGATCGATCAGACATTCTACAACGAAGAAGAAATGGAAGATTAAACAACTTCAGCACCTTCAACTCTCTGAGAAACTAGGATGGCTCTCCTTAATGAAGATCATCAGTACTCCAAACCCGAACTTCACGTCCCTCATTACATGAAAAACCCATACAATACATTGTAAGAGAGACAAAAGCAGAACCAAAGAGATGGAACATGAACTTCCCATTTCAAAGATCAGTAACATATCAAAGAGATCTTGGTGAGCTGCTACTTAGTTTCTGAATGACTGAAGTCTTTATAAACATAGAGCATAGGGAAAGTTTTGTTCAAACGCTTAAATGACTCGTTTGAAATAGCATGAATCTCAAAGAGGGAATTCGCCAACTCCATAGCCTCAGCTCGCCAACCAGCAAAACCGATCCCTTCAATCAATAGAATGTAGGTAGTTTCATTTGGTCTGCAGCCCCTTTTGACCATTTTTGCTAGAACTTCAATGGCATCGTCGATTCTATGAGCTTTGCATAGCCCAAGAAGCACAATGTTGTAAGTGATCACAGTTGGTGGGAAACCGCTAATCTCCATGTCCTCCAACAACCTGATTGCCTCATCCACCATTCCATCTCTGCACAAACACGAGAGTAGTGAATTGAACGTAATCTCATCAGGGTCAATCCGTTTGCTTATCATCTCTGAAACCATTCTCACTGCCCTAGTTCTATCTCCGTTATTCCACAAAGCACTCATCATTGTGTTGTAAGAACTCACATCCGGAGGACAACCAATGTTGCCAAGATTCTCAAAAATTTCGAATGCCTGATCAGCATTTCCACTCCTGCACAAAGCAGCCAATATTGTATTGTAATTCACAATGTCTGGCAAGCAACCATTCGAGATCATAAGATCCAAGAACTCAATTGCCAAATCTAGCCTCCCCTCTCTGCAGAGTGCAGAAATCAATGGATCATAGCTGTAAGTGTCGGGAGTCAATCCCTTTTCCATCATAACTTTCAATACGTTTATTGCCTCATCAACCTTGCCATCGCGACAGAATGAGCTTATCAGAATGCTATGAGTAACCACATTGGGCTCGCAACCTTCAGAAACCATCTCACTCACCAGCTTCTCCCCTTCCTTCCATTTCCTTCGATTCAACAATGTCCGTAACAAGATGTTGTACGAGATCACGTCCGGTTTGCAACCCTTATCCGGTAAGCTCCTAACGAACTCATAAGCTCGATCTATCGTTCCTTCTCTGCACATTCCCCTTATAATTGCATTGTAAGTATACATGTCCGGTTGAAGCCCTCGCGACAACATCTCATCCAAAAGCTTCATTGCTTCACTAATGCTGCCTTCAAGAATGGTTGCTTCTATCAAAATTGTGTAGGTAATCACCGTTGGCCTACAATTATCCTCCAATAACTGATTCAACACCCTCAAAGCTAACCCTAACTTCCCTCTGCTGCAAAGACTCCCTATCATTATGTTATATGTGACAATGTCAGGTGAAAACCCTCGAGCCCTCATTCGATCCAACACTTTGTTCGCGGAATCAATTTGATTAATCTTACAAAACCCACTAATCAGAGCATTATATGCAAACACATCAGGTTCACCATGTAACTCCAGAATTTCCATGACCCTATCTGCTTTTTTCACATTTTTCGAATTGAAGAACCCTTTCATGAGCTTTGTACAAAGGATCACATCTGGTTTGTAACCCTTGTTCACCACACACTCGAGAAAATACAGTGATTCATTAAGTTTTCCTGCTTTGCAGGACCTATTGAGTAATTTCATCAAATGGGTTCTTTTCAAATCATCAGATTGCAAATGGGTTGGTCTTGTTTCACCAGAAAACTTGACATTTGGTGGATTTCTGGAGCGAATGTCACTTGGTTTAGGGTTTATTCGGCTCACAACAGAGTTACGGTGAGAATGGGAAGCGGATTGCAGCTGGGTACCATATGGGAGGCAGTGTGGCAAAAACTCAGCATAAAAGATTGTCATTACTTGTTTTCTGATGTTCAAAGCCCATGGATCATCATTTTAAAGAAAAAACAGATATTCATGTATGTGTGTATTTATGTTATATATATATATATATAGAGAGAGAGAGAGAGAGAGAAGGTACCTGTGTGTATTTATGTTAGATATATATAGAGAGAGAGAGAGAGAGAGAGAGAGAGAGAGAAGGTACCTGTGTGTATTTATGTTAGATATATATATATATAGAGAGAGAGAGAGAGAGAGAGAGAGAGAGAGAAGGTACCTGTGATTCTATGTAAAATGAAGAGGTGGAAGTTGGCCACTGATGTTCTGGAGCTTTTTTGTGTGCATACTTACCAGAAAATCTCATATAGATTCCTTGATAGGATCATACATTCTAGATAAGGTGACACAATGCGAGCGGGTCTATAATCGGGTCGGCATCATGCTACTTTGGGATCCGGAAAGGTAGACGAAGTCACACCGCACGGGGAAACTTGCCCGAGCCCATGAACTGCTTCTTAGCTAGCACACACACAATAGTTGACTCAATTGGTCCGAGCAGAGCGTAAATGTCACAGTTTTATTTAAAATTTGGAGAAAGTGCAAGAAACATTTGTGGAGTACTTTTATACTTTATTTAAAAAGATGTGCAAAAATATCACTATTTTGTATGAAATTACCCTTCAATTAATATAAAGCCTATTTTACCCTTTTACTCTTTCAAAAATGTCCATACCAAACAAACAGATCTTGTTGATGCCAAGGTCACAAAGGGAGAGTTGAAAGTTGCGGACCGTCAGGAAGAGGCTGACGGAGAGGTATGTGTTCACAATGTTGATGGCATTTTGGTGCTTATGGTCGGGAAAGAAGAAGAAAGACGTGGAAGAAGATGTAAACTTTAATAATTCGTGTCAAGTATTAATCACAAATAAACATGAATTCTAAGATCTTAGAGTTTCATTATTTTCACAAATCTATAATGCATAAATAAAGTAGTTAAATATAAATATCTCAATCTGTGATTGCAAATCTTGTTGAGATCAAGTCCAACGTCGAGATCCTTTAACAACGAACTAATCTGCAACTCTAAACAATAGGCAAAGCGTGGAAACTGATTTTTCTCTCTTGGCCTTTCGCACATATAAAAATTTATACGTGTTGCTTCATTAGCGTACATAAATAAAGTAGTTAAATATAAATACCTCAATCTGTGATTGCAAATCTTGTTTAGATCAAATCCAACGTCAAGATCCTTTAACAACGAACTAATCTGCAACTCCAAACAATAAGCAAAGCGTGTAAACTAATTTTTCTCTCTTGACCTTTCGCACATATAAAAATTTATACGTGTTGCTTCATTAACGTACATAATTGATGGGATATATGCACTTTTATAAAGGCAGAGGAGGACCAGTTTTACTTTTCATAATCTTAATTCCACTTTCCATCAAAGTAAGGAATAAAAAAGAAAACATTTCTTCAATAATTAATTACCAAAAAGGTAATTTATAAGTTGACCAAATAATATAATATTAATATGATATCTATTTACTTTGTAATGACCCGGTCATTTTCCTTCCTTTCATTTTTCCTGAAATTTTACGAATAAATTTTTTCCGTTTAATTTTCTTTTCTGAGTTCTATTTCTTGTCACATAGTGTCGTCTCAAGTGCCTGGAATTGGTTTCTGAGACTCTTTCGTGCAAATTGACAACTTCCTTTGAGGACCGAGTCATTTCCACATTTTCACTTTTCGGCTTTTCGTCATTTTCCCTATTTCATCTTCTTCCCTATTCTGTCTTTTCCCCGTTTGTCAGTTTTTGGCACAACCTCACTTTTCATGCTTGGAGTTGGTTTTTGACTTCACATGTCTTCATCTTCAGTGGTTTCCTTGAAATACATATCTTTACTTTTGCAAGAAAGTACTCTGGTTGCTCTTGGGGTCCATAGGGGTATGGATGCATAGTTTTATGGAATTATTTTCTTTTCTTGGGGTATTTTTCGTAAATATATTTTGAAGATATTTTATTTCAGGGGCATCTAAGAAAATATTTTTTGGAAGATATTTTCATTCTGGGGCAGTTTCGCAGTTAACCCTTTTTGTAGGAGCCATTGTGCAATTAACGAAAGTTATTGCAAAATACCTCGTCTGGAGCCTGGATTCTCGTACGGGATTCATTTTCACATTTCGTCGAGTCGTGTACTTTTAGAATTCCGTTTTGGTCGTTTTTCTCCAGTTTCAGAGTTTCTGACCCGGTTGCCGCCGAACTTGTTCGGAGTATATATCTCTGCTCGAGACTCAGTTTTTGACGCCATTTATTCCGTTGTTTATCTTTTCTCATTTTGAATCTTTTTCATTCACGGAGTTTTTCTGTTTGAGTGCGTTTGCTCAAATTCCACTTTTCCGGACCTGGTAGGGCCCTTTCGGGGCATTTTTTGAGATTTTCTATAAATAGGGGACTTAAAGAAGAAAAATCAGATTTTTCTCTTCTTATTCCTCTCTTGGCCGGCAGCCATGGATGCCCATGGAGCTGCCACTTTCTCTCTCCTCCTTTGATCCACTTTTCTTAAGTGAAAAGTCTTCGGCCTTAACGTTTACTGTTTCCCTCGTCGTGCTCTACATTTTCCCCTTATTAGAATCCATTTCTAACCATTTCTTGAGTTCGGGTTTGAAGTCAAGTTGTGATTTTCATGGGGCTTTCTTCGGATTCTTGTTCACCGTGTTGTCCCCGACAAAACCCTTCGGTATCGTCAGATTCGGAGCACTTTTATTTCGGTGGGCTTTTGAGATTTTCATCTCAAATTGAGGTAGGGGGTGTTATTGTAATACCCCTAATTTTAAAAGGACAGTCCTGGAATTTAATTTAATTATTTATTGTATTTTTTTTATTAAATTAATTAATTATTTGTTTGTTTTGATTAATTAATTATTTACTTATTTGATTTATTTTATTTTTAATTCAATTAATTGTGTTTTTCTTTCATTAATCGTTCTAAATTGTGTTTGCTTTAATTAATTGCTTAAATTGTATTTTGGTTTGTTTCATTAATTTAAATGTATTTCTCAAGTTTAATTAATTACGTGCTTAGGTGAATTCACTGTTTTGGTAATTAGGATTTCATGTTTTACATCGTGTCTAGGATTGGAGCCGATATATAATTGGTTTAGGCTTTACTTTAGGGTTTGGTTTAGGATTTAAATTAGGGTTTCAATTAAAACCTATAAATACATAAGTACGGATGGCCAAGGGTTTTGTTAACCCTATTCACATAAAAAAAGAGTTGCGAGAGACAAATAAACAGAGAGTGAGTCTGACTAATATACAGAGAGGCTCAAGGAGGAAGGAGTGGAGTGCTTTTGGGTTGAACCAAGAGCACCGGAGGTGGTGAACGGCAGCCTAGGGCGTTGACTGGAAATCCAGAGACGTTGGTTTACAGTTTCAAAATCTGAAACTGCAGGCAAGTTCTGTTCTTCTCTTTCCTCTGTAATTTGTGTTCTGTGCATGCCTAGGTAGTCTCCAGGGATTTAATAAGGTTTAAAATGGATTAAATAGGTGTTGTAACACGTCTTTTATGCATGAGCATACAGTATTTAATTTCATTGTAATAATTGGGTTTGAGTTTGCTTAAAGTTACTAGTCGAATTTCTGTTGCCGTTATGTTTAAAAGATTCTATTAAATCCATGTTGTGGATGTATAACCATGGTTTAGGATTTTGTCTGGGTCTAAGATTTAATCCTAGAACCAGTATTAAAATAGGGTTGGAGTTTACAGAATTAATCTGTTTTGAAATTGGTTAAATTTTCTAACTGAAAATTCTGTTGTCGTAGTTTTCAAACGGTGTGTTCAATTCATGTCGTGGTTGTATACCATGGATTTAGGGTTAATCTAGAACATTTAATGGAACCCTAGAACATGTATTAAATTATTTACAGAGGCTTGTGTATCGCCGGAT
The DNA here is from genome assembly GCF_030987335.1 of Cornus florida. Lineage (NCBI taxonomy): Eukaryota > Viridiplantae > Streptophyta > Magnoliopsida > Cornales > Cornaceae > Cornus > Cornus florida. The sequence goes on along the minus strand of NW_026775578.1, from coordinate 33,016,395 downwards.
GCGAGGAAGATGAAGTGGAAAAACGCAGAACGCGCCAGAAAAAGAGAGAGCAGGCTCTCAAAATGAGAGAGCCAGCTCCCTCACACAAAGAGTCGGCTCCAAGGAGCATGGAGCCGGCTCCATGCTGAAAAGAGCAGGCTCCCTAAGTTAGGGAGCCGGCTCCAACATTTAAAAGAGCAGGCTCAAATTTTATGGAGCCTGCTCTCACCCAAAGGCACACAAATTGGACTTTGGGCACTGTATGGACTATTCAGATGATTACCACTTCGTATAAATTGTTTAATTGATGTCTTGGGACTATAATAGGCTTAATATATTATGGGAAACATTAATCCATGATTAAGCATAAGAATAGAGCAAAATAAATCTAAGGAAAGCGGTAGATTGCAAACTGATTTTCTATTGTCGTTGGTTTCAAATATTGTGTTCAATACATGTTATGGTTGGATGTTAGAGGTTTATGATGTATCTAGGATTAAGATTGAACCTAGAATAAGGATTAAAAACATCACAGAGGGTGTAGGAAAACACCGGAGTTGAAGAAGATGAAGCCGGAACGGACAACGACATGCAAGGGAGTAAGAGCAGGCTCCAAAAATGGAAAGAGCCAGCTCTAATATTCTTAGAGCAGGCTCTTGGCTGTTTAGAGCAGGCTCTTAGATCCTTAGAGCCAGCTCAATCCATAAAAGAGCTGGCTCAATTTTTCTAGAGCCTGCTCTTGCCCAGAAATCTCAAACAGTATGATTTTTATGCGTTAATTGGACTGTACAGTGCATTAGGACTTCGTTTAACTTATTTTAAGTGTTGTATAGGCTGTTATAAACCTATAATAACATGGGAAAATAATAACTCAAAAATGGATTAAAGGATGGACTATATAAGTAAATAAGACTTAGGAGTTGCACACAGTTGGACAAGTTTTATTGGCACTGAAACTTAACAAGGATTGTGTATATGATTTAATTATAAAAATATATCATATTTCTATAGTATTATAAGTATAGTGAATTAACTAAAAATTCCCTATGCTTACCTTGGGTTTAATTGATATTCAAATTTCTATTAACGGTATCAATTCGTGAATTATATTGGAAGATTTGCTAGGTTTATATACCTGAGCTTGGCTAGGTTGTTGTGTATGATTTAAATATATATATAAATCATAATTCTATAGTATTTGAAGTATAGGGAATTAACTGAATTTCCTATGCTTACCTTGGATGTAGTGGATACTTAAATTTCTATTAACTGTATCAATTTTTGGACTATGATGGAGAATGTGAATGCTTAAATTTATTGTAGCACTTTACATAATTGGAATTGGATTTTAGGCCCGTACTGAATGCTTATTATTTATATCTATGCATTAAATTTATCTTGTGCATATTGTGGAATGTGGTTGATGACTATTTAATAATGGTATGGTCAACTGTGTTAACTGGAGGATTGTATGTACCGGTATGGGACGGTGACATACTAGGTATGGATTAGTTAAAACACTAATCCTACCTAATTTGGAATGAGTTGGATTAACCATAAAAAAGTTAAGTCCTACTTATATGGATATATATATATGAACCGGTATGGGACGGTGTCATATTAGGGATGGCTTAGTTCAAAATACTAAAACCTACTTATATTGGGAATGGATTAGTTCAAAATATTAAGTCCTACCCAAACTGGATTAAGGTATGGATTAACCATAAAGGTTAAGTCCACCACCTACATGTGTCATATCAATTGTGAATTGAAAGACTTACTACGATTTTAGGATGGAGTGTTTACATATATCAGACCACTACATAGATGACTGATATTTTGTATAGGGAGTACGGACTTTATGTATTTATTTTATGTGCCATGGTATGAGCCTGAGTCTCAGGACCATGGTTAGGGTGCGTATATCGCCTAGGATGGATAACTGGACATAGGTGTTGTTCCCTGGTAGGTCTAGGTACTCATGCCCACCTTAGGGTGCGTATTTGCATGTTGCCTTTTATTCAGGCTGAGACAGACCTACTGGACTAGCGAGTATCCTATAGTGTGTACTATGTACATATATGGACTACTCTAGATATTATTGAGTCTTCTTAGGATGTATCTGCGTATCGGATTACTGTTTGGATTGTAGTAGATCAGGACTTGCATGTGGGCCTGACCCACTCCTTTATTTTTTTCAGGTGTTCGTCAGTTCCAGGGTTAGAGCTTGGACGTGCAGAGCAGATACAGATATTCATTCCTCTGACTATATAGGAATCTTCTCTATATTAGCTTTAGACTTTATTTCAGTCATTTCAATTTTGAATTGAGAATATTAATAAGGGGTCCACTGGATGGATTCTCGAGTTGTAAACTTATGGAGTTTTGGATTATCAGATTTGAATAATTTAATTTCAAGGTTTATTAATTTAGTTTCTTCCAGCTATTTAATTTTATTTCTTATTTCACTTTGTATTCCGTGTTCGATTTAAAATACTTTAATTGTTTGATATCTCTCAGGTTTAGGCTTGGACCTGATCAACCCGCGTCTCGGATCCGAGGGGTATCAGAGTTATAATTTACTTTCTTGTTATATAGCATGCTATGGATGCTTATACAATTTGTTTACGTGCTAGGATATTAAATCTAGAACTTTTGATTTTTTATTTTCTAGTATGAGATTTGATTTTCCCGGTTGCTCATAGTTTTGTTTAAACATGTGGCATGATAGAATATTATACCTTAATATGTTGATTGACATATTATATTAGGCCCTAGCATGCTCTTCAACATGGGTGAATTTGAGAGTAATCGGAGGTGTTTTAAAATCTAGAGAATATTTAATTAATTGATTAATTAATTTATTTATGAGTATTATTCACTCCATTTGAATTCCGACTTGATATTCTTGATATGCATGTCATATAGTTTCACATATATTAAATCTAGAATATTTGATTAAGTTTTGAAACTTTTCATTTATTATTTTTCTAGTATTAAAGTTTAATACCCATGGCCGTACATTGCATGGAAATCACTTGTATCGTGCTAGTAAATCATGTCTTGACAAGTTGCATAACATATATTAAATTGAGATCATTTGGATGAATTTCAAAACTTAGAGATTTTAATTAAAATGATTAATTAAAATCAATTCAATGGCTCCTTGGTCTTGATAGAGTTTCTAACTTAGTTTCAATACTTTCCTTGACAAGTTCCTTCACATGTATCGAATTGAGAATAATCGGATAAGTTTTGAGACTTGCGTTTATTTATTTCTTTTGTATGGAATCTAATTCACATTGTTGTATCTCGTAGGAAGTGAACTTGTAACTTGACATTGGACTTGCCTTGTAATCTTGATGATTTAATCCCTGTAGTAGATTAAATTCCTTTTTATGCTTCCATCGATTTAATCATGACCCTTGTAACTTGGTTTCATTAATGTACTTCATAGACTTGCACTTTTGTCTTAGAATGATTTGATCACTTATGTGTTGCTTAGTAAGTACTTCAATCATGTATCATATAATTGTGGTATTTTTCCTTCAATGGATTCCATGTGATATGTATACGTCTTGGTTTTAATCTATATAGATGCAGACTTTGATTTCTTGACATCTTACATGCCATTATAGTTTAGAACTTAGGGCATGACTTGCGTGTTCCAAAATCTTGGTTGTGCATGAAACGTGGTTAATGCATTTCTTGTATTTGATACAATATTGACTTACACAACTTGTTGATTTTGGGACTTGGGATATCAATCAAGAATTGACATGGCTAGGACTTGGTTCTAGTACGGGGGAATGTCCTCCTACACTAGGGGAGAGGTACCCATGGATTAGAACCCTAAAGTGATCTCAAGAGTACGGTTTTAACCCGGGCGATATCCGAGTTTCCATATTGGTTGATTTCACTCTTTAAATTTCAAGTTGCTATGCCTTGAAGATTTAAACTTATCGTGTTATGTGAAATGCTCCAATCTTGTTTCATTGCATAGATTTTATGCTCATCCTTGATTTCAGTCCTTAAATTTTAAGTGTTATTCCTTGAAGATTTCAGAATCTCTTATGTTATATGAAATGTTATAATCTTGTCCTTGCATAGATATTCTGCCTTGTTCTTGGTTTCATATATTTCCTCCACCGTGTTAATTGGAATGCTCTAATTATGGTAATTACATTGATAATGTAATTCTTGTTAACTTATATCTTAGTATTCTAGTACTTTCTTGTCGTGTTGTATGGATTATTCCAAACCTTGTTTAATTGTATTGAAAATACAATTCATATTGATCTATTTTCAAGCATCCATCTTATCGTGTTCCTTGGATTATCCCAACCTTGATTCCTTTCATATATGTATATATATCATGATTCTTGTAGCTTATACTCTAAGGTAGCTTAGGATGCTCCCTGAGTCTCACCTTGACATAGACGTTAGGTGGCACGACCCTTTTGAACTGTATCATGTTAGTCTAAAAATTTGAAAAAAATCAAGTCATGCATGCCCATTCTCTACGAGTAAACTTGTTTACTCACCCCGAAGTTACTGAGGGTTTTGATCAGGTATGAAGACTTGGTTCGTGATTCTTATCATGCTTGGAAGATTTGTAAACTTGAAGATTTCAATTCTTGTAAAGGTCGACTTGAAATGCCATTTGTAGACATTTTGTCAAATGTGTATATTTGATTCCAAACTTGTATTATGTGATACCCCTGGATTTCCGAATGCGGGTTGGCCCAGGCCCATGCCCGAATACCCGAGGATATCAAAAACAAATTGATAATAAACGAACACAGAGTACAAAAGAATAAAGAAGAATAAATAAAATACTGAAAAGAAACTAAATGATAATTCAATAATAAAACTTCAAAATAAATTTCTATTAATTAATAAACTCTTCTGATACAACTAATCCTCAAAAAATATATAACTCGGGAATCCATACCATGTAGACCCCTAAATAATCCCGTCTGACCAAGTGACAGCAATAACTATCTGCATTAAAAAACTGAAACGTAAAAGAAACTCCTATGTAGAAAATCCGGAAGAGTGAAGTAGATTGATCCCTGCTCAGCACGAATAACCTCTACTCCTGATGAACACCTAAAAAATAATAGTGGGTCAAGCCTACAAACAAGTTCTATTCTACTACAGTCCAAGCAAAGATTTGATACACGTATACATCCTAATCAATCCAAAAAATAACTAGTAGTCCGTATATATATAAATACACACTAAAGGAACCTCACTAGACTATAAGGTTGTTTCAACCTGAATAGTAGGCAACATGCAAAACGCACATATAGTGGGCATGAGTACCTAGACCTACCAGGGTACACAAGTACACTATATCTAGCTACACATCCCTGACGATATACGCGCCCTAACCACTGATCCTGAGACTCAAGCTCATATCGTGGCACCATACTTATATATATAAAATCTAGTAACCATCCTATCCAGTATAAATTAAATCCTCCATAAGTCACTCAACTTGTTCAGCTGACCTGACTTAAATATAAGTAGAACTTAACATTTTAGTTAATCCATTCCCTTATATAATAAATTAATCCTCCATAAGTCATTCAACTTGTTCAGCTGACCTGACTTGAATATAAGTAGGACTTAACATTTTAGTTAATCCATTCCCTTATATAAAATAGGTAGGACTTAACTGATAAGTTAATCCGTCCCTAGAATGCCACCGTCCCATACCAGTACATTAAACCACACAATCCAACAATTGATGTAACGATTAAGGAAATACATCAAACAATCCAGAAATAATTATGATAATATGATATCAAGTTATCACAAAATAGGAATGACTTATTATTTATTTAAGCTTCCTATATCATATATCCTATACAAACGGAATCTTATACATGATGATATTTTATTATACCGTCAAATAAGCATTCTCCATATCCAATTCATCCTACACATTTAATCTCAATTGTTAAAACATTTTAAAAGATTAAATCCATTCGTTTGTTTAAAACATTCAAAGAGTAAACATCATTATGATTGAGTCTATTTAAATTTATTTAAACCCAAACCTAGTTCCTATTTAATATTCAGGAATTCTAGGCATGTTTTTACGTTCCATCATTTTACAGATATGAAAAATACATAATTTAAACATGTACAAATTCACAGCAGAAATTAAATCAAAATCATGCATTTATCAATTCATAACACAAGAACATATATGAACCAATTTCATAAAATCTATATTCTAATCCAATTAAACATGCATAATTATTTAATTTTATGTGTTTAATAAATCCTGAAATTTCCTAGGCATGTACAGAAACATGAATCAAAGGGAGAGAGATAGAAGAAGAACTTGTCTTAAACTTTCGAATCGAAAGTTAAACTTCTTCTTCCTTGATCTCTCTTTATATGGTTTTTTTTCCTCCTTCCCTCTCTAACTCTCTCTCTCTCTAGAATATATCACGTGAATATTTCTAACCCCATTTTACAACCTATAGCTATATATTTATAGGCTAAATAAAATAACCCTAACCCTTTTCCTAATCCAAGTCAACTTAAAAAAAAATAAATATTAAAATATTAAAAAGGTAAGTAAAATATGTTACGTATATAATTTATGTATATGTTTATTAAATAAATAAATTATATACATTCCATTATTTATTAATGGATTATCCAATAATACTTAAGTTATCATAATATTATAAAGTAACTTAAAACATAACACGTATCAAATCTATGTATATTTTTATTATTTAAATATAAAACATATATATAAGATTGAATATTACTACCCAAGTTACCATAAAAGTAATTAATAAATTACTTTCCCTTTTATATATATTAAAAAGGTAAGGAAAATATGTTACGTATATAATTTATGTATATATTTATTAAATAAATAAATTATACACATTCCATTATTTATTAATGGATTATCCAATAATACTTAAGTTACCATAATATTATAAAGTAACTTAAAATATAACACGTATCAAATCTATGTATATTTTTATTATTTAAATATAAAATATATACATCGGATTAAATATTACTACTCAAGTTACCATAAAAGTAATTAATAAATTACTTTCCTTTTTATATATGTATATAATATATATCTATATATATACATACACAACTATCAATGGGTAATAATCCACACACATCCAACCTCCTATCGAAATAGTCCATGGGACCCAATTCGTTGGCCCATGACTACTAACCATAACCATAAAAGAAAAATAAAATAAAATAATAAAAGAAAAGAAAACATTTAATTTACAATTAATCAAAATACCATTTAAGCACATAATCTAATTAAACAATTAACACATAAACAAATACAAATAATACATAGACACATAATCAAATAATCAAGTAATACCTAATTCAATTAAACACATAAGTAATTAGTCAAATAATTAATTAAATAATTAAAAATACAATTAAAACAAATAAATAAATACCGAGACTATCCTTTTAAAATTAGGGGTATTACATATTATGTGCTTAAGCACACTTTTTGGTATTCATTCTATGTATATGATATATGGCAAAGGGCCAAACTTCATTTGTAATCCATGTATATTGAAAAATGTAGAATTTTGCTTTTAATGAGAAAAACATGAAAACTTGGGTTTCAATATGTCATTTTCGCACCGGTATGTGCATTGTGTATGTAATTCATCATTTACCATTCGTTTACCATGTGTGAGGTGTGGCCAAGGGTCAAACACCACTTAGTTTTCATTTTCGCCTTTTAGTTCCGGATATTGAATTTTGGGCTAAAATAGTAGAATTCGAGCCTTTAAGGGTCCATTTTCAAATCGAATGGTGCAAAGTGTGTTCCGGCATCTCCATTAGGTCTCATTAATCATGTCTGAAGCCAAGGGCCAAATGGTAATTTCTAATCATTTGTTAGTTTTGGTTTTCAAAATTTCCATTTCAAGTTCATTTTCGCCTTTTTGGCTATTGGGGGTCGGATTTTGACTCGGCCATTTTCGGGAGCCGCGGACTATTTCTACGCGCTCAAAATCACTTATTACGTTTGTATGCATATTTGTTTCAGCCTAGAAATGCATTTGGGGTCAAATGTATGCTTGGTGCAAAGTTGCCTTTTTACCGTTTTTGAGCTTAATCTGGTCTAGGGGCATTCTAGACATTTCACAGTGTTTTTTTTTTTTTTTTTTTTTTTTTTTTTTTTTTTTTTTTTTTCTGTCCACATGATCGGGTAGAAAACATGATTTGGGGGTGGGTTTCTTCTTTGTATTTTTTTCAAATCCCAGAAAGTCCTCAAAATCACATTTCAAACTTAGATTTCTACTAAGCCTTTAGCAGAACAAGCGCTCGTCCATGTCGCACGAGTGCTCGTAAATGGGGCAGAGAGTTTTGGCCATGGGGCATACGCTATACGAGCGCTCGTAGCCCTTCCACCAGCGCTCGTGGTACTGTTCACGTGTGTGTGTGTGTGTGTGTGTGTGTGTCTTGGTTCAGCACTGCACCTCCTATTTCGGATCGTCGTATCTCCTTCGTTTTAACTCCGAATTGGTCCGTTCTTAAGTCTAAATTGACCGCGTCGAAATAAGCTTTCCAATGGTACTAATAAGAGCTTTAGATTCTATTTGTACCTCAAAATATTCAAGTTTTAGTATGGTAGTATCAGTTTTTGGTTCGAACCGGGATAGGGTTTTCCTTCATTTGACTCAAGACTTGATATCTTTGCCATCCGAACTCCGAATCAAGTGATCCTTGAGTCCATCTTGATTGATTTTTCATTGTCTTTCTAGCGGAGTGCTCGGTGGCACCCGAATCCATAGTTTCTAAAATGACTATTTTGCCCCTGGGGGCTTAATTGTTATTTTTCTAATATTTTGCTTCGTCGTTAGTTCTCATTGAGTTCCAAGACCTCATAGAAGGTCATCTTAGGGTCTTAGAAGTGTTTTGTGCCTTGGGAAACTATTGTCTTGTTTCTTACTTCAGCATATAGCTCCGTTAACGGGTCAATCTTCGGTTCATCACTGTTGCTCCGGGTTGAATAAAATCCAGGGTCGTTACATACTTAACCAGTAATTAATGAAATATATCACATGTCCAAATCATATGGGCTATACAATTAATAAAAAATCTTATATTCTCCTACTTGTCCCATATGATAACTTCGATAGTGGTTTAGTAAAATAGTCATCATTAGTGTGCACTATAAATCAGATTGGGTAATTAAATTAGTCATCATAAATACCATGGTAAATAAACTACCAATACGAGTCATAGTGGTTATATCTCGCTAAATGACACAGTTTCTTTCATGTACTGCAACACTAGTAACCTATTCAACATAGTCTATAAATGAGAAGTATCAATAATGATCTAACAATAATGTCTTTTCCAAGACTATTCCTATCAAAGTAATACGTACATATACATTAATTAATAGGAAATATTAAAAACACATTTAATGAACGCAAAATGTCAAATATATATTAGCACTGTTAAGCAATTCACAATTAAAAAATAATCATCATTTACTACATTCTAGACCCATTATTTTAACATGTTTCATAAATGTCTTAGGTGGTAGTCCATTCGTTAATAGATTACAATCATATGTTTTATGCTTATATGTTCAATAGATATTCGTTGTTTCTAAACATATTTTTTAATGATAAAGAATATCGACTTTAGAATACTTATCATTTTTCATATAAGAAGATCAATAATTGCAGTATAAATTTTCAGCAATCTGAAAGTGGTACCCATAACTTCAAGTCCTTAAATAAATTCTGCAACCATAAATTATAGCCTCAAAACATGTTACAAATAAAAAATTCATAATAGACAAAGTAATAATAAATTACTTTTCACTTTTTTATTATATTGTTTCTCCGGCCAAAAGTAACAAATAACCAATTGTGAATTAATAATTATCCACATATTGATAAAAATGTCTTTCTAAGTATGAGCATATAATCTTTTATTCCTTATCAATTTGTATATACATCAAACTTCATAATATATGCATAAGGAATATTTTTCGTTTCTTTACCTTCTAGCTAACTCATTCTTTGGGATTGCATTATATTGAATTTATCTCCCTTTATATGTAGAACAAGACTGGTTGAATAACGTTACATATCAAATCTTTCAGAACTCTTTTAATATATATTTTTTGAGACAGTCCTAAAAATTCACGTGATCTATCATGGAATATTTCTATTCCAATCACGTAGGATACCTCATCCATATATTTCATTTCAAAGTTCTTATAGATAATTTTTAATTTCATATAATAAACTAAGATCACTACTAGCAAACAAAATATAATCAATATATATAGAATCAGAAATATAAACTTACTCCCACTAACCTTCTGGTACATACACCGATTAACAATGTTTTCCTTAAAACCAAAAGAAATAATGGTATCATTGAACTTAATATACCATTGTCAGGAAGTTTGTTTAAGTCCATATATTGACATCTTAAGTTTATAGACCATATATTCTTTACCTTCTAAAGTGAAGCCTTCAGATTGTTCCATATGGACTTCCTCTTCTAAACTTCCATTCATAAAAGTTGTATTCACATTCATTTGATGTAAGTCTAAATCATAATAAACTACTAATGTCATGATATTTTAAGAGAATCTTTCTTAGATACTGTAGAGAAGATTTCTTTATAATTTCTTCATTCATGGCACTAATCCATTTAGTAAAATCATTATTATTAATGGCTTGTGAATATGTAACCGAATCCTTACATATATATATCTCAATATCAAAATCAGATTCTTACAAATATACCATATAGTCATCTAAAATAGCAGATATCCTTTCTCTTCGATATCGTCTTAATGTTTTTCTTTGTGATCTTCTACAATATATTCATTAATGACAATCTCATCATGGAATTGTTAATCATTCAATTATTTTTCGTTGTTGTACGGTTCAACAACTGAAGGAATAATTATTTCCTTAGAAGTTATGGAAAAAGGAATTTGTACCATAACTTCTTAAACGATAACATTCTTATCTTTATCACTCCCACTGACTTCACCATTCTCAATGAATCTGACATTTCCGATTTCAACAATTCCCGTACTATGTTTAGGATAGTAAAACTTGTATCCTTTAGATTATGGGTAACAAGAAATTACTTAACATACTCCTAACCATATCCATAAGAGTACAATTACATCTTTCAGCTACACGGTTTTGTTCTGGCATGCTTGATATAGTGTATTGGGCACAAATGTTGTACATTTCAAGGAGTTTAGCAAACGGATAAAGTTTTAATCAGTTTCATCATACTTTCCATAATATTCACCACCTCTATATGACCTTATAATTTTCACTTTTCTATCTAGTTATTTTTTAACCTTATTTTTGTACACTTCAAGAGTACCCACTGTTTGAGATTTTTCATACAACAAATAGATATATCCATAACGTGAAAAATTAATTATAAAGGCGATAAAATATTTTTCTCCACCAAAAGATGGAACATCAGAAGGTCCATAAATGTCTGTGTAAATAATTTCATGAAGCTCTTTATTTCTTGTGTCTACCCTTAATACAATCTACACACACAACAAAATTAGTAAAGTCTAGATTTAGAAGAATCCCATCCTTTACTAATTTTCCTAAACTTCCATTGAATATTATCATAGACTTTTATGCCACAAGATAAATGAATTTTTCATTAGTTGAGCTACGTTTAATTCTAACATTATGAAGCAATGTCAAAAGGGTTTTAATAAATAAACTATCAAGTTTGAATTAAAAAAATTATCAACAATAATACCATAAACATAAAGTTTTGAAATTAAATCAAATTATAGGAAATTGAAGAAATATAAAGAGTTTAAAACAATTTAAATAAAATTCATTATCTAAGACTAAATAAAATGTCTTAATAGTTTCAACAATTTTTTTCTTCTCAATTCTCATAAATAAGAAATTCTCATTTGAATTTGTAGTTTATGCCACAAGTAATTCTTGCACCTATTAGAAACATAAACATTATTACTTATGTCAACCTATCATGTATTGAAAGAATTTCAATAAGTAATTTGAAATATACAAAAGCCAAAAGCTTACTATTCTTTTTCGAATCATTCTTTATATTTCATGTAATCTTTCTAAAAGTGTTCAATACATAAATGACACTTTTACATTATTATTACATTAATTTCTATTAGTAGATTGACCTAAATCTTTTAATTTTTGGTATTGTTCATTTAATGTCTTTTCAGACTTATTCCCAAATTCTTTCTAGCTTCTTAACTCATCAGATGAACATAATAATTACCTTGCTGCTTAAGCCTTGTTTCCTCCTAAATTAACATAATGGTCAATTCATTTACTTCTACTTGTCTTAATTCGAAATGACCCATGTTGAGTGAATAAGAAAATGAGAATAAATTAAATGAGAAATTTATCATCCACAATCATCCCTAATGTTCTCAATTTTGCAGCAACATCAGTTATCTTAAGATTATGTTCATACATGGTACGAGTACCAACAAAAAAAAAATGCATAGTGGTGATCAATCAATAATTTTCGTTTAGAAATTTATCTACAATATGAAAACATTCTTCTAGTCAAATATTCCTTAGTACTATCACTATGGGGAACAATTATTCGCATAACGATAATGCTTAATCTGTTCGATCTCTCCCAAGCTTTATGGAGAATCTTTTATTCTTCACTATCTTTATTAGTAATAACAGTAGGTTTCTCAATTTAAAATGCTAAATCAAGATTTAACACATCTAAATTTTGAACTTAACTTACTCATTTCATTATTAGAAGTTAGTCCTATTGAGAATCAGAAGAGATATAGTATGCGAATTAAGAGATATAATAAAACAAACATAATAAGATAAAATGCTTACAACAATAATGCTTTGAGTTAACAACACGTATATATAACTTAAAATATAAATACAATGTATAACTATAGTACTCATTTGGGTGGCAATTATAAAATACTAATAATGATACTTACATGTATTTATATGTATACCTTAATTGGTGACGCATTATTTAATTAAACAAATAAGTTATCTTTGAATATCCTATATCTACCTAATTAAAAATACATACAACCCTTTAATTTTCATTTAATCACTTGAAAATCAATTCTCTTTGGGGAATTATTACTCATAATTAAATAAACTCAATATTCATGAATATCACAAAAAGTCAATCATAAGCATCGTAATTCATGAAATATTGTAATTATGTCTACCACTAAAATTAATATCCATCAATCATTATGACTGGGCCACTTTGGTAGCTACCAACCTTTACATAATATGAATATTAAATTAACTAGTGACTAATTCATCATTAAATTATGTTTACTACTAAAATTAATATTCATCGACCATTATAGTTAGACCACTTTGGTAGCTACTAACCCTCACATATATGAATATTAAATTAGCTAGTAACTAATAAATCATTAATTTATCCATTTAACATTATACACACATACTCATATTGATCTATCCAAGTTTAGATAAGTTCGATCCCATAAGTTTAATAGTCCAAAAATTCAATAAAAATATCCTTTTATTTTATATACATAATAAAACATTATTATTATTATTATTTTTTATTTCTGAACTTGAAGATCATAACTGAATCAATCTAAAATTGATTATCTAATATATATGTATGTATGGGTACAAAATAATAATTTATTTGCGTGTCTAATAAAATCAAATATTTAGACACACAAATTATTCCAGAAATTCAGATTTCTAATTAAAGAAATCAATCTATAAAACTATTTAATCATACAAATCACAAACTTAATTTATATAACTATTCTCCATTAATTTATCATATATGTAATGAACTATATATGATATAATTATATATATAAGTCTGTACAAAAACCAACAATTAGAATTGAAATTGATCTCCTCGATTTGCGGGAAAGTATAACTAATTTTTCCAATTTATCTAGTCATGCAGAAAACCAAAAGGAAAACACATGAATATAATATATTTGTCTTATTATACATATGCATACATGTGTCATTAATTAACTTTTAATCAATTCAATTATGTTCTAAAATCAAGGTTTCAAAATCCAAATAACATACTGATCTAAAATATTAGGAGTACTGAAATTTTTCGTATAATATATAAACAAATATATATGTGTGTGTGTGTGTGTGCGCGCGCGCGCGCCGATTCTATAAAAATAAATCATACAATTATTTAATTTTATTTACACCTATTAATTATGCAACATTAAAGGAAAATAATAAGTTCTAAACCATAAGTTCTGATACCACATGTAAATTTTAATTATTCGCACAAATCATTAATCACAAATAAACATGAATTCTAAGATTTAGAGTTTCATTATTTTCACATATCTATAATGCATAAATAAAGTAATTAAATATAAATACATTAATCTGTGATTGCAAATCTTGTTGAGATCAAATCCAACGTCAAGATCCTTTAACAACGAACTAATCTGCAACTCTAAACAATAGGTAAAGCGTGAAAACTGATTTATCTCTCTTGGTCTTTTGTACGCATAAAAGTTTATACGTATTGTTTCATTAGCGTACATAATTGATGTGATATATGCACTTTTATAAAGGCAGAAAGATGATCAGTTTTCCTTTTAGTAACCTTAATTCCACTTTTCATCAAAGTAAGGAATATATAAGAAAATACTTCTCCAATAATTAATTACCAAAAAGGTAATTTGTAAATTAACCAAATAATATAATATTAATATGATATCTATTTACTTAACTAGTAATTAATGAAATATATCACATGTCCAAATCATGTGGGCCACACAATTAATAAATGATCTTACAGAAGAAAGATGTGGCAACGAAGATGGATGGTGGGATAGAATCGGCCGGCAAGGATGGCTGAACAGCCGTGATGAAGAACTACGGCAGTGCACTGGCGAGATGAATCCGGCTGGGACGGGCTAGCGCAACGGTGACGGAACTGGCGATGTGGACCGATGAGCATTGTGGTTCTCAGAAGGGCAGAACGGCCACAACGAGTTTGGCTTACCAACGGCGGCTTAGAGGGGTTTGAACGGCGGGCATGGTGGTGATGGATCGGCGAGTAAGGAGAAGCTCGCACAAAATTAATGGCGGTTTGCAAGGGCAGTGAGCTTGGAACAACAGCCGGTGAGTAAACGGGAATCTTGGCGGGTGGTGGCAATGGCATCGAACAGCGACTCCGGCGATGGGCTGTGGAGAGGACTGGTTTGGCCGTGAGCTTGTGACGCCTCTGTCTTTATCACCCTTCCTGGCGACGCCTCCATCTTTATCTCCTCCACTTCTGGCGACATTGACATCAACCTCTCACTCCCTTCCCGAAAATGGGGGTAACTTCATCTGGCTAGCACCTTTGAAAGGCCCTTGCGGTCTCTGGTGCTGCAGTTCTTGCTATTAATGCCGCTTTAATAGTATATAAGGACACAGTGAAATCCGTAGATCATGATAAAATAGGCAAGCAGATGCACGTTTCGCAAACACATTTTCAATTTGATTTTCTTAGTAAAAAAAACAGACCTTAGTAAAGCCAGTGCCTTTAGATAAGTTAATCTTCAATACTTCTGTAGTCCAAGCTAAAGACGTGTTTATATATATGTGTGTGTGTGTATGTGTATATATATGTATTTGTATATATATAATTTGTAAATTTACAATAAATTGAGGGATATATATATATATATATATATATATATATATATATATATATATATTATAAAATGTGTTGCTAATGGCATTTTAGTCCAATTTTTATAAATAGGACATATTTGCACAAATGTCATAATTTATGAGTGTTTTTTGCACGGGAGGAGTGCAATATGCACTATAAACATACTATAAGGGTGTTTTTTTTACACCTGACCCTTAAAATTTTGCTTCGGTATTTAATTGTGATTAACCGGTCCATATAGTCCAGAAAATATTATTTTTTCCCACGAGTAATACTTTCTTAATTAATATTAAAAAATAATATAATTAATAATAATAAATTAAATATTACCTACACATGCAAAAGGTGCCAAGGGGCTCAAATTTTCTATTTGTTCCTTTAGGCATAGCTTAAACCCTCTAACCTTTTATGTGACAGCTAAGAGAATGTCTCCATGTTGTTCCTTTGCTATTTAATTACATCATTCGTCCTTAAATAAGTGTTCATATATATATATATATATTTTATCCGTTTCAAAATAAAGCATTTTTTTTTTTATTTATAAAATTGAAGATTAAGGCCCCATTTAAAATAATTTTTTTGTAAAATATTTTCAATGTAACATTTTTTAGGCTCCGTTTGTTTCGATGTAAAATATTTTCCTTCGAAAAAAAAATAAAATAAGACAATGTGCACATAACACCACTATTCTATAATATTAGTAATATATATACCCCCTTGGGCATTTTCACAAGAGTCAAAGGGCAAAACGGGTATTACAACACTAATTTATGTCAGAGGGGATATTTTTGCACAATGTGAAAAGTTTGGGTATTTTTTGTATGCTTTTTCAAATAGGGGTAAAAGTGCTACGCGAAATATAATTTAGGAATATTTTCTGCACTTGTCCCTTGTTATAATGGGGAGGATTCAAACATTCATCTTTTTCTGATATGTGTTCTTGGGAGGACTTGCTATCAATCTTTAGAGGCAACCACAATTTGGTTCCGTTCCAGGACTGGGGCTACAACTCGAGCGGGTTGGGCGGGTTTGAGGTATAACTTGAGCCCAACTCACCATATGAAATGCTAAACGCAAGCCCAACCTTAACCCTATCATCAACCTTAACTACTCAACCCAAGCTCAACCCATCCTTCTACTTTTAAATTCAGGCTTGCAACTCGGGCTTAGATTCCGGGTAAAAATTTCGGGCTACTCATATTGCTAATCCTTACACCGAAAATTTAATATGGTCTTGAATTAGTTTTAGATTAAATCACTCCTAAACAAGAAAAGATTTAAAGACTTTTTGTAGATTTTTAATAAATTGCAAACAAATTTTTAGAAAATTAATTCTCATAAATGTTAACATATAATAAGTTAAGATTTAATAAAATAAGTTGAAAAGAAAAAAACTAATCATAGTTTAAATATTATATATAATGTATTTAAAAGTAAAAATATATATGAAAATAATATTAGAATTCGGGTTTGGGTTGGCTTGGGTTACTAGCACTTCAACCCAAATCCAATCCTAATTAAATTCGGGTTGAGATTTTTCAACTCAAGCCTAATTCTAATTGTAAAAACAATTGTACAAGCTAGCAACAAATTGGACTAGACTCGAATTGGGTTCGAGTTACCTAACCCAAGATGCACCCCTGCCCAGGACTGAAGGGTCATCTATGAAAAGAAAAACCTTTTGGTGTTTATTTATAGCTATTCTGTGGAGTATGACTAGGCTTGCTTGGTTTCTTCCTTTGCTCTTGTTCTGTTTTGTTCTGTACTCGGATCGCCTTGTTCACGTACCTTATTGCTTATTTTGTATCAATAAAATTCCCAAGTTCAGGGAAAAAATATAGTTAAAATGGTAGATATGGAATTGTAAAATAAAGGATAGTATATTGTCGTCTCCATAGTTGAAACCCAAACAAGTCTCAATAGTTGAAACCCAAACAAGTCTCCATAGTTGAAACCCGAACAAGTAACAATTTATGAGAATTAACAATTTTAAGTTCGTTAATGAAAATATATATCACCTACCTAGGAAAATGATTGATGGTGCGAAAGTGGAACAAATTTGATTAATTTATACGAATAAAGATTGATGAATCTGATTAATTTATATAAGTAAGGATTGACGTCATCGTAATGTTGTCGGACTATCATTATTGCTTGTTGCCTATCTGGGGGCAACAATGGTGTCTTTTTGTTTGAGCTCAGGCCTGTATTTGTACAATTCTTCATTTTTTATTGAATACCTATCATTACTCTTTTCATAAAAAGAAAAATTAGCTTTTAGCAACCAAAATAGAAAATTTTTGGTTTAGAGTGGCCTTAAATTCAATAAAAGAAAAATAGTGACCGAACTTGAGAATTATTGCTAAAAAATGTCCATTTAACTTCAATATCCAAAATTTCCTTCCTTCGTCTATTCAGAGATTCCAATTCCTTCCTCGTCTTCTCCAACCCCATCCCCAAATGTAAGAAGCATAGACGCCTCTCCAAGCCTTAATCAACCCTCTAGAGGAAAAAGGCATAGCTCAATGTACCCCAAATAAACGAAGCATCAAATCCCAACAATCTCTGGCCATGCTGCAATGTAAAAAGAGGTGATCAACAGTCTCCTCATTACACAAACACATGTAACAGTGATTAACCACCACCTGATTCCTCCTCCTCAGATTATCCTGGGTTAAAATCTTACCTAGAACAGAGGTCCAAGCAAAAAAAAAACGACCTTGCGGGGAGCCTTGGACAGCCAAATAGACTTCCAAGGGAAGGGATTTCCATGACTAACCGAAAGGCATCTGAAAAAGGACCTAACCTCAAAACGGCCATGCGAGGTAGGAATCCAGAACCACCAATCCGATCCCCCAAAAGAAATCACTTGGCTATACAACAGCTCCAGAAAACGAGAAACATCCTCGATCTCCCAACCTTGAAAATGCCTCCTGAACTGAACATCCCAAGACAGTCTTCCGTTATCAAGATGATAACAGTCAACAACCATGGCCTATCGATGAGAAGTAATCCTATAAAGCAGAGGGAATGCGAGAGCAAGAGGGAGATCCCCATACCAGAGATCCATCCAAAAACTGATCCTCCTTCCATCTTTAATATAAAAATGAACATGCTTGCAGAAATCATCCCAACCCCTCCGAATGAAATGCCAAACTCCCACCCCCCTTGGACCATGCATCTCTAGGGAGCACTACCCACCACGACTTTCCCCAAATTTGCTAGCAATAACTTTCCTTCATGACCAGTGCCTCTCAATCCTAAACTTCCAGAGCTATTTACCAAGAAGAGCCTTATTAAACGGCAACAACCTCCGAAACCCTAAGCCTCAAAACCGAATTGGACGGCACACTTGATCCCACCGAACCAAGTGAAATTTGAACTCTTCTCCTCCCCCCCCCCCAAAGGAAGTTATACTGCAATCTTCAATTCTCTCAGCCACTGACGAAGGAATCTGAAACAGAGACAAGAAGTATGTAGGAAGGCTAGAAAGGGTGCTCTTAATCAGGGTAACCCGACCCCCCTTAGACAGGTACTGCTTTTTCCAACGCGCCAACCTCCTCTCGACTCTGTTTACAACCGGATCCCAACTCCCCACATATCTCGAGGGGGCACCCAAAGGCAATCCTAAATAAGAAATGGGAAAGGAGCCAGTGTAACATCCAAGGATGTAAGCAAAAAACTCAATCTCCAGAACATCCCCAACAGGCACAAGAATACTCTTACCAACATTAACCTTAAGGCCAGAAACAACTTGAAACCAAATCAGAATGCATCTCAAATACCTCAGCTGGGATGCATCCGCATCACAAAACACAATAGTGTCATCTGTAAACATCAAATGTGAAACCTCCAATTGACTAGCACCATCCCTGCCCACCCGAAAGCCTCTAAAAAAACCCAACTCCACAACCCTCTTTAGCAATCTGCTAAGAGCCTCTATCACAAAAAGGAACAGGAAAGGGGAAAACGGATCCCCTTGTCTCAAACCCCTCGAGCTAGAGAAGAAACCCATTGGCGCTCCATTCATAAGGATAGAGAAACGAGCGCTAGAGATGCAAAAAAGAATCCATCTCCTCCACCGCCCACCGAATCCCATCTTCTCTAACAAGTAGAGAAGGAAACTCCAGCTCACATGATCGTATGCCTTTTCAATATCTAGCTTACAAAGAACACCCGGAACACCGCTACTCAAACGGGAATCAACACATTCACTAGCAATGAGAACAGAATCCAAGATCTGCCGACCTCCCACAAAAGCATTCTGAGAGTCAGAAATGACACCATCCATCACCTTCTTTAACCTAGAAGTCAAGATTTTCGCAATCAACTTGTAAAAACATCCCACCAAACTAATAGGGCGGAAGTCTCTAACATCCATTGCCTCTTCCTACTTTGGAATAAGAACAATAGAAGTTGCATTCAAACTTTTCTCAAAAGAGCCCTGTGCATGGAAGGCATGAAAAGAGCCCATCACCTCCTTCCGAACCACTTCCCAACACTCCAAAAGGAACCTCATAGTAAAACCATCCGGTCCTGGAGCTTTATCCCAATTACAGCTTTTCAGAGCAGAGAGAACTTCCTCATCTGAAAAAGGCTCTGCCAAAACAGAGCCCTCCTCTCCCGAAATAGAATCAAAATGAAGCCCATCAAGCAAAGGACGCCAATCGGCTGACTCAGTGAACAAAGTCGAAAAGTACTCAGAAAAGCTTACTAATCTCTTCCTTTTTATTAGTCAACACCCCATCCACCCTAATCCTCCCAATGTGGTTGCCCCTTCTGTGAGCATTGACAAGTCTATGAAAGAATTTAGTGTTATTGTCACATTCTTTAAGCCACAAAGCTCTAGATTTCTGTCTCCATGAAATCTCCTCCAAAACAGCAATCTCAGCAAACTCTGCTTGACACTCCACCCTCATAAGTTTCAAAGGACCCGTCAAAAGACCCTGACTCTCCATCTTATCAATGTCAGCTATCTCAGAGAGAACCCGATTCTTTTTCCAGACCAAGTTACCAAACACCTCTTTGTTCCAGACTTTGAGATCATTCTTTAAAAAACGCAACTTGCCTGCCAAAGAATGACTCAGAGTGCCAACCATTCCATACCCCGCCCACCAGGAGTGAACTCGATCCAAGAAACCTTCAGCCCGGAGCCACATGTTTTCAAATCTAAATGGGGATCTTCTGCTACGCAGCCCGCTACAGTCCAACAGCAACAGAACATGATCAGACAAAGGACGAGCCAAGGGACGAGCCAAGATGGTCTGAACAACATCAGAAAACTTCTCCTCCCAATCACTCGACACCAAGAATCTATCAAGACGAGAAAGAGTAGGAGGAGAACGACCACTAGACCAAGTGAAAGGCCCACCCACCAAAGGCAAATCAAGCAAACAACAAACATCAATAAACTCTAAGAAAGCCATCATATCAGCTGTCCATCTGCCCCCTGTCGATCTCTCAAAAGGGGAATGAACAACATTGCAATCCCCCTCCGATACACCAAGGCATCGACCATCGCCTACGAATATCCCCCAGCTCCTCCAAAAACAAATGGCATTCATTATCCTCTGTAGGCCCATAGACTTCAGAAAAAACCCACCAAAAGCCATCCTTCACCATGGATAGAATACAGGAAGCCAAGAAACGCCCAACCTGAGAATCCAACAAAGAGATCCAACGGACATCCCACATAATCAGGATACCACCCGAAGAGCCAATCACATCCAAGGCACACTACTCCACAAATCTCCCACCCCACAAACTTTAGCCAATCACATCCGTCATGGAAGCAATCTTTGTTTCTTGAAGACATACAAGATGACCACCCGCTTTCTGAATCACCGATTTCACCACTTTCTTTCTAGCCGGATCGTTAAGACCCCGGACATTCCAGGAGAGAATTTGAAGCTTCATAGGGAAACAGTAGAATTGACCGTCTCACCCTCCTCCCATTGGCCCTCTCTCTAGCCCCCCTCATCCTCATTTCATAAGTAACAACAGTCGAGGGACTTGGAGCCCCTCTCTCCTCTCTTACCACCGGAGCACTCCCCCTGTAATCCATTCTATTAGCAAACTGAGCATTAAGAACATCTAGGAATAGATTAGTCGCCTCCTCCATCCGACCCTCAAATGACACACCCAAAAGAGAACCAATCTCGACACCATTTTCTTTCATCCAATCATTCTCTAAATCAGCCAACCCTGCATCAAATCCCCTTCCTTCCGCAGAATTTTCTTCTGGTCTAACAACTGCCAAAGGAGTAAGCAAATCAAAATCAGACTCACATCCGTTCCACAAAACCATGCTCGCATCCCCATGAACTGAGGAGCACGACCCATCCTCCCCATACTCAACAGATGACAAAGATGGAGAGCAGCAAGAAAGATGAGTTCCAAACACCTCATCGGCCAACCAATCATTCCGTTCAGTAACAGAGCCCCTTGACACAAGATGAGCTCTCAACTCATTCAAGAGCACAGCAGCTGAAACATCATCAATCCGTATCTTCACATCTCGACCCACATGCACAGTGTAATACCCCTAATTTCAATAGGATAGTCCTGGTATTTAATTTATTGTTTTAATTGAATTTTTAATTATTTAATTGTTTATTTGAATTATTTGACTTACTTGAATTATTTGAATTGTTTGAATTATTTGATGTATGTGAATTGGTTGATTTGTTTGAAGTACTTATTATTATTTGAATGATGTGTCAGTTTATTTGATTATTTGTGTAATTGATTTTAAGTTGCATTCATTGTTTAAGTTAATTAATAAATTGTTCTGTTTAATTAGTTATCTTAATTATGGAAGTAATTGTTTTAATTTAATTATTTTAATTGAATTAATTTTGTGGGATTTAATACTTTAATTGTTTTACGTGACTATTATATGGTTTTCATAGGCAGCCGTCATTGATTTTAACCTAGGTTTATCTATGGGCCGAGTTATATATAGATTAGGGTTAATGTCTGAGTCTATAAATACATACGCTTGCTGGAGGTTTTAGGGTTTTAGAAAAACATAAGTTTACGTCTGTAACACAAGGGACTGCTAAGAAACAGAGAGTGAGAGAGGGGGCATAGGAAGGCAGAGCAAGGGAAAACTCAGAGACATGGATTTAGTGTTTTAACTCTGAAACTTAAAAGGCAAGTTTCTGATCTTCTCTTTCCCTTTAATTCGTGTTCTGAGCATGCCTAGTTTAGACTCCAGGGATTAAATCAAGGATATAACAGATTTAAATAAACATTATAACAAGTCTGTTATGCATGTATGAACTTTGTTTAGACTCGTTGAAATAATTGCTTTGCATTACCTTTGAGGTTCTGTTCTTTATTTCTTCTGTGGTTTATGATTAAGCTTTGTTATAGTTGAGATTAGGAAAGTGATTGGATGTCTTGAAACTATTCTGGGACTAAGTTTGAACTCAAGAACAAGTATTTAGAACAGTATATAAAAATTCACTGAAGTAATCTACGGTTAGTTGCTTAAAATTTCTAACGGAGTTTCTGCAATCTTGCTACAAAACTTGTGTTCCAAACATGTTCTAATTGGATATCAGTGGTCTAAAATTTATTTAGGACTAAGTTTGAACCTAGAATAAGATTTAGAACACATTACAGAGGTACTGTAAATCATCGGAATTGAAGCAGATGAAGCTAGAACGGACGAGGGCTGCTAAGAGGAAGGAGAAAAGGCTCCAAACCTCTTAGAGCCGGCTCTAGGTGCAAACATAGAGTAGGCTCTCATTTTTCTAAAGCCTGCTCTTCTTGGAAAGCACTGTAACGTGCATTTTTGTTAAAACTGTTTGATTTTTAGGGTTTTTGCAATTAATTTAAATTATTTTAAATGATGTGTGGGATTGTTCAAGGCTAGTTTTATGATAGGAAAATATAAATTCATAGCTGGATTAAAAATTAGAGCTAGATGAACCTAAGAGAAGATGGGTAGTTTGCTCTCTGTTTTATTAGTTTTGTTTACTGGAACTGAGTAAGGTTTTTATATATAATTTTATTATATATAATCATATATTAGTTCAGTATTTTAAGGATGGTGAATTAATTTTATTTAACCATGCTTAGTTAGATTTAATTGATACTTAAATTTCTATTAACTGTATCAATTCATGGACTATGTTGGAGGATGTGAATGCTTGAATTTAATATAGCAGTTTACATTATTGGAATTGGATTTTAGGCTCTGTATTTATTGCCTAATATTTATGTATATGGATTAATTTATCTTGTGCATATTATGGTTGATGACTATTTAATACTGTATTGTCAACTATGTTAACCGGAGGAGTGTATGTACCGGTACGGGACGGTGACATACTAGGTATGGACTAGTTCAAACACTGAGTTTTACCTAACTTGGATTAAGGTATGGATTAATCATATAGGTTAAGTCCATCACCTACTTATGTCATGTCAATCAAATAATTGAATGATCTACTGTGGTTTCTGGATGGAGTTGTGATACATGTATCAAACCGCTATACAGATAGATGATATTTTGTATTAGGAGTACAGATTTTATATATATTTATTATATGGTGTCATGGTATGAGCTTGAGTCTCAGGACCGTGGTTAGGGCGCGTATATCGCCTAGGATGGATAGCTGGACAGTAGTTGCTGTTCCCTGGTAGGTCTAGGTACACATGACCACGTAAATGTGCGATTTGCATGGTATCTCTACTCAGGCTGAGACAGACCTATTGGACTAGTGAGCGTCCTATAGTGTGTAATATATACATATATGGACTACTCTAGATATTGTTGAGTCTATCTAGGATGTATCTGCATATCGGATTCCTGTTTGGATCATAGTAGATCAGGACTTGCATGTGGGCCTGACCCACTCTTTTATTTTTTAGGTGCTCGTCAGTTCCAGGGTTAAAGTTTGGTCGTGCAAAGCAGATACAGACTTCTATTCCATCGACTACGTAGGGCTGCTTACAACGGGTCCTTGTCCACAACCTACAACATCCAATGATTGGGCCACACCACCTCTATCCGGCCCACCAGATGACAATTTATCTTCATAAATCAGGCTAGGCTTGCCAACCACAGGCCCACAAGAGGGAGAAAATGAGTTGGATCCAGAAGCCTTAACCCTCAGCCCAATATTAGGCCCAGTCACTAAATTAACCCCAAAATCGGCCTTGCTTTTAATCGGAGCTCCATATTTTGAAATAAAAGTGGATGCAGCTGTCATCCACTTTGAACGGCCAAATCTTCTGCGCTAACCAGTTGTATGGCGGTCAGCGCTCTCCCTCCCACGCGCTTGACTGACGTGAGAAACACCACGACGACGCTCCTTTCTCCACATCTGTATGAACGCCGGCCGGCCAAGACCGATGAGACCACCCTCCTTATGCCTTTCCCAGGATCTCTCTCACCGTCGAACACCAGTACCATCCGATAAGCCTTCTTTCCTTCTCAAAGTGAATAATCTCTTAAAACATTCTGAGTTGCGCTTCCATAAATCATCCCTCCATTCCTCCCATCTCTGAAACTCAGCCAAACTTTTCTTCCCCAACGAGTCCCACCTTAACCATTCTGTCTCCTTCAGCAGGTGTGAACCATCACCTCCTTCCAAACTATACATTGTCAGTACAAGCTTATGAGGCTTCTCTTCCCACACATTCACTTTGTAGCAGAGACGATCATCATGGATGAAAACAAAAGGAGGACAAACCTTGCCGTCGGACACTATTATGCGAACCCTTTTAGCATCAATTATTTCATCGGCATCCACCCATATGAAATCACCGCAAAGATCGCTGACCATAATGAACAGGGCATGACTCCAAAGATGGAGCGAGAGACCAAACAACGTCACAATCTTCAGGTCTTTACCCTTCAACACCTCGGAACACTCCACCCTAAAACTCCAAGATTCCATTCATAGTGTGGCCGTCCCCCAAACACGACTACTTTCTTTAAGCACACGACCTCCTTCGCCGAAGGAAAATGAAAAAGCAACAAAGAATCCGGTAGAGGTGAGATCACAACACCGGGGGAGAAACCTTCCAAACACGAGAAGCCCAAGCCGCGATTTGAGCCCGATCACCCACATCCTTGCCGAACTTACCCACCAAACACGATCGAAGGTCCTCTCTTCTTCTTTCCACCGAATCATTATCCAGGAAAAATGAATGCCCTCGATAAGTGTTTGCAGATCTAACAGTTCCGCCTTGAAACAAACGGGGTAACCTCGCAACATCCATAAACGACCTCATAAAAGTAATTTACGTGCTCAATTATTAGCATTTTTCCTTTGTTCTTCAATTAACCTTTAATTTAATTTTTTGATATCAATCCAAACTCAGTTTTTTTTTCTTAAGCTTGGAGTTTTGAAGATCTATTTAATTGGTGATTGATTACCATGGGTAACAGGTTTCAGATTGAAGACTCCAACTCCATGAGAGTGGAGGCTAATAAAAAACTTAAGTTATTAAAGATTAAATTTTTGCGTCTTACCTTTAGGCTTGGAATTCAGAATAATCCCAATAATAATGTGATTGTATCACAAGTCTTACAAAGACTAGTACTATTACCTTCATCTGCTGATGATGATCATCAACAGCTACAGCTACCGGGAGGTCGTGATCATCATCGTCTTCTAGCTGCTGCAGCCTTTAGCTTTGACCGCGAACATGCCATTGCCACAGAGCAACTAGTAGCAGCAGATGGTCATGATTAGGAGGCCGAATGTACAATACTAGTTATTGGGAAAACAGGAGTAGGTAAAAGTGCAACCATCAACTCCATATTTGATGGCGAAGTTAAATGTGGCACCAATTCGTTTCAGTTGGGAACAAAGAATGTTCTGGTTGTTGTGGGAACTGTGCAAGGAATTAAGTTACGGATCATCGACACGCCAGGTCTTGTTTCTTTGTCGAATTGTTCAGATCAGCATCGGAATGAAAAAACCCTCCGCTCGATTAGGAGGTTTATCAAAAAAACACCCCCTCACATTGTTCTCTATGTTGATAGATTGGACATGCCAATTAAGAATGAAGTTTATGGGGACAAACCACTATTGCGTACAATCACTAGAATATTGGGATCGCAGCTATGGTCCAGGACCATTGTGGTTCTGACCCATGCCATGGAATTGGCTCTTCCTGATCATCACCATCTCCATCTCGAGGGTGCTAGTAGTAGTTATGATATGTTTGTCACTCAAAAGTCTCATGTTATACAGAAAACAATTTGCCAGGCAGTGGGGATGATGCACATCATGAATCCGATTATTTTGGCAAAGAACCACTCAAGATGCCGAAAGAATAGTGTTGGGCAGAGAGTGTTACCTAATGGTCAGGTTTGGGTGCCTCGCTTGTTATTGCTTTCTTTTGCATCAATGATTATGGATGAGGCAAATGATACCTTTCTAAAGTTGCAAACCAATACTACTACTACTAGATTTTGGTTTGGAAGAATGCTTTTTGGCACTCGATCAGCAACACCGGTTCTTTTGAATTTCTTTTTTTCCTCCCTTTTCCAATCAATCCCCCAGCTATGTCCCCAACTCCACCATCTTCTTAATTTCCCCGCAGCAGATGATGCTGATGATTACTTATCATCAGATTCGGATGGTGAATCAGATAACTACGATGATTTGCCACCAATTAAGGTTCTAACAAAGGCCCAGGTAGTAAATCTCACAGCAGGCCTGAAAGCGGCTTATTTTGATGAACTGAAATACCGGGAAAAACTATTCCTGAAGAAGCAGTCCTACTTGAAAGGAAAAAAAATGTGTTACTGCTTGCCACATGAGAAGGAGGATGAATTTCCTATTACTTTCGATTCTCAGCATCCAACTTACCTGAATCGTTTTCCTTCTGAAACCTTTAGCTGTTGGTTTATGAGGCCAGCTGAAAGTATTGTATTACCCAAGGATCATGAGTTTGGTTACAACTCGTTTTTCATAGGTAGATTCTGTGAGGTTAAAGACAGTATACTTATAAGTTTTTTGGGTATATTTTTGAAGGAGAAGAACAGATTCGGAGGCTACGTGGAAATAGTTAGTAAAGTAAAGCACGTGAAAGGGAAAAAAACTTTTTTACATTTTAAAACGGGGACTTTTTGTTGGAAACGGCATTAGAAAACGCAAACTTTGGAAGGATTATTAAAAAGATTCCGCTAAGAATTTTTTGCGAATCTATTGATGAGCGCGTTCCTCTTTGCGAGGAGATGAACGTGGTATATTTATTTTCTCAAATCCGTTTCCGGGTGAATGAGAAATTGGCTCCAAAGTAAGTGATTTATAAAGCCTAAATGGGTGTGAATAAAGTGGGAAATGCTTGTCCCACATCGAAAAAGTAGCAAAGCAACCTTGAGTATATATATGTCTAGTATGGGATTTGGGTTTGGGCCCAAGGGCACCCAAGTTTTTAAGAGGGGGAGGACCTAGGCTAGCCTGGATCCGAACCAACTACCACACGCGCGCGCCGCCCGCCCGACCCGACCCGGTCCGGTCCGGGCTAGGGCGGGGCGGGACTTGATTGTGAAATGGGTTTAACTTTTTACCCAAAGTTGGGATGGGCCTGTGTGGTTGTAATTTTATTTTGTTGCTGGACTTATCAAAATGGGCCTGTTTACTGGGCTGAATTAATGGCCGAGTTGGATTATTTGCTTGCTGGACTGGACGAAATTAAAGGGCTGGGCTGGATCAGAATTAATTTTGAACCAAGAGTTGCACCCTTTACAATTTAAAAACCACCAACAGTTTTTTAATTCTGATTGGTCAACAATGGTTGCACCCATTCGGACTATGGGTGCACCCATTCAGAATAAGCACCAACAAGCCTATAAATACCCATCATTGGGTTCATTTCAATACACACCAAATTCAGAATTATTCTTCTCTTCTTCTGAATTTCTCCTTCTAATTCTTCTTTATTCGGTTCAGCCACTGGTTTGGGTTCAACCTAAACTGGTTTGGATTGGGTTCGAACCTTGGTTTCCAAGTTTAGGTTCAATCCTGGTCTCCGAGTCTGAGTTCATCAGAGAGTACTACACCGAGTCGGTTCGCCTATTCCATTGGTTTGAAGTGCTACTACCAAAGGAAGAAAAGTCGTTGTATCCTGGGAGATAGACGCCGAAGAGTCCGTTAGCACCGTAGCGGGGCGTATCTGTCTTAAGGCTATAGAATTAAATTCTAGCCTCGACTTTATCAGGTTCTTTTATATTTTTATTTTCTTGATATTAAACCATATAAATATATATATATATATATAGATTATTATAATAAATATTATATTTACAAAATAATATTTAAATAAATTATACTATAGTATATGATACATTATTTTTTTTATTAACAATCTTAAGACAGATACCTTTATACTATAGTAATAATTATTTAATTATTATTCTTGTTATAATTATTATAATTTGACTCGTGGTCTGTATATCAATATATAACAGACAAATGGAAAGTACGAGTATTACTGTGCCTAATGTTCCCGTCAGTCATGGGGAGAAGCCCGAAAAATTCAACGGGACAGAGTTTAAAAGGTGGCAACAGAAAATGATGTTCTACCTTACAACTCTGAATCTAAGCAAGTATCTGACTGAGACTGCTCCAGTGTTAGATGAGGGTGATACAGACATTACCAAGCTTGGAGCTGTTGATACATGGAAGCATGGAGACTTCCTATGCAAGAACTACATCCTCAATGGATTGGACAACACCTTATATAATGTGTACAGTCCAATAAATACTGCTAAAGAGCTTTGGGAGTCGTTAGACAAAAAGTATAAAACAGAGGATGCTGGATTGAAGAAATTCGTGGTTGGACGATTTCTGGACTTCAAAATGATAGACTCCAAGACAGTCGTGAGCCAAGTGCAGGAGCTCCAGCTAATCCTACATGAGATACATGCTGAGAAGATGACATTGAGTGAATCCTTTCAAGTAGCTTCAATCATTGAAAAGCTGCCACCTACTTGGAAAGATTTCAAAAATTACTTGAAGCATAAGCGCAAGGAAATGGGGCTCGAAGACTTAATTGTCAGGCTGAGAATTGAAGAAGATAACCGTACATCTGAAAAGAGAGCCGGAAATTCTTCAATAGTGTCAAAGGCAAATGTAGTGGAAGCAGGACAGAAAAATAAGAAGAGGAAGCACTCTGGAGAAGGTCCTAGCCAAGGAAACTACAAGAAGTTCACTGGGAAGTGTTTCATATGCGGCAAGCTAGGACACTGAGCTAAAGATTGTCGTAGCCGCAAAACACATCATAACCCCAAGAAGAAGACCACTGAGGTGCACATAGCTGAAGAAGATAAGTTGACAGCTGATGTATCAGAGTTAAATCTTTCAGCTGTGGTTTCTGAAATCAACCTGGTAAGCAATAACAGAGAATGGTGGGTGGACACAGGAGCTACTCGTCATGTTTGCTCTAAAAAGAGGATGTTCACTACCTATGAAACTATAAATAATGAAGAACAACTCTACATGGGGAATTCTTCTACTGCAAAGGTTGAAGGACAAGGAAAAATCAAGCTACTAATGACCTCAGGGAAAGAGCTCACTCTTAATAATGTGCTGCATGTACCAGACATCAGGAAGAACTTGGTCTCTGGGTCACTACTAAGCAAGAATGGGTTCAAGCTGGTCTTTGTATCTGATAAGTTTGTGCTGACTAAGAATGGGGTGTATGTGGGCAAAGGGTATTTAAGTAATGGACTATTTAAGTTCAATGTAATGACTGTTGTACCCAAAGCTATTAATGATAATAATAAAGCTAGTGCTTCTTCTGCTTATATTATTGACTCATCTGATGTATGGCATGGTAGGTTAGGACATGTTAATTATGATACTATTCGTAGATTGATTAACATGGAATCTATACCTAAATTTAATATTGATTTAAATCAAAAATGCCAAACATGTGTAGAAGCAAAATTGACTAGAACCTCATTTCACTCCATAGAGCGAAGTACTGAACCTCTAGCATTAATTCACAGTGATATCTGTGACTTTAAATCTGTGCCAACTAGAGGTGGGAAAAAGTATTTCGTTACTTTTATTGATGACTGCACAAGATATTGTTATGTATATTTGTTAAGAAGTAAAGATGAAGCCTTGGAAATGTTTAAACATTACAAGAATGAGGTTGAGAATCAACTTGGAAAAAAGATAAAGATGTTTAGAAGTGATAGAGGTGGTGAATACGAAATACCATTCGCTGACATTTGTTCAGAACATGGTATTATTCACCAAACTACCGCTCCTTATTCACCTCAACAGAACGGTGTTGCTGAACGCAAAAATCGTACCTTAAAAGAAATGATGAATGCTATGTTGATAAGTTCTGGTTTAACCCAGAATTTGTGGGGGGAAGCTTTGCTCTCTGCTAATTATGTTCTCAACAAGGTACCTCAAAAGAAATCAAATGTGACACCTTATGAATTATGGAAAGGTCAAAAACCTTCCTATAAATTTTTAAAAGTGTGGGGGTGTTTAGCTAAGGTTGCGGTTCCTACTCCTAAGAAAGTTAAGATAGGACCAAAAACCTTTGATGGTATTTTCATAGGCTATGCACAGAATAGTAGTGCATATCGTTTTCTTGTGCATAAATCAGACATTCCTGATATCCATGTCAATACAATTATTGAGTCAAGGAATGCTTATTTCTTTGAGGATATATTTCCTTACAAAAATCCTCTTAAAAGAAATTATGATACTGCTAATAGCAATATACAAGAGAATATAGACCAAGAGTCTATAGATGATGAAAATGAGGAAGAACCTAGACGTAGCAAAAGAGCTAGAACGTCTAAGTCATTCGGTCCTGACTTTCTGACATATATATTGGAGAATGAGCCACAAAGCTACAAGGAAGCTATGTCTTCTCCTGAAGCTAATTTATGGAAAGAAGCCATAGATAGTGAAATTGAATCCATCATGCAAAATCATACTTGGGAGCTGGTGGATCTTCCTCATGGTACTAAACCTTTAGGGTATAAGTGGATTTTCAAGAGGAAGATGAAGCCTGATGGTTCAATTGAAAAATATAAAGCCCGACTTGTTGCTAAGGGATATAGGCAAAAAGAAGGCCTGGATTATTTTGATACATATTCACCAGTCACAAGAATAACATCCATTAGATTGTTACTAGCTATTGCAGCACTGCAAAACTTAGAAATACATCAAATGGATGTTAAGACTGCCTTCTTAAATGGTGAATTAGAGGAGGAAATCTATATGGAACAACCTGAAGGGTTTATAGTTCCAGGGAAAGAAAAGAAGGTGTGCAAACTTGTAAAATCCTTATATGGATTAAAACAAGCACCTAAACAATGGCATGAAAAATTTGACAAAGTGATGTTGTCAAATGGTTTTAAAATTAATGAGTGTGATAAATGTGTGTATGTGAAAAACACTCAAAATGGATATGTCATTGTGTGCCTATATGTGGATGATATGCTAATAATGGGTAGTAATGATGTTATAATCAAAACTACTAAAAAGATGTTGACCAAAAATTTTGATATGAAAGATTTAGGCATAGCAGATGTCATACTAGGAATTAAGATTTCTAGAACATCAGATGGTCTAGTATTATCTCAATCTCACTATATTGAGAAAATATTAGAAAATTTTAATAAAGGGGATAGTAGTCTTGTAAAGACTCCTGTTGATGTAAATCTTCATTTATTGAAAAATACTGGTCCTAGCATATCACAACTTGAGTATTCTCGCATTATAGGAAGCTTAATGTATTTGACGAATTGCACACGCCCAGACATAGCATACTCAGTTAATAATTTGAGTAGATATACTAGTAATCCAGGAAAGAACCATTGGACTGCAATAATTAGGGTTCTAAGGTATTTAAAATATACTATAAGTTATGGATTACATTATTCTAGATATCCAGCAGTACTTGAAGGATACAGTGATGCTAATTGGATATCAGATACTAATGATTCTAAATCCACAAGTGGCTATGTCTTTACTATTGGAGGAGGTGCCATATCTTGGAAATCTTCAAAACAAACTTGTATTGCCAGATCCACTATGGAATCTGAATTTATTGCTTTGGATAAAACAGGTGAAGAAGCTGAGTGGCTTCGTAATTTCTTAGAAGATATTCCAAATTGGCCTAAACCGGTGCCCGCTATATGTATACATTGTGATAGTCAATCAGCAATTGGAAGGGCACAAAGTAATATGTACAACGGTAAGTCTCGACATATACGTCGACGACATAATACCGTTAGACAATTGCTCTCAAGTGGGATAATCTCAATAGATTATATCAGGTCAAAAGATAATTTAGCGGATCCGTTTACAAAAGGTTTGACAAGAGAGCAAGTATATAGTTCATCGAGGGGAATGGGATTAAAGCCGAAAGCTAACGAGTCATCTTAATGGAAACCCAACCTAGTTGACTGGAGATCCCAAGATCTAGGTTCAAAGGGACAACACAAATTCTGAATGGCTCACCAGAAGCACTGGGAAGATTCAATCTTCTACCCATTTCTATGATGAGACAGTGTTACCTACAGCGATGAGTAGGATAAGCTATGCTTTTAATGACTCTTATACCTTGAAAATTCAAGTGGGGTATGGTAGGATACTCTTAATAAGAAGTCACCTATATGAGTGTGAAGTGGGGCCGCTTCTATGAGAACTTCTAAGGCTAAGTTTTCTGGAGCGCTCATGAAATACCAGGCGTTGTTCACGGCCATATGAACACAACCGTGAGAACCGACTTTGTGTGGGAAGGAATTGTGTGTTTGCTATTGTCTTGGTTTACATCAATGGCTGAACAGTTCAAGACATAATGTTCACTGGTTAGCTAGTAAATCCGATAGTAATACACTAGGGAAGGTTCAAGGCCAAAAGCTACCTATCCCGATGCAGTAACTTTCCAATAGTACTCTCTATAGTGTCTGTATCTTCTCCTTTTGTAATCTGCGAAAATTTCTCCATAAGGGCCCCGCAGTCAGTAGCCTTGAGTCTGGTAGAAATTAGAGGTAGCCCTAGTTATCTGATTGGGAGATCACCAATCTCAAACTCACACCCCATGGCTAAGCATGTTTGAGTTTCAATAGGAATACCAGCAGTAAGGATAAGACTTTTTGAAGGGTTAGGAGACAACCCAGAAAGAGAAGAAAATAACTAAAGAGCCTCTGTAAGAACAGCAAGGGAAGCCGCATC
The DNA here is from genome assembly GCF_030987335.1 of Cornus florida. NCBI lineage: Eukaryota > Viridiplantae > Streptophyta > Magnoliopsida > Cornales > Cornaceae > Cornus > Cornus florida. Next base: position 32,982,502 of record NW_026775578.1, on the reverse strand, counting down.
ACCATGACAAAAAGCCCCAGCTCATCAGCAAATGAAATATGAGAAATCCTGCTTCTAGTACACTTCCAGTGAAACTTGAAATATGGACTCCTATCAACAGAGTTCTTAATGATTGTAGATAAGACATCCATGACCAAAACAAAGAGGAAGGGAGACGTAGGATCCCCTTGTCTGAGTCCATTGGTGCATTTAAAAAAACCCCACATAGTCCATTGGTGCCTTAGAATACGATCCGAATCGGGTCGGGTATGACCCACTGACGTGATGGTTTGGGTTTTATTACCCAAACCTTTCCTGCCTACGGTACTTTCTATAAAATCCAAAAAAAACTGTCATGCGTTCATTACAATACACCATCATTTCAGAGAAAAAGAGAAGCCAGCAAGCAAATATGATGTTGACGATCCCTTTTTCCTCTAACTCCGGTGGTCTTTTAGTGCACTATCCAGGTACACACACATATACACGCACAATTACACACACGTATACAAGCACATTTACACAAATACACCATCATTTCAGAGAAAAAGAAAAGCCAGCGAGCAAATATGACGTGATCACTTTCTCCTTACTCCGGTAGTCTTTCAGTGCACTATCCAGGTATACACACACATTCACGCACATTTACACACACACATACACATATACAAGCACATTTACACACAAATATACACACACATATACAAGCACATACACACATTATGTATTTACGCATTTCAATACACGCACTTGGAAATTGAAAATTAAATTTATGATATATGTATACTCGCACATATTACTGTCTAAATATGCATAGGTACACATGGATGTATACACACATCTCCTTTATATACACAGATATTATATCTAGGTTCAATTTTTATTTGCTTGTATATATCAGTTTTTTTTTTTCTTATTCTATACTAGCATGAAACATTATATTTGTTTTTGAATTTTCACTTTAGGTTAATGTACTGATTTCTCCTGATTTTATAATATATATATATATATACACACGCATATATACATTACATGTAATTTTGCATTGATTTTATGTCTTATTGGGTGTTCGTCAGGATCATCATTTTCCTTTCACTGACTTCTCTTCATTTTGGTTTTGGTATGGTCTCTTCTGTTCGATATTGTAATTTGCAAATAGTAATTTTATTTAGGTTTTTTTATTAAATTATTTTGTTTTTCAAAATCTTAGATGTGAGTCTTGCATCTGGTGCATCTCGTGCTATTGCTATTCGTGCTCCAGTCCCATGCTTATCCGGTATCAACTTTATTTAATTTGATTTTATCTCAATTCGTCGTCTTAATTAAGCACACGCTAATTATCTTGTTTTTATATTAGGTCGGTCATCTCGATTGATCCGCATGGGGCAGTAGCAACCGAAACTAGTGCGAAGTTGCCAGAGGAGACAGCCCTCCCCCAGGCAAAAGGGTGGCATTGGCAGCGGAAAATGAAATTTGAAAATTTGAAAAAAAAAAATTAATATTTTTATTGCTCATCTGGTATCAACTTTATATAATTTGATTTTAATCTCAATTCGTCGTGTTAATTAAGCACACGCTAATTACCTTGTTTTTGTATCAGGTCAGTCATCTCCATTGATCTGCATAGGAGCAGTAGTAACCAAACTAGTGCGGAAGTAGTGGTGCCAACGGAACTAGTGCAGAGGAATATGAAATTTGAAAATTTGAAAAAAAAAAAATATATTTTTATTAAAGTCATTAGAATATTTAACATTTTAATAATAAGAAGAATCATAAAATTAGTGAACTTTGCTCAGAATCATACCATGGGCCTTAGTAGATGGGCTTAGGGTTGATATTTTATTTTAAAAGACATTAGATTGTACGAGTATAAATGGGGAGGATTGGATTGGTTTGGGTTGGGTTTTTAGTTAGGACTGCAATGAAAATAAATGGCATTTGACAAATATTATTTTTGGGTTTGAAATCATGTTTTATAAATTATTATACATATATATTCTTGACTCAAAACGAGCCTATAAAATTCATGAATAACCGAGTAGGGGTGTTTGACATTGGTTCGTTTATTAATTGAATTTATAAATTTTGTTGAGTTCCCTTCTTAGATAAACAAACATGAACCAACCACTTGCTTGAACTATTCATTGAAAACTTGACTAGCTTGTCATAATTGGTGTTTTGAATAAGACGATCTTTTTTATTTTGAATTTTTTCTTTTTCATATTAAAAATGTAATAAGAATGAGAGGTGTTAAGCTTTTTATCATCCTGGCGTAGAGCTATTTTTCTGTAGGACCTCCCCTACAGTATCGTCACCGCAGTAGAGTTTAACCACCGAGTTCGGGATGGATTGGTGTGGTAGACCTAGTTCCCCTCATGTTTATTTCCAGAGAGAAAAAAAAAAAAAATGCACATAATTAGAAATCATAATGAATAGGTAGTGGTATTTCAAGCATTACAAATACTGTAATATGTTAACACTCACAAAGCAAATTGATGGTTATACATGCAAAAAGTTCTAAAAATAGACAAACAGAGCCCTTGCAATGAAGATCTAATTTGCAAATGATTGCTATTCTGTAAACTCAGATTCAGGAAGCTAATATTGAGTCAGTCCATAAACATATAGGCTATATGGCAACCTCTTGGGCAGTTATTTATCTTTTAAAATTTTTTATATATTCTTTTTGTTTTCAAAAATTTGTGACTTTAATGTACTGTTCATTGTTTTATTTTATTTGCTTCTTATTTTCAATTTAATTGCTATAGTTTTTTGACGTCATTCATAGTTCTTTCTGATTGGTCCCATAGTTGAACCGTCAACCCTTAGCCCGGGCACTTTATCTCCAGTTTGATGAATGGTTACATTTAAAATATTTATTTTCACTTATATATATATATATATAATTTACTAATGGCAAAGCAAATACACACAACTCCGGACTCAAACCCCACCCTCCCTCCCTCCCTCTTTAAGAATAGAAGGGTTAATACTTTCAAACCATATTCCCTTTAATTTTCGGTTTAAAACATTGACATACAAAGAAATTAGACTTTATAAGTACAAATCAGCCTTCATGTAAACATAAATTGCCCCCTACGAGAATAAGATTTGGTTAATTGGTTTAATTGAGAGGGTATGTTGATAATTCCAAATCACGGTTCAAAATTATAGTTCAAAAGGACATAATATAGTTGGATGGTCTTATGTTCTATCCTTGTATTATTCAATCCAGATGTTTCATTAAGTGTTACAAATTGTTCCAAGCGCATAGTGATTTTCTCTTTCGACTTGAAATATGTCATCATATTAGACCATTTGATTTAATGTATGGGCGTAATATTTTTGATTTAATGTACTAGTTTTTTAGTAATGTTATTGCGAGTGCGCTGTCATGCCCCGCCTATGGAGGTTATGCCACGCAAACGACACGCAGACGTTGAGTAGGACGCTGCATGGCAACTGCATGGCGAGAGGAGTTTCTAGAGTCTTTCGGAATTGTTTGGAGTTGTGTAGAAGATTCTAGATATGTGTAGAATATTATAGAAGTGTGTGAAAGGTTTCAGAGTTGTGTGGAGTAATATGGAAAGTTCTAGAATGTTATAGATACTTGTAGATATATACGGAAGTGTGAAGAAAGTGGGAAAAGGTTATAGAAAATCGATATCCACCGTCGGTTAGAATGCATCTTAGTCGTCCATTAGGAATGGGGATGCCTATAAATAGGAGTAGGACTTTATTTTGTAACCATCAAGTCCTAAAGTGAGTCTTGAGAGCCTTTGTAGAGAGTTTGAGAGCTAGCCTTGCACAAAGCATTCTTTGTAGTAATAGAAGCGTTATTTCCTTGCCAAATTAAGTGCCTTAGTATATGTGAAGGTGCAAGCCAAGTGAGGGGAGGGCGAAGGCCACTACAACACTAGTAAACGTACGAGGGGAGTGCGTTGGCTAAGGTGGGGCATGTGAGTTAAGTTGACTAAGTACTTGTGAGAGTAGAAGTAATGTCTTGGTGCCGCACAGGAGTAGCTAAAGTGGTGATGAAACTCTAACCCCGTGGCTGTAATACACCGTAATTTGAAGGAAATTATTATATGAGTTTTATTTGATTAAATTGGATTAAATTAAATTATCTATATATATATTTTATTATTATTATTATTATTTTGTGCTTTTAATTATTTAATGTTAGTTAGTTATTTATGTGTATTTAAATTATTTAATGTTAAGAATTATTTATATGATTTTTTTAGAACTTTAAGTTAGTATTTACTGGTGGGTTGGGAACTACATTTAATAGTTTGATTTTGGTAAGTTTGGTATCTTTAAAGGGAATTATGTAGCACTAGGTATTGTCAGCAATAATAATAATAATAATAATAAATAAAATAGCTTCTAAATTGCTTTTGACTATCTTATGTTGGGGTTGGTAAAATAGAAGACAAATGGGCTGATATCTGCTCCGATAGTTAATAGATGGAGGACCTTAGTATGTTGTACATAGCCTATTTCAAAGACTTCACGAGAAAGACTCCAAGAATTTATTAGCGAGAGAATGAGTATTTATCAAGAGAGAGAAAGAGATAGAGAGAGAGTTGGTATATATATATATATACTATGCTTACCTTGGTCTGGAGATTGAGGAAGGAGAGAACCAGAGAAGACTGTAGGATTTGGAGAAGAAGTTTTGAGGAAAAGGTTGGAGGAGACTTGCAGATTGATTTCAATACGAAAATCAAAGGCAAATCCAAGCTTTTCTCTTTCCCTTTGAATTTATAAAGTTTTCACCTATGTGCTTATGCAATTTTATGATCAAGAAACATGCTAATTTAGGTGATTAATTATATATTTATTTTTATGATGAATTTTAGAATTAAAATGAGTTTGAGGTGTTTTAGAATTTTTATGGGACCAATTGTTGCATTTATGACTTTAAAATGGTTAAACAAGGCTTCTATAATTTTTAGGAATTTTATAGATTTTTCTGGAATTTTTTTTAGAATTTTTTTTGTATTTTTCGGCAATTTTATGCATTCTGCAACTTCCGGCGAAGTTTTTCGGCCACCGGCGACGACGCGGCTACATGAAATACCATGCGTTTGCGGATCCGGACCATCAATCCTCATGATATATAAAGCTTCGATAAGGTGCGGCGCATGCGCATGAATGCACCCATGTAGTCGCAAGAAATGATATGGTACGGCGCGCACCATCAAGAGTTGATGTATTAGCGAATTAGAATGTGCCATGTGTCAGGAGCTGAGCTTTTGATCCGGTGTGGGCGCGTTCACAGTAGTGTTTGAGCTCAACGTATTATTTTGTTTGTTTTGTGACACGGAATTTAAACGATCATAACTTAGTCGTTTTAACTCCAAATTGGGTCATTCTTGAGTTGAAATTTAAGGATTTTTCGTTAGCTTTCCAATGGTACCAATTTCATTTTCAGATTCCTATCCTACTAGGAGTTATTTCTATTTTAGTGAGATAACGTCGTGAAAATTAGTTAAACCGAGATGAATTATTTATGGAAAATATTTTATTATGCTAATGTTGGTATTTAAAATTAATTGAGTGATGTTTTGCTTGGTAACTACTATTAAGAGTTAAGTAGTTTTATGATATTTGTAATTATTATTTAGTCATAAATGTAGTATTATTTTAATTAATGATATAAATCATTATTAGTATGTTATTAAGTGATTTTAATCACTATGAGTATTCGGATATTCTCATAATGGACTATTTTTAAAATTGTAATTTTTTTTTTTTATGAAACTAATCATGCCATAGTTGTTTTTAAAATATAACGAATGTTATTTGAAATTTAATTAGCTTATAAGCCATTGATGATATTAATCATTAACATGTTTTATAATGTGTGCATCTTATGGAAATTATTATGTCATTTAAATTGCAATCATTATTACTTTTATACGCCTGTGTGGAACGACGTAAGCTAGCTAATAAGTTTAGACTCACTTTACCGAGATAGATTTTATGGCTGTTGGGAATGTGGTTGGTTATTTGTATGCATGTATGGAATCACGTGAGTTGGCTAATAAGTTTACACTCACTTTACCGAGACAGATTTTATAGCTGTTGGGTATGTGGTTGATTATTTTTGAGTTTCTTGCTATTGTGTTTTTATACTTATCATTTGTGAAATTCATTGCACATTTTTTTATTGCATATCAGTGATTAATAATTTATATTTTAGTAGTGTATATTTCTATATTAATAGATATTATTACTGGTATGGTTTTTGATTTGAGATGATTATTTTATCGATTCTTTGTTGGGATGTAGTAGAGAGGACTTGCTTGTGGGTCTAACCCACCTTTTGTTGAAACATTTCAGGCCCTCGTCAGTTTCATCCGCAGGGCTAAGGTTTTAGCTGTCCGTTGCATTTACCTTACATTTACTATTACTATTTACTCCAGGGTAGGAGTTTTATCCATTTAAATATCAGACTTGTCTATTTCAGTTATGTAGTTGGTTTCGAATTTAAGGGTCTTCTTTATGAAATTCCCAAGTTGTATTTTGGAACTTTTATTTTGTTTCGGATGACTATAACCCTATTATCACTTGACTTCCCTTCTGCTTAATTTATCCTTTCAGTTTTTATTTATGTTGTATTATGTACTTGTTTATTATCAATTGTCTTTGATATCCCTGTATTTTTTGGGTGTGGACTTGATCAATCCACACGCTAAAATTTGAGGGTATCACAGTTGGTATCAGAGCACTCCAGGTTAAAGTGTCCTTAGGGATTCTTTCATTATATGACTTCCGCGTTGCGTATTTTGATGTTTAGAGCCTGAGTATTAGGATTTATTGTACTCCATTTTAGCCTGTTATTATGTATTAACGAGAAATCGTTTTATCTTATCAGAAAAATGGTAGGACGACAACAGAGGAGATTTATGAGGAAGCAGGAACGCTGACATCGTAATTAACCTCAAGACGAGAAGGTGGTCCTGGAACATGAAAATGAGCAGAGAAATAATTTAGAGGTTCCTCTGAATATCGAAGAAATTATTGCCCAAGCTGTAGCGGCAGGCATGGCAGCGGTTCTTCAAAATCAACAACCTCTTCAGCCAGCACCTGCTCTTATACCTGCTCCTATACCGGTTGTACAGGCACCTATTCCTTTACAGGCAGTGGAACAACAGAACACTTGGGATAAAGCCAAGAGCTCTTTCTTGAAAGGGAGTCCACCAGAATTTTCAGGGTCCACAAATATAAAGATTGCCCATCAGTAGAAGAAAGATATTGAACGCCATCTCCGCATGGTAGAATGTACTGAAGTTCAGAAACACTCGCTATATTCAAGCTGGTTGGTGATGCACTTCAGTGGTGGGAATCTATTACCACTATGGAGGAACGATCCACATTGACTTATACACAGTTTCAAACCCGCTTTGATGACAAATACTTTTCATTTGCAATTAGAACAGCAAAGAAGAAAGAGTTCCTCGACCTACAGCAGGGGGACAGAACAGTTGCTAAGTATGAGCAGGAGTTTACTAGCTTATCCTTATTTGCAACAGAAGAGGTAGACACTGAGCAGAAAAAGCGGAATTGCTTTGTAAATAGGTTGATATGGCCCATTAAGCAACACATTGTGGGTAGTCCAGCTTATACTACTTACTCTCAGGTAGTTGACGCTGCCTTACAGCATTGTCAGATGCGACATGATTATCGGAAAAACAAGGATAATAAGCGGGGTGACAGAGACCCAGCGAATCAGACCTTTGAGAAGGGCAGTGGCAGTGGTATTAAATAGAATGATAAGGGCAGAATCCAGGGACACCAGCCTTGGAAGAAAAACAAGGGAAGTAATGATGGTCAGAGAGATGGAGCTCCTGTTCATAGACAACCGACAGGAACATTTAAGCCTGGACAGGGTCAGTATCAAGGGAACCAGCATAGGAGACAATATGGTCCTTTTAAATGAAATTGTTGTGTGTGTGGTGAAATAGGACACCCAGCCAAAAAGTGTCCAAAGACTACTCAGGCATAACAGGGCCAGCAGGGACAGAGACCACCACTACCTTTACCTGCACCGCAATTTCCTCGGGTTCATGCTTCGAACTTTCTAGCTTTACCGGCACCACCACCACCTCCGAGGCAACCCCCATAACAGTTGCAATATGGCAGAGTATATAATGTCATGCCGTATGATGTGCAGCCTCCCCAAGCCATAGAGGGTATGTTTCCTATACATGGTAGACTTGGTCGTATTCCTTTTTATACTGGTGCATCACATTCTTTTGTGTCTAGATCTTTTGTTGCTTCATCTGGTATGGTAACTCAGTTTTGTGACCAACCTCTCAACATTCCGCACCGTTGGGAGTTGACACCATTTTACGTGAAAGTTATGGACATGTCACTATAGACATTGGTAGACTTCGATTTCTTGCCACTCTATTAGTGTTAGACATGTATTCATATGATGTGATACTTGGGATGGATTGGTTATCTAAGTACAATGCTCAGGTTAACTGCCATGACAAATCCATTGTATTTGTTATACCGCGATAGGAGATGTATCTCATTGTTATGCCATGACCAGATGGTGGATCTAGTATTCATTTGTTTTACCTTGAGGAGGAGTATTAAGAGGAGGTTACAGTATCACTTGATAGTATTCCAGTCGTGCAAGAATTTTAGGATGTTTTTCAAGACATTCCTGGCCTGCCACCAAGTCGAGAGATAGACTTTGTCATTGATTTAGCTCCTGGCACCATGCATATTGCTAAAACACCATACAGAATGACACCAGTGGAAATGCGGGAACTGAAGGATCAGATTCAACAGCTTCTCAGTCAGGGGTTTATTCGGAGGAGTACTTCACCATGTGGAGCACCGGTTTTATTTATGAAGAAGAAGGATGGATCTAGGTGTGTTGGTCGTCGCACTCCAAAGTTTATATTTATGTGTGGCTAAGTTTTACATTTATAAATTGCCACTACTACCTTTTACTAAAAATATAGCTAGGGTGAGTAGAGATCGTCCCAAGGGATTGAGTGTCGTACTAGGTTGAAGAATCAAGATTAGGGTTAGTAGGTCGAGTGATCAAATTGGTTGTTGGTTAGTTGAATTAAACTAGATGCAAATTAAACTAAAGTAAACAATAATGCAATAGATGACAAATTAAGCATAGCTTAATTTTGGGGTTTATAGATCACCACCAAGCATAGCTTTTCTACACCTTTGATGAATGATTAATGAGTGGAAGAACATGTATTGCAACAAAGTATGTGTGTGTGGTTATTTCAACAAGCATGGATGACAATTAAGCATATATTGTCTAAACAACATGGTGAATAGTACAACATATCAAATTAAGCCATTAATCCTTTCTTTAAGCTCACAATCCAAACACATCACAAGGTTAGTGACACATGTCACTTGCTTTTCATATGTATGGAACATCAACAGCAAGCATTGATTGTCCTCCCATTTAACAACTACACTACAACTAAACTAATTGCATGAAATTAAACTAATTAAACTAAGGGAGATGCACAATCCATCAAGAAATGAGTATGAACCATCAAATAAACTACAAGAACATGACATTAAGCACTATGTCTTGACAATCTCTAGATCTATAACATCAACACACATAGACATGCATCAATAACACCAGAAATAGAGATAAACATATAAACATCTATTCTAACATACATAGACATATGGATAGAATGAAATGATCAATTGGAAGCATTAAACCATATAAATCATTGAAGAAACAAGATCTATATTTATAAAAGTGTCAAGACATGAATCACAATACAAATCTCCTAAAATATACATAAATCAAAAAGTAGAAAGCATGCTTAGGGCTAACTCTAGCCCCAAGAGGATGTCTAGCCACTCATGGATGATGTCCTCCAACCTTCAAGGGCAAGCTTCATGGAAGAAATCTGCTCCTTGGTTGATGAAGAATCTCTAATAGTGTCTCTAACCTCCTCTTTTTCTTTGCTTCTTCCCTAAGAGTTCTTTAAGGTATGGTATGATATGATATAATATGATATTCTCTTTTTAATACAAAAAGTAATCCTTATCCTTATATAGGTAAGTCAAATGACACCCAAAATGAGCTGGGGTCGTACAACAAATATTCCCCAATGATTGGATAAGGGACAATTTTTGTGAGCTAGAAATTTAACTTTTTTGCACTAGAGGAAGTTCGATCAATCGAACCTTGGACTTGAATCGATCGAACATGGATGAGATCTATTGAACTGAAGTTGGATCGATCTTCAATGGCGGCGCCTTTTTGGATAAAAACAAATCCGAGATATTTTGAAGATATTTTTGGAAAAAGGACAAAAGTGATTGGTAGGGTGGTACAACTGGATAAGATCAATCATTTGGATCAGGACAACAGTGTTCGATCGATCGGAGAAGGAAGTTAGATCGATCGAATTTTTGAGATCTTTGTATAGGGACAAACATGGCTCAGATCTATCTTGAAGTGCTGAGATAGATGAAAGTTGGATCAATCGAACTTTTCTTGAGATCGATCGAAGTTGCTGAAATTCCACCCTTAGCTTCCTTTTGCTCTACTTTTCTCCTTTCTTTGAATCATCCCAGAATTGTTTCAATTATGCTCTTATTTGGCTGAGTTAGCTTATTTTGGGGATAAGTAGCTGAAAATGGAAACAACACGAAATCAATACAAAACGGTAAAATAAGATAGATAAAAGTTCTAGAATACCTAAGCTTAAGGGGTTTAAATACACACTTTTTAGCGCTCATCAAATCTCTTCGTCTTTGTATTGATTATAGAGAATTGAACAAGGTCACGGTCCGCAACAAGTATCCGTTGCCAAGGATTGACGACCTGTTTGATCAGTTGAAGGGAACCATTTACTTCTCGAAGATAGATTTGAGATCTGGGTATCATCAACTTCGAGTCCGAGAGCAAGATGTCCCAAAGACAGCATTTCTCACCAGGTATGGATCGTATGAATTTCGGGTCATGCCTTTTGGGTTGACTAATGCTCCAGTAGTCTTTATGGACTTGATGAATAGAGTATTCAGAGAGTACTTAGATCAATTTGTCATTGTTTTCATCGATGATATTCTGGTGTACTCTAAGTCAGAAAAGGACCATGCCAGACATTTACACACAGTATTGCAGACACTTCAAAAGTATCAGTTGAATGCAAAATTTGAGAAGTGTGAGTTTTGGCAGAGAGAAGTCAAATTTTTGGGACACATAGTGTCAGAAAAAGGATTAGCAGTTGATCCAGCCAAGGTTTCAGCGGTTCTGGAGTGGGGACAGCCTACCTTACAGACAGAGATCCACAGTTTTCTAGGATTGGCAGGATATTATCGCAGATTTATCCAGGGTTTTTCCAAAATTGTGGGTCCACTTACTCATTTGACTAAGAAGAATGTACCATTTGTATGGGATGATTCTTGTCAAACTGTTTTTGATGCATTGAAAACTAAGTTAACTTCTGCACCAGTTCTAGCCACGCTTCATAGTGGAATTAAGTATTTAGTATATACCGACGCTTCTTTGCAAGGTTTGGGTTATATTTTGATGTAAGAGGAACGACCAGTATCATATGGGTCCCGTAAACTTAAGCCGCATGAGCTTAATTGTCCTACTCATGATCTGGAGTTAGCAGCAGTTGTCCTTGTTTTACGTATTTGGAGGCATTATCTTTTAGGGGAGTACTTTCGATTATTTAGTAACCATAAGAGCCTACAGTATCTATTCATGCAAAAGGAACTGAATATGAGACAACACAGATGGCTAGAATTTGTGAAAGATTATCACTTCTTCATTTAATATCATCCAAGGAAAGCGAATGTAGTGGCAGACACACTCAGTCGTCGACCCTACGTTAGTCTTTCAGTATTATTTGCCACAGAATGGAATGCTTTGCGGACAATCGATGAATTATCAGATGCTTTTGTGGCATGTGTTGTAGTGACCCCTGCTATCATCAACAAAGTGATTGATGCTCAGCTCGCAGACCGACAATGCATTAATAGAGTTGCAGAGTTAAATTTAGGTGAGGTTTCATTTTATTCCGTAGGCTCAGATAAGGTTTTGAGGTACAAAGGACGTTTAATAGTTCCTCCTATTGATGATTTGAGGAAGATGGTGATGACGAAGGCGCACAGTTCTCAGTTTTCTGTGCACCCAGGTGGGGACAAGATGTACCAGGACATGAAACGTCAGTTTTGGTGGGCAGGTATGAAGAGGGACATAGCAATTTTTGTTTCTAAGTGCAATACTTGTCAGATGGTGAAGATTGATCATCAAATACCGCCAGGATCTCTACAGCCACTTCCCATACCTGAGTGGAAATGGGAAAGTATTTCCATAGACTTCATTGAGGGATTGCCTACTTCACACCGGAATCACAATTCTATTTGGGTCATTGTTGACAGATTGACCAAGTCAGCTCACTTTCTGCCAGTTCGGACCGATTTCATTTCAGAGTAGTATGCTAGACTTTATATAGCAGAGATAGTGAAGCTGCATGGTATACCATTATCCATTATATCAGATAGAGATCCAAATTTTGTATCGGGATTCTGGAAAGCTTTCAGCAGGCTTTAGGTACAGAGTTACATCTCAGTACAGCCTATCATCCTCAGATCGATGGACAAACTGAAAGGGTGAATTAGATTCTGGAGGATATGCTCAGGGCTTGTGTTCTTGACTTTAAGGTCAATTGGGAATATTATTTACCATTATCTGAGTTCGCATACAACAATAGTTATTAGAAAACTATTGGCATGGCACCATTTGAGGCTTTGTATGGTCGATCGTGTAGATCTTCTATTTGTTGGCTAGAGGTTGGTGAGAGCAGATTTCTGGGTCCTAAATTCATTAAGGACACGTAAGAAAAGATTGCTCTTATTAGAGATCGTATGCATACAGCTCAGAGTAGACAAAAAAGCTATGCAGATTGTCAAACTCGTGCATTAGAGTTCAAGGTTGGAGATCAGGTTTTACTGAAGGTGTCTCCTATAAAGGGAGTAATACGTTTTGGACGGAAAGGGAAGTTATCTCCTCGTTTTGTGGGTCCTTTCATGATCACAGATCGAGTTGGAGTAGTAGCGTACCGGTTGGCGCTACCAGACAATCTACATAGGGTGCACAATGTATTCCATGTTTTCATGTTACAGAAATTTCTCCGCGACGAGGATGGTTATCAGCACATAGATCTGGGTGAGATTGAGTTGTAGCCCGATGCGACGTATGTGGAGCAACCTTATTGTATTCTGGATCGTAGGGATCAGGTGCTACGCACGAAGACTATTCCTCTTGTACGTGTCCAGTGGAGTCATCATAATGAGGCAGAATCCACTTGGGAATGGGAAGATGAAATTCATATAAAGTACCTAGAACTATTTAGTTCAGGTATGTGATGAATTCCGGGAACGGAATTCCTTTGTTAGAAGGGGGGGGGGGGGATAATGTAATACCCCGTAATTTGAAGGAAATTATTACATGAGTTTTATTTGATTAAATTGGATTAAATTAAATTATCAATATATATTTTTTTATTTTTATTTTTATTATTTTGTGCTTTTAATTATTTAATGTTAGTTAGTTATTTATGTGTATTTAAATTATTTAATGTTAAGAATTATTTATTTGATTTTTTTTAGAACTTGAAGTTAGTATTTACTGGTGGCAGGGGCGGAGGGAGAGGGGGGCCAGCAGGGGCCATGGCCCCCCCCCCCCCCCCTAAAAAAAAAATTTTATTAGTATATATATATAAAAATATATATATATTAGTTTATTAGTGTACGGCCCCCCCAATTCATTCAGCAATTAGCATATTAGGGCACACCGCACATGCCGATGAGAGGGAACGCCAATAAACTAACTTCTATATCTAGATGCCTGACAACTCTAAGCGAATGGAATTGATGGTGAGAAGAACCTGTGATCCCAAGGACGGCCAGAGAGGATTTTGACAACGACGCAGCAGGGAGTAGCGTGACTGACCTGAGAGCTGCGACCCACGAGCAAGGATTTACGATTCAGCTAAGGCGCCAACAATCAGTGATGCGCGACGAAATAGTGTTGATGGTGACCCAATTCCGGCGAAGTTGAAGGCATGGTGGTGGCGAAGAGCTATTCCACATTCTGACATTCGGTAACCCTTCTCAATTCTCTCTCTCTTACCCATTAATTTAATTTCCCCTTTTCCATTATCATGTATGTATATTTGCTTGTTTAGTTTATTCTATGCTATATCTATTCTATAGCCCTGCTCTTTTCAGTTTTCTTTTTGCATAGAATCATAGAGATTAGAGTATATATAATATATCTATAGACTATAGCCCTGTTCTTTTTAGTTTACTTTTTCGTAGTTGGAATATCAATTATTTTTTTATTAATTTATTCTTGTGTTAGACGCATATATCTATGTACAATGTTATGTGTGATTGAAATTTTAATTGTAACCAAAATGAATTTCTTCTCTAAACCTGACTCAATGAAATTTTAATACATAATTTATTTTGTATACTCTGCATAGGCACAATTTATTTTTTATACACTGCACAGGCGCACAATTGTGAGTGATAACTTTTTTATATTTTAAATTAATTGTTTTGTATGCAATGAGGGTGTAATATTATTTTTACTCAATTATGCTTATTAGAATTTAGGATCGATAGATTAAATTACAATGTAAAACCCTAGGTTTTAAAAGTTTATATTTGAATTACCTTCTTTAGGTACAGTGTTATACGATGGTGAAGCCAAAAAGAACTATTGACTCTTTTTTAAAAAAAAATGATGTGCCTTCCGCGGCTTCCGCCTCTAATGTTGATGTTTCGGTTCATGATAACCAGTGTCCTCCAAAATCTCCAAGAGTTGAACATACAAAAGTTAATCCTACCTTTTTTGAACGTGATCCAGGATTACGTCGTCAAATATGGGATTATCCTGTTGACAAACGTGATGAAGTTCGACGAGCTTACATCAAAGCGAAAGCATACCAAATTCCACTTTCAGAATATCCGCTTTCTGGATCGAAAAAGCATCTTCATCGGTTTCAATCATCTTAGTTTAAATTATTCCTTACCTAGTTAGAGTATTCTCCTTCAAAGGATGCTGCATTTTACTTACCTTGCTTTCTTTTTGGAGTGAAACCAACAGGGTGTCCCGGAACCAATGCATTCACTAGTGAAGGATTTCGAAGTTGGAAGAAAGTTAATTATGGCAATAAGTGTGCTTTCTTAAATCATATGGGAGGAAGTCCATGTTCTGCTCATAACATTGCTGAGAGAGCATGTAAGGACTTAATGAATCAACCTTGTCATATTGATATAGTGATGGATAGACAAACTTCCGAACAAATTTCAAATAACTGATTGAGATTGAAGGTCACAATTGATGCGGTCCAATGGCTTACTTATCAAGCTTGTGCTTTTAGAGGGCATGATGAATCCCTACAATCAAGTGATCGAGGTAATTTCATTGAAATGGTAAAGGCTTTTGCGTCATATAATGATGATGTAGCTAAAATTGTTCTTGAAAATGCTCCAAAGAATGCCAAGTATATCTCACCATAAATTCAAAAGGAGATTTTGCATATTCTTTCTACAAAAGTGAGAAATAAGATTCGTGAAGATATCGGCGATGCCAAGTTTTATATTCTTGTTGATGAAGCTCGTGATAAATCTAAAAAAGAGCAAATGGCTTTCGTTTTAAGATACGTTGATAAGGATGGTTTTTTACAAGAACATTTCTTTAATCTTGTGCATGTCTAAGATACAACTTCATTGAATTTAAAAAAGGATCTTTGTGCGGTTCTTTCTCACTATAATCTTGATGTTCACAATCTCTGAGTTCAATGTTATGATGGTGCTAGCAATATGCGTGGTGAATGGAATGGTTTGCAAGCATTATTTCTTAATGATTGTCCTTATGCATATTATGTGCATTACTTAGCTCACCGACTACAACTAGTATTAGTTGCCGCATCTAGAGAAGTAATTGTCGTCCATCAATTCTTTTCAAATTTGAACTTCATTATCAATAGTATCGGAACTTCTTGTAAACGAATTGATGAATTACATTCTGCTCAAGTTATGGAAATTGCCCATTTGATAGATCTTGATGAACTTGAAACCGGCCGAGGAGCTAATCAGATTGGTACCTTGCAATGACTTGGAGATACTCGTTAGAGCTCCCATTTTGAATTTGTTTGTAGTTTCATAAGGTTAGTTAGTCCAACATGTTCAGTTCTTGAAAACATCATTGAAGATGGAAGTAATTACAAGAGCCGGGGAGATGCTGATACTGCTTTTAATACTCTTAGATCATTTCAGTTTATGTTTATTTTGCATCTGATAAAAGATATCATGGGAATAACTAATATCCTTTGTCAAGCTTTGTAACAAAAATCTCAAGACATCGTAAATGCTATGCAATTGGTTTCGAGTACAAAACAAATCAATTTGAAATTGAGAGAAAATGGTTGGAACAACTTACTTGATATTGTTAAATCATTTTATGAGCGCCACAACATTGATGTGCCTGATTTGAGTGTTCCTTATACGAAAAAAATTAAGGGCCAGTCACGTTACCTACAAGAGAATATTACACTTGAGCACCACTATCGGATTGATATATTTTATGGTACAATTGATTCGCAATTGCAGGAGTTGAATAACAGGTTTAGTGAAAAGGCAATGAAACTTGTTATTCTCAGCTCAGCTTTGGATCCTAGAGATGGTTACAAGTTGTTTAACGTTGAAGACATTTGTACGCTTGTAGATGAATTTTATCCTCAAGATTTCACAGACCAAGAGAGGATTATTTTGACATTCCAATTGCAACGTTATAAGGTTGAAGTGCTTGCTCATTCACATTTGAAAAATATGTCGACAATTTCTGAGCTATATAGAGGATTAGTGGAAACAGAGAAGTTAAAAATCTACTTTTTGATTGATAGGTTGATTCGTCTTGTCTTGACTCTTCCCGTTTCCACGGCAACTACAGAAAGGGCATTTTCAACTATGAAACTTGTCAAAACACAACTACGCAACAGGATGGAGGATGAGTTTCTTGCAGATTACTTGAGCGTTAGTATTGAAAAAGAAATTACTCAGACTTTTAGAACAGATTCAATTATAGATGATTTTTCTTCTCTAAAAGATCGTTGAGCTCAGCTTTTGTAGTAGTTGTTTGGGTTTTTTTTTTTTTTTTTTTTTTTTTTTTTTTTTTTTTTTTTTTGTATATATATCTATGTCATATTTGACTAGATATAGGCCAATTATTATTTTGTAAATAAATTAGCCAGATTTTGGTTAGATATATTTTTGTATGCATCTAATCGATCATGAAGTACTTTTCACTTAAAATATTATTATATTATATTGGTAAAATTGTTAATACTATGGCCCCCCCTTATATTGAATCCTGGCTCTGCCCCTGACTGGTGGGTTGGGAACTACATTTAATAGTTTGATTTTAGTAAGTTTCGTATCTTTAAAGGGGATTGTGTAGCACTAGGTATTGTCAGCAAAAAATAATAATAATAATAATAAACAAAATAGCTTTTGAATTGCTTTTGACTATCTTATGTTGGGGTTGGTAAAATAGAAGACAAATGGGCTGATATCTGCTCCAATAGTTAATGGATGGAGGACTTTCGTGTGTTGTACATAGCCTATTTCAAAGACTTCATGAGAAAGACTCCAAAGAATTTATTAGAGAGAGAATGAATATTTATGAAGAGAGAAAGAGAGAGAGAGAGTTGGTATATATATATATACTATGCTTACCTTGGTCTGGAGAGTGAGGAAGGAGAGAACCAGAGAGGACCGTAGGATTTAGAGAAGAAGTTTTGAGGAAAAGGCTGGAGGAGACTTACAGATTGATTTCAATACGAAAATCAAAGGCAAGTCCAAGCTCTTCTCTTCCCCTTTGAATTTATAAAGTTTTCACCTCTATGCTTATGCAATTTTATGATCAAGAATCATGCTAGTTTAGGTGATTAATTATATATTTATTTTTATGATGAATTTTAGAATAAAAATGAGTTTGAGGTGTTTTAGAATTTTTATGGGACCAATTGTTGCATTTATGACTTTAAAATGGTTAAACAAGGCTTCTATAATTTTTAGGAATTTTATAGATTTTTCTGGAATTTGTTTTTAGATTTTTTTTTTTTGTATTTTTCGTCCATTTTATGCATTCTGCAACTTCCGGCGAAGTTTTCCGGCCACCGGCGACGACAATTGATAGAGAAGAAGGGTTTGTGATCCAGTGTGATGCGGCTACATGAAACACCATGCGCGCACGGATCTGGACCATCAATCCTGATGATATATAAAGCTTCGATAAGGTGCGGCATATGCGCATGAATGCACTCATGCAGTCGTGAGAAATGATATGGTATGGCGTGCACCATCAAGAGTTGATGTGGTAGCGAATTAGAATGCGCCATGTGTCAGGAGCTTAGCTTTTGATCCGGTGTGGGCGCGCTCACAGTAGTGTTTGAGCTCAACCTATTATTTTGCCTGTTTTGTGACACGAAATTGAAACGATCATAACTTAGTCGTTTTAACTCCAAATTGGGTCATTCTTGAGTTGAAATTTAAGGATTTTCGTTAGCTTTCCAATGGTACCAATTTCATTTTCAGATTCCTATCCTACTAGGAGTTATTTCTATTTTAGTGAGATAGCGTCGTGAAAATTAGTTAAACCGAGATGAATTATTTATGGAAAATATTTTATTATGCTAATGTTGGTATTTAAAATTAATTGGGTGATGTTTTGCTTGGTAACTACTGTTAAGTGTTAAGTAGTTTTATGATATTTGTAATTATTATTTAGTCATAAATGTATTTAATCACTATGAGTATTCGGATATTCTCATAATGGACTATTTTTAAAATTGTAATTTATTTTATGAAACTAATCATGCCATAGTTGTTATTAAAATATAACGAAAGTTATTTGAAATTTAATTAGCTTATAAGCCATTGATGATATTAATCATTAACATGTTTTATAATGTGTGCATCTTATGGAAATTATTATGTCATTTAAATTGCAATCATTATTACTTTTATACGCCTGTGTGGAACCACGTGAGCTAGCTAATGAGTTTAGACTCACTTTACTGGGACAGATTTTATGGTTGTTGGGTATGTGGTTGGTTATTTATATGCATGTATGGAACCATGAGAGCTGGCTAATAAGTTTAGACTCACTTTACCGGGACAGATTTTATGGCTGTTGGGTATGTGGTTGATTATTATTGAGTTTCTTGTTATTGTGTTTTTACACTTATCATTTGTAGAATTCATTGCACATTTTTTTATTGCATATCAGCCCGAATGATATGGGATGCGCTATGTGGATGCGCAGGTTGGTGGCAAAGCTGTGCAAGCATTGGTAGACACGGGTGCCACACACAACTTCATTACCCCGAATGATACGCAACGACTAGGCTTGGAGATGCGCAAGACGGAGGGTTAGATTAAGACCGTCAACTCTGAGGAGGCACGCATGAGCAGAGTATGCAAGGAGGTGAAGCTATGCATGCAAGGGTGGAAGGGCAAGACCAACTTCCTGGTTGCGGAGATGGACGACCACGATATGGTGTTGGGCTGGAGTTCATGGACAGAAACAATGTCGCGCCACTACCATGCCTTGGTGCGTTGATGATACTTGGAGGCGAAGAAGGCAAGGCCGCATGCATGGTGACACTCGTGGGCAGGAAGGAGAGTCCAGAGGTGGTAGTCAATACAATGGAGTTCGTGAGGACCTCACACCTCCCTAATGGCGCGCGCACGTTTGGGCCAAGGACATATGTACAAATACTGATGACCTGCAAGAGGCTGGGTTAGCTGAAGAAACCGTGATGGGCCTCACGGAAATGGGTGGGGGAGAATGTCCCACCATACCTATAGAGGTTAGGCCATGCAGACGATACGCAGGCGCTGAGTAAGACGCTGCATGGCAATTGCATGGCGAGAAGAGTTTCTAGAGTCTTTCAGAATTATTTGGAGTTTTGTTAAAGATTCTAGATATATGTAGAATATTATAGAAGTGTGTGGAAGCTTTTAAAGTTCTCCAGAGTTGTGTAGAGTAGTATGGAGAGTTCTAGAATGTTATAGATACTTGTAAATATATATGGAAGTGTGAAGAAAGTGGGAGAAGATTCTAGAGAATCGATCTCCACTGTCGGTTAGAATGCATCTTAACTGTCCATTAGGGATTGGGATGCCTATAAATAGAAGTAGGACATCATTTTGTAGCCATCAAGTCCTAAAGTGAGTCCTGAGAGCTTTGTAGAGAGTTTGAGAGCTAGCCTTGTGCACAACATTCTTTGTAGTAATAGAAGTATTTTTTCCTTTCTAACTTAAATGCCTTAGTGTATGTGAGTATGCAAGCTAAGTGAGGAGAAGGCGAGGGCCACCACAACACTAGTAAGCGCACGAGGGGAATGTGTTGGCTAAGGTGGGCATGAGAGTTAGGCTGACCAAATACTTACGAGAGTAGAAACAACGTCTTGGTGCCAACGGGAGTAGCTAAAGTGGCGTTGAAACTCTAAACCCATGACAGTGCGCTTACTCTAAACCCGTATTTTTTTTAAAGAGTTTATTTAAATTAATTTTTTATTAGGTTAATTATTTAATGTGTAGATTTATTCATTTTTTAATTGTGTATGCTAAATTATTAAATTAATTTTTATTTATTTGTGCATGTAATATTGATTGTATGTTCTATATAAATTATAATGTTAGTTTATATATTTTATTGGTTATGTTTTATATTAATTAATATTAGTTAATTAAAGTATTACATTTGTATTAGTTAATTCAAGTATTACATTTGTATTAGTTAATTAAAGTATTACATTTGTATTATAGTATAATAATAATAATAATATGTCATGATGTAAATTGGATATTATGGTGGAATTTTATGCCAATTATTTGACTTAGATTGCATGGTTTAAAGTAATATAAGTGGAAAGGTTTTGATAATTATGATAAATTAGATATTTGTAATATTTATATTATATAAGTTAGTATATATATATATATGTGTTAGTTAACTTATCAAATGAAGGGGATTCACGTTAGTAGGATAGGAAACAAAAAGATAACAGTGAACAATTTTATAAGAGTGAAAGGAAAAGGGAGAGAGAAGGAAGCTTGGACCGGTGTAGGTGATTTTACCCGACTACGCGCAACCAGCGGATTTGTTTCAAATCCATAAGGCAAGTTATTATCTACTTTTCCCCTTTGAATCCATAAAATAATTATTTAATTTATTTAGGTTATTTTGGAGCATCAAAACCATGCTAGGAATTTTAATAAATTAATTGTTAGTTTATTAAAATAAAGAAATTTTTAATTATTAAAGGTGGTAAATATTTATTTATTGGCCTATGTAATTAAATTATAGCTGAAAATAATTATTTAAGGCTTTAGGGATTTTTTTAGAATTTTCTGGAATTTTTCGGGATTTTTCTGTAATTTCTGGCGAGGTTTCCGGCCACCGGCAGTGAGGAAGGTGACCGGAGTGATTTGGTGTGATGCGGTGCACTGAAGGATGGTGTGCGCGTGCATCCTAGCCATTAGGAGTTTCAGATTAATCCGGCACTTCGTAGTCCATGTTACTTCAGTGTATCCGGATTAGTAACCATTGGATGAGATGATAATTAGTAGATTAATCCAGTGCAGCACGCCCACGGAGATTTGATGCAACCAACGAACCAGGAAGCGCCACGTCAGTAGGATGCATCAACGCGCGCGTGGCTGATGCCAGACGTGCGTGGGGACGCGTGTAAGCGCATGCGCGTGTGAGGAAGGTGGCGGCGCGTGTAGGAAGCTCTAGGAGGCGCGTGAGGGAGCGTGTAGGACCCCTACAGCTACTGGAAAAGTCCAGAATACCCCTAGGGACTGT
This sequence comes from Cornus florida, assembly GCF_030987335.1. Lineage (NCBI taxonomy): Eukaryota > Viridiplantae > Streptophyta > Magnoliopsida > Cornales > Cornaceae > Cornus > Cornus florida. The sequence continues at coordinate 32,960,598 of NW_026775578.1, read as the reverse complement.
TTTGTAATTTTCAGAGCCTTCAACTTGCATTTTTGGGCCTAGGTTGGTAATTACGGGTTTAACGGGACATTAAATTATTATTTTTATTACCCGTTAATTATTATTATGTCCGATTAATATTTCTAGACATTAATGGTATCGTTTACAGTACGGATCGCTATTAACAGATGTAATTAATTTAATGACATATTAAAATATTAATTGTGTTATTATTTTATATGGTATTAATCATTAATGTTAAATTAAATGATTGCATGATTTTCTTCATATAAATTGTCCATTATGGGATTATTTATATTGTTAATGAAATATAAATCATTATTATTATGCTATGTGCATTTCAGGTGGTAAATGGACTACTTAATAAATTATGTTGCATTTATATTATATGGATGTGTTGCCATATAGAACCATATGAGCTGACTAATAAGTTGAGACTCGTTTATACCTTATGCATTCGTTGCCATAGATAGATGTGTGGCTGTCGGGGTATGTGGTTTAATATTATTGGCATGTGTTGCTTAAGTGATATGCTCAGTATCTTCATTAGTACCTTGAGATGTGTTACCACTGTGTAGGACTTATAGTCTGTGTTGTCAGTACCGTGCACCTTGTATTAATAGTTGATTTCCCAGGTAGGGAAAGGAGACACTTAACCACCTCATGTGAGTCTAAGTGATCACCGTCTATTCTGGTTGAGGTTATATTATACATTGTGTAGTTTCATTAAGGTGTGTACAGATATAGTATACCTCCGAATAGTAATGATTAATTTATTTGATTATCTGATTTGGGTCATAGTAGAGACGACTTGCTCGTGAGGTTGACCCACCATTGTTGTTATTTCAGGATACGGTCAGTACCCGTTTCAAGGTTGAGGCTTAGCAGTGTGGGACCACCATCCGAACTCATCTATTTTTACTGTCTTGTTCAGGATAGAAGTTTCATGTATTATTTTGCTTTCAGTTTTATTTACTTCCGACGTTGAACTTTCAAGTTTATATATAGGGATCCTTGACATAGGATTTCCAAGTTGTATAACGGAGTATTGTATTTAATAAAGGATGGATGAATGTTTTATTATCGAGTTTTCCTTTCATGTCTAAGTTCTTTTATTATTATCATTTTGTATTCCACGCTTGTATATTACCAATTGTTTTTGATATCCCTCATTTTTCGTGTATAAGCCTGATCAACTTATGCGTGAAAAATGTGGGGGTATTACACCTCTAATACAAATCTGATAGGAGTGTTGATACATCTATATCTATACTATTATTAAATGTGCAAAGAGTTTCAGTATTTATTTATCAATGTAAAAAATATTTATTAATTGATATAAAATTCTAAAAATTACTTAATAAAATTCAAATTACAAATTACCTAATAAATCTATAGTATTATTAAAAAAAATTCTATAAATTCAAATTACAAATTACCTAAAAATCTATACTATTATTAAAAGAGTTTCTATAAAACTGTAATACAAAATTTATATATTTCAGTATTTCAATATTTATTTATTATTTAATTAGCCCACAGATGATTAAATAAAAGATAGTGACATTCATCCGTTGGCTCAACTATGATTATGTCCTTATCAGAAAATGACACATGTCATAATCTTATTAATCCAAGAAGGTTATAAATAGAGGGATAAAGGAGGAAGAAAGAAGGGTACCGAAATTGAGAATTCTACAAATCCAAGGAGGCAAAAATTTAAAATTTCAGAATATAAAATATAAAGATTTGCCGACAAACACCCACACCTTGAAGAAGAAGAAGAGTAACAAGCATCTCTGTGAATGGTGGTAGCGAGTTCTTTCAGACAGATAAATAATTATTTTCGACCAAGATATCTGCTAAATTGAGTATGAATTCAAAGGCATTTGAAACATTTTTCAATTGGGATATCGAAAAGAAAAGTCCACTATTTTGTTATCACATTTTGGGCAGTCTAAATTTCTAGTTTATAATTTAGTAACTTCCAAAGCTTAATGGGACGTAGAAGAAAAGGGTTCTTTCGAACCTATCTTGCTCGATGTGAACACTGATTTTCAATTTATCCTTCTGTACAGTAGCACTATTGAGGCCCAAGAACATGTTTGGCATAGGCTATGTTGGTTTGAACAGTGTCAGAATACTTTCAAAATTTGGGCCAAATGTTGGAACAAAAAAAAGGTCTTCTAATGTGTTCCACAAAATGACCGGCCCACTTTGCACTGTAGCGGGGGCAACATATTACAGCGAGACAAAAACAAAATTGGTTAGGGCAAATCATTTCAGCCTCCCAATCGCCTCCATCTCTATTCTCGTTCTCAACGGTGAACTCGCCCTAATTTCTGGCAAAACACTCTGAACTTGCCCTCTCTCTCTGTGCAACTGCAAGCTACACAATCTACAAGAATCAGAAGTTCAAAACCCACCTCCATCTCTATTCTCGTTCTCAATTCTGAAGTTGCCCCCTCCCTTTCTCTGCAACTGCAAACTACAAAATCTAGCAGATCTGTGAACTTGCCCCCTCTCTCTCTCAAGAACCCCATTGATTCATAGATAAGCTCAGACTTAGCTTTTTACAACTAATTGAAAAGGACCCTTTTGGCTCTCTGATCTTATTTAACTATTTCTATTCCTCCTATATCCCCTCTCTCTCTCTCAAGAACCCCATTGATTCATAGATAAGCTCAGACTTAGCTTTTTACAGCTAATTGAAAAGGACCCTTTTGGCTCTCTGATCTTATTTGACTATTTTTGTTCCTCCTATATCCCCTCTCTCTCTCAAGAACCCCATTGATTCATAGATAAGCTCAGACTTAGCTTTTTACAGCTAATTGAAAAGGACCCTTTTGGCTCTCTGATCTTATTTGACTATTTCTATTCCTCCTATATCAGTTCTCTCTAGGTAGACATTTTGCATCTCATCTTTGCCTTCTCAGTTTTGTTTACCTTTGATCTATACAATATGAGGCTAAAAATTGAGCAATTGTCACAACATTTAGTCCCTCAATCTTTTTCGTCTCCAATACCCATATCTCTGGCCACCTCGCTATCTTTTCTAAAGACCAAATACCAAAAGAGATCTCCAATACCCGTATCTCTGGCCACCTCACTATCTTTTCTAAGACCAAATACCAAAAGAGATCAAGCCCTGCTATGTAAATTTGTTCTTCCTGGCACTGGCACATCGACACGGCTCTCCACCCCTCCATCTTTTAACAAATTGGTCTCAAGAGGGCAAGGTCTGAAACGAGCTTGCAGTGCAGATTTTGACGAGTTCTGTGATTAAGATTTATTAGAACAAATGTTTGATTTGTTTTTGTTTGTGTTAATATGAATTTTTCAAAATTACTCTTTCTTCAATTGAGCATAAAAAATAAAAAATATGAAAATATTAATCAAAATATGAATTTTTAAGAATGTAAGTTCAAAATAAAAATTCAGCATAAAAAATATGAAAATATTAATTAAAATATAAAATTTTAAGAATGTAAGTTCAAAATAAAAATTCATCATAAAAAATAAAAAAATATGCATATATTGTATATTTTTTATAATACATTATTTTTCAAATTTTATAAATATGGTAGTAATTTTAAATTTGTTTGGTCACAATTAATCTGTTTAAAACATTAACATTACACAATTGTATACTAAAATTATACAATAATTAATTTATAACTTTATGTTTAATAAAGTTATAAATAAAACATTACAAAACACATGCCACAAATTTTCGTTGCCAAACATGTTTTGTTCTTACTTCAGAACACCACATCACAAAACACTTGTTTTGTTCTAGGCTAAAGCATTACGCTATACCACACAACACTTCGGTGCTGTTCCGCGAAATCCAAATTATCAAATTCAGCTTTCACCCTCTGCAATTTAGAACAAACAAAACGGGGAACACATTTGACATATAGACACAAGTCAAAGTTCAATAATATTATTTTAATATATTACACGCACATTAAATATTAAAAAGAGTGCTATTGATAATTCAATTTCAAATATGTTAACTTTGACACAAATTAATTATTAATTGAAATTAAATAGGTAATTATTTAATTGGAATTCAATCAACATGATTCAAATCATTTATAGATGAAATAATTTATCAAATAATAAAATAAGTTACCAAAAAAAATAAATCCTATAAGTTACCAATTAAAATAAATCATATTATGCTAAATTACCAATTAAAATAAATCTTATAAGTTACCAATTAAAATAAAATATATATATTTTTTTCCTAGTTGGGACTCACACACACTGCCTCCAATGAGGTTCGAACTCCTGATCTCCCTTTGGGAAGTAGGAGCCTTGTACCGCTAGGCCTTCTTCTTTTGGACTTTTTTCTTTCGTCCGGATTCCGATTCAAGTGAATTTTTTTTTGAACTTGACTAATTTTTCGCTGTCTTTCCAATGGTGTGCTCGGTTGCACTCGGTTCTTCAGACCTGTTGGTAAAAAAAAATTAATTTCTCTAAACCTCTACCACAAATTACCTTTTATTATGAGTTTTTTTTTAATAAAATGAAATTTAATTAGACAAGGATATATTTAAAGAAAATAAAATAATTTCTACAAAACTATACCACAAATTATCTATTTTATTTTCAATAAAAATCTATCACATTAGATTAGGATATATTTAAAGAGTTTTTACAAAACTCTAACACAAATTACCTATTTATCTATTTATTATGAGTTTTTTCTTTAAAAAAAAAATCTAATTAGACAATAATTATTAATATAAAAAATATTTATTAATTGATATAAAAAAAAATAATTTCTCTAAGACTCTGCCACAAATTATCTTCTATTATGAGTTTTTTAATAAAGGAAATCTAATTAGACAATGATGTATTTAAAGAAAATAAAAAAATTTCTTTAAAAATCTATCACAAATTACTCATTTTATTTTCAATAAAACCCCATCACATTAGACAGGGATATATTTAAAGAGTTTTTATAAAACTCTAACACAAATTACCTATTTATTTATTTATTATTTTGAGTTTTTTAATAAAAGAAAATCTAATTAGACAAAAATTATTAATATAAAAAATATTTATTAATTAATATATAAAATAAAATAATTATTCTAAAATTCTATCACAAATTAACTTTTATTATGAGTTTTTTTAATAAAAGAAAATCTAATTAGATAATGATATATTTAAAGAAAATAAAATAATTTCTATAAAACTCTACCACATATTACCATTTTTTTTTCTTCAATAAAACTCTATCACATCATACAAATATATATTTAAAGATTTTCTATAAAACTCTAACACAAATTACCTATTTATTTATTTATTATGAGTTTTGAAATCTAATTATACAAGTATTATTAATATAAAAAAATATTTATTAATTGATATTAAAAAAGAGGTTTTAAGAGAGTTATTATAAAATTCTAACACAAATTACCTATTTATCTGTTTATTATAAGTTTCTTAATACAAAGAAATCTAATTAGACAAGAATTATTAATATAAAAAAATATTTATTAATTGATTTAAAAAGTGTTTCTATATAAAACTCTAACACAAATTATCTATTTATTTATTTATTATAATTTTTTAATAAAAAAATCAAATTAGACAAAAATTATTAATAAGAAATATTTATTAATTGACATAAAAATTAAAATAATTTTTTTAAAACTCTACCACAAATTATCTTTTATTATGAGGTTTTTTTTTAATAAAAAGTAATCTAATTAGACAATAATTATTAATATAAAAAAATATTTATTAATTGATATAAAAAGAGTTTTTAAAAGATTTTATACAAAACTATAGCACACATTACCTCTTTATCTATTTGTTATGTGTTTTTTTAATAAAAGAAAATTTAATTAAACAAGAATATATTTTAAGAAAATAAAATGATTTATGTAAAATCTACTACAAAGTAGCGGTTTTATTTTCTATAAAACTCTATCATATTATATATTTATTATGTATTTTTAAATAAAATAAAATCTAATTAGACAAGAATATATTTAAAGAAAATAAAATAATTTATATAAAAATCTACCATAAATTAGCTATTTTATTTTATATAAAACGCTATCACATATAATATGTATATATCTATTTATTATGAATATATTTATAGAGAAAAAAATAATTTATATAAAACTCTATCACAAATTACCTATGTTATTTTCTTTAAAACTTTATCACATATAACCTGTATTTATCAAATTATCTATTTATCTATTTATTATGAATTTTTTAATTAAAGAAAATCTAATTAGACAAGAATTATTAATATAAAAAATATTTATTAACTAATATAAAAATTAAAATAATTTTTTTAAAACTCTACCACAAATTACCTTTTATTATAAGTTTTTAAATAGAAAATCTAATTAGACAAGGATATATATATATTTAAAGAAAATAAATAATTTATATAAAATTCTTCCACAAATTATTTATTTTATTTTCAAATAAAACTCTATCACATTGGAGAAGAATATATTAAAAGAGTTTCTATAAAACACTAACACAAATTACTTAAACTCTACCACAAATTAAATATTTTATTTTCTTTAAAACTCTATCACATATAACATGCATTTATCTATTTATTATGAGTTTTTTGATAAAAGAAAATCTAATTAGACAAAGATATATTTAAAGAAAATAAAATAATTTATCTAAAACTCTACCACAAATTACCCATTTTACTTTCTATAAAACTCTATGACAAATTATTCTATAAAACTCTATGACAAATTACAAAACATTTATCACGTGCATCGCACGTGCCTTTTCGTAGTATATATATTGATAAATAATTATATATATATTTAATTATTTATATATATGATTTTATTTGGATCGGATCAGCATAATTCATATTCGATTTGTTAGGCTAACGGATTACCGGATTTAGATCGTAATCGAATTATCAAATTTTTCGTTCAATTTATATCTGACTAATCGGATCAGATTTTGATCGGATCCGAATCAGGATCCGCTCTATTCACAGATCTATATATGACACCCATGTGAGACCCTCCACACATATCTTGCGAGACAGAAAGGAAAATGCGTGCTGTGCGTATCGATAATTTGATGATCAATTCTAATGAAGAACCATATTTTTATGATACACCAATTAATATGTTATTTTTGTTATTTAATTTTTTTTAAAAGCGTGGTTAGATGAAAATTATAGTGGAAAGTAAAAATAGATGAAAATAAATTGAATAAATTAAGGAAATCAATTTTACAACGTGAGTTTGATTGACATAAAAAAAAACTTTCATATATATATATATATATATATATATATATATTTTAAAATTAAGAAAAGAATGGAACCTAAAATAGGTAAGAAATCCTTTTATATGCCCTCTGTTTTTTTTTTTTTTTTTTTTTATAAAGTTTTTAATTAATTTAAATGGAGACAATATTTAGTTCCAAAAATTTTTATATATATATACACACACATATTTCCTGAATTAAAAAAAAAAATGATATAGTTGAGATGTTGAGGTTTTCAATGCTGAAAAATCATGCATTCCATGCTTATATATATACACACACCACACGGACCACATGATATTGGTCCATTTGATGAAATAATCTTTTGACAGTTTAAATAAAATTGAAGTTGCCTTATTAACTTTCATTTGCGACTCGCTCTATCATTTATGACGGTGCATTGGAGGCGGTTTCAATATCATTTTATTGATACGAAATTTTGACACGACAAAAATTTGTGAAGAAATTTAATTTGCTTTAAGTTGAAAAATTGTTATTACACCCAAAGGCAAATAATGCGAAAGCACATGTTACGTTAATAAATCTAATTAATCTAATTTAATATATCTATTAGGCAAGCCATTTACAAATGAGGTTTTTATTTTTATTTTTATTTTTTTTCTGATGGGAACACGTGTATGGTTCTACAATACACACCCCATTTAAATTGAGAGTGCGATTCGAAAGCGACATCAAGAACTTACCTTTTTAATTCTTGTCAACGCTGCTAGAACAAGTTACCCTTAATTTAGAAAACTTTCATAAGGATTCTTTTATAGTTGTTGATGATAAACATATGGCTACAGGCAATTCGTTACAGACTGGGTAGTACTTTTCTTAAACTAGTGAATCTAGCCAAGAGAGTTTCCACAACCTCAGTTCTGGACATAGACTTGTTCCCATGTAAACCATTCTTGTCATTAACCAATAATTCCTTTAATCTTGCACAAAACTTGTAATAATGTCTTTTTAACATGTATGCATGCCCTAGCTTACGTTAAGTATGTGGCTCAAAATATAAATAGACTTTCATTAAAATTTCTTTCCTAATTTGTAAGCAATCGTATTCATCATAAATCTTTGTTGGGTTGACAACTCAAGAAAAATTGAGATAAAATTCAAAAACATTTGAAAAATTGAAAAAGATGATCTCCAAGTTTGCATTAGATTGGATATCAATTAGTGTCTCTTTAACCAAAGGAGGGACAACTTTAACTAGGCTTTATTCACTCAAGGTTATAGGGTTAGGGTTAGGGTTAGGGTTAGGGTTTACTCATCAACCGATCATAATTCCACGAGACTCTCGCAAGACTCAAAATATAAATTCCTCACTCAACTTTCCTTTTTCTTTTTGTACACACTATCCATTAGAAATTACTGTTGGGAGAGATGATAATAAACAAACACAGCGGAATAATTCTTCTCCCTATATGCAAGCAAATATAGTATATCGCTGAAAATAATAGAGAATAAATCAATCACTCCAAGTCACAAGAATACAAGCAATTTTTTTACGCGGAAAACTTCCCCAGTGTGAGGAAGAAAAACCACGGGACCTAGTCCAGTTAAACTTTCCACTATCAACCAAATAATGGGTACACAAAGTCTTCTCTAATCGCAATCTGAGGCTACAAAACATCTCATCAAGATAGCAACAATCTTGGCAAAAAAACAAAGAGAATTGGAGAGAAAAATATCAAAACCCGGTTACTGTTTACAGGCACGAATCACTGTTCCCGAGCTCAAAATCCGATCTGCACCGTTCAGATTTTAACTCATTGTGTCATAAACCTTTCCTCCAAATTTCAACTCGATCGGACCACGGACGAAGCGGGATCGGATGTTTGATGAAATCTGGGCAGGATAGAACAACCTGCATTTTTCTACCAAAACCCGGTTACTGTTCATGGGCACGAATAACAGTTCCCGAGCACAAAATCTGATCTCCACCATTCAGATTGTGCGTTACTGAGTCGTGAACCTCTACTCCAAATTTCAGCTTGATCGGACCACGGACGAATCGGATTCGGATGTTTGATCAAACCTGGACAGAATGGAAAAAACCTGCGTTTTTCTTCTCTTTATTCTTTTACTTGCGGCTAACCTCTCTCTCTTTTTATACTAACTTCCTTAGGGTTTTCTTTTTCCTAAAGGCTGGGCTTTGGGCTTTGGGCTTTTAATAAAACCCACTTGGGCTTTCCTCCACATAGAAGGAAATAAACCCAACAAATCTTCCCCTTTCCGACTATGTGGAGGGAATCGCCATCCCGGTGATCGAACAACAAACTTCAAGCTTCTCTCTTGGTAATGTCTTTGTCAACATATCAGAGCCATTATCATCAGTGTGAACCTTCTCAAGTTCAAGTAACTTATTGTTCAACGCATCTCTGATCCAATGATATCGTACATCAATGTGCTTAGATCTTGTATAGAAACTGGAATTCTTAGCAAGATGAATAGCACTCTGGCTATCACAAAACAACACATACCTCTGCTGCTTGAAACCAAGTTCTCTCAAGAATTTCTTTGCCCATAGGAACTCTTTAGTCGCTTTCGTTGTTGCAATAAACTCTGCCTCTGTTGTAGAAAGAGCAATACACTTCTAAAGTCTTGATTGCCAACCTACAGCCCCACCTGCAAAAGTGATCAAATAACCCGAAGTAGACCTACGAGTATCCACATCCCTTGCCATATCTGCATCTGTGTAGCCAACTAACAATGGTTGTCCGTTTCCCAAACCAAGTCTCAAACTGGAAGCGCCTCGAAGATATCTGATGATCCATTTCACTGCATTCCAATACTCTCTTCCCGGATTTGACAAGAATCGGCTAACTACACCAACTGCATGGGTTATATTTGGTCTTGTGCAAATCATTGCATACATCAAACTTCCTACTGCTGAGGCGTAAGGAACTCTTTCTATGTCTTCCTTTTCCTTATCTGTAGAAGGGCATTCCTTTGTACTCAGTCTGAAGTGGGTAGCAAGAGGAGAGCTAACCACTTTAGAGTTATCCATATTGAACTTCTGAAGCACGTTTTCAATGTACTCCTCCTGTGACAAAAATAACTTCTTGGCACTCCTGTCACGACTGATTCTTATGCCAAGAATTTTCTTTGCTGGCCCCAAATCCTTCATAGCAAATGACTTACTCAATTGCTTCTTTAACTGTTCAATCCTTGAAGCATTCCTGCCAACAAAATCCACATAAAGCAGTAGAATAATAAAATCATCATCAGAGAATTTTTGAACAAATACACAGTGATCAGAAGTTGTCTTCTTGTAGCCTTCCTCCCCCATAACAGATTCAAACTTCTTATACCACTGTCTCGGTGCTTGTTTCAAACTATATAGGCTTTTCTTCAGCTTGCACACATAATCCTCTTCCCTTTTCACTTTGAAACCCTCTGGCTGCTTCATATAAATCTCTTCTTCCAAATCACCATGAAGGAAGGCATTTTTCACATCCATCTGCTCAACTTCCAAGTCAAGACTAGTTGCTAGGCCGAGTGCTATACGGATCGATGACATCTTTACGACTGGAGAGAAGATCTCATCAAAGTCAATACCTTTTCTCTGACTGAACTCTTTGACAACCAATCTAGCTTTGTACCGTGGCCGTGAAGATAACTCATTTTGCTTCTTCCTGTAAATCCACTTGTTTTCCGAAGCTCTTTTTCCTTTAGGTAGCTTCACTAACTTAAAGGTGTGGTTATCATGCAATGACTACATCTCATCTTGCATGGCCTCAACCCACTCTCTCTTTTGTTCATCTTCTATGGCTTCTGCAAAACACTGGGGCTCTCCCCCGTCAGTCAATAATACATACTGCTCTGCTGAATACTAAGTGGAAGGATGTCGGTCTCTGGCAGACTTCCTGGATGGAAAACCTGGTGGAATCTCTGGCGCTGTCAACTGTTCATCAGTCTCAACATCTCCCTGAACCTGTAAGGGAACATCCACATCACCTGTACACTGGTGGTCATCCTGACCATCATTTTCAACCTGAGATGGCAGATTCTTCAGAGGAGCTGGATCCATATCAGTTAAGATATCACCTTGTTGAGACATTGTAATGACCCGGCCTTTTTCCTCCTTTTCCATTTTTGGCGATTTTCTTTTTTCATCTTTTTCCTATTTTGTCTTTTCCCTATTTCGTCTTTTCCCCGTTTCTTTCGTTTTTCCTTGCATAACCTTACTTGTTGTGCTTAAATTTGATTCTGTTTTTGCATGCATTCATGGTATTTAAATTTTATGACATCTACATTTTTACTTTTGTAGAAATATATATTAAATGCTTACTTTCTTTGTAAAAGTCATGAAGACAAGACTTTTTGTAATTATCCATAACTTGAGGGGGTTTTGGGCAATTAAGTAAAGTAATTATGTTTCGTCTTAGGGACCATTTTACAATTTAATTTGGAAGATATTTTCAAAAAGGACTTGTTTGCAATTTCTGAAAAGTGTGACAAGTGTCACACTCTCATTGGTCCACTTGTTGACATTTGTGTAGAAACACTTTGATGCCTTGGATGATGACATGTGAAGGGTGGAGATTCACCCACTTGTTAGTCTAGGATTGGTACACTTGTTGGCATGGATGGTTGACAAATATAGGTTCAATATTAAGTCTTGGAAGTTTACATAGGATGGTGGCAAGTGTAGGCTTGAGATTAAGCCTAGGAATGAACCATAAATTCATGACAAGTGTAGGTTCACCATTTAGTCTTGCATTATGTGTGTGAGAGAGGTAGTGTAAGAGCACATAGTGAGTGGAGGATTTCTAGCATTTTCACTCACCATTTTACACTTTATCATTTTCATTTTCACTTGTCTTCAAGAACCATAACCTAGCCACCATTGGAGAAAAGCTTGGTTAATAGCTTTTTTTCTTCATTTTGGCTTCCTTCCACTCACCTTAGACATAAAACCTTGGAAGACAAAAGCTTCCTCTCACTCCCCTCTTCATTAACCCTAAACTTGTTTTCCATTTTGAGTTTGGTTGCCTGGATTATAGAGATTCAATTCTCTATTGAGGTAGGGGTGTTATCATTTATCTTCCAAGTGATTTTATTTGTTCCTATAGTGATATCTAAGTTATATGTTTGTCTTGTATTAAAATGAGAAATAAATGATTAATTGTGACTTGTATGTAATTCACTTTAGACTTGATAAATAATATGACCATGACTTGATTCATAACTTATGTTAATTTGAGGTCATTTAGAGTTGTTTTAAAATCTAGAGGGATTAATGAATTAATTTAATTAATTTTTATTTATATGCTCCCATGACTTAAATCAAGTTTTGAAATGATTTATTTAATAACCATGACATGTACTACAACATATATTAAATTGAGCATGTTTGGATGAGAAGTGAAATCTAGGGAATTTAGTTGTTTTATTAAATTGTTTAAATTATGATTTTAAACTTATATCATACTTGTGAGGTTATGTTCTTGTTGTTGAATGATATTATTGTAATTAGTGGCAAATTGCATAATGATCATTCAATATTTTTCATGCCATTTTAGTTGAGAACTTAGGGCATGTATTGTATTTCCAAAATTGATTTGTGCATGTTGATGGCTTTACATTGTATATATATATGTTATGTTGATACATATATGTAATGTGCACAAAATGTTGATTTTGGAAACTTGGGGATGTCGTTGTTATGACTATGGCTAGGGCATGGTTCTAGTACGGGGGAAAGTCCCTCTACAAGTCTAGTGCGCACATAGAAAGGTTACCCATGGGCTAGTAACCCTAAAGTAACCACATTGTTGGTTTGATCCGGCGTGACGTCCAAGTATCCACTTTGGTTTGATTTTGCATTTAAATTCCAAGTTGTTAACTTTGTAAAATTACATCTCATTGTGTTATGTTGAAAGTTCTATTGTCACTTGATAGCATGAATTAAATGGTATTGGATTGTAACTTGGTACAAAGATAAACCCATGCATTCCCTACGAGTAAACTTGTTTACTCACTCCTAAGTTAATGGGTGTTTTGCAGGTAAAGAAGCCTTAGTGTGGGATGCACAGCATTTTTAGACTCACTAGAGTTCTTGAAGTATATTTTGATGACATAGAATATGCATATGTTAGCACATCTTATCCTACTTTTGCTTACTTTGATAAAATTTGTACTTATTGTCTAAGCTATGTAATGTGCACTTAAGTGCACCTTTTGACACTCTTAGAATGTGGTTGTAATGAGGCCAAGGGCCAAAGACACTTATGTGAAATGTATGCTAACTTTGAACTTCATTGTTGCCTATGGAAGATATGTGGATTAATGCATTGAAGGGTTCTATTTTGCATATGACATACCATGAGGCCATAGGCCATTGCAACACATCTATTTTATCACATTGCATATGCTTGCATGCTCACTTTGGCAAACAAAACCATCCTTGATGAAACAAAGACTCTAAGTAGCATTTTTAAGGAGTTTTATCCTATCCTGTTCTAGGGGAATTTCGGGTATTTTAAAATGTGTTTTTTTCACTTTTCCTTGCAAGTCACCTAGAAAACTCAATTTTGAGGGGGGTTTCTTCTTTGTATTTTTCCAGAAAATGCCATCTTGGCCCTCAAAAATCTAATTTTTTCCGAAAAATCATTGCTGCCAGGTTTTTGCCGACTTCAGTGCAAATATACTTGGTACTATTCATCGACTTTTTTTTGAAAAGCGTGACGACCGATCCGAAACTTCCGGGGGTCTTGTGGGTGTATTTTAAGATTGCATTTTCAATTTAGGCAATTTAAAAACCTTCCGAAGCCCCATTTCCTTTCTTGGGGCAGTAGCTTGGAACGATTTTTGACCTCTAGACCTGATTTTCTTGAGGGTATTTTAGACATTTTACAATGCATTGTTTTAGTTTCCGTTCATGTGTCGGGTAGAAAACTTGATTTTAGGGGGGGTTTCTTTTTTGAGTTTTTCCAGAAAAGTCCGTTTAGATGCCCGTTTTTACTCTCAGTTGCAGCAGTAGTGGGTTGATGGCACTGTAGCTGTCACGGCCTTCGTCGGGCCGCCGCGACGTCGATTTTGTTTTTGACCTTTCTCCCTCATCCGGACTCCAAATCAAGTGAGTTTTTTTGAAATTGATTATTTTTCATTTTCTATCCAACGGTGTGTTCGATTGCACCCAGATATTTCTGAATAATTACCAGTTTACCCTTTTAGCTTTATTGCTCGTTTTTCTTTGTTTTGTCGTTTCTCCTTCGTCTGGAATCCGGATAATGAAATTCTTGAGTCCATCATCATTAGTTTTTCATTGTCTTCCTAGTGGTGTGCTCGATAGCACTTGAATCCATTTTTTTTTTGCAAAATGACCATTTTGCCCTTAGGTTCCTTTTTGTCCATTTTTGAAACGACACTTCTGCATTTGTTTTCCTTTGGGTTCCATGACCTTATTGAGGGTCACATTGGTGTCTTAGAGACGCATTGTATTTCTAGAGACCGTTGTTTCACCTTTCGCTTCCGCATTTCGGATCCGTTATCGGGTCATCTTTTGGTCATCACTGACTCACCGGGTTTACAAACTTGGGCCGTCACTGACATAGATTTCCCTGCTTTCTCAATATCCTGAATCGTCTGATCTTCTACAAACGCGACATCTCTGCTTCTCACAATTTTCTTCTCAACTAGATCATAAAGCTTGTACCCAAACTCATCTTGGCCATAGCCAAGGAATATACACTGTCGCGTTTTCACATCAAGTTTGGACCTTTCATCTTTTGGAATATGCACAAATGTTTTGCACCCAAAAACCCAAAAATGATTATAGGATACATCCTTACCTGTCTAAACTCGGTCTGTCATATCAAACTGTAGAGGAACACAGGGTGTAAGATTCAACACATGAACAATTGTGCTCAATGCCTCCACCTAAAAAGATTTTGGCAATTGGGCTTGTGAAAGCAAACATCTCACTCTTTCAACCAGTGTCCTGTTTATCCTTTCTGCTACACCATTCAACTGAGGAGTTTTTGGAGTTGTCTTTTGATGCCGGATACCCTGTTGTCTACAATACTCGTCAAAAGGACTAGAATACTCTCCGCCATTATCAGTACGAATGCATCTCAGTTTCTTCCCGGCCTGTCTCTCAACTAGGGCTTGGAATTACTTGAACACTACTAACACTTGGTCTTTTGAATTCAAGGTATATACCCACAACTTCCTTGAATAGTCATCTATGAAGGTCACAAAGTATCTAGACCCACCAAGTGTTTTCGTCTTCATAGGGCCACACACATATGAATATACCAAATCTAGTATCTCTGACTTTCTCGAATGAGAGGAATTCTTGAAGGAGACTCTGCTCTGCTTCCCTAACAAACAATGAGTACACCTTTTTAGAAGTGTACTTTTCAGGCCACATAGTAGACTTTTCTTCCCTAGTAGAGCTAATCATTTCTCACTCATGTGAGCCAGTCTCTTGTGCCACAATTCTGTTGTATCATTATCCTCCATCGTATTAACAATGTCGTTGGAGATCTTTGTTTGCAGAACGTACAGTGCAGAGTGCTTCATACCTCGAGCCACAACCATAACACCCCTAGTGAGCTTCCACTGGCCATCACTGAAAGTGCTGCAATACCCTTCATCATCAAGTTTACCTACAGAAATTAAATTCAAGCGAATGTCAGGAATATGCTTCACATCTCTGAGAACTAACCTCGTACCATTATTCATCTTCAGATACACATCCCCAATTCCAATGACTTTAACCAAACCATCGTTGCCCATCTTTACTGTTCCAAAATCACCAGATTTATAAGATGTAAAGAAATCCTTCCGAGATGTAGCATGAATGAAGGCACCACTGTCAATTACCCAACTAGTCTCATGGTATGCAACATTTATCATCTCATCATCATAAACAATGAGGAAGTCTGCAGGAGTGGTGGTAGCAACTCTGTCATCACCATCTTTGTCATCTCCATTCTTCGTTCCCTTCCCTTTCTCATTCTTGTTTTCTTTCTTCAATTGCCTGCAATATTTCTTGATGTGTCCCTTTTTCCCGCAATGATAACACTCAACATTTGCAAACTTGTTGGACTTGCTTCTGTTGTTATCTCTGTTCTTTGGACCACTGCTCTTACTTCTCCCCCTCTATTCTGTAACCAAGATCTCTGACTGTGAAGAGGATTCCTGTGTTTTTCTTCTCATCTCTTCATTTAGCAAACAACTTTTGGCCATATCCATTGTGATTACACCTTCTGGAGCGGCATTAGACAATGAAGTTCTGAGCGTCTCCCACGAGTCCGGTAATGAACCAAGCAATCATAACCCTTGTATCTCATTATCAAACTTAATACCCATTCCAGCTAGCTGATTAATAATTTTTTGGAATGTATTCAGGTAATCAGATAAAGGAGTCCCGTCCTAGTATCTCAAAGCTATCATCTGCTTAATCAGAAACAATTTATTATTTCCAGTCTGTCTAGCATATAGCTGTTTAAGCTTATTCCATAGAGAACGTGCATGTGTCTCTCCACTAATATGGTTCGAAACATTATCATCTACCCACTGCCTGATATACCTATACACCTGTCGATGTAACAAAGTCCATTCCACATCAGATTTGTTTTCTGGTTTTTCAGCACTAAACACCGGTAGGTAATAATCTTTCACATAAAGAAGATCCTCCATTTTTCCTTTCCATATGTGATAATTTGAACCATTTAAATTAATCATTCTACTCGTATTTGCTTCCATAACTCAAACTGCCAACCTGGCAATCTGTTAACCTAGAGCTCTGATACCACTTTGTTGGGAGAGATGACAATAAACAAACACAGCGAAATAATTCTTCTCCCTATATGTAAGCAAATATAGTATATTTCTACTTTTATATGTGCTAAAAATAATAGAGAATAAATCAATCAAACCAAGCTATAAGAACATAAGCAATTTTTTTACGTGGAAAACTTCCCCAGTGTGAGGAAGAAAAATCACGAGACCTAGTCCAGTTAAAATCTCCACTATCAACCAAATAATGGGTACACAAAGTCTTCTCTAATCGCAATTAGAGGCTACAAAACATCTCATCAAGATAGTAACAATCTTGGCAAAAAACAAAGAGAATTGGAGAGAAAAATACCAAAACCCGGTTACTGTTTACGGGGCACGAATCACTGTTCCCGAGCTCAAAATCCGATTTTCACCGTTCAGATTTTAACTCATTGTGTCATGAACCTCTCCTCCAAATTTCAGCTCAATCGGACCACGGACGAAGCGGGATCGGACGTTTGATGAAATCTAGGCAGAATAGAAAAACCTGCATTTTTCTACCAAAACCCGGTTACTGTTCACAGACACGAATCACTGTTCCCGAGCTCAAAATCTGATCTCCACCGTTCAGATTGTGTATAACTGAGTCATGAACCTCTCCTCCAAATTTCAGCTTGATCGGACCACGGACGATGCAGGATCGGACGTTTGATCAAACCTGGGCAGAATGGAAAAAACCTGCGTTTTTCTTCTCTTTGTTCTTTTACTTGTGGCTAACCTCTCTCTCTTTTTATACTAACTTCCTTAGGGTTTTCTTTTCCCTAAAGGCTGGACTTTGGACTTTTAATAAAACCCACTTGGGCTTTCCTCCACATAGAAAGAAATAAACCCAACAATTACAACATTGTAGACTTGACACTATAAGCTAGCCAATATAAATTGGTTGTTATTACACCGTTTCAAACTTGACACTATAAACTAGCCAATATGAAGTGGCTTTTTAGAGCTATTGATAGAGAAAGGAAGTTAAATGGTAGATGAATGCGATTTCGTGCTTCTCTACAATCTACATTACTAGTGATTATGATTCTTTATTAAAATCAAGATCTTTTTCTGCTTGCTTATAAAGTAGTTTATCCTTAATAACCGGAGTGTACGTGTAGGAACACATATAATAAGTTTTTTATTTACATTAATATTAATGATTTTTTATTTTTTTTTCCTTTCTAGCATCAACCAATTGAAACCAAGTTTAGTCGTGATCGTGTTATGACAAGCATGCATCATGGTGATTTGTGGATCATACGCTTGTGGGTTTGGTATTTACGTGTAACCAATTTATTTATTCTTCATATGTAAAAAAGTAACACTACACACCCTATCCTGACCCACCATTTGTGAGTGGGGGTGAGATGTGGGGACTCCAACTCATAGTCGGTGAGTGTTGGGATTGGGGCTTTTATCTTTTTCGGTTTAAAAGTATGTAATCGATTAGTGGTCAAAAGACTTAAATGATACGGAGTACTATCAATGTTGGACTTTAAATGACTGGAATGTTCTAGCGATTTTTATTATTTAAGCCTTCATCTGCATTTATATTACAGCTAATACCTAGGTGTTATGCGCTTTTGTTTCACTTATAGTTGTTCGACCACCCACGCCTATATAAGCAAGGTTAGCTTAGAAGACCATATTCACAATAAGGTTAGCTTAGACTCCCTGATGTTCGTAATTTCATTTTCAGATTAAATTATCATCAAGAATCACTCTAACCTCTAACCTCCTGAGGTTTCAAAAAAGCAACAAGTAGATCCAATCAGTTAGTTGATAGTTGACTCTGTCAGAATAATTTTTTCAATGCCAAAATTACCCTTTAAATGGATGAAATTACATTTTTTCCCTTAATTAACAAGAAGGAGAAGATGAACTTTATATATATATATATATATGATTAAAATAGCCTCAATCTTTTTACATAAAGTTCATCTTCTCCTTCTTATTAATATATATATGATTAAAATAACCTCAATCTTTTTACATAAAGTTCATCTTCTCCTTCTTATTAATTAAGGGTAAAATATATATATATATGATTAAAAAAGCCTCAATCTTTTTACATAAAGTTCATCTTCTCCTTCTTATTAATATATATATGATTAAAATAGCCTCAATCTTTTTACATAAAGTTCATCTTCTCCTTCTTATTAATTAAGGGTAAAAATGTAATTTCATCCATTTGAAGGATAATTTTGGCATTGAAAAAAAACAATATTTTAATAGAGTTATTTTGTTGTTACCGGGAATGATTTTTGAACATAGTTTAATCTAAGGGTGAAAGTTGCAAACCTTATGGAGTCTGAGGGTAATTTCACCTTTCTTTTTTATTATTCTATTGCTTTTCTAATTTATATGGATCCGTAGTTGTTTAGCTCCATCAATTGTTTGCAGAATTTAGATATTACCGTTGCCTTTGTTATATATATATTTTAGAGTGTTTTCATAATTTAACTTTTTTTAATTGATTATATTAAGACTTTTAAAACAAATTATTAAGGTTTTTTGTGAAATCCTTTTTGTTTTGCTAAATTGTGAAAAACATAAACAAATCGTGAACGCTTCGTATAGCTATTTCACAAAAATTTCCAAATCTGAATGTAAGAAAATAATGTTTTCACTTGTTTTTACTACTATTTTTGAAAGATAAAATCTTTTTAAAAATAATTTTTTAAACATTTATCCAAACATATTTTTCATTTTTTTCTTCAAACATTGTTAGAATAAATCACAATACAACAAAAACTGCTTCTGGTGTGATTTGAAAATGCAAAATAGAAACTATTGTCAAATTGTTTCAGGAGAGAGGGTATGTAGAATCTCACATTGACTAAATATTTGTAGAGGGTAGAGAAGATTCTAAAAATGTAGAGAGTGAATTTGAATCATACTTTATGACATGAGGAGAGAGGGGTTCTAGAATCTTTCACATTGCATAGATATATGCATAAGGCAGAGGAGATCTAAAAATGTATAGATGACTTTGGATCCTAGAGAGAGGGTTCTAGAATCCTTCACATTGCTTCTTGCATGAGAGGGGTTTTAGAAATTTTCACATGGGGTAAATATTTGTAAAGGTTACACAAGATTCTTAAAAGATAAAGAGATTTGTAAAATTTTATAGACAATATATAATGCCTATAAATAAGAGAGAGTATCATTTATAACAAGAAGTTCAGTGAGACAGGTTAAAGACCTTCCTCTTGAGTTATTGGGATTCCTTCTCCGTCACTAAGCCGAAAAAGGAAGATTAGAGCATTGAAAACCCTAGAAAACGGAAGAGAGTTTGTGATGCGAGAATAGAATCTCACAATTTCTTTCCTCTAAATTTCTTTTCTCTTGGACATGCTTCGTTATCATATTTTTATTTATATGGCAAAATGTAATGCCTTTTAGATAATAATAAATATAACAAATATACCATAAATATATCAAGATTAACCAATTGGCCAGTGACTTAATGATACTATGGCCAGTGACTTAATGGTACTAGATCCTTATTTTTTAAAAGGAAATATTATTTGTTAACAGTTTTAATATCTCTGTAATCAAATCTAACATTGATAATTAAATTAATTAAAACTTGTCAAATCAAAATCAAATAAATCTACTGCGACACAGTGCTTGTGAGAGAGCGACTGATCTAGCACTGCTACAGTCCGAGAAATTGACAGATAGCAACTTGTATCTAATGCACTCCTCAATTTGCTTGATCAACACATTCGGACTCCAAAAATTTTCCGGAAAATGTACGCTCATTTCTCTCCTTCCATAGATAATGGAAGCATGCTGCGCAAATCAGAGTTTATATGTGAGCAAAGTGAACGATTTAGAATTCTCTTTCCACACACTAGACATCCACATTGCAATGTTGGACAGCACAGGGACACACCACAATAAACACCACATTTTTCCTGGAAACTCTCCCACACAGCTCTAGCATACTGACATTCAAAAAGCAGGTGCTTAAGGGATTCATTTCTTACTAAACACAGAACCACAGGGGTTTGGCGTTTCGTAATTCAATTTAAAATTTTAAAATTTAAATGGGATTAACATTCAACTCATATGTTCTTATTTATTTTTTCATTCGAATGCGACGTGAGACTCTAGTAACATTAGGCATGGTCCACATCAATTCAACCCAATTAAAAAATAAGGCCACTTATTTGCTGAGGCCCTAAATAGAATATGGTTCCGGTTAGGGTTGCACATTGCAAAATGGGTAGGTGGAAATAGAATATTTATGAAAAATGCTTACAGTTTGCTTAACCTTCTTAAAAAAAAGAAAAAAAAAACAAAGGAGTGCGTTACAAAGCTTTTAGTGAGCCTTGAAATCCTATCATGTTTTGCTAAAAAAAAAAAAAAAAGGATGGTTAAATTGTAAAGATAATCATTCCAAAATTATTTTATTTTATTATTAGTTTCGATATAAGTTGTTTGAATAAATCATAATTATCTACTGCATTTAAAGTGTAATTCAACAAGATTAAAATAATCTATTATTACCGTTGCTTTTGGCGCGTAACCCAAATATTAAATTAGCTGGTGAAACATATTAGTTTATTTTATTGTATTCTTTAATTAAAGGCCTTTATTTATTCATTATCTGTTTATCTAAAAACTTGGAGTATGAAACGTTTTAAAATTATTCCAAAAAAAAAAAAAAAAAAACAAACAAACCAGTAACATTTTTTTTAAGAGCCTAAACAAGATGAACTTACCATTATTCAAGTTTGACTCTTTTGACGAGTTTACTCAATTGCTTTAATGAGGCATGAAATCCTATCATCTTTTGTTAATAATAAATAAATAAATAACTCGTTAAATTGTAAGGATAATCAATGTTATCCTTTAATTTTTTTCCTATGAAGGATAAGCGATTTTTTTTTGGTCACAGAATTAAACTTCAGATGTAATTTGTTTGAATATGATAAAAAAAAAAAGAAGAAGAAGAAGATGTTACAAGGTTCTCAACAATAGTGCTGGTCAATCTGATTATTAATTTAATTTGTCCAAATACATATTAGTTGTCAATCTGATTATTAATTGAATTTGTCCAAATACAAATTAGTTGTCAATTTTTAGTTTTTTAACTTCACAAGTGGACAACATGTATTGTTCCCTTTTCAAATTATTAACTTATTCTTTAAATTTTAAAATATAAAAAACATAAGTTGAAAGGTTATTGAAAAGTTAGAGTATCTCCAGCGGTCTGTTAAAATATTTTTTTTGTGTAAAATATACACTGCCACCTATGGTATGTGTAAATTTTTTCCATCTCCAGATACATTGTCATATCACTAATGTGTAAGATTGTGTATTCACAGCTATGGTTTACTTCATTTGGAAGGAGAGAAATGATAGGGTATGTAATGATAAATGCTCTAATCCTAAGGAGATTGCCAAGTGCATCATGTGGAAGACACTTGATATTGTAGGACTACGTTTACATGATGTTATTTTAATGTTTGCGTAGCTTTAAGGCTATTTTTCATATGCTTATGCATTTTCCTCCTTGAGGGGATGTCTGTAAATAGGGGTATGCTCCTATGAATTTTTTTATTTTATTGTTCATATTTTTATAAAAATTTCCTCCATTTCGAAAAAAAAAAAAAAAACAGGGTTGCGTATTTTACATAACATTTTTACACTATCAGATCAATATATTTCCTTTCTCATCCCTCTTTCTCGTTATATTAAAAAATCAATTATATATTAAGTAAGTTTGTACAAGTTATGTGGGGTCCTGACATAACACATGGTTGATTGTCATTGGGAAATATATTTTTACACAAAAAGTATAAAACAACCGTTGGAGTTAAAATTAAATAATCCAAAATTTTTGTGTAAATTTATCATGACACATCAGATTTACACAAAAAAAATATGCATAACGATTGGAGATGCTCTTAGAATGATAATTTTGAAAGTGTTTCATTTAATTTGTTTGACTTTTCAAAATTTATGGATCAAATTTGGTAATTACCAAATTTAATTTATGTGAGAAATATAGTGAGTCTCACCACATGACATTATGGTGATATTACGTGGTGCACCATGACATCACATGATAGGGTGCACCGCCTCACTTACATAAATTGAATACGATAACTACCAAATTTGGTCCTAAAACCATTTTTCAATGATGAAATACAAACTATATAGTTCACCATCATTATGACGGTGTTGGCATATACTCCCTCCATTCCAATTTAATTATTATTTTATTTTATTTTATTTTATTTTTTTATTGTCTCAAAACACGTGTCCACTTAAAAAGTTTAAACAAAATATTTTAAATTGTTTCGTAAATAGTCTTGAAGTTTAAAAAAATTTTAAACTTGATTGTGTATAT
This sequence comes from Cornus florida, assembly GCF_030987335.1. Lineage (NCBI taxonomy): Eukaryota > Viridiplantae > Streptophyta > Magnoliopsida > Cornales > Cornaceae > Cornus > Cornus florida. Next base: position 32,937,155 of record NW_026775578.1, on the reverse strand, counting down.
ATATTTAAATTTGAAATAATAATTTAATAAATTTTTTAAAAAATAATGTATTAATTGTATGTCTCCTTAAAACTCTATTCTCTAAAAGGGACATATAAATAAAGGGAGTATTATATTTGCAATAATCCCAACCAAACAATTGCATTTAAAGTCTAATCCAATAAGATTAATAATCTCATTTTAACTATTGCATTTGGAACGTAATGAAACTATTGAATTATAAGAGTTCAAAACTGATTGACTTTCATACCTAGAAATCTACAAAGCTTTTTTGTTACCCACCCAGCCTCCTTGACAATTGAAAAAACAAAAAACTCATTTAATATCTCTCTCTCTCTCTCTCTCTCTCTACACACACCCAGCCAAAGCTTATTTGTTACCCACCCAACCACCTTGACAATTGAAAAAAAAAACTCATTTAATATATATATATTTCTCTCTCTACGCGCGCGGGCAAAGGGTTAAAAACCCCTTCTTATTAAATTATATTTAATATATTTTTCTTATCTAAATAAATAATCCTTATATTTTGTGCATAAAATCGCCTACACTATCTCATTTTATTGCAACATACCTAAAAAATTATACTATATTTCATTAAATAACCATAATACCCTTTCTTATTGAATTACATTTAATATATTTTTCTTATTTAAATAAATTATGAAAAAATTCATACTATTTTGATGAGATATTTTTTTGTTAAATTTGCAAAATTTTAGTAGATTTTTTTTAAAAAAAAATAATTAATTTTTAATGAATATATTACATGAAAAGAAGGTATTTTTTTCAAAAGTATTTTACTAATTTTTCATCAATATATTATATAAAAAAATGATATTTTTTTACGATAAAAATGTTTAAATTGATTATAATACGTTTTATTATAAATAATAAAGTTTTAATAATAAGTTAATCAATTTAGAAAATAATAGTTACAAATATATTTATTTATTTACTAACAGGTTAGTGGCCTATCAGTACCAAGTCCCTGCTTTTCAAAGAGATGTCAGGGGTTCGAACCTCAATGGAGGTATGTGTGTGTGAGTACCAACTAGAAAAAAAAAAATTTATCTATTTTTTTCTTCATTTTTATGATAAATTGATACTAATAATAAAATTAAGGTAAATAGTATAATTACTATATACATAAGAGAAATGATAATAAAAATAACTTAATAAGAAATGAAACTTTTAATGAAAAAGGGTAAAATAATCTTTTGTGATGAATTTGTTCTTCATTGTAACAAATCAATAATTAGGGAAGGTAATTTTTAATTTAGGGGGTTATTTACAAAAAGGTAATAGTTTAAGGAGTTTGTTTTTGCACTTAACCTTATATTGAATTACAAGCTACAACAGTTAAAAATACTCATTTAATATGTGTCTCTCTATGTGTGTGTGTGTATATATATATATACATATTATTATAGGGTAAAAGTACACTAACACCCCCTAAGATTTGACATAAAGACTCGTTGCTTGATATATATATATATATATATATATATATATATATATATATATATATATTACAAATTAGAGAAAGGAAAAAGGAGTGAGGGTGGGAAGGAGCCACAGTGGCGGTGGTCGGCAGGCCTCATTAATTTGCAATTAAACCTAATTGAATTGGTATGCTAATTGCTGTAAAAATCAAAATGTTTTGATTTTGATCTGTTATAGTTGTGTGTGTATATATATATATATATAATATACTATAAATTAGAGAAAGGAAAAAGGAGAAAGAGGGTGGGAAGGAGCACAGTGGCGGTGGTCCCCGTGGAAGAAGACAATCACGTGGAGGAGGTTGCCTCCTCTGCTGCCACCTCTACCAGCGCAACCAAATTCTTGGTTTATGGGGCAGTGATTTGTGAACTGAAGTATTGTGTCAAAGGGACGACACAATTTGATCCTATAGCTTCGTCGATGCGAAAATGCCGACACCGATCAAATCTGTACCCACGGATTTCGGGTTGGGGGTGGTGGTGATTGTTGTGTATATATATATATACAAAGAGATGAAAATGATAATTTGGTCATTTACGTATATATCTTGATATTTTATAATTACAATTAATAAAATAGTGAAGGGTAAAATAGATTTTTTACATATTTTAAGACTATGTTTTGATGGCAAATTTTACAAGAGGGTATGGTGTTGGAATTTATATATATATGTATATATATAAATAATGAAAATTATTTTATGGTCCTATGCACTACGTTTTTTAAAGTAGGATTGCAATGTGATTATTGATACTTGATGGATTGAGTTTGTACTTTCCAATTTGATGGTCTAATTGGGAGTATGGTTTTATACCGTTGGATTGTGGTTTTCCAACTTATTTGGTGTGATTTATTTCTAACCATTGATATCTAAGTTTCCATGATAGGAAGGGAAACTTAAGTATGTTTGTTTGTAGAGAAGTCGTCCCCCCTGTTGTTGTTATATATAGGGGTTTTAAAACCCTTATTTAGCCCTATCGTATCAACAACTTTCAAAAGGGGTAAAACGCTCTATTTCAGATCTCTTAAAAGGGCGATAAAGAATTCTCAAAGATATCTACAGTTAATTTTACTAATCGGGTATGCTATCAAAATTACTCTTTAATTGATGATTAATTTTGATTTCTACTTGTAATTTGTTTTAAATCAAACAATTGGTAACAGAGTCAGGTTAGGGTTTGTAGAAATCAAAATAGTAAAGATTAATTTATGATCTAGTATACTTGAACTGATGTATTTGAAATCGCATTGATTACCTATGTGTCCTCGATTTATGAGTGATTAATTACATATAAAGTCTGAAAATTGTGTGTTTGTACTGGTACATGGATATATAATTGATTCATATATATATATATATATATATATATATATATATATATATATATATATATATGCAAGGTTCTGTTTTAAATTACTATAATATATTTTGTACCCGGAACGAGAACCTTTGTTTTAACATGAGTTTGTTATGCTCCTGATCCCAATTCGTTTCCTTTACAAATTGGGCACGCCAAACTAGATACATAGATATATATGTATAATTCTAATGTTCATTCTCTGGTTTGAGTGCGAGATTCACAATCTGTTTTGACAATTCAATGATGATTCAATGTCATAACAGGAACAAATGCTTTATATATATATATATATATATATATATATATATATATATATATATATAATTTGTTTCTTTATTAAGTCATGCACACTGAACCCTAAATAAAATTAATAAATTTGATTGTAATAATCATACTGTGTACAGTATAGAGAGATAATATTTAATTATTTCTTTAAATTATTTTATATATGTGAGGTAGTAATTTCATATATTATTTATTAAATTGTTCACTGACTTATAAAGTGACCGTTTCAAAATTAATAGTCAAAGTGAGTGATGCCTGCTAAAAAGTGACACGCTTATAGAGGTTATTATTATTTTGAAATTTTAAAGCATTGGTTTTATTGAGGTCTCATAGTACACTTACTTACATGAGGGTATTTGTTCAGCCAAAATGTGATCAATGTCTTAATGTAGGATAAGTGAGTAGAATATTTGAGAGTGCTTGGATTATAACTAAATAACCCTCCTACCAAAAGGTAGTGGAAGTGTTTTGCAACAATTCAAGTATAATCAAATAGGTCTATGTGTGATTTGATCGCAAGTTTGGGATAAAATAAAATCTAAAAATTCTGCCAAAAGGTGTTTTTTAGATGACATTTTATATGTTCCCGCAGGGTGGACAGTTTTGCATATAGTAAGACATCCTGATAAATTCGACTTAAAACCCAAGCACGAATTAAAGTTATAATCCCTAAAGCTGTAACATATTATTTTATATGTTCATTTTTATGTTATTTGATATAACATGTATTACAGTTATGGACGCTTCCGCTATTCAAAGACAGCTCACAGGGATTGAACCATTGAATGGTTCGAACTATACTACTTGGAGGATAAGTGTTGATATTATGTTAGGTTTCTTGGACTATGAGTTCGTACTTTATGAGGAGAAACCTGCTTCAATCACTGAAGAGTCTTCTGAAGCAGTAAAGTTATTGCATGTTAAGTGGACTAAGGCTAATACCATGGCCATCAGGTTGATCCGTACTTCTATTGGTGAGACTATTCGTGGTGGTATTCCTGTATTTGATACTGCCAAGGCGCTTCTTGATTTACTTAAGAAGCAGTTCATGGGTACCAAGAAGCAACTTCAATATTATTATTTGACACAACTTATGTCAACCAGTTATGATGGCAGTGGTTCAGTGAGGGAGCATATCTATAAGATATGCAAGCTGGTTAATGGTCTCAGGGAGCAGGGAATCACATTTGATGATGAATTATTGGTCTACATGGTGATCTACTCTCTGCCTAGATCTTTCGATGCTTTCAGGGTAAATTATAATTCACAAGAGACAAAATGGGACATTAATCAGCTATTGGCACTTTGTGTGACCGAGGAAGAGTGGCTCAAGGGTGCTAAATTTGAGTCAGCTCATCTTGCCATCAACAGTAAAAGCAGGAATAACTTCAAGTGAAAAGGCAGCAAGAAAGGGAATCAGGCAATTAAGAAAAATGGAAAGCAGGACAACAAAGGAAAAGGCATTGAGCATGCAAATGCGAATAATGAATGTTGGTTCTGTAAGAAGAAATGACATCAAAGGAAAGACTACTACAGCTACAAAAATTGGTTAAAGAAAAACAAAGCAGGTACGGGAGTTGTTATGGTAATATTTGAATCCAACTTAGTAAATGTGCCTAATCATACATGGTGGATTGATACGGGTGCATATGTTCATATCTCTTGTTCATCACAGGGACTTCAAAGCCAGAGAAAACCCAGGGCTGAGGAGAAATTGGTGTTGGGTAATGCTGATGTGGTTCATGTTGCAGCTGTTGGGACGATTTCGCTAGTGTTACACATTGGTTTTTCCTTAGAACTTCAGGATGTTTTTTATGTTCCTACTATTAGGCGTAATTTACTTTCAGTTTCAAGACTTAATGCTTTGGGTTTTCGGTTTTCTTTTGGTGATGGATCAGTTACTATTCATTATGGTAATAATATAGTTGGACATGGTTGTTTAGTTGATGGTTTATATCAGTTATTGTTGGATGATTCTCATATACCTGCTTCTTGTTTTTTCTGTGGATTCGATACCTTCCGGATCAAAACGTGCTTTTATTAGAGAGGATTCATCTATGTTGTGGCATAGGAGATTGGGGCATGTATCTCGAAAGAGACTTGAACGCTTGGTCAAGGATGAGATTATAAGACCACTAAATTTTTCAGATTTTGATTTATGTGTTGACTGTGTCAAGGGGAAAATGCAAAAGAAACGTAATTTTGAGACTAGTCGGTCATCTAGTCTTTTAGGCCTTATTCACACAGATATTTGTGGTCCGTTTCTTACCGCTTCTCGAGGAGGACAAAGGTACTTTATTACCTTTATTGATGATTTCTCAAGATATGTTTATTTGTATCTAATACACTAAAAGTCCAATGCACTTAACATGTTTAAGATCTATCAAACTGAAGTTGAAAAACAGTTAGGCCAAAAGATTAAAATTGTAAGATCGGACCGAGGTGGTGAGTATTATGGGAGAATGGTCCTTTTGTCTCGTACTTCAAGGAGCAAGGTATAGTGCCACAATATACCACACCTGGTTGTCCTGAACAAAATGGAGTTGCAGAGAGGAGAAACCGCACCTATCAAGATGTTCACAGTATGATGAGCCATTCTTCTCTACCTGAGAATTTTTGGGGAGAACCTCTTAAAACGGCAGTTTATATTCTTAATAGGGTGCCATGTAAAGCAGCTCCTGAAACACCTTACAAGCTTTGGACAGGTCGTAGACTTAGTCTTCGACATTTGCATGTGTGGGGATGTCTTGCAGAGGCAAAGTTGTATAATCCTGATATTAAGAAGCTTGATCCTCGCACTGTTACTTGTCATTTCATTGGGTATCCTGAGAGATCATTTGGTTACAGATTTTATTGTCCCTCTAAACCTATGGAGATTGTTGAGACCAGTCATGCAAAATTTATTGAGAATGACGAATCCAGTGGGAGTTTGGATCATCGTACTTTCTCTTTTACAGAAGGGAAATCTTCTGTGCCTATTCCATTTACTACAGATTTAATTCCAACTTCAGTGATTCCATTCAAAGCTCCTAATCCCACCCCTTCAGTTATTCCTCATATGCAGCCTCTTACTTCACCTTTTAATCCATTTTATGAGCCTGATCAACTTAGAAGATCTTTTAGAACTCGGAGATCCGCTATACCTGATGACTTTGAGGTGTATGTTAGTGAGGTTGACATTGGCGAGCATGAGGATCCAACTTCATTTAATGAAGCCATGGAGAGTCATAAATCTTCTAGTTGGATAGATGCTATGAAAGATGAAATGCACTCTATGGATGTTAATGGGGTGTGGGAGCTTGCTGATTTACCTACAGATCGCAATGCGGTGAAGTGCAAATGGGTCTTTAAGACCAAGAGGGATTCACTTGGAAATGTTAATAGATATAAAGCTAGATTGGTGGCTAAAGGTTTCAAGCAGAAGGCAGGTGTTAATTTCTCTGAGACTTTCTCTCCAATTTTATCAAAGAATTCTTTAAGAGTCATTCTTACTATTGTTGCACATTATTATCTTGAGTTGCATCAGATGGATGTGAAGACAACATTCCTTAATGGAGACCTTGAGGAAGAGATATACATATCTTAACCTGAAGGTTTTGTGGTTAAGGGACATGAACATCAAGTGTGTAAGTTAAAGAAATCAATTTATGGGCTTAAACAAGCTTCACGACAATGGTACTTGAAATTTGATGAAGAGATTACTAGCTATGGGTTTAAGGAGAATGTTGGAGACAAATGCATATATCTCAAGGTCAGTGGGAGTCGTTTCATTATTCTTGTTTTTATATGTTGATGATATCTTACTAGCTAGCAATGACATTCATGCAATACATAATACGAAGAATTTTTTATCAAGTCATTTTGATATGAAGGATATGGGCAATGCTGAGTTTGTCTTGGGAATTAGGATCCATAAAGATCGCACGACAGGCACACTTGGATTATCTCAAAAGGCATATATTAATAAAATTTTAAAAACTTTTGGGATGAAAAATTATGCTCCTGGTGATGTTCCAGTTGTAAAAGGGGATATTTTTTCAGAGGAACAATGTCTTAAGAATGAGATTGAGAGAAGTAAAATTGATATCACCGCATATGCGTCTGCAGTTGGAAGTCTGATGTACGCTATGACGTGCATTAGACCAGATATTAGTTATGTGGTTGGGATGCTTGGAAGATTTTAGCAAAATCCAGGTATTGCTCATTAGAGGGCGGTGAAGAAAGTTTTGAGGTATCTTCAGAGAACAAAAGAGTTTGTCTTGATGTACAGGAAATTAAATTGTTTGGAGATAGCTGGTTATTCTGATTCGGACTATGCAAGTTGTTCGAGTAATAGAAAATCCACTTCTGAATATATTTTTATGTTGGCTCAGGGAGCTGTATTATGGAAAAGTTCTAAAAAATCTATTATCGCAGATTCAACTATGTATGCAGAGTTGATCAGTTGTTATGAAGCGACCAAACGTGTTATGTGGTTGAAACAGTTTATTGCGGATTTAAAGGTTGTAGACTCCATACACAAGCCTTTGATAATTTTTTGTGATAATGAAGCTGTCACAAAATATGTGAAAAATGAAAAATTAACCAAGCGTAATATGCACATAGATGTGAAGTACCTTTACGTGTGCGAGAAGGTTATTGAGGTTCCCCATATAGATACAGCAAAGATGATTGCAGATCCTCTCACTAAAGGTCTTCAGCCAAAAATATTTAAAGAGCAATTCGGATGGGTATTCAAGAGTCATTGTGTTATGATGTTCAATTTCTCTATTACATCATGTTACATTGTAGTTGTTTTTCTTTCAGTTTATTTACACCTTATGGTGACAGTTGTTTGCATAAAAATAAAGTTATGATGCATCATCATCATCATTATTATTACATTGTTGTATATAATATGTGCATGTATTATTCTTGTTGCCTGAGAGTGGTATTGCACTCATGAAGTTGTTTGGGCTACATGTGAAATTGGCACCACATTGGTAAATCCAAACATAACTACTAAAGTTTGCCTGTGGGAGTGTTAACGCTCTATGAGGATAGCTTGGGCTAGATATGAGATTGGCTCCATATCGGTAAACCCTCACACTGAACAGAAGGTTGGCGATTTGCTGTAATATGTTCATGTGACATACCGCGATGGTATGAAGTAGGACGAATAGTGAGGTGTGCGTTTAGACCACATGCAATTTGCATATCTCATGAAATACAGTAAAACCACTATATTTGCTTGAATCCTAGATGGAATCGGTTTTGAGACCATGGAACTGCTTAGACTAGTATATTACTTGTCTACGCATTCATGATCCACTATTGAGGAAATTTATAGAGGAGAGTGTTTTAAAGTTTTAATCTATCAATTTCGATAATTGTGTTTTCTAAATAAAAATGAGTGGCCACTCGACTTTTATAAAGTGTGTTGCAATTCATAGTGTCATTTTATAAAACTTAGAGTGTATGGACCAAGTGGGAGATTGTTGGAATTTATATATATATATATATATATATATATATATATAATAAAAATTATTTTATGGTCCTATACACTATGTTTTTTAAAGTAGGATTACATTGTGATTATTGATACTTGATGGATTGGGTTTGTACATTTCAATTTGGTGGTCTAATTGGGAGTATGATTTTATACTGTTGGATTGTGGTTTTCCAACTTATTTGGTGTGATTTATTTCTAACCATTGATATCTAAGTTTCCATGATAGGAATGAAAACTTAGGTATGCTTGTTTCTAGATAAGCCGTCCCCCCCTGTTGTTATTATATATAGGGGTTTTAAAATCCTTATTCAGTCCTATCGTATCAACAACTTTCAGAAGGGGTAAAGTGCTCTATTTTAGATCTCTCAAGAGGGCGATAAAGAATTCTCAAAGGTATCTACAGTTAATTTTTCCTAATCAGGTATGATATCAAAATCACTCTTTAATTAATGAATAATTTTAATTTCTACTTGTAATTTGTTTTAAATCATGTAGTTCAAAAATTAACAAACTTTCATCTGCTTGGACAACTTGACCTTTCCCCAAATCTCAAAGGGTCTCTACACTTCACCCTATATTATATATTGATTTATAACAGTCCAAAACTGATTAACTTTCATGCCTCAAAATCGACAAAGCTTGTTTGTTACCCAATTGGTTTGGTGCATGTACATAATAAATTCAAGGATTATATCTTCGAGCATCAGCACCTAGTCATCGTTCCCTCAACCATCTTGACAATTGAAAAAAAATACTCATTTAATATCTCTCTCTATATATATATAATATACGACATATAATTTTATTGACATACTATTCATTACCTTGACACGGGAAACTACTACACCAATTAATGGCAATTGACAAATCTTAAATGGATCACTTCAATTTAAATAAAGCTTCAAATCTTCAGTGGATCACTCTAATCCAAGCTTCTTGGGTGATTCGGCTTGAGCCGAACAAATATATGACACAATGTGAGATGTTTTGTGAGACAAAAAGAAAAATGCATGCTTATTGATAATTTGATGATTTTGAAATGAATGTCCGAAGAAAGAAAAATAAATAAAAATGAAACTCCGAGTGCAATTAAGAAACTACACTAAAATTTGAAGGGAGGACAATTATGTATCATCGGAATTTGAAAATTATCTCTAACATATTTTACATGTCTTTGTAACTTTGTTCTCTCTGCTTCAAATGTATTAATTTTTTGATAGTAACCAATAAAATATAATGGAACGTTTAATATGTATCTACTTGTTAATATATATATATAGAGTAATGATCTCTTGCTCCCCATGGAGTAAGAAAATTTATCCGCACTTTCTATTGAGACCATTAGATCTAATCTAACGTTCACTATAAAAACCCACCTATATTCTTTCCTTTTAATACAAAACCAGTATCACTATTTCTAGTTTCCAAATTTAACATTTACCAAACCACTAATTACAATAATAAAAGGTAATTATTCAAAAATATATATATATAAAACTCTTCACCTCTGAAAATAACGTCTCTTTCAAACAAAGACCTACAAGAGTACTTTTTCTTTCTCCATACAAATTGAATTTAGTACTTTCTCTTTCTCCATACAAATTGAATTTGCAAGTTCTCTACCGCCTTTGTCTCCTTATAATCATAAGTAAATAAAAATGAATCATAATTAAAATTTAATGGATTAAAATATCTTTTTTTATTATTTTTTTTTCTTGTCTCTTGTAATTTTTTGTTTGAGAGAGACGTGATTTCCATAGAAGAAGAGGTTTCAATTTTTTTTGGGAGTAATTGCCTTTTATTATTGTAATTAGTGGTATGTAAATATTAAATTTAGAAATTATAAATAGTAACAATGGTTTTATATTAAAAGGAAATGATGTAAGGAGGTTTCTATAATAATCGTTAGATTAGATCAAATGATCACTATAAAAAGTGCGGATGAATTTTCTTGCTCCATAGGGAGCAAGAGATCATTACTCTATATATATATATAGAGAGTGGCGATCTCTTACAATCGTGAAGTAAGAAATTTTATCCATGCCACATAATCTAATGGTCCTATTACAAATCCAATTTTTTGCTTTCCTAATGGTCCTATCACAAATCCATTTTTTTGCTTTCCTAATCTAACAAAATCACTATTTTACCTATTTTAAAATTTCCTAAATCAATTTTCTCTCTCTTTAAAGTTTCCTAAACTAATATTTTGAAATAACTATAGTCCATCAAAACAATATTCAAAGGAAGATGGTTTTTTCTTTGTTTCTTGAGCTTCATGTTTGTATTAATAAAAAAATATTAATCAATATTAACCATTATTTTTAATTAGTATTAATCAATATTACCTTTTTTTTTTTTTCCTTTGTTTCTTGAGGTTGCCTCATTACACCCTCACTTGGGACTCACTATATCATTTCAGTGTTAAAGATTGTTTCAAATGACGGTTCATTGGAGGCGATTCCAATATCATTTTATTGATACGTAATTTTGACACGACAAAAATTAGTGAAGAAATTTAATTTGCTTTATGTTGAAAATTTGTTATTAAACCCAAAAGCTATTAATGCGAAAGCACATCTTACGTTAATAAATCTAATTTAATCTATCTAGCGGGCAAGCCATTTACAATTTATGAAGCTTTCACAAGGCTATCTCATTAACCAGTACTTCCTTTAATCTTGCACAAAACTTGTAATAATATTTTTTTAGAATTGTAATATTTGTACCGATTTGTTGTAGTGAATTATCTAATGGAATGTTTCTAATTGGTTATTTATGCACACTACAAGTCCGTGGAGGGTCTCACTCCCTTATTTGTTCCATTGAAAACCAATTAAAAGAAACAGGTTAGGTAATTTATTATAACAAATCGATGTAAGTATTATTTTTCATTTTTTTAACATGTATGCATGCCCTCGCTTACCTTAAGTATTTTGGCTCATGCTAGATACATATAGACTTGCATTAAAATTTCTTACCTAGATTGTAAGCAATCCTACTAATCATCAATCCGTGTTGGGTTGACAACTCAAGTAAAATTGAGATAAAATTCACAGACATTGAAAAAATGAAAAAGATGATCTCAAAGTTTGCATTAGATTGGATAACAATTAGGGGCCAATTAGGGTCTCTCTAACCAAAGGAGACCACTTTAACTACAATGGTCTACATGGGGCTTTATTCACTCAGGATTAGGGTTAGGGTTAGACTTACTCACCAACCAGTTAACTGGATCACAAAATTCCATGTAAGACTCAAAATACAAAATTATTCACTCCACAACTTTTATTTTTCTTTTTGTACAAACTATCCATTAGAAATTACAACATTGTGGACTTGACACTATAAACTAGCCGATATAAATTGGTTGTTATTACAACGTTTCAGACTTGACACTAGCCAATATGAAGTGGCTTTTAGAGCTAGTTGTTAGAGAGAGGAAGTTAAATGGTAGATGAATGCAATTTCATGCTTCTCTCCAATCTACATTACGAGTTATTACTATTTTTTATTAAAATCTATATCTTCTTTTGCTTGCTTATGAAATAATTTATCCTTAATAATCGAAGTGTGTAGGAACACATATAATAAGTTTTTTATTTACAATAATATTACTGATTTTTTTTTTTTCCTTTCTAGTATTAACCAATTGAAACCAAGTTTAGTCGTGACTGTGTTATGACAAGCATGCATCACGGTGATTTGTGGATCATATGCTTGTGGGCTTGGTGTTTATGTGTCACCGATTTATATATTCTTCATATTTTAAAAAGTAACGCTACACACCTCACCCACCATTTGTGAGTGGGGGTGGGAAGCAGGGACTCCAACTCATAGTCGGTGAGTGTTGGGATTGGGGTTTTTATCTTTTTCGTTTTCAAAGGATGTAATCGTTTAGCGGTCAAAAGGCTTAAATGATATTATTAACGTTGGACTTTAAATGACAAGAATGTTCTAGCGATTTTTATTATTTAAGCCTTCATCTTTATTGTGTTTATATTACAGCTAATACCTAAGTGTTATGTGCTTTTATTTCACTTGTCGTCGTTCGACTACCCACGCCTATATAAGAAAGGTTAGCGTAGTAGACCATATTCACAATATATCAACATATACAACCCTCTCTCGCTCTCTCTACAACATAATTCTTCTTTCTTCGAACCTTGTATTCGTCCTCTCTATGTACATAAGCCTTGATGCAACTTCAACTCCTTTTTGACATGCCCAAAAGGACTCACTTGTTGGGTTAGGTTGTATTGATTCATAAAGGTATGATTTACGTGGTTCTCAAATATATCTAGCTTGATTCCTTCTATTTCTTATTATCTTGTTAAATTTCTTTTTTACTTTTGTCTCCTTGAGGTTCGCAACTTTCATTTTCAAATTTAACTATTGTCAAAAATCACTTTAACCTCCCCGAGGTTTCAAGAAAGCAACAAGTATATCCAATCAGTTAGTTGATTGTTGACTCCGTCAGAATAATTTTTTAAATGCCAAAATTACCTTTTTAAATCAATGAAATTACATTTTTACCCTTAATTAATAAGAAGGAAGAGACAAGATGAACTTTATGTAAAAAGATTGAGGCTATTTTAGTCATATATATTTGGAGTTAGTTTTGTCACGTCACATATTAATTAAGGGTAAAAATGTAATTTCATCCATTTGAAGGATAATTTTGGCATTGAACTATAATAATATTTTAATAGAGTTAACTATCAACTAATGGAGTGGACTGACATGCTATTTTGTTGATACCTAAGGGATTAATCTAAGGATGAAAGTTGCAAACCTTATGGAGTCTGAGGGTAATTTCACCTTTCTTTTTGTTATTCTATTACTTTGATCTAATTTATTTGGATCCGTAGTTGTTTAGCTCAATCTTGCTTGAAGAATTTAGATATTACCGTTGCCTTTGTTATATATCTATTTTTAGAGTGTTTTCATAATTTAAGTTCTTTTAGTTTATTATATTAAGACTTTTAAAACAAATTATTAAGTATATGTGCGGCAACCGTTTTTAATTTGTATTTTTGTTGCTAAATTGTGAAAAACATAAACAAACGGTGAAAGCGTGTTTGGTAAGATTTGTTACGTTTCGTATAGTGTTATATCTATTTCAGAAAAATTCCCAAATCTAAAAGTAAGAAAATCCCGTTTTCACTTGTTTTCACTACTATATTTGAAGATAAAATCTTTTTAAAAATAATTTTTTAAACATTTATCCAAACATATTTTTCATTTTTTTCTTGAAACATTGTTAGAATAAATCACAACACAACAAAAACTGCTTCTGGTGTGATTTGAAAATGCAAAATAGAAATTATTGCCAAACAAGCCCTAAGTTTATCATTTGTGTTATTAAGTTATATATACTACTCCCTCTGTCTCAAATTAAATGTCCACCTTTTTGTTTTTGTCTGTCTCAAAATAAATGTCTCATTTGAAAAGTCAGACTACTATTTTTTTGTAATAAAACCAATTTAACCTTCTTATATTGAACTTATAAAAAGTAAACAAGCACATCATATGAATATATTTAGTAATTCATTCCCTACTAATATAATAAAAAAATATTAAAATTCATTCCCTTAAAAAATAAATTTTTTTAAAAAAATATTTAATTTAAGACGGAGGAGGGAGTAATTGTATTATCAAGCCGATTTTGACTTTGTTTGGGTGTGTCCCACTGCACCGTTGTGTGTGCGTCCCACAAGGGCCAACTTGGCTTACAAAATATTTCCATTACATCCTACTTTTCCCTCCTATAAATACTTCCCTCAGCCAAACAAATTTCCATCACTTCTCATCTCTCTCTTGTCCGAGCTCAGAATTCACTTGTCACTTCCATCCCACTTCTCTCTCTCTCACTCTCTCTCTTGTTGTTTTATCCATCACTCTCTCCAAACTCTCCAAAAAAAAAAAAAAAATGGCCACCCCCATCGAAAACAACTTCACAGTTACAGGTCTGGAGATAGTACCATACGTTGGGCCGATTGACGATCCGAATGAAAATGGAGGTTTTCAAGGACAGGGAGAGCAGTCTCCCATTGTCATTCATCTCACTAAAGTTCCAGTAAGGATGTTTGGTCATTTTCATTTTGTTCTATGGCTATGTTTTGTTGCCATAGGTTGGCTCCCTATGTGGGAAAGCTCATTCACACACACATTAATATATATATATTGCATACAGCTTATATAATTGATTATTTTGTTATCTTGACTTGCGCTCATTGTGATGCTTCTTTTTTTTTTTTTAGTATTTTTTCTCTCGATGTGTGGAATGTAGATTACTATAATTTTCTAAATAGTTAATAATACAATTAATAACTTAATGTATAATTTGTGTTATCTGAATTAATGTAATGTAATTTACTAACTGTGAGTTCCTGTTACTAACTTAATTTATTTTCACTTAATTAATGAACTACTAAAGTAGCATTCTTAATTGTGTGATTTTTGCATTTGTTTAGCAATCGGCACCACCATCGCAGTCTTCAAATGAGGGGGCGTTTGGGGTTCCGTTTTCGTTTAAACTTCCAAAAAATTGCATCGTTGACCAGGTATGTACGTGGTTTCAGGTTTCAAACTTTTGTATCAAAAGTTAATATATATGTTACACTAAATGAAGTTTACTTTTACATGATAAAATTAGTGTATCTAATTAATTTGACAATTTATGTTTATGTTGTCAAATTAACAGTGAGATATTTGCATTTGTAACAGCAAATGGCACAACCGAGTGAACAATCCAGAAGAAGTGTATTTATGGGGCCAATTACTTTTGCTCTGCCAGAAGATTGTGCTAATTATATTATTAGAAAGCATGAGGTAACTTCACTACACCATATCTAATTATCTTTGCCTTTGAAAATATGAATATTTTTTACATTGGAACGAAAATTGAAGAAAATATTAGTCAAAATTTTAATTTTCACAATTTTAATTCCAACATTTATATTACTTGCTACCAAATGCATCACAATGAGTTAATGTAACGGATGGACGTTTGTCTATTTACTCAAAAGTTTATGGTAATATTGCATACCTATCCATTTATACCAATTTTACTTTTTATCTGGACCTGATATGGGACAAGTCTCCCTTTGTAACATTCTCCAACACCCGAACCCACATAATGTTCTCGTTGCTGTCGGACCGCCCTGCCTACTCGGGGTGAAGACCCGGAGGCCTTTCGGACCGGGTGTTTGGCGTGACACTAGATCAAAGATTGGATCTGTCTTTGATACTAACTGTAATGGGTAGACGCTTGCCTATTTACTCAAGCTGTTGAATAGTGCTACATACCCATTCATTTATACCCATGTCACTCTTCATTCAGATCCGATATAGGATAAGAATTCCCTTGTAACAGTTAGGATGCTTGAAATGTAATAAGAAAAAAACAAAAAACATAAATGTGTAGTTATTTATGACGTCCGCAATGTATATATGCAAATGTCATTATTGCTTATATAGTAAACAATGTTAAACCTTGTATAACGTTCATTGCCAAAATGGTTTTCATAAATTATACTCCCTCTATTCCAAAAAAAAATGTTATGTTTTCCTTTTTGATCGGTCCCAAAATAATTGTGGCTATCCTTTTTCAAATAATAAATTTTACATCTTTCCATATATGTCCTTGGAGTTTAAAATTTCAAATTTGAATATTCAAAACTTAGAAGGGCAAATTAGTAATTTTTCAGAGAGACAAGATATATTTCACATGTCCCCTTAAAAATTCGTACTTTCCAAAAATGACATTTAAATTAGGGTAAAGTGCATTAAACCCCCTTGAACTATTGGTCATTTGCAAGAAACCCCCCCCCCCCCCCCGGAATTACAAAAAACCCCCCTGAACTATGATTTTGTTGCAATTTACCCCCTTGAACTATTGGTCATTTGCAAGAAACCCCACTGAACTACAATAAACCCCCCTGAACTATAATTTTGTTGCAATTTACCCCTCTGAACTACGATTTTGTTGCAATTTACCCCCCTGGACTACGATTTTGTTGCAATTTACCCCCCCTGGACTACGATTTTGTTGCAATTTATCCCCATGACATCAGCTTCTGGCATCGAAAATTTTGAAAGACCAGTTTACCCTTATAACACACTGCGTCGTTTTAACTTATACATTTTTTACTTTTTTTTTTTTCTGCCAAAAGATGCTTTTCACCTAACACAACCCAAAATAGAGAGCTAGAGAGAGAGAGAGAAGAGACCAAAGAAATCCGAGGTTGACGGGATGGCTCGGTCTCGGATGATGGCGGCTTGTGTGCAGAGGACTCGGTTGTGATGAGAGCTCGATTGACTAGGCCGTGAATTTTGGAGGCGGCGGCAAACTCAAGGGGGCTCGGCGGTGAATTGTGGATGACTGTGTGCTCGAAACACGGACGACAGTGTGCTCGGCTATGAAGATGGTGGAATGGGCCGGGGAGCTTGGAATGGACGGTGGAATGGACCGGCAAGCAAGGTAAACTGAATGGTAGGCAAGGCGGTGACGGCAATGGGCTGACGCAACGGTGCAGAGAAGTGCGAAATATATGGCCGACAGATCTGGCGGGTGGTGTAACTACTATGATAGAACTATGACAGGAGACCCACTGATCCCAGCAAAAGATTCCTTGGCTTATCCAAACACTCCTCAGACGACATCTACCACTCCGATCCCAGCCACAAATTCCTCGGCTTCATCGTCTCTTTCAGTCAATCAATTAGCGCGGATGGGGTAAACTGCAGAAAAATATATAATTCAGGGGGTTTCTTGCACATACCCCAATAGTTCAGGGGGGTTTTTTGCAACTTTTATAGTTCAGGAGGGTTTCTTGTATATACCCCAATAATTCAGGAAGTCTTTTTGTAATTTTTATAATTCAGAAGAGTTTCTTGCACATATCTCAATAATTCAGGGGGGTTTAATACACTTTACCCTTTAAATTAAGATAAAGAGATTGCTACATAGTCGTCAAAGGCATTTATGACACACCATAAATACACTAAAGTGATGACCGGTACCTAATACATTCCTTGACGTCATCTAGTACATTTATTTATTAAGTTGCTGCATACATTTATCCATTTGTTTTTGTTTTAGTAATAAATAGATGTACTAGATGACGTCAAGGAAAGCATTAGGCACCGGTCATCACTTAGTGTATTTATGGTGTGTCATAAATGTCTTTGACGACTATGTAGTACTCTCTCTGTCTTTGATAATAATTAAAAAGTCTGTTTGCCACACATTTAAGTATGTTATTTTTGCATGTTATAAAATAGATATTCACAAATGTCATTAACAACTTTCTCTAGACGTCTTTCATTTTCATTTTCATTTTCATTTTCAATGTTTTTTAGAAATGTTATTGTTATGGTTCTTAATATTACTTCTTTTAAAAAATAAAAAATAAATGTTTCTTAATATTTCAAGTTTAATTTCCTTATATAAATTTGCGTGAGACCATTGGTCTCATCTACCCCAATGTTACAAAGCCAAATTTTCTAAGAGTACTATCTAAAATTGCGACTGCAGGAGGAAGACCAAGGGATATCGTTGTCAAATCGGCTGGAAGGATGGGCTATCGAAAGAAGACAACGTCCAAACAGTGAAAGAATCGACAAGGTACTTTAGTTGGTTCAATATTTGGATTTTTTTAATTTGCCTTTTTTTAAACTAGTATAATGAATTTTAATTCCATTGCAGTTTTATCATCACGAGATATCGAAAAAGATATTTCGATCCTTTACTGAAGTAGCAAGATTCATCCTCTATGGTTTTCATACACGAAGATCACATCACTCGAAGGTCAGGAAATTATTTACTAAATGTTAATTAATTAGGAATGTAGTTGTTCAAAAATAACTAACAATTAATATACAATTTCTATACTTGTTTGCATGCTATATGTTCAGCCATGGGATCCAAAAGCATTTGTTGAGGAGTTTTTGGAGGAAGCAAGAAACAACCTCCTTAACATCTTTGACAAATAAATGGAGAATGTGTCCTCTTCTTCCCACAATGAAGGACCGACGACAGTCCGGAGAGTTGAGAAGCTTGTGGTGCAAGCACTCATAGGAAATAATTTCCGATGAAACTTCGGTGATAGTGAAGAAGAACCTCCACGTGCATGAGGCAGCCGAGGAGGCAGAAGCCAAACATTTTTCTTTTGGAGTAAACTGTTTCTAATAGTAACATATTTATACTAGAATATATAGTATATCTAGTTTAGAGAATCAATATTAGGAGAAATGTAGATAAAAGTTGTTGCGAGGGAAGAAAAGCATGTACAGAGGCCAAAGAACTCTATAATACAACAATTGATTCAGTTTCAAATATTGCTGAAACGTTCTTTTTTGTATATTAGGAGGTATGTGCACATGGTGATATATATATATGAATGTAAATGTATTTCTTTTATATGTTGATTGGGTTTGGATTAATTTTAATGGAGGCACTATTTAGTTTCAAATTTTGTATCTTTGAGATGGTGGGGTTTTCTTGCTTGAGGTCATTTTATTAAAAGAAAAGAACAAAGATAATGGAAAACTGATTCAACATGACTTTATGTAAGTTGAAGCAGACACTGACAAAAATCAAAGATTAAGAGTTTGTTCGGTTGTTTGAAATTGAAGTCTTGGTATTGAAATTGATAAAATTTGAGAAAAACAATTAAGAAAATTGAACCAAAATCACCTAGGCTTGAGTGCTTGTTAGCACCAAGATCTAGGGTTTGATTCCCACTAGGAGCTTACGACAACTTGAGGCCGCGTGGCCACGCTCAGTGACCTACCCGGCCTGCGGTGGGGAGGTGCCTTTCTTGGGTGATCGGGATTAGTTGGGCCAAAGCCTCGGATACCCTAATTTATCCAAAAAAAAAAATCAAAATTTTCTCAAATTTCAATTCCAAAAATCCAATTCTATGCAGTCGAACACTCCCTAAAACATTTTAAAATACAATGAAGAATGTGAACTTGGTTTTAGTCTTTGAGTGACTGATACATCAGTTGGTATTTCAAAAGAATTATCAATGGTAGTAGTATAATTGGTTGCAGATTCTTCTAATTATAGAACCTAACTTAAAATGCTTTTAATGAGCCATGAAATCCTATCTTTTTATTTATTAAAAAATAAATAAAAATGATGGTTAAATTGCGAGGATAATCAATGTTTTCCTTTGATTTTTTCCTATGAAGAACAAAGGAACTATATATTTTTTCTCGCGGAATTAAATTACAAATATAAGTTGTTTGAATTTGGAAAAAATAATGTTGCAAGGTCGTCTTAAATAGAGATAAACATGAATTCTAGAGATGCCAAGAGCACCAATCGGGTTATTAATTGAATTTATGCATTGATAAATGTTATAAATGATGATATAAACTTATATGGTACACAACACACCATCTTTATGACGGTGTAATCCCTAATAAATCATTACAATTAAAGTTTAATTCAACAAGATTACAATAATCTCTTATTAACTATTTTACATATAAGTTGTTTGAATTTGAAAAAAAAAAAAAAAAAAAAAAAAAAAAAAAAAAAAAAAAAAATTGATGCCAAGAGGGCAAATAAGGTTATTAATTGAATTTGTCCATATTGATAGACACCATAAATGATTAAATGTATGGTGTACAACACATGCACCATCTTTAGAATGGTGTAATCCATAATAAAAGTTGTATTGAAAGTGTAATTAAAAAAATTACAATAATCTCTTATTAGTAAGTAGTTTCATTTATAAGTTGTTTGAAATTTAAAAAAGAAAGGGAAAAGGAAAGTAGGTCATCCCATGTGGTCCAATAACATTAGTAGTTTCATTTATAAGTTGTTTGAATTTGAAAAATAAGGATAATAATTATTTTTTTTTGAAATAAATTTAATAATTTTTTCTGATTTTCTTATTTGGTCCTTTTTTATTTTATAATTACAAATTATGTGAATATTTGTGATTGAATTACATCAGCACTTAAGTATAAATGACTTAAAGATTACAATTCTTATTAACCGTTTCAAATATATATTTTTTGAGTTTGTAAGGAAAAAAAATTATGTTACAAGGTCCTAAATTAGATAATAACAAATTCAGGGTCAATCAGGTTATTAATTGAATTTATCCAAATAGGTTCTATTGATAAACACTATAAATATAGTGTACAACACACCATCTTCATGATGGTGTAAACCCTAGGAATTGAAAACATAAAAAAATTACAAGGTCCTAAATAGATAATAACAAATTCTTGAGATGCCAAGAGGGCCAATCAAGTTATCAATTGAATTTGTCCAACAAATACATATTATTAATAGTCGCTATAAATGATGAAATATACAAACACACTGTCTTTATGACAGTCCAGTCCTTAAAAAACCAACGGTCTAGTCCATAATAAACCATTGTATTTAAAGTGTAATACTGTAATAATCTCTTATTAACAGTTGCATTTGTCCTTAAATTTATTGGGCCAAACATATTCCTTTTATATGCTTTTTTTAAAAATAAAGTTTTCAATTAATTTGAAATATTGAGGTTAAAAATGTTAAAATCACGACTCAATAAAAGTGGGGCCTAAGGCAAAACTTTAGGTTTCCAATTAAGCCTTCATCTATATACCTACTAGTTGTCAATTGCTAAAGGCTGTGTTATTGATTTATCATAAAGAGATTCTAGATGTAGAGAGAAAGAAGGGTTAAAAATGGAAAAAAGACCAAAAAAAAAAAAAAAAAAAAAAAATGGAGGCCCAAAATTAATGGGAAGCTTCCAGAGGCAGCCCAACCTTCCAAGCTGAAAAGGACGGGGAGGAAGCCCAAAAATTTAGATGAGGGCTAAGTTGGGTGGGTGAAAGTAATAAAATTTAAAACTGTATTATAAATGTAAATATAAATGTAAATATATTCTTTTCACGCCTCTTTCAAAATTTAAGTCACATATTATGTTTGGTAATAAGTCACATCTTATAACATTACGTGACATAAGTCTTTTCTTTTAAGATTATTTTTTGTAACTCTTTCGTTACGGTCGGACCACCTTATTAATCTAGACCGATATATTAAATTAAAGATTAAATCTGATCCTAAATATCAAATGTACCAATTTTATATATGTTGGATAAATATCAAATGTACCAATTTTATATATGTTGGATAAAATTTCAGCTGCTCAGGAATCTATTAAATATGCGATAGTTTGCTTAGAAATCAGAACGTATATGGATAGAACTTATAACGGGGTCTCGAAAAACAGGTAATTTCTGCTGGGCCTTTATCATTTTTTTAGGTTCATTAGGATTCTTATTGGTTGGAATTTCCAGTTATCTTGGTAGAAATTTGATATCTTTATTTCCGTCTCAGCAAATTATTTTTTTTCCACAAGGGCTCGTGATGTCTTTTTATGGGATTGCGGGTCTCTTTATTAGCTCCTATTTGTGGTCCACAATTTCGTGGAATGTAGGTAGTGGTTATGATCGATTTGATATAAAAGAAGGAATAATTTAGGAGTCTATTAGTAGTACAACTGTCTATTAGTAATTGATATTTGAATTTGGTCTTCCAAGAGTTTGACTATTAGGGATTCTTCAACATACCATCTGCGAATCAGAGACTTTTTCTGTAAGTATCCAATATAGTAAATTGATTATTTTTTTCTTCTGTTTTCTTCACTTCGTTATTTTAATATGTATTCAAGATTTTGAGGGTTTAAAAATCTGATAATTTCACTCACCTATACACAATAATGATTTCTTGCCCTTAAAATCTCAGATATGGTTTACTGATTGATTTTGAGTGTTAGATTAAATATTCAATATTGTCGAAATAAGTAATTCTCTTCATGTTATAAGATTTCATTTTCACATACTGTTTTTTGTTTTTTGATATTGTAGTTGTGCCTTCAGAAAATTAGGGTTTTGCTTGATTGGTCAGTCTAAGATAACTATAAAAGAGAGATATTTGAAAATAGACAATTTTTTTAACGAGTTTGTTTTTGCGCAGTTCTTTCATAAAAAAAAAACTGTTATCCGAATGAACTAAGCAAACCCTAGATTTTTTGTTATCATTTGGAAAAAAAACTCTACATTCTTTCGTAGCTAAAATTGAACATTTGGTACTGTTGAAGTGAAATTCTCGCATATCCGTAGTGAAAATCGTGGTTGAAAAGAAAGCCGAATGACTCCGATAGCTTCTACTGTTATGCAATTTCGTATATAATATATATATATATATGCACACATACATATTTGGTAGGGATCATAGACAATATATTGTAGCATCATAACTTTATCTAGACTTGTTTATTTGTTGTTGCTTGCATTTTATAAACTTTGTTTGATGTCAGTCTTCCACTTGGTCATGATTGGATAAATGAGAGATTTTGGTTCATAAACATTCATTTCTGGATGGTTACTCATGAATTGAAGAACCAAAACAAGCCATTAATCGGATAATTGGCAATTTTATCTTGTAGTATGCAGGTTTAAAGTTCAATTTGAGTGTAAAACCACTCTGCAAGTTGAAACAGTTTTGCTGCGATCTTTATGGAAAGACGCAAATTTTCTTAAAAATATAGAGACATCAATTTAATCTTCAATCCCCGAAATAGAACATTCGAAAATGGCTTATGTTCATGCTAACGAGCGTATCATCTGCATTTCACTACACCTTTGTTTACACAGAAGGGCAAAATTTCAGGTCTGAAGAGACAATATGTTGCCTATAAACTTGAATACAGGTTACCTTTGATTCTTGTTTTCATTGCGAATAGCTCTTAAAATAAGGGGGTCTACTTTTATTATGAATTTAATTTGAAGTTCATTGAACAAATATGTGTTCCGTCATCAATATGGCCTGTGTTCCACAGAAATTTTGAATTGAGTCAGGTAGAAGGCATATGACACTACTCTACAGATTATGATTTTTATTTTTTTAATGCGCCACTGAAAACTGACCTCCATAAACAACCCAAACATAGTCATAAGACAATTACTCTACAGATTATGATTTTTATTTTTTTACGATGTGTTTTCATCTCGGTAAAATTTAAATCATTGTCTTTGTATTTTCTTTCTATGACAGGGCAGTGAGACCCGATTGTATGGAGAAGGTAAAAACTATTATTTGGTTTGTATTATCTGAAATTGTTCCATTAGTTTTTGCCTCTAGAATCTCACGATGATGATGAATTGACAGTACGAGAAACTTGAGGATATTGGAGTTGGAGGCTTTGCGTCGGTTTACAAGGCCTATCACCTGGAGACAATGGAAACTGTTGCTTTAAAAGAAATTCATGTTTTTGACAAATTTGAAGAAGAAGGTGTGACGAGTTCAATAATCAGAGAAATCTCTTTGTTGAGAGAGATGGAGCATAGCAATATTGTCAGGTAGTAATTCCCCCACTATTTCTGTTGGTTTACACTTACAAATTACAAATTATACGATGAAAATATGAAATATAATAACTGGAGATTAAACTTGGAAAAGTAATAAAACCTGCCATGGGTATCTGATCACTACACTCACTGCTCTCATTCTCCAAATTAATTTTAACCTTGGAAAAGAGAATTAAATTTAGTCTCATTCAGATCGTGTATAAGGACCTCTCTTCTTATGTGGTTTTAAGAACATTTTAATGTTGGCAACTTAAATTTTCCAAAAGTTAAATCATGATAGAGATCCATTCAAAAGAACAGTTTAGAAATGTATATTATAGTCTTCAATATTTCTGAAATATATTTCAACAAGATATGATTAGTATGAAGCTCCCAAATTTTCATGGTATGATTGATGAAACATGGGCATATTGATGGCGAAGTTTCTTTTATTTCTTTCTTTTTTTGGTGACTAGAGGGGTCAGGAGCGTCTCCACCATTTGGGTGAGATTAGTCCCCTACGGATGCATGGCAAGCCCCAATACCATGTGTTAATTTTAATCTAGGAAATTTTTTTGTGACACATATTGATGGTGGACTTCATCTCTTGTATGAAATACTTTCCTCTAAGAAGTTAATATTGTAGGTGACAAATTTACTTGCCTATCTCTCAGGTTCAGTTAGAATAGTTTCTGTCATCTCCGCCTTACATCTGCCAATTCTAAATATTGAGCTTGGGTATCCATTCTCTTTTGAGTAAAAGAGAGGAAGCCATCATATATTGATAATAAGTGCCTTGCTCATATGTATACATTTCTAAACAACATAATAAGGCACTAGCATCTTTATACCAGCGTGATGAATCATACTTCTCTGGCTTATGTTTTGTGATATAAAAATTTTGTTTGAAAAGGATAATATGTGAGATAAAAATTTCTAAACAATATAATAAGGCACTAGCATCTTTATACCAACACAATGAATCATACTGCTCTGGCTTATGTTTTGTGACATAAAAATTTGTTTGAAAAGGATGATTTCTTATAACTATAAGTATTTCATCAAATAGGTTTTGAGTTTTGATTTTGGTAGTTATATTTTGTTCATATGATGAACTTTTGAAATTTTTTTTAACATAAGTTTTACTTTCAGCAGGAAACACCAACACAATTGCAAAATCATAACCTGCACCTCCATTATTGCACACTGAAAAAATATCAGCAATTTTACGAAACAATAAGTAGTATATATTGAGAGTAAAATCCTTCAAACTCGGATTATGATACTGGTTTTACGGATTTGTAAGTTGACTTTTGACTTTGAGTCACATGCTGTTTTTACCTGTTAAGTTTATGTACATCTTGGTTAGCCTAAGAAATCAATTGATGGACTTCTGGCTTACAGGTTGTTAGATGTAGCTGTAGAGAATGGAACGAATAAAGTGTATCTTGTTTCCGAGTATATGGATGTTGATCTGAAGAAGTTTATGAATCGTTCAGAGACTGCCAATAATCCACATTTGATAAAAGTGGGTGAGATTTTCCATGTTAATAATATGTAAACGATTTCAAAATATTTATTACTCGTCTACTCTGTAGCTTATAAGCTTAGTTGCTCCAATGCACAAGATAAAATTTGTCAACCGTCTGAATTATAAGATTCCAGGGTAAGCGTAATGTTGTTTGCATCTTGACTCATGCTGACTTCACTATTTGTAATTATTGTGAATTATGTAAGCACATGATATTTTTCCATTTTTTTAGGGTTTTTGGATGTACTTAATTGATGTTTATTTCCAATGCATTTTAACACATATTAGTGATGGGAAACAGAAACGACTACACGCACGTGGAACAAGAACTGTAGGTGAAATTCTAACCTGACTAAAATGTAAAGTAGCTTACCTAAAAAAAAAGTAAAACAAGTACTGCTAGACTAGTTCAACACTAACAAAAGGAAAAGAATATTTCATATGCCATACATAACATATTTGACGATTTAATTTTCATGTAGCATCTTAACGCCCCCTATTAAGTACTAAAATTTAAGGTGATAATGATGATAATAAGGGATATCAACAGTTAATTTCATGATCTACTTTCTCTTGTTCTTTTTCCCTGCAGAGTTTTCTGCATCAGATGCTCAGTGGTCTTGCCTATTGTCATTCTCACAAACTTGTCCACCGAGATCTTAAACCACAGAATTTGCTGATAAACTCTAGTGAAAAAATCCTGAAGCTTGCAGACTTTGGATCAGCCAGGCCAGTTGGTGGTCCTCTCAATAAATGTACTGAAGGCAACGAGGTACCAATATTCACCTTTCACTGTCTCAGCTTTCTCTTGGATTTTTTGAGCTTTTAGTCTGAGCTTTACCACTATCAGCTTTGTGGGTTAGAAACTGAATCATTTGTAGGTTGCACCGCAGATGATGTTTTAGTATTTTCTTTATAATGTATTCTATTGGAAACTGTCATCAGATAAATTTCAATAAAAATTGCACTAATTTTTTTTAACACGAGAAATTTAGTGACACTTGGTATGCATGTTTTCTGTAACCTCCACTTGGAAATGAATTCATATTACTTGCTGCTTTGCTTATACGGGGAAACAAGAATAGGTTTTCTTGGCTACATATTTTTTAGAAAATTGTGGGGTTACTTGCAATGGGGCTTGTCTGGACGTCTCTTGAATTTTAATCAGACCTATTTGATATTACATAACATTTTGTCATAAATTTCTCTCTCTCTCTCTCTCTCTCTCTCTAGGTTAAACAAACACCCACTATTGCCTCTATACTGATTTGAACCCTTAACCTCCCAAGTGGGAGGAGGGGGTGATAACACTTGAGCTAAAGGCTCGGTGTTATTTTTAGTGCAACCATATTTCTTCTCCATGGCCTTTTCTAGGTTCCCTTTGAAGCAGAAAAAATCATGATTTTATACATTATTTCTCAATTTTATACATTCAAGATGATGGACTTCTGACTAAAAATACTAATATAAAACGTAAATGGTTCAAGAAGGCAAAAACAATTTCTTAAAATACCCTGTTCTGATTTAATGGCAATAACAATGTCTAAGCAGGTTTTAGCACCACATTCAGTACCTTTAATTTCATTTCACTCTGAATTTTCCACTAGCAATTGCTGTCTATGTTCTCATATTGTTGGTGTTTCACTTCAGATAGCAACTCAAATTTATGTTGCACCTGAACTCTTAAATGGTTTGAAATACTCCGCTGAAGCTGATATGTGGTCTGTGGGATGTATATTTGCTGAGATGTGTAACCAGGAGCCTCTCTTTGGTGCTTCACATTATTTTCAACTTGTACGCAAAATTTTCAGGTGGTATATTATTTTGGACACTGATTGTTCGGATCTTAATGCCTTGTGATGGTGCTATACTAACTACATCTTTATTTTAATGAAGCTTATTGGGCATACCAGATGAACAGACCTGGCCTGAAGTGACTTTTCATCGTCTATTTTTGGATATTGCCAAGAATACTCCTCCCAAGGTAGTACTGGTTGTGGTTTAATTTTCCTGCTTTAGAATCTTAGAAATATATTTACTTTTTTTCTTTTTCTTCTGGATGCAGAATCTGGCAGAAGTAGTTCCGAATCTTGAACCAGCTGGAGTCGATCTTCTTTCTGTAAGTTTCTCTTCATTATAATTAATTGGAAATTAGAAGTCCTCGGCTCTGTCCTGAGGAGCCAAGAATTCATTTGGCTGCAAATTATTGATTAGTAATGTAGTATAGCAACTCAGAGGAAGCTTGTCCCATGGCCACTTGGGATTAGCAACTTTTAAGATGGACACCGGCATATCTAGTTATGACAATTGGGCAAATAGTTCATTAAATATAAAGTACATGATTTTAAAGCATCTTTTGTCTTAGAAAATAATAAATAAAAAACGTAGCTTTACGGGTTCAGCTACAAAATTTTAACTCTTAATACTCATACGATAGCTTTTGATATGCAGAAAATGCTTCGCTACAACCCAAGAGAAAGAATTACAGCTTATGATGCACTGATTCACCCATACTTTGGTGACATTGGTGGACCTTGATTCCTCTACAGACCTGCATCTTTCTGTTATATCAAAATTACAACAATTTGTAGTTTTAGTGTTGGAGAAGAACTGTGTACTTCCATTGATTGTGCATCATCTCAATTAAGGTGGCCTAAACACCTACAGATAGCGCTTGGAAAATACCGTGGTTTGCGATTCTCTCTGTCTCTCAAGAAAGAAATTACTCGTATGTTACATAAACTTCTGGTTAAACCCGTGAAGCCTTCCTGATTAAGGTGATGGTATGATTGTGGAAGTGAGATGTCCATCCTTCAAAACATTATTGAATGAAAAAGATCACTTCCTCAAATTTTTAAGCTATTGCATTACCTGCTTTATTTGATCCATTACATGCAAGTGATTTGTTTTGTATTATTTTTATTTTTGGTTATTTGCTTACCAGGATTTAGTTTTCTGGCTTTTAATTGTAAGAAAGATTGATTACAGATTGCAGAAGGGGTCGCTACTTGTGCACTGATAAAAGTTCGAGCTGTTAAATGTAAAAATGCAATTTCAAGTTTGAGAAGTCATTTTCACACAAATGACATAAAAGGTCAGGTCTATGATTAGCCTTCCTCTCCCAGCATCGTCCATTGATGGGAAGGGCGAGCGAAAATATGGTATTTTATAGAGCCGATAGATTCCGTCCGTTTGTTTGGACGTAAAAAATTTTTTTTTTCAAATATTTTTTAAATAAATTTGTTACTGGCGTTACAGCAACAAATTTAAATAAATTTGTTTTTTTTAAAAAAATTTAAATAAATTTTTTTAAAAATTTAAAAATTTAAACAAATTTAAAAAAAATTTTTTAAAATAAATTTGTTACTCACGATGTCACGGCGTGAGGAACCTAGAGAAGTTGGCCCTAGGCCAACAAGGGGCGATGTTGGTGAGAGCTCTAGCTCCAATCCGGCGGAGCTAGTTGATGAGAACATACTTCTTAGGGACTTGATTCCCCCAAGAGCTGTTTCCCCAAGAAGAGAGAATGTTGAAACACCCGTACCCATAGAAGTGGGTGAAAGTTACTGTGGCACTGGAGTTTAATCGTTTGTTGCAGAATGTCATGAGGGCAACGATTGTTGCTCAGTCGCAGTCGGCACCACAACCTACAGTTCAAGTTGAAGAGACGCCACGCCAGCTCAAAAGCGTCTCAAGATCATAAAGGGGTTTTCTCAGCTGATGCCGGTTA
Organism: Cornus florida; assembly: GCF_030987335.1. Lineage (NCBI taxonomy): Eukaryota > Viridiplantae > Streptophyta > Magnoliopsida > Cornales > Cornaceae > Cornus > Cornus florida. The sequence continues at coordinate 32,907,876 of NW_026775578.1, read as the reverse complement.
TGTTTGAGGGCAGTGCGGATCCAATGGTAGCAAATGACTACTTGGATCAAGTTGAAACCCAACTAACTTCAATGGATGTGACAGAGGATCATCTAAAGATCATCCTAGCTACGTATAAGTTTGCTAAGGATGCTAAGGTTTGGTGGAAGTCAGTCACCAACCAGTACAAGATTGAAGAGATGAGCTGGGACAGGTTCAAGGAACTGTTCTATGAAAAATACTTTCCACTTTCCAAAAGATGGGAGTTACAAGACCAGTTTCATAATCTTATTCAAGGGAACATGTCAGTGGCGGAGTATGAGAACAAGTTCACCTCACTCTCCCGTTTTGCTTCAGAAGTGGTGAGAGATGAAGCTAATAAGACTCGGAAGTTTGTCTCGGGTCTTAATGATCGAATGAGGCCGTTGATCACGGCACAGTTTATTAAGGTTTACTCTGAAGCAGTGGAAAAGGCTTTGATGCTGAAGGTTGACAATAGAGAGAAAGATGCAAGAAGAGAGCAATTAAAGCAAAAGAGGGGTGCAGGGCCATCCTCAGAAGGATCTTCTTGGAAAAGGAACAGGGGCAGTCCATCTCAGTTTCAGGGGCAACAGTCTACAAGATCTGCTCCTACCACTCCTATGCCAGCTGGACCTCACAGGAGTGCAGTTGTTTGTTATCAGTGTCAGCAGCCCGAACATTACAAGTCCAGTTGTCCGATGAGATCGTCTTCAGTTTCGTCAGCTCCGAAGGCTTGTTATGGGTGTGGCCAGCAGGGTCACTTGATTCGTGATTGTCCGAATCAGAGAGCAGGCACCATTAGTGGCAGAGGGTCACAGCAGAGGCCGTCACAATCGGCTACAGTTCAGTCAGGTTTCAGACCACCACCACCACAGCCTACTATGTCTTCACAGGGTTCACGATCAGTTAGGAGGGATACTCCTACTATGTCAGTGCAGCAGTCAGGTGTTCAGGTTGGCAGTCCTCAGGCACAGGTACCACAGGGACGTGTTTTTGCACTGGCACAGACCGATGCATCTTCTAGACCGTTAGTTCTTCGAGGTATATTTCCAGCGTTTGGTTGTTGGGCCCGTGTTTTGTTTGACTCTGGTGCATCTCATTCTTTCATTTCATCATCATTTGCACTTGCATCGGGGTTAGAGGTTAGTTTCATGGATCGGGAGTTATGTGTTGACACGCCAGTTGGGGTTTCAATGTCATTGAGCCGAGTTGTGCGGGATTGCTCCATTGTAATAGCCGAGCGGACCTTTGTGTTTGACCTTATCCTCCTGGAGATGACTAGCTTTGATGTCATTCTCGGGATGGATTGGTTGGATTCATTTCATGCCACGATCGACTGTTACAGAGGAAGGGTTACAGTTTGCACTCCCGAGGGAAACTGTTTCTTTTTCGTGGGAGATCGGAGTGATTCCCACATTTCATCGTTTTATGGAGTTCGTGGACGAAGTCGTGGTGATTATTTCTTATCTAGTCTTCTAGCCGAAGAAGATGATGTCGTGGGAGAAGTTTATCCGGTGATTGTTTGTGACTTCTTGGATGTTTTTCTAGAAGATTTGACAGAGTTGCCTCCACACCGAGAAGTGGAGTTCACTATTGATTTGATGCACGGTACTGCGCCGATTTCTATGGCACCGTATCGTATGGCACCAGTTGAATTGGAAGAATTGAAGAGGCAGCTTGATGATTTGAGGATGAAAGGTTTCATCCGACCGAGTGTGTCACCGTGGGGCGCACCGGTCTTGTTTGCTAAGAAGAAAGATGGATCTTTGAGGTTGTGCATTGATTACCGGAAGTTGAATCGTGCCACCATCAAGAACAAGTATCCTTTGCCAAGGATAGATGATTTATTTGATCAGTTGAGGGGAGCCAGTTGTTTCTCGAAGATTGACTTGAGGTCTGGCTATTATCAGTTACGGGTTAGGGACGAGGATATCCCGAAGACAGCATTCCGTACATGGTATGGACACTATGAGTTCCTTGTTATGCCTTTTGGCTTGACTAATGCGCCAGCGGCATTCATGGACTTGATGAACCACGTCTTTCACGATTACTTGGACCAGTTTGTGGTAGTTTTTGTGGATGACATTCTTGTGTACTCACGGACTTGGGAAGATCACGAGGTCCATTTGAGTATTGTTTTACAGATTTTGCGGGAGCACCGATTGTATGCCAAATACGAGAAGTGTGAGTTTTGGCTACAAGGAGGTGAAGTTTTTGGGGCATGTTGTTTCAGAAGGTGGAGTATCAGTTGATCCATCAAAGGTTGAAGCAGTTTTGACTTGGGAGCGACCCAAGAATGTGTTTGAGATCCGCAGTTTCCTTGGTTTAGCGGGTTACTATCGGAGATTTGTGAAGGATTTCTCCCGTTTGGCAGCTCCTATGACCCGTTTGACCCGGAAAGGGGTCAAGTTTGTCTGGAATGAGGCCTGTGATTCATCTTTTCAGGAGTTGAAGACGAGATTGACTACAGCGCCAGTGTTGGTGATACCTAAGCGTGGCTTGGATTATGTGATCTATTGTGATGCTTCACATGACGGGTTGGGATGTGTGTTGATGCAGGATGGTAAAGTAGTGGCTTATGGGTCTCGACAGTTGAAGACTCACGAGTACAACTACCCTACTCATGACCTGGAGTTAGCGGCAGTTGTGTTTGCCTTGAAGTGTTAGAGACATTACTTGTATGGTGAGAGATTCGAGGTATTTTTAGATCACAAAAGTCTCAAGTACCTTTTTTCCCAAAAGGACTTGAACAACAGACAGAGACGATGGGTTGAGTACTTGGAAGATTACAACTTTGATTTGCAGTATCATCCGGGCAAGGCAAATGTTGTAGCTGATGCCTTAAGCCGAAAATCTCATGGAACTTTGGCCAGTTTAGCTATTCGGAAATGGAAGATACTTGAAGATCTGGCAGAGATGGGATTACAGTGTTATGATAATGATGGTTGCAGTGAGTCGGCATTCTTATTTAGTCTTGTGGCTCAGCCTACTCTTGTTGTACGAGTGATTGAGTCACAGAGACAGGACCCGGACTTAGATGCCATCCACGCTTTGATCTCTAGTGGTGAGACAGTGAAAGATTGGGCCTTGCATGCAGATGGGGGTCTACGGTTCAGGGGTTTGTTGGTGGTTCTCACATGTTGTCGTGAGGACGTCCTACGGGAGTTTCACACTTCCCGCTTTGCAGTTCATCCAGGTGGTACTAAAATGTATCACAATTTGAGACGTCAGTATTGGTGGAACGGGATGAAGAATGATGTTGCACAGTTTGTGGCTAGATGCCTTACCTGTCAGCAGGTGAAGGCCGAGCATCAGAGGCCAGTAGGTTTGTTGCAACCATTACCTGTAGCGCAATGGAAATGGGAGCATATCGCTATGGATTTTGTGACAGGTTTTCCAAGGTCAAGAAGGGGCAATGAGGCCGTATGGGTCATCATTGACAGATTGACCAAGACGGCTCACTTTTTGCCTATTAAGGCAACAGATGATGCAGAGAAGCTTGGTGTTCTTTATGTGAAGGAGATTGTAAGGTTGCATGGAGTTCCTGTAACCATTGTCTCAGATAGGGATGCTAAGTTCACTTCGAAGTTCTGGGAAGGACTTCAATCAGTGTTTGGTTCAGCGTTGCATCTTAGTACGGCATTCCATCCACAGACAGACGGTCAGTCAGAGCGTACTATCCAGATTTTGGAGGATATGTTTCGGGCATGTGTATTTGATTTGGGAGGTAGTTGGGAGGATCACCTTCCACTTATTGAGTTTGCCTACAACAACAGTTATCAGGCGAGCATCCAGATGGCTCCATTTGAGGCGTTGTATGGTAGACCTTGTAGGTCTCCTGTTTGTTGGACTGAGGTAGGCGAGACAGCCGCCTTAGGACTCGACATTGTACTCGAGACTACTGAGAAGATTAAGTTGATAAGATAGAGGTTACTTACAGCTCAGAGCCGACAGAAGAGCTATGCGGATAAGCGGAGACGACCGTTATCCTTTGAGGTGGGAGACAACGTTTTTCTACAGATTTCTCCACGGAAGGGATTGATGAGATTTGGGAAAAGTGGCAAGTTGTCGCCACGATTTATTGGACCGTTTGAGATTTTGGACCGAGTAGGAGAGGTTGCCTACAGGCTTGCTTTGCCACCACAGTTGGATAGGGTCCACAATGTTTTCCATGTATTGATGTTACGGAAGTACGAACCGGATCCATCTCACATTTTGAGTTGGGTAGATGTGGACATTGATGAGGATGTTTCCTACGAGGAAGGACCAGTTCAGATTCTTGACACACAACAGATGGTGTTGAGGAACAAGACAATACCAATGATGAAAGTCCTTTGGAGACACCACGGAGTCGAGGAAGCTACTTGGGAGCTTGAACAGGAGGTTCGCTCCAAGTATCCAGAGTTGTTTTCTTCCTCAGGTATGTCTTGATTTCGGGGACGAAATCTTTTAAAGTAGGGGAGAGTGTAATGTTTGTGCCTTTATATATATATATATATACCTGTGTGTGCGGTGTGTATTAAAAGAAAAAAAAAAAAGAAAGAGAAAAAGAAATTAGAAAAAAGAGAGGTGGGACCCACGTCCCTTTTAAATGAATTAAGAGACCAAGTTAGTCTCTATTCTTTTCCTCTCTCTTTCTCCCGACTGCTGCTCTCGGCTCCTTCTCTTTTTCCTTTTTTCTTTTTTTTCACTTCAAGCTTTAACCCTTGATTACTCTCTCAATCCTTGCCGGATTTAGGTGCCGTTTGAGGCAAAATGACGAGTGTGACGAGCTCTACGCGTTGATGCAAGCAATTTCCAGTTTTGAGCCTTCTTTGGAACTCGAAAATTTAGACCCATTTATAGGGTTTTGGTGCAATCTTGAGGTAGGGGCATCTTAATCCACTCTCTTCTTGTTCCATTGTGAGTTATGCTCTTTTGTTGTGCTAGACATGCTAAATTTGAGAATTAATTGCTTCAATGAGGTGTAAGTGATATTTAGAAAAAATTCATGTCTTAGGGTTATGACTTGTCTATGTGAAAAGCATGTATAGATGATGGCTTTGTGGTGTTTTTTGTGAATTACACCTCTTTTATGTGCTAACATGCTTTATTTGGGGATTAATTGTGTTAATGATTATTTTATTGTTGTCTAGAGAAATGTATGTTTATGCATATGTGATGTATTATGTGAAAAGCTTGCCTATGTGTTGAGTTTATGTCTACTATGTGTAAACTTGCTGAAAGTGATGTATGAGACCATGCTTAATTGTATTGTGCCAAAATTTCACATTGTCATGATATTGAGATTATATGTACATTCATGAACATGTCATTGGGATGCATGAAATGGGAGAATTTGTCTTGAAATGAAAATGAGGAATTTTTGGGAATGATAGTTTTTGTGAAATGGTTTTGATAAACCCGGTCGCTGCGGGGTTACCAACGGGCCGGAAGTTAATATAGCCTAGAGGGGACTAGGGAGTCGCCCTAGTGTGGTTGAGCTAGCTGGGCCCCATAATGACGCCGCGGGGTTACCAAGGGTCAGGGACACTAGCCAATCCTCCTCTCATGTCGCGGCGGGGTTACCAAAGGGCGGGCTGTATTAACGTTTGAAAGTGATAGTTTTGAGAATGAAAATGGGGAGTGTCATTGACATGCATTGCATTTCATTGCATTGCATTGCATTGTTTATAATTGGAATTGAATTGTATGTTGTATTTGATCCCCTACGTTGTATGATCCCTATCTCCCATTGGCCTATGCTTTGCTTGAATTCACAAGGACACAAGATTTGTGTCTTAAGTGTCACCTACTGAGCATATAGCTCACCCTACTATTTATACATTTTTTTCAGGTCTTGGAAAAGAACCGGTAAATGACAACCCACCTCAAGCTTGAGCGATACTAGAAGCTCACTTTTGTGTCTTTTGTATATCTCCCATTATTTTTGCAAAGCACTAAAAGTGTGAAGATGTATATGTATATTTTGCAAAAACTTTGTCATGCAATGTAATTAAGGTATTTGATGATATTTTGGATGTGAATTTGATAATATGTAAACCTTATTGATGAATGGGGAGAGTAATACTAGTTTGAAGTATTATTGAGGTCATTTGATTGTGTATCATTATCTTCTATTACCGTGAATTCGGAATTTGAGTCATGATAGGTTAAAAATGAATTTAAATAGCTTGCGGTAGGTTCATTTTTAGGGGAGGTTATGCCGAAATTTTTTTTAAAAAAAAAAAAAAAAAAATTCTTGGCATTAGTTTTGGGATCGTTACATAAATTTTGAAAAGAAGAAAAAAAAAAAACGGTTTTCAAATAACCACTCTTTTTAATTGAGCTTTTAAAAACAATTTGTACAAATCTTCAACCCCTACATATAGTCTAATATTTCGATGTAAAAAAAACTAAACCAACATAAGTGCAACATTTTCTATATTATTCAACTAAACATAGGGGATAAAGTCGTAAAAAGGTAAATGTAAAAAGGTAAATTAGCATATGACGGTTATCAAGTTTGATTGTGCTCAATTATAGGGGATAAGTGGGATTACGAAAAATAAAGAGGTCTATGGAAGGTACTGACAAATTTTAAGGGAGTTAAGTTAAATTTATCAAAAATTAAAAAATAATAAAATAAAAGATAATTAGACAGTTGCGGGAGTGGTCTTGGCGCGCAAGTCGTTTCAGTTTCTTTTTGCCGCCCAACTGAACATGAGAATTCAGAAATTCTGTTTCTATATCTCTCTCTCTTCCTATACAATATATATCAACCATATTACCTCACTCTCTCTCTACAACTCTCTCTCTCTCATCTTCAAGAGTTTGGCTGTTAGAGAAGTTTCAATATACCATCGGCGAATCAGAGACTTCTCTTTCTGTAAGTCATCATCACTTTAAGAGTGAGTGATTTTCTTTTCTTCGATCTTCTTTACCTCTTTTGTTTAATTTGTATTCAAGATTTGGAGGGTTTGAAAATTTTGATGATTTCACTGACAGTACAATGATGATTTGTTGCTGAGGAGGCCCTGGATGACATGGGCCAGGTCCGACTCGCAAAACACAACCTTCAGTCCGAACAGCTGGGTCAGCCCATAGAAAGACACTGCCATATGGGCCGGGCGGGAGTAAGCCCATCAAGGGTGACCAGGGCTTACAGAGGAATAGGCCCAGGTCCAGCAATTAGTAAATATCTTGTAAATATCTTGTAAGTATCTATAAATAGGAGTTGGAATGAAGGGGAGGGGGATCTTTTTTCGGGTTGAGGTGTAAGAATTCTAGAGAGAGAAAGAATAGAAGGAGTTTCTTGCATCTTCAATTGGCGCCGTCTGTGGGAAACGCATGAAAGTTTGGTTGATCAATGAGGAGTATCGAATGGATTCAAACCAATTCGGTTGATCGAGACTCGATCTTGCGGATTTGAATCCAGATCTGAGCGATTGTGACCTACTCTGGAGGAATTACGATTCTTGAAGCTTTGGCAGGAGTGACTTCAGATCTACGCAACCACGAGTTGCTCGATTGTGGCAGGATCTGACGGATTTAGAGTTCAGACAATTCAGATCTTGTAAACAGTGAGCATAATTCGGAAAATTAGAAGCCAGATCTAAAAATTCCTACTCACGAAGCTCAGATCTACTCGCGAACTTGAGATTAATGCCTTTACTCCGTTCGGGAATAATGATAGGTGAAAGCTCCAATCCGATGGAGGCTGTCCAGCAAACAAAGCTTGAAGAGTTGATGAACTTGATTGAAGCTCTCAGAAAAGAAAATGCAGAATTGAAAGCTGGACTGCAGCATCGGCAGATACCCGCAGTTTCGCATCCGCTTCCGGTCGGAGAAGGAGGTGTTCCATCTAGTATCGCGCATCAAGGCGATCAGAACGAGAACAATCAGTCAGCTCACCACCGTGATGAAAGGATGATGGACAATTTGCCGCCAAATGTTCGTCGAGTTGAAGATCACGAAGGCTCGACTCACGTTGATCCGCAACGGGAAAGGTTTGACCGAGAGGAAGTGATGGAGGTAGATCGCCGTCGAGTAGCGTCGCCTTGGCAGAGAGAGTTCATAGAGGAACGGTCGTTCGATCCGTCTTACCGGCCCTCCATGGTTACTGTCACTCATCACGGTTCGGAGAGCAGAACCGTAACTCACAGAGCTACCGCTGGACTCCAGAGAGAGAATGAAGCTCTCCGATCCGCAGCTCGGACGGTGGATTCACCATTCACCGACGAGATCTTGAATGCGCCGCATCCAAGGAAGTTTGCTATGCCAGTCTTTATTCTGTTTGACGGAACAACCGATCCGATCGATCATGTGTATCATATCCAGTTGAAAATGGCCCTGAATACGGAAAACGACTCTTTAATGTGCAAATGCTTCCCTACAAGCCTGGCCGGACCGGCGCTCAGCTGGTTCAAAAACTTGCCTAGGAGCTCCATTGGCAGTTTCAGGGACCTGTGCGATCGGTTCATAAGCCAGTACTATGGGAACAAACGCCCGCCGAAGGACATCTCGAGCCTGTTCACGATGCGGCAACACAAGGATGAACGGCTCCAGGCCTTTCTTACCAGGTTTAATCTCACTAAGAGTATGGTAATCGAATGCCATCCTTCTACGGCAGTTCAAGCCTTCAAGTTAGCCATGACACGCGGAACTCCGTTTCACACCATTCTGGTAGTGAATACGCCAGCTACCATGGATGAACTCAATGAGAGAGCCGATGGCTTTGTGCGCCTCGAAGAAGAGGAGGCAGCTAATGCTCGGACAACGTCGCTTGTGTCGACCGAGGAAAAGTCCAAGGCAAAGATCAGGCAGAAGCAGGCTCAGCCGCAACGTCAGACCACTTGGAAGGCCGAAAAAAGGTCCAGGGAGGAAGAGTTGATTACTCCGCTGAAGGTCACTCTGGCGAGGTTGTATCAGGAGAACAAGGACAAGTTTCATCCACCACTGCCAATTAGACAACCCCTCGAACAGAGGGATCAAACTAAACATTGTGCTTTTCATTCTGATTTCGGACATCAGACTAACGAATGCAGGAACCTGAGGAGGCAAGTGGAGATGTTGATAGCTAGAGGGGAGTTTGCGAGTTATGTTCAAGGCTCGGCGATGGAGCAGAATCGACCAGTGGAACAAATAAAAAGGAGTCATAAACAAAGCTCCCACAATTCGCAACCAGTTCGTATAATCAATGCTATCCATGGTCGACCCGAGCCTAGTGAAGAGTCAGATGAGCTGCTACGGGTGCGCCTGCGGCAGGCGCAGATGAAGAAAAGGGTCGGCAATGTGACCACTCTACACCAACAGAGCCCGTCAATGCAGATAAAGTTCGACTGGACAGACCTGCAGCGTGTTCAACTGCCTCATGACGACCCGTTGGTAGTCAGTTTGACAGTGGCAGATTGCTTGGTGCGCAGAGTTCTGATCGATCCTGGGAGCAGTGCGAATGTTATGCCGAGGGACACATTTGACAGGCTCGACATTAAACCAGAGAGGCTCAAGCCCACCGGAAATCCCTTATTAGGGTTCGATGGGAAGAGGGTGGAACCTGTCGGGATGGTGGAAGTAGAAGTTCAAGCTGCAGAGCGAGCTCTTATGGAAACTTTTGTGGTTGTGGAAATTCACCCCTCGTATAATCTCCTGATGGGAAGAGGATGGATTCACAGAGTCCGAGGTGTACCCTCAACTCTGCATCAGGTCATGAGGTGCCTCGGGCCCGATGGAGATAAAGTGATAGACATTCGGGGGGATCAGGTCGCAGCCAAAGAGTGTTATTCCGTCACACTAAAGCATGCAGGGAAAGGAAAGGCGCCCGTCCGGTCGACAAGCCCCAGATAGCAATTACAGGAACCTCCACTCGAGCAGAATAGGGTGGAGGAGTCAGCCGACTTGACCGAGGAGCCCCTTCTGGATGTGCAGATCGATCAGTCCAGGCCAGAACGAACTACCAGAGTGGGTATAAGACTGACCAGAGAAGAGCAGCAAGAGCTAGTGGATTTCTTGTCCCACAATGTCGACGTATTTGCATGGAGTCACCTCGACATGCCTGGAATTAGTCCTTCCGTCTCCTGTCATTCCCTAAATGTCAATCCTAATTTCAAACCAGTGAAACAGAAGCAGCGAAGATTTGCTCCAGAACGTAATCAGATCATAACGGAAGAAGTTGATAGGCTGCTTGATGCGGGATTTATCAGAGAGGTGCACTACCCTGAGTGGTTGTCCAACGTCGTTGTGGTGCAGAAGAAAAATGGGAAATGGCGCGTATGCATTGATTTCACCAATTTAAACAAAGCCTGTCCGAAGGACAGCTTCCCGTTGCCTAAGATTGATCAAATGGTGGATGCCACCACGGGGTATGAGCGTTTAACCTTTCTGGACGCATATTCAGGTTATAATCAGATTCCTATGGACCCCGCAGATGAAGAAAAAACTTCTTTTGTCACCGAGCGAGGAACATACTGCTACAAAGTTATGCCTTTTGGATTAAAGAATGCGGGAGCAACTTATCAACGACTTGTCAGCAAAGTTTTTAAGAATCAAATGGGTAAGACTGTCGAAGCCTATATTGATGATATGGTGGTAAAGAGTAGGAAAAAGGATGATCATCTGAAGCATCTGCAAGAGGTATTTGATGTACTAAAGCGATATGGGATGAGGCTCAATCCGACCAAGTGCTCGTTCGGTGTGAGTTCCGGGCAGTTTCTGGGACACGTGGTCAACCGTAGGGGCATCGAAGTTAGCCCCGCTCAAGCAGAGGCTTTGATTAAGAATGCCGAGCCAAAGACGATCAGAGAGGTGCAAGCCCTAACAGGACGAATAGCTGCATTAAGTCGATTTATTTCAAAGTTGTCAGACCACTGCAAACCATTCTTTGACACGATTCGGAGCCATGGAAGGCAGGTCTGGGGGGATGAGCAACGACAGGCATTGACTCATTTGAAGCAATATATGCAGAATCCACCAGTCCTATCAGCCCCAGAACCGGAAGAAAAGTTATTTCTATATCTTGGAGTATCTGGTGTCGCGACGAGTGCCGTTCTGATTCGTTGCAAGGAAGGGGTGCAATACCCGGTATTTTATGTAAGCAAAACACTGATGGAGGCAGAAAGAAGATACTCAAAGGCCGAACGGGTGGTACTCGCACTTGTAAATGCAAAGAGAAAGTTAAGGCATTATTTTGAATCCCACCCCATTGCTGTTCTAACAACTTTCCCAATCAGAACGCTCATGCACAAGCCAGAGCTCTCGGGCAGAATGACAAAGTGGGCCATAGAGTTGAGTTCATTTGACATAACGTACGAGCCGAGAACAGCTATTAAAGGGCAAGCGGTGGCCGATTTCCTACTAGAATGTGATGCCGAAGATACGGAAGAGGACCTTAGAAGCGGCTCTTGGAAACTTTTTGTGGATGGCTCCTCTAACCAGATGGGGGCTGGGATTGGGATCAAACTGCAAACCCCAGAGGGTACTTCCTTGAGCCAAGCACTCAGACTTGAGTTCCGAGCCACCAATAATGAAGCGGAATACGAGGCGTTGCTAAATGGATTAAAGTTGGCCAGAGAGCTACAGATCAAAAGTTTGACAGTGTATAGTGACTCGCAGCTGATTGTTCGGCAGGTAAATGGTGAGTACGCGACCAAGGATGACATGATGGGGGCATATCGTTCTGCCATTCTGCGTAGAGCCAAGGACTTTGCAAAGATTGAATTCATACAGTTGCCGAGGGAACAGAATGCAGATGCAGACCGTTTAGCATGCAGTGCTTCGAGTTGCGGTGAAACATTGGCGAGGGTGATTCCAGTGGGAGTAGTGACCCAGCCGTCCATTTTCGAAGAACCGATGGACTCGGACCCTTGGCAAGTCAACGTCATACCGTATGAACCGAGTTGGATTGACCCAATCATTACCTATATTCGAGATGGCGTTTTGCCTATACAAAGGGATGAAGCTAGGAAACTCAAAAAGAATGCTGCCAAGTACGCCATCGTGCGGAACCAGCTGTACAGAAGGTCCTATTCTGGCCCGTACTTGAAATGTGTCACCCCCGCGGAGTCGCAGCAGGTATTGCGAGCTATTCATGAGGGTGTGTGTGGCAATCATTCTGGGGGAAGATCGTTAGCGCATAAAGCAATGACACAAGGGTATTTCTGGCCAAACATGTCAAGAGATGCGGAGGAGTTCTCTCGAAGGTGCGATAAGTGCCAACGATATGGACCAATGATCCACCAACCACCTGAGGAATTGCACGTAATGGCCTCGCCGTGGCCTTTCGCGCAATGGGGGATGGATGTGGTCGGTCCTCTGCCAACTGCAAGAGCTCAGAACAAGTATGTGTTACTGGCCACGGATTATTTCACTAAATGGGTGGAGGCAGAACCGTATCCTAGCGTGACTCAGACTCAGGTGAGACGATTTATCTGGAACAACATTATCTGCCGCTTCGGTGTTCCCAGAACAATAGTCATGGACAATGGCACAAACCTCGACAGCAGGCAAGTAAGAAAGCTGCTGGAGGAGTATGGAATCAACCAGAAGTTGGCTGCAGTAAGTCATCCTCAGGCTAACGGACAAGCAGAAATCACAAACAGAACCATTTTCGCCTGCATTAAGAAGAAGCTGGAAGATCATAAGGGGAAGTGGTTGGATGAACTCCCGAACGTTCTATGGGCTTACAGAACCACCCCAAGGCGGCCGACTGGGGAGAGCCCGTTCGCAATGGCGTATGGTACCGAAGCAGTTATACCGGTTGAGCATTTAGTCCCCACTATCAGAAGCTTAGCATGGAGTCGGGATCAGAACGACAAGATGTTAAGATTGAACCTCGACATGATAGACGAAAGGAGGGACGCAGCGGCTATAAGGCTAGCATCGTATCAGCAAGTGCTGGCGAATAGTCACAATAAGAGAGTAAAACACAGGGATTTTGCCCCGGGCGATCTGGTTCTGAAAAGAAAGGTGGGGATGGTCAAAAAAATGATGCCACCCTGGGAAGGCCCATACAGAATTGCAGAAGTCATTGGCAAAGGGGCATATACGTTGGAAACCATGGCGGGAAAGTTGGTCAGCAAGCCCTGGAACGCCACGTCTCTGAAGAGGTACTACCAATAGAAGCTAAGTTCTGGCTTTAATTGGATGTTATTTGTTGTCAATCAAATACGTATGAATGAGCAAGTTACTGGAATTTACAAAAAAAAAAAGAATTTTCTTTTCCAATGGTCTACTATAAAAATTTAAAGCCAAGTGGCAAGTGGCATTCTAGCCGAGCGCCAGGCACTTAAGCAAGATAAGTGGCAGCTGGCACTATAAGCCGAACGCCAGACACTTGCTAAAAATTTAAAGCCAAGTGGCAAGTGGCATTCTAGCTGAGCGCCAGGCACTTGCCGTACAAACACACAGCGAAGCTAATATAAAAAGAAAAAGAGAGAAAAGATATATATGTACTGAAGATAAGTTGAACAGAGCACATAGAGAAAAAGAGTTCGGCCATTTCATTAATATTGAACATTTAGTTTACAAAAGAGAGATGTCCATCATTACAAGAAGATATGAACTGGAAGAATTCGAAGGAGCCCTAGCTAGACGCCTCAGTACCAACAGCATCCTGGTCTTGCCGATTCGCCTCCTCGGCCCCATCAGCCGCCTCACCTTCATGAGGTGGGGAATCCAGGTGAATAACTGAGTCGTTCGGCTGGGGTTCAGCGTCAGCAGTGGCTACAGAGGGAGCCACGGTTGACGATTGGGGAGCGGTCAGTGGCAGAGCGGTAGGAGGAGCTGTGATGATCCTTGAGGATGCGATGTCCTGGCACTCATCAAATATACGTTCCGCTTCGGTGGGTTCTGGGTCGACATAGACCCCCAGGGGTTCGATCCCCAGATCCTTGTCTACCTCATCCGGAGTGGAGCTGGTCTGTCCCTCATCCGGAACCCGGTCGGCGAAACCTTCCCGGAATCCTTGAGCATACCGAAGAGCTCCGACCCTGGAGAACCGAGCGTGAAGGGCCAGCATCCCACCACCCACTCTGCTGATAGCGTCGATCAGAGCGGTACGCTCGTCCAGAGCTCTTTTTTCAAAAGCCATCCGAGCAGACTGTTCATCAGCTAGAAGGCGTTGGAGTTCTGCCTTCTCTTCTCTGAGTGATTCCTGTTCAGTCTGCCAGACGCTCTTCTCAAGCTGGAGGGCGTCCTTCTCATCCTGAAGGGAATCATTCTCCTTTTTCAGGACATCTCTCTCTTGCTCGGCTTTGTCAAGCCGAACCAGCACCTCGGTATTCTTCATGGCAAGGAGGTCGTTTTCTTTATTAGCCACCTCCAGGCTGTCAGAATACTTTCGGGCCCTGGCGTTCCCCATTTCCACCTGCTTCTGCATGGCCATCATCCCGAACAATGTCTGCATAGGTGCACAATAAGAACGGTTAAACCAATAGTCAGAACGGGCAAAGGCAAGACCAAGTAATATAAGAGAATTCATGAGTTAGAAAATAAAAGTCACCTCCATAGCAGATTGGGGAAAGCGACTGAACACGTCCTTCTGGGAAAGGCCCTTTGCCGCCTCAATGTCCTTCGGAGTCCACATGCTCCTGTAGTAGGCCATAGCGGTCTGGCCATCCTTCAGCATGGTCTCGTTCGGTTTCACGAACGTCCCATCCGTTCGAGTGTACCGAGGGGCCCATGGCGGTAAGCTGGGGATAGAAGGGGGGCCTGAAGCAGAAGCAGAGCCACCAGCTGCAGGAGGCCCAGAGGGAGAAGGAGCTCTGATCGCTCGGTGCAAGAGAGTACCCGGCCCAGAGACTCGGGTCCTTCTAATAAGAGGCTCCTCCTCAGGATCGATCTCACTGTCAGGATGAGGCCTTTTGCCTCGCTCTTTGTCCCGACCGCCCCCCGCAGCAGCAGGAGCTATGGTAGCTGGGGAGGGCGCGTTCTGGTTGGCAGCAGGGGCGCTGGCAACAGGGTTAGTAGCCACTGCGCTCGGGACAGTGTCAGATATGGTGGCTGAAGAAGAAGCCGACGCTGGAGAGGAGGTCGCCCCAGCAGCAGGAATGGCTGGGGGAGTATTTTTCCTCCTGCCAAAAGAGGGAATCTGCAGTCTGCTCATATTGTAGCCGAGTGATGAGAGCGCAAAGAGGTTGTCTGAAGTGAGGAGATCTGAGCAGGAAGGAATATCGTTCAGAACGTATCTCTTCAAGTAGTTACTCCTATCCCTGCAAACACTGTAGCTCAAGTCATCACAAGGAATTCCCAAGGAGCGGCATAAGTAAGTGCAAAAACGAGGAACGCATGTTTCACAGGGGCAGTCATGTTTATGGGATTTGAATTTTTTATAGGAGGAGACAGAGCAGACACCAAAGGCGCTCGGGATTGGGTAATCCTCTGCAGCCGGCGAAGACCAAGCCCCGCTAATACCCACTATGCTATCCCTCCAACCCTTTTCAGATTTTATTGTGTCAGTGCATATGGACATCTTCTCGAACGGGTAGAGGTGGTAGAAGGGCTCGTTGGTACGGATCTTACTGACCTTATAGCACAGAAGGAGGTCTATGAGGTCAAGGTCCAGATTTCTGTCACGCATCAATAATAGCATAACAGATATGATCCTAAAGAAGTTGGGGTTGACCTGCAGAGGGGATATCCCCAATCTGTTGAAGACGTAACTAAAGAAAGGGTGCAGAGGGAACCTAACAACATTCAGTTGAAGGTTCGTGAATAAGACTTCGCCGGGCAGGAGGCCGGCGCCGGTCGTAATATTAACGTCTTGGGGGCAAACCCTAACTTCGATGTTGTCAGGAAGTCTAAGTCTCATACGAAGAACACCCAGATCTACAACCATGGTGGAAGTGCAAGAAGAATCTAAAAGAGGGAAAATGGAAGCCTGCCGAAAGTAAAAAGAACGAAACTAACCTCGGAGGACTGCAAGATCGCTGGGAGAATGACTCTCGAAGGATTTCACCGGAAAAGGCTTAGCACAGTTCTAGAAAGAGGGAGATTTGGCTGATGATGGAGACGGTAAAGGGAAGTGAAGTGGAATTCTAGAGCATTATAAAGGCAAAGGGGCCCGAGGGCCGAAGCGTCGGGAAGGCAAGAAATCCCTCGAACCCCGGAACATTGATTCTGGATCTGACCGTTCGCTCCCCCACGTGGTTATCTCGAGCCGTCAGCGTCATGATGAGACGCCATCAATAATTACCCCTTATTAAATAAGGGGCAATTATGGGGGCAGTTGAGGAGGCCCTGGATGACATGTGCCAGGTCCGACTCGCAAAACACAACCTTCAGTCCGAACAGCTGGGTCAGCCCATAGAAAGACACTGCCATATGGGCCGGGCGGGAGTAAGCCCATCAAGGGTGACCAGGGCTTACAGAGGAATAGGCCCAGGTCCAGCAATTAGTAAATATCTTGTAAATATCTTGTAAGTATCTATAAATAGGAGTTGGAATGAAGGGGAGGGGGATCTTTTTTCGGGTTGAGGTGTAAGAATTCTAGAGAGAGAAAGAATAGAAGGAGTTTCTTGCATCTTCAGTTGCCCTAAAAATCTCAGATATTGTTTACTGATTCTGGTTTCAGGATTTGAGTGTTAGATTTGATTTTCTTCAGCAGATTCGAAATTAGTAATTCTCTCCGCGTTGTAAGATGTCATTTTCAGAGTGCGTAGTATAGTGTGTGTGTGTGTGTAAGGGAGTTAATTGAAGGATCTAACGTTGAATTTATCTATCTGACTGCGACATGTTTGATTTCTTTGATACGCGTCTTTAAGAGTGAATGATCTTATTTTCTTCCGTTTTCTTTAATTCGTTATTTTAATTTGTGTTCAAGATTTTGAGGTTTGAAAATCTGATGATTTCACTGACCATACACGATGATGGTTTCTTGCCCTAACAATCTCAGATATTGTTTACTGATTCTGGTTTCAGAATTTGAGTGTTAGATTCGATATTCAACACTTTCACAGTGTGTGATATATATGTGTGAGAATTTGAGTGTTAGATTCGATATTCAACACTTTCACAGTGTGTTATATGTGTGTATATATAGCGTGAGTGTGAGGGAGTTAATTGAAGGATCTGACTTTGAATTTATGCTGACTGCGGTGTTGGATTTCTTTGAAGTTTCTTGATATCCCTTTGATATGCATCTTGAAGGCCCCAAATGGAACATTCCAGAAGTGTTTATGTTGCATTTGGGAGTACCGAATCGGCGATTCGGTGCTCCCAAACATAGCTTTATGTTCATAATAACTATGCAAACAGTGTAGCTAGAAATCTGCATTTTACGTTGACATGGTTCTTGACCTGATTTTATATCTAGACCTTTGTTTACACTTTACAATGAAGGGGATTACTTTGATTCTTAGTTACAGTATTCTTCGAAAATGGCTCTTACAATACGTGGCATATCTTAATGAAGAATTTATTTTATACCACATTAATGTGTTAGTTCATCTTTAATACGATCTTTTATTAGTTTGGTTAGAATATAGAAGACTAGATGTTCTCTGTTGCTGGTCCTTGATGGAACAGAAACATGATCCATGTAGGCTGTAGCTGGGCCAAAGGAAGAGGAATAACTTTCCTTGAGATATATGTATGTTCTTGCTTTGGTTACCGTTGCCAAGAAACTGACCACCATAAACAATTCAAACATCGTCATAAGACAATTACTCAACAGATTATGATTTTTATTTTTTAAATGTGTTTTCATATCTGTAAAATCTAAATCATTGTCTTTGTATATTTTATTTCTATGACAGGGCAGTGATACCTGATAAGTATGGAGAAGGTAAAAGATCTGATTTAGTTTGTGTTATCTGAAATTGTTCCATTAGTTTTTTCTTCCATATAAATCTTATTATAATGCTTTTGATAGTACGAAAAACTTGAACAAATTGGAAGTGGAGTTTCTTCAATTGTTTACAAGGCGCTGAACCGCGAGACAAATGAAATTGTTTGCTTGAAAGAGATTAAGGATTTGGGCCCCGAATCTGAAGAGATCCCTTGTTTTGTAATCAGAGAATGCTCTTTTCTGAAAGAGATGGAGCATGACAATATTATCAGGTAGCAACTGCCCAATGATTGTGTTGGTTTACAGAATAACAAAATTACAAATTATAATATGAAATTATGAAATATAATAACTGAAGATTAAGTGCTATATATTGAGAATATAAATCTTGAAACTCAGAATATGGGATATGAAACTCAGATTATGATAGTGTTTTATTGGTTCTGTAAGTTGACTCTTGACTTTGAGTCACTGTATGTGTTTAGCTGTTAAGGTTTAGCTTAACAAATCAATTGATGGACTTCTGCCTAACAGGTTGTTAGATGTAGCAGTGAACCTTGAAATCGGAAAAGCGTATATGGTTTTTGAGTACATGGAATTTGATTTGAAGAAGTTCATGGAAACTCATTTGGAGATTGCCAAGGATCCACAGTTCATAAAGGTGGGTGAGATTTGCCATATTGATAATATGTAAATGATTTCAAAGTAATTATTACTCTTTTACTCTGTAGCTTATAAGCTTTGTTGTTCCAATGAACAAGGTAAAATTTATCAACCGTCTGAATAATTTTACCAAATGATTCCTGCTGAAGTCTAAAGATGTTTCCATCTTCATTCCTACTGACCTCAGTATTGGTAATTATTGTGTACCATGTAATCACATGCAGTTAGTACTTAGGCATATTTATGAAATCCAGGTAAATTTTGCTCTTTTATTATTTATTTACCTGATCACTGAACTAGTTGATTTAGAAGTCAAAAGGCATGCAGTCTTCAGAGTCACACAGCGTGAAGTTCAATATCAATCCACTTACACATCATCTACTTGCTGCATTTGCAATTTAAGGCACTAAAATGTAAACAAGTAGCTTACCAAAAAATATATATGTGTAAAACAAGTACTGATAGACTAGTGTAATGGCAATAAATGTACGTATATGCTGAACTATATGAGATTATTCAATTATCATGTAGTATCTTAATGCCCTATTAAGTTACTAACACGTACCTAATTAATTGTAATGATGATACTAAAGGACATCAACAGTTAATTTCCTGATTTATTTTCTCATGTTCTTTTTCCCTACAGAGGTTTCTGCATCAGATACTCAGTGGTCTTGCCTATTGTCATTCACACAAAATTATCCACCGAGATCTAAAACCAATGAACTTGCTGGTAGACATTCATGGTAGAATCCTGAAGCTTGCAGACTTTGGATTAGCCAAGGCAGTTGACGTTCCTCGTCAAAGCTACACTGGAGGGAGCCTTGTACATTAACATTTCACCATTCTCTTACACTCACCTATTAAAATTTACATGATTTTCCACCAGCCATTGCCGTTTATGTTCTCATTTTGTTGGTTTGTCTTCAGCAAGGAACTCTACCCTACATGGCACCTGAAGTCATGAAACAGTCCGAAAACACATTTGCATCTGATATATGGTCTGTGGGATGCATATTTGCTGAGATGTGTAAACAGGAGCCTCTCTTTGTTGGGTCAACTCCTTGGGAAGTTGTCAAACGAATATTTAGGTGGTGTATTATTTGGACACTCCCACACGGTCACATATTGTTCAAATCTTAATGCCTTGCTATGGTGAATTACTAACTATATCTTGGTTCTGATGAAGCTTATTGGGCAAACCAGATGAACGAATCTGGCCTGGTGGGACTCCACTTATGGAAACAGGTTTCCTTATTGAGGACAATCCTAAGGTAGTAGCTCTGGGTGTGTTTTTATTTTTCCTGCTCTAGAATCTTAGAAATAAATGTAATTTTTTCCTTTTTCTACTGCATGCAGAATTTTGCAGAACTGTTTCCCAATCTTGAAGCAGCTGGGGTAGATCTTCTTTCTGTAAGTTTGTCGTCATTATATTTAAGCTTGGCTGCAAATTATGAGTTAGTATAGCAACTGAGAGGAAGCTTAATACTCTTTCTTTAACAACTTTTAAGATGGATATATACTGTGAATTTGAACTCCTGATACTCATAACATGCCTGCTAATATGCAGAAAATGGTTTGCTACACAGACAGAATTACAGTTTATGATGCACTGAATCACCCGTACTTTGAGGAACGTTAATTGAGAGACTTTGATTACTCTACGGACGTGCATCTTTCTGTTATACTGGCATTACAGCAATCTGTAGTTTAGTGTTGGAGAAGAATTGTGTACTTCCATTGATTGTGTATTTTCTGATTAAGGTGGTCTGAACACCACACCTATAGATACTGCTTGGGAAATACTTTGGTTTGCTACTCTTTGGAAATGATTGATATGTTACATAATCTTCTGACTAGCTACTGCTTTTAAATTGATCTCATTACTTTGTGTGTGGGAGAAAAAAAGGCTTTTGTTGGCCACTACAGGGTTAAGTCTCAATGTGCTTGATTATGGTTAACTGGTTGATACCAGTCTTAATATTTGTTTAGCACTCTGTAGCCAAAGTGCGGCATTCTGAGATTGATAGAAGTCTCGAAACAATGACGTGTCACACTGTGATTGGTTGTCAAACATCAAATACTATCTTGAATGCATATTTCAAGTAAACGACTGCTCTAGTCAAATATTGCTGAAAAATTTATCTACAGAGTATGATTAGTTGGAAGCCGTCAATATTCATGGTATGATTGATGAACATGGATACATATTGGTGATGGATTTTCTTTTCTTTATTTATTATTATTTTTTTTGTGGTGACTAGAGGGGCGTCCCTACCATATGGGTGATATTAGTCCCCACCGAATACGTGGCAGGCTCCGTGTGTTAATTTGGTCCAGGAAAAAAATTTGGGACACATAATGTTGGAGGACTTCGTCTCTTGTATGAAAGTCCTTTGACGGTAGATCCCAACTCTTCTATGAAAGCCTTTTCAACGAGCATATAAGAAGTTAAATATTATGGGTGACAAGTTTACTTGCATATTTCTGAGGTTCAATTAGAATAGTTTCTGTACTCATGAATGACTTAATATACTCCACTGTGTTGAAAAATAAATTTGATTTTAGTATTTAATTAATCATTTTAAGTATTTGTCTTACATAATATATGTGGGCATTTAAAATGTTAGTAGGTATTAAATTATCTTAATGAGAATTAGTATATGAGAGTTAGTGTGATGATGAAGGTTATGTAAAACCAAGGGTCATAGGAGTTAAGTCTAAATGGTTATGTTAGTGGGAATTAAACCTCCTAAATACCATGTTAGTAGGAGTAGTGGGAGTTAAGCCTAAAAGTAATGTTAGTGTGAGTAATTGGGCACTTAAATGTAATTGTTACACCTAAGTTCATGTAACCTATATAGTCATGTACTCTAGTTAAATAATAATAGAAGTGGAATAAAATAATTTTTCAAGTATTCCTCCATATCATTCTCTTCTAACATATTATTAACTGCTGTATGTATTTAGGCCACTATTTCTAACAAAGTTGTATCAGAGCAAATCCAGGTTCCATATCAGATCCAGGTCATTAACAGAGCAGGTTTGTGATACCCCCTAATTTTGGAACACGGATTGATCAAGTCCGCGCACAAAATCAAGGGATATCAAAACAATTTAAGTATTTAACAAGCACAGAATACAAAGATGAATAATAAAGAATAAATAAACCGCTGAAGAAAACTAATAAATAAATATTACTTAATGATTCTCCAACAATTACAATTCGGAAATCCCATAACTCAAGGACCCCTTAAAACATTATCCAATAATCCAATACTATTTAAAAGTACACAAGATGAATAGACGAATGACAGTCTCCCAGCTGCGGATCCTCAACCTCGAGACTGGAACCTCTAATAACCTGAAAAATAAATCGTGGGTTAAATCCTACGAGCAAGTTCACTCTACCAGGCCTCTGAAAACCAATAAGCAGATCATCTCTGATCAAAACCAAACATAATAAAGTTTTAACTTTAATAAAGCACGATATACATGTCTATATATAATTATATATACTATACTAATCACATCCATTAATAGGTTTATTAAATTTCCATACCTATTAAATAATTATTAAAATAATATTCATACCTAGACAAATCTACCATTTCATTTTATAAAAACTCCTTTGACCTTAATCCCATCCTAGTCAGTTGTTTAATCATTTAAACAACAAATTATAATAAAAGAAATACTCTATTTAATCCCAACCCGATAATGATTTTAATTGTTTAAATTACATATCCAAAATCCAAGTTTTGACAAATCATCCACGTCTTCCCCAATATTATTTTATTAATGTAAAATAATACACTAACCAGTAAGTACTAAACTATTCTCATTTAAGAATATCTAACCCTAATCCAATCCATACATACAACAACCATAGATGATATTTTAATCATCTAACACATAACAACGTAATTATGCTTTGGCAAATCAACCATGCCATTGTAAATATTTTTATTTATATATTGGCAATTCAACCATGCCTCCATAAGTATATTTATTTATACATTGGCAATTCAACCATGCCTCCGTGGATGTATATTTATACGTTGGCAATTCAACCATGCCTCCACAGGTATATTTATTCATACATTTAATTAGCAATTCATCCATACTTTCCATATATGTATTCTATTCATACAAATATTTAGGTAATATATTTAATCATTTGACAATTTATCCATGCCCACACTTTAACCATGAATTAACTTTAAAATTAACAATACGCTAAATCATACATAGCCATCACATGCATATTATACGCATATCATTAATTTAACAACCAGCCTATTAAGATATGCCAAATAAGAATGATAATATTAATCATCTTAAATGATTTATATATATATATACCTACACATATGTTATTTAATGTATATATGTGTTTAACACCTTCTTTAATAATCCTTGATTATTTAAAATCAATATACATACATACAT